>NC_057343.1:152227500-154647500 GCF_016509475.1 Prionailurus bengalensis | reverse complement strand
TTTTTATGGCTGAGTAATATTCCATTGTGTGTGTGTGTGTGTATCACATATTCTTTATCCATTCATCAGTCAACTAACATATTTTTAAGAGGTCAAGTAGAAATAAACCCAAGAAAAAAATTATTGAATGATGCCTCAATTCCTTAGCCTGATGTTCAAATTTGCTCACATTCTCACTTCTCACCATAATATTATTTCTTTTTTTAAAAAAATATTTTTAATGTTTATTTTTTTTGAGAGAGAGATATTGGCAGAGTATGAGCAGGGGAGGGGCAGAGAGAGAGAGAGAGAGAGGAAGACACAGAATCTGAAGCAGGCTCCAGGCTCTGAACTGTCAGCACAGAGCCTGATGCGGGGCTCGAACCCACGAACCGTGAGATCATGACCTGAGCTGAAGTTGGGCGCTCAACCAACTAAGTCACCCTGGCACCCCCACAATATTATTTTCTAATAGGATTTCCATTCCCCTCTGCTTCGTGAAGGAGTGTACAAACAGCATTACGGGGAAATAACATAAATGGGAAAACAGAGACTTTTTCAACTTTGTTTTCTGATATAATTCTAGGCTTATAACATCAAAATACTAAAAACATTATTTGGTGATAGAAAAAAGACATTTGATTTGCATTCTATGCCATTATATTTTGAGTATATAGTACACGGTAATATTACCTATAAATATATAGATTCATCAAAGTTTAATTAGGACTATAAAAGGGAATTTGTTTGACCAATGACCTGTGTCAGTTATTAGCTGTATGCAGTTCAGATTAACCACACAAAAAAATAATAAAGTCTTTTACTTTTTTATTATTATTATTTTGAGAGAGCACATGCATATGAGGGGGAAGGTTCAGAGAGAGGGAGAAAGAGAGGGAGAGAAAACCCAAGTAGGTTCCACAGTGTCAGCTCAGAGCCCAACATGGGGCTTGATCTCACAAATCGTGAGATCATGGCCTGAGCTGAAATCAAGAGTCAGACACTCAACCAACTGAGCCACCCAGGTGCCCTGAAGTCTTTTACTTTTTAAATGGAGCTTATACTACCAATTTTGAAAGACTTTTTATTATTACATGAAATTCATTTTTAAAAAGGTATTTCTTCACACATAGTAGATTATCAGTAGTTTATTCTTTTTTTTTTCCATTCCACTCATTCTTTAACTAAATTAAACTTGCCTCTATCATATATACCTTTTGCTCATTCAAATGCCTCTGCCTGCCATGCCCATTATTCCTACTCTAATGTGCCCCAAATCTACTCTTCAAGAATTAATTAAGGGGCACCTGAGTGACTCCATTGTTTAAGCATTTGACTCTTGCTCAGGTCATGATCCCACAGTCATGAGATTGAGCCCCGCATCAGGTTCCATGCTGAGCATGGCTCCTGTTTGGTTCTCTCTTTCCCTATCTCTCTGACCCTCCCCCTGCTCGTGTGCACTCTCAAAATAAATAAATAAACATTTTTTAAAAATTAATGAATTCAAATGACACCTCTTCCATGCTTCTATTCCCAATTCTTAATGGTTAATAGTGACCTTCTGAATGATGCTTTATCTGTTCCACCTTGGAACATTTATTTCATCTTCAGTGTTATAGTCTAAGGCTAATGGCAAATTCATATCTGGCACATGTTTTTAGCTTTTTAAGTTTATTTGTTTTGAGAGAGACTGAGAGCACAAACAGGGGAGGGGCAGAAAGAAAGGGAGAGAGAGAGAGAATACCAAGCATGCTCCACACTTGTCAGCATGGAGCCCAACACGGGGCTCAAACTCACAAACTGCATAACTTAACCGACTGAGCCACCTAGGAGCCCCCTAACTGAGGTTTTAATGACTCCTCTTTCCCTAACATCTAACGTGGTACCCTACAAACAAGCACCAAAGTACTTAAAGAGTAAATACATGTTATCTGAACATAATTTATGGTCAACAACAACAACAAAATCAGAACCATAGAAATTATTGAAAAGTCATAGGTCCAACAGTTACAATAGGGTAGCAACAAAATTTGAACCCTGTTTTGCTGCATCCTAGGACCTTAGAACCTACATTATGCTAATCCTCATTATGAAGGGATGATGGGTTTTCCTATTAGATTTGGAAGATAGTACCAGTTTCTGTGGCAACATCTAAATAGATTGAATGTTCTTTACTGTGGATATGTACTAATTGTTTCTATAGTCCAAATAAAAACAATTAAAAATATCGTGCTTGGACTTCCAGTCAATGACTTTTTTTAGACCCATCAGAGAACTGAAATTGTAGGGAAAACTGCCACTCCAATATCTGTGGAGGAAAATCCAGAAAGTTATAGAAGATCTGCCTACTTGTGATAGAACCACTGAAGTATAAACTGGTAAGAACTCTTAAATGGTAATTTTGATTAATTACTGGAGTCTGAGTGTGGACTAGCATAAAAGTGAGAAACTCCTTGGGGGCCACAGTCTGGATGGAGCCCCCAGAGTTCTGTGAATTTTGTGAACCCCACTAGGTTCTCACAGTGAAAATCTAAGAAAAATCCTCTCATAATTGTGGCAGAAGGAGAAATGATTAATTACTGTGAAATATGCCCAAAGCATTCTATATAACAAAGACCTCCTTTCCAAGATAACAGACCTTACTTGAGTTCATCTCAGCAGAGTGGAAGGGTGTTTCTCCCATTTCAGCCCCCTCTAATGTTCCTGCCTCACCTATGAGGGAAACAAAAAACCTCATGATAAAAACCCTCAGCAAACTAGCAAGAGAAGGGAACTTCTTCAACTTGATAAAGAGCATCTATAATTAGCCTACAGCTAGCATCATACTTCATGGTGAAAATGAGATGTTTCCTCTAAGATCAGAAACAAGGCAAGGATGCCACTACCACCATTTCTATTCAATAGTGTATTAGAAATCCTAGCTAATGCAAAAAGAAAGAAAGAAAGAAAGAAAGAAAGAAAGAAAGAAAGAAAGAAAGAGAAAGAAAGAAACAGAAAGAAAAAAGAAAAGAAAAAAAAAGAAAAGAAAAGAAAAGAAAAGAAAAGAAAAGAAAAAGAAAAAGAAAGACAGTACACAGATTGGAAAGGAAGAAATAAAGCTGTCTTTGCTCATAGATGACATGATTGTCTGCAGAGAAAATCCCAGAGAATCAACAGAAAAACTCCTGGAACTAATTAATGATTATAGAAAGGTTGAAGGATACAAAGCTAATATACAAAAGTCAAATGCTTTCTTATATACTAGCAGTGAACTGGGACCTGAAATTGAAAGCACAGTACCATTACATTAGCACCAAAATAAATAACTAAACAAGACACTTAAGTGTAAATCTAATGACAAGCTGTAAAGGAGAAAAACTACAAAATCTTATGAATGGAACCCAATAATATCTTAATAAATGAAGAGATAGTTCATGTTCATGTATCGGAAGATAATATTACTAATTTGTCCATTCCTTCCAACTTGATCTATAGCCTCAACACAATCCCAAGAAAAATCCAAGCAAGTTATTTTGTGGATATCTATTAATGGTTCTAAAGTTTATACAGAAAGGAAAAGACCTATATTAATTAACATAATACTTAAGAGGAACAAAATGAAAGACTCACACTACCCACTTTCAAGACTTACTTAAGTTGTGATAAGCCAATATATTATAGAATTGGCCAAAAATGGACACATGAATCAATAAAATAGTACAGAGAACCCATAAACAAACCTATACAGTCGACAGATCTTTGACAAAGAAACAGATAAAATTCAATGGAAAAAGGACAATCTTTTTCAACAAATGACACGGGGACAATTAGATGTCCAACTACAAATAAATACATAAATAAATAAATAAATAAATAAATAAATAAATAAATAAGCAAGCAAGCCAGCGAGCCTAGACATAGATCTTACATCTTTTGCAAAATTAATTCAAAATAGTCACAGAGCTAAATTTAAAATATAAGTTATAAAATTTCTCGAACATAGTAGAAAATCGACATGACCTCCAGGTTCATGAGTTTCTAGATATAACAACAAAAACATAATCCATGAAAGAAAAAACTGATGTTTTATTTTATTAAAACTAAAAATGGCCACATATGTCCACATAAAACTTGCACACAAACATTGATAGCAGCTGTATTCACAATTGTTAAAAACTGGGAGAAACTAAGATGACCTTCAACAGGTGAATAGATAAACAAACTATGGTGCATAACTACAATGGAATATTATTTAGTAAAAGAAGTGAGCTATCAAGCCACAAAAAGCATGCAGGTGGATCCTAAACATATATTGGTAAGTGAAAGAAGCCAGTCTGATTTCAATTCTATGAAATTCCGGAAGAGAGGAACTATAGAATTAGTAAAAAAAAAAAAAAATCCATCTATGATTTCAGAGTTTGGGGAGGGGAGGATTGAATAGGTGAAACACAGAGGGTTTTCTAGAGCAGTGAAACTATTCTGTACAATATTTTAATGGTGGATAAGTGACCATAATCTATCCGTTTGTCAAAACTCATAGAATGTGCAACACAAAGAACAAATCCTAATGTATACAATTTTTAAAAAACACTTAAGAGGTCAGGGGATGGAACACAGAATGTACAAAAAGATCCAGCCATATTATCAATATATACAATGTCACCTTGGAAATGAGTAGAGTCTTTAAGACTAAAACATACAAGAAACTACACATAAACATCATCCTCTGGTTGATAAGGTTCTTTCCTAAGATGGCATGCATTTAAAACTCTGCTATGTCCATAAGTGTATACTAGAATTGAACAACTAAGTAAATGGAAGTGGATGGGGGAAGCTAGGCTTCTCAGTGGAGTAGTGAGACTTACACATAAACAAGGGGAAGAAGCTGGAAAACTGCATTTACAATAGATTATAAAAATGCAGACATCAGTATAAACTCATATTTAGCTAAATATAGATGCAGATGGCTCCTTGGAGAAAAGGCAATGTTTAGGACTAGAAATACACAAGGTAAGAAATACACAAGGTAAGAAATACACAAGGTAAGTCTAGAGTTCCCAATGGCCAAGCTGGAACAATTTAAGTGCCTAAATAAATAAATAAATAAATAAATAAATAAATAAAATACACATAAGTAAATGATTCAGTTTAATAAAGAGGTGAGAGGAGACAAACTCCAATGCACAAAATTCCAAATAATTTATGTAAATACTTCACCATCAAAAAGGTAGAACAGAACTTTACACTGCTGAAGTGTGGGTTGTGCATAGTAGCTTCTTTCTAAAGAGTACAGTAACAGGAAATGTAGTTTACAGTGGAGAATTCTAACAACCACCACCATAGCCGAGGAGCTTGGGTTAACTTTAACAATAGTAACTTGTTTTACTCTTCCTATGATGTGATGAAAACAGGTTTTTACCTCTGATATCTGTCTCTCCAAAATGCATAACACCAGTCTAATCATGAGAGAAATGTCAAAAAACTATCAGTTGAGAGACTTTCCACAAAATACCTAACTAGCACTCCTCCAAGCTGCCAAAGTCATCAAGAATTTAGGAAGAGTGAGAAACTATCATAGCCATAAGGAGACTAGGAAACACGAGGATTAAGGGGGATGGTGGTGTCCCAAATGAGACCCTGAAACAGAAAAAGGAAATGTGAATGAAGTATGCACTTTAATTACTAATAATGTATCAATATTAGCTCATTAATTATAACAAATGGATCATGCTAACCTAAGAAGTTAATAATAGGGCAACCTGGGTACTGGTTTATGAGAATTACTTGTACATTTCCAGAATTTCTCAATAAATCTAAAATTATTCTAAAATAAAAGGATTATTCAAAACAATGGTGGCTTAGAAATAGATAAAATTACATCCTAAACTTTGTCAAGCAGCACATTTCCTTAAGAGTGTTTTGCTGTACAATGGCAGCAAGAGTATTCCAGAGAAGATGACACAGGGCCTTCCTGCAGCAACCTATGTTCCAACTGGCTTCAAAATTATGGCCCTTTATAGGAAAAAAGAAAGTAAGAGCACAGACCATTTTCAGGAGTCAAAAATATCAGGTTTAAGGTTCCATTTAGGCAAGATCTTTACATGTGTTTTTTCACAGGTAAAAACAGACAAAATTTTTACTAAAGTGTGTAGGGAAATGAACTATTGAGCAAGCTAGCAAAAAACCACCTGTGACTGTGCACTCTGCAATGGAACCCCCCAGGCCTCCACATCTGCACCATAGAAAGTGGGAGGAAAGGTGCACGACCTCCAGCGGGTCACATTGTCCAAAGCCCAGATGAGACGTGGCCATCATGACACTGGGCATGAAAGTTCCTCACAGAGAGAAGAGCAGGACAGGAAGCCCCACTACTCCTACCATTGAGACTCAGTTATTGCTATAAACCACATGACTGCCGTATGTCCCTTCTCCCCCTTTCAGATGAGACTTTTCAGTGTAGTCATTGTGACCTGACCTAAACCAACTCAGATATCCACAATTATGTTATTCTTTTTCCTGTGTATTGGCTTCCCAAAGTTACAGAGAAGTGTAACCTAAATGCTCACTTCCTACAACTTTCTCACACTGAAATCAAATCTGCCACATGTGACTTTTATTATGTGACTATATAATGTTTTCTATAAATGCAATGAATTTTCAGTTCCTGCCCCTTTTATTCACTCTAACCATACCATGCATGGAAGAATTATTGAAGACAAATGGATATTCTAGCTGTAGGATTCATCTTACAGAGTTGGATTAACTCAAAGAGCCTCTCCACATGTGTTTCAATACAGAACTCTACAAAAGCCCAGGCTATAGAAGTCACTAGATTCTTATACCCTATTCATGCGAAGGTTGAAAGGAGCATGTAGCATTTTTAGATAGTACATGTATCTTAAACATTACTTATTTCATGAAGGAGTAATCATTTCTAAAGTGGATTATCTTAATTAATAAATCCTTTGTTGGTGGTGATATCAAGATAATTGAAGGGATGGTTGTAGCTGCAAGGATAGGGTGAGCTCTAGTAGATGCAATGCCAACTAAAGTGCTGCCATTGTTAACCAATCACTCCATAGAACATATATTAAAAGTGACACACACATAAACATAGAACGATTCTTAAAGTGTTTTCAATCAAATTTCAGATGTGATTTTTCTTTACCATTGTGCACTGGGCATGCAGGGAACAGGGTAAGTTTTGGTTTTAAGTAGCTCAATCATGGAAAATCTTATCGTGACCAACGCTCATCACCTACAACTTTTAGACTTTGAGTTGAGTGTGGTAAGGAGATGATATTCAAGGATGGTCTCCCGTGGGGAAGAGGAGAGTTCTCTAGTCTTTTGGCATTATGCATTTCTTTAATAAGAAAACTATAATCCGGATTCTGTCTTCTATTTCAATAATCTGCAGCCAACCAGTTGAATGACAAGGATTCTACTTTTCTCAAAAAAAATTAACCAACTGCCTCTGAATTTTCTAGGCATCAGTAAAAGGACAAGGGAGACTAAAAGAACATACACACATATAAGAGTATAGCTTTAAAAAATATTAAAATTGGGCTGATAGCAAGCCACTTAAACCCTGATATCAATGTAACAGTTATATAATGCCAAGTAAACAACAAGCCACCTACATTAGCTTATAAAATACATTTTACAGGACAAAAAATTTAAAATTTTGATTTGCTACCTCACCTCTTTCTAGTCTTTACTTCATTGACACCATCTCAATTAGGCACTCTTTGGTTACCGTATCTACAACTGACCATTCTCAATATACCCTGATCCCCTTTTCTTCATTATTTTCTTAGCACTCTTACTACTAATACATGGTATCATATGTATTTTACTTCTCAGTATTGTTTATGTCATACAAATTTCCTTGAGAGCAGGACTTTTTTTTTATCTATTTGGCTCATGATTATGTTCCCATTGCAAGATCCACATCGAAAAATTAGTAGTAACTGCTCAGTTGTTGAATTAATTAACATTAACAACCTTTTGCTCTTGTGGGTGAAATGACAGATAACCATTGTGATATGTTGCCTAAGTGGTAAAATTTGGGGGAAAAAATAATGCAAATATATATTTTTAATTTAAGAAAATCAATACCTTGGGGCACCTGGGTGGCTCAGTTGGTTAAGCATCCGACTTTGGCTCAGGTCATGATCTCACAGTTCCTGAGTTCTAGCCCCATGTCGAGCTCTGTGCTGACAGCACAGAGCCTGGAGCCTGCTTTGGATTCTCTCTCTCTCTCTCTCTCTCTCTCTCTCTCTCTCTCTGTCTCTCTGCCAGTCCCCTTTTCATACTCTGCCTCTCTCTCTCAAAAATAAATAAGCATTAAAAACATTTTTTTAAAAAATTTAAAAAATCAATACCTTGAACTTTTATCTAAATGACAAATGATGATAGACAAGAAAACAAACAAGGCCTAGGCAAGTATACCGAAGCATAAAGTATCAATTTTTTTTAAAAAGTACCAGTTTTCACTGTAGATCCATTACTTTTCCTACCTTTATCTTCAAAGCATATACCATTATTCAAACCAAGTAAGTTCACTTTCATTTTTTACATTAAAAAAATCACTTTTAATGGTTTTTTTTTAATTTATTTATCCATTTTAAGAGAGAGAGAGAGAGAGCTGGGGAGGGGCAGAGAGAGAGAGAAAGAGAATCCCAAGCAGGCCCCACACTGTCAGCACAAAGCCCAATGCAGGGCTCGAACTCACAAACTGTGAGATCATGATCTGAGCAGAAACCAAGAGTCATATGCTTAACTGACTGAGCTACCCAGGCTCCTCATCACTTTTAAGTTTTTAAAGAAAAACCAAATAAATGTCAAATTAACATATTAGAATTCTGTAATGAATTTTCTCCCAGTATTTGGAAGTACATTATCAAAAATTTACTAATAATTACTCATTTAGCTACTCTCTGTTAAAAAGATACAGACTGAAAGCTGAGAATGATACAGAAAGAACATTTCTACTAAAATAAGAAAAGAAGCTAAACTGTGATCATGACCAAAAGTCTAAGTAAGCCAAACGTATTCCAAATCGAGAAATGGAAAAACTCTTCAACCTTGTTTCCCAGTAACATTTTCACTACTAGACACTGAATTAGAAAACATAAAGTTTAAACATAAACTCTTATTATGAAACAAACATTCATCTTGATCATAAAAAGTGAAGAGAAGCAAGTATAATATGACTAAGAGTGGGAATTATTCTAAAATTATGCCCTGGGTTTCTCACTTATTAGCTTTGTGTTCTTGGGAAAATTACTCAACATCTTTGAGCTATAGCCTTAATTTATCCCTCTGCAAATGGAAGACTGTAGGTGTAATACTTTCTTCTTCAGGTCATTGTAAAGACAAACGGTATCATGTCCACCAAGTGAATGACATACTGTCTGCACACATTAATAAACTGTAGCTTTAGTTAACCAATCTGCAACTGAACCACAAATGCCCACATCAATGCGCATCCTTCGCTGTACTGAAGATCCAGGTTACCTAGCAAGTACTAGAGTTGTAGTCAAAAGGCTTCCATGTTGGTAAACTTTATTACATGAATAAGATTATTTATGATTATTATTTAATATTATCATTGTTTATGATATCTATAAAGAATCAGGATGTTCCCTTAATAACAGCCAGTGGGAAGCCCCTTCTCAAGGGAAGAAAATAGTTCTGAAGAAGATAGAAATGAAAATGTAGAGCACAATCAAGTACCAATTACACAGAAAATAGAAAAAGTTAATATCCATAACACAGATATAGGGACACTTAAAATTAGCCAAAGTACAAATACAAGGATGAGGTACTAGTGTAAATTCTTTTTCTCTTTTTGTCCATTCTTTTTTTTTTCTTTAAAGCTTTTATTTAAAGTCTAGTGGATTGACATACAGTGTAATATTGGTTTCAGGATGAACATAGGAGAAGGGGGGAAAAAAGAGAGGAAGGGAAACCATTTTCTTGAAGGTAGATCCATAGAGAGATGCCCTGTAAGTTATTTGACCCTGCACATGCAATCTATGGCTCTACCTCAAATTTGTATCTTTTCACTCAGCTTTTTTAAATAAATATTAGACAGTAAGTCTGATATTAGGATTTCATCCTAAAAGATTTAACTCTCAAATAAGTTATCTATTTCATAGGAGATACCCCAAGGTGCAATGATGACATACCTCTTGGTTATGTAAGACTGGGTTCATTAAAAAGAAAGCTTTGTTTTGTTTTGGAGACTTTAAAAAAGAACCCTGTCTACACTATTCTCCAAGTATTAAACTTTTAAAACAAGAATGCTTCTGCATTTTTTTTTGCTTTGCCTTGCTTTGCAGCCTTTACTTACATAGCAAAATTGGCTGATTAGAGATCTACTTCTCTCTAGCTCCAAATCCTTTAAGGTCCTTCTTATAGAGAAAGAATGTTTCTTGTGCCAGTTATCACTTACAAAAAGAAAGATAAGGGATTCCAAGACCAAAACCTATTGACCGCAATTCCAAAGTCAATCTCACATTTTTATTCCCATACACCAAAGAACACTGGTTAATCTGCAAGCAAGCAGACCAGACCCCAGGCCAAGCCACATCACCATCCAAACAGGTATTTAGCACAATAATTCACCAAGGATCCCTTACGAATGATAAACAATGAACTCACCTCAGACAAACACTATTAATGCCTTAAGGAATACAACTTATTTTAAAACTATATTTATGACAATAAATTCCACAAAAGCCACGTTCATTTTTTTTATTTATTCATCACTTATATATGACACCCAGTGCTCATCCTAACAAGTGCCCTCCTTAATGCCCATCACCCATTTCCCCACCCCCATCAACCCTCAGTTTGTTCTCAGTACTTAAGAATCTCTTATGGTTTTCCTCACACACACACACACACACACACACACACATACATACATACACACAGTATCTTCTTAATCCATTCATCAGTTGATGGACATTTGGAGACACCTTCATTTTTAATAAATGTTTTATTTTTTGTTAGTAGTAAGCTATTATTACTTCAATGTGTATCTTTACAAGGAGACTTTACTTAACTGAGACTTTTAATAATGACTCTGAGACTCTTGATAAAACTAGGTAAGAACCATGAAGGTATTTTAAAAAGAAAAAAAAAAGCCTCAGTGTCATACTTACACATTTAAAAAAAAGGTTTACTGTTCTGGGGCTCCCTTTGCCTAGTTTGTTTGAAGTTGCAGGGACCCTTCAAAGATGCTGAGGGTATATACAAACATCCAATTTCTGAGAATGGAATTAAAATATATTGATGAACCTACTCCCCTTTCCTCTCATGGAATCAGAGCCTAGTGGGAGAGATGGAAGCCAGTTATAATCAAGCGCAGGGTTCCCCTCAGTGGATACAATAGCAACTCAAATGGATTAAGAGTGAGCTGTTTAAGAGTGAGGTTAAAATTTCTTTCCAACATATGCACTGCCCAAACACATCTTGAAGGTGGTCTCACACACAAAATCACAATACTACTTTTACTACTTTAAGTACACTTACTTAACACTTAACTTACTTAACACTTACTTAACACTTTTACTACTTTAAGTGTTTTTTTAACATGTTGTTAAGCATCAGATACTTCTTTGCATTGAGTGTCTTGTAATTTCTTTGCCAGAAACAGTTTCATATTTCTTATCACTTATACTCATGACAATAATATATCCCAGAAGTATTTTCTGGAATAGATATTATAAATTAGGAGGGACATTACACCACATTAATTCTAAATAGATAATGTTATTGCCTAATTTAATAATATTTGGTAACCTGATTTAAGAATCATGACCATTCTAAAAAGTCATAAAAGAAATCTTTTTAATGAACCAGAAAATAAATGGAATCAAACAACATTAAATGGAGTAGCTTGAACAGTGGAGGATTGAAATAATAATCCTTTGCTATAGTCAGTCACCAGAGTTCTTACATCATAAGAAAAAACTTTTTCCCTCAATGAGAGCTATAGTTGATTATTGCACAGTCTGCTCTTTAAAAAAAAAATCCCATTAGAACCTCTATTTTGATTCCTTCATGATCATGAACCTTAACTAAACTCACCTGGAGATAATGGTGAAGATACTTAGCAGCCTTTATTTGCAGTCAAGTAGACTATTTTTATACCCAACCAGACAACATTTTTTATGACAACCCTTGGAGTAAAATTGGAAGAAAAAAAATAATCTAGAGAAAAATGTGAAAGAAACCAAGATTTTTACAAATATTTGCTTATTTACTCACACTTTTTTATTACTGTTAATTTTAGAAATGGGATAATATGTGATAGGATCCCATGATTGCAAAAAACTAATTCTCAAACAGAGCTACACTGTTGAATTAAAGCTGTTTGTGCATGTGTGCGCGCATGTGTGTATTTTCACATAAAAATGTGCTATGTGAAAAATGGAAAGTATTTCATAGTGTTGCTGGCTAGATGGATGTGCTAATAATCCGGGTCAGCACACATGCCCCTATTCAGCAGCTCTGGGTGCACTGCGATGATTAGGAATGCTATTTTGAAAGGTGAAGCAAGAGGTCTGCCCTTGCATACACAAAAGTACAGTCCTAAGCAACTAGATGATAATTACCCACTCCCATTACCATTCTTTATAAAAGAGTAAGCTATTAGTTGTAGAAAAATTACATACATGCATGGAATGTACTGGGAGAAATGACTGAACACCATAAATATTACTAAATACTTAGACTACCCTACTGTCATGAAATTATAGATGGATATAGTGAAAACTGAGCATCTGAAATCAACTCTTCCCACATAAAAGACACACAAAATGGTTCTTATTTTTATGCCTGTTGGCATTTTGCTACCTATGTATTGTGTAAAGCTGACCTACATATGTCAAGTCCACAGATTCTAAGTGCCTTGGGAGGGGTCAGAATGGAGAGCCTGAGTGGTAACATCTACACTAGATCTCAAGCCCATACTTTCCTGGTGTTCTTCTTTCTTTTGACCAGGTTTTCCTATCCTTGTGGTCCCTTTTTTTTCTTTTCCTATCATAGTTCTTCACCTACCATAGTTCTAGATCTCAGGCAAGGAGTGGCATCTGCTTGTTATCCAGGAAACTAAATGTTAAAGGGACTCTTAATTAATATGTGTGTAGTGTAAGTGAAAAATTGCATCAGTGAATCAAAATTTACCCTTGTGAACTTATTTTTAAAAATAAATTTAGAATAAATCAATGTGGGGGGAAAAAAGAGAAAAGCCTTTTTTAAGCTGTTGAGATGTTCTAGAAAGATCCCATAAAGGTCAACATTGACAACGCAGTGCACACCGTCATTATTTTCTTTTATCTTGCTCTCTAGTGGTTGAGGGGACACATTTTTCTTTTCTTCTTTTAAAGACATTTAAAAGCAGTGTTCCAGTTTCACAGCCAGCATCTTCACACCATTCGAAAGACATACAGTCAATCATAACCCCAAAGAGGAGGCAGAGGGTTAGTTTTCACTTAAGTAAAGTTTAGTGAAAAGCCAACAGAGCAGTGTGATTATGGCTAGATCAATGATGCATAGTTCTGAAAGGTTTCACACAAGCAGCAGTCTTAGGATGCAGCTCTAAGGAGCAGGTAGGTCAGAAAAAAAACATAAACTCAATGCCCAGCACATGTACCTCCCTTTGGGTCCATAAAGAATCTGACCAGATTGTCTAACGGGAAGCCATTCTTGCCACAGGGGCAGGGTTGAAGTGCTTCCATTTCCGATGACTGCATTTCAGCCTTGAGTATGTCAGCTAAGGTTTTCTGCTGGTCAAAGTCACAAAAATTCCGGTCGATATCTTTTATGAGGAATGACAAATGTAAAAAGATAAACTCGACTGTGTCAGATAAACTATATGGGCTTTTACTAGATCCCAAGCAAAGATTTAACAATGTGTAGTCAATTTCAAAGTCTTCTGCTAATTCAAGGAAACAAAAGACTCTCACTAAAAAGATTTCTACCAGGCTGGAGACTATTATGTTCAGGCTATGAAAACCTTGAGAACTGTCCTTTTCAGATAGGAACTGTTATAAAGAACTTTAAAAAAAAAAAAAGTTTCTCGTGACTGATCAGATAAATGGGAATCACGTCAAAGTATTTCTTCAGAAGAGATCAATTTTGAATAATCTACCCGTGGCAGAAAACTCTTGGAGCTTCTACCATCTCAGGTTTTCAAAAGCCCCCACAGGGACTTTTGTTTTTAATAGAGAAACTACATTTCATGAGTAACTATCCACGATCTCTCCTTTAAACAGTAGAAAGATTCTTTTTACTCACATGCGTTCTAAACTATCTCTGGATTATCTCTAAAAACAGGGACAGGGGGATTTAATCTATCAGAAATTTGAGTGAGAGCCTACTTACTCTTTTAGGCATTAAAAAAATTAAAAACTCCTCACCTCTGTTAACATAAGCACATATTTTGCCTATGTCTCAGTGAGATTACTAGCTGGTCTTTTTTTTTTTTTTAATCTGCAGGAGTCAGCTAGGAATTTTTTCCTCCTTTTCTTCTTCCTCTCCTTCCTCTCCCCCTCTTTCTCTCTTTATCTACCTTCATCTTCCAATTCTGAATATAGAATTTGAACATCTGTCATAATAAATTTTAACTATCATTTTATTCTCTCTCACCAACCTCATTTAAAATAGCTTCCATTTGGAAGTCACATATAAACACCAAGGAGATTATGAAAGGGTCAGCAGTATGTTCTGCATGGATTCTAATCACAGATATGTCACAACCTGCCTTGTGACCTTGGCACAGCCACAGTTGATTGTGTTTAAAATATCAAAAAATTATTTCATTCACTAGTGGGCATAGAATTAAAAAAAACGTTATTTGATACTTCAAAGCAACAAATTCTAGTTCAATGTTTTCATTAAAATATCAGGATTTGTAAACAATTACCTTTATGCTCTTTGGCATGCACAAAACAATTTGGTACTGTAATCCTGCAGTCAAATAAATTGTACATAGGTACAGGCAAGTGTCAAAGTAAATTCCCAGATTCTTGTGCACATGTAGCATGCCTGTGCCCAAGATAATGGTGAAATAAAAATGACCCCTATACAAATGTCCTTAATAATGAAGAAAAAGGAATATATAATACATACCCAAAATAGTGTGTAAATTCAACATTTTTCACATTTTTCCAAGCCTCAGTAGCTTTTAAAGAAAGATTTCAGGGGTTACCTATCCTGTAGAAAGCATCAAATCAAAAGGATTGACCATTAAGTTTAGCAGCATGATTCATTGTGTCAACTTCCCTCAGTCTTCTAATACTCCTTTTCAAAAATTGTGCAAACTGTGTGAGACTGTGCGTGGATTAAATTACACCATTATGTCCTTAGAGGAAATATTTTCTATTATTCAGGCAAGGAATGATCTTTGCTCAACCATGACAGGTTCACAACTAGCTGATCTAGAATTTCGGGTTGGTGTTCAACACAAGCCAGTCACACCCTTCCCAAGGCAAACAATTATTTCTAAAGAGTTTTACTGGTGTCATATGCTTGGTCCCAAATAATAGGAAATCTTAGGAAAAAAAGATCTTGTAACTGTTTACGTTGCTTCCTGCAGTAAAGTAATCCCAGTTATAAACACACACACACACACACACACACACACACACACACACACACACACACAACTATTTAAATTTAAAATAACAATTATTTTCTCATTTGTCGCTCAATTTTTTTAACTCTAGTTCCATGGATTGAGTTGATTTATCAGTCAATAATACATGTTCTCCTTCCAGATAAAGTAGATCTACAAAGCAGCTGTCAAGCAACTGTCGACCATATAGGCACATGTAATGGGTCAGAAGATAGTTAGCTTAGGACTTCTTACAAAATATCTTTTATTGTTCTCTTTCTGCTCATATGTGTTGTTACACTCCCTTCCAATACATTCCAGTACTCTCTTCCACTCTCTTTTGCTTTCTTGTAACTTGAGAAGTTTATCTAACTAGAATATTTCTCTTTCCCTAGTAACAAATTATAAATCCTAAGGGTGTCCTTTTACTATGATTTCTTCTAATGTCAAGGTCTAGAAAATTCAACGTCTGCAAAAACAGTGATAAAACCCAAGAATGTTAGAAAAAAATGTGTATTTTACTACTTCAGACAAATCAATTGCCTAAACAATGGTTCAGAAGCAAGAAATAAAACTTAAAAATTGCTCCTTCAAACAGATATGGAAGTCAGGAAACAATTCAGGCTTAGACCTGAAATATTAGTCACAGCACTGTGACCTATCACCTTAAGTGATAAAATACACAGGTCAGAATTGACAATACATACTCATGGCTGATCATGGCTGCTAGTTATTGATCAAAGGAGAAAAAAAATACTTTGCTGGAAAAACATTGCTCTGAATTACAAACATCCATTCTCTTGAGACTCAGCAACTCTCTGGGTTTCTCCCTCTGGAACTGGAAGCAAGAAGTGAGTTCAGCCAGTATTTAATATCAAGTGAATGTGGTGCTTAATCAATAGTCTTCTGCTTTGTTCCTCGATGTGGAAAGCAGTGTCTATTCATTCAGCAAAGGTTAATGCCAAGGGTCAAGTGATTTCACACTCTCGGTAGGATCCACAACATTGCAGTAGTTCAGATGCCCTAGACAATGATGACTCAGTTGGACTGATTTATTGCCACTCGAAGGCCCTGCTTAATACTAAAGTGCTCTCTTATGATAATACCTCAGAAAATAGCACTGATAAAAGAGGAGGCAATAATTACCTACATTTTGAGGTAATGTCTTCATTTCTAACATCCTATAAAGATGTAGGGTCCATTTTAAATGATCTGCTTCTGGTATTAGCAAGCCATTTAAACAGGATCTTATCAGTATCTTCTCTTTTATGAAATACACCACAGAAGAAATTCAGTAACCATATGATACAAATGTAAATTATAAGTGATGCAGGATTTAACATATGTTTTAGGGAATCCTTTTAAATATTTACTTATTGTAGTATTTTTCCTATTAGATAAGAAGAAAGGAAAAATATTTGCTGATGGGAGGAAAAAATGTAACTTAATATAGTTAATTCCATTAACACAGTTTGCAATTTGATTTCATTCTTTTTTGACCAATTCTACCACATGACAGGCAGGCTAAAAAGACCTGTCTGTATATTTTTTTCTAAATGTGGTTCACTTAAAGCAGCATTAGTTGAGGTCACTGTTTTAAACCAGAACACATTTGACTATGTCAGGGGTCCAATCCTTAACATGTTAGCATCCATGATTATTATTCAGCAATGTCTCATTCCAGATGTGTTTTATATAATGAAAGAAGTTCAAATGTCACCAGGAAAATACTGTGAGAAGAATTAATTGGAAAGCTTATCACAGGAAAGTGATTTAGAATCCAGCTTTCACTAATTTATCTGCAAATGATGAATATACTAATCAATTAGTAAAATAAAATAAATTCTGTAAAATTATCTAAAGACATCCTATCATTACAAGTGGAAGAACATTTGAAATAGTTTATTATATACCATTCCAGATGATTAGTATGTAAAGCACTCTAATAAAATTTCTTCCTTCTACTCCTTTTTCATAGGAACTATGGGATTTAAAATTCATAATCCAAACTACTTAAAACAATGGTTAGTTCAGAAATCCTATTTAAAACTATTTTCAACTATTTAAAAATATATGTGCAGTCTTACAGATGAGTTAAAAATATATTTTTTGGTATTCATGTAACTCAAGAAAACACATTTAATTCTCAATGAGAATTTGCCTTAAAAACACACAAAATGGGTAACAATCAGTAACTTTGATATGAATACCAGTTTCATTGTGTAGTGATTACCTGTACAATGTCCAGAGGCCTGAATTTACCTTTTAATCAAACACTTGTCTGCAATTCTTTCCCAATGAGAATGATTTTATAGGCCATATATTTCAAGACCTGTAATAGGAAAAAAAAAGAAGAAGAAGAATTACCAATACAGCTTTTGAAAATAAAAAGAGCAATTAAACAAACTAAATATATTGGGTTTTTCTAAGCAAAAATACCATTCGTGACCTAAAATCCCTATGGAAAAAGATTGTTAGTTGACAAAATTGAATATTTTAAGAATATCCCAAAAGTGTTTTTTCACAATAACTTTCCCATGCACAGTCCTTCAGTCTCAAGATATTTACTAGGAAATGCAGTTCAGTTAATTGACATGGGAATAAAACAAGTAGCCTAAAAAGAAAGTGTGTGTAGGTCTAATTGTGCACTTCAAAACTAGCAAATAAATTACAAATAATGTTATCATTTTGAATGGCTAATAAAATACTTGCATTCTTTGATTTTTGCAGTTGTATCTAACATACATATAATGGCCAGAATAAAATGTGCTATGTTGCCATTTTGCCTATAGTCATAATAAGTATGAAATACAAACAATTGTTCATGTTTTAGTGTGACTGACAAAAAACATTTTCAAGAGCGCACTTTTTATTTCAATAGCAATTATTTCTTGAAATCCTGCCCAGTTCCTGTTTTTTTTAAATATGTGTGGTCACTGTCTTGTATCTTCTGTTATGTGCTCATATGTGTAAAAACAAAGGAAGCTATATAGGAATCTCTGTTAATGCAGCTCTTTTCTTAGAAATTTAAACACTATGTAGAACTTTAAAAAAAATTATCTCCTTTCAGCCATGCACACTCATCAGCTATAATTCAAAATCCTCTAATGCTGATTTCAGTGCCTTATTGTGGGAATTATCTTGAGGACTAGATCTCTCTGAATAAAAACATCGCTTAGGTCAGGACAGCAAGCTTAATAGGCTGACATTTTGATGATCACTCTACAACATATGTGTAGCTAACTCACTTCAAAATATCAATTTCAGAATACCTAAGCAGGATAAAGGGAAAAACATCTTTCCCTTCTTGCTTTCAAAACCGTTAAAGTTTCTCATGAAACCTTTATTTAAAGATTCAAACTATTATTATAATAAATATTGCCAGATAGTATAATGAAATAAGTTTTCTTTAACAATATTATCTAATAGGTCACAAAATGATAATAAAATATATTATGCTTTTCTCAATACAGAGACAACATACTGTTCATCTTACAAAATTAAGAAAATTCAGTCTAGCACGGTGACTATACTAAACAAGACTGTATTATATACTTGAATGCTGCTAAGAAAATAGACCTTACGTGTTCTCATCACAAAGAAGTAATGGGTATTATGTGAGGTTGTCAAGGTATTAACTAACACCACTGTGATAATCTTTTAGCAATATATGTATATCAAATCATCATTCTGTACACCTTAAATTTATACAACATGTCTATTACATCTCAAGCAGCTAAAAAAATATTTTAATTCAAATAACCAAAAACTAAAATTAAAAAGACCCTTCATTTCACCTATTTATCCGTGCATCCAGTCTTTTGTACATGCGTGTACACAGATATCAACATATACACACTATATGTATGTATATGCAAAAAAACACTAACATAATGTGCTCATTATAGGATCAGGGTGGCCCATACTCATTTTTAATTTCTTTTTTTAGTAGCAATATACTGTGAATATCTTTGCATATACTTATGTATTCTTTCACATCATATTAATGATTATATCAAATTTCACTTACCGCAGTACTCTAATTAGCCGTTATCCCTCCTTCTGAACATTAAAATCATTTTCTTATTACTATTATAGATGAGGATATGCCCTTTTTTTTTTAAGAAGGCTTCATGCCCAATGTGGAGCCCAGCATGGGGCTTGAACTCATGACCCTGAGATCAAGATCTGAGTTGAGATTAATAGTCCGATACCTAACCAACTGAGCCACCCAAGCATCCCGTGCCAAACCTATTTTTAACAAAATGTATTTAGAAAAAATATCTTAGAAAAAAATCAGAGGCTCAAAGCATACAAAAAGTCAGAAAACTTTGGATAGGTTAGAAGAATAATAGCTCAAAATATGGAAATTTCATTTTAACTTTGTGAAGCAAATAAAGAATGGAATCATTTTTGACCACTTTAACCACACAACTTCCCAGATACTGTCATATACTCCATAGTAGGTCTTACATATTCCAATATCTTAATAGTCATTAACTACTAAGTTTCCACTTGCTATTTTGCTCAAAGTTATTTTAATAGGAAATACTCTATATAACCATCCTCAACCACATAATGGGAATTTATGAGAGTTTCATCAGCTTTTAGAGGTTGAAGAGTATAACAAATATATAATTGTATAGAATGTTCTAGATTCATAATTTTGTAGCCACTTTAAAGATAGTTTGACTATACTATTAAGACCATGTATTAGTCATTTGTACAATATATAGTAATAAAATGAGTAAGGACCAAACCACAAATCTTATTTAGATGTATAAAAGTCAGCTTGCTTAAAAAATTCAACATAAAAACTCATAATTTCTAAATCTCAATATAAATCAAACCCAAATTAAAGCTTATTTTGCATAATTTGCTTTCCAAATGATTATCCACTAGGGAATTTAATGAAAGAACTTAAGTATTTGTATATTGCCCTTTGCTGTTCATCAACATTAAGTAAAATGCATTCTAAGTTTTTGTTATATTGTATGCACAGATTAAATTTTTCCTCTACTTGAAAGAAATTTTTAAAAAATAAGAACTCAAATATTCTCATATGAGCCCATCAGTAGTTTGCCAATATTTATTATTCATTCCCTACATTTTTACAGATGACAGGTTTAAAAATAATTGTGTTAAACTGATATTAAAAATCACTGGCAAAATCAAGAAAATAGTAGTTTTTAGATATTACTACTCATGAAAATTTTATTTAGAATTGTTATTATCAATAAATACTATATACCAAAGGCATTAAAATGTTAAAGTTGACAGAATTTACTGTGAAGTAAATTTTACTTATATCTCAACATAATGTTGTGCATGGGTTTTATTTTTAGGCCAATAATTGTTTTTAGATCAGTAATTATACAAATTATCCACCTGTATAAAAAAAGGCCATTAAATAGACCAATAAAAGCATAAGACTGGTCATTCTGTCCTTTGACCCAGTATTACAAATTAGACATGCCACTCACACAATTAGGTAAATCACAATCTTCCTGGGTTTTAGGAAGGGTTACAGGCTTTTAAAAGTATCCTCTTTTTTTGGTTCATTCAAATAAAAAGTTGTCACAGCATAGTTTAAATTTTAGTCCATAGGCTACTATCTTTATATATAAGCCTAAAAATTGTGAAAAATTGGGATACCCCAGTAAATTTTTACATATTTAAAGGATGTTCCTTTATCTTAGCTTACTTTTCAAGCACTGCATCCAAGAAGAAAATACAATGATTGCATAGATTAGGAAAGGCAAGATTATATGGCGAAAGTGAATAATACCCAAATATTAGTACCCAAATTTTTATTTCTAACACACTACCTGGTCAACAGATAGATAAGAGGTTCCATTTATTGTAGAGACCTAGGGACTCAGGCTGAGGATTCTCTCAACCCAGCTTTCCATAGTCAGAGTGCCAGAGGGAAGACAATATAACCTATTACACACTTCTCACAAACCATTTGCTAAATCTATACTTTACATACCTAACTTTAAGGATTTAAGGACACAGAGAAAAAGTCGAAATGTTGGTCACTGGCCCTAATTCTAACACAAACACTTAAGAAGTTTAGCAGGTGGTGAAAATGCATTTTGTTGGATAAAGTCATTGAATTCCATAAATAGGGAAATGGTAAAAATCAATGTATTTGTGTATTATTGAGTTATTGGCATAAAATAACCCTTCTTAAATGTTGGAGAATTAATGAATGATTGAATTAATGAATGAGTTTTTTAGTGAGTAAATACTCACAAAACTTTCTCCCCGAGAAAAAGACAATGACATCATGAAGATAATTCTGTTACTGTTTGAGAAACTTGCCAGGGAGGATATTTAATGGAAGTTCCAAAATTATCTATTTACTAGCACGATAAATTAATTTCTTGGCAATATGTGGATTGAGACTGAGGAAATAAAATATTTTCCTTTTAAGATAATTGTCTATTCAATTAAACGAGTTTTCCCCTCAAGTACCACCCAAATGTGTTATACATTCTTGATTCTGCCAAAATAATAAAAAATCAAAAGTATAATATTACATTTAGACATGCCTCAGAATTACAGGTATTTTAAGTCAGGATAGGAGATAAGCATGGAAACAGGACTATAACATAAGGCAGAATAAGATCACTGCTATAACACAGGTCCGTACTGGTCCCAAAACATGAGTGCTCTATGCCACAGCCATTTTAACTTATCATTCTTAAAAACAAAACTTTCACAGCTCAAATAATTTCAGTAGCTCATAAATTTCTTATTACACAAGAAAAAATAATCCCTAGTGGCATCCTTTAACAAAAATACAGCCTTAACATTCCTTATGTAAACCTAGAATAAGTTTTCTCAGTTTACAAGAAAAAAAATCAGAAATGTTGACATAGTTTTAGGATTATGTTTGCTGGTCTTTTTTAAGAGTCTTCAAGGTACTTTTTCATTTATATGTATGTACACACACACACATACACATAATTAACTTCTCTAATATTTAATAATTCATATAGGGACTAATTTCACTCATTAAAATGTGGCAGATGCTGGCAAATACAGTAATTTCCCCATGTGGCAAATGGCCTTCATCACAAACTACCCCATTCTAGAAGCCATTTCACATTCAAGTATTTAGTTTTCCTGTCTGCATTAACTTTAAAAAAGCATTTAATGTTGCCATTTGTGCTTGTATGATGTGATGATACTAACTCTAAAGAACACATTTGTTAAACACCTTGTAACTCAGAACAACCAGTTCACAAATCAGTTTGAATCATCCTTAATCATTTCTAGAAAAAAGATTAAGCTGGTGCTGTTTCAAACATCCAACTCTTTGCATGATACTTCAGCCACAGTAAGTCTGTCTGCCCTTCCAGACATCTTGGCAGAGTGCTGAAATCTCACTCTGTTTATTTCAGAAGGCTTGTTCCTACTACAATTCCATCATACTATGCTGAATATTACTATGAAGAGAAAGTTCTTCTCTGCCTTAGGCAATTGCAGGCAAGGATTATATAAAAAAATCAATGGACGAGAGAATGCTGCAGACACAATGCAATATTTAATTCTGGGGGAAGGGGACTAGCTGGACTTTAAGACATATATACAACAACTTTTTCTGAGACCATGCTCAAATTATCCATTTAAATCCATATGCAGGTTTGAATCAGGCTCAAATTCAGTAATGAAGCTATTATTGATTCTGTGGAACATGACTTCAAAATTGAGCAAATACTGAACAAACTATGAGGAGCTCTTAAACTCTGGACGTATGTACCTAGACATCTCAATTTAACAACCAGACATACATTAAACAGCATTAATAGCCAGGCACTTAATGGATCAATTCCCACTGTTTGTGTAATGTGGAAATAAAAAAGGCTTATTAAATGACAAGCTTTCCCTGGTTTGTGCTAATTAATTATACACCACATCTGACTGCTAATTTAGTGGGAAAATGCAGCCCCGAACCACAGTTTCAGCTTGAACTTTGCCTCACCATCACCCAGTTCAGCACAGAGTGCCGCTGCAGCCCGCCTCTGAACGACACCAGTATTAAATTAGAGCACAAGGCCATCAATTTAATAAGTGCTGCAGCAGGTAATTTGAATAAGGACATATTAGTATTCTACCAGTGCACAACTAAAAGCAGCTGACCTTTCAGACCAAAGAAGATCCTTGAACACATTCAGCTGAATCTGAGAACACAGTAATAATCTGACAGTGGTAAGAGTGCCAAGAGAGACGTTTACGATCCTGGACCCATTACTATACATCAGGCTCTCTGTGGTATTACGCGAATAGTTTATATACCTCGGCCTCTCATTTTGCTCTTGCTCCCTACCATGAAAGAAAAGACACAGAACTCAAGCTCATAAAAAAAAAAATCTTATTTTCTTTTTTTTTTTAATCTTGTTTTCAATACGTTTAGAAACTCTTATATTTTGGATTTGTGGTGCCAAGAACACAAAACTGATCGATGCACATGTAAATCAGATCTGAGAAGCCACATAAGAAATCATCAATTTCCTAAAATATGAGGCAAACTTAACATTAGCAAAAGTAAACTTGAATCTATTAAAAAAAAAAACTGCTGTGAAACAACCAGGAACCACAGCACCTAGAGCAAATAAGAGCTTGGGCACAGGAGTAAGAGTAGAACTGGGTTTGAGTCCCTGCTCTGTCACACGTTCACCATCAAAGATGCAGTTACTGAATTCAATGAATTCAGTTCAACAGATGTTTATCAAGTCCATCTCAACCCATGTTGTAAGCCCTAAGGTTACAAGGATGAAAAAAGATTTGATCCCTGTTTTCAAGGAGATCAAAATCTAGCAATGGTGACAGACACAGGCACTATTAGTCACAGTACAGAATGAGAAACCCCTTCAAGCACAGAGAACAGTGATGAATTTGCCTGGTGGTTTCCAGTAAAGGTCCTCACACATGGCAATAGCGATTCTGGGTGTCACGAACATTTCACCAGCACAGAGGAAGGAATGCCCTCTGATGAGAAGTTTTCATCAAATGGCAAAACTACTACACTGTAATAGGAAGATATATCGGATTAAGTTGAAGAAGTATGAGAAGTTGTAAGCATGTGATCCTGTGTGCTTGAAAATGGTTTCTATGTAAGTATAAATACAATGTATTAGTGGGTTTAAAATCAACGTTTGGAGGGAGCGGCCAAAATGTTTACTTTCTCGGCCTCACAATAAAAGTGTAAGTCAAAAACACATCTGGAGTTCCACCCAAAGGAAGGAATATGCAACTAAGCCAGGAGTGTGCAAGCGCCACACTTTGGTAAAGGTGTTTCCCTCCCTAGACTTACTACTACACCATCCTCTCTTCCTCTGCTATTTAGGTAACCAGTGGAGGGGAGGACAATAGGAAAGATGTCATTACAGATCTTAAAGCCACTTTATCTTTTTTTAAATTCTAAACTTTGACACCTTATCTACTATTACTTACAAAATACTTCTTTCACGTTCTATAACCAGCACTGACACTTACACAGCAAATACTGATGCCGCCTTACTGCTTATTTACAGCTGAATGTATTTAACCAGTTGTTGCCTGTGCTCTACAGGTTATTGAATATTTTGAGTATCACCTGCATAGCCACAGTCCCAGCAGAACACAGAGGATGAGGTAACTGAAGGGAAGAACTATTTAGAAAGTCTAGGTAGGAGTAAAAGAAACCTCCGAGGTGCCTTAGGTCTGCTAATTTGGGGCTGCAACCACTCCTATGACCAAAGAGGCAGGACAGGAGCCTTAGGAGAGAAACGGCCAATACATTGGCAATATGGCAGGGCCAAACCTGATGAAGCAATACCCTGACCTCACTGAGCTGTCACCTTTGATCTTTTGCAATACCTCTTATTGGCCATATCCAACCAAGAAGCTTAAGTCTAAGAAATCCATGGATGCAGAACTAAAGTTTCTTTGTACCTATGGGGCACAAAGCAGAGAAGAGAGTGGTAGAGAGTGGTTCTGGAAAAGTGAAGGAAAAAGAACCTAGCACATATTTTTGCTCCTGCTTGTATTAACGGAGTTACACCAGCATGTTCAAAGTCACAATGGAGAACTTCCTCCCAAGTCCAAGTCAGTCTTCCCGGTTTCTAGGGTCCCAGACAGTCTATGCTTCAGGAATCCCATTCCTAATCCTGCCTTTGTCTGGGAATAGCCTACTGTCAACAGCTTTCTGAAAATCTGAGTTGCCTATTAAAACATGCTATTCCTCTAGACTACTCTCTTTATAAATAATAGCTAAAGCTAAAAGTGGTTTTGTACCAATGGCTGCTGATATTCATGTATGCTCTTTTCACTTAACTTTTGAAAATTGTCTTCTTTGTAATGCAAAGCTGAACCAAAGGAAATATCAGTAATGACAGTCTTTTTGAAACCTACAAACTCATGTAGCAGCCTTCTGTTGCAGCCAATAAAAGTAAAATGAGAAACCAGGCAGGCTTAGTCTAGGATAGTGGCATGGAGAGGTGATGGGGTGGAGGTGACATATCCCCAAGATAGGATTTCATGACAATTGAATTTTGAGGATGAGGCAAGAGTCATGAATAACTGGTTTGAGTGACTAATTCATTGCATAAGAATTCAATCAGTCAAGATGAAGAATAAAAGGAAATGTATAGGCTTTATAAACTTCATGAACCAACCTTATTTTTTCTTTATTGACTAAAATGCAACACTAAGAAAATAATTAAGTTTCAGGGAACCTGGGTGGCTCAGTCAGTTAAGCGTCCGACTCTTGATTTCAGCTCAGGTCATGATCTCATGGTTATGAGATCAAGCATTGCGTCAGGCTTGGTGCTGACAGCGCAGAGCCTGCTTGGGATTCAGCCTCTCCCTCTCTCTGCCTCTGCCTGCCTCTCTCTCTCTCTCTCTCTCTCTCTCTCTCTCTCTCTCTCTCAAAATAAGTAAATAAATAAACTTTTTCAAAAAAGAAAACAATTAGGTTTTCAATGATTTGTCAGTTTAGAAGAAGTGCAGGAGGTAAGCAAGTGACATTTGGGAATCCCTCAAGAAAATGCTACATTTGAGGGGTATAAGACTGAAATAAATTTACCCCATAAAAAGTGACCTAAAGCCTCGTTACAACATTATGAATATGAAGTTATCATAGTATAAACATCAAGATATCTTAAATAACTGCCATTGTCATTCTTACATATAAGCTACAAGGTGAGGGAGAAAAACACCTCACTTGAATATTAATTTTTAGTAATACACAAGGAAATGAAGGACAAAACATAAACACAGCTGAAGTAGCATAGGTAAATATATTCAGTGTCACATTCATTTATTTTTAAACCCATTCATTTATTTTTAAACTCATGTCATCAAGGTACTTAATTATAGGCAGGAAAAACCAACTCTAAGCAGAAAATAAAATTATTAAAATAGCAGGTTATAGGGCACAGGACAGAGAGCTCTGTAAAAGCCTCCAGATACAACAACAGGTAAGCAGTTGAAACAGGGAGACCTTGATTCACTGTTGCAATTGGCAGTGAGAAGTAGTCCCTAGGGCAGAACCGTTCCAATCATCCCTGCTCTTTTTCCTCAGTGCCAGCATTTGTCTCTACTAGCAGCAACCTTCAACATGGGCAAAGAAAATGCAGAAACTAGAGAGAATATCACTTACATCCTAACAATAACAAAGCAGATTACCTATAAAACCACAGATGGTTTTACATCCATTAGTGTGCTGAGACTGCAAAGAAGCCCAATAAACCATAATCCAGAAAATGCTGAACTTCTTGGCTGCTTGTGTCTTTGGTACAGACATGGGAGTAGAAAGAAGCCACCTTGGACACAGGTAAGAAGAAAACACCTACAATTTTAACTAAACTTTAAATACCAATTAGGGGATGGCATGAGACTTTAGAACCCCTGGGAGAACTAAGCAAAAAGAATCTGCACCTTTGCCACAGGCCTTCATCAAATGTTCAGGAGTCCCATCTGGGGATAAATGCAAGCTTGAGAAGATACCAGCACCCCATATTCATTGCAGCATTATTTACAATAGCCAAGACATAAAAACAATCTAAGTGTCCAGCAAAATATCAATGGATAAAGAAAATGTGGTGCATATCTACAATGGAATATTAGCTACAAAAAATGAGAAATACTACCATTTTCAACAACATGGATGGGCCCTGAAGGCGTTATGTTAAGTGAAATAAGTCAGAAAAAGACAAATACTGTATAACCTCACTTATGAATGGAATATTTTAAAAAATCATAGGGAAATAAATCAGATTGTTGGTTATAAGTGTGGGGGGGATGGATAACTTACAGTTATAAGATGAAGAAATACAAAGGATGTAACCTACAACATGATGACTGTAGCTAACACTGCTGCATGATATACTGGCAAGTTGCTGCGAGTAAATACTAAGAGTTCTCAATGCAAGAGAAAAAATTGTTTTCTTGTTCCTTTTTTTCTTGCTCTTCATTTTATCCATATGAGATGATGGATGTTAGCTGAACCTATTGGGGTAACTGTTTAGCAACATATGTAAATTACACCATCATACTTTATGTCTTGAACTTATACTGTCAGGTGTGTCAATTATTTCTTAATAAAACTGAAGAAATTTGTTCACGAGGAATATTAAGAGAAAAGCAGAAGAGATGAGCGAGACCCACCTCACTGAGGCACAGGTGTACAGGACCTGCAGAAGTCTGAGACCATGACGGAGGAGGAGAACTAAAAATTCTCTAGGCATTCTGGGCCCCACATTCATCAATACTTGGAATTAAAGATGAGGTATTACAGATCCTAGTGAGATTAAAGAATAATGAGATATTATGAACAATCATATGCAAATAAATGTGATCACTTAGAGGAAATGAACTGATTCTTTGAAAAAAACTTACATAAACTGACAAAACAAATAAAAAATCTCAATAGCATTATACCCATTGAAGAAAATGAGTTCAGAATTCAAAAATATCCTATAGGACCTCTACTCCTAACCATGATAGAGTAATAGGGCCCAATCTCCACCCCACCTCAACCCCAGAAGAGTAGATAATTCTCAGAGATTGCACAGAGCTGTGCAAAGTTTGTGTTCCCATCAGTCAGAGTGAAAAGGCCTCCTAATTCTTAGTGAAATGAATTAAAATCCTCAGAAGTATATCTCCTAGAAATATAACTCAATTAGCCCTACACTAAACGATGTCCTGGATCCTCACTAACAAAGCATAAAAGCAAACTTCAAATGAATCAAACTAATCCCCCAAAATTTAACTGCATGAAATTTTTTAATCCAACACTAAAAAGAATGTAGCAAAAAAAAAAAAAAACCATAAGAAGAGAGGAGGGTGACTGTCTGGCACCAAATCAAAATTATCAGTTATATACAGTGGCTAGAAAATATGACTCAGAACCAGGAGAAAAATCAGTACAATCAGATCCAGAAATAAAAAAGATAATAAAATTAACAAAGATATTAAAATAGCTTTATAAGTACCCTCAAGTGCTGAAGAATATAGAGAAATAAACAAATGGGGCTATATCAAACAAAAAAGCTTTTGCACAGTGAAGGAAACCATCAGCAAAATGAAAAGGGCAACCTACTAAATGAGAGAAGATATTTGCAAATGATGTAACTGATAAGGGGTTAATATTCCAAAATACATAAAGAACTCACACAACTCATTATCAAAAAACAAACAAACCAATTAAAAAATAGGCAGAGGATCTGAAAAGACCTTTCTCCAAAGAAGAATACATAGAGATGGCTAACAGAAATGCAAAAAGATGCTCAACATTACTAATCAACAGGAAAATTAAAATGGTATTTGTCTTTAAAAGCACATCAAAACACAATTAGATATTATCTCATACCTGTCAGAATGGCTAGTATTTAAAAAAAAAAGTAAGAAAAAAACAAGTGTTGCTGAAGATTTGGAAAAAATGAAACACTGTGCACTACTGGTGGGAATGTAAACTGGTTCATCCACGACGGAAAACAGTATGGATGCCCCCCCCCTTTTGTTAAGTTTATTTATTTATTTTCAAAGAGAAAGAGAGAGAGAGAAAATCCAAAGCAGGCTCTGTGCTGACAGCAGAGAGCCCAATGCGGTTCTCAAACTTACTAACTGTGAAATGACCTGAGCCGAAGTTGGATACTTAACAAAATGAGCCACCCAGGCACTACTGGAAGATCCTTTAAAAGTTAAAAAACAGAACTACCATGGGATCCAACAATTCCACTGCTGGGTATTTATCCAAAGTATACAAATACTAATTAACCATTTGCAACTACATGGACAGAACTAGAGGGTATTATGCTAGGCAAAATCAGTCAGTCAGAGAAAGACAAATATCATATCACTTCACTCATATGAGGGCTTTAAGATACAAAACAGATGAACATAAGGGAAGCAAAAATAATATAAAAACAGGGAGGGGGGAACAGAAGAGACTTAAATATGAAGAACAAACAGGGTTACTGGAGGGGTTGTGGGAGGGGGGATGGGCTAAATGGGTAAGGGGAATTAAGCTATCTACTCCTGAAATCATTGTCGCACTATATGCTAATGTGGATGTAATTGAAAACAATTTTAAAAAATGATACTAATTAAAAAGATAGAAGCACCTCTATGTTTATTGAAGCATTATTTACAAAAGCCAAAATATGGAAGCCACTTAAGTGTCTACTGATACATAAATGGATAAAAAAGGTGTGGTTACACATATGTATACAATGGAACATTACTCATCCATTAAAAAAGAATGAAATCTTGCCATTTGCAACAATATGGATGGCTCTAGAGTATATTATGCTAAGTGAAATAAGTCGGGCAGAGAAAGACAAATACCATATGATTTTATTTATAGGTAGAATCTGAAAACAAAACAAAGGAATAAATGAAATTAAACAGAAATAGACTCATAAATATAGTGAACAATCTGGTGGTTGCCAGAGGGAGGGAAGGGATGAAATGGGTGAAATAGGAGAAGGATATTAAAGGTACAAATTTCCAGTTATAAAATAAATAAGCCAGGGATACAATATACAGTATTGGGAATATGGTTAATAATATGTAACAACATTATATGGTGACACATGGAAGTTATATATATGGTGGTGGTCATTTCATAATGCATATAAATGTTGTATACCTGAAATTAATATACTATTGTATGTCAACCACACTTTAAAAAAAGCAACAAAGAATATAGAGGAAAACATGAGCATAATGAGGAGACATAAAAGATACTATCAAAATTAAACAAAAGAAAAATAAATGAAGTGTCCAAAATAAAAACTATACCAGATGAGATTAACATATTATAGACTGCAGAAGAAAAGATCTGTGAACTTGAAGACATAGCAAGAAAAACTATTACATATAAAGCACACAAAGGAAAAGATAGCAAAGAAACACTGAGCTCACGACTTATGGGACAATGGCAAATAATTTGTAATCACAGTCTCACAAAGAAGGGAAAAGACAGAAAAGATTTAAAGAAACAGTGGCCACACATTTTCTAAATTTAATAAAAATTATAAAAGCAAGTCAAAGAGTGTCAGTGTAGCCCAAAATAACAAACAGAAAGAAATATATAACAAGGCACACCATAATTTAATTTCTAAAAACCTGTGATAAAGAGAGGATTTTAAAAGCATTTGGGGGGTGGGGGAAAGAACATGACCAACAGAGGAACAAAAACAATAATTAAGCCTATTTCTCATTAGAAACTCTCCAAGCCAGAAGAAAAGAGAGTAACATATTAAAAATACTGAAAGAAAACTAGAATTCTATACCCAGTGACACTATCTTCCAAAATGAAGAGAAATTAATGAAGACTTTCAAACAAACAAAAGTTGAGAGAATCAATTGCCATTAGATCTGGGCTGCAAGAATGCTTGAAGGAAGCTATTCAGAAAGAAGGAAAGGGATACTTGATGAAAATATGGAATTACAGAGGAATAAAGAGCACCAGATCTGTGACTATATAGGCACATATAAAAACTATTTTTCTTGCCTTTTTAATCTCCTTAAAAATATTAACTCTTTAGAGAAAAAAATAACTTATCACAAAGTTTATAAAACACATCAAACCAAAATATATGAAAAAATTGCACAAAGGAAAGAAGAACAAATGAAGATATCTTATTATAACATTCTTTCACTGAAAAGAGGTATAATATTATTTGAGGGCACTCCATGATACATTAAAGATTTATTTTTTAAACCCTAGAATAACCACTAAGATGAAACAGAGACATGTAGTTTATAAACCAATAATATAGATAAAATTAAATAATAATAGAGTTAAAAGAGTATAGAAAAAAGAAAACATAGAAGAATATATTAAAAATAGCCCCTACACCTTCCACAAAAATTGACTCAAAATGGATCATAGATCTAAATGCAAACACAAAACTATAAAACTACTGAGGAAAACAGCAGAAAACCTAATGACTTTTTAAATACATGGCAATGACATTAAATATAACATTAAAGGCACAATCCATGGAGGAAATAATAAGCTGGACTTCATTAAATTTAAAAACTTTGGCTCCGCAAAAGACACTGCCAAGAGAACAGGAAGACAGGTTACAAACTGGGAGAAAATATTTGCAAAAGACATGCCTGATGAAGGACTGTTATCCAAAATATAGGAAGAACTCTTAAAACTCAACAACAAGTGGGGTGCCTGGGTGGCTCAGTCGGTAAAGCGTTTGACTTCCTCTCAGGTCATGATCTCATGGTTTGTGAGTTCAAGCTCCATGTCGGGCTCTGTGCTGACAGCTCAGAGCCTGGAGCCTGCTTCAGATTCTGTGTCTCCCCCTCTCTCTGCCCCTCCCCTGCTCATGCTGTCTGTCTGTCTCTCAACAATAAATGTTAAAAAAAAAAATTTTTTTAACTCAACGAGAAATAGATTCTAGACCTGAACAGACACCTTACCAAGGAAGATATATAAATAATAAACATATGAAAAGATGCTCCACATTATATGTCATCAGAGAAATACAAACTGAAACAACAAGATATCAGTGCACATCTATTAGAAAGGCCAAAATCCAGAACACCGACAACACCAAACGCCAGCCATGCTCTGGAGTAACAAGAATTCTCATTCACTGCTGGTGAAAATGCAAAATTGCATAGTCCCTTTGGAAGATAGTTTGGCAGTTCTTACAAAACTAAACATACTCTCACCATATGATCCAACCATCATGTATATTGGTTTTTAGCCAAAAGAGCTAAAAACATGACCACACAAAAACCTGCATACTGATGCTTATAGTAGCTTTATTCTTAACTGCCCAAACTTGGAAGCAATAACGATGGCCTTCAGTAGATGAACAGATAAGTAAACTGTGGCATATCCAAAAGAATCTTATTCAGCAGTAAAAAAAAAAAAAAAAAAAAAAAAAAAAAGAGTGAACAAGTCATGAAATGACATGGAGGAATCATAAGTACATTTTACTAAGTGAAAAGGCTACTTACTGTATGATTACAACTATTTAACATTCTGATAAAAAGAGATGATGAGGGTATCAGTGTTATACCAAGCGTTGGGAGAGAGGAAAAGTGAATGAACAGAGAAAAGAGGATTTTTAGGGTAGTAAAACTATTCTAGAGTATACTGTAATAGTGTATATGTGTCATTGCACATTTGTCAAAACCCAGAGACTGTGTAGCACTGGGAGTGACCCCTGGTATATACAGTGGAATTTGGGTGATAATGGTATGCGTGTGTAAGTTTATCGATTGTAATAAACATACAACTCTGGTGTGGGATGTTGACAGTGAGGGAGGCTGCGACAGAGACGCAGGGGTAGTAGTTTCGGCTCCATTTTATTGCCAAAGTTGACTTACTTTTTTTGAGCAGTTTTACATTCACAACAAAATGGAGCAGAAACTACCTACCCCTGCATCTCTGCCCCAACCACCCTCACTATCAACATCCCATACCAGAGTGCTTTATTACAATTGATAAACTTACACACGCATACCATTATCCCCCAAACGTGATGGGAATTAAGGAGGGCACTTTTTGGGATGAGCACTGGGTTTCATATGTCAGAGATGAATCACTGGGTCCTACTCCTGAAGCCAAGACCACACTGTATGTTATTTAACTTGAATTTAAATTAAAAAAAAAAAATAAGTCTACTTTGAAAATTAGTAAGATAATACATTTCAATGTGAGCATATAGAAAATTCTATTAAATACAAATGGCCTAAAAGCCTAAATTAAAAGTCAGAGTTGTCAAACTATATATTTAAAAAAGGAAAACCAACTATATACTCCATACAAGAAATCCACTTTAAAAATAATGACACAGATAATAGAATTGAAATGAATCATAGGAAAGCTACAGGAGCTATATTATTTTCAGAAAAAGTGGTTTTCAGAACAAGACATATTACCAGATATAAAGAAGACTATTTCATAATAACAAAAAAAGTTAATTCACCAAGAGAATATAACCCTAAACATGTATGTACCTAAAGCTGGAGCTTCAAAGTATATGAAGCAAAAACTGATAGAACTAAAAGTAGAAATAGAAAATTCTCAATTTTAGTTGGGAATTTCAACACTCCTCTCTTGGTAATTAATAAGTAGACAGAAAAATCAGTTAAGGATATATTCTACTTGACCTAATTGACATTCCATCTCAGGACAAGAGAAAACATATTCTTTTCAAGTACACATGTAGCATTCAACAAGAACCACCATATTTCTGGGCATAAAACAAATCTCAAAAATTTTTAACAATTGATATCACATGACATATGTTTTCTGAATGTGGCAGGCAGAATGATGGGCCCATAAAGATGTATACTAATCCCTGAAGCCTGTAAATATACTAAGTTACATGGAAAGTAGGAATTAGGGTCACCAGTGAAATTAAGACTGCTAATTTAGTGACCTTAAAATACAGTTGGAATTCTGGATTTTTCAGATGAACCTAATGTTATCTACAAGTTCCTTTAAAGTGGAAGAAGACAGAAGAGGGAGAAGAAAGATAGCAGCATTAAGGCTCCACACAACATTGCTGACTCTGAAGATGAAGGAGGAGGCCCATGAGCCAAGGATTATGGGCAGCCTCTAAAAGCTAGAAAGATCAAGGAAATGGATTCCCCCCTCCCCCACAGACTCCAGAAAAAAATGCAGCTTCACTGTCATCGTGATTTTTTTTTTAAACAACAGTGTGTGTAATGCATCTTCCCAGTAACATTTCCTTTCATTAAGATATAAATAAGTGCCAGTAAATTTATGTATAGAAGCAAACTGGATAAGCCATGAGCTTAAATCCTTGAAACTACACTGTGTATAAGCCATCCTTCAAGTAACATCTTCTTTCATTAAGATGTAAGTGTTTTTTATCTTATGTGTAGAAACATATGGGAAAAGTCATGTACCTCCCTCCTCCACCCCAGATGTCTTTTCTAGCATGATGCCCTTCTTCATCCACATTTGTGTTTCAGGTGTAGAGAGGAGAGAGTGAACTTTTGTCTGTTGGTCTCCCTGGACTGAAGAGACAGAGGGTGCAAAGCCAAGACTGTTACAACTCTCAGAATGGCTTATTACCTAGAGCTGTCTGTCTGGGTCAGACAAGGAAATGGAGGGAAAGCTTCCTGTGGAAAGACTTCCTGTCCCAAAGGAGGTGAAGGGCAAAAGGATGAAGAAATGGACGCTGCCTCCCTGGCTCCTCTTGGCAGCAACGAACTCCACTCCCCAGGCATCGGTCACCTCTAATCTTTTTAATCATAACACCTCCATTTGTATCGGTGTGTTGGTATTGATGAGATCATGATATCGTATATGGGAATTTTTTCTGTGTAAATCATCAAGTATAAGAAACTATGGGACTCTGAGCCTTGCTTTAGAGAATTTGCAGTGGAAAAAATGGGTGTCATCCAACCAGCTTTTAATCATCTTGACTCAAGTGAAAATGCTCATAATTTCACACTGTGAATCGACATTTACAACCCTTAGGGGTGGGCCTTCAGGCCTGGCTCTCGACGATGGTGTCTTGCACAACTCAGACTCCCTCTGCTCTCACCCACAGGTCCACTCCTGCTTTTTCACTCACACAGCTCCTGAAGCTCACTCTGCTTCTTGCAGAGGCTGAGAGTCCCCAATTTTTTTTTCAATTTGGATGTAACAACCCTAGTAGCTTATGTTCATCAGTTGTCTGTATATCTCTGTATTTTATCCATTTTTTTTTTTTTGATGTATAGAACTAGTTTGAAACTCGTTGTTTCCTTGTGGTAAGTGGTCAAGATGCCACCACAGGACCTGAGGCACTGATGAACGGTGTTATTTTGGACTTTCAACATGCTTCTTGGCAAGGTAGCTCTGATGGAGTTACTTTTTATTTCCATGTTCTATGAAGGTGTTGGTACTCTGCTTGAATGTTGTTCTCTAGACTGGATTGACTTGTTTCCTTGTGTCTCAGTGCGGCTTTCTTCTTCAGTGTTGTAAGTTGGACAAATGCTACCAGAGAGAGTAAGAGACTTACATCTCTTGGCTGGCGCTCATGGACACACAGTCACTGGAGCGGGAGCAATCACAAAACTGTTATTTACTTACTTCTTTTTGGGAGCCTCACCTGTCTAGCTTAGAGAAAGAAAAACAATAATTTTACAGGCATTTTTAGGGGTCTCTTTTGGTTCTTTTGTTTGAAGGGATATTTGGGGGGGGCAAACTTTTAAAATAAATGTCCTCTTCAAAAAAATCCAAAAAAAAAAAAAAAACCTGGCATCTGAGTAGGAGTATGAAAATTACACCTTTCCCAAAAATTAAGTTGGAAAAAATGTCTTTATAAAATTTTTTTAAAGGTAGAGTGCTCCTTTTTACCAATTTTAATAAGGAAGGAAGGAAGGTGTAGAATTAACATTTCTGTCCCAGCTCCCAGTGAAATGGATAAAGAAAGATATAATCAGACAATACCATCTACTCATGGATTGTTGTTGTATGAGCCAGTCTGAAGGCCCACCTTAATTTTTATTTAACTGTCTTGTAGCTCTTCTTCTGAGAGAGCAAGCTTTGTTCTGTACTGTTCTGCTTCTGACTATTAACACTGGTGATGCACACACTGCACTTCTTCATTCTCTTCTTGCTCCCTTACTGGCCTGAGTTTCTTGTGCATTTTCCTCTGCATCCTTCTTTGTTAGAATAGGTATATCAGCTGTGTAAATAGAGCAAGAAAACAGTACTCTGCACCTGTAGCATTTATGCAGTGTTGCAGCTGTGCCCTGGTAAAAATGCAGGCTTTTAAACAATGCGCCCACAAGTACCCCATGTGTTTTAGGTATTTTAGTAGTATCTGTTCAATAAATATTCAAGTTGTAGAAAAGAAAAGAAAACAAAACAAAACAAAACAAAACAAAAAGTCATATGCTTAATGCTTCAAACTATACTGTGTATAAACCCTCCTTCAAGTAACATCTTTCATGACAATATATAAATGGATTGGGGACTTTTTAATTTTTTTAATTAAGTTTTCATTTTAATTCTAGTATAGTTAACATACAGCATAATATTACTTTTAGGTATACAATAGAGTTATTCGATAGTTCCAAACAACACCCAGTCAGGGCTCACCACCACCTTACTCCCAATCACCTATTTCACCCATCCCCCTACCTTCTTACCTTCTGTTTGTTCTCTACAGCTAAGAGTCTGTTTCTTGGTTTGTCTCTCTTTTTCTTTTGCTCATTTGTTTTGTTTCCTAAATTTCACATATAAGTGAAATCATATGGTATTTGTCTTTGACTCACTTACTTTGCTTAGCATTATACTCCCTAGCTCCAACCAGGTCATTACAAATGGCAAGATTTCATTCTTTTTTATGGCTGAATAATAGTCCATGGTATATATATTACATTATCTTTATCCATTCATCCATCTATTTTCACCCAGGGAAACCACTTCATAATCCTCAACTACTGAACTGAAGGATAATAAATTTGTAATGTTTTCAGCCATTAAGTTTACTATAATTTATTCCATAGCTTCCATAGAAAACTACTACAATTATAGTATAATTAAGCTAAAAATCAGTAACAGAAATTTATAAGAAACTAATCCCTAAATATTTGGAAGTTAAGCAACACACTTCTAAATAACCCACAGACAAAGAAGAAAATTCCAGGAAAATTTAAAAATATATAGGTTTTGGCTTGCCTGGGAGTCTCAGTCAGTTGAGTGTCCCACTTCGGCTCAGGTCATGATCGTGAATTCGAACCCCATATCGGGCTCTGTGCTGATGGTTCAGAGCCTGTAGCCTGCTTCAGGTTCTGTGTCTCTCTTTCTGTCCCTCCCTAGCTCACACTCTGTCTGTCTACGTCTCTGTCTCTGTCTCTCTCTCTCTCTCTCAAAAATAAAAAAAAAAATTATTTGAAATTTTTAAAAATATACATATACAGGTTTACATATACAGGTGAACACCAGATCTCTGTAACATGCACACTGAAATCTACAAAAATGCTACATATACTGACTTGAGGATGAATCTTAATGTAAACTACAGTCTTTGGGTAATTATAATGTGTCAATACAGGTTCATCATTGGTAGTAAATGTACCATTCTTGTGGAGTATGTTGATAAAAGGGGAAAGAAGAGGTGCATGTGTGGAAGCAGGAGATACATGGGAATCTCTGTGCCCTGCCCTCAATTTTTCTGTGAACCTAAAACTTCTCTAAAGAATAAAGTCTAGTTAGAATTAAAATTAAAAATTAGTTTTTAAAATAAAAAATTTAAAAATAAGTAAAGCTGTTATATTTAAAAGTAAGCTTAGGGGCGCCTGGGTGGCACAGTCGGTTGGGCGTCCGACTTCAGCCAGGTCACGATCTCGCGGTCCGGGAGTTCGAGCCCCGCGTCAGGCTCTGGGCTGATGACTCAGAGCCTGGAGCCAGTTTCCAATTCTGTGTCTCCCTCTCTCTCTGCCCCTCCCCTGTTCATGCTCTGTCTCTCTCTGTCCCAAAAATAAATAAACGTTGAAAAAAAAAATTTTAAAGTAAGCTTAATAAAGTTGTTATATAAAAACAAACTGAATCCTGCTTTCCTAGCATGGCAAAGAGCTTAAAAAGCTTGGTATACAGATATAGATACCACCTAATACTGGAACTTGCCCTTTTCATATTCTATGTTTTTTTTTTTAAAAAGGCACATTACTTGATCTTTCTATAAAACTTGCAAGTACTGCATGGGGGAAAAAAAACATTAACAAAGCATGACTTATTCATGAATGGCACCCTTAGCCTGATATGGGACAGCAAGCATGCTATCATAGGCATAACTTATTACTAGAAATGGATAAAATCTCCTTTGCTGTAATTATTAAAATTTCTCCTCTACCCTCCAAGTCAACTGGATTCCAAACATCAAGAGTTTCCCTAAATTTCAGCAAATATTTCATAATTAAAACATAAAATGCATTTGCTAAGAGTACCAAAGTAAAATTACAGTTTATTCTATTTTTAAAAGGCATACAATTGCAGAAAGTACTATTACTTATCAGCACCTAGTTTAAAATACAATACTGCATAATGCTATACGTGCCAATCCTGGATCAATACAGAGACACTAGGGACAGAATGCATGGTATCATTTAGGGCAAAAACACATATATATCAAACTCAAATATATGAAATATCAATCTAAATTTAGAGAAAAATATTCAGATATTTTTACATAAAATATGATGCCTGTTTCAAATGGAATAAGTGTTTCTTAATAAAAAGGAGCTTCCTGGCACACACGTTATGTTCGTAAGTCAGTAATATTCTAGGACATTCTCCCTGTACTATATACTTTCTCTTTGCCACTTAAATCTTTCAACAACACTGACTTTCTCTTGATAATTTTATAAAAAAATTATTATTGACAATAAGCTGACTCAACTTTATATAGTATAAAATTTATATACAAAATATATATGTACATATATATGTCATCATCTGCTTTATAGAAAGAAGCAGATTGGAAATTTCCTTATCAGAATTTCATTGCCTTTTAGATACTCTGGTAATTCGACATTCATCTGGTACCCTAGAGAGCGTAATACAGGCCTGGCAAGATCTAATATTAACTAAAGGACTCAAAGCTAAGTATTTCCAAAACTTCAAAATCCAGTAATAAAAATAGGAAGGTAATAGTATACTTTGAACTAGAGTTCTAGGATATCTGATGGGTCCCATGGCAAAGTACAAACAATAGAATTCTTTCTTGCAGAACATCTGGATAGCAGGCTCAAAAAAAGAAAAGGTTTTGAGTTTCCTCTATTTCTTTTTATATTTGATCCATTAAGTTACTATTTGTAAATGGTATTATACACGGCCCTGCACAAGCTATTATGATCACTACAGAAGCTCCTCAAGAGAGAAACCTCTTATATCACTGTGTACAACAACATGAAGAAACTGATGCTAAGAAATTAAGTTAATCTAGGGAGCTATTCCTAAGAAAGGAGTACACTTCCATATTGCTACAAGCTGAGACACACTACCATGTATTTATTTTAATATTGCTAAAAAATATGTGGCTGATGTGGAAAATCATTTCTAGTTCCAATGTTAACTTTGTTACTTGTATGGGAATACATCAGCGCATTACAGTGAAATCTAACATGTAACATTTGGAAGGAAATTGAAGAAAAAGGAAGGAAATGGAAGGAGAAGAGACACAGAAAAGAAAGGCTGGAAAAAAGTGAGCATTCTGCAGACATTAGCTCCAATGACTGTCCTAAGAAATGAGGGAGAAATATATGAGAAAGCCTCCATGGAAATATTATCTTTCCCAAAGTAAATGTGTAACATAATTGGTATTTAAATCCAGGTCTTTGCTGAATGCAAAAGTATGCTCTTTCCTTATCCTCAGGATACCTCTCCTGCCATCTACTTTTTGGTTTAGCAATGGTATCAACACATGCATGAAACCAAGTTCTGTCCAGTGGGGGAGGTTCAAGTCTTTCCAATAAATTGTGTATTAGGCAGTCAGTCGACTACTGGATGTGTGTCTAACCATTCAACAAATATCTTTTCCTTCTCTGACCATAGTAAGTGACAGGGAGATTTCTCACCTTCTAGTTAGTATCCATTAGCAAGCAACACTCTGGAAGCCTAGTCCTCAAAAAACCACAATGCAACAAATGTGTTGAAGATAATGCACAGCAAGACTATAGAATGCCTCACCTCCTGCTTTTTTCTCCCTCTAGGTTTGTCACCCACTGTTATTTATTATTTATATTGAACCATAAATGTACAACTCTGTTGATGGGAGTGAAGCCTGTGCCAGAAAGGTCATAGATTTAGTTCACTTCCTTTTCCTTAAACAGTTCTGTGATTTATTAGCTTTTTAAAAAATTAATCAGTAAGGTTTTTTTGAGTACCTAATTGAGGGGACAACCCATCAACTTTTAATGAATTGTTGGAACATTTTCAAATGTATAAGAAATATATAAACATAATCAATATTTCGCTAAAGGAATAAACTCTAACATTTTTAATAGACTTTTGTCCAAAAAAAGAGGTAAAGTCTCTTTTCAAAGATGAATCAAGGGGTGCCTGGGTGGCTCAGGTGGTTGAGCATCCGACGTAGGCTCAGGTCATGATCTCCTAGTTTGTGAGTTTGAGCCTCACATCAGGCTTGTGCTAACAGCTTGGAGTCTGGAGCCTGCTTTAGATTCTGTGTCTCCCTCTCTCTCTGTCCCTCCCCCACTTGTGCTCTGTCTCTCTCTCTCAAAAATAAACAATCATTTAAAAAAATTTTTAATGACACGAGTCACAAAATGTCACAGATCTCAATGGCAAAAGCAAAATTAAATGACTTGTTCAACATTTTGAGTTTGGTCGAGCTGAAACAATACGTATTACCAAAAAATATAACACTATTCCCTAACCCTAAAGTTGGGCTCATAGCCCAGAGTGGAGCTCTCTTCCTAGCAGACACACTAAAATGTGGAGGACATTGTTTTAATATCCAGGGGTGGGAAAGTGGAGGTGGAGGTGGCGTGCTATGTGCGATTAATTGCAGAGGGTGCATAATGATAACCATCTTGCAAGATGTAAGACATTCCTTTACAAGGAAGAAATGCCCACCAAAAATGTCAACAGCACCCTGTTAAAAACACCACATGGGCCTATTAAAATTTTTAAAAAAGAAGAATTTTACCCAGTCTATAATGCATGATTTAGCTTTCAAAGTGTTAAAATAAATCTTAATGGAGTATGTGTGCTCCAAGATGACAAACACTGCCACTCTATTTTCTTCAACCTATCTTTGTGACTCAGTTACCTGTCAGTCTCCTAGAGGCACTTAAAAAAAGTTGACAAGTTCTAAATCCTGATCATTGTACACCCATGTAAATGGGTGTTTCCATCCAAGTTAGGTAAATGGTACATTTCTCTAAAATTATTTTAGTTCTGGACATGTATTTCAATCACAGATCCTGAAATTTTGAGCATGTCTTTCTCATTAGAACTCAGGAAGAGTAACAGATAGGCAATATATTCTTAAATAAAATGCAATTTTTATCCTTTCAAAAAATGAGTCTTTTTATGGGTAATTTTGTGATGGTTCAGTCTCCAAAGTCCATGGACAAGAGAGCTACAACTGTCCTGGCTTTGTTTGTATTGGTGGCTTTCTCCTTGTGAGGTCTCAAGATGAACTGGTCAGAGGAAGTGCAAACCCTAAGACTCCATGTATTCATTTTCTGCGGTGTCAATTCAGGTTGAGTATTTACAAATATGAGACTGTTTTCTTACAGTTCTATAAGAATCATTTTGTTAGTGTCCAGTTTTACAAGTTCTCAATTATATGCTGTAATTCCTTGATCTGGATCATAATTTCTCAAATCTGTGATAATCACTAAATTGGCTTAACCTTCATTTACCTCTGTAAATGGAGTTCATATTTTAACTCTAATGCATGCTCTTTGAGGCAAGCAAAATGACAAATACAAAGATGTTTAAAGACAAAGCCAAACAACATCCCTTCCCAACATTGCCCATGTTCTAATTCTATCATCCCCCCTTCTCATAACAAGTGACTGGCATTAACAGTGTGGCAACTTTCATCCATTTCGTCTTGTTCACAGACATATGTAAATATGTATCTACATATATAAGCATATACATAATGCCAGGTGGGGTTTTTCATTTGTTTCATTATTTATATTGAAATAGGATCATTAATGACCTGAAACATGCATGTTTTCATCCATAATATATCCTGAACATCTCTACAAGTTAGTAAATATAGATCTCTTGGTATGTTTAATTGAAAGGGAAGGAGATGGGAAGAAATGAAAATTACCAGACTTCACAGACTGTATGAGACAGAACCACAGAGCTGTTCAGCTGCACATAGGCACTATTCTTCAAAACAAAGGAAGAATGACCCTGAAGGCAATTCAGAGATCAAGACCCTCCTCATTTTGAAAAGGCAGGACCATTACCTCACTCTCGATGACCTCTGCCCAAAGCCATGAGGACAGGACCCAACCCAAAGTAGTAGAGGAAGAACTGGTCAGCAGAAGCCTAGGGACCCTGCCTGGCAGAGCTGCTGGGGCAGGACCTCTACTGTAGTGGATCCAAAAAGCATGACTGCTACCCCAGTGGGTCTGGAAGGCAAAGCATCAAGGCAAAGCATCAAGTCAAAGAGGATTATTCTCAAAACTTAAAATCTCCTGGAGCTTGTCTTGCCAGACTTTGGACTTGCTTGGGACCCATCACTCCTTCCTTCTTTCCTATTTCTCCCTATGGGGTGGAATTGTCTATCCTATGCCTGGCCCACCATTGTACTTTTCAAGCATGTAACATATTTGGTTCACTGCTGGAAAGCAACTTGCTCCAAGATGAATCATACGTCAAGTCTCATTCATATTTGGTTTAGATATTTAAGTGACTTGGGACATTAGACTTTAGAGTTGGTGCTGGCATGAGTTAAGACTTTGGAGCTGCTGGGATGGAATAAATATATTTGGCTGGGGGTGGTGTACAGGGGAGGAATGTAGTGGGTTGAATATTGGTATTCCCCCCAAATTCATGTTGAAACCCTAATCCCAAAGCATTGATACCTAAAGGTGGAACATTTGGGATGTAATTATATCATGAGGGTGGAGTCCTTGTGAATAAGATTAGTACCCTTATGAGAAGCCAGAGACCTAGCTAGCTCTGTTTCTGCTGTGTGAGGACACAGCAAGATTGCTATCTATAAACCAGGAACAGGGCACCCATCAAAAACCCTAGCTTCCTGGCACCCTGAACCCAGACTTCCAGCCTCCAGAACTATGAGAAACAAATGTTTGTTGTTTAAGCCACCCAGTTTATACTATTTCATTATAGCAGCCAAAGTTAACTAAGACAGATTCATTCTAATCACACTTGTGCCCCCTTATCTCTTCTAAAATTGCTCTCATCTAGGTTACCAATGACCTCCACATCATTACATCAATAATCAATTCTCAGTCCCCATCCTACTTACTCTATCAATAGCACTTAATCCTATTTATTCATTCCTTTGCTTGTTAGATTTTCACTTTTTTCCCCAAGTTTTCCGTCTTCAGTTTGGCTTTTCCTTCTACTTCACTGGTTGTTCTTATTCAGTCTCCTTTGCTTCTCCCCAAATTCTTAGTATTTGAGTACTCCAAGGTGCAAGTCTAGGACCCTGTTCTCAGATCTTCTCATTCCACTGGCAACACCACCCAGTCTCATGGGTGGTGTCATCTACTGTGAAGCCAGATGTATCTCCTGGTCTTCTCCTCCTTATTCAGAGCCCTTCCTCACATAAAACATATCAGAGATGTTTCTTCCTTGGGGCATTTGCTCAACTTGATCCCTCTGTCTGGAATATTTTTCTTCTTTTTTTTACTGTTTATTTATTTTGAGAGCAAGTGTGCATGCAAACAGGAAAGGGACAGAAACAGAAGGGGAGAGAGAAAATCCCAAGGAGGGTCTGCACTATCAGTGCAGAGCACAATGCAGGGCTCAATCTCACAAACCATGGGATCATGACCTGAGCCAAAATGAAGAGTTGGATGCTCAACCAACTGGACCACCCAGGTACCTGTATGGATTATTTTTCTGATAATTCCTTTCAATTCCTTGCTAAAATGTTACCTTTACAAACAGGCAATCATAAGATGCTATTTAAATTGTCAACCTACATCACTACCATCTCATTTAATCATACTATACACATACTCATTTCACGATATGATCTTTTATGTTTTTCTCCCCCATCCTATAATGTAAGCTTCACTCTCAACTGTTTTGTACACTAATATATTCCAAGTATCTAAAGTAGCTCTGGCTCATAGTTAGTGTTTAATATTTGTTGAATTGGGGCGCCTGGGTGGCGCAGTCGGTTAAGCGTCCGACTTCAGCCAGGTCACGATCTCGCGGTTCGGGAGTTCCAGCCCCGCGTCAGGCTCTGGGCTGATGGCTCGGAGCCTGGAGCCTGTTTCCGATTCTGTGTCTCCCTCTCTCTCTGCCCCTCCCCCGTTCATGCTCTGTCTCTCTCTGTCCCAAAAATAAAAAATAAAAAAAAAAATATTTGTTGAATTAATGAATTTAACTATTGTCCTACCAAAGACATTCCACTTATCTCTAGATTTTTGTCACTATAAATAATGCTGCAATAAATAGCTACTAGATCCTTATATACTGAAGCTTTCATTTCTATGAGCTAGATCACTATAAGTGGGGACTACTATGTCAAAGGTATACATATTTTTCTTTTAATAGATTTCAGATTACTTTTTTTTTTAATTTTTTTTTCAACGTTTATTTATTTTTTTGGGACAGAGAGAGACAGAGCATGAACGGGGGAGGGGCAGAGAGAGAGGGAGACACAGAATCGGAAACAGGCTCCAGGCTCTGAGCCATCAGCCCAGAGCCTGACGCGGGGCTCAAACTCACGGACCGCGAGATCGTGACCTGGCTGAAGTCGGACGCTTAACCGACTGCGCCACCCAGGCGCCCTACTTTCAAGACATCTGTAACAATATAAATTTCCGTCAGTATTGTAGATGACTATATATTTATATCCTCATATTCCAGTCAACAATAGATTTTGTTTTAAACAATTTCCTCTATTGTGAACATACAGCATCATTTTGCATATCTGACTACTAACAGATTTGATTATCAGCAGACAATGTCTTGAAAGAAAATCAGAAGAATTATTTAGGTTGACTTAAGTATCCTGTCCTCAAGTTATTCATCTATGAAATAATATTTGAAATAAGATGACCCCTCTGCAAATCTAGAAATATATGAATCAGTACAAGACAATCTATTTTCGAATTTTATCGCAAGGCCAGAAATGGAGACTGGAACATCTTAGCATCTTCACATGAACTAATTTATCAGCTCAGTTTCAGAGAGAAGTCTTCTGAGAAACTAAACCCAAAAATAATTGGGGAATGGTTTAAAACATGGGTCACAAGTCTGGCTTATCTATACATTAGGTACTTAGGACATTGGGCTCTTAACTCCTAGAAAAGAATAGAGGAAGAAGGATGGGCTTGAACCAATTATGACCTGTTTCTCAGTATTTCTAGCATTAGCCCTAGCCCCTGGTATTTATTTTAATAATTCAAATACTGTCATGTGGGAAAAGGAATAATGGCAAGACTGTCATAATAATAAGCCTTCTTGATTTCTGCAAGCTTTATTTACAAATACTTATTCCTTGTCAAATCAAATCAAAGGAATCGCTTAGAAATTTATACACCCTTACTCTATTGGGTTTCACTGGTCCTTCTTAATGGAAAAATCTTCCACAAGTTGCCACTGACTGTCTTTACAATTATAGATATATTTCATGCTTTCCTCTTTGTAAAGACTCTGCTTAACACAAATTGAGAACTAAAATTCCCACTAGCATAATAAAATCTACACCAAATACAGCATTTCGAACACAAAAGAAAATGAATATATGCTTTGTGATCAGAATAACATAAAAATAACCATCCCCAATGAATTCTTATGAAAAAAATTTTATCTCAAACAATCTGAATCTTAAATTAGTTTATATAGCTCCTTTAAAATATCTTTTAATACCACTGGGTCACTTGTGCTAATAATTTTGTTAAATTGAAATAAAATAATTATTGAAGCCCATCATGAGTTCATAGTGTGTTTGAGGGAAAATTTATGTTTATAATTAAATGTTTAAAAAGATATTCATAATTACAATAGAGTTGAGTATATTGTCCTCCATTTGTGATATCTCAATCAAAAATATTTATCCTGGGGTGCCTGGGTGGCACAGTCAGCTAAGGGTCTGACTCAGCTCAAGTCATGATCTCACAGTTTGTGAGTTCGAGCCCCACGTCGGGCTCTGTGCTGACAGCTCAGAACCTGGAGCCTGCTTCGGATTTTGTGTCCCCCTCTCTCTCTTCCCCTACCCTGTTTGCCCTCTGTCTCTATCTCTCAAAACTAAATAGACATTAAAAATATATATATATATATATTTATCCTGTCATTGCTTATTCTCTCTTTATCTTGCATAATCTACCATGAATAATATTATTCATACAACATTAAATTACAGAGATTAATCAGATTCCTCTTATAAGTGGTTTAGACTGATTAACTTTTTCTGGAGTGAGAATGTGTAGGAATGGGGTGACTGTCCTTGTTTTTAATTAAGTTATAACTACATCTCTACTGTTCCTCATGAAATCACAGAATCCAAGAATTGAAAAGGACACCAAAGGTCATATAGTCCAGCCTCTCACTAAATAGTAACTCCCTCCACAACACTGCTTACTGTTAGTAATCTAAAATATGTCTTACTGCTTCCAGCAGTGGGGCACTAACCCCCACACTGGGATGGTTCTAATTTCCAGAAAAAACTTTCTTATATTTGATCAAAAGTATTCTACCTCAAACTGATACCCAATGTTTCTAATTACTTCTTCTGAGTGGCAGAAAAAATTACTGCATCTTCTACACAACATTCACAAAATATTTCAAAGTAGCTATTATGTACTCATTAATTCTCTCTTCTTCAGGGGTAATATTTTGGTCTTCTACAGTTTTCCCACTTAAGAGATGCTTTCCTTTTTAATCAACCATCTCTGGCTTCTACTTCATTGTGCCTCACCTCTCACTCCCTTTCCACTCAAACTTCTTAGTAGTCTACATGGTTTTTTTTTTTTTTTAAGCAGAGCATTGCAGCTTGCTCCCCAGCTTTGCATTTCCAAACTTCTCTGGTATGTGGCTCTAAAGACAGGATCCACAGGCCATCTCCACAATCCTTCCCTACATGTCTCTAAAAGGAAACAAGTGTGTGGAAATGTTCAAAAACAAACTGCTTGAATGGGTTTCAGGATGTCCCACTGAACAAGTAAAAGAATCAAGCTGTGTGTGATGTCTATTGGTAAACAAATAAAATAAATGACATCATAGAGACTAAAGAGATGAAAATCTTCGACAGATTTTTGATGAGGAAGACAATTCTCATGTTAAAGTTACAAAGGAAAATGGGAAAAAAATGAAAGGATTAGAAAACAATCTATTTTACTTTGTAAAAACTTTCTAATTCCTTTTCTGATAAAAAGGAACTAGAGGGGCGCCTGGGTGGCTCAGTCGGTTAAGCATCGGACTTCAGCTCAGGTCATGATCTCACGGTCCATGAGTTTGAGCCCCGCGTCAGGCTCTGTGCTGACAGCTCAGAGCCTGGAGCCTGTTTCAGATTCTGTGTCTCCCTCTCTCTCTGACTCTCCCCCATTCATGCTGTCTCTCTCTGTCTCAAAAATAAATAAACGTTAAAAAAAAATTTTAAAGAAACTAGAAAATAATTCAAAGAAATTCATAACAGCATGCACATCAAAGCAAAATGACCAACCACACCATCACACATGTTACAAAGAAAAATATCTATAAAAAACAATAAAATAATGACACACTTACAAGGCCATCACTTTCAATAATCGTGGAATCCTTTTTTTTTTTAATGTTTATGAAAGAGTGGACCTACGCCAGCCGACTCCATCTTGTTCTGTGCCCTCCACCTTGAGTGACTGTGTCCCCCACACGCCCCTTTCCGGGAAAATCACAGAAACCTCAGACCACGCCTCCTCCCCTTGAGTAACCTCCCGCTCACCCATTCAAACTTCCCGATCAAAACACATCCGGTGACCTGCGTAACAGGACTCCGACCCTTCCCCAGCCAATCGGCTGAGGCCACAGCCATTACCTCACCAACTGCCCCTAGACCCCTATAAAACCTTTGTGCTTTGGAAACTCGCTCTCTCTTCAGTATCTCACCACTGTGTCGGTGCAAGTAGGGGATTGAGCTCGAGCTAGCTCGAATAAAGGCTCTCGGCTCCCTGGTGGTCTTTGGGGATCACGAATTCTGGGCACAACAGTTTATTTTAATTTTTGAAAGAGAGAGAGAGAAACAGAGCACAAGTTGTGGAGAGGCAGAGACAGAGGGAGACCCAGAATCCAAATCAGGCTCCAGGCTCTGAGCTGTCAGCACAGAGCCCAATGCAGAGTTCAAACCCGCAAACCATGAGATCATGACCTGAGCTCAAGTCAGTCACTTAACTGACTGAGCCACCCAGGGGCCCCATTTATGGAATGTTTATATGATTTCTTTAAAATATACTCAGCTTAAAACAAAAAATACCAGTGGCACTGTAATACCAGATTGTTTTAAGTGAGGCTTGTAGTTTTATAGTCATCCATTTACATAAATTCCAATTTATTGTTTGCATTATTATTAAATCCAATTTATCACAGACAGTAGTTGGTGGCCCAGCTATTCAGAAATATTGACTTGTCTTTCAAAAGAAAGACTACAGGCACTCAGGCAATTAACTACTATTTAAATGAAGTGTAACATACATATACAAGGCATACTACTCACAAATGAAAACACTTATTTTACCAGTACCTATCAAGAAATAAAATATTCCCAAAATGCAGAAGGTCCCCTCATGCCTTTCTATTCACAGTCCTCCAGCAACGAGGACTATTGTAATCACTATTCTGTCTTCTAACAAGGTACAAGTCAACTCTGTTTTGAACTTATAAAAAGGTATAATACAGCACATACTAATTTCAATTTGGATTCTTTTAATAAATACTATGATACTGAGATTTATCCAAATGGCCAGGAAATTGACTTTTAATAGTACTAAAGCAGTCCCATGTCCACCTGCATTAGGATTATGTAAAGATGCTTCGTTTTTAAAAAGGCACAGTCCCAAGCAACCACCCAAGACCTAGAGAATCTGAAACTCTGGGAGGAGGGAGGAAATTAAGCTAAAATCTCTAACTTGTATAAACGCATCCAGTAATTATTTTGCCTACTAAAGGCTGAGACTCTATACTAAAAACTTAATGCCTCCCTTCACTTGCTTTACCAAAAGAACTTTTACAAGAGGCATGCTTTTTCTGGCATCATACCAATTTTACCAGTACTTCCGACTCTGAAAGTGATTAGTTGCATTTTTAATAGTTTTAATAACCTCAAAAAATCTACTAACAATTCTTTCCAATTTCAGTATTTTAGCATCATGTATTTCATAAGAGTATCATTCTATAGCCTTAGAAATTACAATATCAGTTTTGAGTGTGTTTTTAATTTTTTCCAAAATTTCCCTTGCCTTTCATTATACAGTCACTGAGTGCTTGAAATCTAACAGAGCCAAGTTAATTTTGGTGATTTTCCTAAATCCACATATAACATAATGACAGTTTTACTATTTACGGACCATCTTTTCTAGTAAAATTAGGATCAAAAAACATTGGGGAAATATGCAATAAACCAATGATGAACCCTACCTAGGGCTAACTGGTATGGAATGTATTTTCTTCTTCCTAAAAAGAAGAGGCGTGGCAAGAGAAACGTATTTCAATGTCCCTTGATGATTCAAAAGATTTAAGAACTTGCTGATATGTCCTGGTCACTCACTTGTGCTAAGATTAGAATTGTTAAATCACTGTTAGACTTACCACATATAATCAGGCTAGAGAAGTCTCTAATAACTTCCAATAAAGATACCATCTCAATAAGATCTTGTACAATTATCTCTCTGATAACACCATAGTCACTGAGTATGAGTGAATTTCTCAAGCTTATAGTTGCTTCTTCAAATAAACTAGGACTTGCTGAATGACATGAGCTTTTCAAAGATGCTTTTAATCTGTTTCTTTTCATAGAAATGCTTCCTTTTTTCTCTTTTTTTTAAATTTTTTTAATGTTTATTTATTTTTGAGAGAGAGAGAGAGACAGAGCATGAGCAGGGGAGGGACAGAGAGAGGGAGACACAGAATCCGAAGCAGGCTCCAGGCTCTGAGCTGTCAGCACAGAGCCCGACACGGGGCTCGAACTCACAGACTGCGAGATCATGACCTGAGCTGAAGTTGGACGCTCCACCCACTGAGCCACCCAGGCGCCCCACTTCCTTTTTTTTTTCTAAGTGAGACTCCTCAACATATTTGAGCCTAACTATGATTCTTTAAGAATATAAATATGAATGCTACTATTGGGTAAAATGGATTCTGGTTTACATTCAAAGACCAATGGTTCTTGATTGGATAAGTTCAAGAGTTTTAAATTTAAATACTAAAATAGGGCTGTTAACATTCAAGAAAATGAAACAATTTTAGAAATTCCAGATTATTCAGATAGTGCAAATTTTTTTCTACTGGTAGCCATGTAAAATAGCAAAAATAATAAGCAATTACAGTGTTTACATTACACTTGTAAATCTCAACACAATAGTGTACAATCTTAGCATCACTGGGCAGAACCAATTCTCAAAGGATTCCCTAGCTCATCCCTTTGCCTTCAGCAGTATAAGGACTTTGCTATTTTCAAGGTCTTCAGGGACAAAAAGCCCACAACTACTTGTTATAATAATTTTAAAGAGTTATTCCTTTCCCTCTAATATTTAAGTTTAAAGATATTCCATCCTGATTCCACTTTCTAGATATGAAAGTTAAGTACTTGATTCTATAATTTAGAGACACTGTTACAGGGACGAACTCTCCCTCACGTCTTCATTTTGGATTACAGAGAAGAGAATTCCAGCTGAGTCTTCTACTCTTGTGAGAGGAAGCTTCTGTACTTATCTCTACCTTGCTATAGATTGAATGTTTGTAGCTCCCCTGCCACACCAGCCCCAAAATTTGTATGTTAATTCCTAACACCCAGTGTGATAGTGTTTGAAGGTGGGACCTTTAGAAAGTGATTAAGTCTTGAAGGTGGAACCCTCATGAGTGGGAATAGCGCCCTTATAAAAGAGACTCAGAGAGTGTCCTTGCCCTCTCCAACATATAAGGACCCAGAAAGAATATGGCATCTATGAACCAGGAAGCAGATCTTCACAAGACACCAAATATGCCTACATCTTTATCTTAGACTTCCCAGCCTCTGGAAGTGGAAAAAATAAATAAACTTCTGTTGTTCATAAACCACCTAGTTTATGCTATTATGTTAAAACTGCTGGAGAGATTAAAACACACCACTTACTCTTTTCATCAATGGGAAAGTAGCTCTGAAGGCTGGCACTCCTATTACACATGTCCCATGAATTAGAGGTGAGGTTACTTTGTCTCAAGAGCAGATTAACAAGTTCCATTATTTTGCTCTAGCTCTACTCAGCAATTTCATCAAGACTTTCTGATAAAAACGCCATGAAGCAAATGACCTTGCAAGACCAGCCAAACCTCGGTCCTTGCTCTTGCAATATCTTTACCTGCCCCTATGTTTTCAAGTCACTTTAATCCTCTGCAGAAGGGTTCATATCTTCAAAGTAGTAAGAAGCCTTAAAAACGTTGACCTCAAGTCTTAGATTTCTCAATTACGAATATGGAGACAATAATTCCTCAAATAAGTGTTAAGGAATAAAAGAGATGATATAAGGTGCTATGGAAACAATAAAGCATTCTATGAATACATGCTGCTAAGAATAATTTCCTCCATCTATAAAATAATGGGGTTGCCTAGTGCCTCAGAATGTGATCTTATTTGGAAAAAGGGTCATTGCAGATGTAATTAGTTAAGATGAGGTCATACTAGAACAGGTCTGTCCTTAATCCAATAGGAATGGTATCCGTAGAAGAGGAGACAGATGCAGATAGAGGTGTGTCATCTAAAACTATAAAAACACAAAGGTAGAAGACAGCCATGTTTTGGCAAAGACTAGTGGCAGAGATAAGTTTGCTGCTATAAGCCAAGGAATTCCTGAGGACACCAGAAGCTGGGAAAGTCAAAAAAACCTCCTTGTCTATAGGTTTTAGAGTGAGCATGGCTCTGCTGACACCTTGATTTTAGACTTACAGCCTCCACAAATGTAAAAAAGAAAAAGAAAGAAAAAGAAAAAAAAAGCTAAAAACTGGTTTGAACAAAAGCATTTCTAAGGAACATTAAATTCTAACATTTTCTCCAACCCAGATCTGTCTTCTAAATCTCAGACCCTTAATCCAACTACTTAATTATGGACACAAATTAGGTAAGTATATAAATACTTAAATAAGCCACTTGACTCTTTTAGAGGTCCAAACTCAACATGTCCAAAAATAAACTCATTATCCTTCCTCCTATATTTTTGTCAATGTTCCCTATTTTGGTAAAATAACATGTCATCTACCCAATGACATAACTCAGCAACCAGGAAGTTATCCTTGACTCTGCTCTCACCCTCAAATCCAATTAATCACAAAATGCTGACAATTCTTCCTCCTAAAGATCTTTGAAATTGGTCCTCAGTTCTCCATGTATACTGCCATTACCCTAGTACAAATCCCCATCATCTCTCAGGTGGACTACTGACCTCAATTCCCAACTACACTCCACATGTCATTATTTCCTTTCTTTAAATCCTTCACCATACTAGAAACTGAATGATCACTTTAAATTACAAATCTCTTTCTGTCAATCTGCTCAAAAACACACAGTATCCTGTGACTGTTAATATACAGTTCAACTCCTCAACATAACTAAGGAAGCCCTTGCCACATCCAATGCTTCTCTCCTTCTTCAGTCTTTCATCATACCCTCCCAGTGCATAATTTCTGTTCTCCTATTCTTCTGCTTTCCTGATTCCTTGAATATCCCTTGCCCACTTGCCTCACTTCCTTACCTTGATAGGTCATACTCAAATTTGAGTTCTCAGCTTCTACATTACTTTCTCATAGGAGACCCCTCTTGTTACCCCAACCCCCTTTTTTGAGAATCCCTCATAATACATTCACTTAGTACTATGTAATTCTTTACAGCACGTTAAACATGTAATTAGTCAATTATGGGGTCATTTTCTTAACGATAAACTCATTCTTTGAAGATAGAAAGTGTGTTTGCCTCAAAGTGGCTGTATCCCAATCATCCTGTGCTTGCCTAGCATACTTCAATGGAAGGAAGGATATCTTGCACATACTGCTGAACATGAACAAAACACATACAATCCAAACACAACACCAACAATGAAGATACCAACATGTTTCTCATTGGTGTCTGAGACTTTTTTCCTCCTTAGAAGTCAATATGTATAGTAAAAATAAAGACATGACTTTTGTTTCTCCACAACTTTAAAGCCCCCTTGCATGTCAAGGATTTCCTGATTTTTATGGTCACCTACTAATAACTGAGTCCCTACTAACTATAACTACTTGTGTCATTTCAATAAAGCCCTTCCTGAATTTTTTTAAAAGCATAATGATATCTTTTTAAGGTTATGTAGTTTTGATGGATTAAAAATAGCATACTAAAAATTATGAAAGGATTATCAAGAAATTCTTTGCTTCCAGTTATATTAGTTAAGGTAATACTAGCTAACAAACTCAAAAATGCAGGATGGCTCAAACACAATAGTTTATTTCTTGGTCATATAAAGCCAATTTATTTTTTCTTCTGAGTATCAAGGACTTTCATCTCAACAGCAATGCAGGAAGTCCGAATTCCTCCTTTCTGTGACCCCATATACCTAAAATGTGGTTTCCCAGGCCACTGGGACAAGGTCTGCCAAAATGATAGAAGAAGAGGTTGGAAGATTATGTCAGAGTTCCACAAGCCAAACCTGAAAATGGAGCTTGTCACTTCTACTCTCATGACAATGGATAGACCATCAACACTCAGGCTATACCTGAGTGCAAAGGAAACTGGGAAATGTGGTTTAACTAAGGGTCAAGAAGAGAAAATATGGTTTAGTTAAAAGCTCATCAGTCTCTACCATACCACTACCTCCCCAGTAAGATTTCTCATTGGTTTGTTCTCTACCCATTTCCTTTAATTCATTTTTCCTCAAAGGTTACTCTTATAAACTGACAATTCTGACCAATAGAAGATTTAAAGTATAATAACATAATTATTATGTACTGCATGCAATCTCAACATTATAATACTTGTATAGTAATTTTGTCCTTAACAATAATTTCATGCAAATGAACGCACATCCTTCCCATTGTTAACTTTCTACTTATAATTCTTCCTTTCTAAAAAATAGGAAAGGGAAATAATCTTCATAGGTATATTTATAAAGAAGTGTAAAAACAAAGTTAGTAAGAGAATGACTTTAGCTTAAGAACTATTCATTTCATAACAATTGCATAAAGAAACTTGAACAACACGACTTAATTTATGCACATGCTAAATGTGAATAATAAAATTAGCATTCAGTGACTGTCAGCTACACTTATCTGTATAGTAATATTCATTTGCATGAATTGAGAATCATTCTCCATTATTGATAGGAGAAAAAAGTGAAACAAAAAAGGAAGATAAAGAGATTAATAAGTCTGTCAGAGTGACTATAATGGAGGAAATATGGATATTCAAGAAAGGCTTGATGTATCCACCTTACTTTTAAGCCAACTCTGATTGTACCTGAACACTGAAACTTGCTTCAAGGAAACTGCCAAAACCAATGTTTTTGACCCTCTTCAATCTCCCTTTTTCACATGGCCTACCCAGAATCCAGAAACCCTTCCAAAGTCCTAAAATATTTGGAGGTACTTTGAAATCTGCTATCTATGATAGTGCATGAAGACAATGACAAAGAATCTCCCTATTCAAGAATTAGATCATAATTTAAAAGATAAACTATTAAAATTTCAAATACATACAAACATATAAACCTAAAAAGTCACAAATCACACAGAAGTGGTTATTCAAATGCAAGAGTAAACCAAAATATTAACTCAGACAAGATATTGTCTGTGATATATGACTGAGAGTTTGGTACATAAACATAGCAGTTAAGACAGGCATATAATGATAATTGAGTCAACTGTGGAAATAAATAGTAGAGAGATGGTCAATTTTGAACCACAAATAAACAAAGCTTAAATACTAGAGACTGGTTTTGAACAAGCATGACACAGAGAGAGGGTACCCTCAACCACTAATTTATGCACTCTGTTTCTGTTATTTATCACACTATTAACCTTAATGATTCTGTCCTCATCAAGTGGTCTTCTGATTGTAATTTAGTTTTCCGTGTAGCTCTACCTAAAATAAGAGAATATGCTGGTCGGGCCACTTGACAGTCTTACTTCTCATTGTTCTTTAACAATTTGGTCCTAGGTCCCTGGTAAAAATGACTCTGATCCTGAGAAATAGATGTACTCTTCATGTCCAATAAAAGCACATTTCTAATCCCAAAGAACAAGACAAAAAACCCCAGGTTGTGATTAATACAAACACAATACATTCCATCTTGACACCATCAGGACAGCCTGTCATGTAATCAATATCCCTTCTTTACTACTAGCTTTTCATTTAAATTACAACAGTGTTTGGAACTTGCCAGGCAACACACCCAGTGTGTGAATATACCCAGTGAGCAGCATCCCCAAAGACACAAACTCAACAATAACAACAGTATAAAACTTCTGATCTATACCTCTAATTTGACAGGGTGAGTCCAGATTAAATTTATAATAAGGTTTATTTTCCACATTCTCCTTCCTGCCCTTTGATTAGTCAGTCCTTCTTCCTTTTCCTTTTTTGGGTAGGGCCATAAAACAAGTCTTTCTTTACACAATGACTTATACAAATTTCAAAAATGGTTTTAATTATTTTTGAAAAGAGTAACATCTCATAGCTACATTAGGTTATCTTAACATCAAAGGGCTTTTCATTTTCCTGTATCTTTCCAACTGACTCTCGCTGAGTCCTATGGCAACAGGCCCACAATTCAAACCTCAGGAGACTACACAAAAAACCAGAACCATGAATGGCTTAGTAGGAAACTATAAACTTAGAGAAAATATAATAGGCATTCTGTCTCCGATCCTTTAACCACAAAGAAGCAGATTTTGTATAATAGGAGATAAAATGAATATTAAGATTCACTATTACTTTATATACTGATTAAAAGAAAATGCTAATTAAATCATGACACATTACTGATTGCAAGATGAATCCTCATTTCAAGGAATTAAAATATAAACCTAGAATTAATGACCTACAGTATTAGCTTTTATTGGTTTTTACTGAGTTCCAAACTCACTAAGGTTAACATCAAACCCAAGGCACCATTTCTTGAGCAGATGTGATGCAGGGAGAGGATTTCAATAGGCCAGAGTTATCTTAAAAAGACATTTCCTGGGGCACCTGGATGGCTTAGTCTGTTGAGCGTCTAACTCCTCTTTCAGCTCAGGTCATAACCCCAAGGTCGTGGGATCAAGCCCTGGTTGGGCTCTACACTGGGCATAGAGCCTACTTAAGATTCTTCCTTTTTCTCTCTCTGCCCCTCTACCCCACTTGTGTTCCCTCTTTCCCTCTCTCTAAAAAAAGAAAAAAAGTAATAAATAAAAAGGCTATCTCATAGCCTGCCTGGAAGGTTGTGATCTAACTGCTACAAATTACATAAACTTCCCCCACCGACATTTTTATCCAGAATATTTTAAGTTCTCTACAATCAGTATCTCTTCTAAAGTTTCATTTAAATCCATCTCATCCGTACAAGGACACTTGGGGAGGGGGGGGTGATGACCAAGTTCACTCTCGTTATGATGATGGCCCAATGGGCATACATATATGTCAAAACTTATCAGATTGTACACTTGAAATATATGCATTTTACTGTATGTCCATTAAACCATCAAAGCTGTTTTTAAAGATAAAGACTGTTCAGTCCTGGAGAAAATGCAACCTATCTAGTCCAATGAACTTTCTTTAGGGGTTGATAGTCAAGTAGAGAAGACAATCACATAAACAAATTATTACACTACAATAAAAGATCTGAAAAAGCACTGGGGATCTAGCAACTAGCTGTGGACAAATATCTGGACTTGGAGTTCAAAGATAGCATCCTAGAGGAAACAATGCCTCTGGTAAGTCTTGAAGTGAAATAATGATTTATCTCAAAACAGTAAACAGAAAAAAGGAAGAATGAGTCCTCTCTAACTTAACTTTTGTTGATTGGTTAGCTTCAGAGTATTATTAAAAGAAATTTTCAATCATATCTGCTCCATAACATCTGCTTATAAGAAACGTTCAACTACTTCTGTCCTTTGCACATATATACTTATTTCCTTTTCTATTTTTAGATTTCAGGGTTTTTTTTTAATTTTTTAAAGTTTATTTATTTTGAAAGACAGACAGTACGAGCGGGGGAGGGGCAGAGAGCGGGGGGGGGGAGGGGGAGAGGGAGGGAGGGGGGGAGAGAGAGAGAGAGAGAGAGAGAGAGAGAGAGAGAGAGAGAATATCTCAGTCTCCATGCTGTCAGTGCAGAGCTTGATGTGGGGCTTGAATCCACAAAACTGAGATCATGATCTGATCCAAAACCAAGAGTTGGACAGTTAACCGACTGAGTCAGCCAGATGCCACCCCAGTCTTAAGTGTTTTTGCCTATGAATAAAGTATACATGATAACAAACTGTGCACGGACTATATGAAAACATAACAGAAAATTTTTAGTATCTAGTGGATTTAGCAGCAACAAATTGAGAAGTCATATTTAGGCATACATAGAGGAGATACCTGCGGCTGACTAGAGGTTACTTGATGACCATGTATTTGGTAGAGGTCCTTGGGGAAATTCTTTTACATTAGGTCCTGGGTCCTAAGTACTATGTTGTAATAACCTAATTCCTTAAATAGTGGAAAGTATGTACACTTTATATGTAAACCTAGTAACTTGCTAGCAATACTACAGTATGAGTTTAGTCATCAATGCTGCATTTGGCATCTAAGTGCATGATTGTCTTACATCTATGTGTTCTAAAAGGACTAGTAGTTCCAATTTCTGTCTACCTGGTCATTCCTGACATGTCTGAGTACAAAACTGCATTAGTTCCAGAGGGCTGCCATGACAAAACACTACAAGGTGGGTGGCTTAAAATAAGAGAAATTTATTCTTCCAAGGTTATGGAGTCTAGGAGTAAAAAATGAAAATATCATTTGGGCTAGGCACCCTCTGAAGACACTAGGGAAGAATCCTTCTTCCCTCTCTCTGCTGTTGGTGGTTTCTAGGAATCCTTGGCATTCCCTGGATTATAGATGTTTCCCTCCAATGTCCACCTCCTTCACAGGACCTTCTCTTCTGTGTTTATGTGTGTGTCTGTGTCTTCACATGGTCATTTCATAAGAATGCCAGTCTTTGGACTAAGGGTCCATCCTAATTCAGTATAACCCCATCTTAACAAATTACATCTGCAAAGACACTATTTCTAAATGATTACATTCTGAGGTTCTGGGTAGACGTGAATTTGGAGGGATACCATTCAATCCAGTATAGTCCACCTTTGGCCCCCCTAAGTTGTATCTGTCCTGTAATAAAAAAGAAAACACTCACCTCATTTCGTATCTTCAACAGTCTTAAACCATTCTAGTATTAACTCTAAATACAAGTATCTCATCTAAAAACCAAAACAGGAGCACCTGGGTGGCGCAGTCGGTTAAGCGTCCGACTTGAGCCAGGTCACGATCTCGCGGTCCGTGAGTTTGAGCCCCGCGTCAGGCTCTGGGCTGATGGCTCAGAGCCTGGAGCCTGTTTCCGATTCTGTGTCTCCCTCTCTCTCTGCCCCTCCCCCGTCCATGCTCTGTCTCTCTCTGTCCCAAAAATAAATAAAAGTTGAAAAAAAAAATTTAAAAACCAAAACAAAGAATTCTATATCTGCTCAACAAAATCATCTGATTCAGGAACATCTGGGTGGCTCAGTCATGTGAGCTTCCAACTCTTGATTTCAGCTCAGGTCATTATCCTAGGGTCAGGGGATTGAGTTGGGCATCATGCTCTGCACTGAGTGTGCAGCCTTCTTGGGATTCTCTCTCTCTTCCTCTGCCCTTCTACCATTCATGAGCTCTCTCTCTCTCTCTAAAATAAAAAAATAAATCAATAAATCATCTGAATCAGATACAGGTGAGACTCTGAGTATTGCCCATCCCGAAGCAAAATTTCGCTCCATCTGTGAACCTGTGAAATGTAAAAACCAACTATCCTTTCCCAAAATACAATGATGAGACAAGCATAAGATATTTTTATTCCAAAAGGGAGAAACTGGAAGGCACAAAAGGGTCACAGCTCCCAAAGAAGTCCAAAATCCAGCAGAGAAAATCTTATTTGGCTTTAAGGCCTGCAAGTAATTCTTTGTTTTGATGCTATGTCCTCTGGGTCCTCCAGGGAAACTTTGATCATTAATTTGGAAGTCATTTTTCAATCACAGATGAAGATTTTCAAATAGGTAATAATTTTAAAATATGAAAAATAGTCCTTCATTTGCATAAAATAAATACCTGATTTACCTGACCAAATTCAGAACAATGTAATATAATTTATATCTCTATAATTTTTTGTTATTCAAAACAAGAAGAAAATTATAAAAACACTTGGCAAGCTGAATTTTCTACACTAATAAATATTTCTTCTCTTTTATCTTTAGTACTATAAAGAATTGCAAAACCCCAAATCTTTATCTAAGCATCTGTATCTCTTTTCCAAACACATTTAATAAATTGCAAAAATGTAACAGAACCTTGCTGTCACCTTTAAGTACCCTGGGGCTAGAAATCTAATTCTGTCACCTAGCACTAGAATAGCAGAACCTTATATTGTTAAGGACAAATTTAATGAACTGAAGCATTAATATATGATAGCACCTAAAATTATAGCATCAAATGAAATGGAAAATAACTTATTTATAGCTCTGCTTAGAAAAATTTGAGTCATAAACAAACATTGATATACTGCATATATTCCTTAAAAAGCATACCTTAACAATATTTGTGTATATACTTAAGATGGAGACATTAAATATAGTATATGATTTATTCTTTAAAAGTTTTATATCTCAATGAAATCAACCCGAGGACTGACACAACAAACTGCACAACTAGAGGAAGAGAAGAGGTCACATCCAGGAAGGTAGGAGGTGTGGAGGCATGGTTTGGTGGAGAAATGGAACATGGATGCTGAGCAGGGGAGGGAGCCCTGGTCATGGAAAGAGGTCAGAGAGAGAGAGAGAAGCACACAGGGGACTGCATAAGGAGAACACTTCCCCAAAGCCATTGGCTGGGAAAATGAGTGGGGCTGATTTTCATGACTTTTTGCAACCAGCAAGACTTTAAGAATGAAGTCTTCAAGGTCTGGAGCATGGCTAGGATAGAGCCCTGAGAGTGCTCCCCTACTCATGGAGAAAAAGCAGCCAGGGAATCCAGAAGGGGCGGGGAGGCGGCCTAAGGCACAAACTGATGATCACCTAAGACTCACAGGGAGAAACTGTTCCCTTTTCTTAGAGCACATCTGGGAGAGGTGGCATAGCCTCTCTGGGAACAAAAAAGCTAGCAGGCACTGTTCCCCTCCCCTCCCCCTCAGCATAGGAACAGAGACACCTACTGAGGGCAGCCACCCTGGACACTGGCTGTTTAACATGTTTTGCTCCAAATCCCATGCCCATGCACTCCGGCGAAACTGCCCTCCTTAATCAAACCTACAACAGTCCCAGCACAGTGAGATCCACCCCCAGAAGACCAGCTCAGGTCCTCACCACATCAGATGCCTAATGTCTGGAGTTTTAAAAGTTAGCAAGCTTGGCTGAGATAGACCCCAAAGTGCATAGCACTGTTTCAGGCAGGCAAATAATGCCAAGAGACAGTGTGAAAGCAACAATCTAAAAAATGCCTAGGATGCAGAGGGGAAGTTATTTGCTCTTCTGAGAGGGCTTCCCTGAGAACAGCAAGCACAGACTCCACCACTTTCTCCTCTCAGGGACAAAGGAGCTTCCTGGGGCCATTTTCCCCAGCCCCTCAGCATAAACTAACTTCAACAAACGGCACAGGCTGCTTGATGTGCTTACACCAAGTCTCACCCTGTGGCATACACCCTTGGCACTCTGCCAGTACTGCTTTTTTCAGGAAAGTGTGCCTAAGGATCAGCATAGTGTGCACCTTCCCCCAGAAGACCAAAACGAATGCCCATATAAATGACATCTACTGACCATAGAGTTCTGCAAAACTTCAATTCTAGTGGAAATAGCATCAGGTCTCTTTTAGCAAGAAGACCAGAGCAAACCTAGTTAAAACTCTCCACACTCTGGCAAAGTTGCAAACACTCCCCACTGCAGACAAGTAGAAATGCTACAGAGGACTGACCTAAGGGATAGAGCAGCCATAACACAGTAGTAGAGTGCATGCAGCACACACACCAGAGACACTTCCTGATGTGCCAGATCCTGGACATTATATGACCTCTTCTGTATAAAGCCATTACTCTCAGGAAAGGGAAACATAACAGGCTTCCTAACACAAAGAAGAAGACAGAGACCGTGACCTACACAAAATGCCCAGGTGGAGGAATTCATACCAAAACAAAGAACAAGAAAAGGTCACAGCCAGGATCTAATCAAAACAGATATAAGAAATGTGCCTGATCCAGAATTTAAGGCAACAGTCATAAGGATACTACATTGGCTTGAGAAGAGCGTAGAGGTCATCAGGGAGACCCTTACCAAAAAGATAAAAAGACTTAAAAACCAGTATGAAATGAAAAATGCAATAACCAAGATTTGAAACTGACTGACTGTAATGAGCACAATGATGGAAGAAGGGGAGGAACACATCACTGATATAGAAGATAGCAATATGGACAATAATAAAGCTAAACAAAAGGGGGAAGGAAAAATCTTGAATCATAAGATTCCCTAAGTAGGCTTAGGGAACTCAGTGACTCCATCAAGCATAATGACATTCATGTCACAGGAGACCCAGAAGAAGAAAAGGGGGCAGGTTGATTTGAGCAAACTGTAGCTGAAAACTTCCCTAATCTGGGGAAGGAAACCATACATCCAAATCCAAGAGGCACAGAGAGGCACAGCAAAAAACAGCATAACACCAAGACATAATAGCTAAATTTGCAAAATATAGTAAAGTTAACAACAGATCTCTCCACAGAAACTTGGCAAGCCAAAAGGAGTGGTATGATATACTCAACGTGATGACTAGGAAAAATATGCAGTGAAGAATATTCTATCAAGCAAGGCTATCATTCAGAATAGGAGGAGAGATAAAAAGTTTCCCAGACAAACAAAAACCAAAGGAATTCATGACCACTAAACCAGTTCTGCAAGAAATATTAAAGGGGGACACTTTGAGTGGGAAAGACCAAAAGCAACAAAAACTAGGAAAGAACTGAGTAAGTCTCCAGAAACAACAACAAAACAAGTAAAAAAAAAGGCACTAAATACATATCAATAATCACTTTGAATGTAAATGGATGAAATGCTCCAATCAAAATATAGTGGGTGTCAGAATAGATTAAAAAAAAAAAAAAAACAAGACCCATCAATATAAGGCCGAGAGATCAAAAGACACTTGCAGATTGAAAATGAGAGGATGGAGAAACATTTATCATACAAATGGATGTCAAAAGGAAGCCACATTAGCAATGCTTTTATTAGACAAACTAGATTTTAAACCAAAGACTGTAACAAGAGATGAAGAAGGGCACTACATCATAATAAAGGGGACTATCCAACAAGAAGATCTAACAATTGTAAATATTTATGCTACCTACTTGGGAGCACCCAAATATATAAAACAATAAAAAACAAACATAAAGGAACTCATTAACAATAATAATATTAAGGGACTTTAATATCCTACTTATAGCAATGGACAGATCATCTAAGAGAAAATCAACAAGGAAACAATGGCTTTGAATGACACACTGTACTGGATGGACTTAAACAGATATATTCAAAACATTTCATCCTAAAGCAGCAGAACGCACATTCTTTTTGAATACACATGAAACATTCTCCAGAAGAGATCACATACTAGGTCACAAATCAGGCTTCAATAAGTGCAACAAGACTGAAATCATACCATGCATATTTTCTGACCATAATGCTATTAAACTTGAAGTTAATCACAATAAAAAAGTTGGAAAGACCACAAACACATGGAGGTTAAAAAACATCCTGCTTGGGGTGCCTGAGTGGCTCAGGGGATTGGGTGTCTGACTTTAGCTCAGTTCATGATCTCGCCATTCCTGAGTTCAAGCCCCACATCATGCTCTGTGCTGATAGCTAGGAGCCTGTTTCAAATACTGTCTCCCTCTCTCTCTGCCCCTCCCCCACTAGCACTTTGTCTCTATCAAAAATAAACATTAAAAAACAAACAAACAAGCAAAGCTGCAGTGATCAAGACTGTATGGTACTGGCACAAAAACAGACACATAGATCAATGGTACAGAATAAAAGACCCAGAAATGGACCTACAAATGTATGGCCAACTAACCTTTGACAAAGCAGGAAAGACTATCCAATGGCAAAAAGACAGTCTCTTCAACAAATGTTGAGAAAACTGGACAGCAACATACAAAAAAACCAAACTGGACCACTTTCTTACACCATACACTATAATAAACTCAAAACGGATAGAAGATCTAAAAATAAGATATGCAACCATCAAAATCCTAAAAGAGAACTCACGCAGTAACCTCCCTAACATCAGCTGTATCAAGTTCTTATTAGACAGGTCTCCTGAGGCAAAGGAAACAAAAGCAAAAATAAACTATTGGGACTTCAAGATAAAAAGCTTCTGCACAGTAAAAGAAACAATAATGAAAGTAAAAGGCAGCCTACAGAATGGGAGAAGATACTTGCAAATGGCATTTCCAATAAAGGGTTAGTATCCAAAATCTATAAATAATTTACCAAACTCAACATCCAAAAAACAAATAATCCAGTTAAAAACTGGGCAGAAGACATGAATATACATTTTTCCAAAAAAGATATCCAGATGGCTAACGGACACATGAAAGGATGCTTAACATCACTCGTCATCAGGGAAATACAAGTAAAAACTATAATGAGATATCACCCCACACCTGTCAGAATTGTTGAAATTAACAACACAGGAAACAACAGTTGTTGGTGAGGATGTGGAGAAAGGGAAAACTTCTTATACTGTTAGAAGGAATGCAAACTGGTGCAGCCACTCTGGAAAACAGCATGGAGGTCCCTCAAAAAGCTAAAATAGAACTACCCCATGATCCCGCAATTGCACTACTAGGTATTTACCCAAAGGATATAAAAATACTAATTCAAAGGAGCACATGCACCCTAATGTTTATAGCAGCATTATCAACAGCAGCCAAAGTATGGAAAGAGTCCAAATGTCCATCAGCTGATGAATGGATAAAGAAGAGGTGGTATACACATACAATGGAATATTATTCGGCCATAAAAAAAAAGAATGAATTCTTACCATTTCCAAAGACATGAATGGAGCTACAGAGTATTATGCTAAGCACATTAAATCGTCAGAGAAAGACAAATACCATATGATTTTTCTCAGATGTGGAATTTAAGAAACAAAACAAATGAACATGGGGGGGGGAGAGGAAAACCATAAAAAAGACTTAGCTACAGAGAACTAACTGAGGGTTGCTGGAGGAAAGATGGATGATGGAGGATGGATTAAATGGGTGATGGGTGTAAGGAGGACACTTGTGATAAGCATTGGGTGTGTATGTAAGTGATGAATCACTAAATTCTACACCTGAAACTAATATCACACTAAATGTTAATTAACTGGAATTTAATAAAAACTTGAAAATGAAAAAATCTTATACTGCTTTTATTAGAATTTATTTCATAGATTAACTTTACAGCTACAAAGAAATCATTGTAACTGAAATAGATTATTTTAATGTTAATTTTTTCTACAATACATTATATTACTTTGGGAATGTAATATTTGTAGCTGAGTACTTGAGTTCTATTTCTATCTGTAAGGGTTGATTAGACAAAGCTTATAATTTCCTAACACTACACTATCCTAGATTGCTAGGTAAAGCAGTCATTAACTAGTTAGTTCTAGTTATTAATGTCTGACCTGCAGACTGATTTAATAAATGTCATAACATAATGGTTAATTTTATGTGTCAACCTGAATGAGCCACAGGGTTCCCAGATATTTGGCCAAACATTATTCCAGGTGTTTCTATGAGCATATTGAATGAGATTAACTTCAGCAGATTTTGTAGATTGTTCTCCCTAAAGTATGGGCCCTCATCCAGTCAAATGAAAGCCTAAATAGAACAACGGGATTGTGGGGTGCCTGGGTGGCGCAGTTGGTTAAGCGTCCGACTTCAGCCAGGTCACGATCTTGCGGTCCGTGAGTTCGAGCCCCGCGTCGGGCTCTGGGCTGATGGCTCAGAGCCTGGAACCTGTTTCCGATTCTGTGTCTCCCTCTCTCTCTGCCCCCTCCCTCGTTCATGCTCTGCCTCTCTCTGTCCCAAAAGAAATAAATGTTGAAAAAAAATTTATAAAAAAAAAAAAAAAAAGAACAACGGGATTGACTATTCCCTAAGGAAGAGAGGTGGTTTTTTTTTTTTTTTTTGCTTGTTTGACTGCCTTCTCTCTGGGACATGGGCTTCTTCCAGCTTTCAAACTCAATCTGAAATATCATATCAGCTCTTTCTGGGTTGCAAGCCTGCTGGCCTTCAGACATCATCAACTCTCCTTGTTATTGTGCCTTTGAACTTAAAATGGAGCCACACCATCAGCTCTTTTGCATTTCCATTTTGCAGACTAATCCTACAAATCTTCGGACTTGCCAGCCCCGTAACTGTGTGAGCCAACTCCTTGTCATATATCATAATATATTGTATACATTATTATAATGGTGCATATAGGGGTGCCTAGATGGCTCAGACAGTTGAGTGTCCAGCTCTTGGTTTTGGCTCAGGTCATGACCTCAGAGTTTATGGATTTGAGCCCCACACTAGGCTCCCTGATGACAGCACCGAGTCTGTTGAGATTCTTTCTCTTTCCCCTTCTCTCTGCCCCTCCCCTGCACATGCTCTCAATCTCTCTTTCAAAATAAAAATAAACTCTAAAAAATGGCATATATATATATATGAAATTGGCTCATACAATACACCATACACACACACACACACACACACACACACACACACACACACTGTTGCTTCTGTTTCTCTATTTCTGGTTCTGTTTCTCTGGAGAACCCTGACTAATACACATAGATACTCCAGCCCATATCCTCTTCACCTCACCTCTGACTGCAGTCTCAGCTAGGGAAAACAATACCAGAGAGACCTTTGATTCATTTTGTGCTGACAGTGTCTAGAGCAGGTATACCCCTTTCCCTCAATGTGTGGATAATACAGGCACTTTCTCTGGTCATGGCACTTGAGACATGGAAGTATCGGAAAGTTAAGAACATTGCAGATATAACCAGCCAATTGAAGATAAGAGTTGATGGAAAAATGCATTCACCTCTGGTTTGGAAGGCATTCTGTGTGTTTCCATGGAGGTCCTAGTACTGCCAAGCCTCCATTGCTTGTAGCAGTGACATGATTAACACAGCCTGATATTGGCTTGTGCTCCTTCTCATCTCAGAAGTGAAAAGAAGGCTTTTTCACTTCTGCTCCCTAGAATTACCTTCCAAATAAACTATCTGTATACAGGTGTTTATCTCATGTTCTGTTTCCAGTGAAACTCAGTCTAAAACAACCAGCTTTAATTTGGAACGCTATAACAAACGGTGAGATCTTAAAATGATTCACCCTAAGTGTTCTAGTGACATCAGTAAAAAGAACAAGTATGGACGTCTGAAAAGTCTCTCTTCCATACAAGCAATAAAAATACTGGCAAAAAAAATGTCAGATTTAGCTTTTTGCAATGCTGAAAATAACCAAAGGCTTGCAGCAATCTGAGGAGTGCTTATTAAAAAATGAAAAGTAGAAGAAAAACAGCTGAATTAGTAAGAGCAGTGAGCTTTTGACATTTTAATTTGCTTTATCCTCATTCCTTCCTCTGTAGATCCATGATAGTCTTAAAAATCCAAAGCCTGCATTTATCATGACAATCATCAGCCTAACCGCCACTGGAAGGAGCAAAATATTATTGGAATGCTTTCAAAGCTCCATTCCTAGACAACCAAGAGTTCTATATTTAATAGATTTATCATTCAAAAATGTAGGAGAAATTAACACATTCCCAGATAAACAAAATATTTTTAAAAGACAATATAAATTTATCTTTTATTTATAATTCTAGTTTCCTCCTATATGATTTAAAAGACAAAGCAATGATTATATATCTATATCCCTGACCATATATTTATGAAGATGAAATTTGTAGGAAAATAACAGCACAAAGAAAGGAGAGGGAATGGACTCACAAGGAGAAAATGTTTTATACCATTTGAATTAAATTGGTGTTAATCTGAATTAGACTATAATAAATGAAGATGTTAATGGTATTCCCTAGTTACTGAAAAAAAAAGAAATCTCATAAATATAGTAAAATAAACAAGGACATTTCAATGGTACAGCAGAAAATATCTACTTAATACAAAATAAGGTAGTCATGGAGAAAGAGAGGAACTAAGAAAACCAAAAACATGTAAAACAAATAGAAAAATGGCAAATGTAATCTAATAATTACATTAAAGATAAGTGGATTAAATTCTCCAATTAAAATGCAGAAGCTGACAGAATGAACTTTTAAAAAATAATTCAACTAGATGCTTTCTGTACACTTCAGATTTACAAACACAAATAAGTTGAAAATGAAAAGATAGAAAAAGATACAGCATGCAAACAATAAGAATGGCTACACTAATTTCAAAAAAATAGACTTTAACGCAAAAGTTGTTACTAGACACAAAGAAGGACATGTTATAATGAAAAAAGTATCAATGCATCAAGAAGTACACCTATTATAATCATCCATGCACCTAACAAGTACATGAAGCAAAAACTGGTAGAATGGAGACTATAATACCCTACTTTCAACAGTGGATAGAACAACTAGATGGAAGATCAAGCAGGAAATATAAGACTTGAACAGAATTTAAACCAATTATACCTAACAGACAGCTTACAACACTACACAAAAACCCCAGGATCAAGTGTCCATGAAACATTCTACAGGACATGTCATATGTTAAGACATAAAACAAGCTTCAGTAAATTTAAAAGGATTAAATGAAACAAAGTATACTCTTGATAGCATGAAATGAAATGAGAACTCAGTAACAGAAGGAAATTTGGGAAATCCATAAATATGTGGAAATTAACATGCTCCTGTAATAATTAAGGTGTCAAAGAAGAAATCACAAGAGAAATTAGAAAATACCTGGAGATTAATAAAAATGAAAACACATTTTTAAAAAATTAAAATATATATCAAATTATTTATGCTATGAATAAGATAAAGCTGTGAATATAAAAACATTCATGGCTCTACACACCTCTATTAATAAAAAAGAAAAATCTTGGGGCGCCTGGGTGGCGCAGTCGGTTAAGCGTCCGACTTCAGCCAGGTCACGATCTCGCGGTCCGTGAGTTCGAGCCCCGCGTCGGGCTCTGGGCTGATGGCTCAGAGCCTGGAGCCTGTTTCCAATTCTGTGTCTCCCTCTCTCTCTGCCCCTCGCCCATTCATGCTCTGTCTCTCTCTGTCCCAAAAATAAATAAACGTTGAAAAAAGAAAAATCTCAAATTAATCACCAAATCTTCCACTGTTAGAAACTAGAAAAAGAGGAAACTAAGCCCAAAGCAAAAATTTTAAACGATAATGAAGATTAGAGAGGGAAATAAGAGAGAATAGAAAAACATAAAATAAGAGAATCAACAAAACTTAAAGATGGTTCTTTGAAATTTTTTTTAATGACAGCTCTGTAGCTAGACTGACCAAGAAAAAAATAGAAGTTTTAAATTACAAAAATCAAGAATAAAAGATAAAATTACCGAAACTTAATCAAGAAGCAATGGAAAATCTTAATATACCTATGACAAGAGACTGAATTAGTAATCAAAAAACTTCTCACCAATAAAAATCTCAGGATGAGAGATCTTCATTGGCAATTCTATGAAATGTTTAAAGAAAAAATAACTAATAACCAATCTTTAACACATTTTTCCATAAAAATGAAAATAAAAAATGTAAGTGGAGAGAACACTTCTCAATTTATTTCATCAGCCCAGAATTATCCTATACAGACAAAGAGGTTATAAGCACCAGAGTCCTCAACAAAATACTAGCAAATCAAATCTGGCAACTTAAAAAAGGATTAAACAATATCATCAAGTAGGATTTATTTGAGAAATGCAAAGATGCATTCAATGTATGAAAATTAATGTACTACACCATAGAAGTAGATTAAGGGACCAAAAAATGATCACTTCAGGAAAAGCATTTGACATATCTAACACCTGTCAGGATAAAAACACTCAAGAATCTAGGATTAAAATAGAAACTCTTCAACCATTACATACAAAAACAAAACAATCCACAGGTAACATAATACTCCACAGTGAAAAAGTGAACACTTTCTCCTAAGATCACAAATAAGACAAGGAATCCACTTAAGCACTTCTAGTCAACATTGAATGAAAGTTCTAACTAAGGCAATTAGGCACGAAAACTAAATAAAAGGCATTGAGAAAGAACAAGAAGACTCTGTCTAGCTGTGACCAGCTGAGTGCAGCACAGCAGCCCAGGGGCCTAGGGATGTGGCCGCCATGGGGTGGCGGGGCATGGGGAGTGACTGCAGCACTAGGCTGTCAGCTGGTCCTGCCCAGAAGAGTTCAGCTCTGCTCTACAAGGATATATAATACCTGATTGTTTTGTCCATTTATTATAAGAAAATGGAAACTGACCAGCCAGAGGAAACCTTCCCTGACACCATAACCAATGCTGAATTTGGTAAACACCACACAGAAGATACAGAAGAGGAACAAGACTTTAGAAAATCTAGGAACACTGGTAAGATGGTTGGTTGACTTACACATTCTACTACACAGCAAGAATGCTGGGGTAGTGATTGGGAAGGAGCCAAGAATATTAAGTTTCCCCATACAGACCACAATTCCAGTGTTTTAGTCCCAGATGGAAGTGGCCGGAGCATATAGTGACTATCAGTGCTGATACTGAAACAATTGGAGAAATTCTGAAGAATTTCTACCTTAGAGGAGGGCCTGCAGTTGCCATCACCCACAGCAACCAATCAGCTCCCACTAGAATCTGATACTGTGGAACGCTTAAAATACCAACACTATAAATGAAGCAACTTTGACTTCGAGTTGCAACTTGATTCATCAGAGACTGGCAGGAGGAATTACTGGGGTTAAAGGTGCTAAAATCAAAGAACGTTGAAGGAACACACACAACAGTCAGGCTTTTCTAGGACTCCTGTCTTCATTCCACTGACAGAGTTGTTCTCATTGGAGAAAAACTTCATAGGACTGAACAGTGCATCAAGATCATCCATGATCTTATAACAGAGTCACCCATCAAAGGACGTGCACAGCTTAACGATCCCAATTTTTATGATGAAACCTAGGATGGTTTTACAATTTTTGCTGACTGCCATAGACGTCCTGTGGGATTTCCCATGCAGGGGAAAGGCGGTTTTGACAGAATGCTTCCTGGTCAGGGTCGGTGTCCTATGCCTCCATCTAGAAGACATTATGATGATGTCATCCCTCATCAAGGACCTCCTCAGTCTCTTCCTGAATGAGGTAGCCAGGGTTGAAGCAGAGCTCAGAATCTTCCTCTTCCTCCACTATCACCACCTAAAAGAGGAGATCTAATGGCCTAGAAGGACCTGGAGACCACTAATGGGAATGTTGGTTTCAGTGCTGATGAAACTTAGAACTCTGTTGCATGGAGCCCATCAGAATGAAAGGTGGTTTATGAACCACAGGGTGGCTCTGGATAGGATTATTCCTATGTAGGGGTTGTGGCTCATATGGTTATATCGGTGGACCTATTGTTACTACGCAAGTAACTATTCCCAAAGATTTGGCTGGATCTATTATTGGCAAAGGTGGTCAGAGGATTAAACAAATTGTTGTGAGACAGGAGCTTCGATCAAAATTGAAGAAACTTTAGAAGGATCTGAAGATCACACCATTACAATTACAGGAACACAGGACCTGATACAAAATGCACAGTATTGGCAGAACAGCGTGAAATAGTGTGCAGATGTGGAAGGATTCTGATGCAAGATATTTTTTCTTTTTTTATAGTGTGAAGCAGGATTCTAGAAAGTTCTTCTACAACTAGTGAAGAACTAGAGGAATCCTACATCTTGGTTTTTTTTTTTCTATTTGTTTCTGTTTAAAAAGCCACCATTACTCTCCTTCATAGGTGTTCTGCGTTCGAGGTGCAGTAAAATCTTTGCTGTTCACCAGAAGAAATCTTTTAGTTTCTTAAAAAAAAGGAAGGAGGCTGGGGAAGGGTGTGCAAAAATTAACATTAAAATTTTGAAATAGCAGCACAGTGAATGAATTTTAATTTTTTCTCATTGTTGGTGGTTCTAAAGAAAAAAAACCCATGTAATTATTGTGAACACTTTGCTTTGTGGTCATTGTAACATTTTGGGGAGTGAAACAGGGAGGAAAAGTAACAATAGTCCATATGTCCCTGGCATCTATTCACAGCAGTGTGCAGAATGTAATTCTCTTTTGTAAGAAATGTTCTGATTTTTTAAATAAATTTAGTGAACCTATTTTTGGTGTTCATTTTTTTAAGACTGTCATTTTTCAAATGGCTGGATTCCCCAACCCACCCCAAACTAAACACTAAGTTTTGAAACTAAACACTCTGTTTGATATAAATAAATACATTCCCTTCAACATAAGCATATCTTGGCAAATTTGTTTCTGGTGACTTCTTGATGATTTGAAAGTCCATTGCTTATGGGGCACCTGGGTGGCTCAGTTGGTTAAGCATCTGACTTTAGTTCAGGTCATGATCTCATGGCTTGTGAGTTCAAGCCCCATGTCAGGCTCTATGCTGACGGCTCAGAGCCTGGAGCCTACTTCAGATTCTGTCTCCATCTCTCTGCCCCTCTCCTGCTCTCACACTGTCTCTCTCTCAAATATAAATAAACATTTAAAAATTATTTGAAAAAATTCGTTGCTTGAGAAGTAATTCTGTCATATACATTCATGCTTATAGTAAGTTGGGGACATTGTTTTTGTTTTTGCAAATGCTTGTCCCTGCCCTGCAGCAGCTTTCGATGGTACTAACTGTGAAGGAGAACCAAAGTGAAGAGCAACTCCACAAATTCAGTAAAGGTATAGATATTTGCCAGAAGTCTAATGGCAGCAAGTTTTATTAATCAGAATAATACTTGGTTATGGAAGTGATTGATGCTAAATAAATGATTTTTGTTAGATAATTTTCTCACCTATAGTCAAACTGTCAGCCTGCTAGTGTTTTTTAAACTTTGTAAATATATATATATATATATATATATATATATATATATATATATTTTCCCGTTGTATTCAAATTGAAGTAAAAAGATGTGCCATTTCTTTGTGGTATATTGGATTTTATAGGAAATGTTTGTGAACAATTCAAAAAAATGATGAAAAAAGTTCCTGCAGATGTTTGGTGTAGTATCTTAGCATTTGCATTGATAGTTAAAAGTTCACTACCAAATAAATAAAACTCCCATAATGCTAGATTTGATGTGTGCCCAGTTTGAACAAGGTATGATTGACTACCTGTAAAATTTATTCTAACATTCCTCTTGTGAGGAAACATAGTAATCTTAAATGATACAGAAAAAAAAGAGTGGACAAGAAGATAAGCTATATCTGCAGATGATATGACCCTGCATACAGAAAAAAATAATAGGTCCACTAAAAATCGGCTAGAGGTAACAATCTCAGCAATGTTTCAGGATACAAAGTCAGTATACCACAATCAACTGTATTTCTATATGCTAGAAATAAAGAATTTGAAAATTAAATTATGAAAACAATGCCATTTAGCATAGTATGAAAAACCCTTAGGAATAAACTTAAAAAGTCCTTGATAGGAACTAAAAACTATAAAACACTGTGGAAAAAATTAAACAAGACCTAAATATATATGTGGAAATATGTATTACGACTATGTAACTCCCCAAATAGATCTAAAGATTCAATACAATCTCTATCAAATTCCCAGCTGATTTTTTTTCTTTGCAGAAACTGACAAGCTGATCCTAAAGTTCATATGGAATTGCAAGGGATCCAGTACATGAGAGGGAAGATAAATTAGACTTCATCAAATTTTAAAGCTTTTATGCATGAAAAGACATGGCAATCCATTGAATGGGAGAAAATAATTGCAAACCACATATCTGGATTCAGTATCCAAAATACATAAGGAACTCTTTCAACCCAACAATAAATTGATAATATAATTTAAAAATGGGCAAAGGACTTGAATAAAAATTTCTCCAAAAAAACACATCACAAATAGCCAATATGCCCATGAAAAGATGATCAACATCATCAGTCATTAGAAACATACAAATAAAAAACACAACAAGAGACCACTTCATACACACTAGAACATCTATTATCAAAAATCAAGTGTGGAATAAGATGTAGGGAAATTGAACCCCTCATACATTGCTGGTAGGAATGTAAAATGGTATAGCCAGGTTGAGAAACAGTTTGACAGTTCCTCAAAAAGCTGAACATATAGTTCCCACATGACCAAACAATTCTACTTCTAGGTAAATACCCAAGATAAATGGAAACATATGCCCACACAAAAACTTGTACAGGTATGTCTCTAATAGCCAATAGGTGGAAACAATCCTACTGTCTAACAACACATGAATAAACAAAATGTGATATATCCGTGTAATGGAGTATTATTTAGCCATAAAAAAAGAATCAAGGACTAGAGCACCTGGGTGTCTCAGTTGGTTAAGCATCCGACTTTGGCTCAGGTCATGATCTCACAGCTCATGAGTTCGAGCCCTGTGTCAGGCTCTGTGCTGACAGCTAAGAGCCTGGAGCCTGCTTCAGATTCTGTGTCTACCTCTCTCTCTGTCCCTCCCCCACTCACTCTGTCTCTCACTCTCTCTCAGAAATAAAAAATAAACATAAAAAAAGAATTAGTTACTTATTCTTACTACAACATGGAAGAACATTGAAATCATTATGTTATGTGAAAGAAGCAGACACAAAAGGCCACATATGATTCCATCTGTATGAAATGTCCAAAATAGGGGTGACTGGGTGGCTCTGTCAGTTAAGCATCCAACTCTTGATTTTGGTTCAGTCATGATCTCACGGTCATGAGATGAAGCCCTGAATCAGGCTCCATGCTGAGCATGGAGACTGCTTAAGATTCTCTCTTCTTCTCCCTCTGCCCCTCCCTTGCTTGTGCTTTCTCTCAAAAAATAAAATGTCCAAAATAGTCACATTCATAAAAACAGAAGGCAGATTACCAGTTGCCAGTGCGGGGGCTGGAATGGGAAGAGAATGACTACTAGTGGCATCATGAAAACATCCTGGATTTAGACAATGGTGATGTTTATACAACTTTGTGAATAATACTGAGAACCACGAAGTTGTATACTTTAAAAGGGTAAATTTTATGGTGTGTGATTTTTACCTAAATAAAAGAAATTAAAGGCAAAAATTATGCTTTGTTGATACACAAACCACTGTGCACTCTACTGATTTGTCTGGGTTATCCAGTGAGCTCTCTGACCCAATATGTAGTTGCCCAAATTGCATACATTTCCTCAGTACAAGTTTACTCTTCTGCCTTCATAATTAGACACTTGATATGTTTTGAAAAATCAAGAATGATTCACTAAACATCCTTGAAATTAATAAGTCAAGCTTCTGCTAGCTCTTTGCAAACCAGGTATCTGCTAGCTCTTGATAGTCCATGCCAATGTTCAAGGGTTTACAGTATCTTCCTGCATGTGTACGTGCATAATTTCTTTCTCCAAAGGTCTTTCAGCTATTTTCAGAGAACTGAGCATGTTTCCAAATACCTAAGCCCTGTGATGTCGCTTAGAATCACTACCACACCTGCTCCTCCACATACTCCTTTCTCAGGGCTCCTGTATTCACTATTGCCTCTGCCTGGAATGCTCTTCCCAAAGATACCCATAAGGCTTGCTACCTCCTTCCAACTGCTCAACTCTCAATCTCCTCTTTTTATGACCATCCCTTTTAAAAACAGAAACCCCATTATATTCTGTCCCCTTTTGGTTTCATTGTACTTTCCTAGCTTTTAGCTAACTGACTTAGAACACATATTCACACACCTACTTTTTCGTTTGTTAACTGTAAGTGATACACAGCAAAGTCCTAGTGTTTAGTCTCAGCATCTACAACTGTGCCTGGCATATAACGGATGCTCAAAAAATACTTGTTGAGGGGCACCTGGGGGGCTCAGTTGGTTAAGCCTCGAATTCAGCTCAGGTCATGACCTCATGGTTCGTGGGTTTGAGCCCCACTCAGGCTCTGTGCTGACAGCTCAGAGCCTGGAGCCTGCATCGGATTTTGTGTCTCCCTTTCTCTCTCTGCCCCTCCCCTGCTTGAGCTCGCTTGCTCCCTCTCTCTCTCTCTCTCTCTCTCAAAAAATAAATAATAAACATTTTAAAACATAAAAAAATTGTGGAATGAATAACTGAAAATCTATCTTAATACAATCTTCAAAATAATTCTTATTACTTATCCATTGATATATTAAGAATTCTGTAGACAGACTTCCTTATCCTCCTGAAAAGGCATAAAACTGATAATTACTTTTAGATTTCCTGTCTTTCAAACCTGAGCCCTTCCTTCCTTTAAAAGAAGAGTTTGGGAGTTTTTGCCTCTCTAACAATAACTTTCCTAATCAAATGGTTAAGGGAAAAAAACTTAATAAAGCAACCCCAAGATTTCTAATATAATGTTCCCTATATACATTTATTGAAAAAGCACCAAACATAAGCACAAAACTTGATAAGCCAGGACAGTGTGTCTTTGGAGAAAATAGCATTTTCTGTAATCTTTCCCAGCATGTGTGTGAAAGATTAGAAAAGCAAACTACTAGTTTGGCTGACCACATGACAATATTCCTAAAAGTGCATCTCTAGAAAAGGGGAGACAGGCTTTCCTAAAAGAAACATGAGCATTTTAAGCTAATATTTTGAGCATGGATCTCCCTGTATAAGATGAATTCCCAGGGAATTGAATACAAACACATACATTAAGGGAAGCAGAGTAAAATGCACCATTGTATATATAGATTTCCAATCAGCAGAGAGGAATCTCTTATCTCTCAGCAGGAAATGTGTGAGATGAATTTCTCACTTAGCCAATTAATTTACACTTTAGTCACCAGTGCTGGAAGGTAGTTTGGCCGACTTAGTGGTCTAAAGCTAAAATGAGTAATAATAATTCACATTTATAAAGGGCTTCAGAATATTAATTATTTAATCCACATTATATTGCTGCATGATAATTCAGAATTATTGCTTGTGCTTTTTAGGCTGGAGAAACTGATCTAAATCAATTAAAATCCATGCTAAAAGCAGAGTTCCTGGCCTTCAAGTTGGTGCTCAGTCCATTTTGCCTTGCCACTCGGCCCTTTGGACTCTGTGATGGGTTAATTAACCTCTCTTGCTTTGAATTTGTCCATAAAATGGTGATAATAAGACTAACCTTACAGTAGTATATTGCGCAAATTAATTGATTTTTGGAAAGCACTTCCAGATCTATGGAAGGAAAGTATTAGTTGTAAATATCTCAATTGATTTTAAATGATAAATGATCATTTTTCATATCATTTATCAACAGCAACAGTGACAGAGATATTGAATAATATATAAAATGATGAAAAATTCTTTCCATCACTCCAAGAAAGGGTGCTTGAAACTCCCACCTCCATTCAACCAGCCATGAGTCATTCACTGGAAGAGAGGCTATGATTCATTCTTTCCACAACTACCCAGGCTAACGTGCATTTCCCAGTACAATGAGAATATTGTCTGTTCCTGACAATGTGATATCTCATTTATGGTTGTATTTTAAATATGTATACAGTATCTCAACTTCCTACACACTTCCATGCAGTTTGGAGTGTAAGTTGTCTGAGAAAAGGACACAATTTATTTGATTTATATTTTACAGTGCCCTGACCAGAACTACAAAACATTTGTTTTAGCACTAATACCTTAAGTGTTACTATAAACTTGTTTACTTATAAACAAACATTACATGGTTTCAATGAAAATGCTATCAACATTGCAGATCTCAAAGAAGAATTATTTCATTTGTTTCTATTTTCTTAAACAAATTTTTCTACATAATACTTCTTTAAAAAGTGTTGAACTTGATTCTGGAGAAAAAAATACAACTAAGTTATTTCATCTTAAAACTACAAATAAATAAGTACTTCTTTTATTTCAGACATGACCCAAAGTTGAAGCTCAGAAGCCATATAACCTAGAATTATATGGTGATAAAATGTTGGTGTTTAGTACAAGAAATGAAATACTAAACCTTAAAATGTATCTAACAGATGGTTTGTAGCTACCTTCAATCAAAACTTGATACCAATTGATTTTATTTCCCCAAAACAGGAAGACCAGTTCCCCTCTTAGTGATCTCTCTAACGTACAACTCTACACCCAACACCCAGTCTCCACATTTCTCCCAGTCACAAGTATAGGGTTATGACAGCAAAATCTTTAATAAGGTACAAATTCCATCCAAATTCTGGCTTGAAAAGGAAAAAGCCTAATTGGAATGTGCCAAACAGATTCTACCTGTCCGTTAGCGTAGCCTCATAATACCAGTGCATCCTCTGTTGAAAACAAACCCTAAAATCTAAGGTCAACGAGGGTATCCCAAGTTTTGATATCTATGAGGATCCCATTTAATCTATTCATATCTCCTTTACGATAATCCTGATTACAGAGGTGTGTGTGTGTGTGTGCGTGTGTGTGTGTGTGTCTCCTATCTCAACCTACTTAGCAAACACACATCAACCTATCTGAAAAACAACAGAAATGCACTGATTTTTAAGCTATACTGCTTCATCTCTTACATGCATTTACAAATTTTATTGCTACCTTATTTTATACACTAAGATAAAACTACTTATCCATTTAAGCTTTCACAAATGGTTAAACATCATTTATATGTGCTTTTTGACATCACCTTTAAGCAAAGGAACTTTCTTATTCAGAGTCCTATTCAGAGTCAAGAATCAAGGAGATTAACGCAACAAATACAAATAATGGATGTAAATGAAGATTACTCTCAATTACCAACTTTGTGATAGTTTGCATAAAATTACTAACTAAAATATTTTCACAGGATTACTCAAAATATCTATTTAACTTAAACTCTTAAGGTTAGGGGCTCCTGGTGACTCAGTTGGTTAAACATATGACTTCAACTCAGGTCACGATCTCACGGTTTGTAAGTCCAAGCCCCACATTGGGCTCTCTGCTGACAGCACAGAGCCTGGAGCTTGCTTCAGATTCTGTGTCTCCCTCTCTCTGCCCCTCCCCCACTTGAATTCTATCTCTCAAAAATGAATAAACATTAAGAAAAGTTTTTTAATCTCAAGATAAACACCTACCAGGATGGTTATTATTTAAAGGGGAGGAAGGAGGAATATCATGTTTTGGCCAGGATGTAGAAAAATTAGAACCCTCATGCATTGCTAGTGGAAATAGAAAATGGTACAGACACTGTGAAAAACAATTTGTCAGCTCCTGAAAAAGTTAAACATACAATTATTATATGATCCAACAATTCCAATCTTAGGTATATACTCAAAAGAATTCACAGCAAGGTATCTGATATGTGTGCCCCAATGTCCACAGCAGTATTATTCCCAGCAGCCCAAAAAGTCTCAATGTCCATCTCCATGTCCATGCCAATATCCACTAACAGATGAATGGATAAACAAAATACGGTATATACATACAATGAAATATTATTCAGTCATGAAAGGGAATAAAATTCTGAAATATGGATGAAACCTAAAAACATTATGCTAAGTGAAATAATCACACTAAATGAAATAAGCCAGACATAAAATGGCAGAAATTATGTCATTCCATGTATACGAGGTCTGTAGGACAGCAGAGTCATAGAGACAAAAAGCAAAATGGAGGTCATCAGGGGCTGGGCTAAGGGGGAGTTTATTATTTAATGGGGACAAGGTAAGTTGATCTGCTTAGGAAGATCAAAGGATTCTAGAAATGGATGGTAATGATGGATGCATGACACCATGAATGTACTTAATGTCACTGAATTGTACACTTAAAAATTCTAAAATAAATTTTGGGTTATGTATATTTTACCACAAAAAAGGGGAAATAAAGAACACCTCAAAGCTGACTAGCAATCTTTTTGGTGTATTTGTTCAGAATTATTTGTTGTCACCTTAACCCATTATGTTTTTCATAGAAATTAGGGGTCTTAGTTAGTCCCCAATACATGTAATATAAATGTGTATGTGTATATAAAATCCAATTTCAGAAGATGGAAAAAGGCATATGTGGCATTCTGATTTATGAGATGAGGGAGTAAACATAAAATTTACCTTTGTAATTTCACTGAAGTTTAGAGCAAAATATCCTTCTTGAGGTTTATTAAACTCTAATCATTTTCTTGAAAGATTAGCAGCAATTATCATTAAGGTTTAAGCATTTAACTGTGACTACTGCAATAAATCTTATTAAAATAACTGAAACATACTTTTTTCGCATGTGGCAACCTGTCTCTGAATCACAACCATCTGTAAGTGGTGATTGCCTGGTGCACACAGATGGGAGGAAAACAAGGATCAGGCTATACCATTCTTTCCTCATTGCTTGGTACCAAACAAACTGAAATCTGAGTCAGACTATTTGCATTTGAAAGATTATATGATCGCTGTAATTAACAAATACTTGCTAGCTTCCTGATATAAAAATGTGTGATAGGTACCCGATTGAAAATAATGCTTGAACTGTACAGCCTCTCTTTCTAATCTCTGACAGCCTATAAAAAAAAATCAGACGTTAACAATAGAGGAGCAGGTTTCAAGTTTTTATAGCACACAATTCCTTTACAGATTTAAAATGACAGAAGAAGGGAACAGCATAATTTATTCTTTCTGGCTTGCGGCACAGAATCATGAAGGCTCTTGGTCCATAACTTCAGGGCTACACTAAATTCCTGTCAGCCTAAATCAGTTACAAAGGTGAGCATCTGCCCTGCCTTGCTTTTCCTTCAAGGCAGGAAGAGACAGACCCATGTTATCACAAAGCCCAAATCATTAAGTGAGAAGAAAGGAAGCCAAAAATCAACAAGTTTAATGTCTTTCTATGTGTCTTTCTATGTGTCATTTTGGCTAATAACACTTACCCGTAATGTATTAAGAGTCAGAAAAGGCAAAGAGTTTTCAAGGCTGTGTAATGACACAGAGCACTGAGTTTGGGGTTGAACAAGTCCTACCTAGGACTGTGAGCTAATTAACCAACATTTACCAAGGCCAAATTACTTAAACTTTTATAGCCTCAGTTTCCCCATCTGTAAATTAGAAGAAACAAGATATTCACACACACACACACACACACACACACACACACACACACACGGTTCCTGTAAGGTCTGAGCAAGGAAATTTAAAAAGGTGCTTAGCACATTGGCAGGGAAACAATGCTTTTTTTGTGAAATGAATAAATACTATGTCTAGGGGTGATGATAAGTTACCATAACATCTAATTCTGTCAATGAGGTCTTTTTTTTACCTTAACTTCAGATAATTTCTGACTATGCCAAGAGCCCATTTCATAATTAAAACCATGGGCAGAGATAAAGTCAGATTGCCAGGACCCAAATCCTGGTTCTTCCACTTAACTGCATGACTTTGGCAAGTTACTTGACTTCTCTGTGCTTTGCATTACATGTCTATAAAGTAGGGACAATAGTACTCCATTCAAAGTTTTGGTGGGAGGATTAAAAGGGTTAATACATTTAAGTAGTTTAGAACTGGGCCAGGCATCTATCACTGTCAATAAATATCAATTAGCCTCTATTTATATGTAAGCAGGTCCCTGGGTATATAATGAAGGACAGACGTAGTCCTTGACCTCATAGAGCTTACAGACTACTAGAAAGACAGACACTTTTAGAAAAATACAAAAACACGTAACTCCAAGATGAAAGAAAGAAAGAAAGAAAGAAAGAAAGAAAGAAAGAAAGAGGATCTGAGTATGATTAGGGCATATCTCATAATATTTGAGCTAATTATTTCATGTCAAGTTCTTCATCTGGAAGATCTCAAAAATATTATGTACATGATAGCTATTGTGGGAAATACATAAGCATCATAACGTAAAGACCCTGGTAAAATGAAAGCCTTGGTGCATGTCAGTTTCTTTCTTCCCTTTTCTCCATGGTATCTGATCGTTTAGATTAAGTACTTGCCTTTTTCACTGTTCGTCTGAAGATTATTATTATTATTATTATTATTATTGCAGGGAAAAGTTTCTTAACCTCAAATGACCTCATTCTTTGAGACGCCAGATGCTGAAGGATATTAAAATTATATTTAAAACAGTGCTACATTCAAATTAAGATGTATTTTCTGCTAGATTACATTTTTAAAAGACAGTCATCACATATTATATACACTTAGATATCAAATGACTGCATTTACATTTGAACCAAAATAAAAGATGAAAGTGGTTAATGAAGTTCTAATTCATTGCCTTGAATGTTTTTAGCCTACTACATCCAAATTATTTTTTAAATAACTACCACTAGAAAGGCTAATGCAGTGCAGATGACTCCCCAAATATTTGCAATAGGTCACGTGAACGCCGCCGCGGCATCTCAACAATTGACTATAATAGATTTAAGGGAGAATGATAGGCTGCCTTGACATTTAAATAGATAATATTTTCTATTAAATCTTTTTTAAAAAACCTTGATTAACACCAGAAATATTTCTCACTTTACCAAAAGAAACCCTCATTAAGGAAATTTTCACTGAGTTACATACAATATGCTCATCTGTGCACCATGAACTTGTTTTTACTCTATATTCAAAGCTGTATGTTTATTTCTCTGTTCTAGTTCAGTTCTAAAAGCCAAAAATATGAAACAGATGTGGTGACTTTCTGTGTACTGTGAAGCACAATTATGCTTCTTTGAATTGCTTAGGCTAAACAGTTGCCCTCCCTAGAGCATATCGAAACTGCTTGAGATTCTTTACAGCCAAGAATCCAGCTTGCTACCTGTCAGGAACTGGAATTGGCAGGCCACAGCTGGTTGATTGCACTGGATGCTCCCTTACTGTCCTCCCAACCAAAGTCTGTGAAACATAAAAAATATAGAGGAAAACTGCAGCTAAGTGGGTATGCTGTCTTCTCCTAAGAAAAGATCAAGCTGTTCGATAGTGCATATCAAGGTCCACGTTATGTGGACCATTTAACAGCACTCAAAAAACAGTTTCGATTGTCCTGCTTCTGAGTTCATAGGCAACATGGGCAATAGCCAGGAGAAAATAAAGAAAACCTTCCAAATTATTTGTCGCAGCCATGATGCCTTTAAACCTGTAGCTGCTAGATTAGCCTATGCATCAAAGTGCAAATGTTGATTTTTCTTTTGCTGAGAATAGTTTTAAAACATGTGGAAATTGCTATAATTGAAGGGAAAGCTTGAAACAAATGGTAATTTTTGTTCTCAAAAAGGAAACTTTCTTCAGGCTGTGGGAGGTGAGGAAAGGAAGTTTCCTTTTCTTCTAAAATGAGTGAATGCTGAAAATAATGGCATTCATAGACTTTTGCATTGATCTTGTCAGTGTACAACTTCAAAAAAGGTTTGAAAACAGAAGTTAGCAACAGACATATTGATATAGGAACATTGACAGAGGGCCATGCTCCTGGGGGAGCACTCACTTATTCAATGGAGACCTGGGCATTACGCTGGATGCGGAGGATACTGAAATGACAAGACTAAGAATGTGCTGCAAGATACGCATATGGAAAAGGGGGAAAGACATCTAAAAGACATGTGATAGACAAATATTTTTACTACTAGTGAGGACTCATTTCCCCCTATATTCAGGCCTCTACATCTTGGGATAATAGAAATGAAGACACGGAAGGCAGAGACATTTGGCCTGTATCATCTTAGGAGTTTTTATTATCACTACCTAGGAATCAGGGCCATTTCAGACCAATGCTCAAATTACAATGACTTCTCTTACCAATTCCACCATACTCTCAACACACCCCTCATGTAAAGCTAAGAGTGAGAGGTAACATTATCAGGATGGCTTGCCACCATTGTTCTTTAAACGGAGAGAGATCTGATCCTATATGGTCATTTTCAGTTTTATTGACATCTTATGATCCTTTCATCTACCTAGAAAAACCAAACAAAACTGGTACTCTTTCCCCCTCTAAATCTTTGCTGTGATCCAGCACTGTGCAGGCTATGGGCCCTGTATCCCATACCTACACTCCATCCTTTAGACTTTCTAATGTCCTGGGTTCTTTTAAGAGAGGTTGTGTGACCATATTCACTCAAAAAGGATCAAGCGTCTTTAGAGAGTAAGAAACAATAAGGCACAATGCAGTGGCTGCCTCCCATGACCGAACATCACCTCCATCAATGAGGAGGATGAGTGTCATAATTCCCGGGAATGGGTTTTATATGGCTGTAATTCAAGCAGAGAATGGATTCATCTGAATGTTGGCTCTGCACTGTCTCAACAATTAGCTTTGGTGGGGTCAGATGCTTTAGGGTATACCCCAGAAAGACCAGTTCTAGAGCCTACCTCCACTCATCTCACTCAGAATTTTTCCTGTCTTAAATCTAAACCAATTCCTTGAACTCAGATGCAGATAATTTAATGCATGTGTCCTATATTCCACATCCTAATGCATGTGTCCTTTATTCCAAGGGACAAAGGAGAATATTCTTGGATGGAAAATCCTTCAAGTTTATGTAAACGAATCTTGAAGTGGTCAGTAGATCCAAATCAGTAAAACTGTAAAAGTATACTTGTTTAAAGTGACTTCTGTAAAAGAGTTCTAGTCTTAGAAGTAGGCTTCCTGCACAAACTAGTCTATTTCCACCAGTTGTGAGCAAAGAAACAATGACTCTTATATCAAAGCCACCTTGCCTTTAGATTCAGCAAAGGGTAGACAAAGTTTGCCTCAGTTCTTGGTCCACTACATTAATATCACATCTTAACAAATTACAAATACTATAATTGCTGTGATCATAGTGTATGAAAAGTTCACCAGATCAAAGAGGAAAACATTACTCAAAGCAGCCAATAAAGTCCTTATCTAAGATGCTACACTAAAATGGAGACTTGAGTTTGCCAGGGACAAAAGCAGGCAGAGAGCACTGCAGATTGAGACAACAGCCTGTGCAAAAGCCCAGCAGTCTGAAAGCACATGAGAGCCTGGGACGTGTGAGTGACTGGGAATCAGGGAATGCAAGAGGTAAGGCATGTCAGCAGGCATGGGCATTGGAACTTCTCTCTCAGACCACGGAGCATCATTTCATAATTTTAAGGAGTGGTGTAATGGGATCCGACAGTGAGCAGAGGTCGGAAGCACCATTTTCATTCCCAAGTGCCACCACAAATACTGCTCTGTGTGTATAAATATATAATCCTGTACGTGCATAATTTGCATCACAAGCTGTTAGGTGCATTTCTCTCAGAGAAGTTTGGAAACAGTAACTCATCAATTGAACAGACAAGGTAGAGAGACCATGGAAATATGCTGAATCGTTTCTACAGAAATCTCCAATTACAATGAACTTTAATTATTCAAAAATAAAATATGTTACTTAAATTCCAGGGATATGAACTGCAGAACTTTCCATGTCACCACCACATGAGCTATAAAGTATAGTGTTTTTAAAACACAAAAGGAAAGAAGTCTTTCGAATTGTAAAAATGTTAATTATTTAACATAATGTTTGCCACCCCCATAATAGTTTCTCCTAAAGTGTGTGGAATAATTTATATATAAATATGTAGATGTATACAAACTGAAATGCCAAACATTGAAAAGAAACTCAAATGAGTGGGTATTTACATATGGAATAGAGCTCATAAGAAACCGTGTTTTTGTGATAATGAGATGTTTTCCAAGCTCTCCTTCATTCTGGAAATTTACTCAGAGACAAGCCCATATATTCATAAGACAACAAAGAAATCAAAAAGGCAGACTTTGAAGCCTTAAAAGGTAAGATCTGACGTAAGAAATGGCCATTGTGCCATCTCAAATTCAGTGATGGGTCAAAGAGTGAAATGAAAATTCCCAAGCTAAAGAAGGGGGAAAATCCTACAGCTAACCATTTCTGTAACTGACAGAGGAAAGACGCTCTTCCAAAGCCAGTGAAACTTTAAATGCTTTTAATCATGTTTCCCCTGTTTGGTACATTCTGTAAGGATCATTATCTATATACTCTCACAGGAAATAAACAGAGGAAAAGAAAATTTTTCTCCCTAATATTTAGGAAATAGGTGCCAGGATTTATGATCCAAATAGAAAACAAGGTAATAAATGTGTCTTAAAATTTGTCTGAGGACTGCTTTGTTTTGAATTTTTAATTCAACACAATGGGGGCACCTGGGTGGCTCAGGGGATTAAGCATCCAACTCTTGATTTTAGCTCAGGTCATGATCTCAAGGTTTGGGAGATTGGGCTCTGAATGGAGCCTGCTTGGGATTTACTCTCCCTCTCTCTCTGCCCCTCTCTTCGCTCACACACACACACATTCTGTCTCTCTCAAAATAAATGAATGGACTTTAAAAAAAATTCAGCACAATGTAATCAACTGCCTTGTTGGTAAGATAGAGCCTCCTCAAAGGGACATCGTTTTATATAAGGAAAACAAGACACATGGCTTTAAAGCCCTATGTTATTTCAACAAGAAAAGTAAGCATATCAATTACAAAACTATTACACTTCTCATCTAGAAGTTATATTCCAGTTACTGACTTAATTATTCAAGCTTCTTTCCATTACAGAGGATAAAAACCAACTCAAACCAGCTTAAAACAAAAAGGGCATCTATTACCTAACATGGCGAAAGCATGTGCTGAATCCAGTTGCTCTAATGTGGATTCTAATCAGAGCCCTGTCTCTCTCTGTCTTAACTCTATCTCCCTCTGTGTTGAATGTATTGTCAAATATGCCTTTCCTGAGAGGGGGTAAGGATAGCTACTAATAGCTGCAGGAAGACTTTCTACTGGTTTAGTAACCCAAAATAAAAGGGAGGGTCTTTCTCCCAAGAGTTTCTGCTAAAGACTCAAAATAACTTGGATCGAGTTGAGGAACATTCTCACCTCTGAATTGTTTGTTCCATCCAAGAAGGTGTGATACTGATTGGCAAAGCGTGGCCCACTCCTGGCACCATGGTGAGTTCAGTCCTTCTGGGTTATACTGACCAAGAATGAACAGTGGATAGTCCCCCCAAAGACATACTGAGTAGAAAAATACCTATTTTGCATTCCACAGATAAAATATCATCATGGATTTCTGAGTTGTTTTGTACATGTATTTTTAATGAAACAACATTTCATAGTTTCAGTAAATTGTATTATCTGTAAGGACAGACACTCAACCATGTTTATGCCCTGGCTGATGCTCTAAAGCCAAGGGGAAATATGGCAATTTTCATTTGCTGACAAAATCAAGAGTGTTTCTTGGCCCCACAACAATTCCATGTACTTTGTTTCTTCCCTTCTATTTAGATTCAAGTAGCTTAAAGGATTCTTTCAGGGGCACCTGGGTGGCTCAGTTGCTTAGTATGTGACTTCAGCTCAGGTCATGATCTCACAGTTCGTGGGTTTGACCCCCACGTTGGGCTCTCTGCTGCCAGCAAAGAGCCCACTTTGGATCATCTGTCTGCCCCTCCCCCATGTGTGCACTCGCTCGCACTCTCTCTCTCTCTGTCAAAAATAAATAATAAATAATTTTTTTAATTATTTTAAAGACAGTCTATTATACAGGAGCAGAAATAGGAGTTACATACAGGTAACTACATATAGGTATCCTGGAAATTGACATAGTAGCAGGGATGGTCCTAAGAAGCCACAGATAAAGCCCAGTAAGTAAAAAAACAGAAGCCCCAGGAAATCAATAAAGTCAGGAAGTAGGACTAGAAAGACAGGGTCCAGAATCTGGGAATTCAGAGGTTTAATAAGGACCATGGTAAGAAGGGAAAAAAATGTGGTTCTAAAGAAGAGGATGTTTTTTGCAGTCTTTCAGAACTTCTGCTTAAAGCTGAATATTCAAAGACAAGTTCTCACCCACTAGAAATAGATTTCCATTCAGAAGTATCAATAGGGTTCCCCATGTGTGTTTTTATCCTATTTGAAGAAAAGGAAGAAGACTAGGGCTTTGTAAGCTTCAAATAGATGTGGCCAGGTGGCCTAAAAAGTCAATCCTAATCATGAACAATCATGAGATCATTGCCTCAAATTTTTTAAAAAATCTTTTAACACATTCCTATTTCTAGTATACCGAAAGATATGGCTGAAGGCCACAGTGACTGATACTGCTTCAATCATAGGGAATGTAGCATGGCCAGGTTACTAGCAGATCTCCAATTGGCTCAACTGTGGGCTTCTCAATAATCACCCTCTCCAGGAGGATCAAGTGATTTGGGACAGATTCACAGTTTTATACTTTAGCACTGAATATTGTTGATTCATATATCCTAAATTAAGTGGGGGAAGTGAGCAAAGCTATAGTATTAAAATGTGAGAATTCTATTTAATTCTCTATGTGAAAGCCTTGGGATAGCTGTACAATAACTATTAATGATGAGCTGATGACAATGTCAATTTAAGGTGATTGATTAGTTTTGTAAATTTTCACTGGCTATAATGTTCCAGGTACTGTGCTAAATGTTAACGCAATACACATTAACAAAGAAATCATCAAATAATGTGATCACTGTTATTCACAAATTCATGAAAAAGCTCACATGGCTACAAGGGAGCATAGGAGAAATGTTGCTAACATTTGAACTAGATAGAAGGATGAGTAGGCATTTGTCCACTTGAAAACTTAAGAGAAGGGCATTGCTGGCAGAACAACACTCAAAGACACAAAGGGATAATATATTTGGTAAATAAAGAGTCCAGTGTTACTAGAGCACAAGCATGAAGCAATAGATGACTCGTAATTTGACCCTTAACAGCATCTACAAGGAGCAATGTATACTAAAGGTTTTTTTTTTTTTAATTTTTTAAATTTATTTTTGAGAAAAAGAGAAAGGGAGTGGCCAGGGGAGGGGGAGAAAGAGGGAGGATGGAGGATCCGAAGCCGACTTCATGCTGACAGAAGACAGCCCAATGTGTGGCTCGAACTCACAAACATAAACTGTTAGATCATGACCTGAGCCAAAATCAAGTCGGATCATTCACCAGTTGAGCCACCCAGGCACTCCCAAAGTAATTTTGTTTGAAGTTTAAACTTAGTGAGTCATGATGTGTTTTCTTTAAAAAAGTGAAGATGATCTCGTCATATTTAGTTTTTGAGTAATAAGCTGTTCCACCTATGGGAAAGGAGGACCATAGGAGATAGAGAGATAGGTAGGAAGTAACTGGCCACACAAGGAATCATGAGACACCAATAGAATGAAGAGAAACTGAATTAAAGAGATAGAATTAGTGGAATTTGGTGACCAATTTCAAATAACTATGGAAAGAGTGGAAATAATTGATAATATAGCAAACACTTCTACCTTTGGAAGCTAAAAAAAAATGAAACTATCAACTAAAGTTCTTAAAAAATGAAACATTATGTCTAAGACTAATCACTGTCCACCAAATCCATGCTCCCTTTTACCTAGGCATGCCAGTGGACTCCATTTTCCAAAGCCCTTTGCAGTTAACTGGATCTTAAAACCTCATCTATTAAGGTAATTAAAGATGGACTTAAAAATTTGAAGCTCAGGAGAAATATCAGGTGTGGAGATAGGACTGAGGACCAATACACTTAAGCCACAAAAATGAGTGGAGAACTCCCTTTAGACCACCATACCAGACTAATCCCTTACAAGGCACCAATATTATTTGATATTATTCCTCTAACATTAAACATAAGATTAAGAAACTTTGAAAATATAACTGAATACATAACACTGAAAAACAACAGTCAGGAAAAATCTAATAATACTGTTTATCATCTGTGATCAGATACAGGAAATACAAAGGACTAGACAGAAAGTAGCTCCTGTTATTTTATTCCACTCTACAATCATGTAGCACATACGTACAGCTGATTTTCCCCACTATGAGTACCTAGTAAATATAAAGCTCAGATACTGTTATATTTCTTTATATCTACCACTTTGCAAAGCAATTTGAGGGATCCCAAACATTATATTCTGCAACATATGAAAACTTTACCCAACTGGTGAAGAGCTATATGTGGACCTATGTATAAACATATATGTAAATAGTGTAGAATTTACTCTATTTTTATATTTAAAATGGTTAGAATATACACTAATCTACTCTTTTACTCATCTGAGACCTGTGAACAGAAGGGGAAAATGGGAAAATACTGAAATGCAATCCTGAAAAAAAAAATGCCATTCAACTAACATTTAGAAATGTTTCCATTAATTTCCAGTAGGAATTAATTCTTAATTATAGGAATTAAAAATTCCCATCTTAGTCAAACTATAAAGATTAAATAGTTTGTGTCCATGCTGCATTATTTTGTAGTATTACTTGATCTAAAAACTAAAAGTCTCCACCTGAAAAACTATTACTCCCAGAAAAACATTAACACTATACTAGGAATTGCTCTATGAAAATTCTAAGAATATAGGGGGGGGAAATAACTGAGACTTTAGACAGTAATTCCCCTGCTTTTCCTTAGTTTCAGAGAGCCTACAGGCAAAAAATTATAAGGTGTCTGAATTATTTATCTTAAAACTTTAAACGCATCTCCTATATTTTATAGACTTTGAATGGATCGGTGTCAACTACTAGAAATGTAGACTCAATGATCCTATAAGCCCAAATGGCCATTCTGTACCCAAATGAAAAATGCCACATGAGCCCTTTGGCCTTGGAGAATCTAACCCAGAACTGACTTATTTATGGGAACTATATGCTTTAGTCACTAATAAATCTTACAACCATAATCTATGAAGAAACAGATTTTCTTTATATTAAGTTATGGAAGTCAGCGATGGCTGTGAGGTGAGCTGCTTAGAAAGTAGTCTGTAAATCCAACTCTATTAGGTAAGCCTTTTAAGAACATTTTCCTCTTAGCAACAGAAGGAACGGTACTTCGGTTTAGATTTTATTTCCTTATGGAACATATTCTAGTGGTAAAAATGACTGAATATTTTGTGACTCTGAAACGCATTAATTAAAACATAATCTGTTCCTTAAGAACTCTAAATGTTTCTAAATTTGAGATGTACAACTGGGATATCCCAAACTAAACTGAGATTGTTTGAAGAGTAATTCCAAACGTTTCTGCAAAACTGATGCATGCACCTGCAGTATCTGTAGGACATGTGAATAACCTGAACATTATACCTACCTTCAGGCTCCAACCATTTAGACCTTAAAATTTAAGGGGGCGCCTGGGTGGCGCAGTCGGTTAAGCGTCCGACTTCAGCCAGGTCACGATCTCGCGGTCCGTGGGTTCGAGCCCCGCGTCGGGCTCTGGGCTGATGGCTCAGAGCCTGGAGCCTGTTTCCGATTCTGCGTCTCCCTCTCTCTCTGCCCCTCCCCCGTTCATGCTCTGTCTCTCTCTGTCCCAAAAATAAAAATAAAAAACGTTGAAAAAAAAATTAAAATTTAAGGTGCATTTAAACCCCCAAGGAAAGGCTTAACTTCATGGAAGGTACAATTTTATTGTTGACATCTTGTAAAAATTTTGGGTTTCTAGTTCAAGATGGCAGACTGTATACATTCACTGCCCCTCCCTCCTAGCATTACAGTAATAGAAATGAACAATAAGGACTATGCTGAGTAGTACTGAGACTGGGATAGGAGCCATCAGTGAACCAGAGAATTTTTGTAACCTAGAGGCAAAAATCGGATACTGCAGGCTGAAAAGCCTCACAAGACTGCAGACAGGTGGAAGCTACTGTAATGGCAGAGTCCCAGAGGGGTGCCAGGTTTGGAATGAACAAGAACAGGGAATCGTAGAACTTGCAGGGCTATAACCCAGAAGTTGAAAGAAAGGTCTTTGCAAAGACCAGTCAAGTGAGCTCTTTTCTCATGCCTTTCTCTTCCTTTTCAGAGAGTATCAGGCAGCAGCATTTGCCCCAAGTTAATACCAGAGAAATGCTTTCTATACCAAGCGAAGGATCTTTTGGGGTGAGCTAAGATTCCGAGAAAGATGTACAGCAGAGATGGAGGTAAATCTGAACTCCATACCCAAGGCATACGGAGAGAAGAAAACATGTGAAGAGAAGCCAAATCTTTTGAAAGTAAAGAACTCCTTACTGCTGATAGATTTGTAATGCCCATGGAGCCTTTTTTGCAGGGTTCACTATTATTTGTGCTTTGTTTAGTGCCTAGCTTATTAAAAACATTTCTCTAAAGACAGATACCATATGTGTTCACTCTTATGTGGATCCTGAGAAACTTAACAGAAATCCATGGGGGAGGGGAAGGGGAAAAAAAAGAGGTTAGAGTGGAAGAGAGCCAAAGCATAAGAGACTCTTAAAAACTGAGAACAAACTGAGGGTTGATGGGGGGTGGGAGGGAGGGGGGTGGGAGGGGGTAGGTTATGGGTATTGAAGAGGGCATATTTTGGGATGAGCACTGGGTGTTGTATGGAAACCAATTTGACAATAAATTTCATATATTAAAAAAATAAATAAAAACTTTAAAAAATAAAATAAAAAATAAAAACATTTCTCTAATATAAAACACTTTGCAAGCCAATTTTTCTCAAGCATTTTGACATTGGATCCAAATTTGATTAATTAAAATTCCTTTACAAATTTAAAATGCAATTACCAATGTAATATGACTAAACCTTTTACACACTTCAAATCCCTTAAACAAAGACGAACTTGCATAAACACAGTAATTATTAAACATACACCTTTACAATAAAAAGTTACAAAATGCTAATGCCATTGGATGTAACTGCTCTCCTCTCCTGATCCTTCCACTTCTCTAGGTTTCAATAATTCTACAAGATATTACTTATTTTAATTCCTAGGATTTTAATAAATTTTAAACCCAAAAGTATAACAATACAGTTTTAGGCAAGACAAACTGTAGACCTAGATTGTCAACAGTTGACACTTGAGGTAGAACATAATGCCTGATGACACAGTTCAAAAAAGCATACCCAAGTCATTGATCATATAGTTGAACCCCATTTCCCAATGAAGTTCTTAAGACATTTGCCTTTCTCAGAAATAAGTTGTTCTTGAAGAGGTGCCTGGGTGGCTCAGTCAATTAAGCAACCAACTCTTGATTTCTGTTCATGTTATGATCTCATGATTCATTGGGTCAAGCCCCGCATCAGGGTCTGCACTGACAGCATGGAGCCTGCTTGGGATTCCCTCTCTCTCTGCCCATCCCCTACTTGTGCACTCTTTCTCTCTCTCTTCCACAAATAGAGAATAACTTCTGCTTACTTCATCATTTCTAAGACATTTCTTTTTCTTCCCCACATTTAACACCTTTAAAATGTGGGTACATCTTACAATGAAGGGAAACATCCAAGACCAACTGGGTCAACCAGGAGGAAGTTTAACAGTATTGTCACTGGTTGCTCATGTGTTTATTTGGTTGTTATCCCATGAAATATGACTAGACAACAGCAAGTCTTTGACATTTCAGACAACAAAGTATTTAGGGATACTTTAAGGAAGAATTATGAGACTTGGATATTGACTGAAAATTTTCCATTGATAACCTGCTGTCAAAAACATGAAAAATCAGTATCAAAATTTGCTGAAGGAGTGTCATTGGCTTGGAAGAAAATCTCAGAATTAGTGTTGCATATTTCTAGAAAATACTGCATCACCAATTTTATGAATACTAAAAAAGATGAAATTAGGTAGAAGAATACAAACACTATTAATTTTGAGCCAATCAGTGGTTCAGAAGATTCAGAAATGTAAAAAAAGTTTTAGTTATACCTTAACCAAGTATTTTGTTTACGTTTTCCTTTTTATGTGTGCACAGGATTAAAATTATGTCTAACCCAAGTCCAAATATTCTAAATGATAAGAAAGATCTTTGTTAGGATACAACTGGCAGTGATTATTTTTTTCCTGGTGGTAGAAAAAACAACGATACATATTACACTCAAAAGAACCCTAGGTTTGGTGAGATACAGTTGGTATCATTTTAAGAAAACTTAGCTGTTTCATCATTCTTGAAACACAATGTTCAATTCTCTTTTAAGGTTATTTATTTATTTTGAGAGACAGATAGAGAGTATGTGAGTGGGGGAAGGGCAGAGAGGGAGAATCCCAAGCAAGCTCTGTACTGTCAGTGCAGAGCCTGACGCAAGGCTCCTATTCACGAACCATGAGATCGTGGCCTGAACTAAAACAAAGAATGGGATGCTTAACCACTGAGCCACGCAGGCACCCTTGAACTTTTTCTAATTAACATGTGTGACATCTGTAGTCTTGTCAAACTGGGCTCCTTATCTATGCAGTTACTCTAACCTTTCCCAAACTGTTTGTTATGATCCTGCTACATTCATTTTCCTCCCTTAATTGTAAGGCTCACTCGCCAGTTTGATTCTCTTTCTTCATTACAGACAGAACAACTATATGTGATGTTTTATAAACAAACATATGCTTACTAGAAAAACCAAAACATCCATAATTCCCTACTTATTAAAATCGGTCAAATTTAAGCATAACTTAGTATGTTGACCCTTCTTTTACATTATACCTGATTTTACATTAATTCATTTGATCTTTTATTCCTAAATGTGAATGGATAATAATCTACCATTTCAGAAAAACCAGATAGCAAAAAAGAGGAGGATCAAGTTGAACAAATAAAATTTAAAAATGACCCATGGGTGAAAAGAGGTAACTCTGGAAAAGAAGATATATAACAAAACGTGTAATTGGTTTTATCAGATTTGAGATAGCTACTATATCCACAAGGCAATAGTAAGATGCTGTGGGCAAAAGGAGCAATCAAAGAACAAGAATCCTTATCAATTAAAAAATCAAAATGAAGATAATGAATAAAAAAGAAGAAAATACTATTGATGAGTTGAGAAACTGAATACAAGGGTTAAGAAATAGGCAACACTGGAAAGCAAATGAATGATCTGGAGGAAAAGCTCACAGAAAGTCTTTGAACACAGAAATAAAAAGCAAAAATAGAAAATATGAGAGAAAAGGTGAGATAAAATAAAATCATAAAATCTAATATACATCATATAACAATCAGAGAGAGAGAGAGAAAAACCAAAAAATCATAAGATAAAGATATTCTCAAGAAGATATATTTGAGCTGATGAAAGAAATGAGTCTTTAGGCTGATAGACCCTGACAGGCTGAATTTAAAATTTATATATAAATAAAATATAAAAACTTCATTCAGGCATATGTCAGAGAAATTTCAGAACTTTAAGAGGAAAAAATATGAAGTTTACAGTCTTTGAAAGGAAAAAAATGTTATCTAAAGCAAAACCACTATTGGAGTTGTACTGTATTACTTTTTGGTTCTGAATGCTAGGCTAAATGAAAAAAAAAGTTCTAAGATTCTGAGATAAAAAAAATGTTTTCAGTCTAAAACCCTCTACAAAACTAGCAAACAACTATGAAAATAGACAGGAGACTTTTTCAGACATGCAAGGAGTCAAAACATTAACTTCACATGTAGCTTCTCTGAAGAAACTACTTAAAAGATTGGCAAATACTGTGAGATACTGATCCACCATCCAGTCTCTTCTTTATTAACAGATACCTATTTTATTAAGGGCGTCAATGCTGTCACTCATATTGGACACACTCAAAGCTAGATGTTAACAGAGACATCAGATGAGAATCCTGAGAACCCTCCTGAAAGACGTTAGGCTTAGCTTTAGGGAGCCTTTTTGCTCCCCCCTCCTCTGCTTTCTCCCAGCCTAAACTGTGGACAGTATGGAGTTTCAGTAAACATCTTAAAGAGGAGAACTTGACAGCAAAAAAGAATAATATATATGTACATAATGTGTATGTACAGTTTAATGAATCATAATGAAGTGTAATTCCACGTGCCGACTCACCATCCAGTTTAAGAATTAGAATATTACCATTAGAAATCTCTATATGAAAAAAAAAGCAATCTCTAATAATGTCCCTGGTCACATTTTTCTTCTTTCACAGAAATATGCAGCATTCTGAATTCCTATCAATTATTTCTTTACTTTTCCCTATAGTTTTATCACATATATGTATCCTTAAAATGTTTTATTTAGTCTTGTCTTTTTTCACATCATATAGTGTACATTCTCTAATGACTTAACATTCAGTCATCAACATATTCTTGAGAGTCATTCATGTTGATATGCACAAGCTGCAGGTAATTTATTTTTCACTGTTTTATAGGATTCCACTGTATGAACATACTCCACTTTATCCATTCTACTCTTGATAGAGACTTGGGTTGTGTTCAGTTGTATTGTTGTCGTTGTTGCTCCTGCTGTTCGCTACTACAAACGATAGTGCTTTGAATATTCTTCCATCTTTATTCTGATGCTGATGTGTAAGAGTTCCTCTCTAAAGTGAGTCAGGTGAAATTGCTGAGTCATAAGATATACACATACTCCTCGTTACCATAATGCTCTTTTCCAAACTGCACCAATTATACCCACTTAAGCAGTAGATGAGAGTGCTTAGTGCTCCACATCCTCTCCAAAACTTGCATTCTCTAATTTTAATCCACCTATGGTGGCTATAAAGTCATACCTCATTCAAGTTTTACTTTGCATTTCCTTGATTTTAATGAGACTCTTAAGTATTTCACATTTTCATGGTTTATTTCTCTTTTTGCCTTCTGGGAAACATGTATTCAAGTGTGTTGAACATCTTTAATTGGTTATCTATTTTTTATCCTCCTATATTCTGAAAACTAATATTTCAACCATATAGTTTCCCATACCTTCTCACAATTTGTAGCTTATCTTTTGACTCTATCTTTTGATGATGAAGTAATCATACTAACATAGTTGAATATACCAACTCCAAAAACTCAAGGAATCTTAAATTTAAATTTTGTCTTGCAGGTAATTTTGGAAGGGTAATCATTGAAGTGTGAGAACAGAATGTATTTTTAGCTCAATCAATAATTTTTAAATATTTATAAATACTGCATGTAGTCAAACTTTCCTCTCTGAGAGCAGGAGAATTTGCCTTGTAGGATGGAGTTTTGCAGCTCTCCCATCCTGCTTTTATCTTCTACTTCTCCTCCTCCTCCTCCTCCTCAACCAGGTTTAATGCTGACAAAAGCATCCTGTGCCTGGAGAATCTTAAAAAGGAGAGTTTCACCTAGAACAGCTCCATTATCAATCTGAGATTGTCTACTTTTCCAAAGTTTGCATTTACCCTCTGTGAGGAGCTTTCTATACTAAGACTCCCAACCATAGCACATAAGCAGACACACAGCAGCCAGACCAGTTCTCCTTTTGTTTTATAACTTTTTAAGTTTATTTATTTTGAGAGAGAGAGAAAGCACAAGGAGAAGAGGCTCAGAGAGAGAGAGAGAGAGAGAGAGAGAGAGAGAGAGAGAGAGAGAATCCCCAGAAGATTCAGTGCTATCAGTGTGGAACCGCATGGAGGGCTCAAACTCACAAATTGTGAGATCATGACCTGGGCTGAAATCAAGAGTTGAATACTTACCTACTAAGTCACTCAGACACCCCCAGACCAAAAGAATGATGGAAATCTCTTGCTCAAAACCTTCCAATGGTTTCCCATCATACTTAACATAATCAAAAGTTCCCTCCATGGCATCTAAACCCCATTTAATTTGTCCCCTGAGCACATTTCTGGTCTCTTAAAGTCCTACTATTCCCCTGTACTCACTCCACTCCAGGACACTGGCCTTTGTGAAATTCCCCAAAAATACTAGCTTTTTGCTGAAGAAACGTTGACTTGACCTTCCCTCTGCCTGAAGGTTTCCTCCTGAAGTTTCAGTTACAAGTTTCATTTTGTATCTTTCTGATAAAGGCCTTCCCTAACACTCTACCTAAAATAGATCCTTTTGTGTATTTTATCTTTTATGGAATTTATCACTAATTCACATTTTATTACATATTTGTTCTTGTTTAATGACAATATCCCCTATTAAAACGTAAAATCTATGGGTCGCCTGGGTGGCTCAGTCGGTTGAGCATCCGACTTCAGGTTAGGCCATGATCTTGCGGTTTGTGAGTTAGAGCCCTGCGTCAGGCTCTGTGCGGACAGCTCAGAGCCTGGAGCCTGCTTCAGATTCTGTGTCTCCTTCTCTCTCTGCCCATCCCCCACTTGTGGCTCTGTCTCTCTCAAAAATAAATAAATGTAAAAATTTTTTTCATAAAAAAATAAAAATAATAATTTAAAAATGTAAATTCTATGAAAACAGGTAATTTGCTTAGTTCGTATTTGTATCTACTAAACCTAGAACATGCCTTTATATGGCTTCATGTAATAGGCACTCAATAAATAATTGTTAACTGAACATTTTATCCACTTAATTCTTAGTCACGTATGTGCCCTCAGAGCAGAAAGATCTGGGTAACTCTTTGTTATCTACATCCATTACCATGAGCACATCCCTAGCTGTAAGTGTCAGATCCCCAGAAGCATTCCATTGAAAAATCCCAACATAAGGCTGAAGGCTCAAATATCTTGATATCACAGGGCCCTACTGTGAGAGAATAGCAGCTCTCTTGATTTAATCAAATTCAACTTCAATAAAAAGAATTAACTTCTGGTTGAGAGTTTAGGTGGTAACACACACACACACACACACACACACACACACACACACACACTTTAAAAAGTATCTCTGAGTAAGATTAATCATAGGCATTGGGGCAGGGTCAGAGAATGGTACCATTCCGGACTATCTGAATTATTTTAGCCACATGCATGAATCACCATTGAAATTTAAAAATAAACTTTACCAGAAGATAAAATACTTTTAATATCCTCTGAAAAAAATACATACTAATTTGTTAAAACCTACTCCTGTCCCTGGCCACCACCACTTCCCTCTTACATGTAAAGGTAGCATCTCATATCTTCAACAAAAGGGCTCTAACTCTCCAGAAATACAAGGGTTTATTTTTAGTTCATTATATCTCCCAAGGAAGTTTGAGATTTCTTATTATTTATCTTCCCTTCTTCTTACTGCAATATCAAATACTATGTATTTATGTACCTGCCTCTACTTTCAGACCTTGCCTTCATAGATTATCTAATCAGAAAGTGCAAATATATCTTCGTTGTTAATTGCAAAGAGAAATTTAAATGAGCAATATATTCCAGGCACTTTGCATCTGATACTGTGGAACACAAGATTACAAGATTGACCATTAATGAAGGACAGTTACAAATTCACACAGCTATAAATCAACCCAAAAGAAAACAGAATGAGTTAATAATGATTGTAGAAATAATCATCTCTTCATGTGAGACATTATCTTAGTATTTCTAATAAATTTAATTTTTTAAAAGTACTTTATCCAATTTCTGCAAAAAACGAAATATACACAAGTATGTGTGTGTTTATATGCAAATAAAGAGAAAGAGGATAGAAATTGTGCCCAAAAATTGTTGACAGTAAACTCCCTCAAGGGAAAAATGGAGGTGGGGGAAGTAATAAAAGGAGGTTTCTAGATTTTCAAGACTATAGTTCTTTGTAGTTTGAGTTTTTAACAAAGAGATATATTTATGCTTTGTATAACGCGTGTATGCATGTGTGTGTGTGTGTGTGTGTGTGTGTGTATCTGCGTGATATCAATGATTAGTATTTTTAAAGGGTTTCAGAACAATTAAAACTAAAATTTCCAAGGGTGCCTGAGTGGTTCAATGGGTTGAGCATCTAACTCTTAATTTTGGCTCAGGTCATGATCCCGAGTTGTGGGATCAAGCCCCTCATCGGGCTCCACACTGAGCATGGAGCCTGCTTGGGATTCTCTCTTGCTCCCTCTCCTCCTCTCCTCTGATTATGCATTTGCTTGCTCTCTCTCAAAATAATAATAAAAAAAAAAACCTAAATTTTTCAAAAAAAATCAAAAGAAATTATTTTAAGGTATTGAGAGCTTGGTATTTAAATGAAAAACATGGAAAATATATTTAACATTTAAAAATGAAACATTTCTTAAAATGAATGACCAATCTTCTAATTTTTATCTTTATGCCCATATATCTACATTGATATAGGCCATAGTTAAATTGCAGGACACCCCTATTCCATTTTAACAATGAAAATAGTAAAACAAACCCGATTCCTATCATCTTATGATATTGCAATTCTTAGTCTATACACACTCAAGGAAGGGGGTTTGGGTAGAAGGAGGTAAATAAAATAAATTCACATACTCTTGACCTATTTCTAATATATTCATTTTTTTGGGAAAAAAGGCATTTATCTCTTTTATCTTTTTAAATGGTGGAGAACTTTAAAGACAATGATAGAAGTGCCTGGTTGGTTGCTTCCTTCCAAATCCATGACCCACTTCCTGAAACCTTGCTGATGGGCTCGCACATGAAACATTTCCCATCAGCAGTTTAAATTACCTTTCGGAATCTCCCCCGTGTTTCAGAATCTTAGGATGAATAATTAATGCAACTGCACTCACAGACCTTTGTAATGAGCACATATTTTATAAGTAAATAACTAATGTCCAATACTGAATGAATACCAGTGGAATAAAGATTTCTGGGAAGCAAGCTCAGTGTTTTGTGTGACACCTAAAATTGACACTGATAGGCCAATATTCACAAACTTCCACTTCTATTAGTTGGTTTTTAGACCCATTTACTCAGTGTGTCAGCTTAATTCTCATATTGGCAATTGAATGTTGTTTGTGGCTCATGAAAGAGAATGGAATTAGCTATATCATTTAAACACAGGAAGCCACAAATAATGTTAACTGATCAGCTGGCCATAAATTTATTCTTTTTAACTGTTGAATTATGCATTCAATTCTTTGCACCTGAAAGCAGTTTTCTTCTCCTTTCCTGTATTTGTGTCACTCTTTTCTACTTTGTGAATCATCTCCACATTTATAGATTATATTATGTGAATCAAAAGCTTGCATATATATATATATATGTAATAGTTCAGCCTCACATGCCTGCATGACTTTGAAATATTTTTCCATTTAATTTAATATTTTCTTAAAAGCCAGACTTTATATAATCTAATTTAAAGGCCCTGAATTGCATAAAAGCACATAACTAAAAAAATATTTGTGGAATTACCATTTTCCCAGATAAATACCAAAAACTATACTTCCTGAATTACATCTGTTTTTACAAGTTTAGTTTTCCTGAATCTACAGACTTTTTTCAGGTAAAATGATTTCAAACAATTGTGAGGAGGTTAAATTTTTTCTAGTCACTTAGGACACAGTTATGTCTTGTTTTCTGTTTGCTTTGAGAGAGTCTCAAACAAAAACAGGTAACTCTGACTTGTGTGAGAATATTCTGTCGTATTTTTATAGAAAATATTCATGAGGTGTACTAGCCTAAGGCAAAGGAAGGCTATTGATTAACATAAAAAAAACTACCAGAAGGGTTAAAGCAACTAAAAGGAGCATACTGGGGTGAGACCTGGCTCAGTCTGGCACTGTCACAGAGAGAGCTTGGAGAAATCACTTCACTTCTCTGTTTCTCAGCTTTTTCGTGTGTAAATGGGAATAATAATTTCTCTCTCTTAGAGCTGTTCTCAAAATTAAACAATGTCTCTAATGTGCATGACACACAGTAAAGGCTCAATAAGCGTAAGTTCTCTCCACAGCCTCTCCCCTTCCTTTGTCCAATGATAACTATCACATCTAAAATTCCCAGAAACCAGGGCCCCTGAGTGGCTCAGTCAGTTAAGTGTCCAACTTCTGCTCAGGTCATGATCTCACAGTTCATGGCATCAGGCTCTGTGCTAACAGCTCAGAGCCTGGAACCTGCTTCAGATTCTGTGTCTCTCTCTGTCTACCTCTCTCTCTCTCTCTCTCTCTCTCTCTCAATTAAAAATAAACATTAAAAAAAATTTAGGGGTGCCTGGGTGGCTCAGTCAGTTGAGTGTCCGACTTCAGCTCAGGTCATGATCTCATGGTTCGTGGGTTCGAGCCCCGCTTCGGGCTCTGTCCTCACAGCTCCGCGCTGACAGCTCAGGGCCTGGAGCCTGCTTCAGATTCTGTGTCTGCCTCTCTCTCTGCTCCTCCCCTTCTCACACTCTGTCTCTCTCTCAACAATAAATAAAGATTAATTTTTTTTTAATTTTTAAATAAAATTCCCAGATACCATCTCTCAGAAAGAATTGGGATGAATTCTAGTGTACAAAATCTGAATATTAAGGCAACCATGCTCCAATCACTCAGCTTCACCTTCTAACTCTACTCTTCCTTCATGACATTTATTACAGCTGAAATGAACCTCTCTTACAACTACGTGTTTCATGTCTGCCCCTGTTAGGCTATGACTCCATGAGGACCATGACCATTTCTGTCTTCCATCAATGCAACCTCAGAATAGAGTTTTATGGGTGCTCACTGAATCAGTGAAGGCCCTAGTCTTTTCTTCCAGCAATAACTGCCTTTTACCTAAATCACTGATGGCCACCACAGGCACAATTCATCATGGAAAACACAATTAAAAATAAAATTTCCAAGGGGTGCCTGGGTTGCTCAGTCAGTTAAGTGTCCAACTTCAGCTCAGGTCATGATCTCGGGGTCCATGAGTTTGAGCCCCAGGTCGGGATCTGTGCTGACAGCTGGAGATTCTGTCTTTAGATTCTGTCTCCCTCTCCCTCTGCCCCTTCCCTGCTCATGCTCTGTTTCTCTCAAAAATAAATTAATTTTTTTAAAAAAATTAATGAAAATTAAAATAAAATTTCTAAGACAAAAAAAAATCCAACATGAATTTTTACCTATATATACTCAAAATAAAGTTCAACATTTCCATGTGTTCCAGATAGAATGTCTTTAAATGGCTTACTGTATCACATAAAATTGTTGGTCACTTCTCAAAAATATACTGATTCTATTTCAATTATTCTACAGCTATTCATATGTGTAGGTTTTGCCAAAAAGATCAATTGGCAATGATCTTCCTGGAAGAACATAAACATTATTCTTTGATTTGTTGCAGGAATAGTTACTTGCAGAACCTAAAGCTGCTTCAGAGTTTACTTTAAATTTGTTTTAATGTTTATTTATTTCAGAGACAGAGAGACAGAGCACAAGCAGGGGAGGGGCAGAGAGAGCCAGAGACAGAATCTGAAACAGGCTTCAGGCTCTGAGCTAACAGCACAGAGCCTGACGCAGGGCTCGAACCCACGAACCATGAGATCATGACCTGAGCTGAAGTTGGCCACTCAACTAACTGAGCCACCCAGGAGCCATCAGACTTTACTTTAAATTCAAATTTTACCTGAGACCTTTACTAAATAAGGGGAAAAAATTATTATTCCATTCTTTGAGTTGTCTGCCACTGCCATTATCTATATTAAACCAAATTTAATCCATTAAAAATATTGTTTCAAAAATGGTGACTGATTCTCTTAAAAAAAAACTAGTAAACAATTGTCACAGAGCCCACAGCAATGTGTTTTTTATTTTTACTGCAGTTTAAGTGGAAATTCCAAAGCTGTGAGAGAAACCTTATACCAAGTTAGGTAAGGACCAAAGGGCTTGGCAGACTTTTGATGTATATAAAGGAATGACATGGAAAGATGTTTGTTGGAACAGCAATGGTGAAAACTGTTTAGTAAAGGGAATTCACAGCAGGAAGGCTTGCCAGAACTAGGTTTAAGGATGTGAATACTCAGGATAGGATTAATCTTAAATATTCCTTTAAGTCTTTTATTTATTAGGTATTTATATTTTGTCAGACACTTTATTAAGCATTTTATTTTTTTCGCTTTTTAAAAAAAATTTTTTTAACGTTTATTTATTTTTGAGACAGAGAGACACAGAGCATGAAGTGGGGAGGGGCAGAGAGAGAAGGAGACACAGAATCGGAAGCAGGCTCCAGGCTCTGAGCTGTCAGCCCAGAGCCTGACGCGGGGCTCGAACTCACGGACCACAAGATCGTGACCTGAGCTGAAGTCGGACACTTAACTGACTGCGCCACCCAGGCGCCCCTCCCTTTAATTATAACCAAAACCCAAAAGGTACCTAGGAATAAACCTTCCCAAAGAGGTCAAAGAGCTGTACGCTGAAAACTATAGAAAATTTATGAAAGACATTGAAGAAGACAAAAAGAAATGGAAAAATATTCCATGCTCATGGAAGAACAAATACTGTTAAAATATCTATACTACTCAAAGAAATCTACACATTCAGTATAATCCCTATCAAAATAAAACTAGAATTTTTCACAGAGCTAGAACAAACCATTCTCAAACTTGTATGGAACCAGAAAAGACCCAGAATAGCCAAAGAAATCTTGAAAAAAAAACAAAAAAACAAAGCTGGAGGCATCATAATTCCAGACTTCATGCTGTATTACAAAGCTGTAATCATCCAAACGGTATGATCCTGGCACAAAAACAGACATACAGATCAATGGGAAAAAAAAGAGAACCCAGCAATGTACCCACAAATGTATGGCCAATCTTCGACTAATCTTCAACAAAGCAGAAAAGAATAACCAATGGAAAATTTTCTTCAGCAAATGGTGTTGGGAAAACTGGACAGTGGCATGCAAAAAGTTAAACTGGACCACTTTCTTACACCATACACAAAAATAATTCAAAATAGATGAAAGACCTAAATGTAAGACAGAAAACCATCAAAATCCTAGAGGAGAAAACAGGTAGCAACCTCTTTGACCTCAGCCAGAGCAACTTCTTGCTAGACATGTCTCTGGAGACAAGAGAAACAAAAGCAAAATTAAACTATTGGGACATCATTAACATAAAAAGCTTCTGAACAGCAAAGGAAACAATCAACAAAACTAAAAGGCAGCCTATGGAATGGAAGAAGATATTTGCAAATGACTTATCTGATAAAGGGTTAGTATGTAAAATCTATAAAGAACATATCAAACTCAACACCAAAAAACAAACAAACTAGTTAATAAATGGGTAGAAGAGGGGCACCTGGGTGGCCTGTTGGTCAAGCATCCAACTTCAGCTCAGGTCATGATCTCGCAGTCCATGAATTGAAGCCCCACATTGGGCTCTGTGCAGACACCTCAGAGCCCAGAGCCTCCTTTGGATTCTTTGTCTCCATCTCTCTCTACCCCTCCCCCACTCGTGATTTGTCTCTCTCTCTCTCTCTGTCTCTCAAAAATAAGTAAATGTTTAAAAATTTTTTTTAAAAAGAAAGAAATGGGTAGAAGACATGAATAGACAATTTTCCAAAGACATCCAGATGGCTAATAGACACATGAAGAAGATGCTCAACATCACTCATCATCAGGGAAATACAAATCAAAATCACAATGAGTACCATTTTATGCCTGTCAGAATGGCTAAAATTAACAATTCAAGAAACAACAGATGACGGGGAGAAGGGGGAGAGAGGGGAAAACTTTTATACTGTTAGAAAGAATGCAAACTGGTGCACCCACTCTGGAGAATGGTATGGAGGTTCCTCAAAAAGTTAAAAATAGAACTACCCTACAACCCGGCCTTTGCACTACTAGGTAGTTATCCAAAAGATACAAAAATGCTAATTTGAAGGGGCACACACTCCCCAATGTTTATAGCAGCACTGTCAACAATAGCTAAATTATGGAAAGAGCCCAAATGTCCCTCAGTGGATGACTAGATAAAAGATGTAGCACACACACACACAATGGAATATTACTCAGTGATCAAAAAGAGAGAAATCTTGCCATTTGCAACAATGTGGATGGAACTGTAGTGTATTATGCCAAGTGAAATAAATCTAAGACAAATACTCCTATGTGGAATTTAAGAAACAAAACAGATGAACATAGGGGGAAGAGAAATAAAACTAAAATAAGATAAAATAAGAGAGGGAGGCAAACCATAAGAGACTCTTAACTATAGAGAACAAACTGAGAGTTGCTCAGTGGGTGGGGGGATGGGTTAAATTAAACAGGGCACTTGTTGGGATGAGCATTGGGTGTTATATGTAAGTAATAAATTACTAATTTTTTTAATGTTTATTTACTTCTGAGAGATACAGCATGTGCAGGGTGGGGCGGGGGCAGACAGAGAGGGAAACACAGAAACCAAAGCAGGCTCCAGGCTCTGAGCTGTCAGGACAAAGCCCAACACGTGGCTCATACACACAAATCATGAGATCATGACCTGAGCCTAAGTCGGACGCTTAACCAACTAAGCCACCCAGGCACCCCAACCAAATTCTACTCCTGAAACCAATACTACATTATATGTTAACTAACTTGAATTTAAATTTAAAAAAAATCAAAAAAATAATTCTTATTTTAAAAAATGATTCCATAATTTAAGAATAATTATGCTTATTCTGTAGATGAGGAAATGGAGACCCTGTTAACAAAGTAAAATACCTGGGATCTTAAATGTATCTTTTTCCAAAACTTCTGGTTCTTAATCATTATGCTATGCTGACTATACAATCCTACGAGTTAGACAACCCCAAATTGAAATGCATTTCAATGGGGGAAACAATTTCAAAAGTACAAGTTCGAAAACTTCTGCTTATAAGTCACACAAATCTGGACACTTGTTGGGATGAGCACTGGGTGTTATGTGTAAGAGATGAATCACTAAATTCTATTCCTGAAATCATCATGACACTATATGTTAACTAATTTGGGTTTAAATTTAAAAAAATAATAAAAATAAGAAGTTTATTTATTTTGAGAGAGAAAGAGACAAAGCGTGAACAGGGGATTTTCTAAGATTTATTTAATTTATTGGAGAACGTAGCAGGATGGTAATGCCGATTCAAAGGACAGGGGCCCTCTGGGTGGCTCAGTTGGTTAAGCATCTGACTTCGACTCAGGCCATGATCTCATGGTTCATCGGTTTGAGCCCTGCGTCAGGCTCTATGCTGACAGCTCAGAGCCTGGAGCCTACTTCAGATACTATGTCTCCTTCTCTTTCTCTGCCTCTCCCCTACTTGCACTCTATCTCTCAAAAATAAATAAAAACATTTTTTAAAAATAAAATAAAATCTGAGCACAGGGAATCTTAGCACATACCCCTGATACACCTGCCTTCTATGATCCTACTAGGGTAGTTCAACAACCACAGCAAGCATGCTGGCAGATACTATAAGAAGTCTCTGAAGTCCCAAGGTCTACTAGATCTCCAAGGAGACCATGGCTTCTTTCTCCTAGAGGCAGATGGGAGCCAAAGGCGGCGGGGTGGGGGGGGGGGCGGTAATCATAAAGAAAGAACAGCTTCTCTTCAAGGCCCAAGACAGAAACCTCAGTTTTGTTGGCTTTCCAAAGGGTTACAGCCAGCAAAAGTCAATGGAGACCATTAATCATCGAACAATAAGAGAAAGTTTCTCCTGGGCACTTGCTACATGGAATCCCTGGGTCATGAATACAATCCCATTTATCCCAGTTGTCCTAGAAGATAGCTAGTCACATGAAAAAACTAAATTGCTCACAGTATCAGTAATAAGAAGACTGTTCTTACACCTTATAAATCTCAGAGCAGAGGGGTACCTGGGTGGCTAAGTCGGTTAAGTGCCTGACTTCAGCTCAGGTCATTATCTCAGGGTCCATGAGTTAGAGCCCTGCATCAGGCTCTGTGCTGACAGCTCAGAGCCTAGAGCCTGCTATGGATTGTGTGTCTCCCTCTCTCTGTGTCCCTCCCCCACTCACACTGTCTCTCTCAAATAGAAATAAACATTAAAAATTTTTTTTCTGGCCATTATATCTTCTAACATGTTATTATTTGTGTATATTAGGATCTTTCAACCTTGGCACTGCACTAATGACATTATGAGACCAGTAATTCTTTTGGGGGGGGGGAGGCTATCTCATGCATTTTAAGATATTCAGCAGATCTCTGGCATCTACCCATTAGATGCTGGTATCACTACCATCCCCAGTCATGAAAACCCAAAATACCTCCAGACATGATCATATGTCACATAGGGCTGGGGGGGGGGGGGGTCAGTTAAGAAACACTGGCATATATGAAGGCTGTTGCTTTTTGTGTGCAAATTATGTATCTCACAATGAACCTGTCTGTGTCCTAAAACATTTCAGAAATAAGCCAAGAGTAAGGCAGGAGTCCAAAATATCATCTTTACTACTAGAAAAATTATTACAGAACACAGCTCTTAACTATATGTTTTTGGGCTTTCTAATGTTAAACCCTCAATTAGACATAGACCACTCGGTGCCCCCACCAAGTCACAGGTAGCAGAGGCAAACCACAGGCTCCCCCAGGTAAGACAGATCCTTCTCACTGCCTGGCAGAAAGAAAAGCAAGATCTGTGCTGCTTTCACAGGCTCTTTCCATTGAGAAAGTGGGGAGAGAGAGGTTTCATTACTCAGTTTTTCCCTTAAAACTCCTCTAACAGATTAAGGGGGAAGAATAAAAAAAATCAAGAATAGGGAATAAATGTGCCCTTGAACATAAAGACATCACTCAGTATCTCTCCCAGTAATGACTGAGAATCAACAAAAGTGTCTCCTAGCTTCAGGAACAAGTCAACGGATTTCTGAGCCACCATCTTTGCCACCCATGCCCTCCACGAGAAGGCTGCTCTGTGGAAGACAGCTGTCACACTCCCAGCAGCCCAGACCCTCAGCATACTAACTTGCATTCTAGAGCTCAAAAGTGTATGATACTTTGTTTCCCAGGCTGTAAATAAGCCTAACTTTTCCCCAAAGTATCACCACGTCCCCATAACATGGTTCCTCATCTACTTCTCTCCTTGGGACTCAAAACCAGTTCCATAAACCAGTCAGAGAAACAGGCTTCATTCCATCACTTGGTCCTCATCATCTTGGTCTCTTCTTTTTTGTTTTTTTTTCCCCCAACTTGGTTTCTTCTTACCAAGAATCCATAAACAATAACACTTCTTTGTCCCCCTTTAGTTACCAATCCTGCACCAGAAGCAGTAGGAATTTTCCAAATAAATGTCCCAAAGCATTATTACATCACCAATTCCACAAACAACCAAATTCTGAATCTTGTTTTTACTACTTATGAAACACAACTACTTTCAAAGGTGTGCACTATTTAAAATGTGTCCTTAGTAATTCAACAGGAGTTATGAAGCATTTACCACCTGCAGGCATTACGCCAGAGCACTGATGACAAGACCTCCACTGACATGTATTCTGGAGCTAAAACCATTCTCTTGTGTATGTCTTGACACACGAGAATGGCACGTTTTAGAATCAGTATATATGTGCTTGCCCACAATCCTATAAGATGCTGTTAGTATGTCAGGCCATTTGACAACTCAGACTCCTTTTTATATGTTCTACCTCTCTGAAATTTAGAACTTTAACAGCTCACTATCTAAGCTTCAGGCAGACCAAATCACAGAAATAGCAATCAGAATTCTGGATAATGCCCTATCATCAAATTCCTGAAGAATTAAAGCCAACCTGCCACTTTGAGTTTCTGCCCATGGATGACTGGGAGGGATGGTGACCTTCTCTTCCCAAATCCGTCACTTTTAGAAATCATTAGACTGAAAGCACTCACCAGAAGCTTTATGTGGTAGCTTATAAATTACTTTAATATCATTTCCTTAAAACACATACCAAGCCCATGTTTGTTAAATAATTTGAAACACACATATGTTTGGCTAGTAATACAACAAACATGAATTCACACAAAAAGAGAATAGAAGCTGTTCTACAAGTTAGTGCCAATTTAGGCCCTGAGTTTCCTGGCAGTCACAGAAATAAAAGGAAAGATGATGAATCACTTATCTCTTACTGACCTTGAGGAATTTTCCTGTAAATATTTGTTAAGAACATTCAATTACATGAAAAATGTACTCAGTCTGTCAGAGCAGGAGGCGGTGGTTGTGTTGGGCAGAGTGAGGAACAGTGGTGAAGGGTGTGGACAGGAGTAAAAGTATGTACTCAAGAAACAGTTCTGCAAAATATGCAGGACTGTTCTTTATAATACCATTGCTTTAAATGGTAACAGCTAAGGGCTTTATTATTGTGTGCATTTGATGCAGTCTTCTTTTTAAATAATAATAGTGATTAAAGAGCCAGAGAAAATAATAATTTAAGTAGTCCTATATTTTTTCAATATCAACCATTTCACCCATGCTTTTGGCAGGAGTGTGATGGTGATCATTTTAAGGCAGGGCTTTCAGATTAAGCCTGATAAACAGAGGTTCTGTTTCAATCTAAATTAAAAATTATTACTACATATTGAAGTCTATGTAGTGTGTAAGATATAATGTGTGTGACAAAGACACATATGACTAGATAGAGGTATCTGATATAAAGTACTCCATCTGGATAGGAGGCAGAGAGAGGGTAGATATGGTTTCTGAAATTAATGAACCTGACCTGTGCTCTCAGCAGGGCAGAAGAGCATTCAAATTTTTGTGAAAGTGGCAACTTTAACTTTCTTCAAAAGCCCAGATATCTTGAAACCCCAGGGCTTCACACTCTTAAGCATGGAAGAAAAAAACTTTCAAGCCATAAAAAATAACTGTGGCGAGAATGGCCTTCTTTTTGCTCCATCAGAGTAAGTTGCTTCAGACTTGCCAGACTGAATTATTTTATTGGAACTGTAAGTGAACATCTAGAACGGTTTTGTTTGTTGTCTTGGTTTCACTGGTAGAGTAGAATCACTTAAGTAAGACACGTCTGTTCTCATTTTTGCCCTATCATTGCCTAATGAGACTGTGGATAGGTTTATAGCCTCTCTCATCTACAAAACAGGGATAATGATAGTTCCTAGTACATGGAATTATATTAGAAGATGTGGCCACCAAAGATGTCAACATCCTTATCCCTGATACACAAGACTATGTTACCTTATATGGACTTTTTAGAAGCAATTAAGTTAAGGACCTTGTCAAGTAGGGAGATGATCTCATATTATCCAGGTGGATCCAAAGTAATTACAAGGGGTCCTTTAGAATCAAAGAAAGACCTGTGACCACAGAATCACAATTCAGAGCAATGGAATCACTGGCTTTAAAGATGGAGAAAGAGGCCTGAAACCTGTTTGGACTTCTGACTTCCAATTATAAGATAATAAATTTGTTGGGTTTTTTTTTTAACAACTAAGTTTGTGGTAATTTGTTTTCATGAGCCATAAGAAACTAGTCTAGGGTGGCTCAGTCGGTTGAGCGTCTGACTTCGGCTCAGGTCATGATCTCGTGGTTCATGGGTTTGAGCTCCGCATAGGGCTCTGTACTGACAGCTTAGAGCCTGGAGCCTGCCTCCAATTCTGTGTCTCCCTCTCTCTCTGTTCCTCCCCCCACTCATGCTGTCTCTCTCTCTGTCCTTCAAAAATAAATAAAAACATAAAAAAAAAGAAACTAGTCTAGAATTAAATGGAAAAATACATGTGAAATGTTAGTACAATGGTGGACACACTGAAGAACTCAGTAAATGCTATTAACATGATAAATGGATGATGATAGTGCCTATTTTTGTTCTGATAATAATTTCCAGAAATTTTGACTATTAGGTTAAATTGCATGAAATTGCCAATATTTGATCATTTGTGACCTATAAAAATGATAATTTCATATGGTCCAACCAAACATTTCTAAGCTTACTATTGATTCAGGTGAATAAAAAAATCCATTAGAAGAAGATGCTTATCTCCTCAAAGTTTATCTTAATATCCCCGCTTAAATTACAACAACCTCTTGGCACAAAAACAGACACTCAGATCAATGGAACAGAATAGAGAACCCAGAAATGGACCCACAAATGTATGGCCAACTAATCTTTGATCAAGCAGGAAGGAATACTCAATGGAATGAAGACAGTCTCTTCAGCAAGTGGTGCTGGGAATACTGGACAGCGACTTGTAGAAGAATGAACTTGGACAACTTTTTACACCATACACAAAAATAAACTCAAAATGGATTAAAGACCTCAATGTAAGACAGGAAGCCATCAAAATCCTCGAGGAGAAAGCAGGCAAAAACCTCTTTGATCTTGGCTGCAGCAACTTCTTACTCAACACATCTCTGGTCACAAGGGAAACAAAGGCAAAAGTGAACTACTGGGACCTCATCAAAATAAAAAGCTTCTGCACAGTGAAGGAAACAATCAGCAAAACTAAAAGGCAAGCGACAGAATAGGACAAGATACTTGCAAACGACATATCAGATAAAGGGTTAGTATCCAAAATCTATCAAGAATTTCTCAAACTCAACACCCAAAAAACAAATAATCCAGTGAAGAAATGGGCAAAAGACATGAATACACACTTCTCCAAAGAAGACATCCAGATGGCCAACCAACACATGAAAAAATGCTCACTGCTCATCATCAGGGAAATACAAATCAAAACCACAATGAAATACCACCTCACACCTGTCAGAATGGCTAACATTAACAACTCAGGCAACAACAGATGTTGGTGAGGATGTGGAGAAAGAGGATCTCTTTTGCATTGTTTGTGGGAGTACAAGCTGGTGCAGCCACTCTGGAAAACTGTATGGAGGTTCCTCAAAAAACTAAAAATAGAACTACCCTGTGACCCAGCAACTGCACTACTAGCTATGTATCCAAGAGATACAGGTATGCTGTTTTGAAGGGGCACATGTTAATATGAGCACTATCAACAATAGTCAAAGTATGGAAAGAGCCAAAATGTCCATCCATGAATGAATGGATAAAGAAGATGTGGTGTATGTATATACACACACACACACACACACACACACACACACACACAATGCAGTATTACTCGGCAATCAAAAAGAATTAAATCTTGCCATTTGCAACTACATGGATGGAACCAGACAGTATTATGCTAAGAGAAATTAGAGAAAGGAAAATATATGATCTTACTCATATGAGGACTTTAAGTCACAGAACAGATGAACATAAGAGAAGGGAAGCAAAAAATAATATAAAAACAGGGAGGGGGACAAAACATGAGATACTCTTAAATATGGAGAACAAACTGAGGGTTACTGGAGGGGGTGTGGGGGGGGGGTGGGCTAAATGGGTAAGGGGCATGAAGGAATCTACTCCTGAAATCAGTGTTGCACTATGTGCTAACCAATTTGGATGTAAATTAAATTTAAAAAAAAAGAAACCTTCTATTAAATCAGTAGATGGGTGAAAAAAAATTACAACAACCTCATGAGATTGTTACAAGGATGAAACGAAATATGTAAATAAGTAACAAGAGTACTAACAGTAAGCCTAAATACAGGTTAGCCATTATTATGCTTTAAAGCTAAGTTCCAGGAGAGCAGGGACTTTGTTTTATTCACTGCTATAACTTGTGCTCACGCAACAGGGTAGTTTTATAAAAAGTACTCATTAACTATCTTATGCAGTTTCTTGTAGTGCCTATCCAACATGCCTTTTTGTTAGCATTGCCATGCTGTTAAAAAGTTTTTGTCAATTGAAAATAGAACTACCCTATGACCCAGCATTAGCACTGCTAGGAATTTACCCAAGGGATACAGGAGTGCTGATGCATAGGGGCATGTGTACCCCAGTGTTTATAGCAGCCCTTTAAACTAGCCAAATTATGGAAAGAGCCTAAATGTCCATCAACTGATGAATGGATAAAGAAGATGTGGTTTATATATACAATGGAATACTACTTAGCAATGAGAAAGAATGAAATCATGCCATTTGGAGCAATGTGGATGGAACTGGAAGGTATTATGCTGAGTGAAGTAAGTCAATCAGAAAAGGACAGATATCATATGTTTTCACTCATATGTGGATCTTGAGAAACTTAACAGAAGACCAGGGGGAAAGGGAAGGGTAAAAAAATAGTTAACAAACAGAGAGGGAGGGAGGCAAACCACAAAACACTTTTAAATACAGAAAACAAACTGAGGGTGGGTGGGGGGTGGGGGAGAGGGGAAAGTGGGTGATGGGCATTGAGGAGGGCACTTGTTGGGATGAGCACTGGGTGTTGTATGTAAGCCAATTTGACAATAAATTATATTCATAAAAAATAAAATAAACATTAAAAAATTAAAAATAAAAAAATAAAAAGTTTTTGTTGGGGGCACCTGGGTGGCTCAGTCAGTTGAGCACCGAACTATTGATTTCAGCTCAGGTAATGATCCCAGGGTATAGGATCAAGCCTTGAGTCGGGCTCCATACTGAACTTGGAGACTACTGGTATTCTCTCTGTCTTCCTCTACCTCTCTCCCTGCCCCTCTCAAATTCAAATAACAAGTTTTTGTTGGATTAAAAATTATCACTTGGGTCACATTGGGTCAAGTATTCTGTTTCTCTTTGCATGACAATTTTTCTCCTTCTGTGTCTTACACATCATGTGTATTTTTTTATAGTACCTTACCACAGGGGCTTAAGAAAAATTGTTTTCAGGGGCACCTAGATGGCTCAAGTTGAAGTCGTCAGACTTCAGCTCAGGTCATGATCTTGCCTCACCTTTAAGAGTTCAAGCCCCACATTGGGCTCTGTCTTGACAGCTCAGAGCCTAGAGCCTGTTTCAGATTCTGTGTCCACCCTCCTGCCTCTCTCTCTCTCTGTCCCTCCCCCCGCCACCTCAAAAATAAACTTTAGAAAAAGAAAATTATTTTCACTGTTTTACTGACACAAATAACAATGTATTTTAACAAAGGTGTCTTCTTTCTGCCTCCATCCTGGTTAAATGAAATACAATAACCCACATCTGCTTCATTCATACCAGTGTGGAAATAAACCAGAAATCTAAAGGTACAAAAATACAGCAAGAATGTTATTGCCCACCAATACATAAATGCTCCCTCACACTTCCCTGCCCCCCTCTTGCTAGGTAATGCCACATGACCCATGGTTATGGGTCTGTGGAAGGAAATGGTAAAGTGGTATGGGCATCTTCTGGACCAAAGCATTTCAAAGTCCATATGGGACACCTCAACTCTCAACCTTCATCAAAGAAGCCACATATTTCAGCAGTGCAGCTTCAAGAAGCAGAGCCCCCTTGAGCTTGTGATGTTTTGCAACTGTGAGAAGCAATGCCACACACACTCTCATTAGGCTACTAGCATAAGCGAGAACTTAGTTTCACGTGTGGCAAGCCACTGAGATTTTAACGTTGTTACCTTAGGCCACTGTTATTTGAATAAAAAGAAAAATATGTATATTTAATAATGCAATGATCCAGATTATGAGTCGATTAGTAATTAGTTGTCCTTACTCTTATAAAAACAATTATTTTCAAAATAACTTTAAAGAAAGAAAGTTGGAGAGCAGATTGAAGATACACTGAAAAAGCAGGAGCCAACAAAAAAGCATTGGATAGCATAAATCAGACAACGTCCATCAGAGATAAAGTTAGACAAAAAATGAAATTTATGCCACTGGTTCAGACATAACACATAGAAAGAAACACTGTATTCTAGGTTTCATAATGCCAGAGAACACATACCTTGTTCAACATTAATGGATACTGTATGTTATTATGTACTATTAATGCTCATGTTAGAATTATAGACAGATGTTCACCAGGTGACAATATAACTTTTGAGAATGTCAAATAGATATCATGTGAAATACTAGACCATGAAAATGAATACTCTTTATCAGTGGTTCTCAAACTATAATGTGAATGAATACGAATCACCTAGAGATTGGGTGGAAAATGCAGATTCCTGAGCCCTGCCTCCAGCTATTCGTATACACTATGTCTAGAGAAATGCCACCCCACTGGCAATTTTAGCAAACATCCAGGTGACTCTGATGTAAGTGGTCCATTTACCAAAACTTTGAAAAAAGTATCCTTTACTAGGATTCCATTAGTAACTGGTTCCAACATAAGTGTAAAACATACTCTCTATATATACTCTGAGGCTTGCCCTTCCCCTTAAATTTGTTTTATTAGAATTAATTTTAATATTATGGGGCACCTGGGTGGCTCAGTCGGTTAAGCATTCAACTTTGGATCAGGTCATGATGTCGTGGTTTGTGAGTTCAAGCCCCGCGTCAGGCTCTGTGCTAACAGCTCAGAGCCTGGAGCCTGCTTCAGATTCTCTGTCTCCTCCTCTCTCTGCCCCTCTCATGCTCATGCTCTCTGTCTCTTAATAATAAATAAACGTTTAAAAAAATTTTTAAAGAATTTTAACATTATATTGGAGATATTTCTCTTTACATATATACATTTACATGTAATGTTTACATACATATATTTTTATATGTAACATTTATTTATATATTATAGTATTTATTTATATATATATATATATCTATATTTTATATGTAACATATATAATGTTTTCTTACACTTTTCTCTACATATTTCTTCCAGTAGCTTGAATGTTTATTTGATTAAAACAATCAAAAACATTTTTCTAACAAGTACCTATTTCTAGAAGGATGGGGTTTCATGTTTACTATTAGTGATGGCATATTTTAAAGACTTTTCTTATTATCTGTTCAATTAGAACAATTTATGAGGATTAAATGACATACCATATTTAAAATAATTAGAAGTATGTTTAGAATATAATAAGCCTAAATAATACTAGATATTATTATTCACTAGAACATAAGTCTCATGAGAGTAGAGACTGCCTATGTTTTATCTACTGCTTTAACTTCTGCTCCAACACTTAGAGTACACTTGATAAATATCTGTTGGTTGGTTGGTTGGTTGTTTGGATGGATGGATGGATGGATGGATGGATGGATGAACGGGACTATATTCTTATTACTATCACCTACTTGGGTAGAAACCATTCAAAAGTTTGAGGGTTAAATCCTCACACCTGGTGCTATTTTTTTTTTTTGGTTGTTTCACCATTTGTCTTCCCTTCCTTGCTCTCCTCACCCTCATCCTCACATTGTCACCACCCCAGCCAAGACACATAGTCCTTTTCATGCAATGTTTTCACAGGATGACGTTTCAGAGTTGCCTCCATCTAGACTTCCCTGAAGTGGAAAGACTATCGTTCGAACCTGAGACGTTGCTCAGCGTCACAGAATGCACGCACACACACAAGGCTAAGAACCAGTGGGTCCAGACGCTCAGCCTCAGGTGTGCTGGGAATCTGGGAGGTCATCCCGCACCTGTGTGGAGTTCAGCAGTCTCTAGTAGTGAACACACAATTGTAAGCCTCCAAGTTTGGACTCACAGGATGCTCCTTAGACCATGAGCATATGGCAACCTGGCAGAATAATGGGCTGCCACAGCCAAACATCACGGAGTGTCAACAACCATCTCTGGGCTGCTGAGGAAATAACAAAGTTGTGCAGAACATCAGCTTAAATTTTTTTCCAAGCTTCTATAGATGCCAGGCAGCTGGATTAAAAAAGATTTTGATTAAAAAATGTATAAGCCCTTCCAAAAAAAACCACATCAAATGCATACTATCAAAGGCTGCAACACTTCATCTAAAGAAATCTTGACTTGCTACACAAGTAACAACACATCTGCTAGTAATTATTACAATGATTTTATTCCCTAATTTTGAATAATGACCGTGTTCCTACCTTTTAAACCACACAGATATACATTGTACATGACATTAATGTTACATTTGTTTCTCATTATACGTGTTTCTCATTAACAACTAATTAGTCCTGATTTTCCCCCCTTAAATTATGTAGTATTAAAAGAAATAGACCTTAAAAAATGTCAACAGCAGTCAGAGTTAAGTCAATATTAAAGAAACAAACAAGGCTGACCTATAGTTAACCTTGCAAGCAAGAGTAAAAATTGACCAAATTGCATGTTTAAATTAACCAAAAAAGAGTGTGAAAAAAAAAAAAACAAAAAGAAAAACACGTTTCACACTACATTTTCCTTTGTGGAGAAAAAAAAATTAAATACACTGCATTTGGGATGAAACTGGATTATATTAGATTCGAACCATGAAAATGTTTTTATCCTTCTTTCCTGAGTTGATGATCTGAACAATGTAGGTTTTTTCAACAAAGAAAAAAATTGCTTTCAATTAATTATGCTGCAATTTTTAAATTTTAATATGTAAAATGTTATTTTTTATCTTTTTAATTCAAGTATAATTAACATACAGCTTTATATTAGTTTCAGGTGTACAACAGAATGATTCCACAATTCCATGCTTTACTCTTAATGTTATATTTTAAAATGCTATTTTTAAACTCTAAAACATCGACTGCTAAACTAAAAGATCCTAATCTAGTTAGACAATTTTAAACAATATGTTGGTATGATAAAACTGGAGAAAAAGTTTTTCTATTTTTCTTTGTCATAAATTCTAAAATGTGTCACTTGTTAAAAATAAAGGTTATAATATTCATCCCCAATGCCTGACTATACTAAATTTTAAAATACTATCAGAACCCTGTGATGCCATGTCTAGCCCAGTAACAATTTTAAATAAATTTTAAAATTGTCCTAATTATTTGACTAGAAGCAGAAGAGTTCTAATTACTTACCCAGCCAGCAACACGGCATCATGGGAAGAGACGTCTATAGTTGTACAGCTTCCTGTAGTGTGAGAAGGTACAGGTTCGGCACGTCCCAGATTTTCCCTCCCCGTCAAGGGTTTATAGTAAAATAGTCCTGACATTGACGTCTCAAAGACCCAACAGCTGAAACCACCCTAACAAGGTATTAACACAGCAACATGCTCCATAAACTGTTACCACCTGGAACGGGGGGGAAAGAGGTGAGGCATGGGAGCAAGAGACTGAAGAAGTCATTTCACAGTTGGAAGGGACAGGAAACACAATAAGAAGTTAAAGAATATGAATTTAATGGGAGTTTTTTGTCTAATTGTTTTATTTGGGGAACGAAGTCAGATACAGAACAATGTTCAAGTAATGTATTAGCTACTCAAAGCATTTGGAGCTATTTTATATTTTCCCTTTCAGTGAATCACAATCTAGACCTGGGAAAAGTGCCTTTTTTTTTTTCTGTTGTCTCAAAAAAATTTTGAAACTTCTTTCTTTAACAATATTCTCCAAAATGTTTTATGGAAACAAATAAAAAGGAGGAGGAGAAAGAAGAAGGACTCCAGTATTCAAAACTTGAAGCAAATGAATTAAACAGATAAGGTAGTCTTAATTCTAACCATGACCTACACCAGTGTTTCTCAAACCGTAATAGAATCACCAGGTATGAGAATCACCTGGATATCTTGCTGCACTGCTACTTAGGATTCAGTAGGTCTGGAATGGGCTTTGAGAGTCTACATTTCTCAAAGGGTCCTCAGTGACGCTGATGCTGCTGGTCTGTGGGCCACGCTTTGAGCCACAATGACCTAAAGTTCCCTGAATGTTGACAGGAGTCTCTACTAGATGGATTCATTCCAACAGAAATTGTAATTGGTCTGTTTTACTCTAAGGTGTCTAAAGAAGACTTAATAACAGGCTTTAAGGGCACCTGCGTGGCTCAGGCAGTTAAGCGTCTGAGTGTTGATTTGGGCTCAGGTCATGATCTCAACATGAGATTGAGCCTCGTGTCGGGCTCCATGCTGGATGTGGAGGCTGCTTAAGTTTCTCTCTCCCGCTCCCTCTCCCTCCCCCACTCACTCTCTCAAAAAAATAAAATAGCTGGCTGACTTTACTGTGTGATTTCTTAATTATTTCTCTTTTGTATACTATTGGTCATAGCTTTCATGTTTCCTGTATATTCTGCATATTGGTTATTTGATTGTTGATAAAACATTCAAAACTTATTCCCTCTTATTTTAGAAGAAAGAAGGCAGTTTCAAGCTGACTGGTCAGATAATCAGGCTCGCTAACAAGCCAGCACTGGCCACACCTAAAAAAAGCAAAATGTTAGGGGGTGCCTGGGTGGCTCAGTCAGTTAAGCCTCCGACTTCAGCTCAGGTCATGATCTCACAGTTCATGAGTTCGAGCCCCGCATCAGGCTCTGTGCTGACAGCTTAGAGCCTGGAGCCTGCTTCGAATTCTGTGTCTCCCTCTCGTCTCTGTTCCTCCCCCACTCATGCTCTGTCTCTCTCTCTCTCTCTCTCTCCTTCAAAAATAAAAACATAAAAAAAAGCAAAATGTTAGGTGAAATGACGTAGTCTCTAGGACTAAGAAAAAAAAGTGTATACTTATATGGCAGAAATCATATTTGGGGTGCTGATTCTTGTTCCTGCTAAATATCCCTGGGGTAAAAATACTGACAACAGCTAAATGCCAACATTCATTTACTCCAACCTTAAAAAAAAAAGAGAGAAGTTGCATAATTTGTATGTGTCATCTCTGTAGAACTTCTGTATGTAGACTATATGGAAGGAAAATTTTTAATGTAGCCTTTCGGCACAAAGTGAGGTTTTGCAAAAAGAGGGGAGGGATTAATCTGTATCTATATTAATCTATATTAATCTATTAATCTATATCTATAACTATACTAACCGATATCTAGATCTCAGGTATATTGGTTTCTTCCTATGTATGCTTGCAAAAAAGAAAACTCTGTGTAATAGCAAACTTGAACAATAGCCTTGATGAGAAGCCCTATTCTCATGTCCCGTGCAGTCCTAAAAATTCAGAACCGAAAGAAAGAAACTCCCCTACAGGCAGTAGGAAATGGATGGAACAACCAGCAGGTAGTAACAATTAAAAATTGGGAAACTTTCAAAAAAGGCTAATTCCACATGAATCCAAATATTCAGTCTTTTCACTGGGAATAAGTATCAACCCATGTGTTTGACCAGAAGTTGTAAAAACTAGCAGCTGGCCTAAATTAGTTTGTCAGCCAGTCATTTTGGTGTCACATAGTCACAAATATGATATGAAAGGTAAATAGACGAAATAAACTATTGTTGTGTTTATCTTCTTTATTGTTATCAAAGGTTAATGAAAGATGCTATGAAAAAAAAAACCGATAAGAAAAGGATAAGACCACATGACAAACTAAATTTACAGGAGTGAATAAGGAGAAGAAAGCACTCACACTACTCATGTGGGCATGGCGAGCCATGAATACAGCAGAGAGGCCACTGCAATGGAAGTGTTCCACCAGCGAGCCAGACAGGTGAAGAGCAAAGAATACCAGGAAATGGAAGGAAGGAGAGAAGGGATTCATGTATCTGAGCAGGGACAGAGCGATATTAACATTTTGAAATATTAAAAAATCAAATCAGGGGGCGCCTGGGTGGCTTGGTCGGTTAAGCCTCCAACTTCAGTTCAGGTCATGATCTCACAGTCCGTGAGTTCGAGCCCCGCGTGTGGCTCTGTGCTGACGGCTCAGAGCCTGGAGCCTGTTTCAGATTCTGTGTCTCCCTCTCTCTCTGCTCCTCCCCTGTTCATGCTATGTCTCTGTCTCAAAAATAAATAAACGTTAAAAAAAAAAAAAGTAACTGCTTTCTAAAAAAAAAAAAAAAAAATCAAATCAGAAATCCAAAATCCTGAATATTTTACCCTAAGTAAAATCTGTGTATTAATGCAAGGGCTATCACAGGGAAGGGGAAAAAATGAAGTTGGAGTCTTTTGAAAAATCTTCATCACATAATTTAGGCAATGAAATTCTGTGAAATTTAACAAAGCAAGTTATCTTCGAACAGCTGAGCTCCCTTTATTAAACTCACTGAAACTACAGAATCAAAAGAACATCTCACATGTATGTGATGAATCACTGAATTCTACTTATGAAACCAATATTGCACTGTATGTTAACTAACTAAAATATAGGCGGGGGAAGCAAACATCTCACAAACACCATATCACTCTGAAGATATGCTGTTCTCATAAATGTGGACAGCAGTAGTCACAGGACATGTCTAACATCTGCTTTCTTTTGATTAAAACCACAATTTAAAATACCATCTCAAATGGACAACCCAAAGTCTAGGTCTAAAACTAAAATCCTACTTTGGGGTGAATGAATACATTTTTAAACCAAAATTAATTTAAAATATTAGCCCCAAACAGATACTTATTGAGAATCACTTTCTTTTTGTGCAATATAATGTTCTCCAAAGTAATGCAGTAGAATAAAAGATGTACTTAGGATAACATCATTCATTTTTTAACACCCCCCCCCTTTTAAATGTATCCCTTCTTAATACTTTTTAATCCACTTATTCGCTGAAAAATAAATGGGTGGAGGGTGCCGCAGGGGAGCACCAAGCAGTAATTAATTTTAGTCTTACAGTGACATCTAGTGGTGAACACTGGGTAATCTATTGCAATTAAGTGTAAAAATAGAAATTGCTGTGTTGTAAATGAGAGGTTATTTCAATGAGTATCTCCCTATTTCTCCTATTTCTATGTAAGCATCCAAAGCCCTCACCTGACTCTGCTTCTACCACCCTGTGTGTGGGGTTTTTTTTAATTAAAAAAAAATTTTTTTTAACATTTATTTATTTTTGACACAGAGAGAGACAGAACATGAACGGGGAAGGCGCAGAGAGAGAGGGAGACACAGAATCGGAAACAGGCTCAGGCTCTGAGCCATCAGCCCAGAGCCCGATGCGGGGCTCGAACTCACGGACCGCGAGATCGTGACCTGAGCTGAAATCGGACGCTCAACCGACTGAGCCACCCAGGCGCCCCACCCTGTGTGTTCTTTAGAAGACTTAGTTTTATATTGTGTTTAGTACCTGACGATTGGTTCGTCTCTCTTGCCTCTATGAGACAAATACAAGATCAAGGCTTGTGTTTGCTCTATTCACGTTCTTTACCCATACCTTATGTTACAAATGTACAATGTGGGTGATTCATAATAAATATGCAACGTGCAGGAAAATTTTTTAAACACACAAGTGCACCAATCCTGCATAATAACAATCTCCTTTTGCTTTCTCCCTCCTTGTGAGCAACTGAGCAAACCTAAGGACAGATTCCTTAGCCTGTCTCTATTCAGCCTTTCTCTCCTTGGCTTCACCACACTGCAGAAGTTAAGAGCATGAAAACTGAAGTCAAGTAGATCTGCATGTTATTCCTATGTCTTAAATATTACCTGTGTGGTCAGAAAACACTGTTTAACCTTCATAGGTTTCAGCTTCCTCATTGAAGAAACAAGCTAGTCCCAACCTCATAGAGATTAAATTAAATGACATATGAAAAGCACCATAAAGTTTGTGTTATATAAAGTGTTTAATATGTTTGGTAATTTGCTTTGGTAATCTTCTTCTACTAGATACACAACCAGCCAAATGTCTTCCCAATTCCCAAATATTCTGTGTATACTCCACGCCATATAACTTTACCCATGCTGTTCCCTTTGCTTTTGGAATACTCCTTCAAGGGATAACTCAAGTGTATCTCCTTCATGAAGATTCCCTCAGTACTGCCTCTTCTGCTCTGATGTCTCCTTTCTCTGCTTTGGAGCAATGATTGAGTTCATGAAATGACTCATTTGGTTTCACTAATAACCCCTCCCCACCGGACTTAAAGATACTTTGAACAAGACTCCAAACCAGAGTAAGTCACTGAACAATTTCATGGAATAGGCACTCAGTAGTTACCAGCCTTTACAACCTTGACAATAGCTGGGAAGTGGATAAGTTCAGATGTGTAGCATTTCCTTAAGCAGAAATATAAATGCTAGCCTTCACTCCAGAGTCAACTCACAGAGCCAGTTTTATTTGATGAAAATGGGATTTTCAAATAGTTGAGGGTAAATGAAGAATAGGGGCCTTCAAGTCATTATTCATGGAAGCTTGTCTCCCTGACTCCTTGTATCAGGTAGAGACCTCTGGTAGCACACCTCATCTCTTGCCCCATTTTCTTTCCATGAATCAGGAGTAACTGAAGCACTTGGTGGGTGGTGTTAATTTATGAAGATCTGTAAGGAATGGAGATCAGAGATTTTGGTTCCTGATGCCGCAAATCAATGCAAACCAGGGATCCAGGGAAATGGAACTCCCCTAAACACTGCCACTTTCCTCCCTTGAGGTGTGCTGTCCCACATGCTATAATCCAAAGCATGAAGGCAGATGTGGAGAAGTGTCAATGGATCATTTCTAAAGCACTTTCTCCAGGGGCGCCTGCGTGGCTCAGTCGATTAAGTGTCAGACTTTGGCTCAGGTCATGATCTCCTGGCTTGTGACTTCGAGCCCCCCAATGGGCTCTGTGCTGACAGCTCAGAGCCTGGAGCCTGCTTCAGATTCTGTGTCTCCTCTCTCTCTGCCCCTTCCCCGCTTGCTCTCTCTCAATCTCTCTCTCTCTCTCTCTCTCTCTCTCTCTCTCTCTCTCTCTCAACAATAAACATTAAAAAAATTTAAACCACTTTCTCCAAAAGCTTCATCTGGGGTTGGGGGTGGTGGGGGGAAGCAATGTTTTTAAGTCTGTACTTTCTACCCAGTATCAAGCTCTCAACTAAACTCAGGCAAAGGAAGAGTATCAAATTAGCCTTTTTAAACCCTATCAGGTTGCATCCATGACTTTTACTCTTCTATTTTCCGCTTGCCCCAGACTTTTGAACAAAGTACGATGATTTTAAAGAAAGACAGTATCTGTCCCTGTAATTGCATGACCCTGCCTTGCTCTCCTCACCCTATTCCCAGCCTCTCTGAATTCTAACAATTATAACCTGTCACACTGTAGTGCCCCCTCGCTCTGGCAAGAGAAAAGGTTTTGGTGCCAGCATTTAAGCAGGATGCAAGGAAGACCAGAGTCCTTTCTTAGAACTGGACTGGCAGAAAGGGGTTCTTACTAGGCTAAGTCTAGGAGGTAGGACTCTGGGGCTGCCAGCGGGCGTCTTCTCCATTATTTGAAAAGGGTTTCTATGCAGAACAAAGCCTATCAGAGACCAGCAGAGATAAAAGCTGGGTAGAAAAAGAGAGTCCAGAGGTTCTAAGACCCATTCCAGGATGTGGGGTTCTAGTTCCTTTCGCTATTCCTTCAGGCATGTGAGCTATTCCAGCTGTAAGAGCTATCACATTTCCTTCCTGCTCCAAGTAATTTGAATTGAACTTTTTTCACAGATCCAAAAGAACCTTTAACAATTTTAGGATCTCATCATTAAAGGTTCTTTAAGGTCTATTATTATCACACACACACACACACACACACACCCTTTTCCTGAATTAGTTCAGCTGGTCTAATGCTTCAAACCTTCAGTTCCAGGAAGGCAGATGTTCTTACCTATAGAGGTAACTATTGTCCCATGACAAATGGAAGAGTATTTAATAGAGTGACACATGAGGAATTGCTACAAACTATCACAACTTTCCACTTAAAAACAGCCCCAAGAAAAGTTGGGAAACACATGATGTTTGTCATTAGTGTCCTAAAACTTCTTTCCAAATTCCTTTTTGTACTTTCAACAATGCGTCCTAGACATTGTGCCTCGACACATTCCTTAATATGTCTGGTTTTAGGAGCAGCTGTGGAATAACAAAATGACTACAAGACATCTAGAACTCTCACCCTCAAAGTGTCCAGGAAGCTTAATAAAGCTAAAAGCAGAGAAATCCTACTTTGAGTGAACCCTACCGAGAAAATTTGTCTTCATAAAATGTCAGACACTTACTTTATTCAGGGAAACTGGAAGTCAGAGTTAATGGGGATACAGAGAAATTCTTCCTCCAAAGGTTCCTGGCCATGTCTGGGTTCCTTAGGCCTACACAGATGATAACAGGGCACTTGGCCTTGATTCCTCATAGAAGATTGAAGCCTCATTTATTTTTTAATTACCATAAACTAAGATTGCTTGTAATGGCTTTTAAATCTGTAAATTTTTATTTTAAAATGCTTAAATTTTGTTTAAAGATGGTAGTTTTGTATTGCCACCCACAGATCTCAGCAGAACAAGGTCCAGAGGGTTTATTCTGTTTTCAATGCTAGACTAGGCCCTTGGGAACTTCAAAAGACACAGGTCTCCCTCTGGTGGCTCAGAGTATGGAACAAATAAAGTCTAAGGCAGAGGTGAGAAACATGGGAGTCAGCCTATAGAAAATGCCAGGAGGCTGCCGTGTACAGGCTTATACCCTGGGGAGGTGGTGCTGAAATCTGTCCTTTATTTCCCAAACAACCTGTGCATCCTGGCACCACTTTCTAATTGTCCCACCCAGTGGAGGATCCCTTTTGCAATCTGTCCAGGACAAAACGGGATATACTAAAGGACACCCTAGAAAATGACAGACCCAGTGTTTGAAGTTTCTGCTCTTTTTTTTTTTTTTTAATATTTTTTATTTTTTTTTTCCAACGTTTATTTATTTTTGGGACAGAGAGAGGCAGAGCATGAACGGGGGAGGGGCAGAGAGAGAGGGAGACACAGAATCGGAAACAGGCTCCAGGCTCTGAGCCATCAGCCCAGAGCCCGACGCGGGGCTCGAACTCACGGACCGCGAGATCGTGACCTGGCTGAAGTCGGACGCTTAACCGACTGCGCCACCCAGGCGCCCCTGAAGTTTCTGCTCTTAACGGTGCAAAGTTGCCAATGGAAGTGATTTGCTTATCAGCTGACCTTAAAATAGGGACAGTCTCCTGGATTATCACAAAGATCCTTTCAGAATAGCCCTGGTAAAAAAGAATCCTAAAGTTAAAAAGTCAATGGGGAAAGTGGGAAATAACTTAGGTAAGTATAAGTAAGGTCATTAAAAACTTACATCTAGAAAATTCCAATGATCATATTTTCAATCAAGAGAAATTAGAAAAACATATATTATTTTCTAACTTGTGAAAACTTCATAGGCATGCATCATGTTTAGGTTTTTTCCTATGTATAAAATAATATACATTAGACATGCCATGGCTCAAATCTTACCATATATTAGCCAGTTTCTATGGTTAAAAAAATCGACAAACTTATAAATCAGGGTTTTGTTTAGATGTTTATAGAGGACTAGCATGAACTCAATGAAGAACAAAGTATACACTGAACCTAAGTAGTAGAAATCCAAGGTGCATGAACTTAACCTATAGAACTGGGTCTCTAGTTTTCTACACATATAGCTACTAATGTCTTCAATAAGTCTTACAAATTTAGTGAAAACACTGACACCATTACTATACATTATGTTTAGCCTCTTCTAATACATTTTGTATAGGATAGAGCTTAGTCTGTCAACTATTTCACAGTAGTATAATACAGCTACCTTCCCACCCATCCAGAAGTGACTACAGTAATGCACAGAGGGCTCTGAATTAACTCAGAACACTTGCTTCCTGACCCTATCCCCAGCTCAGCCCTGGATTGTTATACTATGATGAAAACAATATTCCTATACTCGTCTTCAGAGTAGAATGTGGCATAGGAGAATTAAAACATTAAAATCATTACAGATGGGAGTCTACAGTGACAATTAGGAAAAATATCATTCCCTTTCACTCAGGAAAATGTATATAAAACTAAATATGCACCTTTGCTATGACCAGCCAGCCATTCCACTCCATAGTATATATCCAAGAGAAATGAAAACATACAACCACACAAAGACTTGTAGCGACTTCATTCATAATGGTCAAAAACTGGAAACAGGTGTCCTTCAACAAAGGACAAACAAATTAGTCATTACATTTGAGGTAGTACTCAACAATAAAAATAAATGAGCCACAGATACTTATAACAATATGATGAAGTCTCAAAAACATGCTCAGTGAAAATCTTACAAAGAGTGTAGATATGAATGATGCCATTTTTATGAAGTTCTAGAACAACACAATTAATCCATCCTGAAAAAGATCAGAACAAGGTGGGTGGCTTGGGTGAGCCTGGGTGGCTCAGTCAGTCAAGCATCCAACTTCAGCACAGAGCCCACTTCAGATCCTCTGTCCCCCCTCTGCCCCTCTACCACGCTCTCTCTCTCTCTCTCTCTCTCTCAAAAATAAGTAAACATTTTAAAAAAATCAGAACAGTGGGGTACAAGCAGGGATTGCCTGGGAAAGGGTGCAAAGGAAATTTCTGCTGGGGTTACAAGGGAGTATACATTTGCCAAAATCATCAAATCGTAAACTTCAGAAGAGAATTCCACTATCTTTAATCATAACTGAAAAAAAAAAAAAACAAATACTAAATTCTAGCATGCATTATGTTAAAGTGCTTGGTTGATGAGGGATACTGATTGGAATCTATACCAGAAAATTTAATTTTGAAATGCATCAAAACATATAGGGTGGATTGATGTACGGATATAGTCTCAATTTTTAAAAGCAACAATTAATGGATATCAAGCATCCACATAAGTAAGCAATTAAAGAGGCAATTTTTAGTTCGAATTTCAGTATTCACCAATCCTATTTGCCCTGTACTGTTGACTGCTGGAACTGGGGAAGGTCTCAAATCATAGCCCACATCTTGTGTGAATACTAACATCCTCTCAAGAAGCTTCATATAGCATGTAAGTAGGTCCCCCAACACTCAAGAATAACCCTAGGTCAAGGAGAATGAAAACTTCCTCAGCTAATGCAGAATGAGAATTTATCAAACTAGAAAGAGCCTTTTTCAAATTCCAGACTTCTTTTAAGTTAGGATAAGATAGCCCAAGTCCCCGGAGTCCTTTAGAACTGATTCTTAAAACAAAGGTCTGGCTCATAAAAAAATTATGAGCATATTAAGATGATCTTATTTATCTCCTTGGGAAGGCATAAGACTTCCCTCACAAATGCTAGCAATCCTGAACATTGGAAGGGCAATTTTAAGATCTCCTTTAGCATACACATCTCAACATGTGAAATTGTTTTTGTACACAGTGCATGATACAAAGTTCACATAGTTACAGGATCATCAGCTAACTCCCTTATTCTTTCTTTCATTTCACACAAATAAGGACTCCAAACTTTTCTTGACTTTGCCTTCTTTAGGATTTATTTTGTTCTAGAATTTAAAGAAGGACTGCTCAGAGAAATACAAATATATGACTTCACTCATATGAGGACTTTAAGATACAAAACAGATGAACATAAGGGAAGAGAAGCAAAAATAATATAAAAACAGGGAGGGGGACAAAACAGAAGATACTCATAAATATGGAGAACAAACACAGGGTTACTGGAGGGGTTGTGGGAGGGGGGATGGGCTAAATGGGTAAGGGCATGAAGGAACCTACTCCCAAAATCATTGTTGCACTATATGCTAACTTGGATGTAAATAAAAAATAATTAAATTTTAAAAATAATAAATAAGTAAATAAATAAAAACTTAAAAAATAAAAAATAAATAAGGAAGGATTGCTGTGTCATACAGAATCCAAACAACCCCATCTGGTACTGTGAGTAAAATAATTTTGTGAACGAATAGAATTTGCCCTTGCATATGCCCTTGACCTGGAGTATTTCCCGCTTCTCCAAGGCAGAGCAGTATGGAAATGGCTGGGTTTTTCTCTATGCTAAACCCAAGTCCTTAATAATGTGTCATAAGTCATCTCAATTCTCAGCAGTCCTTTTGTATGAAATGTAGACTAGGAAAGCTTCTTATCAAAAGGAACACAACCCTCCAATACAGACCACAATTCAGAATTTGTCCAAAAATAAGGATTTATTTTTGTAACTCCTAAGATGAACCCCAGATGAAGATCAGAAATAGAATTCTTTCTTTGCTACATGTTATTTTGCAGAATTGTTTATTCTGGCTCTGAAGGCTTTATCTCAAGGGAAAACAAAACCGAAAGTTAAAACAAAGTGGCAGGTGTGACTTTGATCGCTCTCACTGTTGGTCCTTCAGAGGTGGCTAAAATTGAAGAAGTGTCCCTGGCTTCAACTAATTGTCTCCTTCTTAACCTGCTCAACAGTATGTAATATTTCTCAGAGACTTCTTTTAAGATTTGATTTATTCAAAATACTCTTTAGCCTTTGATATTCAAGAAAATGACACTGATACAGAAAGCTCCATGTAAATCATCAGAGGGTCAGAGAACCTAGCTTCACACTAACCTTCCTTATCCTTGAATCAGAAAATGTTCCAAACATAAAACCTTTTTCACTTTTAGTCCATGAATCTAGGCAAATGTGCATCCCTAACTGTAAGTTACTTGGATGCTGTCAGTGCCCCATTGCCCATGCAATTTTGAACCCCAAATGCTAGCCTTCTGCAATGAATTTTCCAGGACCAATTTTGATGGATATAAAACCTCCTTAATCAGATAACAAGGCTAATAACCCCTTTATTTAAGCATGAGTCTGAGAGTGTTATGTGTGGGGTGCAGAAGAGAAAGTTTCAGCAAAATAGAGTAGGCAGGGGCAAATAAAAGTCTATTCCCTCTTTTTTTTCACCATATCCCTTCTTTTAACTATTTAGAACTAACCAGCTCTGCAATCAAATCAAAACTCTCAAATGCCATAAGATTTTGCTGACTTGCTCTTCAAAAAGCACTTATTGAGCTCCTACTTTGTACCAGGGTTGGAAGAAACAATCACTTAAAATATGTATACGGCCTTAAGAAATTATGATCACAGTGTCTGATTAGCCGGTAGAGCAAAACAAGGGACTTTGTTATTATCCTCTCTTGTGCTGAAATCTTCATGGTAAAAATAAATAGAAAAACATTTTGGTAAGACATCTCTAAATTCCCCTCTAGAGCTGAAATTCTGTGATCTTATAAATTTATTATATTTTCTTAGCTGTGTTAGATTTTTTGAAGTTGGAGGAAGAGTGAGAAGCCCAATTTAATATAGTTGAAGTTAGTTTGCTGTATGAATAATAACAAACTAATAATAATAATAATCTCAACAGCTTTACTGTAGCAACCCAGCCCACTTTTAGCCTTCTGAAATGTCAAGTTCTAAATTCCTGATGGCTCCACTACTTTCTATTTCAGCTTCTGTAATATCTACTGCTCAATGACTTTGTTCTTATTGCAGTGGTTGGCTTTTGCATATGGCAGCTTTGGCAACATTATAGAGTCTACTAATCGCTTTCCTTTTGGGAGTCTCTATGCTTCTGAGTTGCTTTACCATTTGTGCGTCTCACCTTTGAATGCCTTCAGAAAGTCTAACAAGGTCCAGTCTCCTATCTCTTAGGCAGAATATCTCTCTTTCCTGAGGTTCTCATGCCTGACATACCTCCACACAGATCACTAGCCAGGAGAGTGCTGCCTTTCTCTGCTGCAGGTGCTAATCCCTGGTCCAGTTCAGCCGTGCTCCCAAACAAGGTCTCCCCTATGCTGGGCATAAGAAACTGGCTGTGCCTGTGTCCTTCAGAAACAAAATATGGAGACAGGTGGCGTTAAAACAATTACCTAATATACCTGGATGCTATAAATTTTCTCTGACTACACCTAGACCATCATCAATGTAATTCTCATCTGGTATACACATCAGGATAAAATTCAGAAAATTTGGCTGAGCCATCTCTATAGCAATGGCAAAATAAGGAAGTCTTCATCTATAACTTAGAATACTGCCTCAAAAATGTTACATTTAAAAGCAGAAGTTAAAGGAAATAAAATTATAAAACTCACATATTGCCTTTTCAAATTATAAGCTCAAAGTTATTAAGATAATAAAAATATAGACATGGCTTCTGATGAAAAACCTAAATGTTAAAAAAAATCTAGCCACAAAGATCAGAAACATTTATCAGAGGGGCTTATGTTTCTGATAAATATTTAAGTGTGTAAGGCAGAACCACTGAGAACAATAAATACTTTATAGCTGGCACTTTGTCAAACCTATAAGTGGCTCTGCCTTAGAATTTTACATCATCACTGAATTTACAGTCATTTGATAAGTGGAACAGGACAAGAATTACTTCTTTCTAAATCTAAACCAGGTAATAAATCTAACATCAGGATTCTTCTTATTGTCTGTTATCATCTGATGACAATGCCTTTTACCTTCATTGTCTTGGCAGAAATATGCTATGTAAAATTATAATGTCATATCACTCATAGTGATTTAACACTATCCAGCCCATACCATTTTAATCAATCAAAATTGTCGCTTTTTAGTGTAATGATTTTGTGGTGAATTCCCTGTGTTTAATATGATATATGGTCCTATCTACCCGTTGATTTACTATTCTCTTCCAAAGTCTAACAGCTCGGGAAGCTGTTCTTGCTTTTGGACATCTTTGGAATTAGCAAACAAGAATAATTTGTGGTAATAAAAATGCTAATTTACATGGCAATGAAAGCTGAAAAAAATATCTTAAGTGTTAGTAGCTGCAGCTACTTTTAAGTGCAAATAAAAGATGGCGTTGTGAAATAAAATCACAGAAGACCTGGAGTTTTCCCCTCTGTATCCACATATGATCAAGGCATCTGTAATACCAAAACCACATACCTCAGTACATGATCATTCCTTCCATACAACCATGAAAAATCCGGAATACACAAAGTATTCCCCTTTATTAAATGCAAGCATACATTGCACAAATTTCTTAGTTCTTTAAAAAAAAATGGCAAGGTAGTTTAAAGTGATTTTATTAATATTTATAAATCTTTTCAACTCGATATAAGCTAATAAAAATCAACCCCAGCTCCTACTCCTCAACTATATTATGCATTTAGGATTGGCTACAATGCAGTAACAATCAACCACCAAATCTCAGTGGACAAAACTATAATTTCTGGCTCATGCTATGTTTCCCAAACAGATCCACAGACAGTCATTTAGGGACTCAGTGACTCAGGGACCCATGCTACAGACTCCACATAGGTCACCAGAGAGTCACTGAGGGAGCCCGGTTTATAGAGGTTCTCCCATCTTATGTGTGCACCATCTGGAATGTGTAGCCTCCTGAGACGCCACGGAAGGGAAAGAGAGAGCTGCAGGTCCCAAGCCAGTGATTACATGACAAAATTACAAGTCTCTTGTGCTCATAGCCCATTGGCCAGAACTAGTTACATGGCCCTTCCCAATTGCAAGGCTGAGGGAAAACATAATCCTTCTGTGAGCCTGGAAGGAGAAAAATATGATATGGATGAGCTTAAGAAGTCTAAAACTTACATATTTTTAAAGAACGAAAAATGTCCAAATTTATTACAGGCAACTCTCCTTGATTCTCCTTGTAGAATCTTGAATGCCACATTGCTTCCTCTGGAACTTATAATGTTATGCATTTACAGAGAAAGTGACCTGTATGACAATAAATAAGTTAAGGTTAACAACCGATTCCATTATTTAAGCTGCAATACGTATTTAAATAAGAGAAAGCAGATATTCTGCCTATAGGTTAAGCTAATGAAAGTGCTTGTCTTTAAATTTTTTAAACCTTATTCCATTTGGCAAAGTAATTAAAATAATTTAAAATAAAATGTTTCATTTTGGTGCCCAGTCATTCCAATTCTGGCTTGTTGAAGCATAAACACAGATTTTAAGCACAAAAATATTAATAAGTCTAAGATTCCAATATTTCCATTTAATAGCAGAGTGAGTTGAGCTTTTTCAAACTTGTTAAAGCTCCACACTGTTACCACGTCCACCAGCCAGACCAGGTGCTGTTATTGTAGTTCCCAATGGGCAGGATCAAGAGCTCCTGGGTTGAGCTGGTTGCCCAAGGCCCACCCAATGCTGATGGGGAGAGGAATATGAGAGCTCATTCACTCATTCAACAAAAAAAAAACTATTGAATGTCTATGACGCACCAGGCATTTGCCATACTCTGAGAATACAGCAATAACTGAAATAAGCTAACCCCCCCCAAAAAAAAACTCTTCTTTCTTAGACTGCACATACTAGTGAGAGAGGAGGACAACAAGATTAAGGGGAGCCATAGAACAAGCAAGCAAACAAATGAGAAAGATAATTCCATATAATGATAAAGGCTATGAAAATAAGTCAAATAAAAGGATAGAGACAGGAGTGGAGTTTGGAGTACTTTGGAGTAGATGGTCAGAAAAGATCTCTGAGGATATGACATTTGAGCTGAGAGAAGGAAGGTATGAAGGAGCCAGGACAGAGAACTTCGGGTTGAAGAAAACCTAAAGGCAAATCTTAAGGCAAGAAAAAGCTTGGCATAAGACAAGAAAACCACCAGCGTCACAGGGGTAGGAAATGAAGAAGACTGGTAGATGGGCCAAATCAAGACAGGATCAGAGAAAAATAAGAAAGAGTCCCCAGATTTTCAAACCATTAATGTAGTGTAGAACAGAAAATTTCATGCAGTGATTAACAGTTGTTATTAAACAAGTTCAGTAGGGTTGCTAGGACAATGTAAAAACTCATCCTCCAATTCCAAAAAGCATTCTGTAAGAGGTTTAAGTAGTTAAAATCACTGAGTGATCAGAATAAACTTCAGGGCTGTAAAGGATTGGGAGAGTAAAAGACTGAGTCTGTCTTGAGAAATCTATAATTGAATGCAAAAAGCAGAGGATATGTCACTTAAAAATGAATCAAGGACTTTTGAAAACAAAATGTAACTAAGTGCAAATTAACATGAGACAAATTATATCTCAAGTGCAAAAGCGAGAGTCAGAAACAAGTGAATTGGTAACAAAAAGAGAGTGAATTTTAGAGTTTTGAAGTAGAGGCCCAGATAAAAGATTTGCTTCTGGAAGTCTTGAAAAGTATCAAAGACATACCATGCAGAGAAAAGTAAGTGTGCTAAGTGTGACAAGATGTTAGTGTTTTGCCACATAACAAACCATCATCATAAAATCTAGTAGCTTAAGGCAATTTATTACACTCTCTCACAGTTCTACGAATTGACTGAGCTCTGCTGGTGGTGCTCAGTTGGGTTCTCCTATGCAACTGGAGTAAGACAACGGCTAAGGCTCAGCTGAGCTGCTCATTAAGATGGCAACTGATGCTGGCTCTTGGAGAGACCTCAGTTGGAGTGTTCACCTGGAGTGCCTACAAGTGTTCTTCCCACGTTGCTGGGCTTCATATAGCAGCAGCTAATTTCTAAAACAGAATGTCTCATAAGCAAGCATTACAATAGAACAAAGCAGAAGCAGTAAAGCGTATCACCTAGCTTCAGAAGTCCCATAAAGTCATTTTCATTTGCTGGGGTCCCAGGGTGGCTCCGTCAATTGAGTGTCTGACTCCTGATTCCAGTTCAGGTCATGATCCCAGGGTTGAGGGATCGAGCCCCATGTTGGAGTCCATGCAGGCATGGAGACTGATTAAGATTTTCTCTGTCTCTCCTTCTGCCCCTCTACCCGACTCACATGCTCAATTTCTCTCTAAAACTTAAAAAAAAATCATTTTCAGTGCAGTCTGTTGGTCAAAAAAAGCACTAAGTTCAGTCCAGATTCAAAGGGAAGGAAATTAGACTCTACTCTTTGACATAAGTAGGAGCATGTCTAATTGTGTAAAGAGGAACCGAATTCACAAGAGCTTTTTTTTTTTTTTTTTTTTTTTTTTTTTTTTTTTTTTTTTTTTTTTTACTATTTATCACAGTCTACCCTTGGGCCACCTAAATTCATGCCTCTCCCACTAACTCTCAACACTTCCAACATTTTTGTCCCATTGTATCATCAGGCTCAGACTCCAAGATCTTGTGGTCTGAGTCAGGTCCAGGTACAGTTGTGCTGTGTTTCCCTGGGTTTGGTTCCTCATGTATGGTTGCTGTCAATCTGAAGACTGTTAAATAGACAAATGGCTGCCACCATATACACCCCACACACTGATTAGAAAGCACAGAATAACTAAAATAGATATTCCCCTTCACAAATGGACAAAATGAGAAGCACACAGCAGGTCCGCAGCAATTCTGAAATCCATTTGAGTGTGTTGCCAGTTTCTTGTTAACAGTCATGCTTCCTGGGATTGTCTCACTGGAGCTTTGACTGCTCCTTCAAAGACGTTGGCTCTGCCCTCTGAATCATGCTATGCCCCTGAGAATAGCCATCCTTGTAACTAAGTAGTTATATTCAGCCTGGTTAAGGGAATAAAACCTTTTCATTTTATACTATCTCATCCTTCTCATACCAAGCTTATGTAATTCCTTTAAAAGCTTTGTGTGCTTCCTGTGTGTCAAATCATAATCCACTTCATTCAGCAAAAGTTAAACTGCACTTTCTTTCCAAACGATACTGGGTCTAAGCAACAAGGTCCCGTGGGACAATGACATTAAGATACTTTGAAGCATTGTTGCCTGGTTGAAAATATCTAAGAGTCATACCCTTAAGATCCTTCAGGGCCTTTATTTTCTAGCCGAGAAAGCATACCAGAGTATTCTTAGAATACCTGGTAAGCACACTCTTAAGTTCTTCTCAGGTCACAACAAAGGGTCTCACAGGCATACTCTAGAGTTCTTCATTTGTACTACCCTAGATTTGATCTTTGCTTGGATGTCAACACTGACTGAGAATCTTGCTGGGAGACACTGAAGATGAAAAACTATTTTTTTAACACAAGAAACCCTGAATACTATACATTTCCTCTAATTTTGCTTAAAAAGAATTCCTTAAATTCTCCCAATTCTATTCCAAACAGTTTCTTCTTGAGTTCATCTCTCTCTTCTCATTTTGTCTTTTCACAACAAAAATGCATACACACACAAAAACCTATCTGGCAATATCTAAGTCTATTCAGCCAGATTCATAAGTTCATTAGGTACATATATCAGAACATAATAGCTACTGCTTCATTTTTGCCTCCCAAATCTCATTCATATATATTTCTCTTCTGGCAACCCTAATCCAAAACCACGCAGAGAAAAGAAAAGTGGGAAAGAGACCAAGAGTAGTTGACACAGTGCAAAACCATAGCAGTTACAGAAGCAGTAAAAATTATTTTCCTCCTTTTGCTATAAGCTTATCCCTTTTTTTCCACAAACACTGTAAAAATTAAAAGAAAATATAAAAATCTTCATATTCCATAACAAATTGTGATTTTATTTAACATGTCAATAATTTTAGGGAAGAAAAAACTATGAACAGTTGCTGCAATACAGAGTCTCTTAGCATCTTCTTGTGCATATGGAAGACTCTTCCCCTTCCCTCTTCTTATCCCTCAGGTCTGACTGCCCTCCAGTCAGAAATCCTTCATTAGTTATTGTTCTGTTTATATAATCATAAAATGTGCTTTGCAAATGAAATTTAATCAAAACATAAAAGCAAAATGAAGCAAAAATCATTAGAAATTCAAAGCTGCAACATCCACTGTTAACACTTTACTGCCCAGTGCCCACAATTATTTTAATGTGTACACACACACATACACACTTTTACATCCTTCAGAGTAATTTTTACTGTGAACTTTTATTAACTTTTTTATTAACTTTTTTTAATTAACTTTTTATTAACTGCTTCTTTCTTGTATATTTGTTTTTCTTGTCTTTGCTCTACCTTTCTTTAAATCATCATATCTCCATTGAGGTCATCAATGTTAGTAACCTAGAATTTAGTTTTCTATGGCTTTCACTCTGTGTGTGTGTGTGTGTGTGTGCGCGCACGCACACGTGCACGCATGTATGTGTGTATGTTCACATGGCTTACCATGATTTATCTTTACTTTTGGAAAACCTCTCCAACTAGGTTCCTCGAAAAGTTGAAAATAGAACTACCCCATAATCCAGCAATTGCACTACTAGGTATTTACCCAAAGGATACAAAAATATTAATTCAAAGGGATACATGCACCCCAGTATTTACAGCAGCATTATGTACAATAGACAAATTATGGAAACAGCCCAAGTGCCCATTGACTGATAAATGGATAAAGAAGATATGGTACATAAACAACGGAATATTAGCCATAAAAAAAGAAATCTTGGCATTTGCAACAACACGAATGGAGCTAGAGAATTATGCTAAGCAAAATAAGTCAGTCAGAAAAAGACAAATACCATATGATTTCACTCATGTGTAGAATTTAAGAAACAAAACAAATGAGCAAAGGAAAAGAAAGAGAGGGAGGCAAGCAATGAAATAGACTCTTAACCTTAGAGAACAAAATGATGGTTATCAGAGGGGAGGTCAGTGGGGGGAGAGTGAAATAAGTGATGGGGATTAAGGAGTGCACTTGTAATGGGCACTGGATATTATATGGAAGTGTTGAATCACCATAATGTACACCTGAAACTTATATTATACTGTATGTTAACTAAATGGAATTTAAATTTTAAAAAAAGCAAGAAGGGAAGGGAAGGGAAGAGAGGAAGGAAGGCAGGAAGGCAGAATGAAAGAAAGAAAGAAAGAAAGAAAGAAAGAAAGAAAGAAAGAAAGAGGAAGGAAGGAAAAAGGAAAGAAAGGAAAATAAAGGAAAAAAGGAAAAGAAAAGAGAAGAAAAGAAGGGAGGGAAGAAGGAAATCTCACCAACTTAACTGGTAGAAGGTAGAAAATTAACTTATTTCAATGAATTTGTAATGCATAAATCCTTACTCCTGTTGGGTTTTGTATCTTGTATATGATAAAAGGAATAAAGAGCCCATTTTTACACTCTTCCAAATGAATAGCTAATTGTATGAAAACTACTTACTACATAAAAAATTTGTTCCCATAAAATTTCCATATATTAAATCCCTTATATACTAACTTGAGCTTCTTTTTTTTTCCTTCCAGTATATATTTCTGGTACTATACTAATACCATATTGTTTATTAATAATAGATTAATATTTTAATATCTGTTAAAACAAATTTATTCCCACTGTTCATCTTTTACTAACATTTTTGGCTAGCCATGTTGTTCATTCTTTCACATTTAAATGGTATCATTTTGTCCAAAGTGTTTTAAAAATATTGGGATTCTAGCTGGAGTTGTATCAAGTGTATGCATGAATCTGGTATTACTGACATTTTATATTATTGAGTCTTCCCAGCCAAGAGAATGCTGTTTTTCAGATTGGTTAAAGGATTTCAACAGATTTTATAGTTTTCTTCATGTAGGTATAGCTTCCTTCTTTATAAGTTTATCTCTAATATTTCATAGTTTTCCTACTTAATGTGGTAATGAAGAGCAAACAAGTCTAAGTCATAAACTGAATTTTTTAGCTCTTGGATAATTACCATGAGCCATGACCAAGTTCTTAAATGAGAATTATATTAAAGACCTAAGCTAGTGGGATCCCTGCATTAACAAAGACAAGATGACAGGACAATCACAGTTGTTGACCCACTGCAACATCGGGCCAGCAAAAGGTATGAGCGAACCATAGCAAATCCACGGCCACTAACAGATACACACACACACACACACACACACACACAGAGCATAGTATTTACCCCATGGGTTTGATTGGAACATTTTACAAGGAGTAATTTTATTTAAAAAAAAATATTACTTACATAGTTTAATGGTTTAAAACGAAAGGCTGACTATAAAATTTACATATTTACATTTCACACAATCTTCAGCAAACTGCCTCTGTCTTAATTAGAAATCACAAGTAACTTTAGTAATAAAAGAAAATGTTGGTTCTCCACCTTGGATATCAACTTCACAATTTTTAAAAATCTCATTCTAAAAGTCAAAAATGCAATCATTTTCATTTGGAAGATTCTATAATCAAGGATTAATACTAATCTTTTGAGAGACAGTCCAAATGGGAAGAACAGTGCATGAATTTTATTGCCTGTTCTTTCTGGTAATTAGTCTGTAGCTATAATCATTTTGTCTTAATTTCAAGACATACAAAAACAGATCAATTGGCTAGCTGAATAGTTTCAATCAAGATGTTTTTGATTTTCATGGTATCCAAATACCATCTTTTCTTTTGATATTTTATTATAGCATTTTAGAGTTACGATGAACTTAAGAGTATGTATCCCAGACATTTAAGTTCTACTTGATTTTATTATGTAGCTTTCCAATAAACATGCCATCCAACCAAAGTTGTATTAAGGAGCAGGAGCAGGTAGGCACTGGACAGCCAGAATGCCAGTCTATAATGAACACCAAAAGTTCTTTAAATAAATTGAAAATATGGCACCAGTCAACAGAAGTTTTATACATTACTCCTTACATAACTGTCAAATTATTAGTGAATCCTGCTTCCATTTAGTTCCTCGTTCCAAAAACATATTTTTTCTGGAATATATGTATATATTCAAAGTATTTTTTCTGTATACTTCTATTCAGAAAAAATATATTAACATTATTCATAATCCCTACTGCCTTTAATGGAGAACGGATCCTTTCAATTGACAGATCTTTTAGTAGCTCTGTGAAAAAAAAAATCTCCCTCATTATAATAGCCTCAGACACACTTGAGGGAAATCTCATGTGGTAGACAGAGGCAGTGGTGAAATTCAAAATTTTTACTAACCAGTATAGCAAAGACATCAGCTAACCAGAGTGTCTGTCTCAGGGGAAAAAAAAAAATTAAGACGACTACACATCCGTCTATACCTTTCTCTCTCTAGATTAAACATTCTGGTGACTTTCAAAATGGACTTCATTATCATGGTTTCAAATCCTCTCCTAGTGCGGGTCATTCTCTCCCTCTCCCCAAAGCCACAGCCCTCACTGGTGAAGACACATGTGCTCCCACCAACAGGAAACACAACTGACTACCACCTCTCCCCCAGTCTCTATACCATAATTTTTAAAGGGTTAAAAATTATCCCTTTTTGGCAGCTCATCATCCTATGGCTTTATGAGTTATATTTCTGTAAACAGTCTTTTAATATTACCTTATTACATTCAAAGTTTGTGTCAAAATACTTAATTAGAAAAACAGACACTATTTGATGACTCTAAGAGGGAACCTGCCAAAGTCATTTTTCCCTCTATCCAGAAATACATGAATCAGAATACCCTTATGTGTAATACATTTATAACTGCTTAAATTAAAAATTGCTCAAAAGAAGCGTTTTTATACTTACCAATTTAATGAACATTTCCATAACTGTGAGAAGCATCTTTTATACCAATGTTTAATTCATACATCAGTAAGCACTAATGATAAGTGTATCACCATATCAACTTCTGGCAGTTAGGTATGTCAGTGACAGGCATCATAAAATTAAATAGATAACTAATATTCAAAGAAACTGCAATAAAAATATATTGTGGTAATTACCCATGTCGAAAGTGAAGAGTTTTAATCAAACCATTTTCTTGGGTGACCATATTTTCATTTAAATACGGGTTTAAGAAATCACAGAGAAAGTTGCTGCTTTCAACACCAAATGCAAGTCTAATTAGTGCCTTTTTACTGCAATTAATACTGCAGTTATACTCAGCATTCTTTACATCAGCAAAGATAAGTTCTTTCTAGTTTTTCTCTCTCCACCTCACTCTTTCCCTGTTAGGTTTCTGACTAATGTTTGGCAACAGAGAAGAGTGTTTATTTTGCTTGAAAACAAAACCGTTACCATTCCTAATGTCCCAGAGATTTCCTCATGACTAGACAGAATGGATATCTGAAGAGACTTCCAATTCCCTCTATTACTTATGTTGTTGCTTTTAACAGATTCCGAAAGATGCCATCAGTTTTGTATGATAGTAGCTTCCTACTGCAGGCTCATTGAAAACTTGCTCTCCATTAGAGCTCTATTTATGTAAGAATATAAACCTCCTTTTGTCCTCCTATTGAAACTGGATTTTCAGAAACAAACAGTTTTCTTTGAATAGTCTTCATAATTTTCTGGCTACATTTATATCCTCTGGTATTTGAGAGAGGTGATAATTATGAGCATTAAATCAATATGTACTAGTTTATTGAATTAACCAAGATGATAAAGAAGAATCTTTATTCATGCCCTAATACCATAAAATAGTATAACAAAAAGTATATTAGGGGTGCTTGGGTGGCTAACTTGGTTAAGCATCCGACTTTCAGTTTCACCTCAGGTCATGATCTGGTGGTTCATGAGTTTGAGCCCCACAATGGGCTCCATGCTGATAACTCAGAGTCTGCTTGTGATTTTCTTTCTCCCTCTCTCTCTCTCTCTCTCTCTCTCTCTGCCTCTCCCTTGCTCGCTCGCTCTCTCTGTCTCTCTCTCTCAAAATAAATAAATAAACTTTTAAAAAATACATAATAGTAAAATGAAATAGCAATGGACTGGAAATGAGAAGACTTGAATTCGAATTCTGATGTCCCTACTTATTTTACAAGCTGTGGGATCATGTACACAATTCTTAAACTCTATAAGCCTTCCTTTCATTATTTACAAAATGGTGGTGAAACTGTTGGCAAAACTGGATGTAGCATGTGAGAGAAAACAGGAGGTCAAGGATGAGTAAACAAATTAAAGGATGATTTTGCTATTTATGAAGATAAGGACGATGGCAGGAAAACAAGGAAAAAAATAGGGTTATTTTGATGTGTTAAATTTGAAATATCTATATTATACAAGCCAAGAGAGCAAGTAGGCAGTTCAATATACAAATCTACAGTTCAAGGAAAGTATCTGAACCAAAGATACAAACGTTACTCATATATTTATAGTTACTTCCACTTACTATGCACCAAACAATGCAACAGATCCTATAGGTAAGTAATTTATTCCTCGAGACAAACTTGAGTTCACAATGAGTATTATTATCATAATTATTGTTATCTTCTAACACTTAACACATTATCTGGTTATGTATGTAAGCTACCAAAATGTTTTTTGAATGAATGTTCAGCTTACGGGTGAGGAATTCAAGACTCGGAAAAGAAACTTAACCACATCTAGTAAGTGGCAGAACCAGAATTTGAAATTAAATTTGTCTTGAGTAGACAGTGGGACGTCCAGCTTACAAGCTGTCACCTTCATTTCGCACACGTCAAAAGAGCAAATTTTAATGGGTGATGTTGAGAAGGCAAGATGATTTTTGTTCAGAAGTGTGCCCAGTGCCATACCACGGAAAAGGGAGAGAAGCACAGTCTGGGCCAAACCTCCATGGTTTATTTGGGCAAAAGACAGGTCAGGCCCCTGGATTTTCGTACACAGGTGCCAACAAGAACAAAGGCATCACCTGGAGAGAGGAGACACTGATGGAGTATCTGGATAATCCCAGAAAGTACATCCCTGGAATAAAAATGATCTTTGCTGGCATTAAGAAGGCAAGGGAAAGAGCAGACTTGATAGCTTATCTCAAAAAAAAAAAAAAAAAAAAAAAAAAAAAAAAAAAAAAAAAAAAAAAAAGCTACTAAGGAGCAACAGTTGGCCTCTGCCTTATTTATTATAAAACAACAGCAACAAAAAAATGTCTGATGACTTCTTTCATGTGTCCTGTATTTAAATTGATCTCATACACCAGAATTCAGACCATGAACGGCTGAGAGAATACTTTTTTTGGACAGTGCTGATTTAAGTAATATTGGCTTGTAGTTAAAACATATGATCAGCTCTTTGAACTCTGATAGTAATTCTGGTTCAGCAGGAGCTGTCACTGTTTTCCCCTTCTGAAGATATGACTGGAATTGATAAGCAACGTTCAGCTTTTCACACAGATGGTAAATGTCATCTCTAAACCTATAGGAGATTAGTTTTATATTTAGATTTATATAAGTGGTTATATTGGTATATTTAAATACTGAGGAAATCCCTTCACTGTCTCAGAGAACAGCAAGACTCTGTTGTGTTTCAAGTTGCGTTTGTTAGCCTGTTAAAGGCAAGGGCTGATGATAAGCTGCCAATGTCCACTTTATCTTTTTGGTATTAACTATACCAGTTTAATTAAAACTCCCTACATCTAAAGAGTTGCCTTTTGCTTAACAAAGGGCATTTTAGTATGGTTTATGTACAATATTAAATACAGAATATTTAACATTTCTCACATTTTTATAGGTGATCTATAAGGTCAGATGCTTTTAAGATTCAGTGTGACAAGATACAGCAGCAAACTTGGCTTCCAAATGCTTTACTTAATCAGACCAAGTTATAATTCAGGATTGTCTTCTAAACACCTATTCAAAAACCCAATGGTAGAATGACCATGTATGTATTATTGATAATAATGCTTTTGCCAACTCATCGGAAGGATTAAAATACAAAAGATATATTATCAGCACAAATTTGTAAATTATGTTTAAAGGCTTAGGATAATTAAAAACAAAATCACAGATCATTTAAAAAAAAAAGTTGTCTTCAGTTCCAAATGATTATTCTTAGCCTTACTGCAGAGGTCATATCAGCCACCAAGCAACTTCAAACTCACTAGTTTATTTAATGCACACAATAAACATTTCAGGTAGGGGCAGATGAGAGACCAACACTCAGAGAAGCTGAGTGGCTTGACAATGTTATGCATCTGTTCACTATGCCAGGACTCTCTATCACCCATAGCTAAAGATAATCACATAAGTTGACCATGAAAAACCTTCTAATATAAGGATACTTTGGTACACTAATTATAGAAAACCTTCTACTCCTTGCCTTTTTGAAGGCTGGTTCTGAGGTTTTAGTATGCACTATAGTCAGTGAGACTTTAAAACATTTTATCACGCAAAATGTAGCAAAATAATCTATTACAATAACCATCTGTGATTTATTTTGGCTTCTTTGAAGACCCAAAAAGAATGAGAGATGTTTTTCTCTTCCACCTACCAGACAGCAAATGGACATTAGAGTGCTGGAGGTCTGGAGATTCTCTTGCCAAAGGGGAAAGTTAATGGGCTCCATTCAGAAATGCTTCTGCATAAGGGAGCCTGGGTGGCTCAGTCACTTGAGCTTCTGACTTCAGCTCAGGTCATGATCTCATGGTTCATGAGTTTGAGCTCCACGTCCGGTTCTCTGTGCTGACAGCTCAGAGCCTGGAGCCTGCTTTGGATTCTGTGTCTCCTTCTCTCTCTGTTCCTCCCCGGCTTGTACTCTGTCTCTCTCTCATTCTCTATAAATTAAACATACATTTAAAAAAATTTTTTTCTGGCACAAAAACAGACATATAGACCAATGGAATAGAATAGAAACCCCAGAACTAGACCCACAAACGTATGGCCAACTCATCTTTGACAAAGCAGGAAAGAACATCCAATGGAAAAAAGACAGTCTCTTTAACAAATGGTGCTGGGAGAACTGGACAGCAACATGCAGAAGGTTGAAACTAGACCACTTTCTCACACCATTCACAAAAATAAACTCAAAATGGATAAAGAACCTGAATGTGAGACAGGAAACCATCAAAACCCTAGAGGAGAAAGCAGGAAAAGACCTTTCTGACCTCAGCCGTAGCAATCTCTTACTCGACACATCCCCAAAGGCAAGGGAATTAAAAGCAAAAATGAATTACTGGGACCTTATGAAGATAAAAAGCTTCTGCACAGCAAAGGAAACAACCAACAAAACTAAAAGGCGACCAACGGAATGGGAAAAGATATTTGCAAATGACATATCGGACAAAGGGCTAGTATCCAAAATCTATAAAGAGCTCACCAAACTCCACACCCGAAAAACAAATAATCCAGTGAAAACATGGGCAGAAAACATGAATAGACACTTCTCTAAAGAAGACATCTAGATGGCCAACAGGCACATGAAAAGATGTTCAGCGTCGCTCCTCATCAGGGAAATGCAAATCAAAACCACACTCAGATATCACCTCACGCCAGTCAGAGTGGCCAAAATGAACAAATCAGGAGACTATAGATGCTGGCGAGGATGTGGAGAAATGGGAACCCTCTTGCACTGTTGGTGGGAATGCAAACCGATTCAGCCACTCTGGAAAACAGTGTGGAGTTTCCTCAGAAAATTAAAGATAGATCTACCCTATGACCCAGCAATAGCACTTCTAGGAATTTACCCAAGGGATACAGGAGTACTGATGCATAGGGGCACTTGGACCCCAATGTTTATAGCAGCACTCTCAACAATAGCCAAATTATGGAAAGAGCCTAAATGTCCATCAACTGATGAATGGATAAAGAAATTGTGGTTTGTATACACAATGGAATACTACGTGGCAATGAGAAAGAATGAAATATGGCCCTTTGTAGCAACGTGGATGGAACTGGAGAGTGTGATGCTAAGTGAAATAAGCCATACAGAGAAAGACAGATACCATATGTTTTCACTCTTATGTGGATCCTGAGAAACTTAACAGAAACCCATGGGGGAGGGGAAGGAAAAAAAAAAAAAGAGGTTAGAGTGGGAGAGAGCCAAAGCATAAGAGACTCTTAAAAACTGAGAACAAACTGAGGGTTGATGGGGGGTGGGAGGGAGGGGAGGGTGGGTGATGGGTATTGAGGAGGGCACCTTTTGGGATGAGCACTGGGTGTTGTATGGAAACCAATTTGACAATAAATTTCATATACTGAAAAAAAATTTTTTTTTTCAAAGAAATGCTTCTGCTTACAGAGGCCATAGACTCTGGTGAGGGGCCTAGGGATGACAGCTCTATCTGAGAGCATGAGGATATTTTCTCTGAGCCTGGAAAAATAAAAGGTATTGGGGATGTATGAGGCGTAGAGACCTCTCCTTTTTTGCACATAGTGCCTTGGATGAGGCGGAAGGTTTTGGGATGGACTTTGGGAGCTAAGTTAGTGGCTCTTCACTCTGCCTAGAAACTTCCCCCCCCAAATATTCATGTGGCTGGTTCCTCACTTTATCCAGGACTCTATTCACAGGTCATGAGCTTCTGAAATGCCTTCCTGATCACTCAAAATTAGTCCTTCCTGACCTTCTCTCTTTTTTGTCCTTTATTACTTTCCGGTTCTAACGTCAACCTGAAATTTTATAACATACATGTTGTACCTATGTATTTATATATTTATTTATGTAGAGGCTTTTTTTTCTTCTCCCCCACCAAAATTTATGCCCTTTGAAGGCAGGGATTTGGGGTTGTTGTTTTTTTTCAACATTACATAATACACGGTAAGGTATCAATAAATACTTGTTATGTGATAAATTTACCATATACCTTGAAAGGACATGAAGCATTAAAATGTAATTTTTAGGGCCCCCCAAAATTTAACTTTTTGTAATTTTCAAATTTTTTATTAAATATTGTGTGTGTGTGTTTATTTGTTTGATTTTATGTTTATTTATTCTTAAGAGAGAAGAAACAGAGTGAGCAGGGGAGGGGCAGAGAGAGAGGGAGACACAGAATCCGAAGCAGGCTCCAGGCTCTGAGCTGTCAGCACAGAACCTGACGCAGGGCTTGAACTCATTAGCTGTGAGATCATGACCTAGGCCAAAGTCGGACGCTTAACCGACTGAGCCACCTAGGTGTCTCAAGGATGTTCAGTTTTAAACCAGAAAAGTTCCCAGCAAACCGGGACAAGCTGGTTACCCTACCTAGGCCTCCTAGCCATCAAAGACCATCCTTCAATTCAGTAACTAAAGGGTAATAATGCCTGACATTGGTTAAATATTATGACTGTTGTTTGTTGTTGCACCTGCTTATACTCCCAATAACAGATTATGTGTTTCATTTCTCCCTCTCTTTGCCATCACCTGTTATAGTCCTAATGTTTCATTTTTATTATCCAGCAGTAGGAAATATATTCTCATTTTAATATTTTCATTTTCTTAATGTGATGGATCATCCTTTCATAGGATAACTGGCTATTCATGTGTGTTTACAAAAGTGTTTCACCATGGCAGAGAGAGGCTGATATGACCAGGCTAAGTAAATGGCTCCAGGCTGTTCAAAAATTTCATTTTCAATAGTCTTTTAAAAACCAAAGCTTTGGAGGGGCTCCTGGGTGGCTCATTCAGTTGAGACCTCTAGATTTCAGCTCAGGTCATGATCCCAGGATCATGGAATCAAGCCCCACGTCAAGCTCCATGCTGAGCGTGGAGCCTGCTTGAGATTCTCTCTCTTTCTCCCTCTCTCTCTCTAAAAATAAAAACAAAATAAGAAATAAAAACCAAAGTTTTAGAAAAATTCTCTGGCCCAGCCTTACTTAGAGTGACGTGGCTCTGCATCTCCAAATTGGCCATAGTTTGCACCCGAAGCAACTATCACAATGGCAAAAAAAGGTAAACTGATAACCAAAAGCCCTTTCTTCCTTTTTTCACATTGTGTAGGCCACCTGAGCATCCTGTACCATAGTAAAAAAGCAGAGAGTGACAAATTATGGCTAATATTAAATACCTAGCCAAAGCAAGGTGGATAATTAATACATGGATTTTATTTTACTTAGAAACATACAGCAGTATGGTACTATTGCTCTTTCATCTTGTGAGCCATATTTATACTCCCCGCACTAGACTCCTGTGACCACCAAAATAAACACAGTAGAGTCTGCTCTAAATGTGCAATCCATACAATTATATGTCCAAAGTCAGGATGATAACTAGTACAGTCTTGAAAGGAAAAGCAAATGTAAAGACAGAGACTGAAAATGAAATACCATAGTTGGTCCTCTCATCTTTTAAAATGTTTTATGTCTTGAGGAAAGAGTTAGGCTCAAAGAAGGTAACTGAGAAGGCACCATGGAATTACTGCAACCCATGTGTGGTCTGAAAACAGTGACAAAACCTGGTTTAAAAAATTTTTGCCCAAGTTCCATGGCTGAGAGGAATAAAGCATGATTTTAACCTTGATAAACAGTATTTCTGTGGCTTTTACGTCCTCTCAAATCATACATTCATGATCTGTTATACAGATCTTATATGTGACTTGTATAATAACAGATTTTTTGCTTGCTTTCATGATATCCTATTTAAAAGAAAAACAATTCCTTAGGCAATGTTTATAGTGCATTATTCACAATATTTTGGTACGTAGATAGCGAGGGTGGAGGCAGTAACAGAGCTGGAGTAAGAGAATAAGTGGCTCACAAAACTACTTAGAATAAGCTTACTCCTGAGTAACATAATTTAAGCTTGGAAAAGAACCATCCAACCCCAAATACCTCCTAACTCTTTGTTGCAATGCCTGGACCTCCATCATTTGATCCTAATCATTAGGCCTTGAAATTTTTCAACAAGAGTACCCTACATGTTTCTTTTTAAAGGCAACTATTTTCAGAATATGTAACTCAACAATAATACAGCAGGTGAGAAGGAAATGCCAAAGAAGCTGCATCATCCAACACAGAAGTAAAGTTCTTATAATTCCTATAAATGTTCCTTCTGCCCCTACTCAATGACCAAAGAAGTATGAAGGAATCAAAGGCAAGACCTATCTTCTTTACAGCCCACCCTGATCAATAATAATAATGAGTCATTTCCCTACCAGCCCCATTGCCACTTGTCATAGCCAAGTAATGATCTGTTCTTCACCACTGCATCTTAAGACCCCCAGAGGAGCCCAACCAGCATCCGACCATTCATTCACCAAGCCATGAAGATGGAACATCTGGCCTGCATGTTCTAGTTTGTAGGAAATCTTACACTGACTGTCTCATTTCATAAATACAACAAATGTGGGGTTGTTTTACTTTTTAAATATTATTTTTAAAATATAACCTATTAACAGAAACAAAATATAAGGAAACAGTTAAGAATCAGAAAACTAGAGGGGTGCCTGGGTGGCTCAGTTGGTTAAGCTACCGACTTCGGCTCAGGTCATGATCTCAGAGTTTGTGAGTTCGAGCCCCGTGTCAGGCTCTGTGCTGACAGCTCAGAGCCTGGAGCCTACTTCAGATTCTATGTCTCCCCTCTCTCTATGCCTCCCCTTCTCATACTCTGTGTCTCTCTGTCTCTCAATAATAAATAAACATTAAAAATTTTTAAAAAAAAAAAGAATCAGAAAACTAGAATCAGAAAACGGTTAAGTGTCTGACTCTTGGTTTAGGCTCATGTCATGATCTCACGGCTTCATGGGTTTGAGCCCCGCATTGGGCTTTGCACTGGCAGCTTGGGATTCTCTCTCTTTCCCTGTCTTCCTGCACCTCCACCACTCATGCTGTCTCTGCCTCTCTCAAAATAAATAAACTTTAAAAAAAATACAAAGGAAAGAAAGAATTAGAAAACTACTTTTTCATTAAAACCTGAATTACTATTCATGCTGAACATCTGAAGAATTTTCATGACTAGCAGGTAGCTCATTTACTATTCTGTTATTTTTATATGCCGTATCTTTTCATTTAAAGAGCTAAATCCAAAGCCACTTGGAGCAGCAAGAAAAATAAGACAAATCTCTACACACATGTAAACATGGAAACTCATGTCTCAAAAGGAAACTCCTTTTCTCTTTGCATGGGCTTTAGATGGGCTGATATTTGGGGGTGGGGCCGACGCCTTTGGGAGGTAATTAAGTTTAGATGAGGTCATGAGGGTAGTGTCCTCATAATAGAATTAATGCTCATAGAAGAGGAAGAGCTCTCTCTCTGTGTCTTTCCATGTGCACACACTAAGGAGAAGCCGGGTAAGGACATAACCAGAAGACAGCCATGTGCAAACCAGAAAGGGGTCTCTAATCAGACACCGAATCTGCTGGTACCTTGACCTTGGACTTCTCAGCCCCAGACCTGTGAGAAATAATGCTTGTTGTTTCAGCCACCCAGTCTATGATATCTTGTTACAGCAGCCCAAGCTAACTAAGACACCATGTTATACAAAGGCAGGAGAATCGTGCAGTTACTAATATCTGTGGTTATACACACAGAGACACCTACACACACATGGGAAAATAAATGTCCCTCTATTTGAAGGGAAGAGATAAGTCAGGCAATTTGTATTTTTTTAAAATCAAAAGAATAAACAAAATCACATACATAGGATGAACACTGGAGGGGGGGATAAAGGATTTGACATAAATATAATTAGTCATATCAGCAGAGAGAGGTACAGGTTGGTTTTAGTAAACACAGGGTGGTTTTTTAGTGGAAAGTAAATAAGTGCACTGAGGTACTGTACTAATCACATTTGTTCTAACATTGACCTTATAATAATTAAAAATTGATGCTTGCAACATAATACAGCTGTGCAATCATATTTAAACCTAATCATTTCATAGAGAGAGGAAAGTTGTACAAAAAGGTCAAAAACACTTTAATTTCATGACAGTAAATTTACTCTTTATTCCCAAAGTGAAAATGTCTAATTTCTAAAAGAGCAAACCAATAATTACTTATTATAAAGCTATTTTAGTCAATACTTAATTTCTCTATATTGATTAGTGTTTAGACATTTAAAATGTACCCTACAGCAAGAATATGTGTTTACAATACTATTCTCTCTACTGATGTTTGTAAGTATTACAGGTATCGATTTAAGACATGTCTCAAAAATGCCAAACTTAATAGAATCATATAAAATGGAGTTTGATTCTTTCAAAACTGGAATTTAATTTTTAAATGTTTGAATAATAGTGTCCTTAAAGGTCTCTGTATCATGATCATTGTTTCTTCCATTACATATTTTAATGACGAGTGCTCGATTAAACTGTGCGTTATAAATTCTGCCCCTCTCCCAAAAGTAATATGGAAAGAAAATATAAAAATGATCAACTCTACCACTCACAACTGGAACAAAATGTTTTCTCTTTATTTTATGTACTTCTGATTATAAAATAAGGACTGGGATATTATTCCCCCTTAACTTGCATTCTGTGTAACTTAGAGCTCTTTGCAATAAAACGAAATGATGCTTCATCAGGATGTTACTGGGAGTACCAAGGCAATTTACAAACTTTCTATCATTAAGTCTGAGAACATCACTGTGAGGCAGGTATTAATATAACACTTCTCTCTTGAGGAGTTCAATGCACTTTACATAACTTTACTTTATTAACTCTTCCTCGAGCTGGGCTAAAAGGCTAAGTAAGATACCTAACCATGCACCTCATATCCAATGTGTGCATAAAAATAGAGAAGACTCTATCTGGCAACATACTTTAAATTCGCTTTTACTTCTAATCTGGAATTAAAATTTAAGATAAGGCCAATAGGATCACTCAATATATTTGGCTTTTGTTAATACTGATTTTTTTAACAGGTTTCAATTTCATAAATTTGAAGTCAGAGTTAAACACTTAAAAGATGATTAATCCTATTAATTGTTAAGCAGTAATTGTTTTGGAAGATGGATGAAATTCAAGGGTAACAGTCAACTTTTCCCTCTACTAAAATACATCAGAAATTACAAAAGCAGAATATGATCCTGCGGACAGTCATCACAACATCTGTAAGTAAATCTATGCCTTTCTTAGCAAGAGTGCAATGATGCACAAATACAGACACCCAGAAGACAGATATAAAGTGAAGGGTGGGGCACCTGGGTGACTCAGTCGGTTGAGCGTCCGACTTCGGCTCAGGTCATCTCACAGTTCGTGGGTTCGAGCCCCGCGTCCGGCTCTGTGCTGACAGCTCAGAGCCCGGAGCCTGCTTCGGATTCTGTGTCTCCCTCTCTCTCTGTCCCTCCCCCACTCACACTCTGTCTCTCTCTCCTTCAAAAATAAATAAACGTTAAAAAAAATTTTAGGTGAAGGGTACAGAAATACTAATAATAGCTAATAGTGTTTACCCAGTGTCAGCCACTACTTTAATGAACCTACATGTATTAACCCATGTAATTCTCATAACAATTCCCTGAGGAAGGTAATTTTATCCCCATTTGATAGATGAGGAAACTGAGGCTCAGAAAGCTGTGGCTGCCCAAGATTACAAAGTTACTAAGTAGCAGAGCTGGGATACAACCCAGGAAATATGAAATACAGCCAATTATCTAGAAAGGAAGAAAGTTGTTCCCAGCAACCCAAACCATGGTATACCCTATCATAGTGTTCCAAGTCCATAATCTTTTTCCATCCAATTGCAACACTTCCCACCTTGAGGTCAACCTCACAATCAACACAGAACAACTGTTCAAGTTTGTGTATTGTGCTTTCAAAATAAGACACCGAGTATTTAGAAAAGGGTACAAGGAGACAGTATAGTATGATCAGGTGTACAGGACTTTAACAAGCTGCCATTAGATAATTTATTTCTACCCAAGCTTCATAAAATGGAGATCATGGAATTCACTTCCTGATGCTGTAGTCAGAATCAAACAGGTTAATATTAAGGGTTTAACACAGAGGCTCACATGTAGTAAGCACTAAGTAAGTGGTTGCTATTATGTAAGTTAATAAAAAATTATTCATGCCATTCTCAAAACCCTGAAATTCAGAACAATGAAATTTAGCCCATCACAATACTGGTGATAAATTGAACTTAAATGATTGTTTTATCAAATATATGTTCTAGGTATTATGAATGATCTTATTTAATCCTCAGAATAAACCTAAAATTGACATTGGTTATGTCCACTTTTTTTTTAATTTTTTCTTTTATGAGAGGGAGAGCATGAGCAGCGTAGAGGGGCAGAGAGAGAAGAGAGAGAATCTTAAGCAGGCTCCACATCCAGTGCAGTGCCCGATCTTATGACGGTGAGATCACGACCTGAGCCAAAATCAAGAGTCAGACACTTAACTGGATGAGCCACCCAGGTGGCCCATATGCCCACTTTAGATAGGAAAATAAGCTTAGAGATTTTACTTGCCAACTATCCTGACAGTAGTAATTAAATGATCAATCAATTACCTAGATGTTTCCCACAAAGCAGGATGAAAACAAATAAGCAGGGAGATTATTTGACAAACCCTTTCCTCTCAAAAACTAATGGAACTGAAAAAGTTCCTGGACTAAAGTTTCACCTTGTTTAGCTTTTCTATAATCAGAGTAAAGCTGCATCCAAAGAGTAGTCAGAACAGAGATGATAAAGAGAAAAAACACTGCCCCAAAATATATCCTCCATGCCCAGCACATACAAGGTGCTTCTGCTCCTTCCATCAGAGCCACCAAGGAAAACAGCAGGGGCCAAGGTTAGGGCTTTCACAGGGGACAGTGTTAGGGGAAGGCAGGCACGAACTCTGTGCTCAAGGGCTCAGGCCCCAGCCAAAGGGACTGGGACACTGTAAAGCAGATTTGCCTCAAATTAGCTTCCCCTGAACCCAAAGATCCTGTAGAAGTCTGCTTTTGGTCTAACTCATAGAAATCTGCAGAAAAAGAGAAGATACATTACATCAGTCTTTTTCTAACCTCCCTGAACCTTAACCTACCACTATTCTTTAAATTGGAAATGTCTTAGTTATGCAAAACAAAAATACCTCCTGCTGAATTAGGATACTATTCCCTTTCCCTTAATGCAAATAAAACAGTTTTGTCATTTCCATAATACCTACTGTATACAGAAAGAAAATTATCATTTTCATTTAAAGAATATGATTCAGAACTGATTATAATATATAATTTATTACTACAATGACTGAAAAAAGCTTGAAGTGAAAGAATGGAATTTCTTCTTTCACTGGCTAACATACAAGCCAATATGGAGGATGTGGTACACATAATGTAATCATATATAAAAACAGTCACAAGCATAATGACACAGGATTCTCTTACACAAGTGTGAAAAAAAGTGAAAAATAATCAACCCATTGTCAGCAAAACTTTCATTGAAAATATATCCATATTGGGGCACCTGGGTGGCTTGGTCAGTTGAGCGTCTGACTTCAGCTCAGGTCATGATCTCACGGTCCGTGAGTTCGAGCCCCGCATCGGGCTCTGTGCTGACCGCTCAGAGCCTGGAGCCTGTTTCAGATTCTGTGTCTCCCTCTCTCTCTGCCCCTCCCCTGTTCATGCTCTGTCTCTCTCTGTCTCAAAAATAAATAAACATTAAAAAAAATTAAAAATAAAAAAAAGAAAATATATCCATATTATCTCAGGAATCTCAAAGAGCTTGTGTTCCATTACTAACAGGGAGCATGCAACTTAACCATTTCTGCCACATTTAGAATATATGACCTCTCTCGATAACTCAATCAAACTTTTAATAATTGTCATATAAAAGTCAACCTTTTTTTTTTTTACCTATTTTCAGTCACTCATATGATATGACTGAAACACCTAGAATGATTGTGAGCGCAAACAAGGTACTCCAGAAACCCCTTGTTGATGCAATGGTGATTTTAGTCTATTTTCCTGTCCTCTGACCTTAGCGGAGACAGGAGAAATGCTTAGACAGAAACACTGTAGAGATAAGAGGAAGTTGATGAGGGACAAATGCAGAGTAGAACTGAGGAAAACAATGTGGAATGACTCACTGTGCCCTAGTACAGTATGATCCATTTCAGAAGATGCAGTCAGCCACCAACAAAATACGCATTGTAAAACAAAACTTGCTAAAGCATACACTCAGAAAATCAACTACTTCACTGCTTTCCCACTCAATTCCATGCAAATAATTTCCAAACTATCAATCCCTTTCTAACCCTGACCACTTATGTAACTGTAGAGGTGTATTGGGTGATAAGATGGGATATTCTTTCTCCCCAATTCACTCTGTCCTTCCTCCATGGCTTTACTGCTAGCATGGAAGGCATCTTTGGTACAACCTAGTGAAAAGAATTGTTATGGGCTGCCGTCGTGACCCACTGTCACTTTAGTAGGAGAAGTAATCAAAATTAACAAGGAAAACTGTTTACTTGTCTTACAGATTCTTCAGTCTTTTGAATCTAACAACGTATAGAAAAGACCTGACAATGCTCACGCTGGAAGAAGTTAGAGAAGCCTGGGGGAGAGGGGAGAGAACCCACTGAAAAAAGTGAAGTAAGCAACTGGGTAATAGTAGGACTCTCTGGTAATGGAACAGACTTGCCTGTTACCCCCTGCAACAAAGGATCCAACAAAGGGATTAAATTTGGATACCCTGAAAGCACCTCATACTTAAAATTTCTAAAATTAAATTTCCCTGAGAACCAGTTTCTGCTGACTTCCTTGTTTGTTAAGGGTACACTTGTTCTCTCAGGCTCCAAACATGAGTCATCCTGCCTCATTCCTCACCCACCCCCACCATATCTAATTAAACACTAACTTGGGTCTGTTTTTCTCTTCGGCACTTTTTTGCAACTTTCTGCTGCTTTCTTTTCCCATTGCTTCAACTCTAATTTAGTTTTGACCTCACACCTGACTCCCTGACTCTTCCAAACATTCTATCCAGCAGGTGGCTTCAGCTTTGAATTTGAGCTCTGCCTTGATTGGGTCACTATTCTTATCCCAAATATTCTGGGGGCTCTTGGGAGGTTTAGTCAGTTAGGCATCTGACTTTTGATTTTGGCTCAGTTATAATCTCATGATTCATTGGTTCCAGCCCCTTAACAGGCTCCCTGCTGACAGTGTGGAGCCTGCTTGGGATTCTCTCTCTCTCTCCCTGTCTCTCTTCCCCTCAGCTCTCTGTCTCTCAAAATAAAGAATTAAACTTATTTTCTTGAAAAAAGTATTCCAGATCCCCCCTTGTCTGCTGTACAGATACTGCAAGCTACTTCCAAATGCACCCCGAACTGCCTTTCAGTCTTACGTTCTCCTGACTTCCTGGGCACCAGCCATGCTGGCTATAATTCTGTTCCCTACCACACTCTCCTGCCCTGACACCCCACCACCATTGCCTTCTCCTGTAATACAGTCTCCCAGCCCCAGCACATTCCAACCACACACACACACACACACACACACACACACACTTGTTTTGGTGTCAGCTCAGATGTCTTCCATCCCTGTTAAATCTCACTGCACCTTCCCACAGATCCCCCAACAGAAGTTTTTCCTGCTGCCTTCATTTTACAGCAAAACATATTGCTTCATACCATCATTATTATTTTTATTCAAGGATCTCACTTTCCCTACTAGGCTATCTGCCCTTGAAAGGAAGAATCATGTCTTGCTTGTCTTCTTATATCTCTCAGTGAATGGCATACTGCCCCTCACAGACAGAGGGTTCAGGAGCTATTGTATGTGAACAAATGCAGAAACAAAATGATTGCTCCATGTATTGTTTTCAAATAGTGCTTTTCAAGCTTTAGAGTGCCATGGAACTACCTGTGATGCTTATTCAGATATTCTGATTCAAAAGATCTGGTCTGAGAAGCAAGGATGTATATTTTAAATGCTTTTTAAACTAAAACTCCATTTGTTTCCATGGAAAAGGTGCTGTCTGTGCAATTTATAGTCTGAGATATTGAGATAGATCCCACACTAAACTATCATTCTAAAAAAAAAAAGCTTTGTAAAACTGCACACCCCAAATCAACAAAACAATTGATGTGAAATAGTAGTAATAAACACAGATATCATCTGGGGTTAATATTGTTTTAAGGACCAATAATTAGGTCAAATAAATCAAGCAGGGTAATATTTCAGTTGATAGTTTCTACCGAAGATAATTTTCATTCCAAGCAAAAAACTGTTCACAAATATTTACTATAATGCACTACCAAAAAGTGTACAAGAATAATAACCTCTTTCCTTACAGAAAGGGTTTTGGTTGGCAAAGAAATTTCGTTTCCCAAAAATTGAAAAAAAAGTGACTTTAAGACTATAGAATAATAAATAGAAAGGAAAAACCAAAATGATTATCCTTCTGTTTACAATAGAACAGAACCTTTACTTTGTCTATCTTCATTCTAGCCTCATCTTGCTTTTTTGCAACCATTTTCCACGTGTGCCAAGTTTACTTGCACCTTGGATCCCCACCACAGAATCAGAGTTCTTTAGCCTAGTTCAAGTTCTTAGGGAACTCCCTAGATCTTAGGGAAGACACCGTCCATGCAAGGTGAGTAAGTAAACAAAGAGAAAATTGGAATTTTTCCTTAAGAAGCCCAGGAATTCAGGAGCACCTGGGTGGCTCAGTCAGTTAAACGTCTGACTCTTGATTTCAGTTCAGGTCATGATCTCAAGGTTACTTCCTGAGATCAAGCTCCGCATCCGGCTCTGCACTGACAGTGTGGAAACTGCTTAGGATTCTTTCCCTCCCTATCTCTCTGCACCTCTCCCTGTCGCGCTCTCTCTCTCTCTCTCTCTCTCTCTCTCTCAAAATAAAGTAAAAGAAAAGAAGAAGAAGAAGAAGAAGAAGAAGAAGAAGAAGAAGAAGCAGCCGCCGACACGGCCGTCCATGAATTCAGAAAAAACTATCTTTTCCGTAGAACTTAAGAGAAGGGCACCTGGGTGGCTAAGTTGGTTAAGTCTCCCACTCTTCATCTTAGCTCAGGTCATGATCTCCTAGTCGTGAGTTTGAACTACAAATTGAACCCCAAGTCCAGCTCCACATTGGGCTCTGTGCTGACAGTGCACAGCCTGATTGGGATTCTCTTTCCCTCCATCTCTTTGCCACTCCCCTGCTTGTGCTCTCTGCCTCTCAAAATAAACAAATAAAAAAAAAAGAGAGAGGGGCGCCTGGGTGGCGCAGTCGGTTAAGCGTCCGACTTCAGCCAGGTCACGATCTCACGGTCCGGGAGTTCGAGCCCCGCGTCAGGCTCTGGGCTGATGGCTCAGAGCCTGGAGCCTGTTTCCGATTCTGTGTCTCCCTCTCTCTCTGCCCCTCCCCCGCTCATGCTCTGTCTCTCTCTGTCCCAAAAATAAATAAAACGTTGAAAAAAAAAAAAGAGAGAGAACTTAGACAATATAAATTATATCTAATTATAAATTCTGACAATTTATATCCTATTACAGAAATTTTTTACAACTAATATAAAAAATGAATATTTTACCTTTAAAGCATTAATTCTAGTTCTAGAAATATAGCCAAAATAAATAATCATGCATGTAAAAATTTTGTGTATAAACTTTAATTATGATTTTTAATAGCAAAATAACTACAAATGTTAAAAATTTTAAAAATGATTAAATATACTATATTAATAAATCAGAATAGTATATAATTACTAAAAGTGCTGCTGTATAAATCTGCTCTATAAAATAATATATAAAAATTAGAAGCCAATTACAAAATACTATATAAAATATTATACCATTTTACAAGACCCATCCAATCATGGAAAATAAACACTAGAAAGACACTCACCAAAATGTCAGTCGTGGTTGTTTCTGGCTTTGCAGTTATTGTTTTTTTTTATTTTGTTCTTAACACTTTATTTTATACATTATAATAAATGCAGTATTTTTGTAACCAGTACACAAAGAAAGAAAAGTCTGGATTGTAGTGATAGCTGGGTCACCTTGACCAAATTGCTTAAACTCACTCAGCCAGAGTTACTTACTTCATCTAAAAAAGTGGGCCAATAATTGTACCAACTTTACAGGGTTGGGTAAAAATTGAAATAAGTGGTATAATACATGTAAAATTCTTAGTATAATACATGTAAAATTCTTAGAATAAATAGGAGTTTGAAAATACCAATTAAAGGGGTTGTATAGTAATTTCAAGTTTCCCCTCTTTTTTATTCTTAATCATTTTAACTATCAAGCCAATCTACCCTTGAGTTCAAACTCTCCTATATCAAATAATTGTCTCACTAACTTGTGGTGGTTTGTTGATCCAAAGAACATAACTATGGCTGTGGCCCAAGCTGGTATTTTCCACTAGCTGCATTACACACTGGTGATTTTAATAAATGGCCATAACAGCCAACAGGGGAAAGAAAAAAATTATCTTCCGAATCCATGCTCTTCGGGAATTCTATGAAGGAAACGCATAATTGCTAGAATTTGGCTGGCGTATTGAACCTGGCACGTTAAGAAAAGGCATGGGACTTCTAATGACAGAAAATGGTCCAGACTTCAGGTTTGTATGTCATCAAATAAAAATAAATCCTTTAAGCAAAGTACTCTAATGAACCCATGTTTTACTTCTGGGTACACTTTAGTCATTTTAACTGGAAAAATATATTGTTATTCTGCATAATTATTACACTTTCATTTTTCTTGGATGTATGTATCACTGTTAATCAGGTAATAATCTGACTGAAAACATTCACAAGATCAGGCATACACTCCCTCCTTCCTTCCTCCATTCATTCACCCAACAAATACTTATCGGTTACTTACTATGAGACATTCATAATGTAGATAGTGAGGGCAGAAGGAAGATCTCTTCTCACAGAGCACAGAACACAGTGGGAAAAGATTATTCAAATGATTTCATGAAAATATGTCATAATAATGTAACTGATGCTACAAAGGAGAGGTGGTCCAGTACCAGGTGAAGAGTACAGGGCGTGGAATTAGAAGCATCAAGCTGTTAAGATGCTGAGAGTTTTAGACCATGTAAGGAGGTTTCTCTCGTACCTCTCTCCTTCCCTCCCCTCCTTCCCTACCTCTCACTCTTGCCCTGTGTGTGTGTGTGTGTGTGTGTGTGTGTGTGTGTTTGTGTTGCCCATCATCCTGAATGCCCATCATAGACTATCTGTATGAATGCTTTAACTTTGTAAGTTGAAAATGTCAGAGGTGCACATTAGTTTGCCAGAGCTGTCATAGCAAAATGCCACAGACGGGGCACCTTAAACAGAATTTTTCTTCTCATAGTTCCAGAATGCTGGATGTCCAAGATCAAGGTGCTGGCAGGATTGGTTTCCTTTGAGGCCTCTCTCATTAGCTTACAGAAATGGCTGATTTTTTGCTGCCTCTTCACATGGTTTTCCTCCTGTGCCTGCCACCCCTCATGTCACTGTCTCTTTTTGTGAGGACACTTGGGGTGGATTAGGGCCCCACCCAAACACCTTCATTTTAACTCAATCACTTCTTTAGAAACCTTCCTTCTTTTTTTTTTAATTTTTTTTAACGTTTATTCATTTTTGAGAGACAGAGAAAGACAGACTATGAGCGGGGAAGGGGAAGAAAGAGAGGGAGACACAGAATCTGAAGCAGGCTCCAGGCTCTAAGCTGTCAGCACAGAGCCTGACACGGGGCTCGAACTCACGAACCACGAGATCATAACCTGAGCCGAAGTTGGACGCTCAACCGACTAAGCCACCCAGGGGCCCCTAGAAACCTTCTTTCTAAATACCATTATACTCTGAGGAATTGGGAGTTGGGATTTCAAAGTATGAATTTTACAGGGACATGATTCAGCCCATAACAGGGTATTAGGGGACAGAGTTGCCACATACAGTTACGACAGTTATATATACTGCACAACTCCAGGATGTGTCACCCACATCACAATTATAAATTTTTGTATTTTTTATGGAAAATTTTCTCTCAGAAAGCTTTTTAATTGAAAACTTCCTGGAGGAAGATTTACCTTTTTCTGACTTTTGCAAAGGACCTCTTGGGCTAGCAGTGTTGCTCTGTGCTGGGAAACCCTTTTCTGGCCCCCGTTTGGCCCTCCCTCCATGCCTTCCTTGAAGAGTGATTTATTCTGAACGATTAATATAGAAGGAGCTCCATGAAGGTCCTATGTCTGCACTCCCATAATAGAGGCAATGTGGGGTAGGATTAAACAGACAACTTCTAGAATAACATGACCTGGGCTTAAAGACCAGTCCTACCAATGTACGACCATAGGCCTTATTTAACATACGTGTGCTTATGATTCCTCATGCATAAAAGTGGGAAATGTCTCTACTTTTTCGAGTTAGTGTAAGATTCCAACAAGATTACACCTATTTACAAAGTGTAAGTGATTTATGAGAAGTGCTCCATGATTACAAATGCTTACAGTGGAGTTCTGGGCAGTGGTGATGGCTGCAAACAACATGACTGTAGTTAATGCCACTGAACTGCACCTTTAAAAACCACTTAAAACGGAAACTTTTCAGGTTATGCATATTTTACCACGACTTCTTTTTTCATGTCCACTGTGATTGTATGGTGAGAAAAAAGGGAAATTTTGCTACTGAAATACAAGATTGTTTTGAGAATCAAGCAAGATACTGGAGTGCCTGGCACGTGGCAGAAACTTGATAAAAGTTAGTTCCCTTTTCCATTAGTTCTGGATCGCAACTGCCCCTAATGGTGACAAGTCACCCAGAATGCTCTCTGTAGTTTCTACTTCCAGATAAAAAGGTTCTTCTGAGGGGAGAAAAAAATCTCCAACCCTTGTGATGTTTCTTGTCCTGATACTGCAGATGGTGGCAACGATCCCTCTGGAAGAAACCTTGCGGCTTAGCCTCTGTTATACTCAAATCTAATATCATACATTGTAAAGTATCATAGGAAATGCTTGACACTATTCAAAGAAGACATGCCATTTACTGTCCATTTTGGATAGGCAACTGTAACATTGGTTTCAAAGTAACAGATTTTTTTCAACGACAGCTCTAGGGAATTTATGTGACTCATGACAAAGTAATTCTGCAGGAGTTGAGGGATTAGAAAGTAAAGTCATTAACTCTTTCTTCAAAGGAAAACCACAATAACCTAAAAAGAAGGCATGAAAGATATAAATATGAATTTCATATTTAATATACAGCCAATAGTTTATTTTAAAAGATATATTCATCTTCACCTACTAATCATTCTCCTTGAATTTGACTATTTTTTTTTAAAAATCAACATATTCGTGATTTCCTGAGTTTAAATAAATCATGCCATGATCCTGAGAACTTGGCAAGAACATCAATGATTTTACATCTGGTATCACACACCAGCTGCATGTTGAGGGAATGAAAAGCTTTTCTATTTCTTTACCTTGCTTCATTAGTGAGTATGTGGTGATGCATGCATTACCGCATGTATTCAGGCTCAGCTCCCCATATGGAGAGGCATCCAGCAAAGCCACAGAACCCAGGCATCATTTGCTATGATGTTGAATTTTCAAAAATACAAAGGTGGTATTTTTACTGAAATATTTTGATCTATAAATGGACATATGTTTTTTATCAATAGGGCTACATAGTTAATGGATATTGGTAGAACCTGTTGCAAAAGTCTCTAATGGAGAAATAACTTTAGCTGTCACAGCTGAACATATGTACAGTATGGTACCCATCTTCAAATTATCATACAGCAAAAAAACAATAATTTCCTTGCCAAATCTACGTCCAACACATTTTCTACTTAGTTCTTGACAACTATACTACTTACTGGAAAAATATCTGCACTACAAGCTCTGTGGTTATCCAATTAAAGAAATCTTTATGTGTCCTTATCCTCACCACAGTTACTTGCCTTATGTTTGCATATTGTAAGTTTAACAAACACTTGTTCTTATTATTTATCTATTGCTGTGCAACAAATTGCCCCAAAATTTAATAGCTTAAAACAACAATAATAGTTTATTATCTTTGGGTCAGGAAGGTAAGAGTGGCGTGGGCTGGGCAGTTATGGCTCAGAGTTTCACATGAGGTTACAGTCTAGGTGCCAGGACTGCATTTGTCCTAAGGTTTGACTGTGGGTGATGGATCCACTTCCAAGATGGCTCACTCAGGTGATTGGCAAGTTGTCGCTGACTCTTTTGGTAAGAGGCTATCAGTCCTTTCAATGTGGAACTCTCTAGAAAGTTCCTTAAATGTCCTCATGACATGACAGCTGAATTTGTCCAGAGTGACTGATCTGAGACCACATGGCAGAAGAGGCACTGTCTTTTACAACCTAGCCGTAAAAGTCACAATGCTGGCACTTCCATCACAGTCCATCACAGTCCATCACAGTCCATCACAGACAAACCAAACCTGGCACAGTATAGAAGGGGACTACACAAGGTCATGAATATCAAAAGTAAAAATCACTGAGGGCCATCTTGAAGGCTGGCTCCCACACTCCTAAATATTTTTTTTCAAATTTGTAAGTTTTCATTGTACATATACTTTTGTTTGGCTGAAATCTGATTTTGCATATGTCCACTTTTCTGTCTTGTCAGAACATTAAAATAAAAGTAAAAACAGAGGTTCTCAACCATAATAACAATGTAAAAATTATAAACACATCCATATTTAAATAAAGAAAAAAACTGAGACATGCCTGGATGGCTCAGTTGGTTAAGCATCCGATGTCAGCTCAGGTCATGATTTCATGGTTTGTGAGTCTGACCCCACGTTGGGCTCTGTGCTGAAAGCTTAGAGTCTGGAGCCTACTTCAGATTCTGTGTCTCCCTCTCTCTCTGCCCCTCCACCACTCACACTCTGTCTCTCTCTCTCAAAAATAAAAACATTAAAAAAATTTTTTAAGAAAAAAAAAATTAATCTCATCTAACAGCGAAGCTATTTGTAATACATTGAAAGCATTTACCTAAGAGTAAAACAAAAATCACTTTAAGTCATTGGTTAAAACTAGAGATCAGGAAATTATTTGGAGAGATTTTTCTGTTTTATCTTACTCAATATTCTGAGGTAATACCAATCATTAATCTCAAACTATTTTTTTAAATAAGATAAAGCTTCTGCATATGTTTTATCTTCTGAAAGTTTTTAATTAATGATACATTAAGGGAAGGGAATTATTTGTTTGGCTTTTTAAAGCAATGAAAAGGAAATATTCACGCAGAATTTATCACTAAGTTACTTGCAGAATCTTTAACTTGGTACCGACCTTATTCATTCAACAAATACGTCTGAGCACCTTTTGCTTTGAGATACTCTGGGGATATATAGAAATCTAAGCCACAGTCATTGCCCTCAAGAAGTTATACCTTGTTAGGTTGACAAGGTAGGTTTACCCACCTTTTAATGCTAAACATTGTACAGTAATTTTCATAAGAGAGGGGGAAAGTGCAGTATGAGTTAGAAGAGGGAGAAATCAATTCTAATTGGCAAACCCAGAAAAGCATATGGAAGGAATATTGGCATTCGAGGCAACTCTTGAAGGATGAGCAGCTTTTAACAGTGGGAGATAGTAGAGTGGTTACTACAATGAAAGGAGAAGCAAAATCAAAGTGTACATGGAGGAAATCATTAAGTTACTAACACACCTCGCCCTCCCCAGTATAGGCAAATTCTCCCAATAGTCCCATATTCCATATTCCCACATTTTCCATATTTCAACTTGAGAAGCAAAGTAGATTCTGTTGCTCTAATGACTACATCCTAGTCCTCTTCGTCCTTCATCCAATACAACATCGTCATTACCTTCCACTGGCCTTTTGGTTCACATTTTCTGAGCCTAGTTTTCCTGACATTCCATCAGCACTATAATTTACACACTATACTTTCAATAAGTTCTTTTTTTGTTTATTTGTTTCAATTAACCAGTGAAGGCTTCTATGTAAGATTTAAAATTTAAACTATTCTGATACAGCTATTGTGTCAGATTGTATTTTCCAACAAGACCACAAAAATAGCCCAAGCTAAGGTCCCAGTCTTAGCCACCATCTGAATGCCACCAAAAGACTGATCTCCAGTGGGAACTCCCTGGCTGAGCCCAGTCCACACCAGGTAATAATGAATGGACTGTTGTTGTTTTAAACCATTATGGCTTCAAGTGGTTTGCTTCAGAACAGTAAATATTAAGGAAAGATTCTGACACCTGGAAGCAGAGCACCACTGTAATAAAGTCCTAAGACATGTAGCATTATCTGTAGGACCAGATTGTGAGCAGAAAATGGGATGACATTGAGAAGACTGTTAGTGGAAACCTAAAGAGCCTCCACAGAAGTATTATGGAAGCCTAGAGGGCTTCACAAAGGCTGTCAGCAAGGGCTCAGGCAAAGTAAGAAAAATGTCATTGGAAACAGAAAAGGCTCACTTGTTAAGCAGAGGCCCAAAGTATGGCAACACTGTTGCCTGTGGTCATGTGGAAGATGAGAAATGTACCTAATGAATTCCAAGATCTAGCTAAGGAGATTTTCAGGAAGAATAACAAAATCACCACCTGGCTTCTTATCACTGCCGATGATAAAATGCCAAAGAAAGATAAGCTAAAGAATGAACTATTAAACAGAGGAGCCAAGACTTGCTACGCTTGAAAATAAAACTATTTCATACTCTCAGCCTATCTAGACAGCAAATGATTCTAAAATTAAAAATAGTTTTATAAAAGCAGGGGCGGCACACACCTGGGTGGCTCAGTCATTTAAGTGTCCGGATCTTGATTTCAGCTCAGGTCATGATCTCGTGGTTTGTGAGATTGAGCCCCGCCTGCAGGCTCCATGCTGACAGAGCAGAGCCTGCTTGGGATTCTCTCTCTCTCTCTCTCTCTCTCTCTCTCTCTCTCTCTCAAAAATAAATAAAATAAACTTAAAAAAATAGTTTTGGGGCAGAGATGAAATCTAGTGCACTATCAGAAAAACAGTGTCTAAAAATGAAACTGAAGGCTTGATAAATTATTTGGTAGGATTTTAGAAAGATCTAATATAGTACCTCACAGAACCTTCCAATCAGACCAGAAGCTTTTTAAGGATCTTCTCAGTAAAATAATAAGCCTTTAAGAATCTTACGGATGGTCATCCCACAGCAGTGTCATACTGAGCCCAAGTTAGAGAAGTGCTTAGCTTGAAGAAATAAGATTACAAAGTGATACATTTATTTTTTTTAATGTTTAGTTATTTATTTTGAGAGAGAGAGACTGAGTATGGGAGAGGAAGGGAGAGATGGAGAGACAGAATCCTAAGCAGGCTCCGAGTTGTCAGTGCAGAGCCTGACGTGGGTCTTGAACTCACGAACTATGAGATCAAGACCTGAGCCAAAACCAAGAGTCAGATGCTTAACTGACTGAGCCATCCAGGTGCCCCAAGTGATACATTTAAATACACACAAACACATTGTTTTTAAGAGAGTTATTCTGGTGGAACCACAGCCAACCTGTACTAAAAAGGACAAATACCAAATATTAAATAAAAAGAGGACTTTTTACTACTCTCTATATTACATGCAAAAAGCGGGTTGAGAAAGCTGCTTCATTGCAAACTCAGGATTTCTTTTTGGGAAAAAGACAAGGATGACTTGGAGGGCAGAACCAAAGGTCCAAAGGGTAGAGCCAATAGCCATGACAAACACCCACCAAGCAGGTAGACTGAGCCCTAAGCCAAGCTCTGGAAACATAATTAGGGGAAAAAGAAGATTACCCACTCTCATTTAATAATCCAGACATGAGCATTTCAAGGCTGACAAAGTGGCTCTGCTTAAAAGGTTATCCAGGGATACAATCTTTTCATGCTGTTCCTCTTCCAGAAACCTCCTAGCGTTATCTTCATTGACAGAGTCAACACCACCATATTTACATTGTCACTTGCAGGAAGGGGGAGACAGAGCAGAATGGATGACAAAATATTCCTTATTAAAATAGATTACAGAACTTCCACCCATTATTTCTCCTGTCCTCCCATTGGCCCAAACTTAGAGCCACCCTAGCTACAAGGAAGCCTAGGAAATATAAACTGTACTTGAGCAGATATATACTTAATTTTGGCACAAAAATTCTAAACATGCCCTGTGATCCCTGCTTCTTGGTATTCGCACCCTTGTAAAATCTCCTCCTCTTGAGTGTGGGTGGGACCTGTAACTTGTAACTATTGGTTAGAAGCATCTAACCAATAAAATATGGTAAAGATAATGGGATGCACATGACCACATTATTTAAACCCATTAAGGCCATTCTGTTAGGAGAATCTTTCCCTTGCTGTCTTCCAAGATGCAAGTGGCCATGTTGTGAGCTGCCATATAGAGAGGGCCACACAACAAGGAAGTGAGAGCAGTGCTTGTCCAACAGCCAGCATGGAAATGAATGCTGCCAACAACCCCAAAATCCTACAGGTCAAAAGACAGAGAGTAGTTCCACCCTTCAACAAGAGAGTAACAAAACATTGGTACCCATCGGCAAACTTAAGGCAGTTAGTAAAAGACCACAATCACAGGGAACCAGCCACTCAGTCTGCCCAGTGAGCCCAAGTCATAGAAGTCAAATTACAATTAGCAGGTGAGCATGTAATCAATATATAAAAGATATAGTATGAATCAAATGCTAACCAATGCCACAGTAACTTGTTGTGATGTGACCATGGCACAGTATGGACAGATAAACCCGCAAATCTGACTCCCCAGAACAAGGACTGGATGAACAATGTTAACGTTTTTTTCAGTGACTCTCTTCTGTTTGCTAGGTAAGCTGACCAACCTCTTTCTTTTCTGGATATTCTTGTAATCCGAACATGCCAGGTAAAACCACAATGCAGTTATACACATTGTATGGATTGCACCATATAGAGTGACCACATATAACCTGACAACATTGACTCTCATGTGAATTTAATATATTTGCATATTTATTATGAAATTTATCTGACCAGATGGAAATCATGTGTTTTGAGGAAAAGGTACCATTTTTGGTAGTTCACATAGAACTCAACAGAGGGTCTGAGCAATTGACTAATGAGAACATTTTCTAAAATGCATTCAAAATTTACTAAGTAGACATACTCTATCCAACAAAAAAGTATACTTACAACATTAAGGGAGGGGAACAAAGACAAACTTTTAGGGACGTGTCCCAATTGGATATTATCTTGCTTTCTAACTCTGAATCATATACTTTCTCATCAACCCTCAGCCTCAACTTGGGACTCCGGTCTGGTCCAGGGTCTCAAATACCCTCCTGAAGAATTTCTATCTATCCCCAAATATGAAAAGTCCCGCACTACTGTCCTTTCCTGTGCCCCATGAACTCTGATACCTCCAGTTTCTGCCTGATTTTAATGCTCATTTTTCTCTGCTCCAGTTTCTGCCTTCTCTGAAAAGAGCAGTGGACTTTGACCCCATGAGCACAAGGAAGAAAGTAGATGCCATGATTCCATATCAATCTTTCTATACATAATAGCTGCAATACATTTCCTCCTGAATTATCTAAAGGCATACACACCACCTCCGACACCAAGCATATCAGTTCCCTAAGGTTTCCATGACAAATTACCACAAACTTAGATGACTTAAAACAACAGAAATTTATGGTCTCACAGTTCTGGAGGCTAAAAGAAATTAAGGCAGCAGCATAGCCATGCTCTCTCTGAAAGTTCTGGGGAAGGATCCTTTCTTACGTCTTCCTAGAAATCACTCCGATTTCTGCTTCGATAATCACATGGCATTGTTCTGTGTCTGTGTCCTAATTTCCAACTTCTTATAAGGTCATCGGTCATTTGACTAGGGCCCAATGTAATCCATCTTAACTTGATCACATCTGCAAAGACTCTACTTCCAAATCAAGTCACATTCACGGATACTGGGGGTAAAGACTTGAACATCTTTGTGGGGACACAATTCAACCCATAACATCATCAAGGACTGATTTTCTTACATAGACAATGTAATCTAGTTTACCTGAGGAGGGTATACTCCTGCTATCAATGCGACTTAGACCCAACACCCAGCTAAATAATAACTTCAATTGATGATGCTACAAAATTTACACCTTTTATAGGACTTGAGATGTTCTTTTGTCCGTATGTTTTTTTTTTTAATTTTTTTTTCAACGTTTATTTATTTTTGGGACAGAGAGAGACAGAGCATGAATGGGGGAGGGGCAGAGAGAGAGGGAGACACAGAATCGGAAACAGGCTCCAGGCTCCGAGCCATCAGCCCAGAGCCCGATGCGGGGCTCGAACTCACGGACCGCGAGATCGTGACCTGGCTGAAGTCGGACACTTAACTGACTGCGCCACTCAGGCGCCCCTGTCCGTATGTTTTTAACTGTCTAGCTCTCTGGAGCTGTTGAGTTTGCAACCTCTTGGATAGAGTCCAGTTTGTAGGCCTAGAACCAATTACACTTTTAAGGTGGCTATGTACATATCTGAAATATCCTCTTTTGTGTTGTTCTTAAATTTTAACTCTTAAAGGATAAATTTTGTTTCAAACTTCTAAAGGAAATTACCTCATAATAACTGCCACATACTGACAACATGAGCTTTGTGTTGCTTTCTAGATTAATACATAATGGTTCAGTGGTGGAGGTTAATAGAGATGTAGATTTTACCAATTATGAAACAAATTTTTAACCATTAAAGTAATCTGAGGGGTGCCTGGGTGGCCAGTCAGTTAAGCATCTGACTCTTGACTTTGGCTCAGGTGATGATCTCATGGTTCATGAGTTCAAGCCCCACATCGGGTTTGCGCTGATAGTGTAGAGTCTGCTTGGGATTCTCTTTCTCTCTCCTTTTCTCTCTGCCTCTCTCTCTCTCTCTCTCTCTCTCTCTCTCTCTCTCAAAGTTAAAAAAAAAGTAATCTTAAAAGGTACTGGAGACTGGTCTATAGTAGTGAGTAGTCTGCCCCATAGGTGTTTAGTCAGAGGGTCAACATGTTGTAGATTAAAGAGTGCACAGTGACCAGCATATAGCAAGTACTCAATAAATAATAGCTGAAGCAGTAACAGAGAGAAGGTTCATCTGAGATCTCATCCAAATCTGAGACTGTCAGATTGTCTATTTAGAAGAAAGTTATAGTTGCATGTCTCAAGTAAATACCAATGCAAGGTAGCTATTATCATTCTCAATTTACAAGTGAAGAAATGAAGGCTCAGCCAGTTTATGTGATATATGGAAGGTCACACAGCTAATAAAATACAAAACCAAGACTCAATCCAAATCTGACTAGCTCTAAAGTCATATTTACCACTCATTACATTATTTCAAAGAACAAAATAACTGATTATCCTTCAGAGACATAATATTAAATGGATAATAATTTTCAAGTAAGGCCTAGACAAAGATGTCATCAAAGATACATATTTACATTTTTTACTTAAATCAAGGAGGTACTATTTCTCCTCCTTGAAGAGGTCTCATGAAGGAAAGGCATCAGATGGCTAGATCAGAAGGGTATTTTACCTTTGCTGAGCTCCATCCTTCGGAACAAAACCCAAGAAAAAGTCTCACTGAGGCTTCCAGTGACCACTTTAAAGGAAGTTTGGAGCTATATACCAGAGATTACTGCTGGGAGAATTTGCAAACTTTGGAAAATTGTTCAGTTTATTTATCTCATTGAACTCTTTTTTCCAAAATGATTACTTGAAAACTCATAAAGAGAAAAGGACCGGGGTGCCTGTCTTCAGGCATATTAAAGAAAAGGGAGCTATGTTTTTGTTTTTTTGTTTTTTGTTTTTTTACCAACCATGCCACATGGAGAGAATAAAGACCTTTGATGACCCAGTTGGCAGTGGGAGGGTCTAAAAGAAAAGTTCAGTGTTAAGGGAACAAGTTAACTAAGGTAAGTGGCCAAACTATGTGGCAAAATAAAATTGAAACGACCTGGAGCTGATTGGAGCCTGTCTCAACAAACAGTAGAACACTGCACCATCTCCAGTGGGACACAGAGATGACTGACCAAAGCACATGCACTCCAGTTGCTCCGTAGGAGTGGTTCTCAAAATGTGGTTCCCAGGCCAAAACATTACATCACCAGGGAGCTCATTTGATGTGCAAATGATGCAGCCCCATTCCGGACCTACTGAACCAAAAACTCTGGGGACGAGGCCCAGCCATCTGTATTTTAACAAGCCTCCAGGTGATTACGGTATCCGCTAAAGTTTGCAAACCACTAAGGAAGAAGATTTGGCTCATTATGGAATTTCACCTCAGGAGGTACTGTTCTCCTGATGCAAGGTAAAAACAAAAACAAGTTTATTAGGAAGTCACTGTGCTGAGAGAGCTAGACAAAATGATTCATTTCCTCAATATTCACCAACAGAAAGTATCACCAAAGAAGCAAGGCAAATAATTCATTGAACAATCATGAGTCATCACTCTCAATAACATCTATACCCTATGTATATTGCTGCACAATCCACATTTGTTTGCTGACAGTTTTACTTGTTAACCAAAACTCACTATAAATGATATAAAAATAGGACTTAAAATTAGTGAAACTTACCATATCAGTTAGCAATGAATTTGGCTGAAAACAACATATGCCTAAGATAAACACATATTATTCATTCCAGTCAGGCACATTAAAGAATAAAAAAAGAAAATTAAGAAAAAAAATCCAGACCCTGGTTATCAGTGAAGTATAAGGCACTGATGTCCTAAAATGAAAGGTTAAGTATTCAAATATACTCATGAACTTATTTCAAATGTGACAAATGCTACTGCTCAAGACACTGGTAAACATGTGTACATTCTAATGAGATGGAAAAATAAAGAAAAAACAGTACACATGTTCACACCCAAAACCATCTGAAACCATGATGTTTTGTTACCCAGATTGTGTTACATGAATTTTTTTATTTAAATTTTTCATAACAAATAACCAATGTCCTTATCATTATATCATATAGAGCCCAATTTCAAACTTTTTTCTTTCTTCAGACATTGAGTACCTCAGAAAAGGAAGAAATATTTTTAAACAAACATTTTTATTGAAGAAAAAGAAACACAAGGCCTCTCCCCATTAGTAGAAATAAATCCCATGAGGCTGCATAAAGGTAGCTAAGCCATAGATAAAAGCAGACTCCCGGCTGCAAAACATTACACAAATGTCAATGATGCTGGATTAATGCCAAAACTCCTCAGCAAGAGGTACTGACAGCATGAGTCACATAGCTTTGCACAGTGAGAGGGAAGAAGAGGCAGTCCTGGAATTCTATCTGCTATAACCATGGTAGGTGACAGCAGACATTCCTCATCTTCAAGTGCTTAAAATTTTTCTTTATTACAACAGTGATAACTCGGAGAAGATATTAATGTTGGTGGGGAAGGTGGGGGGTGACACCAGAGCAGCAAATGGTTTCAATTTTGTTCATACATTTCTCTTTCCAACCTTGCTGTGTTCAGAGACACCTAATTACATCACCATATGTTTCGAAAAGAACATTTTTTCACTGCATCTAAAACAAACATATGGTGAAATGTTTTTTCAGTGTCATCTTTTAAATAAAGTGAAGAAGAATTGACATAGTATATAATACTTCTAATGTACAAGAAGTTTGAGGACCTTTGAGATCTGACATCAGAATAGAAGGATTAATAATTTTCTTGACATATTTTTGCATGTTTGATTAATTAATTGGTGTCTTGAGACTATGTCATTTTATATCAAGATCTGAATGTACATGGGTTAATTTAGTAATGGAGATCATTTTAATTGGATTCAAAATTGGGGTATATGTCTCTGAGGACCTTAACTGGTCAGGGTAGTCAAAAGTATTAATTAATGCACTTCAGAATATTAACTTATTTTCTAACTGCTTTATGGTCCTCAGAAGTTCATAAAGTTTTCCTCTCAGCACCAACTTATTATGCCCATACATTTGGGTGTTATAAAAGGTTAGTCAAATGTAAAATGACAAAAAAAAAAAGCAAAAAAATGTTCATCATAGGCCTTCTGTTACTGATTTTTAAATTAGTTTACTAAAAATGTACTTGCAGCATCTGGAAGAAAGTCAACTGTGTGTTTCTTGGATAGCTAAATCTACTTTCTATCAAATAGCAATGCATCAGCCAGCATTATCAAATTAAGCCATTTAAACAATGATTTTTGTCAATCTGTTTTGGAAATATATGTGTCAAAATACATGTCAAGTGGTTTGGAGGTCAGAAAACATGACAATTAGTTGTGGCTCTTCGAATGATTTTTGCAACTCTGACCAAGTTACCTGGTCTTTTTGTGTCAGGTGCCCTTATCTGTAAAATGCTGCTACACTCTGACGCTGCCATGGTTCATTAGAGTCTGGGTCTGTGAAGCCTGCAGAGAGAAGAGATTGGGCCTATTTGCTAACTCTCTTGTGCTTATTGAGATACTACCAATCACTTAAGGACACCAAGTACAAGGTATTGCACACCCTGCAGTTTGCAGATGTGAGGTTTGGAGAAATTCTGTAGCCATGTCAGTCCTAACAATAACCGGAAGCCAGCCTCACAGTGCTCCAATACGCATCAGTGAATTCCAATCTATTTCAAGAAACCTCCTGAGGTAAGGCAAGTGGTCCAGGAATACCTTCCAGGCAACATGCAAGGGATGCTGGGCGTACCATGAGTCCTGCTCTATGAGAAAACAAAGCATAGTCCTTTATGCACATTGTCCTCTGTTTTATATTCTTGTTGCATGGGTGAGTAAAGGCTCTTCATTATTATCTAGAACTAGAGGGAGACAAAGCCTCACCAGTATTTGACGTGGCCTATAAGGCCCTACATGGTTTGACCACCTGCTTACTTCTAATATCACCTACCTTGGCTAGCACTGGGGATCCCCTCACCCTCCATGCTCCAGTCAGAACAGCCATCTTGCCCTCTGCTTCAGGACCTTGGTACCTGAGGCTTCCTCTAGAAGGCTCCAATTACATGCTCCACGGGCTCCCACACAGTCTTGATCTAGTAACTCACTCAAATCTATTAAAGTATCACTTTCTCAGAGAACCCTTCTATGATCCCCAAGTCTAGATCAGATTTGTTTGTGATGGACGCTAAACAATGTGATCCTTTCCTTGACTTACCTACATTTGTAATTATGATTCATTGATGGGATTATTTCAGTAATGTGTGTCTCTACAACCCAATGGTAACATCCATGAGAGTGTATAGTTGGACCTTCTACTCACCAGTTCTGTCATTTAAGGTCATAGTTGCAAACATCGGAAACCAATTCTGAAAGATTTACAAGATGGTATAGATAGAGGTTAAAAACGTATGTCTAGCACCAAGCTCCCTGGGTTTGAATCCTGACTCTGCCATTTATTACTCTATGGCCTTGGACTCATTCCTTAACCTCTGTGTGCTTCAGCTTTTTCATATGTAAAATGGGGATAATAAGAGAATCTACCTATTAGAACTGTAGTGAGGATTGAATGAGTTTATTCAGATAAAATGCTCAGTAAGAAGAAAACAAAGCAAATATTAAATACCCAATAAATTTAAGCCATTACTGTATAAGCAGAAAATAAAATGTATTAGTATTTTAAGGGTTATTAATATAATAATTAAATACTGTCAAAAGGTTATTGGGTAATAGTCTATGATTCTGGAAAAGAGAAAACCATAGGAATAGAAGACAGATTAGAGCTTGGGGTAGATGAAGAGTAACTACAAAGAAGTGGTATGAGGAATCTGAGGCATGATGGAACTGTTTGATAGCATGACTGTGGTGGTGAGTCCATACTTCACACCAGAGTCCAGAGAAATGTCTACCATGAAGAGTGAATTTGTTGCATATGAATTTTAAAAATGAAGTTACTTGACAGCTCATATTTTTATCACTGCAATATTAGAGAACCAGACCTAGAGACTGAGCAAAAATTATTGAAAAGCAAGTCCACACTGAGAATCACAGCCCAAAGTAGTTCCATGGGGACAAGGCACCACCACTGCTAGATGGTGGACACCAGAGGACACACTACCACTATCAAGTAGAGCAGGGAATGTGCTAAGCTCCACTGGGTCTCACTGCCCCCATGTCCCTAACTGCCCTTGAAGACTGGATACTAAAACTTCCATGGCAACCACCGGCCAGCTGAGAGGATTTTCTGCCCTTACTTCTTGGGCCACTAGCTGCTGACTGAAAGTCAAGGTGGGTGCAAAAAAATTAGCCAAGCCTAGATCACACAGACATATCTTAGCTGCAAGGGAGGATGGATACATGAGTGTCAGTTTCAGTTCTTCAACGTTTATTTATTTTTGGGACAGAGAGAGACAGAGCATGAACGGGGGAGGGGCAGAGAGAGAGGGAGACACAGAATCGGAAACAGGCTCCAGGATCTGAGCCAGCAGCCCAGAGCCTGACGCGGGGCTCGAACTTACGGACCGCGAGATCGTGACCTGGCTGAAGTCGGACGCTTAACCGACTGCGCCACCCAGGCGCCCCCAGTTTCAGTTCTATAATTACAGGCAAATGCCACCCCCAACCACATTAATAAGGTAGAAAATCATCCTGAACAGAGCGATGGGTTCAGACGCTGGGAATCCAAAATAAAAACTAATACAAAAGAAATAGGTCAATGATAGTTTTCAATAAACACTTATTGAATCAGATTTATAACAGAGAGGCAAAATTAGGACTTTCAGAAAAGCAGTTCTTATTAACAAATAACTTAAGTGGTACCTAAGTTTTTCCTGTCCAATTTAAACATAAACCAGCATTTAATAGGAAGCAGTATGTTCTAGTGGAGAGGGAACCAGGCGACCAGAGATCTTGAATTCACAAACACCTTGACCCCCCTTAAGGCTTTACTCTCATCTCTACCAAACAAAAATTGTTTGATACTGCACAAAATTGTTGTGATGCTGAAACAAGGGGAAAATGATGAAAGTTTTTAAAACTCTAAAATTCTATGTAAATTTATTAGGGAAAAAAATGGCACCTTTAAAATGATTTTAGTCTCTGTGTGCTGAAATGGTAAGGTCTCCAAGCTTTGTTTGCTGGAGAAGAAATCACTATCATTCTGCTCATATTTCCATGGCAGCCCACGGGACAGGGCACACTTCTCTGCCATGCTCCCAAGCACCTCTCCACCTGCTTCCCAGCCACTCTTCTGTGTCTCAGGAGAGGACGAATTGTTAGTGTCATCGGCCTCATTCCTGGATCAAATTTTACTGGTGGAAGGGCTACTACTCTTAAAAAGCTAGACTTCCACTGGCTTTCTATCGCTTCCTGCTCCTATGCTGTCAATTCACAGAGCAGAGCCTGGCTCAGGCACAGGCCAGCCATGCGTATCCATGAGCCAGCTAGGTAGCAGGACTGAGACAGGAAGCAGGGAGCAAAAAGAAGTCTGCTTAGACTTCTTGGTCTCTCCCTCACAGACCACTGTCACTACATAAGGCAAACTTCCTTCTAAAGATAAGGGCACTTGCCCAGCTATCCTGTTTTAGAAGTCATTAACTGTAATTTGCTCCCCTCTTCCTCCCCTCCCCGATTGAGGTATTGCTTCTTAGTCAAGAGTCCTTGAGACTACACCTGGAACTAATATAACTTTGTATGTTAATTATAGTGGGCTTAGGTAATCATCGTCGTCGTCGTCGTCATCATCATCATCATCATCATCATCATCTCCAACTCAGAAAAAAAGTCCTGGAGAGAAGGTGGATCAGTGGTGGGGTTTAGTATTAAAATTCCACCCAAAATAGCAACATTTCTTAGATGAAGAAAGGAAAGCTTTATAACAATATCTATAATTCTGTTTCTGTCAAAGTTAAAATATCCCCCAAACTCTTTGCATGTCCTTATATGATTATGAGAAGAATTTTGTAAAAAGTCAGGAAGGATGCAAACCAAACTCTAACCATGCCTGCCATTCAAGAGGAGAATAGGATGGAGAAAGAGAGGGAAAACGTGAAGAGAGATGTTGGCTTTTTCCTCTGTATAGTTCCGTATATTGTTACATTTTTACAATGAGCAGATATCCGTATCTTATGTGTAAGGGTTTTAAAAGATAAGGTTTACTAGTTTTTAATACACAGAAAAATAACTTGCTATTGAATGTCAGAAATCTAAGAAACAACAAATCTTGTACACAAAGGATTTCCTTAAGCAAATGTACGGCCTTATCTAAAACACAATCTCTCCACCTACCCACCCCCTGAAAAACCGTAAGAACTATAGGAATTTGTAAGAAAAGCCAGTAAAGATATGTTACAAAATAATTCCTATTTTAGGTTTTACCCTTGGTTTGCTTTACTTGCTGTCACCTCTGTGTGGGCCTTTCCTAGAACCAGAGTGTCAAACAATAGCTATTTTGAGTGGTGGATGAAGGATTATGAATTCTCTAAGAACAAGAGAGGCCATAGTTTGCCAAAACAGGAAATGATGTTTGTCTTCTCTACTCAGGGGGTATTTGTACCTAATGCTACATACCAAATATATATGTATATACACATATATACATATATATATATACATATATATGTATATACATATACATATATGTATGTATATGTATATATATTCTATATGTACATATATGTATATATATTCTATATATACCTAGACACAGAGCACACATATGTACACATATATATTAATATAATTCACACAAAATGATACCTGAATCCTTGGCATCAACACAAATGTTGTAAACTAGGTAACAACATTTTAGATACCATTGACTGAAGACAATGCTGGCCAATTAAATACACTGTCATTTAACCTGTAACTTACTAGGTAGGTATAATGACCTAGCTATATCCACCCCCCACCCCTTCATATGTTGAAGTCCTAACCCCCAGGATCTCAGAACATGACTCTATTTGAAGCTAGGGTCTAAAGTGGTTATTAAGGTAAAAATGAGGTCATGTGGGTGGGCCCTAATCCAATATGACTATTGTCCTTATAAAAAGAAGAGATAAGGCCACACACATTGAAGCAATACCTTGTGAAGACACTGGAGGACAACAACCATCTTTTCTTTTTTAATGTTTATTTATTTTTTGAGAGACAGACAGAGAGACAGAGTACGAGCAGGGGAGGGGCAGAGAGAGAGGGAGACACAGAATCTGAAGTGGGTTCCAGGCTCTGAGCTGACAGCACAGAGCCCCACATGGGGGTCAAACCCACAAACTGCAAGATCATGACCTGAGCCAAAGTTGGACGCTCAACCGACTGAGCCACCCAGGCACCTTGACAACAACCATCTTTAAGCCAAGGAGAAAGGCCTTACTTGGACTTCCAGCCTCTAGAATTGTGAAAATAAATTCTTGTTCTTTAAACACCCAGTCTACATAGTTTATTATGGCAGCTTTAGTAAACTAATACAGTAGGTTAGTTATTTTATCCTACTACCTGATTCTTCTGAGATTTACTCATGTCCTGCTAGTGTAATGGATATCTGTTTTGGTAACAGTACCCTGTTCTTTCTAAGGGTTTCTATTCCATGGAGTCCTGAGAGGTCTACTACAACAAAGAGTAAGCACATGATCAAGAAAGCCTATGCTATGTTAAAATTCCTCCCCACCGCAACTGGCCCAGGGAAGACTTCCAGCCCATGCTTTCAATCAGCCTTTCTCTCTTAGGATGTAAAACCTGAGTAGAGTCACACAAGGTGGAAGGACTTTGTCAACTCTAGTACCCTAAACAGACTTTCCATGAGTTTTTACCATAGAGATCCCTGGAGCCACCCTGGTTGTTGACCTTCCTAAGGCCTTACGTTTTTATTTTTTTTCTCTGTTTCTGACTCAATTCATTTCCATTTTTGGCCTAAGCTCACTAGACACAGTCTTAGTTCCTTAAAGCCAAAAACACCTCGGTGATACACATATTATTTTGTACAATGGAATCTCTCGCATAATAGTCTCTTAATAAATGGGATAATTGTATATTCTTGGGCTCCTTAAGGAAAAATGCTTAAAATACATTGCAAAATAGAACCCTTCATCACACCTATCCAATGTGACGATGCCATTTCACGGATGAGAAAGTCAAAGAACAGATGCTACCACACAAACAGACTTTTGCAACACATCAAACAGAACTTACTAAGAATATTAGGGGCAAAAAAAAACAACAACATGGAATTCTGCATTGAACTGCAGAAGTATACAATTTTCTCAACAACCAGGTACCTGTAGCACACTATGACACAGCTAATCACAAGCTGGTGAGTAAATGAGCTCCAGAGTTTTGCAATGATAACTTTGCCTTACTGAACTCTCACACAAAACCCAATGGTTTCTACAGAGAATCCACTTCATTACCAATCATTACTTAATATCATGACTTGGTAATACAATTTTAAGATCATTTCCAATAGTACTGTTTCCTGATATCCCTACACAAGTAATACACAAAAAAGTTATATTTGCCAGAACAGTGATTTACCACAGTGGAAACTACTTATTCTGCACTTATTACTTATATCACTTGCACTTTGTTGGCATAAAGTTTATAAAAAAAAATACTCTCCCAATCCCCTATCATTTACAATTTTTAAATTGCCTAGATCCAGATAATACAATTAAATCTCTAAATTAACATAACCCTTTTCTGCTTAAATTTTAAAACATCAATATAGCTTTCATTTACTTTTCCATCCTCCTTCAATATTAGAAATTAAATTTCATTAGATGGCTTTTTTTAAATACCTAGGAGATTTTTATTTGAGGTCTCTGCTTTTCCGTACCCAAAGAACTACTACAATACCTTTCAAAAGCTGCATAAGCCACAACTTAAACCGATTTGATCATTCATGAAACTGGTATCATGCACACTGCCAGCTTGCTACCTTGATTAGTAAGTATTAGGAATGACCTTTTTATATTCCAGGGAAGTAAATCACCTCCTGAGGTCAGTTAACTAATGGAATCAGCAGGAAAGCCTTATTATCATATCCTACACCTAAGGAAGTTTGCAGGTGTCCCCATTACTAGCTACTGAGCTAACAGCTATTTGCCCAACTGCAAATCTACAAATCAAACTCTCTCCTTTCCTCTCCCTCCCGCCTCTTTTCTCCCTCTCTCCCCTCTCATCACCTCTTCCCCCTCCCACACCACCCCCTTTGGCTTCTGAATGTTTTCATTTCAATATTCTGGATCAGTCCATTTCAACTCAACTTAGCTTCCAAGTAGAGACAAACACAGGAAGAGAAAATGGCTATGACTTATGAGGTCCTAAAAGCCTCTGTGGTGCTTTTTCCTTTATGTAACAGTTAACAATGTCCCCAAATTCCCACACTAATTACCCCAGGAGAAGTTTAAGGCCTGGTCTCTCCAGATCAACGCTGTGAAAGTATACACAGCTGCAGTGGAAAGGTAGCACATGAATTGCCATTAACATGGTAGGCAATCATGTACTAGGGAAGAAAAACCCAAACAGTAAGCAGTATAGACAGACATTTAGCCCTGACATGAACCAGTCATCAGTAGAACCACAGATTTAAAGATGGGAGTGAAGAAATAAGATAGTGTAAGGAAGTTACGATCTGGAAGGAGGTAAGGAAAAGTCTGCACACTACAGTAAACTGCCTCAGTGAGAATGATAGGGGCAGACTCATATTTGTATGGTCTGTAGAGTTACATACTTTTTTTTCAAATGGCACAGAAGTATTTGTTTAGAATGAGAAAAGAAATAATGATGTATTCATTTTTAAAAGCTGACAAATATGACAGACTTTCAATATTGTTTTTCCACATTTTTAATCTGCATACTCTTTGACCACTTCTTCAAATGACAACAATTAAGTCATATTTTCTATAAAAAGAATACAAAATAATAATCTTTTAGCACAGTGGATAGATTTCAGGGTTGTTGTTTTTTTGTTGTTTTTTTTTTTAAATCACCGCTGGATTCTAAAAGTTTCTTTTAATTTCACAATGCCTGATCTTTTTCTAATCCAACAAAGCCTCTTTTTCCTATATGATTAGTTTCTGGTTCTATACCTTTCAAACATTGTTTCTCACCACAGCCTACATACCTTCAGTGCCAAGAACACATTCACACCGCAACACACTGCCCGGTCTCGCACCTTCAAATCCAGCTGCCACTGTCAGAAGCAGTTTTACACTTCTTATACAAGTAATACACTGTGTTTGTTTATGAGCTCACACGATGAAACACAGAACACACATCAATTTTTGCATCATAAAATTTCTCTGTAACCAAGTTATGAGATACAGAAGCATTGAGAGTATCAGACAAATCTACACCCACTTTTAATTGTACATTAAATGGAGTAAAGAACATGAATTTGCTGATAATTTCCTCACCAGAGCACTTGCTTCTTGTGTGATTTGGCTTCCTTCCAGCCCTTTTTAGATAGTAATGCTGACCAAATTATCCTGTTATTCAGAAAACTCAATGAAACATTAGATCATATTTATTTCCAATAATTAAATTCATACCCAGCTGCCGAACAAGAAAAGCATTCTTTCTAACGCAAACCAAAATCAGTTTTTAAAAGACATTGGTCACAAAGAGTGCACGTAATGAACCAGAATATTCCACATTTAAAGCTACACATAGTCATGTAGACAACTATGGATTCATTAATTTGCAGGCAGTAAGGGGGAGTCCTATTCACATTATTTCATTCTTATAAAATGTAATGTTCTACCATAAACTAAACAGTTTACTAAAGAAGTTATAATCATCCCAGAGTGCCTAATATAGAAGCCCGATTTAAAAACCACAAAATAAAAACAATATTTCCATAGACTTAATTGAAAGCATCTATTCACCCTATTCGTAGGATAGCTATGAAATTTTTGATTTGTGTCACAATGACTTTATAAAATTAAAACGCTATATGGGTTTTTTACTCTGAATTTAATAATTTACTAAAATGGAAATCTAACAATACTTCTTTATCACTCATTTGGTCCTTTAGGAAATTCCCAGAGAAAAGAAAGTTTAGAAGTTCAAGACAAAATAAATATGTTTTAAAGCTTGCTTTAATTAAAAACAATCGTGGGGCGCCTGGGTGGTGCAGTCGGTTAAGCGTCCGACTTCAGCCAGGTCACGATCTCGCGGTCCGGGAGTTCGAGCCCCGCGTCAGGCTCTGGGCTGATGGCTCAGAGCCTGGAGCCTGTTTCCGATTCTGTGTCTCCCTCTCTCTCTGCCCCTCCCCCGTTCATGCTCTGTCTCTCTCTGTCCCAAAAATAAATAAATGTTGAAAAAAAATTTAAAAAAAAAAATCATAAAATGTTAAAGACAGCTGTTTTCAATCATGGATGCATATTAGAATCACCTGGGGAGTTTTTAAAACAACTACTGTCCAGACCACACCCCAGACAAATTAATTAGAAATTTCTGCATATAAGACCCAGGTACCAGTATTTGTAAAGTCCCAAGTGATTCTGGTATGTATTAAGAATTAAAAACAATTGCTTTATAGGGACATCTGAGTGGTTCACTCAGTTAAACCTCCGACTCTTGATTTTGGTTCAGGTCACAATCTCATGTTTAGTGGGATCAATCCCCACGACCCGTTCTGCTGCACTGACAGCACAGAGCCTGCTTGCGATTCTCTCTCCCTCTCTCCCCACCCCTACCCCTCCCTCAAAATAAATAAATAAACTTTAAAAAAAAGAACAATTGCTTTATACTATGTTATAATCAGCTGCCAGGCAAGAACAGACAACACATTTAAGAATATTTGCTATGATTTCATTCAGAGGGAAAAGCTACACAAAGTACCAGTGATTTGGTACCCAGCTTCTCCAGATGGCAAGAGGTCCTCAAAGCAGGAATAAGAAGGGTAAAGATTATTTCAATGTGGCTCTAAGACTTTTTGATAAGACTTCAGAAAAACTGACCCTCTCCACTAGACAAGCAGGCTTCTATGATGAACATGGGCTTTGTCTCACATACCCTGACAGGCAGGCAGGCCAGGGAGGGACCTCTTACAGAGATTTGTGGATGTGGCTTTTATTTAATTGAATAAATCCCAACAAGATTTATAGAAAGCCCACAAAACTTTTAGAAAAATTGTACTAACAAAAGCACCCCCAACTTAGACTAAAGGGGATGAGGGAGAAGAGCCCGTAGTGCTACCACTGTTCTACAGACGGTTGGGAGAGGGCTTCTCCGGCCACCGCCACACGGGCCATGGATGAGGAGGAATGACACAGAGGGAAGATCTGGTGCCCAGATAGATTTCAGAATTGTTACTGGTCAGAGTACGTGTTTCCTATCACTACCGTAAAAAGTTAGCACACATTTTTTTTTTAATGTTTATTTATTTTTGAGAGACAAAGAAAGACAGAGCATAAGCAGAGGAGGGGCAGAGAGAGACAGAAGGAGACACAGAATCCAAAGCAGGCTCCAGGCTCCGAGCTGTCAGCACAGAACCCAACATGGGCTAGAACTCAAGAGCCAGGAGATCATGACCTGAGCCAAAGTCAGACACTTAACCGACTGAGCCACCCAGGCGGTCCAAAAGTTAGCACACATTTAGTGGATAAACACAAATTTATGATCTTACAGTTCTCTGGATCAGAAACCCAGTATGAGCTTTACCAAAATAAAACCAAGCTTTCAGCAGGGCTCTGTTTCCTTCTAGTTCTGGTTACTGGCAAAATTCAGTACCCTAAGATTACAGGAATGAGTTCCCTATTTTCGTGCTGGCTGTAAATGGAAGGCCTAATCCAGCTTCTAGAGGTCATCACATTCCTTGGCTAATAGCCTCATTCTCCATCTTCAAAGCCAGCAGCAGACTCTGGCTGGCTCACTTTTCTGTCTTCCTCTTCCACTTTTAAGGATTCAGGTTACTAGATTGGCCTACCTGGACAATCCAGAATAATCTTCCCATCTCAACTCCTTAACTTTAACATACCTGCAAACATTCCTTTTGTCATGTAAGGTAACAATACTCACAGGTTCTAGGAATTAAGATATGGACATCTTTGGGAGCCTTTTTTCTATGTACGTTGACCACTATTGATCACTAAGTGCTATAGGCTTTCTGTTGTCCTTTTGAATGGGAATGTCTACTTTGGTGATCTTATCTCTCTGTTCTACCAGGGTACATGTAAGGGTGGCAACAGGAAGGGCTGGCATGGCAAAGAGGGACAGATAACTGCTCTTTTTAATGCACAAGTCTTCAGAGAAACTGGATCTGAACTCAAGGAGCTGTACCCAAACAACCTCAACCATGTATGAGGAGCCTCAGCCACATCTGGATCTGATTCAGATGAAGAGCTCTTTAATTTTGAACTGATGCTGTAGCAGAATAACATTTTGTAGGACCTTGGAATATTTTGCATGTGAGAGGGATATAAATAATCTGCAACCAGAAGGCAGCCTGTGGTAGACTGAAGATGACTGATATTTTTTGCTACTGCCTCATGACAGGTGGAATCCACATCCCTTCCCTTTAAATCTTGTGACTGCTTTGACCAACAGAGTAGGGCAGAAGTGGTGCAATATGACTTCCTCAGCCGATTATTGTGCCTGTCAATACCAATGCTCAAAAAACATGTGTCAAGTGAGTGGATAAACAAAAAGCCTACCCTTTGAAGGAGTCAAGGAAGAAAATTATCTTAAACATTAATAATTGTGTAAGGTCATATAACCACTTATTGGAGACTTATTATGTGCCAGGCAGTATGCTATGTGCTTTAAATCATGTATCATAATTTTATTATCTGCACTTGATAGATGAGAGCAGAGAGATTAAGAAATGTGAATATAATTACATGGTAAGTGGCTTCACAGGTATTCACACCTGGGTCCCTGTTAATGCCAAGAGTCTCCTTCCTTTCTTTCCTTCTTTCCTCCTTTTTCTTTCTTTTCTTTCTTTCTTTCTTGCTTTCTTTTCTTTTCTTTTCTTTTCTTTTCTTTTCTTTTCTTTTCTTTTTTCTTTTTTCAATAGGGAGAGTGTGAGCAGGGGAGAAGAGCAGAGGGAGGGAGACAGAGAGAGAAACTCAAGCAGGCTCCAGGTCCAGCACAGAGCTTGATGCAGAGCTCGATCTCCCAACCCTGGGATCATGACCTGAGCCGAAACCAAGAGTTAAGACTCTCAACCAAGTGAGCCACCCAGGTGCCCCTCTTTTCTTTTTAAATTCCTATTAAGTTATTCACATACATTGGCATAAACAAAACCACAAACAACGCAAATCAGTGAAAAAGAGTCGAAACTATGTCTCCCTGTCATCACTAATCCTAGTCTCTATTCCTCTCCACAAAGAAAAGCACCACTGCTAGTTTCCTGTGTATCATCCTAAATATACACTAAGGCATTTTTTTTACACAAATGGTAGTATTTTTTTTAATGTTTATTTTTATTTTTGAAAGAGAGGGAGTGCAAGCAGAGGAGATGCAGACAGTGGTGGTGGTGGTGGTGTAAGGAGAGTACAGAGGATCTGAAGCGGGCTCTGTGCTGACAGCAGAGACCCTGATGTGGGTCTCAAACTCATGAACCACAATATTATGACCTGAGCCAAAGTTGGATGCTCAACTTAATGAGCCACCCAGGCACTCCACAAATGGTAGTATTTTAAACATAATAATTCAACTTTTTTTCATATAATCATGTCTCCAAAATCTTTAAACAATATACTGCATCCACACACACACCTACAGAGGTAAAACCTGGGAATCTCAAAGTAATTTGAGGCAGTCTGTTTGTTTAGACAATAAAGCAATTCATGTGGCCAAAACAAGTATTTTATTCCTCCATTTTTTTTCAGATATTGAAAAAGATTTGAATATCTTACAGATATTTAAGATTTGAATATCTTACAGATATTTAAGATTTAAATATCTTAAATATCTATTCCATACTTCATAATAGTTTAGGGGCATCAAGTATTATGTTCATTAAGAAAATGAAAAAACATATGATGTAATTTAAATAGTAATATTAAAATTTTATTCAAGATATAGATGCCTACAGAATCTTGAACAAAGGATAAATGGAAGAGGTTTATTTCTGACACTATCTACTGATTTTTCCTAACCACTAGGGAAATAATATGAGACATATATAAGGAAAACACATGGGCATTTTCCACAGAGTTATGAAATATTTATTCTTATACATCCTGTACCTATAGCTAATTATCATATGGAAAAAATTATCTTGGCCATCTCTTATGCTGTGTTTGTTTCCATCTATTATTGATGCAAAATAAAATTTGAGTGTTCTAAAGACATAGCAGAAAAGTTTTATTAGTAAAAAGAAGAAAATAAAAAATTCACAAAGGATGAAAGGAAGATTTTACAATATGAAAAATTAATTCAGTACTTCAAGAATAACTCCCCTGGAATAGGCATTTATGTTGAAAAATATGAGAAAATTATCAAACTGCATCTTTCAGGATCAATTTGGCTGATAAATGTCACACATAATAAAACTATCAATTAATAAAACCTGTCTTTCCTTTAGAAGTAGGGAAACAAATGGCCCAAATGTTTGGTTGTAAATTTTTCATCACACCTGAGTAGCTTATACATCAAGGTGACACACTAAATAATAGATATACACAAATAATTCACATTTGTCTTAGTATGGATTTCGCCCAGAAACACACTCTGCATCAAGGATTCTCGTGCAAGTAGCTCATTTGAGTTTTCCACCAGGAAAAACTGTGGTGGGGTGGGAAGTCAGAGAGGGGTGTTTTATCAAGGCAGTTAGCACTGTGGGCAATCAGACTTGATAGCCCCTAAAAAAAAAAACTCTGTTGGTGTTGAACATGCCTAACCTATCAGTATTTATCCACTAATTATCATGGTTGAGGACTGATCCCCAAAAGTGTTGATTGTGGACACTTTAGATCTGCTGAGAATACAGGCAAGGGTGCTCAGACCCAGAGAAAGCCCTCAGTGACAAGGCCTTTGCACTACAGGGGTGGAACCTGAGGGAATATGAACAGTCTTGACTACAGTATTTTAAACCAGGGGCAGGCAAATGTTTTCTGTAAATGTCCAGAAGGTAAGTATTTCAGGCTTTGCAGGCCATTTGCAGCTGCTCAACTGTGCAGTTGTACCACAAAAGCAGTCATAGAGAATACACATACATAAGCATGGCTGTGTATCAATAAAACTTTAGTTATAAGCACTGTCATTTGAATTTCATGTAATTTTCATAGGTTAAAAAATGTCACTCTTCTTTTAATTTTTTTCAGCCACTTAAAAACTCAAAAATTATTCTTAGTTTACAGCTAGACAAAACAGGTGGTAAGCTGTATTTGACCCACTGGCCACAGTTTCCAACTCCTGTTTTAGTCTACAAAAATATTTACTGAACCTAAATAAAATCCCATGGGAGATAACATTTGATTTGTAAGAATATCATATAATATTTAGTAACCAACCTAACATAAAAACTGCCCTAATGTTTTGAAAATAGTTTATTCCCATATTAGTTTATTGATCTACAATGAACTTACTAATGAGTTGTTAAAGGGAACATATGCATGAAAATCCACATGACATAAATGATCTCATGTTTGTTCAAAAGCAGAGAGGTCAGGGCGCTTGGGTAGCTCAGTCGATAAAGCTCAGGTCCAGCTCTCGCAGTTTGTGAGTTGGAGCCCCACACTGGACTCTATGCTGACAGCTCGGAGCCTGGAGCCTGCTTCAGATTCTGTGTCTCCCTCTCTCTCTGCCCCTCCCCCACCTCTCTCTCTCTCAAAAATAAACATTAAAAATTTTTTAAATAAATAAAGTGGATAGTCCATCTAACCTGTTCTTTTAAGTCACAATCTTATATCTGATGACTGAAAAAGAAATATATATATATATATATATATATATATATGAATTCCCTTATGACAGAGAGTTTTTCATCAGTCTTTAGTGCACTATACTAATCTTCATATTTAAATTAATTATGAAGTAGGGGCACCTGGGTGGCTCAGTCAGTTGGGCGGCCGACTTCGGCTCAGGTCATGATCTTGCGGTCCGTGAGTTCGAGCCCCACGTCAAGCTCTGTGCTGACAACTCAGAGCCTGGAGCCTGTTTCAGATTCTGTGTCTCCCTCTCTCTGATCCTCCCCCGTTCATGCTCTCTCTCTGTCTCAAAAATAAATAAACGTTAAAAAATTTTAAATTAATTATGAAGTGTACATAACATAATCTAAATAAGCAAGTTCAGAATGTCATTTTATAGAAGGAACTTGGGTGAAATGCTTGGAAGGCAGGGCTAATCTTGGGCTCTGTTTGCATAAGAAGCATGTTATTTTTCTTTAGGTCACAAATTTGGGATTAATATATAGGACAGAGGGAAGAAATGCTGTATATCACAGAAAGGTATAAAATCTCCTCCTGAAAGTGTCTCTTTATGCCAACACTACACAAGGCAAAAGAGAGAACTTAAGTGCAAATCTTCCACACAAGGCATTTTAACTTGGGGAACCCATATGACGTCTCTGATCATCATTTATTTTTTAAAATAGTCATTAAACACCATAATGCAAAAAGCACCTTGCTTGATGCTGGAGTCAGTCAGATCCTGCTTTGTAAGAGCCAAATATTTAAAAGAAGATGTGGGGTATGAATATTACTGAGCCATAAAAAATAACAAAAATCTTGCCATTTGCAATGACATGGATGAAGGTGGAGAGTACCGTGCTAAGTGAAATCAGTCAGTCAGAGAAAAACAAATACCACAGGATCTCACTCATATGTGGGATTTAAGAAACAGAACAAATGAGAAAAGGGAGAGAAAAAAGAAAGCGAGTGGAAAACCAAGAAACAGACTCTTAACTATAGAGAACTGATGGTTATCAGAGAGGGGAGGGGGATGGGTGAAACAGGTGATAAGAACTGAGGAGGACACTTGTGATGGAGCACCAGGTGTCTTGTGGAAGTGTTGGATAACTATATTGCACACCTGAAACTTATATTACACTGTGTTGTAACTAAGTGGCATTTAAATAAAAACTTAAAAAATAAATTTAAAAAATTAAAGTCCAATATTTAGTGGACAGATCACAATTTAATATCAGTGGTCAATTAAACATGTGCACAACGAAGTGTGGGATCTCAGAAAAGAGAGTGACCATCAAGCCTTACACAGAAAATATTTCAGCTAATTCCTAAAGGATAAGCATGTCAGGGCATGTTGTGAGAAAGAGTTTAGAATTTCTCCTGCAAACAAACAGATGAAAGTTCTCTGAGATGGACTGTGACAAGGAGCTATAGCATAGGCAGCAAGGGTATAATAAGGAATCAGATTGAGAGACATATCTGAGCTAACATTGGCTGTACTTCACTGATTAGATACAGGATGAAACAGAATAGTAGTCAGTGAGGACTCACACTGCTAGCAGATTCAGTGGACCAGGTGAACTGTGTTGACATCAATTGAGATATATTATACAGAAAGAAAAGAATTTGTGAGAAAATCACAGTTTGCCTTTGAAAAAATGTTTAAGTTACCTGAATTATACCCAGAATACTCACAGTAACACTGCACCTAATATTAAAAGAAATGTCTGGGATAAAGGGTTAGATTTAGTAGTCTCTATTCCATGGAGAGCTGTAAGAGAAAATAAAAGAGGCTGAAGACAAAATTCTGGTAGACACAAAATAGTTCCTGTTTGTAAAATGGATATAATTGTGGGCTCCATAGAAAGCATTCAGAATTCACAGGAATCCTTTAAGAGGTTCTGTTGAACATTATTTGTTGATTCAGCCAGTATCTATCATATTTTTTCTAAGTACCAAGCCCAGGGCTAGGTCCTCACAAGTTTGCAGCAATGAACTAGAAAGAGAAATTCAGTGAGTCATGGAACTTAGTCTATGTGAAGACAAACTTAACAAGTAAACAAAGCAGTAAAATAAGTCCAGACTGTTCCAAGTACTAGGAAGAAAATGAACAGAGTACTATGATATAGAGAATAACAAGGGATGTACTTTTTTTTTTTTAATTATGGCTTGTCAAGACCAAATTTCTCTGAGGAGTTTTCATTTAAGCTAAGACCTGAAAGAAACAATGGAGGAAACATTCTAAGAAGATGATAGCAAGTACAAAATCCTTTTTTAAGGAAGAGCTTGATCCTTAAAACTACCAGAATGCCTGCATGACTAGCAAATGGGAAGCAAGATAGAAATAAAGATGGAGGCAGGGGACAGATCTTATAAACTCAGGTAAAATATGAGGCTAAGATTTGAGAGAAGAAAGAAAGAAAGAAAGAAAGAAAGAAAGAAAGAGAAAAAGAAAGAAGTTTTTTGATTTTATTAGCTATATTGATAGTTGTGTAATTTTCGGAGAAAATAAATACCCAAGAAAAGATACATTTGGGGCTAAAATCTAGAATTTTATTTGTACATATTAGTTTGAAGTATGTACAGGGTGCCAAGTGGGAATGTCAAAAAGGCATGTGGGTATACAAGTCTAGAGTTGAGAGGAAAGGTTTGACTGAAGAAATACTTTGGGGGTTATTTGTCCTATTTGTGATATTGTAAGGTATGAGAAGAAGTGAGGTTCTCCGAGAAGAATGATACATCATTCAGTGAATGTTTGCTAAATGAATGAGTGAATAAATTTATATAGGTCTTTTAAATCAGGCAGATAAAGATTCAAATCTTGACTGTGCCACTTGTGAGTTGTGTAACATTGGATAAACAATTTAACCAAGCTAAGCACAATTTTCTCATCTGTAAATATGGAAACAATAAAAAATGCCTCACTTGGTCATTTTAGAAAGTTACACCTGTAACTTGTAAAACTTTTTATACGTGTAAAACATTAGCAAGTTACAGGTGTAAAGTAACATTTAGAAAGTTACAGGTGTAAAGTGCCTAACAGTGCATGGCATATAACAAATTCTGATAAATGTTAACTCTTCACCACCTCACTTCCCCAATACCCCAATGTCATAGGTGAAACTTCTTACTGTATCTTTACCAAAGCCTTGTATGTGCCAAGCAGCAAATTATCTCCTCTCCCTTCTGCCTTTTTCTTCCTTCCTTCCTTCCTCTTTCCTCTCTCTCTCTCCTTTCTTTCTCTTTTCTTTCTATTAAAACTCATTGAGCATCTACTTAACATTTAATGCTTCCTTTGGTTACTGAAGACACAGTAATGAAGAAAAGTATGGTAGGAAAGAACACAAATGACTCTGCCTTTCATTGTCCCAAAAGTAAAATTAAATCAAATACCTACATACTCTAACAATGATAAAAGTCAGTCACTACAAAAGAAAAAGATCAAAAAAAAAATCTGTTAAATCAGTTTTTCTAGGATAACTTCATAAATGAGCAATTGCAATCACTCTGTTAAAATAAAGTTACCTTTCCCCCAAAACATTCACATTTGTGTCCTTAATGTCTTAGACTTAATTCCTGGGACAGTTAAAACTGAGTTGACACTGCCTAATATGAAGGGTGGCTGTGGGGAGTAAAGGAGACCACCTACCTAAAAGATCTTGCACAATGCTGAGTACAAAGGAGACACTAACAAAGTTATTTCCAGCTCCCTTCCCCTTTTTCTTAGTGTATTTAAAAAATTTCTGATATTAAACACACAAATACACACACACACACACACACACACACACACACCCCTAGCTCAAACTTTTCTAGATCTGAAAAAATTAATTTAAATTTTATTGAACAGAGACAAATATGATTTATTTTTTGGAAATCTTTTAAGAAAAAGGTGATCATTTTAACTGTGTAAGTCTCTCAAAACCAAGTATAAATATCAAAAACTCAGGACTGAAATTCTGTCATGTAACTAGTTTATACTGTACAGAAGTATGTCTTAATTTTATGTGCACAAGTTCTTTAAATTGCACTTGAAAAATTTTTACTTATTTAATTAATACTATTTATGAGCAAGTGTAAAGTTATTCACAGTATTTCTTGAAAAACAAGGTCACAAAAGGGAATCTGAAAAGCTGGTATTTGGCCAGCAGATGGCGCCAACCTCCCAAATATCTTTTTGCTAGGCAAACAATACAGCATTCAAAAGTTAATTTAGAGCTCTGAGGTTAGTTGCTTCTTCTGTGTTTTTGTGGTATATGTACAACCATCCTAATTATTTCCTATGGGTCAAGACTCCTTTATGGGATTCTATCAGATTCCTGCTTTAGCTGTTCATATTTTTTTTTAATTGTTTTAACATTTATTCATCTTTGAGAGACAGAGAGCAAGTGGGGGAGGGGCAGAGAGAGAGGGAGACACAGAATCTGAAGCAGGCTCTAGGCTCTGAGCGGTGTCAGCACAGAGCCCGATGCAAGACTCCAACTCAAACTCACTGACTGTGAAATCAAGACCTGAGCCGAAGTAGGACACTTAACCGACTGAGCCACCCAGGTGCCCCATAGTTATTCATATTTTAATCTGTTGATTTTTCAAGATACTTTTTCACTGCCAGAACTTTACCACATAAACTCGGTGAAGAATTTGTTCATTAAATGTTAGGCCATGAATGAAGTAAAAATTAAAAATGTTAAATAAAATTGCTCCCAGATGTTAAATTTTAGTTATTTTAAATCCACAGTAACATGATAGAAACTGATTCAAATCATTTTTGAATTTGATTCAAAATCAAATTTGAATTTGATTTGATTCTCAAAATCATTAAGGTTTGTAGTAGGAAGAGGAATTTTAGATGTATTAATGAGACTTGAAAATTTCATTCTTGAGGACTGCATAGCTGCTTCTTTTCAAAAGAGTTTAAACTTCATATGTGTTTTAGTTTTCAACTTGCCAATTTCAATATACTCAGGTGTGTTTTTTAAATCTGTCCTACATGTTCCTGCATGTTGCTATGAGACTCTGAGTCTTTATTGTTGATCTCACTGAAAAGATTCAGGTTTGATTTTTAATTCCAGCATAATTAATATACAGTATTATATTCATTTCAGGTATACAATACAGTAATTCAACAATTCCATATAGTACTCAGTGCTCACCAAGATAAGTGTACTCTTAATCTCCTTTACCTATCTCACCCATACCCCCATCCACCTCCCTTCCAGTAACCATCTGTTTATTCTCTATAGTTAGAAGTCTGCTTTTTGATTTGTCTCTTGTTATTCTTTTTGTTTTTTTCTTAAATTCTACCTATGAATGAAATCACATGGTACTTACCTTTCTCTGACTGGTTTACTTCACTTAGTTCTATCCATAATACTCTCTAGCTCTATCCATGTTGTTGTAAATGGAAAGATATTTTATGACTGCCTAATATTTCATTGCAGATGGATAGATAGATAGATAGATAGATAGATAGATAGATAGATAGATCACCTCTTCTTTACCCGTTCATTATCCATCAATGGACATTTGGCTGCTTCCATAATTTGGCTACTGTAAAACTGCAATAAATGACGGGATGCATGTTTCCCTTTGAATTAGTGTTTTTGTATTCTTTGTGTAAATATCCAGTAGTGGGATTACTGGATCATAGGGCAGTTCTAGTTTTAATTTTTTGAGCAAACCCCACACTGTTTTCCAGAGTGGCTGCACCAGTTTTCATTCCTACCAACAATGCACAAGTGTTCCTATTTCTCCACTACCTCTCCAACACTTGTTGTTTCTTGTGTTTTTTACTTTAGTCATTCTGACAGGTATGAGGTGATATCTCATTGTAGTTTTGATTGGCATTTCCCTGTGATGAGTGATATGAGCATCTTTTCATGTGTCTGTTGGTCATCTGGATGTTTTCTTTGGAGCAATGTTTGTTCATGTCTTCTGCCCATTTTTAATTGGATTATTTGTCTTTTGGGTGTTGAGTTGTATAAGTTCTTCATATATTTGGAAACTAACTCTTTATCAGATAGGTCACTTGCAAATATCTTCTCCCAATTCAGTACACTGTCTTTCAGTTTTGTTGGTTGTTTCCTTCTTGTGCAGAAGCTTTTCATTTTGAATGGAGTCCCAAAATGTTTTATTTTTCCTTTTGTTTCCGTTGCCTCGGGGACACATCTAGAAAGATGCTGTTAGGACTGATGTCAGAGAAATTATTGACTATGCTCTCTTCTAGGATTTTAATGGTTTTAAGTCTCACATTTCAAACCTTAATCCATTTTGAGTTTATTTTTGCATCTAGTGTAAGAAGTGATCCAGTTTCATTCTTTTGCATGTAGCTGTCCAGTTTTCCCAACACTATCTGTTGAAGAGACTGTTGTTTTCCCATTGCATATTTTTGCCTCCTTTATCAAAGATTAAGTGACCATATAATTGCCGGTTTCTTTCTGGGCTATTATGTTCCATTGATCTTTATGTCTAGTTTTGTGCCAATACCATACTGTTTTGATTACTACAGCTTTGTACTATACCTTGAAATCTAGGATGATGATACCTCCAGTTTTGCTCTTCTTCAATATTGCTTTGGCAACCTTTTGTGGCTTCATACAAATTCTAGGATTGTTTTAGTTCTGTGAAACATACTGTTGGTATTTTGATAGGTTTTTTTGGGGGGGGGGGGGTAGTATAGACACTTCAACAATATTTGTTCTTCCAAACCATGAGCATGGAATGTTTTTACATTTCTTTGCCTTTCAATTTCTTTCATCAGTGTTTTACAGTTTTCAGAGTACAGATCTTTAACCTCTTTGGTTAAGTTTATTGCTGGGTATTTTATTATTTTTGGTGCAATTGTAAATGGGATTGTTTTCTTAATTTCTCTTTCTGCTGCTTCATTAGTAGTGTATAGAAATGCAATGGACTGATTTTGTTTTTTGGTTTTGTTTTGGGTTTTTTTTTTTTACATTGATTTTGCATTCTGAGACTCTACTAAATTCATTTATCAGTTCTAATAGTTTTTTGGTAGACTCTTCATGGTTTCTATATGTAGTATCATGTCATCTGCAAATACTGACAGTTTTGCTTCATCTTGCTGATCTGGATGGCTTTTATTTTCTTGTTGTGGGATTGCTGTGGATAGGACTTCCAGTACTATGTTGAATAAAAGTATGAAGAGTGGACATCATTGTCTTATTCCTGACCTTAAAGGAAAAGTTCTCAGTTTTCCCCACTGAGTATGATATTAGCTGTGAGTTTTCCATATAAGGTGAAGATTCTTTATTTTTAAATGTAAGAAATAGCATATATTGAAATGGTGTGCATTTAAAATTTTAAATTAAATTATGAATTTAATAAGGAAATAAAGAAAATTATAAATTTTTATCATTTTTTAATGAGGTTTGTATAGGTATCAATAGGTTATGCTTCTATAATCTACAATCTCCAAAATTTCAGTGGACTAAGAAACAAGGGTTTACTTCTCATGCACACTACAAGTCCATTGCAGGTTATTTGGGGTTCTTTCATACTACACTCATTTCAGGACCCAAGCTGAAGATCATTCACCAAGTGGAATATTCCTGGTCTCTATGGCACAGGAAAGAGGTAGCAAATCTACACTGGCTCAAAAGCTTCCAGCTGGAATTAACACATCATTTTCACTCACATCTAATTGGCCAAAAGAAGTCACATGCAAATACCTAAGACCTGGAGATCTGGAAAGCATTAAGCTAGAAATATATAGTGAAGAGTCACTATAATTCATAAACATTCAATCATTATACCCATATATATAACACATATTCAGGATTACTATAACATAAAACACTTTATATGAATTTTATGTCCTTACCACCAAATCCTCTTTGTATTAAAGGAAATGCAAAAAGTTTCTTTTACAGACATTAAGGCTACCTAGAGAGAAAAAAAAATATTTGAAAAAGAAAATTCTTTTTTTTTTTAATTTTTTTTCAACATTTATTTATTTTTGGGACAGAGAGAGACAGAGCACGAACGGGGGAGGGGCAGAGAGAGAGGGAGACACAGAATCGGAAACAGGCTCCAGGCTCTGAGCCATCAGCCCAGAGCCCGACGCGGGGCTCGAACTCACGGACCGCGAGATTGTGACCTGGCTGAAGTCGGACGCTTAACCGACTGCGCCACCCAGGCGCCCCGAAAAAGAAAATTCTTATGCAACTAATGCCAGAGGTTTTAATAAATATTCTCATATGTGCAAAGGAAGATGGGTGTAGAGGTACAGGTGTTACATAAATAAGACGAACTGAAGGAGAGGAGGTTTGATCTTGGCATTACAGGAAGTGTGGAATTTGTAATGAAGTAACAGGAGAACACTAGAGACAACAGGAATGACTATGAGAAAAGACAGAGAAATGGGAAAAAAAACATGACTTTTGAGTATGCATTATGCAAAACAACTGAAATCATTATGTTTTCCTGAACTGCAAAAATGTTAAAAGAGAGAGCAAGAGAGAGAGAGAGAAAGAGACTGTGTGTTTGTTTCTGAGGTGGGGAGAAGTAGGAGGGGTAGGAAGAAGGCAGCCATAAAAGTTACCAACTTGTACTTTTCCCAAGAAAGATCTTTTTTAAAATTCTGTCATCAACTATCACTATTTTATGAAGAAATACATTTTACCAGAAAAAGCAGGAAAAATCTCAAAAAATTTACATTTGGATAATTTTAACTGCATATAACTCTAACCACATTATCCGTATTTTTATCATTTTACTGTGGTTGCTGAAAACTTTGTCACAAGCCAGCTTCTGTGAGTACTGGTCAAAAAAATGGAGAGTCCAAATTGAAACTAATGACAAAGTAAGAACATCTTCAAAATGAAGCTGAGTGATTTCATCTGGCCGGCAATAAATAACTACTGGTTGTCTTTAAGTAGAGCACTAACCAAAATTGGGGAGTGGAGATGGAAGGGGAGCTTAGAAGACAGAACTTCCAAAATGACCTGTAGTAACCCAGAAAGTATAGGGATCTGGATTAGGAGGCAAACAGAGGAAAAGAAAAGGCAACAAAGATGAAAACCCAAGAAAAAAACCTTAAAAATAAGCTGATTCCCCTAAACCCCCATGCCCAGAAAAGTTAGTTTCGGGGTGTTATTTTTTTTTCAATATATGAAATTTATTGTCAAATTGGTTTCCATACAACACCCAGTGCTCATCCCAAAAGGTGCCCTCCACAATACCCATCGCCCACCCTCCCCTCCCTCCCACCCCCCATCAACCCTCAGTTTGTTCTCAGTTTTTAAGAGTCTCTTATGCTTTGGCTCTCTCCCACTCTAACCTCTTTTTTTTTTCCTTCCCCTCCCCCATGGGTTTCTGTTAAGTTTCTCAGGATCCACATAAGAGTGGAAACATATGGTATCTGTCTTTCTCTGTATGGCTTATTTCACTTAGCATCACACTCTCCAGTTCCATCCACGTTGCTACAAAGGACCATATTTCATTCTTTCTCATTGCCATGTAGTACTCCATTGTGTACATAAACCACAATTTCTTTATCCATTCATCAGTTGATGGACATTTAGGCTCTTTCCACAATTTGGCTATTGTTGAGAGTGCTGCTATAAACATTGGGGTCCAAGTGCCCCTATGCATCAGTACTCCTGTATCCCTTGGGTAAATTCCTAGAAGTGCTATTGCTGGGTCATAGGGTAGGTCTATTTTTAATTTTCTGAGGAACCTCCACACTGTTTTCCAGAGCGGCTGCACCAATTTGCATTCCCACCAACAGTGCAAGAGGGTTCCCGTTTCTCCACATCCTCGCCAGCATCTATAGTCTCCTGATTTGTTCATTTTGGCCACTCTGACTGGCGTGAGGTGATATCTGAGTGTGGTTTTGATTTGCATTTCCCTAATGAGGAGCGACGTGGAGCATCTTTTCATGTGCCTGTTGGCCATCCGGATGTCTTCTTTAGAGAAGTGTCTATTCATGTTTTCTGCCCACTTCTTCACTGGGTTATTTGTTTTTCGGGTGTGGAGTTTGGTGAGCTCTTTATAGATTTTGGATACTAGCCCTTTGTCCGATATGTCATTTGCAAATATCTTTTCCCATCCCATTGGTTGCCTTTTAGTTTTGTTGGTTGTTTCCTTTGCTGTGCAGAAGCTTTTTATCTTCATAAGGTCCCAGTAATTCATTTTTGCTTTTAATTCCCTTTCCTTTGGGGATGTGTCGAGTAAGAGATTGCTACGGCTGAGGTCAGAGAGGTCTTTTCCTGCTTTTTCCTCTAGGGTTTTGATGGTTTCCTGTCTCACATTCAGGTCCTTTATCCATTTTGAGTTTATTTTTGTGAATGGTGTCAGAAAGCGGTCTAGTTTCAACCTTCTGCATGTTGCTGTCCAGTTCTCCCAGCACCATTTGTTAAAGAGACTGTCTTTTTTCCATTGGATGTTCTTTCCTGCTTTGTCAAAGATGAGTTGGCCATACGTTTGTGGGTCTAGTTCTGGGGTTTCTATTCTATTCCATTGGTCTATGTGTCTGTTTTTGTGCCAATACCATGCTGTCTTGATGATGACAGCTTTGTAGTAGAGGCTAAAGTCTGGGATTGTGATGCCTCCTGCTTTGGTCTTCGGGGTGTTTTTTTTAATGATTTGTGTAACAGAGTCAAGTGTCTAACACATCAAAAAGATCCATCCATCTTGAAAAATGCTACATAAACAAAACTATAACTAGACGATGAGAAAGGAGAGTATTTCAACATCCTCCACAGGTGGAGCCTATCACTTAAACCTTCATCTAGCCCTCATCGGAGCCACCCAGGCACCCCTGAAAAAATAAAATCTTAAAACAATGTAACCGTAGTGATTTTTTTCTGTTTTAATTGTAGAATATTTCAGGCCTATCACAACATATAGAGAGCAATAATAGAAATATCTAAGTACGTCTCTCCATGAGCTTAAAACAAAACAAAATCTAATTTGCTGTGCACTTCCATACACGTGCTAATCCTATCCTCTTCTTCTCATCCCAGAAATAAACAGTCTCAATTTGATATTTGTCATTATGATACTGCACAGTTGCTCTATATTTCATAATGTAAGCATCTATAAACAATGTGCAATATTGTTTAGTACAATTTAAAACTTCATATACATGGTATTCTATTGTACTATCCTTTCTCACTTTGTTACTCAATTTCACGTTAGGATTTAGCCACAGGTTGACACATACAACTATAGGTCATTCATATATTTTCCATCGCACGCTATTTGCTTATCCATTCTCCTATTGTTGGACAATTTGGTTTTTTTCTATACTTACATTATGAACAATGCTGCCATCAACCTTTTTGTCCCAATCCCCTCATATACACGTGCAAGACTTTGTCCAACCTCCACATCTTGATGCACACCCTCTCACCAGTAGTATTAGTTTTTGTAGATTCTCTCCCTCACCAAAACTTTTTATGAAATTTTCTGATTTTATGCCAGTCTGACAGATGTGAAATCGTGTTGCACTGAGGTTTTACTTTCCTTTTTCCTGGTTACAAATGAGATTAAGCATCTTTTTTTGTATCAATGGACACTCAGTTTTTGTCATATGTGAAATGCCTCTTCATAGCTTTGCCTGTTTCTCTACTGGGTTGCTGATTTCTTTAGTATTAATTTTGCACGATTTTTTGTATATTTAGAATTATCACTTGAAAGTCAGTAATAAGCACTGCAAATATCTTCTTTCCATTTATGGCTCAAATTTTTACTTTTTACTGCTTTTTTCTAATGTACATAAGTACCAGGAATACCTACCAAGCAGCTTCATCTCTTTTGCTTTATGGCTTGTATTTTTTATATCTTATGTCTTATTTAACATAACAATCACACCAAACTATGGAGAGAGCCCAAATGTCCATTCACTGATAAATGGATAGAGATGTGTGTGTGTATACACACACACACACACACTCACACACACACACACACACACATTGGAATATTACTCAGCCATCAAAAAAATTAAATCTTGCCATTTGCAACAACATAGATGGAGATGGAATGTATTATGCTAAGCAAAGTAAGTCAATCAGAGAAAGACAAATATCATATGATTTCACATATATGTGGAATTTAAGAAACAAAACAGATGAACATATGGGAAAGAGGGGAGAGAAGAAAGGGAAAAAACCACAAGAGACTCTTAATGATAGAGAACAAACCGAGGGTTGATGGAGGGAGGTGGTTGGGAGATGGGCTAGATGGGTGATGGGTACTAAGGAGGGCACTTGTGATGAGCATTGGGTGTTGTATATAAGTGATGTATCACTGTATTCTACTTCTGAAGCCAATATTGTACTGTATATTAACTATTTTTAAAAAGAAAGAAAAGAACAATCACTATTATCAAGGCATAAAGAGATATTCTGAGCTTTCTATTATTTTTAAGCAGCAGGGAACTTTCAAAGAGCAAAGCTTTATCTAAATCTTTATCACTTATCTGAATTGTTTTTCTATAGGTGAATATAAATTTTAAGAAATTTTACAACTACGTGTTCAAAACATTGAGAAATGAAATTTATATAATAGGTCTATATTTTATCTTCACCAACTTAGCCCCACAAATTTTAATATAAGACTGACTTGGGGTACCTGGCTGGCTCAGTCAGTAAAGCCTGTGACTCTTGATCTTGGGGCTGTGAGTTCAAGGCCCACGCTGGGTGTAAAGATCACCCCCAAAAAAGATAAATAAACTTCAAAAAAAAATTTCATATGCTTATGATCATTTCAAGTCAAAACAAAAAATTCAAGATTTTCCCCTTTCCTCTGGGAGAGCAGTCAACATCATGAACCACTGTCAACAATGGTACAATTTGCTAAGAAAGAGAGAGAAGAAAGGAAAGGGGGAGAGAAAGAAAATGAGAGAGAGGTGGTGAACATGGGGAGAAGCCCCTCTGCCCCACACACACCACAATTCAGTGCTCACCTTGTTTCTTGTCTCCCTGGTTCATCTGTTGTTTGCTTAGACTCTTTTTCCCATATGTCTTCTCAAATATGACAGCCCATTTGAGAGCCAACTTGTGTGATGATAAAGTGTGGTGCCTCTGTAGCTAGGCCACTTTTGTTGAGCCCTGGCTCTGTCACTTTCTAGTTATGAGACCTTGGGCTTATGATTTAACCTCTGTCTGTACAAGTTTCCTCACAGGTAAAATGTAGATAAAAACAACTCCCACCTAGAGATGCATGGGTGGCTCAGTGAGTTGAGCCTCCGACTTTGGCACAGGTCATGATCTCATGGTTTGTGAGTCTGAGCCCCACATCAGGCTCTCTGCTATCAGCAAAGAGCCCACTTTGGATCCTCTGCCCTCCTCTCTCTGCCCCTCTCCCACTCATGCTTTCTCTCAAAAATAAACAAACATTTAAAAAAAATGACTCCTACCTAACAGGGTTGTTGTGAAGAAAAAATGCATATAATTACTCCTTCTAAGACACTTAAGAAGTATCATAAGTACCATTTTTCTGCTTGCAGGATTTGTTCTTTCTGCCTAAAGTCTTGCACCATTTTCTATTAATGATTAGAGTTCAGGGATTTTATCATGACATACTAAGTATGTTTTCCCTCATCTCTCAAACCTAGAACTTGGCAAGATATTAGAATCTACAAGCTAATTTCTTTCTCCATCAAATGGAAAGTAACTTCCGTATTTGTTTAATTATTGTCTGACTTCCTAAAAAAAATTATTGTCTGACTTCCTTTCTCTTCTTCTACTAGAACTCTCATTACATGTATCTAACTGCTTCCCTCAGATTCCCATCTCTTTATATTTCTACTCTGCCTTTAAGATACGTCTTGGCGTTGATTTCTATTTGACTATTCCAGATTTTAAATGTGTGCATCCTCTTTCCAAATTCCTCTAATAAATTATTTATTTGAAATTTTTGTCACAGAAATTCTCATTTATGCTGCATGTTTTTTCTTTGGGTTTATTTCCTTCTTACTTTTGAGTTCAGGATTTCCTTTGACTTCTCCAAAAAGCTCTATTACACTGATTATTCTGCCTGATCTTTCCCTCTCTGGCTTCTTGCCCCCTTGACGTACAATGTCATTTTTCTTTTGGCTCAGAGGGACTCAATTCTAGCTGGTAGAGAATGCTGCAGGTGAAAGGCTAAGCTCTCTCCTAGGCAGAGAAGCCGGCGAACTGCCAATGCCCAACTGAAGCACCTCAAGGAAGCTTCCATGCGATCTGTCCCTGCTGAATCCTCCAGCCTCAGTGTCAGGGAAGACTCAGTCAGTCAGCCCATAAAACTTCTTCACTTTTTGGAAGCCAAGAAGACTGGATTTACTCCTGCTGAGCCTGTAATGACCTTGTCCCTCAGTGATCCAAAGTGTCCCCTGAATTCACTGCTTTCTGGTCCTCAGCTGCCTACTCATTCATTGGGCCTCACTCCTCTCCTGCATTCATCTCTTAAGAATTTGGTTCAGGAGAAGCCCATAGACTGGAATTGGGAGTGGAAGTGAAAGAAAGATGTTCTAGTCACCCTCTTCCCAATATCTTTTTATGCAATTTATAAAACTAAAAGGAAAAAAGCTAGAAAAACACACAAATCACAAAAGTGTGCAAGATATCATTTTTATGGGTAGGCATATTATTTCTATAATTTCCAAATATTGTAAAACAAATATTTATCATTTAATAAGCAAGAAAGTCACATGTTATTATTCATCTTAAAGCCAACTGTTGGTCACTCTTATGCCATTTTAAAAGTCTAAGCTTTATTAATAATATAATTAATGATAATTATAATAATATGTAATACTACTAATAATATAAATTCCAGCTAGTTAACATGCAGTGTAATATTAGTTTTAAGTGTACAATGTAGTGACTCAGCAGTTCCATACATCACCAGATGCTCATCACAACAAGTGTACTTCTTAATCGCCATCACCTATTTCTTACCCATCCCTCTACACACCTCTCCTCTGGAAACCATCAGTTTGTTCTCTATAATTAAGAATCTGTTTCTTGATTTGTTTCCTTTTTTTTTTCTTTGCTCATTTGTCTTGTTTCTTAAATTCCACATATGAGTAAGATCATTGGTATTTGTCTTTCTCTGACTGACTTATTTACTCAGCATAATACTCTATAGTTCCATCCATGTCATTGCAAATGGCAAGATTTTGTGCTTTTTATGGCTGAATATTTCATTGTATATATACCACATCTTCTTTATCTATTCATCTATTGATGGGCACTTCCATAATTTGGTTATTGTAAGCAATGGATCACTTTCATAATTTAGCAATGAAAATTTTCTATTTCAATATATGAAATAATATATTGAAAAAAATGGCTAAACATAATGATATTGAGCTCTATATATCCTTAACTTTGAACTTGTTCCTCTCAATTAAAAACTCCAGATGCATGATTGAAAAATTTAAAACAGTACAAAAGGTACACAGTGAAAATGAGGCTCAGGTCCCACAGAATCTCCCATCTTCCTCCCAAGTATTAACAGTTTCTTGAGTGTCAGTCCCCCCAAAAATTTATATATTAATACAAGCATATATGCGCTTAAATATCCTTTTAAAAAATGCAAACATACATTACACAGTGTCTTGCACCTTACTTTTTTTTCAAGCAACAATTTATCTAGGTAATCATTTCATATTTTTTTATTTTCTGTGCAGTGTTCCATTTCTACACAATCATTAAATGGGTTTCATACATCACCGATCACCCATAAAGATAACTTTTTTTTAAAATAACAAGAGTTAACACTTGCAAAGCACTTACTATGTGTCAAGCACCTTCTATAAAATATGGATTATTATCTCCATTTTACTGATAAGGAACTGGGGTCCAGGTTTCACAGATAGGAGAGTCAGGATTCAGAAAACATTTATTTTAATGTTTATTTACTTTGAGAGAGACAGAGAAAGTGAGAGCAGGGGAGGGGCAGAGAGACAGCACAAGAGAGAATCCCGAGAGGCTCCATGCTGTCAGCACACAGACCCACACAGGGCTCGAACTCACTAACCATGAGACCATGACCTGAGCTGAAATCAAGAGTCAGAAGCTCAATGGACTGAGCCACCCAGGCACCCCCTGATTTTCACCTTTATAACTTGAAAATGTATTTAATTCAGTCATTATTATGCTTCTGTGAAGAAAAAAGATACCACAAAATGGTTCTATTTTACCAACTGCTACTATTCCTGGAATGATTTAGTTTTGCAGAATTCTTTTCCACTTCCACATGTCCTATCTTGCCTGATCTGCAGTCAGCAGGACACTGGTACTGCCCTGCAGTGGGCTCAACTGCTAAAGCTGAGCCTAGCAATACTTCCATTTCCCGGGCGATCTCCTTATGTGAAATCTTGATTTCCTCTTCTCCAGCTCCGGAAACTCTTCAATCTCTTTCCTTTCTTTTTTTTTTTTTTTTTTTTTAATTTTTTTTAATGTTTAATTATTTTGAGACAGAGGGAGACAGAACATGAGTTGGGGAGGGGCATAGAGAGAGGGAGACACAGAATCTGAAACAGACTCCGGGCTCCGAGCTGTCAGCACAGAGCCCGATGCGGGGCTCGAACCCACCAACTGAAGTTGGTGACCCAAGCCAAAGTCGGACGCTTAACCGACTGAGCCACCCAGGCGCCCTTTTTTTTTTTTTTTAAATCAATCTCTTTCCTTTCAACGTAAGGTTAAAACACGCAGCTCTTCTTATAGGGTGGTAGGTACTAGACAAAGTTATCTGACTACAAGTGAAAGCAAATTTGGGTGGCCAGCATCTCTAGGCCATGTGCTTGTTTTCACTGTAATCTCCGGCTGCCTTGAGGAAAGAGCAGCAGAGCTGGTTCTGGTGGGGGGCCTGACAGTGGCTCTAGGGCCAGTGTGGCCTCAGGCAAAATGAAAGCCACCATTTCGTATTCCCCTTCCCAAAGGAGACATCACTAATTGATCCCTGTACTCCAGGCTGCTGAGACCTATTCAGGATTCACAAGTGGCAGGCACTCCAAGTGACTACCAGCGAGGTTACACTATCCCCTCCCAGGTTGATGTTAAACCACAGATGAGGCAAGTTACATTCTTCCACAGTGACGTTACGTTCTCATTATATACGTAAAGTGGTTCAAATATTTTCTTCTTATTACCTCTCCTATTTTTTTTAACTTGAGTTTTGATAAGCATAATATTATTACTTTATTTTATTTAGGCCTCAGTCATAGACAATTTGTCTTTTTAATTATTTGATACTGTTAAGTGTAATCTTACACTTTAGTTACTGTTTAGTTACTTAGTTTAGTTTAGTTACTGTTTAGTTACTGTTTAGTTAGTTAGTTACTTTAGTTACTGCATTACAGTTAAGTTACTGAGTTCTCATAGTTAATCCAAATAAATCTATTTAACTTGTCTGTGGTCAGGGCTTTGCTGATGACCAGCTTAATTTATCTGTGATCTCACTGGTAGAATTCTGTTCAAAGACGCACATTGGCAGGAATATCAAACGGTAGCTGCATTTGCTGTGAAATAATATTGTGCATTTTTATATCTTAGAAGGATAAAGTTTTTGTTTATTATAAGCATATAACTAACCATCCAACATACCCGAGATTCTGGACACGAGAGGATAATGTCTGAGCCTAAAAAGGTGAATGGAAATTTATATTTCATTGTAACTGAATGGAAACATGTCTATATAATTGGAGAATATTTATCAAGTTTTAGCAAAAGGACCATAGTCTAGAGGATCTTGGTTCATATAAGGCCCTAGTTTACCTCATAATGGTGTTGCTTCTGGAAGGCACTTGCCCAAAATATTAGCTCAGAGTCTGACCCTGAGCAACAGTGGAAAGACATGGGCTTTGGAATTAATCACTGCTCACTGTCTTACTAGCTAAGACAGGTTATACTAATCCTTAAGTGCTTCAGTTTCCTCATCTGTAAGACGGAACTAATATCCCCTAACTTCCAAGGATGAAGTCATAAAGATTAGAAATAGATTAAAAAATTTAAGAGAAAACTTTACTGGTTATTTACAGAGTTGTTGTTTCTGATGCCTTTATTAGAACTGAAGCTACACAGACAGCGCTTATACAGGCCTTCACCTGAGAAGTGCCCCCAGCATTAATTAGCAAGAAATCCATAGTGAATGGTTGCCCTCCTCTCTAGTTTGGATCTCTGACTTGGGCTCTCAGTCCCAGAAATTGGCATCTTCCTTCCAGGTAGAAATGCCTTCCCAGATGTTAACCTTTGGAATGTATACACAAAATATTTTTTTCCATTCTATCACCTAGGTGTCCATTGAAGCTTCCCTGTCACTCCAGACCCTGCAACTGCAAATGCCATCTTGGTACTTTATTCTCTTTGTAGCTTTTTCACTATTGACATTACGCTCTAAGTATAGAAGTTAAATTGCTCATTATTTGACCCTAACGTTAAAAATACAAATTCTGAGGCGCCTGGGTGGCTCATTCAGTTAAGCATCTGACTTCAGCTCAGGTCATGATCTTGCGGTTTCTGAGTTCAGGCCCCACGTCAGGCTTGGTCTCGGTGCTGACAGCTCAGAGCCTGATGCTTCGAATTCCATGTCTCCCTCTCTCTCTGTCCCTCCCCTGCTCATACTCTGTTTGTCTGTCTCTCTCTCTCAAAAATAAACATTAAAAAAAAAATTCCATTAAGGAAGGCAATTTTTCTCTTTTTCTTACCACTGGATCCTCAGTGCCTAGAACAGAGGCCAGAACATACAGTAAATTCAATAAATAAGTGTTAAGTGAATAAATCATCTATTTAAAAATTGTACTCACTCTGTTCAGCTGAACATAAAACTCAGTTATGATTCAAGAACTACTAAATAATTCACTTACAAAGAAATATTATTGGGCAATGTTGATTACACCAAAGATTTTGGATAGGAAATGGAGAAAGGATTTATATTGGCACTCTTCATTAAAATTGCTCAACCTCACTCATAACAACAACAAAAAAGCCTGAGTTGTCAGAGCCTATGAAGAGTGAAGAGAATTTCTGCAGGAAATGATGGGAGAGAGAAGGGAGGTATCTGGCACAGGCCCAAGAAGACTGAGTTAAGTATTAATGTGGGAGAGGAGCAGTGATGGGAGATGTGTTACATAAAGGGGGTATCATTAAATATTTAAGGATAATGTGAAATACATTCCTCACTGTCAGAGAAGGGAATTAAAAATATGGGAAGGGAAATAACTAAAATGAATCATGTGATGTTGGGTAAGAAATGAAGTTATAGTATCAACTCATAGTTTTTAAAGTTTATTTATTTATTTTGAAAGAGAAAGAGAGCACGAGTGGGGAAGGGACAGAGAAAGAGATAGAGAGAGAGAGAATCCCAAGCAGGCTCTACACTGCCAGCACAGAGCCTGACACATGGCCTGATTCCACAAACCATGAAATCATGACCTAAGCCAAAATCAAGAGTCAGACACCCAACTGACTGACCCATCCAGGAGTCCCTCAACTCATAGTTTTTAATACAGAGAAAGGCAGGAAGTAAGGGAGGGAGGGAGGGAAGGAGGACAGGAGGAAGGAATTGTTTATTAAAAGGGTCTAGGAACAAGACACCTCAAAAGCAAGGAACACACATAGCACCATATCTTGGCTTCTAAATACCATTCTCCATGAAAAATGTCCTGAAGAAATGGATGACTCCAGGTCAGAGACAAGGAAAGTACAAGATGAGCCTGGAACATCTCTGAATGAGAAAGCAAGGAAGTGCTCACAGATGATGGAGAAAAGTCAAAAGGACAGAACAGCCAGCTTGAAGGAGCTCCCACTGACCATATCTAGGACAATGTGATCATCAAAATAAATAATGATAGAAACAGACTATGACCTACTGAATATAATAGAAACCATGGGTCCACAATGACATTACTAAAAAGAAACAAATTGATAACATTGAAATTTTAACAATGAAGCTATATACATAATTTCAAAGTACTTTATAAAACACTAATTACAAAAGGAAAAGACTAAATTTACAGTAGAGAAACTTGGCAGCCAACAATTTAATGAAATGATCAGAATAACATCATCAGTAATGCACTAAATCAAAATTGTGAGTCACCTGATAGGTTGCAACGAGAGGAACACAGCAACATTTCTGTTATATTCCTGCCAAACATGTATAATCTGAATTGAGTCAAAAAGAAATGTCAGGCAAACCCAAATTGAGAGACATTTTACAAAATATCTGGCCTATAATCTTTAAAAGTATCAAGGTCACAGAAGTGAAAGAAAGCAGAAGGAACCATTTCAAATTGGAAGACACTAAAGAGGACCAGCAGCTAAGCACAACACATGATTCTGGACTGTTTACTTTTGCTATAAAGGACATCCTAGGGATAATGGACAAAACATGAATGGAGTCTGAGAATTAGACTGTACTAATGTATCAAAACTAATGCTCTCATATGGATGGTTTTATTTTGGTTACGCAGCAGAATGTCCTTGCTTGTAAGATATACACCCTACAGTATTCAGGAGTATAGGGTCATGATGTTGGTAACTTATTCTTATGGGGGCGGTGGGGAAGCCTTCTTTACACTTGCAATTTTCCCCTAAATTTGAGATAGTCTGCAAATTTTCTTAAATTAAACTAAAAAAAAAAGTGCTAGAGCCAAGATGCCATTTGTCTCCTCTCAGGTTTGTGGAAATGTAAAAGCTTGACAATACATTGTGCTGGCAAAAATTTGAGAAAAGGGGGACTTATCTCTGTTGGGACTATAAATTGGTACAACTACTTAGGAGGGAAATGTAGTAATGTTTATCAAAACAACAATTACATATATCGTCTCCAACAATATCACTACTGGGAATTTATTCTATGGGTATACATACACTAATGCAAAGTAAGGTCTATATACATTTACATGTTGCAGTATTGTTATTAATGGAAACAATCACAAACAACCCAATGTCCATGAATAGGTTAAATGAATTATTGTTCTGTACCTTAATTTTTTTCTCTGTACTACATATTTTGGATATCTTTCCTATCAGTGCATAGTGAGCTTTGTAATTCTTTTACATTGTTCCAGTGTACTCCATTTAATCTATGTACCATAATTAATTTAACCTATTTATGGACACTGGGTCTCATAGAATAAATTCTCAGTAGTGGTATTTTTGGATAAGATACATGTAGCTGTAGTTTTTTTCTTTTTCTTTTCTTTTTTGTTTTTTTTTCCTTTTCTTTTTTTTTTTTAAGTTTTTAACTCCTGTTAGTTAACATACAGTGTTATATTACTGTATACCAGTAATCATATATCACTATGTGTTTATCACAACAAGTCCATTGACTGGACTCTCTCTCTCCCTTATTTTTTTCCCCCTTTGCTTGTTTGTTTTGTTTCTCAAATTCCACATATGAGTAAGATCATATGGCATTTTATCTTTCTCTGACTGGCTTATTTCCCTTAGCATTATACTCTCTGGCTCCATCCATGTCCTTGCAAATGACAAGACTTCATTCTTTTTTATGGCTGAATAATATTCCTGTGTGTGTGTGTGTGTGTGTGTGTGTGTGTGTGTCTGTCTGTCTGTCTCACATCTTTATCCATTCATCAGTCGGTGGATACTTCGGCTGATCCCTTATCTTGGTTATTGTAAATAACATTGCTATAAACACAGGGATGCATGTATGTATGAGGAACCTCCATACCGCTTTCCACAGTGGCTGCACCAACTTGCATTCCCACCAACACCTGTTGTTTCCTGTGTTGTTGATTTTAGCCAATCTGACAGATGTGAAGTAGTATCTCAATGTGGTTTTGATTTGCATCTCCCTGATGATAAATGATGATGAGCATCTTTTCATGTGTCTGTTGGCCAACTATGTCTTTTTTGGATATGCATTTATAATTTTTTGAATATTCTTTTTTTGTTTTATTTTATAAAGACAGTAAGCAGAAAGGGGGGAGAAGGAAAGAGAGAGAGAATCTTAAGCAGGCTCCACACTCAAACTAGGGCTCCATCCCATGACCCTGGGATCATGACCTGAGCTGAAATCAAGAGTCGGATGCTCAACCGACTGAGCCACCCAGGTGCCCCTGCAATTGTAATTTTGATAAACATTATTACATTTCCCTCCTAAGGAGTTGTATTGATTTATACTTGAAACAGAAATAAACGCAAGTGCCTATATTCTCAAAGTTTTACCAACTCAGTTATTATCAAACTACCCACCAGTAGCTTATCAAGTAATTTTTCTAAATACATTCTTTGCCCAAGAGAAACTTTAATGATGGGATATCTTCCACCTCATGAGGTATTCATTTACTCACTAGTGGTGCCCCTCTATCCACAAACATACCATTGTCTACCCTGTGACCTTTTTCTGCTCTTTGATTTTGGTGGGTCCTGATATACATGAGCCTCCATCCCCCTTATCTGATGTTGAACTAAGCAGCATCTATCTCTAAATAGGCAAAAGGCTCTGCCCAAATTTGGAGAAACATTTAAAACTAGTCAAAACTGAGGATTTTTGGCTCAAACTCAGGATGAGAAGGATAAACCCTGCCCAAATGGAATCTAGTTCTGATATATTTTCCCACCTTTCTAACTAAAGCCAAATGTTTGAATATTTCCTAAATTACCTCTGAAATTCACTGCATTATTTTGCCTTTTAAAAGCAGACAAACTTACATTTTCATTGTTAATAGATTTATTTTAACACATGCTTGTTTTTCAGTTTGTCATGGGGTGTTGTGAATCTCCACTGTGACTCCCAATGTGCTCTATTCTTCGGTGGACTGACATAAATCTGCCTGGGCTACACATGTACGAAAGAATTATGGGAGCGACAAGTGGTCAGAATGCCCACTGCCACAACTTTTTGCCATTATTTTGTTCTTTGACAATGATTCAAGGGAGCCAGGGAAAAGAATCCAGGATATTAGTGAACAGTTAACACCAAGAGGACAAAAAGTGAAATCTTCTGACTTGACTACATTTCAAAATAATACTCCCAGTACCAAACATTACAGTAGTGCATTTCAGAATCCACTATAGGTGTTAACCCATTTGATTTCTATAATTTCAGTGAATAATATTGATTCCCATTCTTTGAGTCAGGAAATGAAAACTCAGAGATGATAACCACATCTCCCCAAATCACACAGCTAGGAAAAAACAAGCCTATAAAGTACCTGAATTAGGCTAATCTTCAATGATCTCAGAGTAAATCTCTGTGATTATTAAGCTTAATAACTCTATCAGAAATGGATATTTCTAAATTCAAATGAGTTTAAAATTTCATGAGGCTATCTAATGCCTCGAGAACAGTGTCTACGGAGGCTGGGAATTCCAGAAAATAGGAGCTAAAAGGTTAATTTATTCTAACAGAAGGATGATTAACACAAGGTAAGATTACCTATCTCTAATTAACCTAGTCCATTATTGAGTTCTTAACAAGAAGGATATGGATAGCAGAAATGTCACTCAAAAAGAATTCAGCTGAGAAAGTCTGAAGACAGTACTGCTCTGGGAATGATAATCATTATACTTGTTAGCCATTGGGAATGCTTAAAACCATCTTAATATTTAAGCCAGAACCTAAAATACTTCTTTATTCAAACCTCTCTGTTAAGGGGACTATGAGGCATAAGATTAACAAGTAATCTTTGAGAAGGTCTCAAAGGAAAATATGTTTATTAAAAACAAAATATTGTTTTTAAATAAACATCAGCCTTGCTTATTGTATTCAAAGCCCTACTAATAAAAAGTTAAACACTGTTACTAAGTGAGATATATTCTTGACTGATCAATGATTTAATAATAGGCCTAACTCCTCTCCCTCACTCTGACATCTATCTGACACCTGCTATATTCCAAGAGAAAGTCAGACAAAACACCTATAATATTTTCACTAATAATACTTCTGATGATCTTTGAAAATCAATGCTACTCTAAGCATACCTAACTTAAAATCTTAGGTACTGAAAAATTTGGTTTGCCATATCCTGTGGGTTCGTTTGTGTTTTGTTTTGTTTTGTTTTTCATTGTATAACACAATGTCATGTAAGAATGAAGTATATCATTTACTTTAGTTTTGTGCTATTATAATGGCATGTTGATGGGATTTTTCTTGTTGTCTTGGAATTGGTTATTCTAATTGAAATATGATGACAAAATTGTATAAGGATTCCATACTTTTAAAGGCCTCTCCAACCAATGAGGCCAAAAGTCTCCCTGAGGACTTATTCAGAGGCAAAGGAACCACCTCTCCCATTGCCAACCGGCATAACACCCCTAAGTGGGCAGAAAAATAGTTCCCCTCAACCCACCAGAAGTCAAGTAAAGAGGGAGTTTCAGTGAAATACAGAAAGGGATGACTGGCAAGGCAGAAAGCCTGACAGCCTACTAGTTAGCTAAATATTTAGAGTCAGGGAACTAGAGACCAACCTGAAGCCTGCCTTCAAAGAGCAGTGAGCCCTATGAGGGAGTATGAGGGAGAATGTGACCTGTGTCTTTTGGAACTTGGGAGCGTATCTGAACACCAAGAACTGTGCCTCCTTATTTTCTGGAGATTTTGAAGGAGGACTTGCTGACTGAGCCCAGGAGAACGGGACAAAAAGAGAGCACGTTATAGGGAAATTAGGAAAAAGGTGGAGGAAGTCTCCAACTTGTTCCCAGTTTCTTTATCTATCAGACAATGCAGAGGAGGACTTCCGGGTTTGACTCAATACAAAAGAATATAGAGAAGAGAGGAGAAAGCCCAGGCCCTAGAGTTACCTGACAGCTTGCTTTTTAAGGGGGGGGGGGGGGGGGGGGGGGGGGGGGGGGGGGGAGGGGGAGATATGGACCAAAGGCAGGACTAAAGGAAGACATGGGTGCCTCCTCTGCCATATCCTCAGAGAGGTAGTACACCAAGGTGAAGCTAAACAGCACTAAAAACTGCACAAACTTATGAGAGGATCATCACATCCTCATTGACCACCAGCAGCAACAGAATCATGCACATTCTTGGGGGGAGGGGTACTTCCTCATCTTCAAGAAGCAATCCCGGCCATCTCTTATATTCCTCCTCCACAACAAAGGACTGAGATGCTATAGAGGGAAATGAGAGGATCATATTTGAATCAGATTTGAGCCTGGATTTTTACACTGGAGTGAAATTAGTTTGGATTTGCTTTGTTTTTTTAATAACTGAAAATGATGACAAAGATGCAGAATATGCTCAGGAAATTGTCTTGGGAGATTTCTACAAAGCACTACTGGGAATTGTGATCAGAGAAAAATAAAAACATTATTATGTTAATATCCACGAAGTAGAGTCTACTCAATAAAACTGTTTATACTAACATGCTGACTTTCTAAAGCAGGTTGGGAGGAGTTTTTGGGGGGAGGAAGGGGGTCACACATCATCTCAAAAATAGTGGACAATAAAAAGAACAATAACAAAAAAACAAGTCAACTCTTACATGCAGGAATTAAGAAAGGAGACATTAAAAGAATAAAAAAATCATTCAGATTTGATTTTATTATATAAGTTGAAGAACCCATACTTACTTGCCTATGTCTTTGTTAAAAGGAAACATTTTTAGTAAAAAATATCTGGGATTTGTATAAGACCTTTGAAAGTTTTCAAGGTACTGGGTTTGAGGGTTTTTTTGTTTTGTTTTGTTTTGTTGTTTTGATAACATACAGTATAGTCTTAACTTCAGGAGTAGAAACCAGTTATTCATCACTTACATATGACATCCAGTGCTCATCCCAAAAAGTACCTTTCTTAATGCCCATCACCCATTTAACCCATCCCCCCACCTCCCCTCCAGCAACCCTCAGTTTTTTCTCTGTGTTTAAGAGTCTCTTATGGTTTGCCTCCCTCTCTGTTTTGAATTTTACCTTATGAGAAAAGACTAAAGTCTCATTATTCACTTTCATATCCAAGGTGTATGTAATGAACCTTAGAAAGTATTCAAACCATGATTTTCAAATCAATCTATCACCTTCTACCCTCTTCTCCCTTCTGCTGTCTTATCTTCAATTCATTGCAGATTTGGGGGAGGGGGGATAGTTTTAATTATTTTCATAAGATACGTGTATTATTTTTGTAATTAAAAAAATAAAACAATGATTAGCATTCTATTCATCATCTTCCTCTCCTATGTAATTATGCTTTATTCTATTTAACAACTATTCATTTCAACATTCAACAATTATTTCCTTCAGGTCAACCTCTCTAGCCGGTATCTTCAACTTATTTGCGCCATGTTTTTCTATTTAAATGTTTGCCTGATAAAAATTGCCTTCTCCACTCCTAGCACTGGGGCTAACGATTGGTATCTCAACTCATTTTCGGTTTCAATTCTCAGATCTTCCATAACACTCAGAAATTTGTTTGTTTTGTTTTGTTTTTGCTCATTTCACTTTTTCATTCTCTACAGTGATTTCAGAACCCTCTCCACTGTCCTCAAACCTCCAACTAAATCTTAGCATGACTGCACAGAGAAAGTAAGAGCCATAAGATAGAACATCACTTCTCTTCCAGCCAGGAAACTCTCAAACCAACCTGCATTGAAGCTTTCTCCCCTCCCAGTCTCTTGAAGTGGGAATTTGGTCTTTTCACATTCCTACAACTAATCCTGTCTCTTCTATATCTTTAAACTTGCCCTCAGATTGGCATCTTATCAAAAACAGGTCTTTCCTGAATGAATAACCTTTTAGCTACCACCCTATCTTTTTCATTGACAGCTAAATTGAAATTGTTGCATATCTGCCCTGTTTGTGGAAGAATCTAGGGGGAGTAGGAACAGCATGGGAGTCAGAGCCCACCTCATAGAGGGTAAAGATGTCCTCACACAAAGATCAGTCTAGTGTAGAGAGGCCAAGCCTGAGTAGGATGAGGATTTGTCCATTTAGAGGGGCACAGTGTCGATGGCAGAGCCTGCACAGGGGAACAGTGCATCTACAGAGGAGAGGGGATGGCAGTAGAAAGAAGAGACTGATTACATACAGAAGGATTGGGCAAATAATCAGACCACTGGGAACCAGGTTTCTCAGCAGCAAGGAAGGGGGTTACATATATGAAAAAGGAGAAAAATAGAATAAATCCTGAAGAGATAGATTAAAACTAATAATATCAGTATGCATTCATGGTTTAATAGATGGATAGATGAAATGCAAATGTGTGAACATACATTGATATATACATGTGTCTATATCTTAGCTCTCTCTAACTGAGAAACTTTGAAGCACCACACTCCAAAAACAAAGAGCACACCTAGTGTCCAGACTTTGTTTTCTAAATGTTATTTTCCACTAAAAAGACTTGAGGCTAAAACGGCTAATTCCAGGACCAGGGTAGGGAAAGTACAAGGTGACCTTATTCTATCTTATGCCAGAAAGGAAGAAGTCAAAAAGTGACTTGAGACATGTCAAGAGAATACATAAACCACCTTCAAGGGGCTTCCATTAGCTAAACTGGGAACAGCTTGAACATCAAAATAAATGATAATAAAGAATTAAGACCCATATTAATCACCAGTACTATAAATAAATAAATGAATAAATTGAAAGTTTCATAAGAAATGGGCTATTTGCAAAGTCTCAAAGAACTTACTTACAAAGTACTTAACTAATTACCAAAGGAGGAAAAATTTTAAAAAACTAAATAGTTGAGAATCCTGAAAGACACATTCTTAATCAAGTGACCATTAGTAACGGGACAAATCAAAATTGTGTGTCATCTGATAGGATTCACTAAGGAGAAAACAGCATTACCTTTGAGGTACTCCTGTCAAAATCTATTAATTCAGTCTTTTTCAATTGTATCACAGAACACACTATTTCCTCAACCATCTCAAGAACAGTACATAATTAACACCATTCTAGATGTATTGAAAGAAGTTAATTTTTTCATACAATAGACGCCAATTGATGTTGGTATCTAACTCTCTCCAGTTGGAAAAGGCCCGGAGGTACATTCCATAAAATAACTGGTCAGTAATCTTTAAAATGTCAAGGTCACTAAAGACTAGAAAAGACTATTGCTGGGGCGCCTGGGTGGCGCAGTCGGTTAAGCGTCCGACTTCAGCCAGGTCACGATCTCGCGGTCCGTGAGTTTGAGCCCCGCGTCGGGCTCTGGGCTGATGGCTCAGAGCCTGGAGCCTGTTTCCGATTCTGTGTCTCCCTCTCTCTCTGCCCCTCCCCCGTTCATGCTCTGTCTCTCTCTGTCCCAAAAATAAAAAAAAAATAAACGTTGAAAAAAAAAAAAAATTTAAAAAAAAAAAAAAAAGACTATTGCTGATCTCAACTGAAAGACACTAAAGAAGTATTACAACTTTATGCAACAGGTGACTTTTAACTACAGCCTCCCATTCTAAAGGACAGTATTGAGACAAGTGGCAAACATGACTGGGATTTGAGGATTAGATGATAATAACCCATGACTTGATTTTCACAGTTGTATTATGGCTATGTAGGCACATGTCCCTATTGGTAGAAAATACCTAGTAAAGTAGTCAGGAGTGGTAGAGTATCATACTGGCAAATTACTTTCAAATGGTTCTGGGGGGAAATAATGGTTGTGTACATGCCTGCAAGTTTTTTTTCTTTTTTTTTTTTATTTGAAATTTATTCTCAAATTGGTTTCCATACAACACCCAATGCTCATCCCAACAGGTGCCCTCCTCAATGCCCATCATTTACTTTCCCCTCCCTCCCACCCCTCCCATCAACCCTCAGTTTATTCATTTCTTGTTTCAAAATTTTAAAAATCAAAAAAATGAAAAATGAAAAATAAAACTGAACAAAAGTAAATTCATCATCATCTTCACTCCTCCGCACGTTCCTCATCTCAGCAAATGGCTCCACCATTCAGTCAGCAAGTTGCCTAGTCCAGAAATCCAGGGTCATCCTTGACTTCCCTTCCCTTCACTAATATACACCCAATTAATGTGTCTCCCTCTGAACCCAGATCTAATCATGTACCAAGTTCTGGTGATTCTACATCCTAAATATCTCTTGAACTTAATCCATTTCCCTTTAGTCTCTCTGATACTATGGAATTCTGGCCACCATCCTACTCTACTGTATTACCAAAACAGCCTCTTAAAATAATCTACAAGCCTCCTCTAATCTATTTTCCAAGATCAGAGTTATTCTAAAACATAAATCTGTTCATGTTATTCCTCTTAAAAACTCTTCAATATTCCGTATTGCTTCTAGAATGAAAACCAAACTCCTTATACTGCCATATATTTTGGTTTGCCCAGGATGAGTTTTATTTCTATTGTACAAACACGGTTATTATTGGCCTCTCTTGCACTCTCAGTAGCGTCTCAACTAGGACAATGAATCATATGTTCTGGAAAGCTATAAGGTTCTGACAATTTGGTCTCTGTTTACTTCTCTAGATTGATCCTGACTTCTCTCTCATTTCTAGTAAATCTCAACTCTTCTGGGAAGGCTCTGCCTGAGTACTGGATCAGGATTCAGTACCTTTGCTAGACATTTCCTAATACTATGCAAGTCCTGTTAGCAACATATATCTATTGCACACATATCCTTATTTAACTATTTGCTTATATTTCTCCTTAAATTGTAAATTCTGTAAAGGTAACTCTACCACTTGGGGGTGTGACCTTGAGCAAGTTACCAGATCTTTCTAAGCCTCAGTTTCCCCATCTTTAAAATGAGGATAATTGCATTATTATTATGATCAAATGATATAAAGCATGTAAAGGCTTAGCCCACCATACTCACCATTTTATGTTTTAAGAATTACGTAAAGAGTCAAAAGCATTTTTTTCCTCTAGAGCTCCTTAAAATTGTTTTCTTTTCATAACCAATCTTTTGATTTTTTTTATGTACCCTACTTATCACACAGATAGACTGTTTCTTCTTAACATAAATCTAACAAGTCTCTTCATGATAGAATTATTTCTCATTTTATTTATTTGCTTCTTTAAAAAAACGTATGTTCTGGGGTGCCTGGGTAGCTCAGTTGGTTAAGCGTCTGACTCTTGGTTTCAGCTCAGGTCATGATCTCACAGTTTCATGAGTTCAAGCCCTAAATCGGGTTCTGTTCTGGCAGTGCAGAGCCAGCTTGGGATTCTCTCTCTCCCTTTCTCTCTCTGCCCCTCCCACACTCATGCTGTCTCTGTCTCTCTCTCTTAATAAATAAATAAACTTAAAAAAAAAAAAAAGAAAAGGTATGTTCTAACAGAAAGTTATCTTGTGAGAAATGAGACAATACCAGAATCTATTAGCACTGCTCAGGCATGGAATATTTCTTTCCTCTCTGTCCTAGTGAGTAAGCACATGTAAGTCCTCACAGGAAACTGAACACATACACTGTATGGTAAATATAGTATTATAAGAAAATATGCTTATAAAACAGTGAAGGCCAAATACATAAATTTGTAGAAAACAGTGTTTCTATCATTTTAATAGTTGTTTCTTAATAACTAAACAATGTTTGGGAGAAAAAGCCCTATTGAAAAAAGAGTAATGATTCAATTAATTAATGGGCCCTACATTGACAGATTGAACATTGTATACCATACATTAAAAGCTCTTTTGAGTCCCATAATTGATATTGTGTTTCTTTTATAAATTTTAAACTAAAAGTTCTGGCTGCCAGAGATGAAAATTTAAAATTAATTACATGATTGTAATTTCTACTCACAGACCACACTCTTTCTCTAAATTTAACTATCATGTTGTACCTTTGTTAATTGTACAATTTTATCATTGATCTCCTTTGTTTAGTAAAATATGCAAGATAGCGGGGCGCCTGGGTAGCTCAGTCAGTTAACCGTACAACTCTTGGCTTCAGCTCAGGTCATGATCTCACGGTTTGTGGGTTCGAGCCCCACATCAACCCTAGAATCGGGTTCCGTATTGACACTACAGAGCCTGCTTGGGATTCTCTGTCTCCCTCTCTCTCTGCCCCTCTTCCACCTGCTTTCTCTGTCTCTCTCTCAAAATAAATAAAACTGAATTTTTAAAAATATGCAAGATAATACATTAAACACATCCTCAGAGCTTTTCTTTCAATTATTAAAGGAAAATTAATTCACCATTCAGAAGTTAAATTTATACACATAAATTTAATCCACAGCCATTTAAGAAACAAAACAATCAAGCAAAGGTGAGAAAAAGAGAAAGGCAACAGACTCTTCACCACAGAGAACACACTGATGGTTACCACGTGGGAGGTGGGTAGGGCTAGGAGTTAAATAGGTGATGCGGATTAAAGAGGGCATTTGTGATGAGTACATAACTAGTGTTATGTGGAAGTCTTGAATCACTGTAACATACACCTGAAACTAATATTACACTCTGTTAACTGACTGGTATTTGGATAAAAACTTAAAAAAAAATGTAATCCACAGCACTTACCATTGCTCATACTTTCTGCTCTCTTATAAGAATCCAGAACGCTATATCTCATTTCCATTCATAAATCCACAAAGTTCTGTTTCTCCACAGCAAATATTGTAGTGTTTTCAATCTAAGTATTTCACTGTTCTTAAAAATAAAAAAAATTTTGAAAATATATGCAAAATAATTTTTAAATAATATATATTTTCATTTTTAATATTTTCTTTTTTTTTTTAATGTTTATTTTTAAGACAGAGAGAGACAGAGCATGAACGGGGGAGGAGCAGAGACAGAGAGGGAGACACAGAATCCGAAGCAGGCTCCAGGCTCTGAGCTGTCAGCACAGAGCCCGATGCAGGGCTCAAACTCATGGCCGTGAGATCATGACCTGAGCCTAAGTCGGATGCTTAACCGACTGAGCCACCCAGGTGCCCCAATATATTTTTTCAATGACCAGGTTTTCAAATGCCTGACTGTCAAATTTCCAAACTTATAAATGAAAAGTGTTTGTCTTCAGAAATGTTTTTAGTGATTTTAATTTCTAAGATAGGTATCACCTACACATAATCTCAATATATATATAGCAAATAAAATATTACAAAATCAAGATCTTTGATTTCTATGACCTACTTGCAAATCTGTTCAAAATACTTCTATCAAATGGCAGATATGAAACTATATTAAAAATATAGATAAGCAAGTTTCATTTAAGTTTCCCAAATTCTTATAGTCAGGTATTTTGCTCTCTGCTATGGCACACAATAGCATTTTTCCTAAGCAATCAAAAGCAAGCTGGAAAATTCTTTGTTCATTAATTGTAAATAATGTATCCAATAAAAGTAGAAAAATGCTGAAAAGTGATATATGTATTTTAATATGATTATTACTTTAAAACCATAAAACTTTAATAGAGGCAGTAATCTTTACTTTAGTAAAGGCAGTTTACTTCAACTGGGATTGGACAATAAATACATCATGATGACGACCTTGAGGCAATCAGCACATACTTATAAAATGATGGTTTGACCTTATATCTTATTTTCTTTTAATTTTTAATTTTTTTTAATGTTTATTTATTTTGAGATAGAGACACAGAGTGCGAGTGGGGGAGGGGCAGAGAGAGGGGGAGATATAGAATCCGAAGCGGGCTCCAGGCTCTGAGCCATCTGCACAGAGCCCAACACAGAGCTCAAACTCATTAGCTGTGAGATCATGACCTGAGGCAAAGTCGAATGCTCAACCTACCTAGCCACCCAGCTGCCCCTGAACTTATATCTTATTTTTAATTCATCAGCCTCATGTGGTTTCATGTGGGTATCTAGAAAAACTTCCCATAAGATTCGACAATATTTCAATGGAAAATTGCTTAAAGATAACATTCCTTTACCAACTTACCACATATCAGTACACAATTTATTAAGTGTGTATTATGTGCCAGGCACTATGCTAAGTACTGCAGATATAAAAATGATTAACACTTGAGCCCTAGATAAGAGTACACCTGAGGGGCGCCTGGATGGCTGAGCCGATTAAGCCTCCGACTTCAGCTCAGGTCATGATCTCACAGTTCATGACTTCCAGTCCCATATCAGGCTCTGTGCTGACAGCTCAGAGCCTGGAGCCTGCTTTGGATTTGTCTCCCTCTCGCTCTGCCCTCCCCCACTCGCACTTTCCCTCTCTCTCTCTCTCTCTCTCTCTCTCTCTCTCTCTCAATCTCTCTGTCTCTCTCTCTTAGAAATAAAGAAACATTAAGGAAAAAAAAAACTAAAAAAAAAGTGAGAGCATGGAGTATTATGGAAGAGACAGTAAAATAAACCACACAAAATATTGTTAAGAAACAAAGTTTTTAAAAGGTGTTGTGAGGGGCGCCTGAGTGGCTCAATAGGTTAAGCGTCAGACTTCAGCTCAGGTCATGATCTCACGGTTCACGAGTTTGAGCCCCACGTCGGGCTCTGGGCTGACAGCTCAGAGCCTGGAGCCCACTTCAGATTCTGTGTCTCTCTCTCTCTGCACCTCCGCTGCTTGCACTCTGTTTCTTGCATTGTCTCAAAAATAAGCATTAAAAGGTGTTGTGAACAAAGAAGAGGAACATATAATCCAAACTAGGGAGGAGAGGATGGTTACAGAAGCCTTCTTGGAGGCTTACTGATAAATAAGTCTACTGCCTGGCTTTCAGCATGGCCTACTGATTAATAGAATTGATTCAAATCCTAGTACCATCTGTTACTAGTTGTGGGAGTACGGACAAGTTACTTCATTATTCCAAGCTGGCTTCCTTGTTTATAGGATGGATACAATAGTATTTACCTCATAGTGCTGTTAAGACGACCAAATAAGATAATGAGCAGAAAGCACAGTGGCTGCCATAAAATATGCTAGTATTCTGATTGTTTTAACGGTGATCTCTTTCTCTCTCACACACACACCCCTCACCTAGCAAATAAGCTCGTGGTTTCTGGATTTCTTGGCCAATGTATGTATGTCCTATATACCTCTAAAAGAAAAACTTGTTTCATCCCACCTAGCCTGCCCCCCCTGCCCCATTTTCAGTTATCAGACAGGCTTCCTGATCCCATGAAAAGTCTCCCTGACTTTCTTTAGTCATGCCTGTGCCATGTCCACTCTTTGAATGTGAGCCTGACCACTGAGAAATGTCTTGAGAAGACCGTAACTCTCCTGTCATCCTTCTCTGTCTCCATATCCTCCCAGAGACAGATCTCTTGCCCTTCACCCTCACACTACTCTCTGAAGATTTGGTGATTTTTTGGTGATTTTTCAAGAGTTCACTTACCAATGTTTTGGTGATTTTTCAAGAGTTCACTTAATTGGCTTTGTCCTCTTAACTATTGGCCACTGCTGTCTCCAAGCCAGCAACCAACACTTCATTTCATTTTGAGTGATCACTGCAGAGACAGAAAAAAATAATGTGATTAGAATACAAAATCACTGAAGTTCATGACAATGAGAAAGGCTTGTGCTAGAAACAGTAAGAGAATGACCATTTGTTCTTCTCACCTTATCCTTTTTGGGATCATGACTCTATTTGACAATCATTCCCCTGCCATTGGCCACTTATTTCTCAAGCGACTCTTTCTAAAAGGTTCTTCTCTCCTTCCTCTTCATTTGCAGAAAAGCCTAAGGGGAGAGGTCAGGCTAAGTTCAGTATCTTCTTATACGTTTATCTTTCTAGAGCTTCTACCAAGTTTCACCAAAACAGATTGAAATAATATCAAAAGACAAAAATAAATGAAAAATTAGAGTTAAAAGGCTTCTCCCATTCAAGGGGCCCACTGGCAGAAATAAAGTATTCCTTATCTGTAAGAGTGTAAAAGATGATTTGGACATTAAAATTAATAGGTAAAATTCAATCTACTCTAGCTTCCTAATTTTGTCTTTAACCCGTATGTTACAAAATTATTTTGACTTTACTAAAGCATTACTCCCATTTTCTAAAGACAAAGATACACTATATTATTTCAACTTGTAAATTACTCACATTTTTTTTTATTTGAGAGAGAGAGAGAGAGAGAGAGAGAGAGAGCGAGCATGAGAGCAGGAGCAGAGGAGAGGTTCAGAGAGAGAGAATCCCAAGCAGGCTCCATGCTAAGCATGGAGCTTCACACAGGGCTCAATCCAACTACCCTGGGATCATGACCTGAGCCACCCAGGTGCCCCAATTTGTAGATTATTCATGATTTAATTCTGCTCCTCACTTCAGACGCTTTGTGCATCTTCACAACAGCATGTGTACCCCATATCCACAAAACTCTTCAAAGAGTTTTGAAGAGTTGTATGTTTCAAAGAGATATATATTTCAAAGTCTAAAATATTAAAGCATTAAGGTCCTACAAGATTCTCCACAGCAAAATAATTGGAAATTCATACACTCTACAAAAACCGATTGTCAACTGACTATATCAATTACATATCAATTTTATATCAATTTGGGGCAGAAAATTTCAGTTGCCTCAAGTTTCCACTGAAATGCATTGATTTAAGTAGCTTATTCATAAACTAAAAGAAAAATGTTCATGTTACAAAAACAAAAAATATAAAACCAATTCCTGATTAAGCCACATGTGAATTTACTAAGTCACAGATTAAATGTGTGATTTCAAAGCTTAACTATCATGTAACTTGTATCCTGACTCTGAAACAAAAGATCATTTGAAACACTTAGAATTCTGGATGCAGCAAACTTTTAAACTGCCTTTCCTCCTTACAGCATTTCTCAACAAACTCTTCCTTCATCATGGCTACTTCTTCAATGGGATAACAAGTAAAATTCCTCAACAACAGAAAAAATAGTAACAGGAAAACTAAGCTGATTCAAATGAATGAGAAGAAAGAATTCTTTTTACAGTTTTTAAGTATGATAACATAATAATAAACAACAATAAATAAAACTAACCTTACATAACAGACCCTTGGAAAATGCTTCCATTAAACAGTATTGAAAAAATAGTGACAGTAAATAATAAGTTTCGGTTTTAAAAATCATCAATAATAAGGATCCTCTTCATCAACAGAAAAAAATGTAGATGACTGGAAAGGCAATATTCTCTAAGTGAGATATCGAATATGAAATTCCATTTAGCAAAATATGAATTTGAGGTAAAAAAAAACTGAGAACTTGTTGCATTCACTTATACTTTCAGCTAAAACTCAGTAATCATCAGAAAATGTTAGCTATTATAGTTAGATTTTTTTTACATTCATTACATAAAGTTGTGCCAGGTCAAAAGTCATAAAATAGTTCAAAAAAGAAACTTAGCATTTCTGATTCTCCCCATAGGCCCAATGCCACTCAAGCCTACATGAATAAACTTTACCAAGTCATCTAATTTAGCAGGACCTAAGTGTTACAAATTCATTCAAGAGATTTTCCCTTGGAGCCACTAATCAAATCTGTTGTCAGAGAATTCTAATTGATATGAATCATTGTCTTTACTTCGCCAGCAATGCAATAATGCTTATTATTAATAATTCTTTATTAGTTGTATATCTAGATGGAAATGTAACAAAATGTTAACAGTGGTATATCTGGGTGGATAGAATTATGGATGACTTTACTGTAAATTAAAAAATCAAGGGGTACCTGGGTGGCTCAGTTGGTTAAGCACTGGATGCCTGATTTTGGTTCAGGTCAAGGTCTCATGGCTAGTGAGATAGAGCCCTGAGTTAGGCTTTGTGCTGATAGTGCAGAGCCTGCATAGCACAGAGCCTGCTTGGGGTTCTCTCTCTCTTCCTGTGCCCCTACCCAGCTCATGCTCGCTCTCTCTCTTTCCCTTTCTCTCTCTAAATAAATAAAATAACATTTAAAAAAAAACATACTTAAAAAAAAAGGACATCAAAAATAAAAGATCAACTGGTGTTCACATAACACATACTACATCTTAATGAGGAGGGAAAACAGAAATAGAAATTTGGAACTGAAATTTATGATGAAATTCAGAATACATTTGAATGTCTATTAAGTATGAAGAACATAAATACACCATCTAATTAACTATCAAATATAAAAAACTCACTTATTTTGCTAATAACATAGCAAATCTTGCCTCCAGTCTTTGCGCCAAAGTCATTGTATTTTGAGGATGTTAAAGAGTTAAGTCAGAGTCACAAAATCCTGAAATATGAAATTAAAACAAAAAGAAAACAAAAACCAAACACCCTTAGTTCTACACTACATAAGACAATCAAGTGTTAGTTGAAATAAGGATTAAACATGGATTTCATTTTTTTTTTTTTTTTTTTTTTAAGAATAGGTCTGGCTACTGGTGTGGCTTTTCTTACAATCATACATGAAAACTTTCTGTTGAGATGGCTTGGTGTTTTTTTTTTTTTTAATAATATTGAGCACTATGACATATTATGTAAAAATCTCCAGACTTGGCAGTAATTTTTACTTACCACATGAATACAAAATATCTTGATAGTGATCATCATTTGTCAGTTTTAGATAGAGTTCTTGAGCTTGAGTTTAATCCTTTGTACAGTAAGATGGAACAGCCATTGAATTTAAAATCCAAGGAACAAATACCATAAAGAGGGATTTCTACTTAAGCTCTGAAGAAGTTGTAAAAAGGGAAGGGGGAGCTAGTTATTCTGCCTACTTGGAATTTTATTCAGTTGTGCCCAACTGAGTCTAGTAGAGGGGTTAGAAGAAGGGAAAGGAGTTAACAGCAGTGAGATGTTGTTCTGGGCACAGAAAACAGCATGCAACTGCACATTGGCAACAGCGAGACAGGCTAACAAAGGGGACAGAAGATGCACTTGACAGGAGTATAGAGAGTCAGCAGAGGAGTAGGAGGAGAAGGCATACAAGACGTAGGCTGGAGTGCAGTAGGAAAGAGCCTTAGTGGTAAAGACGAATAGCTTAAACTTAATGCAAAATACAATAAGGGCCCAGTAAGACAAGTCCAGAAGACCAAGAAAACACCTAAAGTACAACATTTCAAGTTATCTCAAAGGCAGAGTTTTAGACAAGGAGTTTTGAAAAGGGGAGGTTACAAATGCCACAAGAGAAAACATTTAGTCCAAAATTTAGTCCAAGTGTTTTTTTCCTTTTAGACACAAAAACAAAGGGACATCTGGCTGGCTCAGTTGGAAGAGCATGAGACTCTTGATCTCTGGTTGTGAGTTTGAGCCCCATACTGGATGTAGAAATTACTTACATAAATAAATTTTTAAAAAACTGAAAACACAAACAGGAATTTAAAGGTGCCAGGGTTGTTTGTTTGTTGTTCGTTTGTTTCTGGTGTTTCCAGAGTTTGAACAAATAGGAGAAAGTAAACAAAATGAAGCAAGTAAACTCAAGTTTAGACACTTAAATAGTTATATGACCAAATCCAAATCAAAGAAAGGTGATAATTAGGATAAATGAGTAGAATCTTAAGTAAAAGTGACAGGGGATGAGAATTTCCTGGCAACTTGTCAATTAGTTTAAGAGGTGTTTAGGAAGTGTTTATGAAGACACAGAGAGAAAATAAAGAGAAATAGCAAAGTAAGTAATAAAGACAGTAATTTATAATATCCTAAAAGCTTCTAAGAGAAGGAATAATGCCCTATAGCCCCATGAATGAATCATTTAATGTGGTAAAACAACTTTCCAAACTACAAGTAAATCTCTTAGGGTTCTTTCTGATTAAATGCAATTGTAGTTCATTTAAAAAACTGATTCTTATTTTTTCAGATAGAAGTTATATTAGGACAAGAAAATTTTTACTTAAACTTCTGAACAATTTAGCCATTGTTCACGAGCCCTGAGGTATTTAAAACAAATTTAGTAATGAAGGCCTCATTGTGTACTGCACTTTTAAATCCATTTCTTGCCCAATGTCATTTGAATGCTTCACAAGTATCATTTGACCCTAAAGCTAAGAAGCTGACATTTTAGCAAATTCACCATTTTACCACTAGGTGGCAAAAAAACCCAAGTAGTATCTGTTACCAAAGCTAGTACAAAATTCCAAGTACTTGAACAACCAGAATGAATTTCCACCAGGTGTCAACCAAGAGGGAAAAAAAAGAAAAAAGGCTATGTTTCCCACTCAGATACACAAATTCAGTTTTAAGCATAGCCATCTAAACTTTATTAGAGATAAATGGCCTGCCCATTAACTCTCCAAATAATTTGTATATTTATATATAATGCTGAGGCCAAGATAACTACCTTGTCAACTAAAATCCAACGAAATTGTTTCTTCCCCAAAAAGCAAGAAAACAGTAAACCAATGAGAACGGTCAAAAATCTTCCAGTGTATTTAATTATGAATATATAGTTCCAGATTCATATTTTTCCATCTACATTTCTCTTAGAAGCAGCTCTGTTGATTGCAAAAATCTAGAAAAGTTTATGCTGTTATGCCTTGAATCCCAGTGTGAGTTTATGAAAACATTGCCATTTGTTACCAAAATGTTCACAATATAAATTTACTTGTCTTTGATTAAGAGGATTACAATGTTGAACAGTCTAAGACCGTTGGACTTGTAAAAATTAATATGAGAACTTTACAAAATTAAGTTCTATTTATATACCACATCATGCTTTTTAAAAACCATCTTACAGGCTTCACTAATTTCTAACAAAGATTTTCGATTCTGTTGTGAACATGAGGTCAGTTAAAACACTATGTCATGTTGCCTCTTATAAAGTGGTACTTTTTAAGGCCAAACTCTATTTTGAATCCTCTGGACACAGGAGTTGTAATCATGTCATACCCTGCAAATCTAGCTGTAGGTGGTGTCTTTAAAAAGCCTCTTTTCTTCCTTCTAGGAAGTGGTCAGGCCTTTTCCCCCCTGGCGTCATCATGCAAACAACTTGGTTGCTTTTCGTTGCTATCTAATTAAGAGATGGAAGAAAAAGCAGTCGAGGAGTAAGCAAAACCTATTGATTAAAAAAAGAAGAAGAAGAAAAAAAAAAAACTATTGATCATAGTTGCCTCTCTTTCTTGCTCCTTCTGGTCTTCTCTTGTAAGGTTCCTCTGGCCTCGACTGAGTTCCCTTCCACTCTGCCTACAACGCAGTGGTCTTTTAAATAATCCAAGCCAAGAATGCTCTTGTCTAAGAACATTGTTTCTTGTCTAGTTTTTATTACGTTTTCTTTTGAAATTCGTTAGATTATGCTCGGCAACCAGCCGCTTGCCCAACCGGTTTCTCCCCTTCCCCCATCTCTCTTCACACATCACTTTTTCCTCTTTCCATCCAAGTAGTGGGCAAAACCCTGCAGCGCCGGTAACGCTCGCTTCGGTCTGGTCACTCAGCAGTTTATCCCTACTTGGTTTTGCAAACATCTCCCCACCCGGCGCCTGTCCCCCAGTGCCCCACTCTTTCATTATCTATTAGAGTGTGCTCGGTAAGGGGCTCCAGATAGCACGTCGAGGGTTTACGGTAGCCTGCCTACCAATAGGAGCCCACAATGAAGAGAAGTCAGGTTCAGCCTCCCGACAGCCCGTGTCTTCTTCCCTTAGCTGTACACCTACTGTACCCGCGAGCGTGCGAGGGAGCGAGCCGGGCGCGGGAGGGGACGCGCAGGGAGGGCGGACAGCAGCCGCGGCGTGCGCATGCGCACTGGGGTTGTTTTTCACAAAGCTGCTCTTAAAGTGAGCTGGCAGCCTCCAGCCGCCCGTCTTTGTAAGGAGACCACTGAGACTAGCAGAATCGTGGAGCAGCAGCCTCTGTGCTGCCCTGACTTTTTAAGAAATCTCAATGAACTATTTGTAAAGAATCACTGATCTTGCCTGCAAGCTTTTTGCACGGCAAAGACATCGATCAGTGTTAGGTGAAGATCACATTTTATATGTGATCTTGACTTTTTTCGTCTTACATTATATTTTTATAGATTTTGTTATAAACATGGTGCTGGGAAAGGTGAAGAGTTTGACAATAAGCTTTGACTGTCTTAATGACAGCAATGTCCCTGTGTATTCTAGTGGGGATACAGTCTCAGGAAGGGTGAATTTAGAAGTTACTGGGGAAATCAGAGTAAAATCTCTTAAAATTCATGCAAGAGGACATGCGAAAGTACGCTGGACCGAGTCAAGAAACGCCGGCTCCAATACTGCCTATACACAGAATTACACTGAAGAAGTAGAATATTTCAACCATAAAGACATCTTAATTGGACACGAAAGAGGTAAGTTTTTATATTATACAGAAATCATTAGACCTTGATTTTCTTTGGAAAAATGCCTTTTCAATTTTCCTGAATTCGTGTTAATTCTACTCCTGGCGTAACACATAGCAGTTTGATAAAGATTAGCAAAGTTGGAAGATTGGGATTCTCCTTGACATTCATCGTGTGTTAAGCCGTAATGCATGCAGGCATCTGCAAAGTGACTGCAAACTGCACTTATTCAACTACCTCTGTCTATACCCGGCTTGGTCTGTGCCATACGCACTTGGAATACATTTCTATCTTACTTGTAAATTCTACTTAAATCTCATTCAATAATTTTACTAATAAGTTTTCAAATGAATTGCTAAAATCTGCAGTCCAATATTCGATTTTTTTCCCTTGTACTCTGCAACCTTAGATCTTAAAAAACTAAGCTTCAGTGAAGAAATGGAGTAACATTTTTAAGTGGGTAAATAGGTGGTTTTCATTTTTAGTATTGACACGCAAAATATTTTAAAGAATTGATCGTTGTTCTTTGATAAAGGATTTCTGTGGCTTATTTTGACATATGGCATCAACACCCCACGTGTTTTTTCCCTATTCTTTCCAGATCCTTTATAAATTTACATCAAGCATTCTCTATTTTAAAGGGTAGTGTCTATCATTATGATAGGTTTCAAATCAGTTTTAGAAGCCATTTCGGGTCAGTAATTTTCTTTTCCGAGTATGATGCCTAACTTTGGAACGTGCATTCAATGAAACCGGTGCCAGTCAAATGGAATTGAAAAGTATTCGGCACATTGGATTTGATTTTTGGTTAGAAAGGGAAGATGAAGGGTTGTCAAGGGGAGAAGGGGTCCTAAGATTTCCAATCTATTGTTTAAGTGGTTACATTGTGGAAATATAGGAGACTCTAAGCTTGTTTTTCTAAGTTTCCACCCTTTGTTAGAAGCGGTTCAATCCTGTTTCGGACCAGTTCTGGGGGGTGGTGAGGAGGGGCGCTTGTTCTGCTCTCAGCAGATTGGTTACACGCGTCAGGTGGTGGCGATGACTTAATTCCTAGCCCAAGAAGAATATAATGTTAAAACTGGTTATGTAATTTTATGCTTCTCCTTTTTCATGCAGTATTTAGTTCAAATGTTGACGATTTTGAAAAAGTACAGGACATCTTTACCTTTTTTAATATTAAAAAATATACATCCTTGAGGAAGTGCTAATTGAACTAAGGCAAGTGTCGAAATGAAGGATGCTTGGGAGTTACAGCATTTAACTCATTTTTTTTTTAATAGATTAAGATGAAATCAGTTCTTTGGTTGGGTTTTCACGGTTACACATAGGTCATTTGTATTCTGAAATAATTTCTAGTTAATCCCTCTGAGCAGTAAGACTGATGTTAAATGTAAATGCCTAATGACAGCTTTGGTATTTGTTGAGAAGCAGGCACACGAGTTTGTGTTTGAACCTTTCTGGACATTGCAGCTTTTTATCAAACGGTTAAGAAACAAAGGTTTTTAAGGAGCTGAGGTTTGCAGGGGGATAAAAGTAGAATAACGACTTATGGGGGCAGACGCAGTTTGATTAGTTACTCGATGATTTCACGGTAAAGAAAACTATGTACCCCGTACCCCAACGAGATGCCCCTCAACCCCTGCAAGGCGCGGACGAGCTCTTAGCTGGAATAGTTTCAATGACTTAAAAGTGGGACCTCTCAAACTAGCCTGGTAACTGAGACCCCGCCCCGGGCGACCGGCGATAGGCGGAGCCGCGTTTGTTAGCCTGTTGCTAAGGCGATGCCAGGCTCTGATTGGATTGGGCGCGGGCGGGTGGGGAGAGTGGGCTCGCGCCGGTTGGGGCGAGGCTTGGAACCGGCGTGCGCCGGTAAAGGTCCCTCCAGAGTGGCCGCCCCCGCCCGTACTCGCATCCCTCCCCGAGCTTGTGGAGGCGCCGTGGTTCATGTCACGGAATGTTGTCGCCCCTCACCTCGGCTTGCTTGGGGACCCCGAAGAAAACGATCTTGGGTTTCAGCAGAGTAGAGGGGGAGAAGCTCCTGCTGGCCTTACAGGTGCCGAACGGCCTTGGGCGTAACTTCAGCTGACAATTCTATTCTGAAGGAACTTGGGTAGGCAGGGTTAGCAGGACCCCGTTTTCCTGTTCTCGGCTGGAAGATGTCAGCTGGCTTCTGTAAACGCTCATTCCCTGAGCTGAAACAAAGCGTGTTGTGGACCTATGCAGTCCCCAGACCGGCTACCTTGATTTGACCTGAGGGACAGACCGTAAAGGCTGGCAAGGAGAAGAGGGAAAAGTGCCACTGACAACGAAAGCTGGGGTCGGGGCCTTGGCGAGCATTCCCTGGCCCCTCCCCATTGTTTCCCGGGGACTGTGCAGCCCTGCCCACCCCCCACCCCGCCCCAGTTTCCCTCACCGCAACTGTAAAGGTGTCAGGGTGGCCCGAGCCAGATCGAACCGGTCACCGGCTGGGGCGTGTAAAGCGGAAGCGCCGCGGTGCGGTCGCCCCGCCCCCAGTCCAGCAGGTTAGGCTGCGCGAACGCGAGCGCGAGCGCCGCGCGACGTATGCCGTATGTATAGCGGGTCGCGCGGGCGGCGGCGGCGCGCGGGCGGGCCGGCTGGGATCTGCTCGCGCCGGTTTAGGCCGGTCCTCTCCTGCTCCGGTCTAGTTCTTGATTGACAGCCCGGCACTTGTTTACCACGGCGCGGCCGCCGCAGCTCGCCTCAATGAGACTGCTGAGCTGGCACAAAAAGGGAGCGAGAAGGGAAGAAAAGGAGAGGGAGGCAAACTTTGGGCGCCTTCGAGGGGAGCGAGTGTACGTGGCCCCCAACTCACCAGCCAGTTTTCAGTGCTGAAATTCTTTCAGAGGATTTGCACAGGGGACGAGGAAAATAGTACTGAGATATGAGGGAATCATCGTGGGTTTTGAATAAAAGTATCCACATACAGACGCGCTTTTTTCCTTTTCTCCCTTTGATGTAAGGGAAGCATCACGTTTTTTGTGTACCTTCGATACTTTTTGGTGAGGGAAAGTTAAATGATTTTACCAATCTCGTCTCCTCTCGTGGTAAATGATGGTGTCTACACTAAAAAGTACGTTAATAATAAGACATTTATGTAATTATAATATTTAGAAGGCTAAGAAAAGTCATTTTAAGAATCCAGAATCCCCGCCCGTATTTTCATTAAGTATATTTATTATGGAGAAATTTTTAAAATAAGCTCTTTGGCCGAAAGAAATTGGTTATAAAATGAAAGGTCATTCATCTGGAAATTGGAAACAACCTAATTGGAGTTCATTTTTCAAGGATGTAGAACGTGTTTCCCCGTAAGCAGGCAACCTTTAAAAGATCTTAAAGCTATTTAAGGGTTTTTTTAATATATGTCTGCACATTTTTAGCTGTCGCTAGGACAAACTGAGTGTGGTCATCATTTTAGGGTCAATAAAGAATTTTTATTTTTAGCTTTGAAACTGACATTAAAATCACTGTTCCGTTTTTCTTTTTAACGTCAACATTTGACAAAGCTTTCTAATGGTTTTAGAATTATAACATTCATTTCATCTGTATCAAAACTGACAGACTTGAAAGGTTTACCCAGTTTTTATTATATGTCTCATAATAAGCTTAAATAAACCATTGGAGACCAAGATAACATCTTAGTGTGAAATTTGAGCTCTTCCTCTTTTTGTTGAGCATGTACTGTGTTGGATGCAGATCCTGTAGAGTTGGCTCATATACCATTAAAATACTTGCCTTTGGGGTAGAAGTGTTAATTATCCCCATCTTACAGATGAGGCAACTGAAGTCTCAGGATTTGTATTTCACCCAGGGGAAGTAACCAAAGTAAGAATTGGCATTAAGACCTCTCAGACTACAAAGCTTGTGGCCTTAATTGTTATAGGAGTATCTTTAAAGTTATGCCACTGTGAGGAGTGTGCAAAGGTTTAACGTCAAGCTTTTTCTTTTTCTGTTTGTTTTAAGATGATGATAATTCCGAAGAAGGCTTCAACACTATTCATTCAGGAAGGCATGAATATGCATTCAGCTTCGAGCTTCCACAGACGTAAGTATTATAACAGGCATTCTTCATAAACCTCCATTCTTTTAAAATTAAAATTATTCTAAATTTAAATATTTTTAGTAAAAAAAAAAAAAACCCTTTTCATTATTGAATGTTGCTAGAGGAAAACAATACACTGAAAGAAGTAGCTACTTTTTAATCTAGCCTGGCAAAATTATAGAAAGCAAAGCTCAGTTCTTAGTACTTTGTCTCAAGATCTGTGAGGTTTTTAAAACTTGAATAGTATTTCACCTAACGTGAGTGAATTAGAAGATTCTGCTCAAATAGTAGCCATTTTGTAAGTACTTTATTTATCATCAATTGGTACTAGCAGAAACATAGAACATATCAAGTCTTTTCTGCTAATGCTAACCAACAGCAGTAAACTAAAAAGATAAAAATAATTAGGAATAGATTAACTTTAGAAGTGATGTTCTTTAGATACGGGTTCAGCTTCTGTGCAGAGCTGATTGAAAAGGTCCCAAAAGAGATACTATATGATCTGAACTTAAAAGGAAACACCCATCATGTACCTAAATATAAGGCTTGGAATATAGTATGGAAGAAGAAAAGAAAGTGGTTTATTCTTAACATAAAAATAGATCGTTAAAAAACAAATACTTCCCTCAATTTTTTAATATCTTTGATAATTCTAGTACTTGAGTTACATGTGAATAGTTCATAAATGGTATTTTTCAGAATATTCTATTTCCTCCATGCCCTAATCTACTTTTTAAGAGACATACTGCAAGTGTGAATATAATGCTAATACTGGGCCTGAATATTTCTCAGGGTGAAGGTAATTTAATATTTATATGTTTTTTAAAAATCTGTAAACCAAGGTCATTAACTTTTTTTAATGTTTGTTTATTTATTTTGAGAGAAAAAGAGGGAGAGCGAATCCAAAGCAGGCTCTGCATTGTCAGTCAGAGCCGGACATGGGGCTCAATCCCACAAACCGTGAGGTCTCGACCTGATCCAAAATCAAGAGTCAGATGTTTGACTGAGCCACCCAGGCACCCCAAATCAAGGTCATTTAAAATAAAGTCTGGAAGACTAACATAAATACTGCATTTTATTTTTCTGTGCTATACACATTAATACAGGAGTCTAAAATACAAAAATATCTGTAAAAACAACACTACTTCTCATGCTAATCTAAGTTAGCACTGTACCTTATACATAACTGAACCCTGGGCATTTTTCTAAGGAAATTATGAAAGAAGAAAAAAAAAAAAAAAAAAAACTAAGCCTACCGAAATAAAACCTTCCACAATTAATAAAATTTGGGAGAATTGAAAAACACTTCTGATTTTCTTGACACAGATTAACAGAAATGTTTCTTTTTCTTTTTAAACCTATAAAGTTAGAAAACCTGGCCAAAAAGAGTTAGAGTATGAGTAAACTAGGAAATGGGAAACCAGCTTTTTAGAGTTTCAGTAGACCTATAAAATGCAAATTTTTTTAAATTATAACAAATGGCCTATGCCTTTTCTAGACCTTCTTAATTAGTTACTACAAAAAGAGATTTCTAGCCAGTGGGTAGAATTTCTTAATAGAAATACTTAAACCATTCTTAACTTCATTTTTAGATTAAACTTTTGATCTTTCAAGAATTGTTCATTTCCAAACTTGCATAATTTTGCCACCAGCATTAAAAGTAGCTTCTTCTTAGTTTAAAGGGATTGTATTCTTCTGGCTTTTTTAAGCAAAATTACTATAATATTAACTGTTAGCTATTGTCATTTGGAAAACAGAAGATTTTTTTCCCCCAATGACTTATCCCTTTGGAAATTAAAAAAATTCTATGTTTGATACCTCATTGATAATAAACAGTGCCCTGTAGTAACACTTCTTTCTATATGCTGACCTGCTGTATAATTATTAAAAAGAGGTATAAAATTAATATATTGAACTTTATATTCTGCACAGACCACTTGCTACCTCATTCGAAGGCCGACATGGCAGTGTGCGCTATTGGGTGAAAGCCGAATTGCACAGGCCTTGGCTTCTACCAGTAAAATTAAAGAAGGAATTTACAGTCTTTGAGCATATAGATATCAACACTCCTTCATTACTGGTAAGAATTGACTGAATTCTTCATTCTTGTTTTCAGCATATAAATATTAAAGAATAATCACCTAAACTATGCAATACGTATAAATTTTAAATTGTGATTTATTTTAAAATTCATAACTATTTATTTTTTAATATTTATTTTAAAAATACAGTCAAGAGCACACAAATTAGCGAAAAGTATGCTCGTATTTTCTGACATTGTAATAACTTCAGCATATGGTATGAAATAACTCTTACTCAAAAGATAACAATAACAAAAAATAGATCTGTTCCTTGGATAATTCTAGCAGAAGAGGAACAGTAGTATCAGTTATTATTATAAGACCATATCACTTACCATGAAAAGATCATAATCTAAAATTCGCATTGCATTCTTCCAACATAGGGATAGTTGTCAAATGTTGGGGAGATTTTGTCACTTTGATGAAAAAACAATTCCATTTTAAAAGCAATTCTTTTTAATTGCATTTTTCCACAAGATTCAAATTTGACTTTAAAAACTTTATTTGGTTTAAACAAATGATAACATCTTCAAGCAAATAACATTAAAAATGAGAGTTTTCCTTTTTTCACATAATTAATTGATTGTTACATTCTTAAAGAAAGATGTTAACATTTGGGATTATAAGCAAACTGCTTTCTAAGCTGCCTTTTTTTTTTAAAGGCAGTTTATGTGGAAAGGGTTTTTTTGTTTGTTTGGATGGTTAGTTTTTAATTACTGTATATGTAAAACTTTGTTTATGGAATGTGATGTTAAACCTTGTACCCCTTTTTTTAATTGAATGGAAATTTATATATAAACAAAAATAATTGTATAATTCAGGAGCCATCAGTTAGGTTTTTTTTGAAGTACATTTGGATACACTTAGAAAAAAAGCAACACTGCTTTTAATTTTAATTCTCCAAGAATTTGGGATTTTTATATTAAAACATTGTTACCGTGCCAATTTCATGCATTGATCTTTTTCTCCAAATTTATTTCTTACAGTCACCCCAAGCAGGCACAAAAGAAAAGACTCTCTGTTGCTGGTTCTGTACCTCAGGCCCAATATCCTTAAGTGCCAAAATCGAAAGGAAGGGCTATACCCCAGGTACGTATGAGATGGCTTCCCAAGGAAAACGACCCTTCATTTAGCTTTTATATATAAATTTATGGAATGTCTCTAAATGCAAACATAATATAGTATTCTTTAGTAAAGTAACTCAGTTTTCTTTCGTAAATTGGAATGTAGTGTCCATTTTTAAATAGCTACTATAAATGAGTAGTTCTTTTTCATAATTCTAAATTACTTCCTGCTTTTGGGACAGTTTTTTGTCCATGTAGTCCATGTAGAGCAATGAACTTACATTTTAAGTTCTTAAGAATCCATTTTGGGGTTTGTTTTACCTTTTTCTGCTTTTTTAACAGTAGATACATATTTTTTTTCTCTAGGTGAATCAATTCAGATATTTGCTGAGATTGAAAACTGCTCTTCCCGAATGGTAGTGCCAAAGGCAGCCATTTACCAAACACAGGCCTTCTATGCCAAAGGGAAAATGAAGGAAGTAAAACAGCTTGTGGCTAACTTACGTGGGGAATCCTTATCATCTGGAAAGACAGATACCTGGAATGGAAAGTTGCTGAAAATTCCACCAGTTTCTCCCTCTATCCTCGACTGTAGCATAATTCGTGTGGAATATTCACTAATGGTATGTATAGAGTTAAGGGTTTGTTGTTGTTATTTAGTATTAAAGTCATGAGGATATTATTTTGTCTTATATCCAGGATTTGATTTTTATATTCCGTATATGATATATAAAAATATATGTAAATACTAAATTTGGTTTATAATTAATCGTTTACCTCACGTGTAAATGTACTATACAGTATTATACGTAACTAGAGAAAAATTTCTAGTATGTTTTACGTATATATAACTAAGAAAGTAAATGAAGGCTTCAACATTAAAATTGGGTTATTAGTTTTTAAAAAAGAAATAATACTTGGAATTCTAAACTTAACATCTTTTTTCAATGTTTAGGTATATGTGGATATTCCTGGAGCTATGGATTTATTTCTTAATTTGCCACTTGTCATTGGTACCATTCCTCTACATCCATTTGGTAGCAGAACCTCAAGTGTAAGCAGTCAGTGTAGCATGAATATGAACTGGCTTGGTTTATCCCTACCTGAAAGACCTGAAGGTAATTTGATAATGCATGTTTAAACTTAATTTCTTAATATTTTCAAGAACATCATTTTGCTTCTAATATTTTATAGATACACTTTTGTCTATACCTGCAGACAGTAGATGTGTCCCTAATGTTAGATTTAAAACCTATATGCCTGTAGTTTTGATCACAAAACAAAAAATTATTTTTTTTATCTTGACATTCTTTTTTAATATCTATTATTCTGTGTATCTTGACATGCATAAGAACATGCTGTTCGAATTGCGTGTATCTTTTTCCTTCAGCACCACCCAGCTATGCAGAAGTGGTAACAGAGGAACAAAGGCGGAACAATCTTGCACCAGTGAGTGCTTGTGATGACTTTGAGAGAGCGCTTCAAGGACCACTGTTTGCTTATATCCAGGAGTTTCGGTTCTTGCCTCCACCTCTGTATTCAGAGGTAAGCACTAGCTCCTCAAGTATGAAATAGGCTAGCTCTTCTGGGAAATAACTATTGTAGACTTTTTTAAAAACGTAGTTCAGTTTTGATTAGCATCATATTAATAGGAAAATAATTTAAAACAACAGGATTAAGCATTAAATTATGGTTGTCCAGATTTAAATAAGTTTCATTCTTAACTTTAATAAGTAGGACTCATATTATTGGGGAAACAGGGATAGTGGTCCAGTCTCATGCTCACAGAATGTCAGTTAAAGGAATAATTCATTTTTTTAAGCTTATTTATATTTATTTTGAGAGAGAAAGAGAGCAAGCACATGCGGGGAAGGGGCAGAAAGAGAGCTTTACAGAGAATCCCAAGCAGGTTCTGCACTGTCAGAACCTCACAAACCATGACATCGTGACCTGAGCCAAAATCAAGAGTCAGATGCTCAACAGATTGAGTCAACCAGGCACCCCAGGACTAATTCATATTTTAAGCATCAATAGAAGTGGCATTTTGCAACCATAAATTAATTCAGTAGCTTTAATTCATCTTACTCATCAGCCTTTTCAAGTTTAATTCTTGCATATTTTAACAGTCATAGGGGAAAAGAACATGTGCAAAAACATGTTAGACAAACATTTCTATTCATCTCCCATTGATGACCACCAAGCATGTAGGTGAATAAAACATGGCCCTTACTTGAGAGAAGCACACAGACTAGTGAGAAGAACAAATTTAGAGATGAAATATTCCATAATAGTATGATAGGAATGCATGCAGTTCATTTGAGAACAGTTCATTAGGGCTTGGGAATCAGGAAAGGCTTCCCTGAGAAGGTGATTATTAAGTCAGATCTTCAAAATAAGTAGTCCTCAAAAAGTAATATAGTCCAGGCAGGAAAAACAGCATGTGGAAGGCAAGGAGGCAGGGTAGAAAGCCAGCAATTTTGGGATACTTCAGAATATATCTTAATATATGTTTGAACAGGGGCGCCTGTGTGGCTTTGCTGACTTGGTTCAGGTCATGGTCTCATAGTTTGTGAGTTCGAGCCCCACATCAGGCTCTGTGCTGACAGCTCAGCGCCTGGAGCCTGCTTCAGATTCTGTGTCTCCCTCTCTGTCTGCCCCTCCCTTGCTCGTGCTCTGTCTCTGTCTCTCAAAAATAGATACACATTAAAAATTTTTTTTTAAAATACATACATGTTTGAAGGGCTTTAAAGTTGCCCTTGATACCAGTATAATACCAAATAGTTTTGTAAATCACTGGAATCAACCTAATCCTTTTGGTTATCATAGTTTAGCAATTTTACTACGTATTATTACTCTCAAATAAGACATAATGGGATTGTTTCACTCTGTAAGAAATTGCTCCTTTTCTCCCTTAACATCATTGCCAGAAGAGTGTGTTTTCCTTTGAATGTGGTTAATAGGAGATCCCTTTACTCATTGAAATGTAGAATATTTAGAATTTGTTTTTGTAAATTCTTATGGTTTTCTATCCTACTATTCTATTTCATAAAATTTCCCTTACAGTGTTAAAAATGTTCTCCCACTTACAGATTTTATTACATTTTTACACTGATGTTTCTGTCTTAAGTCAGTCACTACTGATTTGATCTGAGGCCTTCTGGCTGTACAACAGGCATTTTAAAAGAATGACAATCTAAGCAATTTGTAGTAAAATTCTACTTCCTTCTTTTAAAGTGAACTAAGATAATTAAGGGAATTTAAAAACTTTTAAAACCCTAAATTGGTTCAAAGTGTGATTTAATTAATAGCCGCATGGGGGGAGGAGTTCTAGATTGTATTACAGTGATTTTTTTTTTTTGTCTCTTTTAAGTCATTAAAAGGTAGATGCTTTTTTCCTCTAAAAATGTGTTTTACCTAAAGTTTCTGAGGCACTTTGGACTGTGCCACATTTAAATACAAGTAAAAATGGGTGTTGCCCAAACGATGTCTCACAAAAAGGAACGTATTAAAGGCAGCTATTTGCCTTCCTATGTCAATTCTCTTTCTAGCTGAGAAACAGCTGAAATATACTCACGTTGCTTAAATGTATGTGCATATGAAAGTCACTGTAGAAATAGAGAAGGTGGGAAGACTGTAGAGCATTTTGGGTTCAGCATTATTTCTTGATACACACTGTTTTTCTAGGCCCTCTGGGGTTTTACACAACTGCATTCTTCTCAAAGCCTAGAAAAGAGAGGAGTTGACTTTTTTGTAAAAGGATAAAAGGGATACTTCATAAAAGGAGATCATTGCTATGAAGATGTTTTCCATTGTGTATTTGAGTCTTCGTTCCTACTAAGTGCGGAGTAAAACACCATTCTCTGATAAAATTTCACCGTTACCTTTTGGAAAAGAGAACTATTTGGGCATACCTTTATAAATTTTATTATTAGCCTAGTAATTAAATCTAAGACACTTTATAGATAATACTAGTATCCTTTCTTCCCTTAAATGCTGTGTATGTTCTTTCTGATTAAATTCCTCAGTGGTACTCAAAATGTTAGTCATTAGCTGCATTTTTACTAGACCTTATCAAATAACTATTTTTTTTTTCACTTTTCTTTTTAGATTGATCCAAATCCTGATCAGTCAGCAGATGATAGACCATCCTGCCCCTCTCGTTGAAGGAACTGTGTTAGATCAACTTGATGTGGGTTCTGAACTGTATCTCTTCCCAGCTGAGGACAGAGAAGTATCTTGGAGACACGTTTTCAGAGGAAGTGGAATTGCTTTTGCCCAGAAAAATGGCAGATACATGAAACAACCAGTGATCATGCTTTAGAAGCCTACAGCAACATTCTGGGACTGCTCCAACATGCTTGAAGATCTAAGCTTTTCTCCTTTAAAACAGGCACATATTAAGAGCAGTCTTCTTAGCCTATGGTCATACGTGTCAAGACACCACGTTGTAAAGAGGGATGATTTCCTTCTTTTGATTTGAAAATTTGCACATGCTCAATGCTTACATTGTGCAGTTCCGATGTCACTACAGCTTTTTTTTTTTTCCATTTATGCCAGACTCTTGATACTCTTTAAAAACTTGTTTGTGGTCAGCACAACAAGGAACAAAAGAAAGCTTTGAAAAAACTTTAACATGAGAAAAACGCACTGACTTTTTTTTTAATTTAATATAGCCTGGACTTTACCTGCGTATGCACATGCTCAGAAATGTCCTACTAGGCTGACCATGTATCACCTCTTCAGCTTGGATCCTATTGTGGATTTATTTACAAACATCAAATGCCTTCAAGCCAATCCTTCTTGCTGTATGTTTTGCAGCCTACTGTAGTAGATACGCAACAGATATGTGGGAAAAGAGATAAGAGGAGGAAGCTAATAAGAGACTTTGTCAAGATTGTATACCTTCTTGGTTTCTTTTAAGAATTTGTTGCCTTTCTACTATTACAGCAAAGCAGCATTTTGTTACTGACTGCCTAAAATCACTTAATCTCAGGTGAACGCATCACTTGCCAAACTGTTGGAATGCTATTTGTGTTTTGTTGCACTGTTGAGTTATTTTTTTGTTTTGTTTGTTTGGTTGGCTTTTTGGAGAGGGAAATTTGGAAAAGGGACATACACAAAAGTGATAACCCACCCACATTCCCTTTTTATCATTACATATAAGAAGAAACTAGCAGAGCTAAGAATGGAGTAAAGAAAGGCAGTATGGCAGGCACCAGCAAAGAGTTAAGGGCTTGTTGCTCTTAAAAATGATTGTTATTTTTATTATTTTAAGAGTATGAAAATTTTCCAGTCACTGGAAAGGAGGAGAAAGTGCATTTATTTTTGTACGGAGTTACTTAATTACCTCCAAAACACCTATGTTGGAAATCATTTTTGCTGGTGCAAAGTGTTTTAATGAGCAGGAATATGTACACACACATACACATACACATACATATTAGAGAGTTCAATTTATATATTTCGTGTCCTGCTCAAGCTTCTCAGAGCTTGAAAACCCAAGTTTATTCTAAAAGTGTATAACTTCAGAATTACAAGTATACTAGAATATGTGCTGGGATGATAACTGTTTTATATTTTTGTGGGGTTTTTTTTAATGAAAGTATTTTTTCCATTACCTAAAGAACATTTTGCTAAACATGAGAAACAACTCACTTTGAGTATATATAGATAAGAGCAACCACATCAGTAAATTATAGTTTATATTAAAGATAATTTACAGTTGGCTCATAACAAATATACCAGCATTCATGATGACACTTAAAAACTGCATTTTCCAAGGTACCAAGTTTACTGATCGTCTTACTTTGGAAGGAATTCAGCTCTGATGTTTTTAATGAAAATCAGCATCTCTGATATTGCAACATACGTGTGAAATGGGTGTTACATCTATCCTGCCGTTTAACCCCACAGTTAATAAAGTGGCTGAAAATAATAGTAACTCTGGCTTGGTGCTTGACCTGGTTAAATACTGTCTTAAAGCTTCATACAAAACAAATAGGCTTTTCCATAAGTGGCCTTTAAGAAAACATGGAAGACAATTCATGTTTGAAAAATGCTGACAGGGTGAAGAAAGCCCAGCGTAAAAATGAATCGCGTTTTAGGTGATTCAGTAAAGGGTTTGGGCTCCCGTAGCAAACTAATACTAGATAATAAGGAAATGGGGGTGAAATATTTTTTTATTGTTGTTAAATCATTTTGTGAATGTCCCCCTCAAAAGAAGCTAATGGAATATTTGGCATAAAGGGCATTTGGTGGTTTTTTGTTTGGGGGGGGGGGTGTGTCTGAAAAATCCCTTTTCTTTTTTCTCTTATGTCTAACTAGGGAACAATTGTTGATATGCATAGCATTGGAATACTTATCATCATATACTCTTATAAATAACACATGAAACAAGAATGACCAATATTCTAATAATTGGCACTGGGTCACAAAATAAAATGTGATTAAATTTTGAATCTATAAAACTTTATCAAATAAAGTTTTATTTTCCCCATTGAAAGTTATTTCTTTACTTAGAGGCATTACTTTACTCTTTTCTAAATATTGGTCAATTCCTGACATAAGATGTGAGGTTCACAGTTGTATTCCAGTATTCAAGATAGATTCCTGATTTTTCAATTAGGAAAAGTAAAATCCAAAATGTTAGCAAAACAAAGTGCAATATTAAATGTTTGCTTTATAGATTATACTCTATGGCTGTTTGTAATTTCCCCTTTTTTTCCCCCTGTTTTATTTGGTGCTGAATATGTCCTTGTAGGCTCTGTTTTAAGAAAACAATATGTGGGAAATGATTTAATTTTTCCTATTGCTCTTCCTTGTGGAAAATAAAGTGTTTTGTTTTTTCTTTTTTGTAAAATTGTTTGGAGATTTATTTCAATCTTAATCATGTTAGTAATTCGTCATGCTTGCAAACATTAAGACTACAATTAAACCCTGTTTTAAGCCATGCTAGGTAAGAATAGTTTCTAGATATCAAAGAAAATCACTGAAGACTTACAGGAATTTTTAATACTACTTATTAGTGTTTGCCTTAATAATTCACCAACTTACGGATTTTTTTTTTTTTTATGAAACATAAGTTTGTTAAATAATTTCAAGTCCTCCATATGAACCAAACTTAACCAGGTAAAGTAGTTTCACTTTGAGGTACCAATTCCGTCTTGCTGTGAAGTATCTAAGTTTCTAGTACTTCAAGAACACTTACATTTAAAAGGTGTATTAACTAACCTTACAAAAATATTTTTCCTAAATTTTAAAATAACAGTATTTTTCTTAATGTGTGAATTTTAGTGATTCATAACATTATAGGTACTTTGGGGATCACATTTAGAAAAAAAACAAGTATTTATACATATACAGATTAGCTATCAAGTTGTATATGATTGCCGCATATTCTCAAACATGTACACATAAAAAGTGTTTTACAAAGAAGCGTTTAGACATTATACATTTATAATCAATTTTATGGAAATAAGAGCAAGGAGCACCTAGGTGACTCAGTCAGCTAAGTATCCTACTCTTGATTTCAGCTCAGGTCATGATCTCATGGTTCATGGGATCAAGCCCCAAGTCAGGCTCTGCACTGACAATGCCAAGCCTGCTTGGGATCCTCTCCCTCTTTCTGCCCCTCTGTACACTCTTTCTCTCTCTCTCTCTCTCTCTTTCTCTCTCTCTCTCTCTCTCCTCTCAAATGAACATTAAAAAAAAAAAAAAACCCTATCTATACAATGTCTAGACAATAAGGAATAAAAATGACTGAGGAGAGAGGAATAATAGCATGAAAAACAGAGTTCTCTGTTTTGCTTTCTGTAACTTTAGATGTAGCCTTGAACAGGATGTGTGAATTTTGATGTCTTCATCCACAAAGTAGAAAGTAGCTATCCAAAGTCCCCTTCATTGAAGGTGCAAAGTTGTAATGTATTTTTAGGTAAAGAAATAATGCTCTAAGTCCATTACAACATTGGAAGTTAACCATGTTGCTTCTAAATTTGCATTAGAATACTTTGAGGCTGAGTTAAGTACATGTCTCAAGTTATATACAATTAATTGACTGTTACTTGGCTTTGCTTTTGCATTGTCATCTATACTTAACCAAACCCTATCACTAATTAGGATTTACTGAATGACAAGCTCAGTATATTTATCAGGATTTTTTTACTGTAACAGGAAGAAACTCAGACTAGCTTAAGTGGAAAAACAAACAAAGTGTATTAACCAGTAATTCCAAGGATGAACTATATATATTAAGCACATTTGGATCCAAAAATCCAAATAATGCTCTGGAGACACACTCTTGTCTCTCATCTGTGTTAACTTACCCTTTTTCATATTTGCCTTATTCTTTCATTTCAGATGGGCCAGGAGAGATGACCCCAGCTTCTATAGCTCCTGGAAGAAAAGCCATCTGGACTCTCCAAATCACTTGTTAAGGGCGATTCTGATTGGCCAGTATCTGGGTCATGTCTCATGCCACATAGAATGGGTTTCCCAATAAAAAGAAATCTGTTTCCAGAAGAAAGGAGAAAAGAGGTTACTATATATTCTTGCTATTTCAAGTGTTGTCCAAACCAGCAGCAATGGCGTCACCTAGGAGTGCATTAGAAAAGCAGAATATCAAGGTCTACCCCAGAATACTGACCCAAAATTCCTGTTTACATGGTTCTCAGGTAATCTGTAAGTACAGTAAAATTTAAGAAGCTGTGTAGCACACCAAAGAGACAAAGACAAAACAGGCAACTTTGTTTTCAGGAGTCCCAAGCTGTAACTGAGTTGAGGATTTGGAGTACTTGATAAGTGAAAAATAATTGTGGCATTTTAAATCTCAAAGCCTGTTTATGGCTTGATATTTTTGAGATATAACTTTTTAACTATAATAATTGGTGGCAATTACACCTCCAGAATTCCTATATCAACAACAGTATTTCTCACAACATCCATATCTGAATGATGAAATATTTTGCCTTTTTATGTCTTGATTTCAAAATCAATAGGAGATACATTTTTCAACACATGAGAGAAAAACTTACTGATAAAATTAATTTGACTTAACTTACTGATAAAATTAATTGGACTTTTGAGGAACTAGTCTAAATAACCAGGAAATGCTGTGGTAAATACATGAATATGAAAAGATGACTTCAAATCCAAGACAGCTAGTAGTATAGAAAGCGAAACACACCAGCCCAACTGGAAATAGAACCAGTATCACTGTCTTTACTGAATAGCACAAAACTAACATATAAGGACAAGAATATATTATTTTCAAACCAGCTTCACAGACACCAACTTTGGCAGATGGTGTCAAGATATTATAAAGCCAAAAAAGGGGAGAAACATTGCTTTAGAATAGGTTCTAGCATTTGTATGGTAAGGTGTATAGCCTAATGTGATTCAAGAGAACAAGTTTATGACATACTAGGAATTTCTGATACATTGTAGCTAATTCTAAGTAGAAATGGATTTTCCTACTTCTAAATTCAAGACTTACATAAGTTCTCAACATCAATTTCCAATCCAAACAAAATGATTATTACCTCTGGCACTGGTAGGTCTCTGGGAATGTTAATAAAGTTAAAATAGTGTATTAAAACATCTTGGTATAATTTAGAGATTTATTTACTAGTTACACAAAACAGTCTTACCAGTGAACAGAAGAATGTGAAAGATTAAAATACATTGTCCTAAGATGATAAATCTAACAGTTTCTTCTAACAACTGATGAAAGTCAAATTATTACATTCTTATTACTTTAGATGACATGAATTTTTGCCAAATGAAAAGCTATCTGATCCTTACTGAATATAGGAAAGTATATGAATTAGATCATTTTTCTCTAATGAATTAATAGTGTAACTAATGATAGAAATGCAAAAAAATTGTTAGAATAAGCATCCAGTTTCTGCTTTTTTTTTTAAGAAAATCAACATTTCTACCTTCTAGTGCAAGGCACACTTTTATAATGTACACATATACATGTGTACATTCTTAATAGGTCTGAATCCCAAAAGGTTAGTACTCAAGATGTTTAGATCAAAAGGAAAATAACAGGAAAGTAAGATATAACACACGCATCATGTAAACAAACAGGATGCTAGCAGCCTACAAAAGTATATCCAGAACCCACAACAACAAAATCGCACATGCATTCTTCCCCAAATTGTTAATTCCAAAATTAAAACAGCAAAGAAAAAAATGTTCACTCCGCTCACTATTCTTCCTCCTATGAGGAGAGTCAACTTTAGGAAACCCTTGTGAGGAACCAGCCATAACAGTGCATGCTGTGTAGAGAAGTAGTGGACAAATGCCTCAGACCGATAAGCTTTTATGAGTGCCTTGAGCAGACTGACCAGGAAAGCCCAATAAATTCCTTCATTACACTGTCCTCTGTATTAGTTTCCTACTGGCTGCCTTAACAAAGTACTTTAGACCAGGAGAGTTATAACAACTAAACTTTGGGGTGTCTGGTTTAAGCATCCAACTTTGGCTCAGGTCATGAACTCATGGTTTGTGAGTTCAAGCCCCATGTCGGGCTTTCTGCTATCAGCACAGAACCCGTTTTGGATCCTGTGACACCCGCCCCCCTTGCCCTCCCCTGCTCATGTTCTCTCGCTGGCTCGCTCACTCTCAAAAATAAAATAAACATAATTTAAAAAAAAAAATTTATTCTCTCACAGTTCTGGTGGCTAGAAGTCCAAAATCATGGCAGGGCCATGTTCCTTCTCAAGTCTGGAGAGGCAGAGCTTTCCTTTTCTTGCTTCTGGTGGTGGCTGGCAATCTTTGGCAGTCCTTGCATTATAGATGCATCACTGGAATCTCTACCTCTTTATCTAATGTCCATCTTCTCCCACTGTATCTCTGTCTCTTCTGGCTTTCTCCTCTAAGTCTCTCCTCTTCTTATATAGACATAGTCATAATGGATTAAGGGCCCACCCTACTCCAATATGAGCTTATATTAACTATTTATATCTGCAATGACCCTGTTCCAAATAAAGTCATATTCTGAGATATTGGGGATTAGAGTTTCAACCAATCTTTTTGGGAGATCCAATTGAATGCATAGCAACTTCCTTTCCTCCAAAAGAGAAAACACGGTAACAATGTAGTACCTATAAGGAAAAGCTACCTATTTAGAGGAAATACAGTTAGCCATTATTCCTCACTTTATAGAGCAGATTTAGCCCTGAGCTGTAAAACCACTATAAATCAAAGGAAACATTCCCTCCCTCTCCCACCCATTTTCCCTGATGAGATACTGTATTGGGTGAGCACTCATTTGGGAGACAAGGAAACTAAGTTCTGGTCCACAGACACTAAGTGGCTAAATGAACTTCAACAAGTCATCTGACTTTCCTGGGGATCCATTTCCTATTTCCTAATTGAACAAACTCTAAAAAAAAATAAACTCCTCTTGCAGCAATACCTTTCTATTCAGAGAACGTTATATAATTGAGTTAAAATACCATAACCTTGTGCCCAGACTCTGGACTTCAAGACTTTATATTGTAAAACTTGTAATTTCCCTATATTTAAACCAACATGGTCGCTTAAAACTTAACACAACTGAGTTTCACTCTAGAAAAGAATGTATGTAAGCTGCTGTTTTATTTCAAAACAGTAAGAGCTCACCATATTCTTTTATAGCTAGCCATGATATCATCCAATAACCATGGTGTTTTAAAAAGTGCATTGTTGGGGTCCTGGCTGGCTCAGTCAGTTGAGCATCCCACTTCAGCTCAGGTCATAATCTCACGGTCCATGAGTTCGAGTCCCACATCAGGCTTACTGCCATGAGGGCAGAGCCCTCTTCAAATCTTCTGTCTGCCTCTCTCTCCGCCCGTCCCCAACTCATGATCTCCCAAAAATAAACATTATAAATAAACACATAGATATATTAAAAATAATAAATAAAATAAATAAATAGTGTATTATGTCAGGAATTAAGAATCCTAGACCCCCATCTTCCTCTAGCAAGTTGATCCCCTTGTACATATCAGTGACCTCTCTGGACCTCTGTTTCTTCAATCTTCACCTTTTAGAATGAAACTTTACCATGGCTTCTGCAGTTTCTTCTAGTCAAATAGTCTACTAGGCTACCTGTTATTCAAAGGGATGACATTCATCTGAGACACTGCTTTTAGAATGCCACATAATCAAGCTATGGGCATACCTTGGAGATATTGCAGGTTCAGTTCCAGACCATATCAATAAGGTGAATATTGCAATAAAGCAAGTAAAATAATTTTTTTGGTTTCCTAATGCATATAAAAGTTATATTTACACTACACTATAATCTATTAAGTATGCAAAGCATTGTGTCTAAAAAAAACCAATGTGTACACCTTAATGAAACAGTAATTTATTGCCAAAAAAAAAAAAAAAGGTAACCATCATCTGAGCTTTAAGCAAGTAGTAATCTTTTTGCTGGAGGATGGGCTGATGGCTGCTGACCAATCAGACTGGTGGTTGCTGAGATTGGGGTGATTGTGATAAATTCCTTTTTCTTTTTTTCTTTTAATGTAAACTCTATGTCCAACATGGGACTCAAACTCACAAGAGTCACATGCTCTACCAACTGAGCCAGCCAAGCGCCCTTGGTTGTGGTAATTTCTTAAAATAAGACAGCAATGAAGTTTGCCACATCAACTGACTCTTCCTTTTATGAGTCATTTTTCTGTAGCATGTGAAGCTGTTTGATAACATTTTACCTATGGTAGAACAATTAAAATTGAAATCAATCCTCTCAAACACTGCCACTTCATCATCAACTAAGTTTACGTCATATTCTAAATCTCTTGTTGTCATTTCAACAGTCTTCACAGCATCTTCACCAGAAACAAATTCCATCTCAAGAAACCATTTTTTTTGCTCATTCGCAAGAAGCAACTCCTCATCTGTTAAAGTTTGATAGTGATGCTGCAGCAATTCAGTCACATCTCCAGGCTCCACTTATAATTCTAGTTCTCCTGCTATTTCCACCACATCTGCAGTCACTTCCTCCACTGAAGTCTTGAACCTCTCGAAGTCATCCATGAGGGTTGGAATAACTTCTTCCAAACTCCTGTTCCTGTTGATATTTTTACTTTTTCTCATGAATCACAAATGTTCTTAATAGTATCTAAAATGGTGATTTATTTCCAGAAGGTTTTCAATTGACTACCCAGATCCACCAGAGCAATCATTATCTTTAGTAGATACATACAGCGTAATGTATTTAATAACTAAGACTTGGAAGTTGGGGCTCCTGGCTGGCTTAGATGGTATAGCATGTGACTATTGATCTTGGGGTTGTAAGTTCAAGTCCCACATTGTGTATAGAGATTACTTAAAAATAAAATCTTAAAAAATAATAATACATCTTTGCATACACACACACACACACACACACACACACACACAAAATTACTTGAAAGCTCCACATGGTCAGCACAGAGTCCAATGAGGGGCTCCATCTCATGAACCATGAGGTCATGACCTGAGCAGAAATCAGAAGTCAGATGCTTAACCAATTGGGCCACTCAGGAGTCCCTGGAGTGGCACTTTTTAATTTGCTTCCAGAACTTTTTCTTTTCATTTACAACTTGGCTAACTGTTTAGCATAAGAGACCAATCCTTTGGCCTGTCTTGACTTTTGACATGCCTTCCTCACTAGGCTTATTTATTTTTAGTTTTTGATTTAAAGTGAGAGACCTGTAACTCTTTCATATTAACACTAAGAGGTCATTGTAGAGTCATTACTTGGCCTACTTTCAATAATGTTGTGTCTCAAGGAATAGGGAAGCCCGAGGAGAGGGAGAGGGAGAGGGACGGGGAACAGCCTGTCAGTGGAACAGTCAGAACACACACAACATTTATCAATGAAGTTCACAGTCTTATAGGGGTGTGGTTTGTGTTGCTCCAAAAGAATTACAACAGCAACATGAAAAATTACTGATCACAGATCACCATAACAAATATGATAATAATGAAAAATTTTGAAATATTGTGAGAATTACCAAAATGTGACACAGGGACAGTGAGCAAATGCTGTTGGAAAAATGGCCCCAATGACTTGCTCGACACAAGGTTGCCACCAACCTTCAATCTGTAAAAAACAGTGTCCACAAAGTGCAATAAAGTGCAGTGTAATGAAATGAGGTGTGCCTATACGTAATTTGGGATTCATGTGGTTATTTAGGCAAAAATCTCTCTCTTACTTAAGGTAACTAAAATCTTCCCAATTCTAACATGAAGATATGTATTTTTACCTATAGCATTGAACAACTGTAATATATACTCCTAATGCTAAGATATAGCTATAGATCTAAAATATTTCATGACATGACTAGTAAATAAGGAATATATTTGGTTTTCTAAAACTTATCTAGCAAACATTAATCCACAGAGTAGCCAAGTCTTAGTTGGTATAAGTGTCAGAAGAGAGTAAAACTTCTAAGATCTGGCTCTTATTCAGGAGCAACTGCAAAGTCACCTGCCTGCTTACTTATGGGAAAGATACCAGTGACTCTGGTTTACATAAATGGAGGGAGGAAGGTGGTAGGCAAGCTGAAACATTCCTTTGAAGGGAACTTGAATATTTCTCTGTTCACCTTAATGTTGTTTACTTCAAAGATAATCTCCAATTTAGTGTTAACACTAGATTCTCTCAAGACGAAAAAATGAACCTGGGATATTTCCATTTGGGACAAGGCTGCTAAGGTACCTAGTAGAAAAACCTGGAGAAAAACAGCCGTATAAAGTTTGGACTACAATCCCCTCTTATTACATAGTGAAATTTTCTTCCAAGATACCCTGGGCTCAGCTCTAATGGAATACAACATAATAGAGTTTTGTTACCTTAGGGTATTATATATACCATTCTATGCCTCTTTGACAGTTAGCTTTCTTGATTCAATAAAGAAGAAAATTGGTCCAATTTAAGGAAAATCTATTAACTTGTTTAGTTCTCTAAGGTACTATTCTTCAGCACATTGAAGCACTAGCTAACAAAATAACATCATAGAAATCGAAAAGATCTGACCAGGTAGAACTGGGAGTATATATTCTTAAATTAGGGGAGAGAGTGTATGTCTGTCTGCCTTAATCTTCTTCCTCATAAGCCCATGTAGAGTGATTTGTGGCACTACGGCACATGTGTATTTTGCCTTGGCTTGTCATATAAAATACCATCCTGTAAAGCTCCTATAATATGCCAGGTACTATGCAAGGTCTCTTCATGTACATCTACCTTATTTATGCTTACAGTCACTTTCAAAGACAGCTGTTACATGTATTTTTCAGTTGGGAAAACTGTTTTCAAAAACGGTTAAGCAACTGTCTCAAATCATACACCGGTCAAATTAAAGACTAACGATTCACATCCAGGACTATCTGGATTTAAAGTCTTAGTATTTTATGGATACCTGGCTAGCTCAGTTGAAAAAGCCCCGGACTCTTGATCTCAGGGTTGTGAGTTTGAGCCCTACATTGGGTGTAGAGATTACTGAAATAATTTTTTTTTACTATTTATTTATTTTTGAGAGAGATACACACACACAGAGTGAGTGGGGAAGGGACTGAGAGAAAGGGAGACACAGAATCCAACGCAGGCTCCAGGCTCCAAGCTGTTAGCACAGAGTCTGATACGGGGCTCGAACCCACGAGCCGTGAGATCATGATCTGAGCCGAAGTTGGTCACTTAACCAACTGAGCCACCCAGGCACCCCTGAAATAAATGTTTAAAAGCTTAAATAAATAAAATCCTGGCATTTTATTATAACATTAAATATATTACTAAATATATTAAATATATAATATGCATTTAAATTAAATATATTATTAACTCCTTATCTGACTCAATTCTTTGTCTTCAGAAAGCCCCAAGATAGCATAAAATTCATTGATCCACACCAGGACTCCACAAGAACTAGACATTAGAATGGCAAATACTGCTAGTAGAAGAGAAGAGGTTGGAGGATCTAAAATATTGGGTACAGTTGTGGGCAGCTCTGAGCGCCAAAGGGAGGAGTGAGAAATTCAAAGGCAGACCAACCACACGTTATCTTCACAAAGGTAGACCCAACCGTTAGCTGCTAGTACAGGGAGAAAGGTCACTGAGAGCAGAACTGCCAAGAGAAAGCTGAGGTAGGCCCAGGAGAAAGGACCTGCTTCCAAAGGGAAAACTAGGTCATAGTGCAATGCTCTCCCAGGATCCCTGCCCACTGGGAATGCCCCAGTGAATGTACCTGGACTAGTATGACAGTCAGATGACTCCTCTGAAAACCGAGCTAATTAACCCCTTCATGTGATGGAAGGAATATTTCAGCTTATCATTTCTTCAGTGTATAAGTAATGAATGATGATCAAACAATAATTAAATGGAAATTGGAAAGCTGCTGGACTTTAAAACATCTCTGACGCATAGTAGACATTGTGGATTTTAAACTTCTAACATTCATCCATTCTATCATCAACCAACAAATGATCATTTCACATGACACTTAGTTCTGTGCATGCCCTGAGAGAATCAGAACTAAATCCATCAAAGTTTCAATAGTCTTACACCATCATGCCATTTGCTATTGCTAGATACTTCAGGGAAATGATGATTGTTAGCCCTTTTCTTTCCATCCATCTCTCTACGTATTTTCTCAAAGAGATCATTCATTTCCTTAGCTTCAATTATCAACCCCATGATAAAAACTTTCTAAAAACGATTATTTCTAAAATAATCCTCATCCTTCTGCATGGACCCAATCCCACCCCCATAACTTCCCTCTTTATGGAATTTCTGATCTCTGTTCAAAGTTCCATTCTCCTCACCCTTTCATTCCATGTCTCAGTTATGAAGTCCCCTCTATGCCAATCAGTTATGAAACTTTCTCAGTCTTTTCTGTAAGACCTCCATGGTACCTGGCCCTTTCCCTCAAGCCCCATTGCTACCCTCCTCATCTGGGTGTTTATCCTTTCACACACTTCATACTTCTTTCCACCAATTGCAAAAATCCTAGCTTAAGCCTCAAATTCTCCATACAGTTTTTGGGCCATTCCAATCTTCAGTGATCCCGGCCACTCTGGAGTTCTCCCAGCATTACTCTACCTCACAGCATTTGTTCTAGTTTATGATTGCCGCCCAGTGAATATTTCATCCTGCCCCACCCAACCCCCAACCATCACAATGCCCAGTCCCCCTTGGACACAGAACAGATGCTCAAAAAATACTTGGGCAATGATTAACATCTCAACACTGCTATCTGCTGAATCTGTTCCCCCCTCTAATTAATATGGTGAAGCCCTAATGCCCAATAGGACTATCTGAAGATAGGACCTTTAGATGGGAATTTAAGGTAAATGAGGTCAGAAGGGAGGTGTCCTAATCTGGTAGGAATATGGCCTTAGAAGAAAGAAGAGGATAAGAGAGTTCTCCTCCTGTTTGTCTCTCTGTCTTTCGCTGCCATGAGGACACAGCAGAAAGGCAGCCATCTGTAAGTCAGAAATAGAGCTCTCACCAGAACCCAGCCACATTGGCATCCTGATCTTGGACATGTCAGCCCCCAGAACTGTGGGAACATAAGTATGTATTGTTTAAGGCTCCCAGTCTATAGTATTAAGGTTTCATCTTCATAAAAGAAAAGAAGGACTACCACATGAAGTACTTTTTTTTTTTTTTCTATATGTGAGGTAGCAACTCAGAGGATGATCATACTTAACGAAGTTTCTTCCTAGCGGTGTAACTTCTAAAGAAGGTGTCTCTGTCCAGCTGTCTACATCTCCTTCAGTGTAATAATTTTCCCCACCGCACCCTTTTAGCCATGAGGTATGGATGAGCTAATAAAGAATAAGCCCTGGTTAGCTCAATCTTGTCACACTGGCCACATTTAAACATTTAAGGATGGGCAAATGACCCAGTGCTGACCATAGATGTATATAAGACTTTTGTGAGGATTTCTGGGAAATTTCCTTGCTCTTACCAAAAGTGATCAGGACAGATACTCTCTTTGCCACAGGAACTACTATATGTGGAATTGCTTCAGGTGTTTATTTACAGTGTAGGAGGCCAGGCTAAAAATGAAGCAGACAATCAAAGAGGGGCAGAGCTGAACGACTCAATGGGAAATGGAATTGTAGTCTTGATCTGGTTATGCCTGAAGCCTGATCTCCCACTGCACTCTATTGAGCCAGTAAATTTCCTTCATTGCCAGTTTGAATCTGGTCTTCAATTACTCACAACCAGAAATATCTTTCTTATAGAAGGGAAAGCCAAGCTAAGCCCATTAAAATGAGGATATTATTATTCACAGGAGAGAATTCAGAACTTTTCATTCTTTGTGTCTCAATCTGACCCAATTCATACCTGAAATGCTTTCTAAGGACATTTGTAACTACTTTACAATACTGTATCTTTCTGTGAATGCTGGTCCATTCCACAGCCTAAGGCACTGTGAGTACACTAAATTGACATTACATTAATTTGTCCTCTCAGAACAACAAACTAGAGCCTCTGATCGAACAGATAAAACAACAGAAGAAACATTTGAAGATGCAATGCAAAGGCATATCTTTAGGAGGACCAAAACTCTACTAAGAAGAATTGAGGACTAATCATAAGACGACCGAAAAAAGCCTGGGTCCTACAAAAAAGCAGAAACAGAATCAGCAGCATAAAAACTGTGGAAGACAATGAAGTAGCAGGAGGTCCAGAGCCACATGTTTTTGTTATGGCTGAGATAACACACTTTAGCTAAATTCTGTTTCTGGTTCCAAGCCTAATTTAAAAAAAAAAAAAATCATTCTCAGTAGAAAAATTCAAAGAAGATCTAACAACCACAGATTAAGATCTATGAAGAAAAGTTTAAAGCCAGGATAATATAGCCCAGGGATCACAATACCAAATGCTTTCAATGACCGGGCAGGTACTGTGTATGAGCAGACTGTGTGTAGTGGGGAGTGGAGAAGACTGAGAATTAGTGCTCTGTTCAAAGTGCACAAGGGCTACTCCACTTCAGTTGATTCCTGCCTTGTAGAAATATTAGCCTTGTGTTGTCAGATTTTCTTTTTTTTTTTTTTTTTCGAGAGAACCTGGAAATGTGAGGGTGCCTGGGTGGCTCTCTCGGTTAAATGTCCAACTCTTGATCTCAGCTTAGGGTCGTGAGTTCAAGCCCCACATTGAGCTCTGTGCTGGGCATGAAGCCTACTTAAAAGAAAGAGAAAGAGACAAAGAGAAATTGGAAATGTGTGTATACAGGGAGTATGTGTGTAAAATCAGCTAATCAGGAAAATAAAATAAAATAAAAAAACACTGCTCAGTCCAAAACAAGGGAAAAGAAAAAGAAAGTCAGTGAGCCGTTTCTCTGAGCTATTCTGTAGAGAAGTCAACTTAAAGGTTTTTCCAGCTTTTTCTGACCACAACCTAAAATAAAAAATACATTTTATGTGGCAACCTAGAACAAATATACAAAATAAACATAATTGAATTAGAGAAAAAAGTTATTTTAAGGGTTGCACTTGATGGGGAACCTGGGTGGCTCAGTTGGTTAAGCATCCAACTCTTGATCTCGCCTCAGGTCATGATTTCACAGTTCATGAATTCAAGCCACACACTGGGATCCACACTGAAAGCATAAAGCCTACTTGGTATTCTCTCTCTCTCCCTTTCTCTTTGCCCTCCCACCTCTCTCTCTCTCTGAAAATAAATACACTTTTAAAAAAAGGTTGTACTTGTTATTTTTATTTAATTTTGTTTTATCTTATCTTATTGCATTATACTTTATTTTTTTAAAGCTGGTTGTGACTTATTAAATATTTTATAACTCATGAATAGATTATGATATAAAGTTTAAAAAACTCTCCTATTAAATTTTTCTTCAAATTCCTCTATGCATTTTTTAAGTTTTTTTAGAGTTTATTAATTTATATGTGGGGAGAGAGAGCACAAACAGAAGAGGGGCAGAGAAGGAAGGAGAGAGAGAATTCCAAGCCAGCCCCAAGCCGTCAGCCCAGAGCCCAATGTAAATCTTGATCTCATGAACCGTGAGATCATGACCTGAGCCAAAATCGAGACTGGGTGGGACTCTCAACCTACTGAGCCACCCAGGCCTCCCCCTTCTATACATTTTTTAAAATGTATCTTTCCTTCTCTTCAAAGAACAGCACAAGAAGGGATACAAACCTGTAAATGTTGCTTGAGGAGTGTAGGTCAGCAGAGATGACAGTAATAGCTACCAGGGGTTGAGCACTTTTCCAGGAGTATGGTTCAGCCCATGTGCTCTAGGACCACCCTGCAGGATTCTAATCCCAGCATGGCCACCTACAAGCTGTGAAACCTTAGGCAAGTTACTTAACCACTCTGTGTCCAGTTTCCACATCTGTAAAAAGGAGATAACAATGATACAAATGCCTCATGAGGCTTTTGTGATGATTGCTGTAAACTTAAAGCTGTGCACGTATAAGACAATGTATCACACGTAGCAAATACCATAGTAGAAGTGTTTGCCATTGTCATCAGTAGTACTTCATAGAAGTTATATTATTTAGCTTTCCAATAATCATCAGGAACAGTATAACAGAGCCGTTAAACAGTCCCATTTATAGCCGTTAAATAGTCCTGTTTATACTTCAACAAAGAAGTAGGTAGGAATGGCTACCTTTCATTCAGGGCATCCATCCTTCATAGGTGACTCAGGGGTGAACCCTAGTTGGTAAGGTGATCACAATAAACCTTCTCCCTTTGCTGGTGATGGCTTAAGAAAGAACATGTGAATTACTTCTGGCCAATGAACCACATGGCATCCAGGAAGTGTTTCTACCTTAAAGTAAAATGGAAGGAGAAAACATCCTATCTTCTTCCGATGCATGTTGTTATGTCTAGATGTGATGCCAGAAAGGGCAGCATGCCTTTAGCAATCATTAGGGAAACCAGTAAAGAACAAAGGGAAAGGAACACTCGCATATACAAGGAGGAAGGGCACCATCCCCATTACAGATGGGGAAGGTGAGGGATAAAATAGGTATAGGAAGTTTTCAAAAATGACACTCAGGGGGAGCCTGAGTGACTCAGTCGATTAATCTCATTTTCTCGGGGTCCGTGAGTTCAAGCCCCCCATAGGGCTCTGTGCTGACAGCTCAGAGCCTGGAGTCAGCTTTAGATTCTGCATCTCCCTCTCTCTCTGCCCCTCCCCCACTCATGCTCTGTCTTTCTCTCTCTCTCTCTCAAAATAAATAAACATTAAAAAAAATCACACTCACAAAGTTGTCCATTCTTTACCCATTATGCTACAACAGCCCTATCCTAAAGAACGTCAAATTTTTTTAGTTTATTTTTATTTATTTTGAGATAGAGATAGAGAGCTAATGGAGGAAGGGCGGAGAAAGAAGGGAGACAGAATCCCAAGAGGGCTCTACAATGATGGGCTCAGCGGACTCAGTGCAGAGCCTGATGCGGGACTTGAATTCACAAACCGTGATATCATGACCTGAGACAAAATCAAAAGTCTGACGCTTAACTAACTCAGCCACCCAGGTGTCCTGGAACACCGTTTAAAAAAAAAGAAATGTTTATTTATTTTGAGAGAGAGAGAATGGAGGAGGGGCAGAGAGATAGGGAGAGAGACAATCAATCCCAAACAGCTTCCACACTGTCAGTGCAGAGCCTGACACAGGACTTGATCCCACAACCATGACCCGAGGTGGTATCAACAGCCGGATGCTCAAACGACTATGTCATCCGGGTGCCCCCAAAAAACATCATTTTTTGTTAAATGTCCTGAAGATATGGGAAACATTTCCAGAATTGGTTGTCCATCTCAAGACCTTTAAGGTTAGTTAACATGGTCATTTGTTGGGGGTAGGTAGGTTGTGATCCTGTCAATATGTACAGTATTGATATATTTACTTTATGCCATACTCTGCTACTTTGTACATGTTGATTACTTTGCAGCTATTCTCTTCTTATTACATGTCTATAGATTAGTTTCTTTCTAACTAGGCTGTCGATTCCATAATTATTCTGATGAACAACCTTAAGCCAAGGTGTTATTGACTAATAATAGATTAACAAATCCCTGTTTCCAGACTATGTTTTTAACGTGCGTCTTCACTAAGAGAATTTAAATACTCTGTAATTACAGAGACTCTGGCAGGGATATAAGACATATTAGGGGTGCAAAGTGACCATTTTGACCCCTAAAAATAACACCCCTTAATCAGCTGCCTTAGTCTCTGAGTCTGACATTTTTCTTCTAAAACCTAGCAGGCATAATATTCTCCATGGCAACCTCCCTTATTATTCCAGTGAACGCAAGAATACCTAAATAAAAAAGTATTACATAGGCATGATGTTTAAGTACTAAGTCACAGGGCACCTGGGTGGCTCAGTCGGTTGAACGTCCAACTTCAGCTCAGGTCATGATCTCCCGGTTCACTGACAGCTCAGAGCCTGGAGCCTGCTTTGGCTTCTGTGCCTCCCTCTCTCTCTCTGCCCCTCCCCTGCTCACACTCTGTCAATCTCTCTCTCAAAAAATAAATAAACATTAAAATAAAATTCAAACAAAAAAATGTACTAAGTCATTTCACAAAGCTAAAACAACCTCATTTGGTTTTTTGAATCAATATTTTGATTCTAAGAAACACACTTTTATTTCACATTTTAACAAGTCTTAAATTGGTTAGTATCTTGCTACCTTTGTTGATTCCGGCTGGAATCATGATGCACTTGCCACTGACTGTACACAAACTTTTAGTTATTTCTGGAGGCAACACTGAAAACTCTAAACCCATGTCATCTTAGGACCTGTTGTGTTGCACTTGTCCAAAAACCTTCTGATGATACCTTTTGGTAAGATGAAAAAAGCCACAGGGGCACCTGGGTGGCTCAGTCGGTTAAGTGCCTGACTCAGGTCATGATCTCACAGTTTGTGAGTTTGAGCCCTGTGTCGGGCTCTGTGCTGATAGCTCAGAGCCTGCAACCTGCTTCAGATCCTGTGTCTCCTTCTCTCTCTGCCCCTCCTCTGCTCACACTCTGTCTCTCTCTGTCTCCCAATAATAAATAAATGTTTAATAAAAATTTTTTTAAAGATGAAAAAAGCCACAAGCATCAAAACTTATAGTGTTAGAAGCTTGGGAGCAAAATGTAGAACAATCATAGTAAAGTTGTCTTTTTGAAAATGTTGCATTAACATCCATAGGCATTGATAAATGCAATTCAAGAGTAAATCTGAAAAGCTGGACTCCAAAGAAATTTTCAGAACACCCTAACTAATTATTTGGTTTCTATTTTCCTTTTTCTATATACAAAAGTAAAATACAACAAAATGTATATCTAAGTCTAAAAGACCTCTTTCAAATGTCTTTAAGGTCGTGAATTTAAGCCCCACATTGGGCATAGAGTTTACTTAGTAATAATTTTTAAAAAGCCAACCTAAAAAAGCACACATATCAAAAGAGAGCAATAATTCTACCTTATAAAAAGAACTAGGTCATAGTTTAACTGGCATCATTTTTTCTTTTTTTCTGTTTTTTTCTTAAGGTCATGTTTATTATTTCCAAATAAATATCCACATATTCTAACACCATTTAGTTTTTAAAAAGCTATCCTTCATTGAATTACCTTAGTGTCTGTGTAAACAAACAAAAAAATCAATTGGTATTTTGAATGTGGGTCTATTTCTGGACTCTTAATCTTAGCCATTGACCTAGATGTCTACATATATTTCTTTTTTTTAAGTTTTTATTTTAATCACCCAGTGCTCATTATGTTAAACGCACTCCTTAATCCCCATCACTTATTTCACCCATCCCCCTACCCATCATTTTTTTTCTTTCTTAATGATATCTAAAATAATGGTGCATTTGCAAGTCAAAGACATCTTGAAGTCTATGAATATGTTATTCACAGAAGAGCAAACAGGATGAGAAAGGCTAAATGGCTTACACACACACACACACACACACACACACACACAGTTTCCACAGGACTAGAAAATGCATCTTTTCCATGCACTGCAATATTTTGCCTCTCCTTTGATGAGTACCTGGGCATGAACTAGTTTCCTAAGGTTCTCTCTAATCCAAAGATTCAATTTGGAGAGTATATTTGCCACCCGTAGACCGTTATGTGTATTGTTTCTATAAGACATAGTGCATATGAAATGGAAAATGACATGGCAGGGGTAGTTTTTTTCTCTTAATGTAAATCACTCTGAAGGAAGAACTTGATTGTCCAGATTGTAGGCAGGGACTGCATTCTGTAAGACACAGATTGTATATGTTAGAGGAAAAGCCACATTGCGCACACGTGCTCTGTCTGCTATGACACGTATGCTCCGTGGGGTCCTATCGGCCCCTGGAGAAAGTTGTGCGCTTTTGCTAGGCTGACGTGCAAAACACACAGTGCAAAATGTTCTGATGATCTGATGACTATGTTTCAGAGTTTAGCTTCAGTGATCAATTGTGTAAAGAACAGATCAAAATCTTCCAAGATCTTAAAATGTGAAAGTGCCTTAAGGGAATTCTAGTGTGATCCCACAGTGTTTGTTAGCTCAGATTCTTACGAGCTCCTGCTGGACTTGCAAGTAAACATTTCTCTAAAAGAAAAAAATACCCCGAGGGAAAAGTTGGACACAATATTAAGAGTTCCTGGACTGTGTGATGGTGCTGAAGTACTTGGAGTTTAAGAGATGAGTCTAGCAAAGATTATATACCTCTTAGTCCACATGGAGAATGCAATGCTTTAAATTAAAAACAATAAATCTTCCTAAACTCCAGTTTTCCTGCCAATAATGATCTGGAAACTGAAACACAGATCATTCATTTGAACAGATCTATGAAAGGGAAAGGACAAAATCCAAGAGAATTTTTCCTGTCATGAAGCCTTTGAGAGCAGTTTGCCAAAAGGACAGTTTCTGGTTACACTGACTATTGAAGTGGGGTCTTTAGGAAGTGGGGGCAGGGACAAGAGAAAGCCTCATGGATTGTAAAGAGACAAACAGATGGGCTCTCAATCAGACCAATGCCATTAACACCTTATTCTAATTTGATTTTACCTTCTTATTTAATTATTTATTTATTTATTAAATGTTTTATTTATTTTTGAGACAGAGAGAGACAGAGTGTGAGTGGAGGAGGAGCAGAGAGAGACGGAGACACAGAATCCAAAGCAGGCTCCAGGCTCCGAACTGTCAGGACAGAGCCTGACGCGGGGCTTGAACCCACAAACCTCGAGATCATGACCTGAGCTGCAGTCGGACGCTCAACCGACTGAGCCACCCAGCACCCCTGATTTTACCTTCTTTAAAGCAAGTTATGAACTATTTAACAAACTAATTTAAAGTTAGATGTTGTGTCCACTATGATCTCAGCAGCTAGTTGAATTTAGAGATTTTTAGATGATAATTTATTCAACACAATTTCTTGCCAGTTCTCAATTATAAAGTGTTATGTGGAATCTCTAATAGCCTTAAATATGAATTATTTTTTGTGTGAATCTAAAATATTCAGGCCCTGTACCAAAACATCAACTTAAGTTCTTTCATGTGTACCCCTCCTTCAAATAAAGTAATTTGGTACCTATACCAAAATAAATAAATTTTTAAAAAAATAAAATAAAATAAAATAAAATAAAATAAAATAAAGAGGCGGCTGCATGACTCAGTCGGTTAAGCATCTGACTCTTGGTTTCAGCTTAGGTCATGATCTTGCAGTTCATGGGATCGAGCCCCGGTAGGGCTCCATGCTGAGAGCTTGGGATTCTCTCTCTCCCTCTCTCTCTTCCCCTCACCTGATCTCTCTTTCTCTCCCAAAACAAATAAATAAACAAACTTTAAAAAAATAAAATAAAGGGGCGCCTGGGTGGCGCAGTCGGTTAAGCGTCCGACTTCAGCCAGGTCACGATCTCCCGGTCCGTGAGTTCGAGCCCCGCGTCGGGCTCTGAGCTGATGGCTCAGAGCCTGGAGCCTGTTTCCGATTCTGTGTCTCCCTCTCTCTCTGTCCCTCCCCCGTTCATGCTCTGTCTCTCTCTGTCTCAAAAATAAAAATAAAACGTTAAAAAAATAAATAAAATAAAATAAAATAAAATAAAATAAAATAAAATAAAATAAAAAACAAACTTAAACATAAAATAAAGTAATTCAGGCCCTGTGTTCAAGAAGAGGAAAAAATAATCATCAGCTAAAACACTTCTAAGTTATTGTCAGTATTTGTTTGCAATTGGCCTACTTCCTCTTAAGGAAATGTTATATAAATAATCAGGAACATATCTCAGTTGTTCTGGGAGATTATGTCCGCTAAAAGAAGAAAACCTTGAGAAGTATCTTTTTATGAAGTTTAGGCAAAAAAAGTGTTTTTAGGAGTTCCTGGCTGGCTCAGTGGGTACACATGTAACTCTGTATCTCGGGGTTGTGGGTTTAAGCCCCACGTTGGGTGTAGAGATTACTTACAGATAAAATCTTTCTCTTTTTAAGGGTTTTTTGTTGATGTTGTTGTTGCTGTATTTTTCTTTCCTGTAGTGATAGAAGGCTTTTAGAAAGCATAGTTAAAAATAATGCAACATAAAATTTGATAATGGACAAAACCCCTTTTCCAAATCAGTTCCCTTTTCCCTTATTATCCATACAAATTGAAATTTTATTGTAGAATACTTCCAAAAGCATTCAGTTTTGCTGTGATTTTCATCTCAATTATTTTCGGAGAAGCCAGTCTGGGAATTTTGAACATTTCTGAGATCAATTTCAAACAAATGAATATCTATGTTTCATAGAGACCAGTTTTCAAATGGGTCGATTTTGCATCTCCCCTACCCTTGCCAAACTCCAGGGGACATTTGGCAACGTCTGGATACAGTTTTGGTTGTTACAGCTGGGGGAGAGGCGGACGTGCTACTGGCATCTGGTGGGTTGAGGTCAGGGCAGCTGCTAACCCTCCTACAACACACAGCACAGCCACTACAACACAGAATTATCCCATCCAAAATGTTCATAGTGCTGAGGTTGAGCAACCCTGATACAGACATATCTTTGTTTCTCTTTATTTGAAGAATGTGAAGATCTGTGTGCCCACAGATCCCTTGGGACACAATGTGGTGCACAGAAAGAGAAAACACTTTATCACACACACTTTCTGCCATGTGCACTGTTGGCACCCTAGACTATTCCACCATGAATTCTTGCTTGGACTTCACAGCCTCCCCACTTCTTCTCCTTTTATTCCATTCCCTCCAGAAGCAGCCAGAGTTGCTTAAATGACAGGGGGTCTCCCTTGCTGTAGGCCACATTAAGGTCAATACCATCTGAGGCCCTGCAGGATCCCCCTCCTGCCTCCCTCTCTTGCCTAAGCCACACTGGCCTTTTAGCTGCTCCTTTGGCCCTCAGCCTTCCAGTTTTGTCCCCAGCCCTCTTTATTCCTTTTTATCTCACAGATTAATCTCAGTTCCAGGAAGTCTTCTTTAATCCATCTGCACTAGATGAGCTCCATCTGCTAGAATCCCCACAGCCCCTCTGTACTTTTTTCTTCATCATCTTCGTAATTTGCAGTATATGCTTGTGTATATTTTTTAATAACACCTATCTACGCCAGTTGACTGTAAGTTTGTGAGTGCAGTCACTACCTAATTTGCTTGTTGTTACCTGGCCAAGGCCCAGCCCAGTACCTGATACAGGAGCTCAATTAAATGTTACTGAATGATTTTTTGCCTTCTAGGATAGTTGGTTGACACAACTGACAGGGTTGGAATAAATGTCTCTTATGTTTATCAATTTGCCAATATAATGCATCTACTTGATATGGAAGGGGAAACACTGAAAGGCATAGTTTACGTGAGAAGAACTTAAGTATTAAACTGCTTTTCAAGATAAAACAACAATTTACAAGGTTTGGAGACAGGGGTGACATGGGAGAGGCCAAAACTGGGGCCTTAAAAATATATAACTTGGGGCACCTGGGTGGCTCGGTTGGTTAAGCATCTGATTTTGGCTCAAGTCATGATCTCACAGTTAGTGACTTCAAAACCTGAGTTGAGCTCTCTGCTGTCAGCACAGAGCCTGCTTCAGAACCTCTGTCTTCCTCTATCTCTACCCTTCCCCCAAGCAGCTTGCTCTCTCTCTCTTTCAAAAATAAGTAAACATAAATATATATATACGTACATATATAAGTAGGGGCACCTGGGTGGCTCAGTCGGTTGAGCTAATGACTCTTGATTTCGGCTCAGCTTATATCTCATGGTTTGTGAAATCCGATCTTGAATCAGGCTCCTCACTGACAGCACAGGGCCTGCTTGGGATTCTCTCTCTCCCTCTTTCTCTGCCTCTCCCCTACTCATGTGCTGTCTCAAAATAAATAAAAATAAAACTTTAAAAATGTTATATATATTTATATAGCTATGTATTTATATATAACTAGAAACAAGATGTTCAGGAGACATAGAAATTCTCTGATAGGAATTAACTGCTAGATTTTAGGAGTGACGGTAATGATGTTGAAGTTGTTTCCTGTACTGTGGAGCTCTGTAACCTTTTACTGTTAATACAAATTCCAATTCCAATAAAAGCCTTTGTGCACTTGACCTTGTACCAGTGGTGCTTTGTGAAATGGGAATAATCCAGGTTGTATCCAATGCTGGGAACAGGATGGAAAAAAGACATTGGAGAGGGGCAGAGTCTGAGATCTCAACAGAGAATAGAAAACTGGAGTAGAATGAAGAGAAATCTAAGCCCCTTGAGGATTACTAAAGACAATGAGATAGATGCTGAGTTTCCCCCATATTTGTATAAAGGGCTTGAGATGGATTTTCAATCCATTTTAGAGGTCTAGTTGCTCCTCAGCAAGCGACATCTTGGCACTGTGTCATCTGGGTTACATAACAATGGAGAATGAAGAAAGACAGGGTTAAACTCGACAACATCTGTGTTTTCTTTTTTTTAGCATTTCCCCTCTTTATTCTAACATAATTAAAGGCTGAAGCATAAATCTGAGAATAACTGCTTTTGATACTAACATTTGAATGTCTGTACATTTCCTCTGGCATGTCCAAGTGTTATTTCTTTTGTTCCTTCAGCACTCCTCTGACAAACAGGCAAATGAAAATCATACGTAACCTTTATTCTGAAGTTCCCAGAAAGGTTTACAACTTCCTAACTAAAAGTTACCAAGTGACTCATTATAGAAAGAAATGGGAAAAAGAGTTGCGACTTCTTCACAGCTAATGTTTAAATAGTTCTGTTAGCTCACATACACAGCCAAGTTCTGTTTTTAAGTGCTTTCATACATGAATTCACTAAATCTTATCAACTCTATGAGGTAGGTACTACTGTTATCCCCATTTCACAGAGAAGTTAAGTGACTTACTCAAAGTCACATAGCTACTAAGTGGTGAGTCAAGCTTAGAACTTAGGCAGTCAACCTCTGGAAGCTACACACTTAAGCAATGTGTATTCATGCCTCAATTTGACGAAGTTCACGCGGATTGGCTTTTGAACGTGGCACAGTGCTAGGTGAAACACAAGATGAAATCTCGGTTAGTGCTACTTCCGCCCTTCGTTTGCTCAATCCAGAGACGCATCCTTGAATTCTGTCTTTTTCTTACATCCCACATCTAATTTGTTGGGAAGCTGCCATGGCTCAGCCTTCAGAATATATCCAGACTACAACTGCTTCTCATCATCTTCACTACTACGGCCCTGGTCTACTTAAATCACTGTGACCTCCTCACTGTCTCCCAACCATTTTCTCTGTTTCTAGCCTTGCCCTCTAGTAAGCTACTCTCAACACGACAGCCAGAGGGATCTTGCAAAAATAAAAGAGAGATCAGGGCACCTGGGTGGCTCAGTCAGTTAAGCATCCAGCTCTAGATTTTGGCTCAGGTCAAGATCTCACAGTTTGTGAGATCGAGTCCCACGTTGGGCTCTGCTCTGACAATGCAGAGCCTGTTTAGGATTCTCTCCCCCTCTTTCTGCCCTTCCCCTGGTTGTGCGTGTATGCTCTCTCACAAAAGAAGTCAATAAACTAAAAAAAAAAAAAAAAAAAAAAAAAAAAAAGGTGAGATCAAGTCAGTTCTCTGCTCCAACCCAGTTAATGGTTCCCCATTTCGTTCACAAGGAAAGTCAAAATTGTTATAGTGGTTTATGAGGGTCCATACTCTCTGGACCTCCTCCCTGTTCGTGATGACTTCATCTTTCTCCAGCAGAGCCGTCTGGCCAAATTTCACTTGATTATTTGCTCTTCCTCTCCTTGAATATTCCACATGGGCTCTCTGCCTTAGGACTTTTACACTGGCCAGTCCCTCTGCCTAGAATTCAGCATGGTCATTTGCCTCACTTTCTAAAAGTATTCATTCAGGGGCACCTGGGTGGCTCAGTCAGTTAAGCATCTGACTTTGGTTCAGGTCATGATCTCATGGCTCATGAGTTCAAGCCCCACATGGGGCTCTCTTTGGATCCTTTACCTGCCCCCCTCTCTCTGCCCCTCCCCTGCTGGTTCTCTCTCTCAGTCTCTCTCTCTCTTCCTCTCTCTCTCTCTCTCGAAATAAATAAACTTTAAAAAATTAAAAAAAAATAAAAATATAACTCTTTACTCAAATGACAGGCCTATTGTGAAAACCCTATTTAAAATTTTAAATGGCTACTGCCCTGATCCTGCTGAATCCTATTTCTCTCTGTGTATATTTTCTCATGTATGTTTTCCTATGAGACTTTATACTTCCTTTTTTGTTTTGTTTTTTAAGAATTTTATTTTTAAGTAATCTCTACACCCAGCATGGGGCTGGAACACACAACCCCAAGATCAAGAGTCATACCCTCCAACGACTGAGCTAGCCATGCACCCAAGACACTTATTAGTTTATAGCATAATATATAATTTACTACTTATTTATTGTATTTATTGTTTGTCTTCTCTACTAGAATTTAAACTTATCAGCACTACATGTACCTTAAGTGCCATACAGATTCGTTGATGAAACAAATTCGATGATGAATGAATGAAAAAGTGGTCATAGTTACTGACCCTAAGTGATGAGCACAGCTAGTGTTTAGTATCAGGAAATTGTCCATGGAAGTATATGAAATGTATTATAAATGGGCATTTCAGTTTTTTGGCATGTAGATGTGTTTAAAATTTTAAGAAGCTAAATTTTCCTTCCCATGACTCACCAATATTAAAATATAAAATTGAAAAGCAATGAATATTACCACTTTAATTGTGGAGATCCCCATGCCAGTAATGCCTCTTTCCGTTTGCCTTTGAGGCCCCCAAGAGGAACAGGAACAGTTGTAGAAAAATTACATGCAGGGAAATTTTGATTTCAGAACCTTTCATCCTCCCTGTGTGCTCAGCACATCCTTGAAAACGTTCTTCTCCCAGAGAATCACTCCACTGAAGCCTTGTATCTTTGGGATCACGCACAGAAACGCATTCAGGTGAGTGGTAGGAAGGACTCTGCCAGAAGGCATCACATTTGCTGTATGCTGGCTGTCCACGCCATCAGCACCTAAAGTGTGGTCCAGGACAAGATGCATCATGAAGCCTGGGACTCCAGCTATCCTTACTGAGTTAGAGTCCCAGGAGAGAGGGCCAGGAGTTTATATTTTAGCTTGTTTCTGGTGTGTTCCTTAAATCCCTTGATATTTAAAAACCACTATCTTAGTCTAGACTCTTCCTGATCTTTCTCCCAAGTTCAAAGTTGCCCTTCCCAATTCTCACTTTTTTGTGCCTGATTCTCTGCCATGGCTAATTTTCTGAGAGATATTTAGGCAATAATTATGGGTAATGTTTTAATGTGTTAATTCCCAAGATCTCCTCTCTGTAATTGCATTCAAAACTCTTCTGCAAACTTGAAAACTCCCTAACACCAGGAACTGTCTGCATCTTGCAGCCTCATAGGGAAAAGAATTTGTGACCACCTTTCTCCCACTCAAGGCAATTCTTGTTCTTTAATGTCCTGCCCTGGGTATGAGTTTGAGGGGAAAGAATGCTTCTCTCCATGAGAAATTTTTCTTCTTTCAATGTCTTCTCATTTAAGTCATATATTTAGAAACAAAAATCATGTTCTTCTATATCCCATGTAGAGTTTATTTTACCACGTACCAGGTTGATCGAGACAAAACCAGGATAACCTTAGTTAGAGTGGCATAAATTATATTTGAACTTGATCCTTAATATTTGCTGAGTTATATCAAATACTGACATAGGTAGGTACTTCTGGTATTTATAAGAATAAAGTGATTCTGAGAATTCCAATAGTCTTGTTTGGGTACCATTCCACTACCTGGCAGGTTTTTTTTTTTTTAAGTTTATTTATTTATTTTTGAGAGAGAGAGAGAGAGAGAGAGAGAGAGCAAGCGGGGTAGAGGCAGACAGGGAGGGAGACAGAGAATCCCAAGGAAGCTCCACACTCAGCACAGAGCCTGATGCTGGGCCCGATCCCACGAACCATGAGATCATGAGCTGAGCCACAACCAGGAGTTGGGTGCTTAACTGACTAAGCCACCTAGGTGCCCCTTTAAAAGATATTTTTAAAGCAAGACTCCAATATAAATACAGTTGATTCTCATTATTCAGGGTAGTTATATTCTATAAAGTTGTCAAGAACACTGAATTAGTGAGCACTGAACCATTGCTTCCAGGGAAAATACAGTTAGGTTCCTGCAAGCCTTTGGTCACAATATACATTTTTTTAAGTTTATTTATTTATTTTGAAAGACAGAGAAAGTGCGAGTGGGGGAGAGGCAGAGAGAGAGAAGAGAGCAAGAATCCCAAGCAGGCTCAGCACTAGTGCAAAGCCCATGTGGGGCCTGAACCCACAAACCATGAGATCATGACCTGAGCTAAAGTCGGACACTTTACTGACTGAGCCACACAGGCACCCCTGGTTGCAAAATTTTTGTCAACTGATCAATGCGTAACTTTATTTACATATTTTCCATTGAAAGACAACTTATTTAATAATGTCATAGTCATCCACACTATAATTCATGCTTCCTTGAAGATTCTTGAACACATAAGACACATCATAGCCTTATAGCACTTAAGACCAGCACTTCAGTACTATTCTTGGGGGCTGTTTTAAACAGCAAAATCTCAACAACAAAAAAAAGGCACAAAAATGAGAAAAACATGGCACTAAATAGACTAAAAAAACAGCATTTTACACTATAAGAGCTAAAATAAGAAGGTATAGTGTCACCTCGTTTGACTGTGGTTAGAAACATGCACTTCAGATAACTTGGTTTTCCATTGCTCTGTGCATGCCCATGTCTGCAAACGATCATGGAAGTGTTGATTTTAATTTTATAAATAAATTGTAGAAGTTGGCAAAATCATAAATATGGAATCCATGAATAATAATTGACCATATTTTCAAGAATAAAACACTAATAATAATATACCTACCACTTACTAAAGACTTAATGTTGTGCCTAAGACACTTAACTTACTTAACTCTTAAAACAACCCAAATTTATAGCTGAAGAAATTGGGATTTAGTGAGATCATTAATTTTCTCAGATCACCACACTCTAAATATCAAAGCAAGACTCAAGAATTTGAGATTTACTTTAAGATGAGGCACCTGGCTGGCTCAGCCAGTAGAGCATACAACTCTTGATCTCAGGGTTATGAGTTTGAGCCCCACATTGTGTGTAGAGATTACCTTAAAAATAAATAAAGATTTTTAAAAATAATTAAATAAATAATTTTAAAAAAATATTTACTTTAAGACAACTTAAATATTTTAAGACATGAAACTACAAAAAGAAAGAAAGAAAGAAAGGAGAAAGAAAATAAATATCCCAAGACATACAAAGATTTGTTTGGCCTTTTTTTTTCTTTTTCCACATTTAAAATCTTAATTCAAACATTATTAGTCTGAATTTAATAGAAGGAATTTTTCTGACATTACTTTACATCAGTGGGAAAATCAAAGCACAAAGACATTAAATTACTAACCGGGCTCACAAATTCAATTTGTAAGAACAGGAGTTTCAACATCCAGGGGCACAGCCCAGGCATAATGACAATCATACTCTGTGGATACAAACAAATAGTACTTCTACTAAAATAAGTGCCATATGGATTAAATTTGAATTTGCCAAACTATTCCTAACTTCTTATTAAATTAGAGTGGCAACATTTTTCTGAGGATATTTGAAGGATCATTGTAATCATAGCAGAACATAATCTTCACAATTTAGCACTTTTACTGCATCACAATATTAGATAATATATAATATTGTTAGTGAAAGAGGAAATTAAAAGTTTCACGAATTCCTCTGTCTGTGTCATTTCCATAGCACTTTGCAACAATCTCTATTTTACCACACACTGCATGGTACTATAATCATATGCTTCCATGTCTTTCTGTGCCACCACAATAGGAGTGCCTCAATGACTAGGACCCCATGTTATTCCCTTTTGCATTGTTTAGTATAGTACTTGCCTCAGGAGGTGCTCAGTGAAAGGTGAATGAATTTGTGAATGAATGGCTGGATGAATGAATTAATGATTAACTGAATGACGTTTGTCTATCATTATATATGAGGTCTTGAAGAATGAGACTGGGTCAACTGTTTCTTACTTGCGCTTTGTTCATACATTTAACACATACTTGTTGAGCACTGCTATGTGCCAGCCACTGCACTAGGAGGGCATAGGAGATAACATAGTGCAAACAATAAAAAAGGTCCCAGTCATAAGAAAATTAATATTTTAATATCTTTAGTGGAGAAGAAGACACTAACTAAACACATAAATGACTTCATTTATAGTAAATAGTATGATGGAGGAAATAGTAAATAGTGTAATGGAGGAAAAAACCCAACAAGGTCATGTGGGCACAGTGACTGGGTTAGGGTGAGGGTACTCCCTAAGTGGGTGACATTTGATCCGAGACCTGAAGGGTGATGGAGAATCCATCATGCAAAAATCAGAGGGCTCACTGCCTCAGCCCAGAAGTAACAGATCTCACTTATGCTCACATTTCATTGGCTAGTATTGGACACATAGACTCAACCGACTGCAAGCATGCTAGGAAGCAGAGTCCAAGAAAAAAGGGGAAATCGGATCATGGTGAACCAGTAATGTCTACCCAGTGGCTCAAAGAAAAGGGAGCATTAAAAACTAACTTTACTCTTTGAAGATACAACCAATATTTAGCGTTTAGTATGGCTTTAAAAATCAGAGAGGGGCACCTGGGAGGCTCACTTGGTTAAACGTTCACAGACTCTTGATTTTGGCTCAAGTCACGATCTCACAATTTGTGACATCAAGCCCTGCATCAGGCTCTGTGCTGACTGTGTGGATCCTGCTTGGGATTCTCTGTCTCCCTCTCTCTCTTTGCCCCTCCCCCACTAGTGTGCACTATCTCTTTCTCTCTTTCTCTCTCTCTCTCTCTCTCTGTCTCAAAATAAATAAACATAAAAAAAATCTGAGGGGGGTTGCCTGGGTGGCTCAGTCCATTAAGCATCCGACTTTAGCTCAAGTCATGATCTCACAGTTTGTGAGTTTGAGCTCTGCATCAGGCTCTGTGCTGACAGCTCAGAGCCTGGAGCCTGCTTCACATTCTGTGTCTCCCTCTCTCTCTCTGCCCCTCCCCTGATCATGCTGTGTGTGTCTCTCTCTCAAAAATAAATAATAAACATTAAAAAAAATTGTTTTAAATCAGAGGAGCTTCTAGGTGGCTCAGTCCATTGAGCATCTGATGCTTGGTTTCAGCTCAGGTCATGATCTCCCACTTTTTGGGTTCTAGCCCTGCATCAGGCTCTGCACTGACAGCACGGAACCTGCTTGGGACTCTCTCTCTCCCTCTCTCTTTTCCCCACCCCTGCTCATGCTCTCTCTCTCTCTCAAGATAAATAAATAAACTTAGAAATTGTGTTTAAAAATCAGAGAAACACTTGTTCCACGTAGAGGGATTGGCAAGCGGTTGGCACATAAAAAGAACAGAAAGGCCAGTGCACGGCGAATGAAAAGCAATGTTGTAGGATATGAGGAGCTACAGGAGAAAAAGCACAATGTGGGCCAAGCCATGGGATATGAATTTTACTCTAAATGCAGAGAGATGCTTTTATGAGGACAGACAAGTAATCTGATTTAAATTTTTAAAGTCTCTCTTTGGCTACTGTGTGCAGAATAGATTGCAGGGGCGGGGGAAGCACTATGGTGGGAAGATAGTCAGGTTCTGCTCTACTCCAGATGAGAAAGGATGGTCACTAAGCCTAGGGGAGGGTGTCAAAGAGGATGAAAGATCGTTAACATAGAAGAGATAGAACTTTGTGGTAAACTGGATGTGAGTGGGTAGAAAATAGAGAAATCCTCACTCATAGACAGTGCTGGACACTTGCCTGTCTTCCCATCTTTATCTTTATCCACAAACTTAAAGATGCAAGAAAACATGCAATACGCTCTTCATTAAAAAAGTTTTATGCATTGTACGAAATAAGGAAGATGAAACACGAGGTAGTAGTGAACAACTGTAAGCTTGAAAGTGAAACAGATTACTAGTCCTAGCCAAGCCAATTGTTCTCTTTAAAAAAATACAAAATATTCTTGAGTTTGGATTTTAAAATTTACCTCATGATTCAGGATACACAACTGCAGGGTAGAGTTTATATTGAAAGGTTTCTAGAAACTAATATATATGATTGCCTGATGTAGTCCAAGTATTACAGTAGCAATTAAATTGTATAAATCTCTGCATTCATTGTCAATGCCAATTACATGCTACAAATGCAATTTGTTAACTCACTACAATCACTGGTGGCTTTGTCCTTACATTATAAGACCAACATTCCTAACCTTATTTCTAGAAATGCTAACTGCAGCCTTCTATTCTTTTACATTTCATATAGAAACACACAGGTTATTTTTACACAACATTTTTTTAATGTTCATAGCTTTTAATGAGTAGAGATGTAGGAAACAACGAAATGCAAGCATTGGCTCTTGAGATATAGTGAGATTTGCCTTTTTGTTACGTTCTAGTCAAGAGTGAGGTGCAACAGAACAGACTATTTGCCATATGAACCAGAAATATACAAGACTAGTCTGAAGTAGAGTTATTGAAATATCTATTTTGTTGTGCAATGTGACTGGACATGTTTGAGACACAAAAAAAGCTGAGTCACATCCTCCATAAGGTTGAACACCACTGTGAAGCAGCTGTATGGTGTGATCATAAGACAAGGCTCACAATAAATGGCTGCTTGTAATCTTTTATCTATTTTTCCATATTTTAAATAAGGATTCTTTCAGTTCTAGATCTATCTGTATACATTCTTCTGATGCATATTATGTACAACTTTCTTATCAGATGTGGAAACCACTCCAGGAACATCGAGAAGGTCCCAGATTGATCCAGAGACCCACTCTTCACTTGTGAGAACCTGGCTGATTTTTTGAGTGAGCAGGAATCATTCCATTAAAGGGACATATTATTGCCCTGGTTGCCTAGTTGGTACTGGTGAGACTAGACTGCCCTCTGTAACACTGCCTGTGGGAGAAACTTTTTTTTTTAATTTGATATAGTGAGGATCTAAAGGGATTTACCAAGATAAAAGATACACTGGAGAGAAAAATGGAATGCCAACAATGAAGAAAAAAAGAAAATTAGAGAAAGGGGACATACCAAGTTTGGAGGGTTTTGTTTTGGTTCTTTTGAGAAATGATTCTGAAACTTTTGGGGGGGGCATTTTATATCTCTCTCTTTTTTAGATTTGGAATGTGTCTTTCTGTGAGGTAAGAAGGACTTACTGTAAATGCATACATCTATTTCTCCTCTTTTTACTAAGAAAATTGCCATTAAATGTGCTGCTGCTGCTCCCTTATTTTGCACCAAGTAAATGTTTAAATATTTTAAAATAAACATGTTTCAGCTGACTGCTGGGTGAGATTCATTACAGCCAGGAGGAACTCAGTGGGACTGTTCAAGGAGATCTGGTTAATATCCCCATGATTTATGCTTGCGGTGGAAATAGCACTAATATTTACATGAAGGGCATGGTTTGGGGGCAATGGCAAGGCCTGATTGAAGTGGGAATTTGCAGTCAATACCCACTAATGAAAATAGCTACAGTTCAGTGCCCTTTCCAAAAGCATAATTAGGCCCTTCAAATGACATGTTATTTTCACATTTTTACTCTTAAACTGCAAACTTTTTCTTGCTGTTCAGGGTCTGCACTGAGATTATTACTTTGCAAAAATAATTAAGCAAGATAAAACTACACTACTAGGTAACTTCTTAAAAAAATGTACTTTGTTTTTTCTTTTGTAAGCTTTACCAATGGGGGAGAAACCATATTTTCTTGATATATACATATATATATATATATTTTTTTTTTTTTAATGGTCTATGAGTTATCCTTATAGTGTCGGAGTGACATTGTAGAACTGCATTTCTTGGTATTCTATACACTTGAATGACTTCCACGTGGGTAAAGAAGAAACTATAGACCAAAAGTTACACTGCAAATACAGGGGTGCAAAGGTCCTTGGGGATGTCCTCATTTCATTGATCCAGTGGGAAATCTCTGACATTGGCTTTGCTGGGTTTCTATGTTTTCTTTTTCTTGCTTTCCAAGTTCAAAAGTTCTCTAATTTGTTTGGGAAGCAGAACATTCTGGAAGTCAAGGTGCTCTTCATGTCATATGACAAAATACAGATATATTTGTTTCGATCCAAAAAACTCTGATTTAGTACCAAAGACTTATCTATATATCTGTATCTAGATATAGATAACTATATAGATGTATAAATATTTATGTATTTACTTTATGTTTCAAGATACTTTATGTTGGGTATTGTAAGTCACTCTCCCCGTTATTATATTTATAAATAAAACAAGGCTACTTCCTGGTTTCCAGTTAGGGCTGTTTCCATCTTTTCCTATTAGTATTTGTTTGCTACTTGATTGCTCACTTTTGTCCTAACAGATAAGATGTAATCACTGATGTTTTAAGAACACTCCAAGAGAGAAAAATCCAAAATTTCAAAGGTTCTACCCAGTTAAGATTTTTCTGAGAGCTGGGAAAATCCATTGTTCGATTTTAGTTGTGAAGACGTTGGTCCAGTTCATAGTCCAGCATTAATAGATCAGAGCATAGCTTGCAAACTATTCTTCTAATTTTGAGAACCCATTACAATATCTAATTGGTGCTCAGAAGATAGATGATATTATTATGAGCCAAGGTTAACTGGAAGGCAGCTGCCTTTTTAAAAAAATCTCATGGGTGTCTCAGTTGGTTCGGCGTCCGACTTTGGCTCAGGTCATGACCTCACAGTCTGAGTTCGAGCCCTGGGTCAGGCTCTGTGCTGACAGCAGCCTGGAACCTGCTTCAGATTCTGTGTCTCCCTCTCTCTCCGCCCCTCCCCCGCTCATCCTGTCTCTCTCTGTCTCTGTCTCTCTTTTAAAAATAAAAAAACATTAAAAAAAATTTTTTTTAATCTTTATTGAGCTGTAACTATGTGCCAGGCACTGATTTAAGCTCTCTGCATGTATTAATATTTTTAATCTTAAAAACTCTAAGAGGTAGATAATCATTTGTTCATTTATTAATACTTTTATACCAGGCACTATTCCATGTCCTGGGGATAGAAAATGAACAAAACAAAGTCCCAGCTCTTCTAGAGGGGTACAATTCTGTCTTTGTTTAAATCTCTGCCCACTCTTCTTTACAAGTTCTGTGACCTTGGGCAGATTACATAACTTCTCTGTGCTTCAGACTCTTTATCTGTAAAGTGTAGATGATAACAGTTCCTACTTTAGGAGGTTGATACGAAGTGATATGATATGATACTAATGAGTTAGTAGTTGTAAAGCTCTTAGAACAGTGCCTGGCAGATAGTAGGCATCATGTCGTGCATGTTTTTTGTCAGGATCATTGGCAACGTAAAGTGCTTCCTCTGTGTCAGTCACTGTTTTAAACATGCAACACACACCTGGAGTGGTAATAAATGATATGAAGAAAAACTAGGTAAGAGAAATAGAGAATGACTAAAAACAGATGTGGGGGTTCATTTCTTATAGGTGGATGGGAAAAGCCTCCCGGCAACAGTAACATACGATACCCAACAGAAGTGAGAGACCAAATCGTGGGGACCACATAGGGGAGGAGTGGCCTGGACAGAGGGAACTGCATGTGCAAAGGACAGAGGTGGAGTGTGTATGGTGTGTTCAAAGAACAGTGAGGAAGCCAACACAACAGAAAAGGAGTGTGATGGGAGATGAGGACAGAAGGAGCAAGAAATCAGTTTTGTTTCTTAGAAACTAATGAATTTCTGGAACAGAAAAAGAAACAAACTCCACCTGGCCTAGACAAAGTAGAGCTTGATCACCAAGGCAGTGCTTGTGAAGCTGAGCCATAAAGCGTCTAACAGTTACCTCAACTTTATTATAATTTTAAGATCCCTGCCCTGGGAGAGACGTAAGCTTTATTAACATAACATATAGTGCACGTATAAGTACGTCGTCTAAGTGCACACATGCAAACCTATGCCCAACTTCTACATGCAATGCTCAAACTCCCCCTCTCTGAATATTCATCCCAAACCCCAAATAAAAAGAACGCTTTGGGGTGCCTGGGTGGCACAGTCAGTTAAGCTTCCAACTCTTGATCTCATCTCGGGTCAGTCAGCATCTCAGGGTTGGTGAGTTAGAGCCCCACATCGGCTATGTAGAGCGTGCTTGGGATTCTGTCTCTCCTTCTCTCTGCCCTTCCCCACTTGGTGCACATGTGCTCTCTGGCTCTCTCTCTCTCTCTCTCTCTCTCTCTCAAAATAAATAAATAAACTCAAAAATTGAAAAAAAAAATAAAAAAGAACCCCTTTAGGCCTGCTCAGGGAGTCATGGCATTGGAAATCATTCCCCACAATCCCCTTATTTGCTGCAAATAAAGTTGACTTTGTGCAACAATTCCATTCAGTGTAGTCCATATCTTCAGCTCACTAAGTGAGCTCACATTAGTTCAATCACAGTATCTGGAAGAGCCTTGTGTGAGAACTTTCTGTTTTAATCAGAACTTTACTCTGGGGGCACCTGGGTGGCTCAGTCGGTTAAGCATCCAACTTTGGCTCAGGTGGTGATTTCGTGATCTAGTGGTTTATGAGTTTGAGCCCCACATCAGACTCTCTACTGTCAGCACAGAGCCTACTTCGTGTCCTCTGTCCCCCTCTCTCTCTACCCCTCCCTTGCTATCTCTCTCTCTCTCTCTGTCAAAAATAAACATCTAAAAAAAGAACTTTACTCTGAATAAAGCTAAAAGCCTCAGAACAGACTCCCAATAAGTTGTACCCATCTTCCTGGCCCAGGTTTTAAATAATTGGCCAAATGAAGGAAGACATTTTTATCTGTTTTTCTCTTTCTCCCCCTCTCTAACATACCCTGAGCAGTGGAACAGTATCAAGCATATAGCAATCTCTCAAAAAATACCTGATGAATGAATAAAGGGAGAAATTCGGTCTCAAAGTAAAAATGGAAGCCAACAAATCAGCTTTATTACTGCTTGAGGTAGTTGTTAGATGCTGTTTTGGGTTCATTAACCAAAGTGGACTTGCTAATATGGAACCCCAAATATGAGGCAGAAAGAAGCGCTGATCAGTGTATCAGTTGGTGGGGCCAAGGCAGCCTAAGAAAGATCTACATGATGGCAGAGCATAAGAGAGCCCCTGCTTTCTGTTGGCTGTCACTCTCAGAGGCTGAAGTGCCATACCTGCTTTTCCGTCCTGCACTTATCAACCAGATAAGTCAATTCATCTTCCCAGGAGCAGAGTATCTAGAAACAGAGAGAAGCTAGGAATGAGTTTAGGAACTGCACCCTCCATACTGAAACCAGGAAGAGAGAAAGTATATCCTTCTGTGGAATGAGATGAGCACATATTCCAGGATCTGGGGCAGGGGAGGACATTCCCTGATTTACATTTTTAAAGGACTCTTTCCATTTGCCCCACCAGATCCACTCTTTACTCACCTCCTCTTGCTCAGTGCTCCTCGGAGGTGAATAGAACTGGACCCTAGGAGGGCATCAAAGAACTCAGGCAGGGAATTGTGTGTCTCCCTCTCTCTGCTCGTCCCCCACGTGCACTGTCTCTCTCTCTCCCCAAAATAAACAAACATTAAAAAAAAATTTTAAAGGGGTGCCTGTGTGGTTCAGTCAGTGGAACACATGACTTTAGCTCAAGTCATGATCTCGTGGTTTGTGGGTTCGAGCCCCATGTCAGGCTCTGTGCTGACAGCTCAGAGTCTGGAGCCTGCTTCGGATTCTTTGTCTCCCTCTCTCTCTCTGCCTTTCCTCTGCTCACACTCTGTCTCACTCTGTCACTCTCTCAAAAATACATAAACATTAAAAAAAAATTAAAAAAAAAAAAGACCAGTAAGGAGTCAGCGGTGGTGCGGGGCACCCAGGTGCCCACAGCAGAGGTGATGGGGAATGAATGGCTGGAGATGGGATTGAACGAATGTACAGGCAGAGCCAACAGGATTTGCTGATGCACTGGATATGGGCTCTAAGAGAAAAAAAAAGTGTCAGAAAAGACTCACTTTACAAATCTGTGGAGCACCATGGTGCTCTTTAGAGGCCTGACAGACAGAGAATTAGCTGTGGTGGTTTCAGAGGTGGGAGGATATCCTCCAAGAATTTGCGAGATTGCTTTACCAAGTTTTTTCCTATTGGTATTTTCATCCCCAAACTGTAATTCCCCGAGCCTGCCCTGTGGCCTTCTGTGGCTTCTCCAGTGATCTTTAGACTATTGCAGACTTTTCCGCTGAAGGGAATGAATTTTAACCTAGTTTATTTATTTATTTTTAAAATATATTTTCTAAGCTTATTTATTTATTTTGAGAGAGAGAAAGAGAACGGGGCAGGGGCAGAGAGAGAGACACACAGACAGACAGACAGGATCACAAGTAGGCTCTGCGCTGTCAGCGCAAAGCCCAACACTAGGCTCAAACTCGCAAACCATGAGATCATGACCTGACCTGAAATCAAGATTGGACACTCAACCAACTGAGCCACCTGGGTGCCCCAAATTTAAACTCACTTTAATGAAAAAAGCGAACCTGTATATAAGCCATGTGACCTTTTTTAAGGAAAAGAGGGAAAGGAGAGATTTTAAACCAATTTACAAAGGGATGTTGCAATTGCAAAACTCTTGTTAACTACTGGCCAACAGAATAACGCCCCCAGTTTCTGAGCACTGAATCTTTTCACTGGACGCATCGGCCATGCAAACTTCTGACTACTACTGTCTTCATCTGCTGAGCAAATAATACGCATATTCAGCAGTACCTTAATAATACACGGGTGCACGTGTGTGTCATGAAACAAAAACTGAAAAGACATGAACCAAATTTCTAGGACATTAGGTAACTTTTTATTTCCTCTTTATACTTGTCCACAGTCAGAGTTTTCTAAAATAATCAGGTATGAGTTTTAGAAATATCATCTATTTTGATATTGAATCTTTATACTAGGCTTCTCCGACATCTGTCTAAAATAATGATATGTCTACCCCACCTCTACTTTCGCACAAATAAATAAACATACTGCTCTACTCTTCACAGCACGTATCACAGGCTGAAATTAGATTTGCTTATTGTTCAAAATCCCATCAATAAAATTTAAGCTGAAAATGTGATTTCCTGCCTTGTTCACTCTTTCAGTGCCCAGAGCTGTGCCTGGCACTTAGGATGATGATCAATAAATGTCTGTTAATTCACAGACAGACAGGCAGGCACACATGCACGCGCACAAACACACACACACACACACACACACACACACACACACACATTTTTCTTTTAAAGGTATTTTGCAGCACAGATTGTCATGGTGATTCTAAAAAATCTACACCACTTGTAGGAGTATAAATTGATACAAATTTTCTAAGGAAAATTTTACCACATATTAAAAAAGAAACTTAAGAAAAATCATGACCTGGATTCAGAAACTCTACTTGTAGGGCTTGATAGGAAATTCAGACAAATAGTTATTTACAAAAGTATCTTTGTAGCATTTGTATAATAGTGAGAAAAATAAGGAGGCTTAAATATATTATGAAAAAGCCATAAAATAATTAATCATTATAGAAATTACACTGCTGTAAGAGGTATATCATCTATTATTAAATTTTAAAAATAGGTAACAAAGTAACATATTCAGCATAATTTCTTAGACATAGAAAAAAACTTGAAGAACTCTAGAATATTAATTGTGGTTATTTTTGGGTTGTGAGATCAGAAATGTTGCAGTTTCTTCTGGGTGTTTATCTACACACTTTAAGATGTCTATAATAAATTCATGAAATTAGGGGTTGTTTTGTTTTATTTCACTTTTCAATAGTGTTAAAAATTATAAGTAGTCCTAAGCGGATTTCCTAAGGACTCAAAACTATAGTATCTCAAAATGGAATTTCCAAGTGAATTGGAATCACAAACATTTCTATTTTCTCTCTTTGTTCTACCCATTTATCTGTCTCAAGTGGAACAACATTTCTCTGGGCTCAAAAAGGGACTTGTGGAGTTACTACCATCTGTCAACAGAAATTATTATTGCGAATAATAATTAGGTTGACAATGAAAACCTCGGCGGGTGGTGGGGGGGATGGGGGTCAATACAAAAGCCACAATTCACCATTCTTCTTGAGTATGACCTACAGAGGGTGGGCTCAAGTAGTGAGGTCCTCTCTCAAATTCAAATTGAATAAATGGAAGTAAGCACTGCTACCTGCATTGGACCCACTGAACCAAGCTCTGCAGAAACAGAGAATGTGTGATGACATTGCTCATCGGGGACTATATTGACTGATGCAACTGAGAAAATTCTCATTGGAAAAGCTGTTTTGAATGAGCGCGTAAGATGGCATTAGAGGTGAAGAGTGGCATTATGGGCAGTATGGGTTACATCCTTAACCTGAGCCACATGCTGCAAAAATGGGATCTGAAGGTTGGTATCAGTCCTGCAGACATGTAAACACTTCGAGTGCTTAAAAATAAAAGTTTAAAATCGTACTCAGTTCTTTTCAGACATAGATTGCACTTTGCAGGTAGCTCAATGCACAGAGTTCATTCATGGGCTCCAGCGGGTATAATTTTTGGTCCTCGTATCTGAGCTATTCTTGGATCCCTAATTGAAAGTTAACCAGCATTTGTCAAACAGAAAATCCAGAGAACACTGCTAGTTCATGACCAGTATGAAAGTCTTGTGCCATTAAATTTCAGTAATGGTTCAACTTCCATAATTCTCAGGAAATAGCTACTAGATAGGATTTCCTCCTGGGCCTCTTTCTTAAAGCTTTGTCCTGCTGCTGTTTATCTGCTGGGGATGAAAAGTAAGAAACAAAAAGTAGCAAGCCAGTGTAAAGGGAAAACAGGAAACAAAAAGCATAGTAAGGGTCTATGGTGCTGGGAAAGCAGGTGTAGATCGGTTTCTGCGGGACTTCAACTGCCAAGATATCAAAATTTGACTTTATCCTGGAGATAATCAGAAGTCCTTGATAGAGAGATAGAAGAAAAATTTAAGAGCTGCCTCTAAATTTCAGAAACGGAATCCAATGATAAGAGTCCATTTTAAAGAGGAATCCCCACACTTGGGGCATGAGGTCATGCTCGTCAAACAATTTTTGTCAGTCTCCGGATTAGTAATGGGTGACTTGGCCCCCTGGCTGATGACCTGGCAAGAAAGGAGCTATCATGTGTCATATCACAGACCGCCACAGACACCCGGGGCAATGTGATTTGTCACTTCAAGGAGGAGGCAGCCTGAGAGTGTCCCATCCTCCGGCTGCTGAGTCATCCTACTCCAGTAGGTATTTAAAGAGAAGCCTCCGACAGACACACCAGCAACACCTCACTCGGACAATGCCCACACTTCCAGAAGTCATGTCTAGCTTGGACTGCCCACAAGTGCAATTTCCAAAAACAGCTTCTGTCCTCTTTTCCCCATATTGTCACACTAGGGTTCTGACTTCTGGCTCCTTTCCTCAAAACCAGCCTATCCAGCCAGTCCTCCTAGGACACCTTGGCCCCAGAGGCCATCAATTCCTGTGCAAGTTTCCTCATGGTCTCTCTGACTTCACTTTCTTATATTTCTTTGATGTCAACAAACACTGGCTGAGTGTCTGTTATGGGTTAGGCACTGAGCTATAGGTAAGGGTTGGTTAAAAAACGCGTTAAGACACATTCCTTGTCTTTCAGGAGTTCCCAGTCCAGTGGAAGAGACAGTCAGGAAACCAGGCAACCACAATGCACAAAGTGATGGCTCTAAGACAGGTAAGTACAAAATGGCATTTTGGACCTTAATTTTTTGTGGGTAAGGCACCACTAATCTTCTCTAAGAACCGTCAACCTCTCTGTATGGCCATCTGGGAGGAATTGAAGGGATGTGGAAGGATGCATGCTTTAGAAGGGCATTTCGTATCTGACAGTGTATCCGCATCGCCACCTGTCCACCAGCCTTTGCCCTGTTTGACCTGGGCCTGACTGCTGCTCTGTCTGGCTGTGAGGGCCGCCAGTGGTTCTTCTCCCTGCCCATGCTCTAGGTGCTGTCTTCGGTGTGTCAGATGAGGACTCCCTTCACATTTGGCTGTCATCTATCAGCCACAACTGCCCTGTCCAGAAGAGCTGGCTTTGGCTTTAGAGCCTGCTTCCTGGCCGAGCCTCTCTACCACTCCATTAAGGATACCATTTGACATCACATGTGCTGCAGGTGCTGTTGATGAAAGTGCTAAAGGAGCTGGATGTGACTGACGTCTTTGGGAAGGACAGGATTTACCATGCGCATGCAGTTGTTGTGTCCAAATGCCGTTCTTACCTCCCGATGGAAAGGTATTGTAAATAAAGAGAAAGGGCACTTGCTTATTTTAAACACCAAATATGAGCAAGGAGCTGTTCTTGGCACTATGTAAAAGCTTTATTTAGTTCTCACAGTCACACTGTCCTTCTACTAGAGTCCCATTTTATAGACTAAGGAAATTATGGCTCAGAGAGGTTAAGAGACTTATCTAAGGTCACACAGCTGTAGAGTTTTTTGTTGAGCTCGAATCTGAACACAGGTCTATGTGATTTTGAATCTTGAGTTCTTTAAACAATTGGAATAGTTCACAGAAGCAGCTGTAGAATACTAACATGGCAGTAAGATTTCTGATTCCAGTCTGATTATCAATCTTCCAAGAGTGATATAAATACAGGACATATAGCACGGATTTCTGCATCTTTGTTTTGAAACATGAAATCAATCGGAATGAACTGGGGTAGAAGGAAGCACCAAATCTATAGTAAAACCAAGCTCATCAGATGAAAATGTGGATGAAAATGTTTACATTCCCAGAACTGTAAATGTTGAAAAAGAAAAGACACACTGAGAAAATATGTCTGTTTTTATGACTTGTTGATATCCAGGGGGTTTTTCCTTAAGCCTCAAAACAATTTACAGCATTGCCAGCAGCATTCAGTACATTCAGAACAGGATCATTTCACCCACAGCTGAATGAGGGCCATGCTTGGGACAGCAACCAGAAGAGCCTTCCAGCAGACAGGCCAGGGAGGAAGCCAGGGTCAGTGAGTGAAGAGGAGAACAGAGCCATTTAAAGCAACACGGTTTATGTAAGTGTGATCTGACTGCTTCCACTGGAAAGGGGTCAGATTGAGCAGAGAAAACCAGGGGCCTTGATGACCCCAGTGAAGTCAGATTATGGCTTTTCTTTCAGTCTCTTTGGAGAATATGGCCTTTGATGGAATAGTGGTGCTTAGATCGATTTCAATCTGCTGTGTTTCCCATCCTCTTCTTGCCTCCTCGTAGTTGATTTGCATTTTTTTTCCTTTTTGGTTAAACACGTTAAACTAAACAGGATATGTCAGATGACAGACTGTGATAAATTTACTATTGGGAATAGGGGAAAAGTATGGGATAAAGAAATAGGTCTTTTTTGTCTCACGGCCATGATTCAGTTCTGACTCAAAAGGAAGTGTGCCACCTACTGAATCACGGAAACCACTTCCTGTAGCTGTTTGGTTTATTCCGGAGGGGCATTAGGCCAAGTACTGCCCTGCCCTGACCCTGACTGGCTCTTCAGAACCAAAGCGTTCACAACTTGAGGTGGTTTGGCCTGGGACGCTGAGAACATTACATATTAAATTACAAGTGTTTCGTTTCCTAGCAAAGAGTCTTTAGCAACATGAAAACGAACATGTGTTATTTGCAAAGTGAGTGTCATTACTCAACCTGAATATCCTTACTTTTTCATAAGGTATGTATCCCAGATGACCACTCTCAAGATCTGAACGTACACTGGTTCTGTTTTCCTGAGGGCAGTTTGGGCAGTCTGTAGGGTGGCAGTAACCAGATGAGGTTTCAAACGTACCCTTTCATTAGTGAAGCAATACTAGACTCATATTCATTCATGCAATGTATTTTTGAGCACGTGCTTATTGCCAGGTCCTGTGCAAGGCAGGTAGAGAGAATACAGTGGCAAACAAGACCATATGGCTCCTGACCTCATGGTGCTTATGATCTGCACTATACGGAAATTATGTTCGCTCTGCTAGAGTCAAGGATCATGCTGAGTGCACAATTCAAAGGAACATCAATTAAAAGAAAACGTGTTCCCTCTCTGCCCACAGGACATTTTTGACCCCAGATGTGTGTGGGTTTCTCTACACCAAGGAATTCTCCAACTCTCAGCAACCACTGACTATCCTGCAATTTAACTCAATTCGGACCGTCATTGGTCAGAATTAGCACAGATCCCCAGAGTTACAGGCTCAGTCTCACAAGATTGCACTTCAGGTTCCACTCGTAAGACCCACATTGTCACCTGCATTTCTGATCAACTGGATATAAATTGAGCTTTTCCTCCATCTTCTCTTTGGGTTTGATAATCAACCAGAATAGCTCAGAGAACTCAGAAAAATACTTCATTTACATTTACCAGTTTATTATAAAGGATACAACTCAGGAACAGCCAGATGGAAGAGATACATAGGGTAAGGTATGGGTAGAGGGGGTGTGCAGCCTCCTGCCCTCTCTGGATGTACCACCCTCCCAGCATCTCCATGTGTTCACTGACCTGGAAGCTCTTCGAATCCCATAGCTTAAGGTTTTTATAGAGATTGCATTGTGTGGACATGATCGATTTAATTATTGGCTATTAGTGATTAAGTTATTCTCCAGCCCCTGTCCTTCCTGGAGGTCAAAGGGTAGGGCTGAAAGTTCCAACTCTTAAATTACAAGATTGGATCCTCTGACAACCAGCCTCCACCTTCCAAGAGTCACCTTATTAGCATAAGCTTAAGTATGGTTTAAAGGGGCTTATTATGAATAATAAAGATGCTCAGGTCGCTCCTGTTGCTCAAGAAATTCCAAGGGTTTTAGGGGCCCTGTGCCAGGAACCAGGGAGGAAGACCAAAATATATATATTTCTTACTATACCACAATCATACAGCCCCAGCATCTAGCATGGGCCTTGCATAAAGGAGCCCCTCAACGCTTGTTTGAGTAGATTCACATGAAAGAAAGAACAAAAGACAGAAAGAAGGAAGGAAAGAAGGAAGGGGAGAGCAAAGGGAGGGAGGAAAAGAAGTCATCCCAAAATGATACTGTATTTGCAAGTGAAGATGTAAATATCCAGCTATTTGTTTTTCTTCTGTAATGTGAATGCCAAATAGACTAAAGGTTTGTGCCCTTACGTGCATCTGGAGAGTCTGTGATGCTTTGTGATATATATATGGGCTCCTAATCAGGGAAGTTCTAGAACAAAGGAGGCCCATTCTGAGAGCAGGTCAACATGACAAGTCCTGAGAACCATCTCTGAGTGTAAAAGGCTCTTTGTTCTCCTCCTCAGAATAGGCCAGAATCCTGGATGCTAGATAATCTATCATTGCTCTGGCAGTGCATGCCCAAAAGATGTGTCAAAGGATGGCTGTAAATCTGTAATACTGAGCAAGTACCTTACCCACCTCAAAGAAGAATAGTGAGAATTCAGTGAAACAATGTCTAGAATGGCCCTTGGCACACAGGAGGCTCCTATCACCACTACAGCTTCTCTTAATATCGTTACCATTATTACATCCACTACTGCTACTTAGGTTACATCCGATAAGGCCAGCAGTTTTTCCAGAGTATGACCAATGGCTTTATGTTTAATGACAGAATTCTAAGGTTCAGTGTCACGGCCTCCCTAAACCCATGTTCTCCTTTTGACAATCATAAGAATTATAAATTGACCTTCAGTTGAAACTCATTGTGAAGAAGAGACTGTCTCAGTTACTTACTTATGTTTAATTTATGAGAGGAATATTCTCCAAACATCAAATTATATACTATTTAATCCTTTAAAAAATTATATGTAACCTAAATATAACTAGTGTTATAAGATAATCAGAGGCATATTACAAATTGTAAGAGTTTATTTGAGCAAAAACTGAATCTAACTGGGCTGTATCAAACCAGAAGTGGTCATGAGTGCTCTATGGACAAGAGCTAGGGGAAAGACTTTTCTAGAAAAGACCCAGAAGCAAGAAAATTATTTGATTGTCTATAGCTTATGTGCTTGCCTTGCTGGGGTAAGGGTAACTGACTGTGATTGGTTGTCCTTAGGATTCAATTTCTTAAACTTGAGGCAGTACAGGCTTAGGTTTTAGTTTGTTAGAACCAGTTCAGTCCCAGGGTGCCTGGGTGGCTCAGTTTGTTGAGCTTCTGACTTGGGCTCAGGTGATGATCTCGTGGTTTGTGAGTTCAGAGCTGGCTAGGGATCCTCTGTTCCCTGAGCTCTCTGTCCCTCCCCCACGTGTGTGTGTGTGTGTGTGTGTGTGTGTGCGCTCTCTCTCTCTCTCTCAAAAATAAATTTAAAAAAAACGTTTAAAAAAAGAACCACCTCAGTCTAAGGGCCTCTTCATTTAATTAATTTAACACTAGGTTGTTTCGCCCCTGCCTTAAGACTATTCTCTGCAAGTTTGACTTACAATTGGAAGAAGGAAAAAAAGAAGACAAGTAGGACGGGATACAAAGAAGGGGGAAATCCCCACCAGAAATACTGAAAGAGACGGAGGCTTTATGGAAGTTTCCTTAAGTACCGCTGAGGTGTTCGCACTGTACCTCACACCGCAAAGATAACTAGTGTCTTGTTCAAACCTTGACGAGTTTCCCTCAGAGTTCTCCTTTCTATACAAATCCAACATTTCCCTTCACATAGATTCTTGTTCACTCAGATGACACTTTTCTACCCATCCCTCCAAATCATCCCAGAGTCTCCCTCTGTTTCACCTTCCCCTTAGCTTTCCTAGTTCCCTTACTGATCATTGGCTCAACAAAGGATGGGAAGTTAAACCCTAACTGAAGTTTTCAAAATCAAGGCATTATAAAAAGCTGTTTAGCCAAGAATTACGATAACAATTACAGCAAGCAAATAAATTAGTTCACAAGTCTCAGAAGCTCAACAAGATTTTAAACCCTCATCTCTATGTACAGTTTCATTACCATTTTTGTTCAGTGATACATCCCAAGTGCCTAAAACAGTACCTGGCAAAAATATTTATTGAATAAATAAATTAGCTTAAGAGTTAACATTTTAAGTAAAACAAAGTACCATTAGATTTCCCCTTCTTTTTCCTTTTTAAGTATTCTGTGTGAGACAAATAGTCACAAATACATCCATATGAAAGAATATAATTTTCTGTCATTAATTTCTTATTATGTCACTTAAGGTCAAATGTGACAGAAAATTATATTGAACTCTTGACCAACCTGTCTATTTTTCCCATTGGAATATTGGCCTAAGAAATAACATCAAGGAAAAATTCTTTGTTGGCAGGAAATTATCCTCTCTAAATTCTTGTGTGTTTTGTTTTGATTTTTCCTTAGTGACTAGAGGTCAGTTTCAATCCGCTGAAGCACAGATTCCAAATTTTCAATCTGGTTTTCTTGAGTACTGACTGAGTGCCAAGAATGAGGCAATGACACAAAATCACTACCAACACACACACACACACACACACACACACACACACACACACACTTCTAGGGCCTGTTCTGATGATTTGCAAGCTTCTTCCTCTCTAAAATGTACCCTTAAGTTCATACTTTTAAACCTGAAGTGGATCTATTCCCTCTCTCCCTAGCAAATTCTTTTTTTTTAATTTTTTTTTCAACGTTTATTTATTTTTGGGACAGAGAGAGACAGAGCACGAACGGGGGAGGGGCAGAGAGAGAGGGAGACACAGAATCGGAAACAGGCTCCAGGCTCTGAGCCATCAGCCCAGAGCCCGACGCAGGGCTCGAACTCACGGACCGCGAGATCGTGACCTGGCTGAAGTCGGACGCTTAACCGACTGCGCCACCCAGGCGCCCCCCCCCCCCCCCCCCCCAGCAAATTCTTATGATTTTTTTTTTTTTTTGGTCTAATACACTGGTCAGGGTATTCCACACCCTAAAAGACATAACAGAATCATCTTTTAACCAAAGATTATGTGTCCTCTGCTTATCCTTTCTTGCTTCCTTTTAAAAGTTGAATTTTATATGCTTAAGGGTAGGTTAATGACTATAAATGTAGTTATTGAACAAACCATCATTTTGTGTTCGCCTAGAAAAAAGGAAACTAAACATTACTTGGCAGCCCCCAAAACAATCACATGTTTAATGGAGTGGAGGGACAGTGCCCTAAAAGAAAGGGTGGCATGTTGGACAGCCAAAAGAACATCCACTACGGGTAATGTGACTACCAGGTTTGGATGAGATCCATCTCTGCTATGAGACAGGGGCAAGTCACTTCATCCAAGCCCCAGTTTCTTCAGCCATGACTAGAGATATCAATACCTGTCTACCTCTTTTGTGAATCTCTTTACTAAAATGAACTGTTTTCTGTTGTTCTGTGATTCTATAAACCTCAGAATAATCTTTTCCTGTTATAGCCAAGTTCTCTATCGTGGTCAGAGATATTCACCTGGTTATTTTGGCTTCTCTAATCCTGCTGGTGAAAACACCTCCAAGGGAGCTTTTAGTCAGGAGCTGACAATGGCATTTAAGGTCACTTGTGCTCTTGGTAAAGGAGAATTTGAAAGGAGACCAGGATTTACCCACCAATAGTATACTTTTTAAATTTGGACCTAGTAACTTCCCTGATAAGGTTATTTAATTCACATTTGTTAAGTCCTTATTAATGCCAAGCTCTTTTTATGTAGTATGTTATTTAATTCTTACAGTAATCCTTTGAGATAGGTTATCAGCTAGGGTGTTTGAATCACTGTAAATCATAGGAAAAAACAAAAACAAAAAAACCTCCAACTGACCAAAACAATACAGGCACTTGGTAGTCTAGAGAGAGAGCAGCTCCAGGATTGGTTGATGACTAGTGGCTTCCTACAGTCACCGGGTTCCCAGGTTCTATCTCTGTCCTTACATCCAGGGTTGGATTCCTCCTAACACCAATATCCCTTTCTGGCATGGCTATCAGCCAGAAAACCATTTCCTTATTTATATCCAGCAAAGGTGACAGGGTGCCCCACAAACAATGAAAAAAAGTGAAAAACTTGCCTTCGCCTCCTTATGAGCCACCTTTACCCAGTTGCTTATCTCATAAATAGCTACTGGGGGTGAACTTGGGGGGAAGAAAAATACTATGGTAGGATTAACTCACCTCCTGATCCAGAGTGCTAGGGTTATCTTGATTGGTTTGGATGAATTGTAATTTACTCCTGGTGCTGGGGTGATTTTCTGTACCACAATGCCAACTACACAGTGAAAAAGAAACAGATCAAATTTGGGAGAGCCAAGTATAATGCACACTACAGGTAAATATTGCTAATTCCCAATTTACAGATGAGGAAACTGAGGCATGGGAAAGGAAGGTAAAGTTAATTTGCCCAAGATGATAATTGAACTTGGGCAGTCTATATCCATTCTAATAGTCAATTATCTCCTGCATGCACTGTTTTTAAGATTTTATTTTTAGGTAATCTCTACACCCAAAATGGGGCTCAAATTTACAACCCTAAGATCAAGAGTCATATGCTCCACCAACTGAGCCAGCCAGGCCCCCAGCCCCTCCCGGCTCTTGCATTCATTTCTTGAAAGCTTATGATGTATGTGAGGAATTCTGAGATAAGGAGAAGGTGTATAAAGGAAAGTCCACAGTACTAGGCATCAAGAAATAGGATTCAGTCTTGTCTCTTCTGCTTACTAGCTTTGTGACTTCTCTGAAAATGAGAATAATAAAACCTACTTACTGGAATAGTAGCAAATACTCAAATAGAAACCCTGCAGTGGCACCACCTCGGTGGCTCAGCCAGTTAAGCGTCCAACTTCAGCTCAGGTCAGGATTTCACAGTTTGTGGGTTCGAGCCCTGCATCCGGCTCTGTGCTGACAGCTCAGAGTCTGGAACCTGCTTCAGATTCTGTGTCTACCTCTCTCTCTCTGCCCTTCCCCCGCTCATGCTCTGTCTCTCTCTCTCAAAAAAAGAAATAATAATAATAATAATAATTGAAGAAAAGAAAAGAACCCCTGCAGAAGAGTGGCATCACTTGGGAACTTACTTGAAATGCAAATTCTTCATCTCACCCCAGACCCACTTAATCAGAAGCTGGGGGGGGGGGGGGCAAGGAAGGAAGCAAGGGCAAGCAAGGAAGGGGCAGCAACAAATACTTCAATAAACACTCCAAGTATTTCTGATGCTTGCTAAAATTTGAGAATCACTGGTCTAACACACTGCCAGGTGCATAAACTTTTATTTGTTGTTAGTTCTAAAGACAATGCACATGTTGATGTCTATCTCTAAGAGCTCCAAGCTTAAGGAAACAAAGAAAAAGTTCCATATTAAGTTCTTTAATATAGGACCATACCTTTAATATAGGACCATTCAAATAATTGAATACAAACTTAATATCCTTGGAAAGCTTATGGGCCGCCTGGGTGGCTCAGTCGGTTAAGTGTCCGACTTCAGCTCAGGTCACGATCTCGCAGTCTGTGGGTTCGAGCCCCGCGTCGGGCTCTGGGCTGATGGCTCAGAGCCTGGAGCCTGCTTCCGATTCTGTGTCTCCCTCTCTCTCTGCCCCTCCCCCGTTCATGCTGTGTCTCTCTCTGTCTCAAAAATGAATAAACGTTAAAAAAAATTATAAAAAAATAAAATATCCTTGGAAAGCTTATAAAGGATTGAATTTATTTTTTTAACTTTATTTACTTTTGAGAGAGAGAGAGAGAGAGAGAGAGAGAAAGTTCATGTATGAGTAGTGGGGGGGGGGGCAGAGAGAGAAGGAGAGAGAATCCCAAGCAGGCTCCGTGCTGTTTGCAGAGTGGGGTTTGAACACACAAACCATGAGATCATGACCTGAGCCAAAGTCAAGAGTTGGACAATTAACCAACTGAGCCACCCAGGCAGCCCATGGGGTTCAATTTATTTCTAACAAAGTGAATCTCAGAAAATTTTATAGAAAAGAAATAAAAAGGGGGAAAATAGCTATAAACTGTAAATTATAAAGCAACTCAGATAATTAAACTTCCAGGGGTTACTGCAAAGTTGTATTTAGAAAGTTAATTTAAAATGTATCAATACAAACTAACAGATTAGATACCTCATGCTGTATGGGAATAAAAATCCATCAAAGTCAGAAAAGGAGGATTTTATTCCTGATATTACACTTACTAGCTGACCCTTAATGTCCTATTTCATAAAAAAAGGCAAGAGGTTGGAGCACCTGGGTGGCTCAGTTGGTTAAGTGTCCAACTTCAGCTCAGGTCACAATCACAGTTTGTGGGTTCAAGCCCCCTGTTGGGTTCTGAATTGACAGCTCAGAGCTTGGAGCCAGCTTCGGATTCTCCCTCTGCCACTCCCCCCTCTCACGCATGCTCTCTCTCTCTCTCTCTCTCAAAAATAAATAAACATTAAAAAAAAAAAAAAGAAAAAAGGAAAGAAAGAAGTTGACCTGGAACCCTGGCTCTTAATCAAGGGAAAATAAGGTGGGCCCATTAAGGTGGGGCATGTGTATGTAGACTTAAGGTTTCCACAGGAGAGTGTGGGCACAGCCTGGTTAAAGAGCAGTGGACTAAATTGTCTCTAATCTCTAACTGAAGATAAAAGAATTATCAAATGTAAAGGTAAAACACTGAGGAAGCATGCAAATATTATTTAAAACCTATAAACCAATCTCTGCTTTTGCTTTTCAAAATTTTTGCCTCACATCTCTGAAAATGCTACAGTACCTGAACACCTAATTAATCAAAGGGAAACATCTGTAATATGTAGCAACTAAAGTATCACCTTCCCTGTGTAGATCACAAAGTCCTTGGCAATCACTTCCATACCAGACTAGTGAGTATTGTTGTTCTCATTTTCCAGATGGATAAACAGAGGATAAAGGCCTTGTTCAGTGTCATACATTTCTGTCACCAAATGAGACACAATGGATGTCAGTCTTCTCATTCCTTCAACAATAAAAAGCTTTCAAGCTCTTACAGTCAACAAGAACTTTTGGAAAGATTACACTAGCTGAAAAGCCATACCCGTGAATGACATCCACAAATAGGAGGAAAATTAACTTGAAGCTGAGTGTCTAATTTCACTGACTCTCAGTGGTAGAGACAGAAGCAAAGTAAAGTTTTAGCAAAGAAAGGTCTGAAAAAAAATAAATATAGCTAATTATTATCAAGTGCTGTTTTTACACAGTAAACAAGTGAAAATGACTCTTCTTTACGTAGTGGTTCCTATCTCATGATTGAGTCATCCATTCATCCAATAAATACTTCTTGATTGGCTTTTCCGTGCAGAGTCCTCATTTCTGTACCGGAAATGAAACCACGGCAGAGCAGATAACAATAATAACAATCATCACTACTGTAGCAGGTACCAATAATAAATAATAACTGCTGAATAAAATGTCAAAACTAGGTGAACAAGCAGTCTCTTTGGGGCTGCATCCACTGACCACAACACAGCTAATCTACTTTGAGATTCTCCAGCTCTGAGGCTCTCTATCAGAAGAAGCTGTTGGTGGGCCTGCCTCTTGTCAATGCATCTACCAATGAGAATAGACTTACACTCACTGTCCTTGGAAAGGCAACCGGAACTGAGAGCATTATGACTTCACTGTAATTTTTAAGTTACTAGAGCCAGTTCTAGCTTTACTTGTTTCCTATGACTCAAATACTGAAAGGGATTGCAAAATAAATGCTATCTTAAGATTGTTTTAACACAAAACAAGTGTTCCTTTCCATTGTGCTTGCCATGTAATAAAACAGAAGCATATTTGAGATTAATTATCACCGGTCGATTCATTGCATATATGATTTTATGAGTAAATCCTTTGGGGGGGCTCTAAAAATCATCTCTTCATCTTTTTAAATGTCAGCGTACTCACCCTGATGGTGCTCTCAGATGTTAGGAAATCTTTTGAGACAGAAGTGGGAGGGGAATGTGGGGCGGAGGGGGTCGAGTGATGCAATATCCCTGAGTGTCATGTGATTTCACAATTTGTTTTTCAATCTGTTTGGATTTCCAAAAAGGAAGACTCTCGTATGTCAACAAGCACATAACTGAAGCTTAAAGCACCAGAAACAAAACCATAGAGTCTCAAATATACATGACATGTATATATATATTCTTAGTATTTGATGGGATGCTGGCTGGCATTAACATCTGATCTCTGAGAAATGTGAATTTTTCTCTGACAGATTTACTAACTTGCTTCATCTGAACAAAAGACCCATAAACAATACCTAATGAGAAAACTTTCTGCCTTCTCCAAGGTCAAAGTTGGAATGAGGGTAGGGAATTCAGTTTTCCTTATTTGACAGTATTCATCATTCTTGTACTCAGTGTGCTCATGAAAAACACGTCTCTTATAGTTAGCACAAAGACGCAGCGAATTTTCAGAGATAAAATAAAAACGGGTGAAACTAGAAGGATGTAAAAATATAGTTATTAACTTCTTATAGTCCCAGATTTCAAGTTTAAACTCTATGCTCCCATTGTGAAGAAAAAGTCAATTAATGTAATTGTAAACAAAAAACCAATCTTTGTTTATTCCTGTTCCACTAGTCTGAGCACCTGTGAGGACTTTTGCTGGTACTTAACTGTTGACCTGCTCATGCTTTTCCAAGTTTCTGCGTGTTCTCCCACTTTCCGTTGAGCATTTCTGGTACAGTAGAGATAGCTCAATGATAATGGGTAAGTGAGAAGGAAAGAAAAAAAATCAAGTTCTAAAATGGCATTAAGAATAGCAACAATAGGGGCGCCTGGGTGGCGCAGTCGGTTAAGCGTCCGACTTCAGCCAGGTCACGATCTCGAGGTCCGTGAGTTCGAGCCCCGCGTCGGGCTCTGGGCTGATGGCTCAGAGCCTGGAGCCTGTTTCTGATTCTGTGTCTCCCTCTCTCTCTGCCCCTCCCCCGTTCATGCTCTGTCTCTCTCTGTCCCAAAAATAAATAAACGTTGAAAAAAAAATTAAAAAAAAAAAAAGAATAGCAACAATAAAACATAATTGTCTGGAAAAACTAGCCTTGGAGGCAGGTGGGTCAAATACGTACTTTGTTTGGAGTCAGGAGATGTTTCCAGTTTGTCTCTATTACGAGCATTTATTTGGTAAACTTCAGCCACTTAACTTTTCTGTGACTCCTGATTTTCAAAAAAGGCTAAAAGCAAATGAAGACATGAGCTTATTTTTTAAAGGAAATCTGATGATTAAATATAAAGTGGCATAAATAGACTCTATGGAAATGAAATGCAAATTATTTGGTTGCCAGACCCGGAATCTTGAGACCATCCTCACTATTATAACTATAGAGTCTCTCACTATGTATTCTTCCAATAGTCTCAGAGTCTCCTCACCTTTCCTATACCACATCCAATTCATGGGCACCACAATCCTGTTGATTTAATTCAAGTGATAGTCAACATTTCCATGTAGATCAAGAATGATTCCTCCATGCAGCTGTGGCCTTATCACAGCCTTTTAAGTCCCATCCACTTAACACTTCTGTGTAGAAAAGGGACACCAGCACGCTAGAATTGCAATGATGGTTGATTAATCACATGTCGGTAGCGAGTTATTATATAAAGTTTGAAGCTTGTTAGAGCAGAAATGGTACTAAAAGTAAAATCCCGCCTCCCCTAAAACTTTTCTCATTCCCAGAGCTGTCATTTTTTTAAATGATATTTTTTTAATGTTTATTTCTTTTTGAGAGAGAGAGACAGACAGAGCGTGAGTGGGGGGAGGGGGAGAGAGAAAGAAGACACAGAATCCGAAGCAGACTCCAGGCTCTGAGGTTTCAGCAGAAAGCCCGACGTGAGGCTCAAACCCACGAACTGTGAGATCATGACCTGAGCCAAAGATGGACGCTCAACCAACGGAGCCATCCAGGCACCCTGCAGGGCCATCATTTTTAAGTAAAGCTTGCATGTATTTCTTCCGTATCTCACTAGTATAAGTGTATTAACACACTTTGCAACGTGTGCAATTCATTACCAGGTAGTAACTCTAGCAAAGGGAGAAATCTGGCTGGGTCAGTGATGTGTCAGCAAGGCCTTGAATCACGGGGAGGTTGGTCTCTGGTGTATCTTCTTGGTCCAAAAAGTAGGAGGCGGTGGTCCACTGGGCCAGGAATTGTCTGGCAGCATCAACATCCTGGCTGTTGCTCACGGTAGGTTGCATTTTTTGGCTTATGCTCCTGAACCAAAAGTTCAAGTGTGAAAACTGGGACTGAAGCCTCATCTCGGCTGGAACCAGGACACCCCCAGTTCAGCCAGAAGTTAGTTTGAGGGTGTAGTGGCCCAGCATTCCAGGAGTGGCACATGTCACCAGGAGGTGTGCCAGGGCTGTGTCCCAACTGCAGAGCAGGGCTTGCCACACATCCTTCACTTCATTAATATACTGGATTTCTGGGCGACCCGGCAGAGGCGCTGTTGAAACAGAACCAAGATGTGACTTATATGCTGAGTCTATTATCTCAGCTGGGGTAGGCATGTATTTGAGAAGAGTCAGGCCGTGCCTGTAGATTTCAGACCTCCTTCTCCGCGGTGTACCAGAAAGTTTCTCCTTTGCCCTTTTGTTCCAACTTTCTTAAGAGTAAAGGGCTCATGGGGCGCCTGGGTGGCTCAGTAGGTTGAGCGTCTGACTTCGGCTCAGGTCATGATCTCGTGGTTCCTGAGTTTGAGCCCCGTGTCGGGCTCTGTGCTGGCAGTTCAGAGCCTGGAGCCTGCTTCAGATTCTGTGTCCCCCTCTCTCTCTGCCCCACCCCTGCTTGTGCTCTGTCTCTTTCTTTCAAAAATGAATAAACATATAAAAAATTAAAAAAAAAAAGAGTAAAGGGTTCATGGTTCTCCCTTGCTCCTTTTGCATTAACCAAATGCTTCTACAGCAGTAATTTCCAAAGGTGACTGCACCAGAAAGGAAGAAACACCTCCAAGTCTATGCTTCTGACATCACCTGTGGCTTTGATGTTTACCTTCATACAAATGATTTTTTTTTTTTAATTACAATGTAGACTCTACTAAAGGGGGAAAAATCAGGACAGTGTTGGATAAACTGAAGGGAGAAGTCCACCTCATCACCCTCTATAACCCCACTCTCTTGCAATTTGGTGTGCTTTTGTGGACCTTTCTCTAAACATACGCAGACATACAGGAATACCAGTGTTTCCAAGAGTTTTTGCCTTTTGGGTTTGGTTTTGTTTTTATAAAAATGGTCTCTTGATGTTATCTTTATCTACTAAAAATGTGTGTGCCGATGGCTGTAGGATGGGGTGTAGAGGAAATTTGCCTTCCTCTTCTCCCTCCTAGCCTGGTTCCATGGGCTGACTCTGTGTGAACTCATGATGGAAGAGAGCTTTCTGATGTGGCATCTAGACCTGGACCATGCTACAGAGGCGTGGCCACTGACACAAAGAACATCTGGTTTTCAGATACAAGTCAGGAAGCCAAGACTCAGGTACTTGTGTGTCAGAGCCTAACATAGTCCAGGATCAGACTGATTTTAACTAGCTAGCAAGAAATATGTGAATGATTTTGTGATACATGATTTAGCTGAAAATGTCAGTGATTTGAATGCAATGAAATTGGTATGAAACTTGTCAGTGGCTAAAATTTTCTGGTTCACTTCTGCACTGTGTTTAGCACAAAGAGAAATTATGATAGGGGCACCTGGGTGACTCAGTCAAGTGACTGACTCTTGATAGTGGCACAGATCACAAGCTCATGGTTTGTGGGATCGAGCCCTGTGTTGGGCTCCACGCTTATAGCAAGGAGTCTGCATGGGATTCTCTCTCTCTCTCTCTCTCTCTCTCTGCCTCTCCCCTGTTCACACTCTCTCACTCTCTCTCTCAAAATAAATAAATAAACTTTTAAAAAATGTTTAAAAAAAATAAATAAAGCAACTATGATATATGTGCAAAATAGTAGCCTGATTAGTTGTTCACACGCACGTACACAATAGAGTGCTTTTCACGCATCCTAATTGCTTTTCTGCTAAGGAGAGTACACTGCAAATCATAAAAGTACAGTATCCTCTTGCATGATAATTCCATTTCTTTATCATGTAATATATGTTGAATATGATTCAGAAAGGACTAAAAGATGCATATTTATAGGAAAAGTTAAGGTGAAGACACTTCTCTCCTAGAAGACAATTACAAAGACTTACTGTTCACACTCATTTATCTCTGTACAGAAACGAGGGACTATTTGAGATCATGTCCAATGTTCTTTTTTGCATTTCTTGTTTGCCCACATTAACCTGTAGGTTAGGGGAAGGGAATGCCTCTGAAGAGGAAGAATACAGACTAAAGAAGTAAATTAAAGTACTCGGTAGCTTTTCTAAAGGCTAAGGGAGGTAGAATTGTCTTAAAAGACAACACAAGAGAAGAAAGGATGTTTTAAACATCTTAAGACTGAGGGGCACCTGGGTGGCTCAGTTGGTAAGCACCTGACTCTTAGTTTCAGCTTAGGTCATGATCACACAGTTCTTCAGTTCGACACCTGCATCAGGCTCTGTGCTGACCAGAAGCCTAGTTGGGATTCTCTCTCTCCCCACCTCACTCATACACTCTCCCTCTCTCTTACTCTCTCTCAGAAATAAATAAAAAACTTAAACAAAACAAAAAACTTCTTAAGACTGAGGGCCTGAAGGAGCCAGAGCACCAGAGAATTTGCATTATAAGCCACAGTGTGGGTAAAACGGTTAGTTTTCCCACCACTGAGATAGGAGATAAAAGTTTCTCCAGCTTGAAGGAGAGAGAGATTCTAAAATGGCTAGTGTTCCCACCACTGAGATAGGAGATAAAAGTTTCTCCAGCTTGAAGAAGAGAGAGATTCAAAGGGAGATCTGGGCAGGGCCTACGTGCTGCCTGGGTTTCTGAGAGGGAGAAATAGAAACCCCATAAAGACTCAGGAAAATTAGAGGTGGAGACTGCAGGGAATTTTGCTTCTATTCTCAGAGGATAGCCTGAGGAGACTCCAAGACCTTTCAAAGGTCATATCCACTACGCAACAGAGCACAGCAAACCAGGGGGGAGCAGGGTGGGTGACCTAAGGGGGTGCTGAGAATAGCCAGGGGACTCAAAGGAGCCTGGGGTAGGATGAGGAGGATAAAGAACACCTGAGCATGACACGTGCAGATTATGAACTCTGAGCATCAGCAGCAGAAGCCCGCAGAGCCAAATAGACTGGATTCTTCTTCAAGGCCAAAAGGGATAGAGGATGACAGAAGACCAAGGGCCCCATTCCCACCTGACGTCAGGTGACACATATCCCCCACTCTCTTTCTCCCTTCATTATCTCATCCCTGAAAGAGAGGAGGGGAGAAGACACAGAAAGAGCAATCCTGTGTTACGTGAGCATTACTTAAAATAAATAAATAAGTTTTGAATTCACAAAATGTAGTGTTTCATGGGCACTGGAAATAGGGCTCTTGAGCCAGGCTAAGATCAGAGATAGAGAAACACAGCTACATACAAGCACACCCAAGTCCGTGTCTGGATTTTTCATGCCCACTATCTACACATACAGACGTGCAGGCACGACTAAACAAGTATTTGTGTCTGTATTTTTTCATAATATCATGGGCCCTGGAGGCAAACAAACCTGGGATTGAATCTTGCATCCACTTAATAGCTAGATGACTTTAGGCAAATTTCTTGATCCAAGATTTTGCTTCAGTAAACTAGGAATAATAGTGTCTTGCAGGCTTGTTTATGGATTAAATGAGATACAAGTGTTACCCTAGGACTTGCCATGTAGTAAGCCCTTAATAAATGCTATTTACCATGATCATGACAACAATAATAATTATTGTGCATTTGCTCATTTCGACTGTAAGTATGAACTTCCGATTGGCAAGATTTAATTACTGTTGTATACAAAGCATAGCACATCCGGCTACTAATACTATAAATGCTTAGAGGCTAAGGGGACATTCATGCTCAGGTCTTTGATGCCAGTATTTAAGGTGAGCAGTCTTTCACATGTTTATTTATGTTTATTTAATTTTGAGTTTGTTCTCAGGGAGGGATATATACGACTAGATTTGGGGAAATCTGAGGAAAAATTCCTTTTGAGCCAAGATGGAAATCTAAACTTTAGATTTAGAGGGAACATCTGTTCCCCAACCACACCCCCTTCCCCCTTCACTCTGGTGGAAGTATGGTGGCCCAAAGGTTCACGTTTGGTTTTCTCTTTGCCAAGATCATCAGAGGCCCAGCATCCTTGAGCCTTACCCTAACACCCACTGAAGAGCATTACTATCTGCATGGCATCCCAAAGTCTCCTCTAAAAGATTCAGCCTTGTAGTGGTTTTACTAACGCAACAGCCCTTAAATAGCAACCAAGTATTTACTACATTTCAACATATATGATGTGGTAGCAATATCTTCAGCAACATCTCTGGGGCTTCCTTCTGATCTGATCTGAGAGATTTTATAAGGCAAAGCATCCAGATAACTCACCACACCTCTAGCCTAAGCATCCTATACCTGTTATTCAAGGGTGAGGGGGCAATCCTAATTCCACCCAGTAAAGCTATCAAAGTTCAAAGCCTGCAGAAAGTCCTGTCCCCAGTAATAAAGCAACACAGGTACTAAAACAACACAGCCTTAGGGGCTAGGAGCCCATGCTGTATCTGGTAGCAGAGGCATTACAAAGTCTTTGCTTGGTTTTGGGGTGGCCTCAAATAAAGCATCTAATCTCTTGACTCAGTTAACTTACCTTTAAGAGAGGGATAATGATATTGTGCCAGTTTGCCCCAAAGGGGAATTATCTAAAGCTGAAGATTGCACTGTTGAAGAACCAAGCACTGTGCTAGTGCTGTGATTATCATTAACCAGCAGTGGTTTTATTCATACGGTGAATCAGTTTGTTTACTGTTTACTGTAGCCACACCTTATATTAATATAAACAGTGGAGAACAGCATTTTCACTGTGGGCCTCTAGATTTTCAGTCAGACCCATCATTCATTCCCTTTCGTCTCCGAGTCTTTCTCCTAGATCCTGAAATAAACAACATTTCCCATTAGAGAAAAGCTTCTGTCCTCCCAAGTATGAAGTTTAGAGGCACAGGCTTGGCCAGATGAACTCAGGCAAATGAGAGTTGACAGATGTCAGCTGAATTAGGTGCCCCTCACCCACAGATGTTTTACTTCATCTAAGTATATTGTGTGAAAGTTGTACACATATCAACCTTTGGCAAATACTTTATAAGCAGAACTGTTTTCTTAAAATTATTAGTAAGAATACATGCCCCTTGGCATATGTACATATTATCAGAGTATCCAGAAATTCCTGTATTCTTCAGAAGTCAACTACAAATATTGATGACTCATTCTCCAGTCACACTTATAAAAACATTATGTTGAGCATGTTTGTGGAATAAATACACACAAAGCTGCAAATTATCACTTTTAACTCTAAAGGCAACTTACTGACATTTGAAGCCACAGGACAGATTGTTTTTTTCCCTATCACTCAAGTTTCCTCTGGGTCCGTGGAATTGCTGAGGAGACTTAAAAGGAAGCCCTGGTCTACTGGGATGAGTGCCAGCTTTTGACTTTGGTCTGGCTGTGAAAAATCCCAGAGAAAATCCAGGAACATCCTTGTTTGGGACGAGTGTTGAGACCATCCCCATCATCATCGTTCTGTGTAGATCCTACCATTAAGTATTTTTCCTTTCTCACAGGGGCACCCCCACGCCCAGCCCCCCACCCCCACCCAGGAAGGCCCTCATCGTGTTAATGCAGGCCTCACCAACTTCAGAGCTGGGAGATAAGAAGGCTGAGTGGGGTTTACATGTGGTCTCACAGGGCACCCAGCAAGATCATATCATGGGGCTTATTTGAGGGACAGAGCACAGTCAAGAATAGTCCTAGGAAGTCCTAGAATTTCTCTCCTTTGTTTCCTAAAGTATATTACAAACTCCTTCAAGTGGGGGTCCATGACTATTCCTTTATATATTTCATGGGAATCTATTTAGAGATTCTCCTTGCCTGAAGAAAGTGGGTTCTGGGATGTTCTAAATCATAATTTTAATCAGGGCAGGGAGCCATGTTTATTCTTTTTTGAAAATAAAAATGAAGTGAACTGTGTCATTTCTCCATGTGAATCTGATTAAGAAGGAATATACTTTATATTCTTCTACTTTTGTCAGTAAACTGCCTACCAAGACCGGTTCACATATTATAACAACTGCCACCTCTCACACCCAGTTGTATTCCCACAGTTATGTTACTAGAATCTTTATCAGATATTTGCCTTTTTTTTTCTAAAAAAAAAAAAATTAATGGTGGTCTCCTAAACTGTAGCCTATTGGTCTTAAATATTGCCAGAGTTTATACTGGGACCTCATCAAAATAAAAAGCTTCCGCACAGCGAAGGAAACAATCAGCAAAACTAAAAGGCAACCGACAGAATGGGAGAAGAAATTTGCAAATGACATATCAGATAAAGGGTTAGTATCCAAAATCTATAAAGAACTTATCAAACTCAACACCCAAAAAAACAAATAATCCAGTGAAGACATGGGAAAAAGACATGAATAGACACTTCTCCCAAGAAGACATCCAGAAACAGTTTCATGTGACACATGAAAAAATGAAATCTTGCCATTTGCACGAACGTGGATGGAAATGGAGGGTATTATGCTAAGTGAAATTAGTCAGTCAGAGAAAGACACAAATCATATGACTTCACTCATATGAAGACTTTAAGAGACAAAACAGATGAACATAAGGGAAGGGAAACAAAAATAATATAAAAACAGAGAGGGGGACAAAACAGAAGAGACTCACAAATATGGAGAACAAACTGAGGGTTACTGGAGGGGTGGTGGGAGGGGGGATGGGCTAAATGGGTAAGGAGCATTAAGGAGTCTACTCCTGAAATCATTGTTGCACTATATGTTAACTAATTTGCATGTAAATTTTAAAAAATAAAAAATAAAATTAAAAAAATATAGAGTTCAGGATACACTGCCCAAAAACAGGATACTGTGGCATATTGAATTTGAGAAACAGCAAATGTTGGAAGGAATCTCTGACTGTCCCCTAAGGCAGGTCATAAAACCCCTTAGGTGAGGGATGACCTCCTCATCCTTGGAGGAAAGATGCATCCTTATCTCTAAGATGCTGAGAAGAAGCCTTGCCATTTCCCCACACAAAGCTCATACCCCTTTTGGCCCTATTGCATTTTCCCATGACCTTCCACTCTGTCAAACCTAACCTAAAATCACTCAGGTCTAACATCTTCAGGCCTTCATTTCCTTAAGAAGGCTCCCATGTCACATGAAACTGTTAATAAACAAATGAGTATGATTTTCTCTTTTTAATCAGTCTTTTGCTACAGGGACCCCAGCCGAGAACTCAGAAGTATAAAAGAAAAAGCTATTTTTCCTCCTTACATCAACAAAGTAGAAACCAGGTAACAAACTGTCAACAGTTTCCCCCAAGAAAGGGGAAATTTCTACAGGGTGAGAACAGTCACATTGTGTTAAGTATTGTCAAGGAGAAAAAGAGTTAGTAGCAGAGGAATGGTACCACTCTGAGAAGTAAACTCGCCCGTCTCTGAAGTCTCCTAGCAGTCACTATTAGGGTATCAGAACTGGCCCCATGGTGTTTTTTGTTTCTCCTAGGTACAATGTGACCAGTATATGTGGAGGCTTTGGTGCATTATATCTAGGAAGTTTTTCATAATTATTGAGTAATAAATAAGCTTTACTGAAGTCTTATATCATCACATTACTAAACACAATGGCAGAATTTCTCAGGTTCTTGTTAGGTTTAATCTTTCTGTATCTAATGTCTAAAGATGCATTTTTTTTTTTAAACAGGAAAAGATTTTCAAAGTCTGTTCCTCTATGGACTATCACAGATCTCTAAATCAGAGAACTAGGAAATGTTCCCCTCTCTATCTCCACATTCATAGATAATCTCCTGCTAATTGTTAGCAAGGTAAAAGAAATTAAGGAAGAAGCCATTTGTGGGGTATACGATGCTATTATTGTTTTAGATACAGTGAGCATACAGCATTTTATTCGTTTCAGGTGTACATTATGATTCTCTATTTCTTGGTACTTGCCTTTTCACTGACTTCTGCTTAGCACTGATGAAGCACATAGGTACTTTTCAAAACTAGAAGATAAATTCATTTCTTTATTCAACAAACACAATTGACTATATTCATTACTAAATTCTTTTCAGTACCAATATACTCATTGAAATAGGCTGGAACAACCCTATCCTGAACATTCTTTGATAAAACGGACACCTACAGCATATCATAAGGAAAAGAGAGCTGGTGTTGGAACCCAGATCAACCTCTACCAATTCCTGGAAGTGAAATTCTGGGTAAAATATCTAACTTTTCTCATTCACAGCCTGTCTATAAAAATGAAGAGTGTAGAAATGAGACAGAAGGGCTACGCGATTAAGATCTCAGGCTTTGCATTCCAATCCAATTCTATTCTGCTGCTTGTTAGGTGAGTACCCTTGGGCGAGTTACTTAAACTTCTTATATCTTAGTTTCGTTATCTGTGAAAATAGAAATACCACCACCTCACCTCATGAAGCTGTTTTTACAAAAATCAAATAAAAGATATCAATGGTGCTTACTTACCTCAGTATCTCGTTCTTAATATTCAGTAACACCGGTTTTAAAAAAGAAATCCTGAAACAACTTTGGGATCACAAGGCCTAAACCTTTTTGTTTTTTACATGAGAAATGGAGGCCCAGATGTTAAGGATCTTGTCCCAGGTCACTGAACCCACATGCATGTAGTATATATTCTCAAAGCTTTTATGAGTTCCATGATCTGGTCAGACTACTATCTCTTTGTGACCTAATCTCCTAGACACTAAATATATGGATTATCTAACTACGTGATCAAGTTACTGTGCATGTAAAAACGCCAGTGATTCCACTGCTGTTTGTTGAGGCCCTTCTGCGTTCAGGGCATGCTGCCAGATATTGTGGGTGTTATGATGGGCATATGAAAATCTGTCTCTGGTCTCAAGAGGGTTTACAGTTGAGGTGGAGAGACATTTAGGAGACATGTAAATCACTGGGATAGCCATGTGACATGACCAAAGTTCAAGTGTCATAAGAATTGTCCATGGGCAGTGAATGTACATTACAGGATCCTGCAGACAGTGAGATCTATTTGACCTTGGTGTCAGTGGTGGTTTCAGAGAGAAAATGGGACTGTCTCTGTGCATTAACATTGAAGTGTGAGGAGAGGAGAGGAGAGGAGAGGAGAGGAGAGGAGAGGAGAGGAGAGGAGAGGAGAGGAGAGGAGAGGAGAAGGGAGGAGAGACGAAGGCATTATGTTCCTCACAATAGTCTGTATAAAAGTACAGAGGTAGAAATGAGCACCATTAAGTGTGGGGCTTTCACCTAGGCACACACTGAGTCATTTTTATTAGCCACCTTAGTCCTCTCCATGTGTTCTATTTTCACAAGTGGCAGTGGGTGTTTTCATAAGTGTGTGTATATGTGTGTGTGCACACAGGTTCACACATAAGTCTGAACTCTTGACTGTAAATATTGGCCAGGGAAACATCAAGGACTTGTGACTTCCCAAATGTTCAACAGCCAGGAAATTAGAGGTCATCTTTGAGGTCACTTGTTCTTGACTCTCACTCCAATCTATCAGTTCACTCTGGCTCTTCAACCTCCAGCATATTTCTCAGATTCCTCCACTTCTCTTTATTTCTACTACTAGACCCATCCCAATATCAGCCTTCATTCTCCACCGTTGTACTTACACTACAGGTGCCCCCATTCCATTCCTGTCTCCTGCAATGCATTCTCCACAAGGCAGTCTTCGAGCAATGTGAATCACATCATGGAACCCCTTGCTGAAAACCTCTCAATGACTGCCAATTTTACAGAGCATATAATCCAAACTGTTTGTTATGGCCTTCAAGGCTCTGAAGGATCTGGCTTCCTTACTGGTCAGACATCACATCATGTTACCGATCCCCTCATTTGCTTGCTGTTCTTTGAACAAGCCACGGTGCTTTCCCAACTCAAGGTCTTTGCGCTTGCGGTGGCTTCTGCTTAAAACATAGTCCCCCTGCTTTCTGCAACCTTCTTGCCTTTCAAGTTTCAGCTTAAATGTTACCTACTCAAGAGAGATTTTCTTTGATCTATCTAAATAAATTCCCTCTGCTATTCTCTAAGATTGTACCTTATGAATTTCCCTTTCCAGCATTTATCAATTTCTTTAGAATTTTTGAAACCTACTCAACTTGTTTGCTGCTTAGCTTTTTAAACGTTTGTTTTCCCTACCAGAACATAACCTCTATGATCACGGCTTGTCTGTTTTGTCCATTTTTCAGTCTCCAGAGTCTAGTATTGAAAACTTCAGAGATTACGGAATGGATTTATAAAAGGAAATAAATGGAAAACCAGTATAGCAAATAATTCTCATAAAATGCAGTTGCTTTAGTGATGATATTCACCCTTGATTCTTTGAATAGGAGACTGCGGTTGTTTACAAAGCAGTTGCTTTAAGGGCACTTGGGTGGCTCAGTCTATTCAGCGTCTGACTCTTGATTTTGGCTCAGGTCATAATCTCATGGTTTGTGGGTTCTAGCCCCACATCAGGATCTGTGCTGACAGTGCAGAACCTGCTGGAGATTTTCTGTCTCTCCCTCCCTCTCTCTCTCCTCCTCCCCTGCTCACACACACACTCTCTCCCTCTCTCTCTCTCAAAATAAATAAATAAACATTAAAAAAAACCACAAAGCAGTTGCTTTATTTGGAGGGTAATTCTAAAATAAATGTTTCATTATTTCAAAAGAATGACTGTTAACCTTTTATGAGTAGGGGACTCAGAGCTTTATACCTGAAAAAAACCAACTTTCTCTCTCTAAAAAATAACGAATTACGACATGGCAAGATAATTGATCTATAATTTAAGGCACAAGTGTTATATTCTCCCTGCCTCCTGAATGCTATTTTGTTGTAAAGTTGCTCTCTCTGAGAACAGCAGAAAAGGGCTCTTTCCTGGACATTTTGCATCACTTCCCATTTTGCTGGCCAAATGATGATTATAGGCATTTCCTTAATTTCACCCTCCCTTATTTCTCTTCCAACTTTTCTCATAATCAAAGATCATTAAACACTTGCCCAGAAGTTTTACAATCATACCGAAGGATCTTGCCCAAGGTCACAGAACCAATATATTTGTAATATATATATTCTCAAAGCTTTTACTAGTGCTGTGATCTAGACAAAATACATCTTTGTGACATAATCAATCAAGTTCAATAACAATGACAACAGGATATAATATTTCATTTACTGAGGGATTTTTTAAAAATGTGCCTGGCATTATGTTAAACCTTTTATAGGCATCTCTTTTAATCCTCCCTCAAGCCCATTAAATAGCAATTATAATCTTCATTTCACAGAGGAGGAAACTGAGGCCTGGTGAAGCTAAGAAACTAGCCCAAGTTCACACTGTTATAAAGTGAACTTGGGTTGTAAACTCAACTTTGAGCCTGTAAGTGCCAAAGCAGTATCAACATGGATGAGCTAATAATGCAAATCAGAATCAAGCACTTTTTAAAAAATGTTTATTTACTTTTGAGAGAGAGAGAGAGAGAGAGAGTGCATGTGCGTGTGTGCGTGTGTGCGTGCGTGTGTGTGTGTGTGTGAGAGTGGGGGAGGGGCAGACAGGGAAAGACACAGAACTCGAAGGATGCTCCAGGCTCCACCGTGCTGTCAGCACAGAGCCTGACGCAAGGCTCAAACTCACAAACTGTGAGATCATAACCTGAGCAGAAGTCGGAGGCTTAACCAACTGAGCCACCCAGGCGCCCCTAAGCACACTTTTTAAAAAATATATTTATTTATTTTAAGAGAGAAAGCTCATGTGAGGAGGGGAGGGGCAGAGAGAGAGGGAAAGACAGAATCCCAAGCAGACTCCATGCTGTCAGCGCATAGCTAGATGCAGGGCTCAAACTCATGAACCATCAGATCATGACCTGAGCCAAAATCAACAGCCAGATGCTTAATCAACTGGGCCATCCAGGTGCCCCAAGCACACTTTTTTTAAATGTCAAATGATGTGTGTGCTTAGTTAAGCATTTAAATATTTTATGTGAGAATAATTTGAAATGTCCTTTTTTAAAGGGTTGCACGTTAAGTATGTTTCTGGTTATAAACAATGCAAGTATATTAGATTCCATTTCTGGTCCATATAACTCATTTTGCTTTTCTGGCCTCTCAGCAACTATTTTCATGTTTCCTTATTTTGTTTGATTGGTAGCTTTTCCCTTCTTATACAAAATTGGGCAGCCTGCTTCTCTGCAACCTTGGTGGGTCAGTTCAACCTCTAATTACTCCAGTCTCCTTCCCTGCAAGAAAAGTTGTCAAAATACAAGAACTCTCAAATGTTTTGCATCATCTCACACGCACACAGGATAAAAAAGGATATAATTCTTCCAAAGAACAACTGGCAACAGCTGGCACAACTTCTGAAGACCCAGTCTGACTCTGTCTTGAAAATCAGCCTCAAAATCAGAATTACCCGCACCTATACCAGGACTATCTCACTCACTAGCCACACATAATGACATATTACCTGCAGTCAACTTTCAGTATAGATTTAATCATTACCGTTAATATTTCATAAGACCAACAAAATAGTATTTGTACCTCAGGACAACTGGCTATTAGTGAAGGTATGAAAATCACAGCTCCCCTGTTCTTTAGTAACCCCACATGAAATTATTATCAAATATGTTTCCAGTCTTTAGAATAATTTAGTTATTAGAAAAGCTGATTGGACAAAATAGCAAAAATTTGGAGGTTTTGTATTGCTACTAACAACGGGCAAATCAGAACAGAGTTAATACATCTTTTCTCCTGTTACCCAGCATTCAAAGCTACAGCTGTAGCCACATTATAATTTTAGATTCCAAAGCAGTGTGACGATTTGATGCATAATTTTCAACACATGTTTTATTAATCCATTCTTCCTGTGCTTCATTTAAAAGCCTGGAAACGATAAAAAAAAAAAAATCAGCGTGTTACTCCTGTGCCAGGAAAAAAAAAAAAAAGAAGACAGAAAAAAGAGAAAGAAAAGAATAGAAAAGAGAGGAAAAGAAAAGAAAGAAAGGAAAAGAAAAGAAAAAAAGAAAAAGAAAAAAGAACCTAACAAACACGTTAAAAAAAAAAAAAAGCCAGAGCAAATGGAATCTCAGTTTTGAGGAAACACATGGGATTGAAGCATCCGCCGCAACTCTGTAACCAACTGTCACATGTGACTCTTCCCCTCTGCGCTGAATCCTGCGTGTCACCAGGATGGAGCGAGGCCGTGCTTGCAGGCAAGTGTGCGACGGCGGGGGCCCCGCCGGGCGGAGGAGGTGACGCCGGCTCCCGGCGCGGGGAGGGTCTTCCAGGAAGCCGCGGGCCGGGCCGACAGCGGCCGCGGGTCGGGGCCGGGCCGCGCCGCCTTGGCCGGCACGTAGCGCCCGGCGTGACTCAGCGCTGACTCACCGCGCGCGCTGCCAGCGGATTTCCCCGTCAGCGGCTCCCGCTCGCCTGTCCTTGCAGCCGCCGGCTCCCCGAGTCCTTCCTTCTCTGCACGCCAGACTAGTCCCGTCGCTTTCAGCAGAGCAGGGCAGACTTTACAGCTTTTGAATCCCGACCAAACAGGGAAGAGACTGCCTTTGTTTTCTTAGACTTTAAGAGCTAAATGGCCCACTAATCAAATTCTTTCATCAAAGGCTTGTTGGAACAAATCCCGAACATCGTCCTTCCACGGTGACTTATAGATGACCTCCGCTCAGATTTTGCTTCTGTCGTGCTAAGCCTGCATCGTATTTTTATCCCGCTTTTTCTGAGGTTATCTTTTCAATATGTTTGATAACCAGTCTTGGCACAAACCCACAAGTGCAGTGACGCAAATCAGGTTGGAACTTGGCATTATATGCTGGCTTGAGTGACTTACTGTAAAAACCAGGGAACACTTCATAAAGACGTTATTATCTGCAATCTCAGTTGCTGATTAGATGCCATGCTCTTTTTCAGCCTGTCACTACCCTTTGAAAGGTCCTGGGACAGGCTGTTAAAATGCAGATTCTCGAGCAGTCATATTTATCTCTTCCTCTCCAGGATTCCACATGGACAGCAAGAGTACAGCACGGGAGGTCTCCACCTGCGGCCCATGGGCCACTTGTGTGGAGACTGGCTGGGATATGTGGCAAAAATGCAGGTGCTTAGACCCCACTCCAAACCACACACTCAGAATGTCTTGTGGTGGGGCCCCGAAATCCATCTTATTAGGCAGCCCATCAGAGATGCCTATGAACACTTAAGTTTGAATACTACTGGCCAGAGGGTGAGGGTGGGAGACATTATTCTGTGAAGGCCCCAGGAAGAATCCTTACGGTGGAAAATACTTCGTTCTCAAATTGATTTTGAAGTTCTGTTACCAGGCAACCATATTTCTAAAATTGGTTTTATGTACAATATTGCTTAACTGTATATTAATAGAAATATTTTTTTAATTTAAAACCTGGGTATAAAATAAAATGTCGTTGGGGCACCTGGGTGGCTCAGTCGGTTGAGCGTCCGACTTCAGCTCAGGTCACGATCTCACAGTCTGTGAGTTCGAGCCCCACGTCAGGCTCTGGGCTGATGGCTCAGAGCCTGGAGCCTGCTTCCGATTCTGTGTCTCCCTCTCTCTCTGCCCCTCCCCCGTTCATGCTGTGTCTCTCTCTGTCTCAAAAATAAATAAACGTTAAAAAAAATTTTTTTTAATAAAATAAAATGTCGTAAGAATATAGTAAATTTTCTTATTTCATACCTGTTATTTCCTAAACCTGACTTTGCATCAGAATTACCCACAGAGTCTTTAAATGCTAATTCCTGGACCAGACCTCATGTATAGGGAAACACTATCTCTTAAGGTGAAACCTAAAAACAGGCAGGCCAATTTGAAAAGCTCTGAAACTTCGGCTCTGGACCTTTGCAAAAGGCCACTCTTCCCAAATACAATAGAAACTTCATCAACTTCAAGATCATTTTCTTGTATTGTTCTATTATGGTGCCCACTCATCTCTCAGTCTCTGTACTGTTTCCTTTGGATATCACAATCTAAAAAATGCAATTAAAAGTGACCACATCAGATGGCAACTTGGTATTATATTGATAAATTTATGTCTTTAGAAAGCAAATTTGAAATCTTTGCATCCTTAATCTTTTGGGGGATGTGAGGGGAGTTGGAGGAGGTCAGGAGATGGAGAATGATCTGAGAGTCTATTCTGAAAATTTCCCTATCCTTCTTCCCTGGGATATTTTATTTGTTTACTTATTTTCTTTTCATCTCACTGGATAAGTTTTCCCACTTTATCCCCGTCAGCATTGTGCCAAAAAGCCTAGATCTGACAAGAGAGCTCTCCTTGCTGACTCTCTTACATATGCGTTGCTTCTCCAAGTGTGGTCTTTGGATCAGCAGCATGGACAGCACCTGGAAACTTGTAAGAAATGCAGACTCTCAGGTTCCACCAGAAACGCTATATAAGAATCAACACTTTAGCAAGATCTCCAACTGATTTGTGTGCATATTAAAATATTGGCAGTACTGGTTTGTAGTAATGGTAAGTACTTGGTAATGGTAACAATCTGAGGCTGATGGAATTAAAAAAAGGAAACAGGAGATGGGGGTGAATTCATTTCCTGGGGCTGCCATAGCAGAGCACCACAAACTGGGTGGCTTAAAATAAGAGAAACTTATTCTTCCATAGTTCTGGAGTCTAGCAGTCTAAAATCAAGATGTCAGCAGGAACATGTTCTGTCTATGGTACTGGGTAAGACCAAAAGTCTACCACAAAACTACTTTGACCATAAAAGTAAGCCCTCAAATAAAGAAAAAAAAAAATTATAGCTAAAACTATGACCACATTGAGAGACAAACTGAAAATATCTTAGGATCAAGGCAAGAGAATCCTTATATTATCAGAAAGAGATAGGAGTAGGACCAGAGAGGCCTCTCCAAGATAGTAATGTCTTTTTAAAAGTTCTTGACAGTTGGTGGTGGACATCTGTTTCTGTTTGCCCAGCTCTTGTCATCCTTACTAACATTTCTCTGCAGGACGTCAACCAGCGTTTCCCTTCCCCCTTCCTCCCAAGGGTGAAACACATGACTCTTTACTTTCTGTCCTGCACATCTGAATCTGGGTTGAGTCCCAAAAATGCAAAAAGTGGTTGAGGCGGAGTCATTTCAGTTGTGCTCGAAGACACTAACCAGATGTGTTTGTCCACTAAGAATACCAGAATAACTCTAGCTGCTGTCCTCCCAAGGCCCAATTGTTTAATTTCTTTTGTCCTAAGAGCTACCCAGTGTCTTTCCAAGTGTTATTAATTCATTGTTTTATTTGAAAGTTTAAAAATTTTAATGCTTCTTTTTAGCTATTTTGGACTATTTCTTACTATTTTATTGTAATTTGTTGTCAATTGTTTTTGATGGGACCAAGAGTTTGCCCCAGTTGGCTTCTATTGCTTACATAGAATGAACCCACTGCTACGAAATTATTGATGGGAAGAACATGTTGCCCAGAGCCACACCACTAATATAACCTGATTACAGTCTGCATCCATGACAAATATGTACTCCTGAAATATAACAAAGATCTTTCTGGAGTTTTTTTCAATTGATTTTACCAGCCATCACTGCCCTGTATTTCAAGCTGAGTGATTCTTCCCTTGTGAACCAACCAAATTGCCAGAGGGCACAAAAGGAAGAATCACTCTTGTTATGCTGCTTGTAGACACCAATAATCTTTATGTTGCCTCCAACTCCTCATTGTGGTTTTCATGATATTTGCAATATTAAGGAGAGTAAAGAAAAGTACTCCAAAGTTTCTAATTAGAGCTACTTTACCAGAGGGCTTATTGGCAAACAGAGAGTCCCTGTTATGCCAGACTAAATGTGACCTTTTTTTTTTTTGCAAGCAAAGATTAGCCTAAAAAGGCTTTCAAACTAGCCAACACAAAAAGTGTGTGTCGTTTGAACTCTACTGATAAAATTTAATTTGATCAAGGTATGTCAGTTTCTCAAAATCCATGCTCCTTATTCTCCCCAATCTCCCTTCACATTAATTGTATTAATTTTATCTTGTGCCAGTGGTTGCATGCTGGATATGGTTTCATTTGGCTGGAGTAGGGAGCATATATGGAAGAGTAAACCCAAAAAAGTACCTGTTTTGAAATTAACATGAATCATGAAGGTCATAGTGAGGACATTGTACTTAAATATAATTCTTTAATGGTTTTTGATCAAGATAAATATGTGACATTTACTGAGTGCATATTAAGTGCCTGAAACTATACTGTCCATTGACTTCCTGCTTATGATGGGTGAAGATTTAGCTCTCTTACATTACCCATGACTTGAAGTAAAATATTTAAGCTTCAGAAAAAAATTTTTTTTAAATCAGTGACAGACAACATGAACATCTACGTTGTGAGAAGAGGGTATATTCTCCTTGCTGTTCTCCTTTCTTTCTCTTTGTAGCTGTTAAATGCTATCATTGGTAGGTTTCTTTTTTACCTTCTTGGGATTGATAACATGTACATATCTAACTATTCTGGGGGTTGTCTAAAAGTTTAACACTGAAATAAAAAATAAATAACATTTGCATTATTAAGACTATAGGAATATTCTTCATGGCAGAGAATCTAATATACTTATGATTCAGATAAAGATTATATGTCTTTTGCTATACTCAGTGTTTTTCCTAAAGTTTTTATCTTTCTGTTTTTCATCATCTCCCATAATTTCTTCCAAAACTGTCAAACATACTACCTGGTCAATGGAAATTTCTTCTTCTAGGAGATCTCTGTCCCCTGAAGCAGGCGCACTCTAGGCCTGTCACACAACGCACAGCAATCACGGAGCCTCCTTGCATTGCAACACTAGGTGAAAGCCACTGTTTTCTAGGTCTCTTTGGGCCTAACTTATTCCACCCCCTCTCTAGTATCTTTTAAAGAGAGAGTATCTGGGAAATAAATGGATTGATTTTCACAATCCTGAAAATGTTTTTATTCTGCTTTTACATTTAATTAATATTTAAGCTGGGTATAGAATTCTGGGTTGAAAATCACTTTCTTTCAAAAGGTTTGACAGCATTCCCCCAATATGTTTTAACAGTGCTGAAGATGAAAAATCAGATAGAAGCCTGAATCTCAATCCCATCTTTTCTTTTCTCTCACCTTGAATTTCTTCTCTCTATTCCAAGCTTTCTGTAGTTTCACGGTGTTGTTTCTATGTGGAGGCATTTTTTCATTTATTCTACTTACCACTTGGCAGAAACATTTAAGGTCTCAAGGCTTCCTTTAGCTCTTTAAATATTTCCTTTCTCCATTTTCTCTGACCTCTCCCCCTGGAAGATCTTAGATCTTGGATCTCTAAGACAATTCTTTATTTTTCCTATAGTTCTTCTGTCTTAGGTTTTCTTGACTCTTTATACTATTTTGAGGTTTTCCTTAATTTTATTTTATCTTTCTATTTATATTTTCATATTGAAAACTATGTTTTTAGTTTCTCAGGATTCTTTATTTTTTTAAGTTTATTTATTTTGAGAGAGAGAGACAGAGCATGAGCAGGGAAAGGGTGGAGAGGGAAAGAGAGAGAGAATCTGAAGCAGGGTCCACACTGTGAGCACAGAGCTTGATGTGAGGCTCAAACTCATAAATCGCGAGATCATAACCTGAGCCAAAAAGAGCTGGATGCTTAACCAACTAAGTCACCCAGGCACCCCTGGTTTCTCAGGATTCTTAGTGTCTGATCGTTCTTTTATTATAATATCTTCTTGAATTTCTCTGATAAACTTACTAGGGCATTTTTTTTTTTAAAGAATTCTTTGTTCTCTGAATTATTTGTATTTCCTTATGCCAAGTTTTCTATTGATGCATTTCTTTTTATTTGGCATGTTTTCTTTTTTTTCTTCATTGTTTTATCTTTATTTTTTAAAGTTTATTCATTTATTTTTGAGAGAGAGAGAGAGAGAGCGTGCGTGCACGAGCATGAATTAGGGAGGGACAGAGAGGGGGAGGGACAGACAGAGAGGGAGAGAGAATCCGAATCCGAAGCAGGTTCCACACTGTCAGCACAGAGCCCCATGCGGGGCTTGAACCCACAAACCGTGAGATCATGACCTGAGCCAAAATCAGATGCTTAACCGACTGAGCCACCCAGGCACCACTCTTTTTTTTTTTAATGTTTTTCTTTTTTTATTTTTGAGAGAGAGCAAGCATGCAAGCAGGGGAGGGGCAGAGGGGGGGTGGGGGAGAAACAGGATCCAAAGTGGGCTCCATGCTGACAGCACAGAGCCCGGGGCAGATCGGGGCCTGTGCCAAAGTAGGCCGCATAACTGACTGAACCACCCAGGCACCCCTTATTTTCCAGTTTTTTTCCAAATGTCTAGGGATCTTGGTTGCGTTTTTATATTCAAAAAGAGGCATCAGAAAGGCTTCAGTTTATAATACATAAACTTCTTGGTTCTTAAGTTCCAGAATAATTTTATTTTAGGGCATCAGCAACACACTCTGATACTAGGCTGCCATAGTTCCCCCAGACAGTATTTTCAGTGCCTCTAGATGAAAACCTTATTTGTGTTTTTGTTTTGGATTGGGGCAAAAGCCCTGATTATCAAATGTTTTGAACTAGGGGGCTGGGAGGAAGGAAAGGGGAAACATGGTCCACTGTGGCTCCATATTCACTGTAGGACCTTTAATTTATCTGGATGTCTTAGTTCCACTTCTCACTATTACCCTTTCTTACATCTCTCAGTTTTTGAGAACAGGTGTTATATAGGTACTGCAAATAGGAAGCCTTCCCCATTTTCCTAGGAAGCTGTTGAAAAGTACAAATCCCTGGACCCTACCCAGGGATCCTGATTCAGCACCTCTGGGATGGGCCTAGATATCTGCTTTTTGTTGTTGTTGTTGTTGTTGTTGTCTAATACTTTCCCTGGCTCATGTACACAACCAGTTTGAGGCACCACAAAGAAGTTAGTAGTGACATGGAGAAGAGGTAACTTTACAAGATAAAGCAGATGTGGGAGACTCATGACAGATGACTGGGTGAGTAAGGGGAGAAGGAAGAGGAAAGAACTAAAAACAACTACCAGGTTTCAAGCCTGACTGACTCCAAAAGTGATAGTGAAATTAGCATAAATAAGAAAGTGATAAGGAGTACTTCCTTCTGGATTTCTTCTCCCAGATACTGTATTAAATGCCACCTTAGAATATTACCAGAGTGCTCCTTTTGTAGAAAAATTACTAGTAAGAATGGTGTTAGATTACAGTAAAATGATGAATAAATAGACGTGTAAATACATTCTCAGGCTGGAGAACTAGTATTTGTATGCACAAGCTCAACAATCTATCTACTTTTCACAATTTATGAAGTTATTAAAAAACATTCATAGAGCATTCCAAAACTGAATGTGAGTAATCTACTGATACAGAATTCCTGGTTTCTTTTCAACCAAGGGTCTTAATTTCTCAAATGTAAAAGAGCGAAATTCAAATATACAGTACCCCTTATGCTTAATATATCTGAACACAAGTGCAAAAAAAACAAAACACAAACTCACAATAATAGTATCTACAGCTCTTCATAAGGCTTATATTTTTACTAAAATATTGCTGTTCACACACTTCAATTTCTATTAATAGTAAAGCCTGATGACTCATTTTGTACATTTAGAGTCTAATGAGGATTTTTAGATCTGCAATACCTGTGACAACCATTTATAGCTCTTTCACATTAAAATACATATTTTGGGCAGAAATATTTCTGTGAAAATATTGATTTTTTTCTTTTTTAAAATTAAGGTATTCATATAAAGTATTTAAGGTATTTAAGTATACATAGTATATAAGGTGTGTGTGTGTGTGTGTGTGTGTGTGTGTGTGTGTGTGTATATAAAGTAATTTTAGTGCTTTTAGTGCACAGTTCTGTAAATTTTTACCAACGCACAACGCACAATCCTATAACCACAAACAAATACAAAGTAATTTCATCAATCCTCAAACTCCCCCATACTTATTCGAAGTCAGAACCTAACCTCCCTCAAATCTCTGACAATGACTAATCTCTTTTCTCTCCTTTTATTTTTGCCTCTTCCAGATTGCTATGTAAATGTTATCAGAGAGTATGTAGCCTTTTGAATTTGGATTCTTTCATTTAACATAACACCTGTAAGATTCAAACACTTTCTTGCATGTATCATGAGTTTGTCTGTTGTCATTGCTCATAATATTCTATTGTATGGATGTACCACAGTTAATTTATCCAAGTAATGATATTTAACCATTTACCAATAACTTTATTTTGCAAAAGAGAATGGTTTAATGACTATGAAATGATGCATTGATCAAGAAGGGAAACATTAAGTAAATTCCCTTTCTGCCTTGAATTCTTTAGTATTTGACTATATGTTAGATATGGCTATTTCAAAAAATATATTTTTTAGATAACTGAAAAAGTAGATATCTATTCTAGTTGTGGGTATACATTTAAAGCAAGTGTTTATTATAATTTGAAAGGTTTTCTTTACCTAGAATGGGAATGATGACACATACTACTGTTATTGCTGATAACACCAGATAATGTTTTGCTTAAACTTCTGAAGTAAAATGCTACATGAAGGCCCTATTCAGCCCAGATCTCTGAAATGGCTCATTTCCCATTGCAACTCTGTTAATCTTCTAGCCCATGGAGGCAACAGGTGGGTTAGCAAATAGCCAATAGAAGGACAACTGTTGTCCTTCAGGATCAGTGCCAGTGGAAAAAAGTGACCTGAAATACAGATCTCAGGCCTGACATGATGAAAATCTAATGCCACAGCTGTTCTCTCTCACAACTGTCACTCATCATGTTTTTTTAATGTTTTTTAATTGAAGTATAATTGACATACAACATTACATTAATTTCAGGTGTATAGCATAATGATTCAATATTTGTATATATTGTAAAACGATCACTGCAATAAGTCTAGTTACCATCCATCACCATAGTTACATAAGTTTTCTTTTCTTATGATGAGAACATTCTAGATCTATTCAGCAACTTTTAAATATGTAATACATTACTGACTATAGTCATCATGTTGTATATTACATCCCCATGACTTATTTATAATTGGAAGTTGGTACCTCATGATCCCCTTACCCATTTCGCTCATACTCTTCCCCTCTTCCCTCTGACAACCACCAATCTGTTATCTATATCTATGAATTTCAGGGTGGTTGTTTTTGCTTTGTTTTGTTTTGTTTTTGCTTTTTTATGTTCACATATAAGTGAAATCACATGGTATTGGTCTTTCTCTGTTTGACTAATTTCACGTAGCATGGATACACTCAAGGTCCATCCATGTTGTCACAAACAGTAAAATTTCATTATTTTTTAATGGCTGGGTACTACCCACTGTATATATGTGTACCACATCTACCTTATCCATTCACCCAATGACAGACACTTAGGTTGTTTCTATATCTTGGCTATTGTTAAATAAGGCTGCAATGAACATAGGGGTGCATATATTTTATTGAATTTGTGCTTTTGTTTTCTTTGGTAAATACCCAGAAGTGGAATTACGTGTGTATTTGAGTATTTATCCAAATATTTATCCAAATGCCTACAAGTAATTCTATTTTTAATAGAGAACAAGTTCTATTTTTAATATTTTGAGGAACTTCCATATTGTACTCCACAGTGGCTGCACCAATTCACATTCCCATCAGCAGTACACAAGGGCTCCCTTCTCACTACATCCCAACACTTGTTATTTCTTTTTGATTAATAGCCATTCTGTCAGGTGTAATATGATACCTCATTATGGTTTTGATTTGTATTTTCCTAATGATGAGTAATATTGAACATCTTTTCATGTGCCTGTCAGCCATCTGTATGTCTTCTTTGGAAAAATTTCTACTCAGAACCTCTACCCATTTTGTAACCAGAAGGTGTGTTTTTTGTTACTGAGTTGCAGGAATTCTCTATATACTTTTGATACTAACTCTATATTGGATACATGATTTGCAAATATGTTTTCTCACATAGTAGACAATCTTTTCATTTTGTTCATAGTTCCCCTCACTGTGCAGACCCTTTTTAATTTGATGTAGTTTCATTTGTTTATTTTTGCTTTTGTTGCTTTTGCCTTTGGAGTCAGGTCCCAAATATCATCACCAAGACCAATGTCAAGGAACTTACCCCTTATGTTTTCTTCTAGAAGTCTCATGATTTCAAGTTTCACATTTAAGTCTTTAATCCATGTTGAGCTAATTTAAGTTAGTGGTCCAGTTTTAACAATACTATTTATTAAAGAAACTGTCTTTTCCCCATGGTACATTCTTGCCTCCTTTGTTATAAATTAATTGCTCATATGTGCATGGGTTTACTTTGGGGCTCTTTATTCTGTTTCACTGATCCATGTGTCTGTTTTTATGCCAATACCATGCTGTTTTGATTACTATAACTTTATAATATAATTTGAAATCCGGGACTGTGATGTCTCTTTGTTCTTTTTTCTCAAGATTGCTTTGCTATTTGCAGTCTCTTGTATTTCCATACAAATTTTATTCATTTTTTTCAACAAGCAATGAACCATACTTTGCCCACCTGTGTTTTATTGTTTTTATTTTTTATTCTTTTTTAATTTTTTTTTTCAACGTTTATTTATTTTTGGGACAGAGAGAGACAGAGCATGAACGGGGGAGAGGCAGAGAGAGAGAGGGAGACACAGAATCAGAAGCAGGCTCCAGGCTCTGAGCCATCAACCCAGAGCCTGACGCGGGGCTCGAACCCACGGACCGCGAGATCGTGACCTGGCTGAAGTCGGACGCTTAACCGACTGCGCCACCCAGGCGCCCCTTTATTCTTTTTTTAATGTTTATTTATTTTTGACAGAGAGGGAGAGAAAGAGCAAGAGTGCTCATGAGAGGGGGAGGGGCACAGAGAAAGGGATACAGAGGATCAGAAGCGGGATCTGCATGGAACAGAGGGCTCAATGCGGGGCTCGAACTCATAAAACCCTGAGATCATGACCTGAGCCAAAGTGAGACACTTAACCAACTGAACCACCCAAGCACCCTTCCATGCAAATTTTAGAATTTAGGATTTTTTGTTCTAGTTCTGTGAAAAATGTTGGTATTTTGATAGGGATTTCATTTAATCTGCAGATTGCTTTGTGTAATATGGACATTTTAACAATATTAATTCTTCCAATCTGTGAGCATGGAGTATGTTTGCATTTCTTTGTGTCTTCTTTAATTTCTTTCATCAATGTCTTAGTATTCAGTATACAGGCCTTTCGCTTCTTTGGTTAAAATTATTCCTAGGTATTTTATTCCTTTTTAATGCAATTATAAATAAGATTGTTTTTTAATTTCTCTTCCTGATATTTTGTTAATATATAAAAATTCAACAGGTTTTACATACTGATTTTGTACCCTGAATTTTACTGAATTCATTTATTAGTTTCAACTAGAGTTTTGGTGGACTCTATAAGGTTTTCAATATATAAAACCATGTTCACGAATAATGACAGTTTTACTTTTTCCTTCCCAATTTGGATGTCTTTTATTTCTTCTCCTGCCTAAGGACTTTGGTTAGGACTCCTAGTACTATGTTGAAAAAAAGGAGTGATACCTCACGCCAGTCAGAGTGGCCAAAATGAACAAATCAGGAGACTATAGATGCTGGAGAGGATGTGGAGAAACGGGAACCCTCTTGCACTGTTGGTGGGAATGCAAAGTGGTGCAGCCACTCTGGAAAAAAGTGTGGAGGTTCCTCAGAAAATTAAAAATAGACCTACCCTATGACCCAGCAATAGCACTGCTAGGAATTTACCCAAGGGATACAGGAGTACTGATGCATAGGGGCACTTGGACCCCAATGTTTATAGAAATACTCTCAACAATAGCCAAATTGTGGAAAGAGCCTAATGTCCATCAACTGATGAATGGATAAAGAAATTGTGGTATATATACACAATGGAGTACTACATGGCAATGAGAAAGAATGAAATATGGCCCTTTGTAGCAACGTGGATGGAACTGGAGAGTGTGATGCTAAGTGAAATAAGCCATATAGAGGAAGACAAATACCATATGGTTTCACTCTTATGTGGATCCTGAGAAACTTAACAGAAACCCATGGGGGAGGGGAAGGAAAAAAAAAAAAAAAAAGAGGTTAGAGTGGGAGAGAGCCAAAGCATAAGAGACTCTTAAAAACTGAGAACAAACTGAGGGTTGATGGGGGGTGGGAGGGAGGGAAAGGTGGGTGATGGGTATTGAGGAGGGCACCTTTTGGGATGAGCACTGGGTGTTGTATGGAAACCAATTTGACAATAAATTTCATATATTGAAAAAAAAACTAGTCATTAAAATTCAAAAGAAAAAATAAATAAAATATTTTTTGAAAAAAAAAAAAAGAAAAAGAAAAAAGGGGTGATAGTAAACATCCTTATCTTGTTCCTAATCTTAAAACAAGAGCTTTCAATTTTTTACTATTGAGCATAGTGTTAGCTGTGGTCTTGTCATATATGGCCTTTACTATGTTGAGGTATGTTCTATCTATACTCACTTTGTTGACAGGGTTGTTGTTGTTGTTGTTGTTTTTATCTAAAAGCATGCTAAACTTTGACAACTACTTTTTCTGCATCTACTGAGATCATTTTATTCCTTCGCGCTTTTTTTAATGCTTATTTGAGAGAGAGTGCATATGCAAGTAGGAGAGGGGCAGATAGAGGGGGAGAGAGAAAGAATCACAAGCAAGCTCTGTACTATCAGCACACAGCCCAATACAGGGCTCAATTTCACAGACCCTGAGATCATGACCAAAATCAAGAGTCAGATGCTTGACTGAGCCACCCAGGCGCTCCACATTCCTTCACATTTTTAATGTGGTATATCATAGTGATTAATTTGCAGATTGTGAACCATCCTTGCATCACTGGAATAAATCCCACTTGATCACTGTGAATGCTTCTTTTAATGTATTGTTGAATTCAGTTTGCTTGTATTTTGTTGAGGATTTTTTTCATCTACGTTCACCAGGAATAGTGGTCCATAGTTTTATTTTTTAGGTGTCTTTGACTGGTTTTGGTATGAGAGTAATGCTGACCTCGTAAAATGAGTTCAGAAGCATTCCTTTCTCTTCAAATTTTTGGAAGACTTTGAGAAGGATTGGTATTAAAATCTTTGTTTAGTAGAATTCATGAGTGAAGCTGTCTCATCCCTGAACTCTTGCTAGCCGGGAGGTTTTTGATTACTGATTCAATTTTGTGGCTGTTTCATAATTCTTTTTTTTTTTTTCTTTTAATGTTTATTTTTGAGAGAGAGAGAGAGAGAGAGAGAGAGAGTTTAAGCATGCGCACATGCACATGCATGCACGCGAGTTGGGGAGGGCAGAGAGTGACAGAGACATAGAACCTGAAGCAAGCTCCAGGCTCTGAGCTGGTCAGCACAGAGCCCAACGTGGGGTGTGAACTCACCAGCGCGTGAGATCATGACCTGAGTCAAAGTTGGATGCTTAACCAACTGAGCCACCCAGGGGCCCCTTGTAATTCTTTATTCCTTTCTTCCTTGTGCCTTGATCACTTTATGTAATATGCTCAGACTCCTTTCTTATTATCTTTTATGGGTCTATTATAGGTTTTTGCTGTGTGGTTACCATGAGGCTCACATATAACAGCCTATTTGTACAATCATCTATTTTAAGATGAAAGCAACTTAAGTATGAACACATTTTAAAACCCTGCATTTTTACCCCCCCCCCAATTTTATGTATTTGCCATCACATTTTAGATCTTTTTATTTTGTATACCCTTTAACTAATTATTGTCGTTATATTTTTCCTATTTTATTTTAAACTTCATACTAGCTTTATAAGTGATTAATCCACTATCTTTTCCATATATTTACCTTTATCAGTGAGATTTTTACTTTCATATGTTTTCTTGTTGCAAATTAGTGTCCTTTTCTTTTAGCTTAAAGAATTCCCTTCAACATTTCTTGTAAGGCTGGTTTAGAGGTGATGAATTCCTTTAGCTTTTGCTTGTCTGGAAAACCCTTTCTCTCTCCTTCAATTCTGAATGATAACTGTGCTGGGTAAAGTATTCTTGGTTGGAATTTTTTCCTTTCAGCACCTGAATATGTCATGCCACTCCCTTTGGGGCCAAAAAGTTTCTGAGAAATCTACTGACAGCTTTGGGGCAGGGGGAGTCTGTTATATGTAACAAGTTGTTTTCTCTTGCTGCTTTTAATCACTCATCATGTTTTAATTTTACAGTTTTGATTTAATCTTTTCTAAATAAAGCACTGGATAAATACAGAATGAGAGAACAAGAGTCTGTAGCAAAGGAGCCAGATTGGTATTAGCACCACCACTCATCCCTTTCACCACCTCCCCAGCCCTTTGGGTTTTGTTTTTTTGTGATGATGGCATCTCTAGGACACTACTTGATGTTCATGAAGGCCAGAGCTTCTGCACCAGCTCAGAAGCTTAAGAGAAATTACAGAGTTTGGATTTCATGGTGACTTCTTAACCTTTCTTATCATGCTAACCAGAATGCTTTTTACCAGACATTTCAAGTTGTAACACACAGTGGAGTTATATCTGAACAAAAACATGAGATTTTTCAATGGTGGGCCCTATGATTCCCCCAATTTTCTCAGATCTGTAATTTATGGGGCACTTGAGTGGCTCAGTTAGCTGAGTGTCCAACTTCAGCTCAGGTCATGAATCTGCTGTCCATGAGTTCAGGCCCAGCATCGGCCTCTGTGCTGTCAGCTCAGAGCCTGGAGCCTGCTTCAGATTCTGTGTCTCCCTCTTTGTCTGCCCCTCCCCCACTCGCATTCTGTCTCTCTCTTTCTCTCTCAAGAAAATGAATAAACATTAAAAAAAATTAAAATACATTTTCCACCATGGGTTACATTATTTTTCTTAAAAAAAAAAAATGTTTACTTTTGAGAGACAGTGTGAGCAGGGAGGGGCAGAGAAAGAGGGAGAGAGAGAATCCCAAGCAAGCTCCACACTGTCAGCACAGAGCCCAATGTGGGGCTCAGACTCACAAACTATGAGATCCTGACCTGAGCTGAATCAAGAGTAGGATTTTAATGGACTGAGCCACCCAGGTGCCCCACATTCTTTCTCTTATGAAGCCACCTTTTTAAAAATGAACCCTATATTGAATTATAGCTTTACATATAATGAAATGCATCCATTCTAAGTGTACAGTCTTAACAAATACGTATACTTAGTGAGAATTCCATGACTACAAGATACAGAGCACCCTCCCCCCAACCAAAGTCTCCTTAATGCCCTTTTCAGTCAGTTTCCCCTCCACTCCCAACCTCAGGCAGTTGATCTGATTTCTATCATGATAGGTTAGTTCTGCTTTTTCAAGAATATTCTGTAAATAGTATGTATGCTTTTGGGGTCTGGCTTTTTTACTTAGCATAAGCTTTTTGAGGTTCATCAATGTTGTATGTATCTATAACTAGTTCTTTCTTTCCCCTGAGTAGTATTCCATTTTATGGCTATAATGCCATTTGTTTATCCATTTTCATATTGATGGACATTTGGATTGTTTTCACTTAGGGGCTGTAATACACACATACCCATGGCAGCTTTACTCATAAGTTTTTGTGCAGTATTCATTTCTCCTGGGAAAATATCTAAAAGCAAATACCTAGGTTGTATGTTAAGTACATATTTAAGCTTTTAAGAAACTACAAGCTACTTTCTAGAGTGGTTGTATCATTTTGAAAACCCACTAGTAATACAGCTGACCCCTGAGCAATGTGGGGGTTAAAGGCACCAACCCCCAGTGCAGTAGAAAATCTGAGTATAGGGGCACCTGGGTGGCTCAGTCGGTTAAGTGGCCGACTTCGGCTCAGGTCATGATTTCGCAGTCCGTGAGTTCGAGCCCCGCAGCGGGCTCTGTACTGCCAGCTCAGACCTGTTTCAGATTCTGTGTCTCCCTCTTTCTGACCCTCCCCCATTCATGCTCTGTCTCTCTCTGTCTCAAAAATAAATAAACCTTAAAAAAATTTTTTTTAATTAAAAAAAAAAAAATCTGAGTATAACTTTGACCCTCCCACCACCAAAACTTAACTACTAATAACCTACAGTTGACCAGAAGCCTTACTGATAACATAAACAACTAATACATATTTTTATATGTATTATATACTGTATTCTTATAATAATCTAGAGAAAATAAAATATTAAGAAAATCATAAGGAAAATGCATTTACAGTACTGTATTATATTTGCAAAAAAATCCACATATGTATGGACTCACATAGTTCAAACCCATGTTGTTCAAAGGTCAACCGTATAATGTATTCATTGCGAATAAGTGTTACAGAGAAAAGTAAAAAAAAAAAAAACAAAAAACAAAAAACAACCAAAAAAAGGGCAAGTAGATGTTATGGTGCTATTTACAGATGATGGTAAGAAAAGGCTTCCTAGACTATTGTGAGCCGAAACCTGAAGGAAGTAAAGGAGAATGCCATGAAAATATCTGAGAGAACAGCATTCAGAAGGCAGAAATAACAGCACATGCAAAAGGGTATTCCTTGGTGGGTTGGAGGAATATCAAAGGGGCCAAGGGGTTCGCAGTGGGGTGAGAGAGACAGAAAATAGGTAAACAGGTCAGAAAGGCAGGGAGCTCAGTCGGTTCATGGAGGGCTTTGTAGGCCAGTGAACTTTGGAATGAATGAAATGAGGAATCACTGGAGGATTCTGAGCACTAAAGGGACACAACTTCTCTTATATAGATCTCTTATATAGGATCACTTTGATGTGAAAAATAGACTATAGGATGCAAGCATGAAAGTAGGCAGGCCAGTTAGGAGGTCACTGTAATTGCCCAGACCGAAGACTAGACCAGTGTGGTAGCAGTGCAGCTGGAGAAAAGTGGTGCAACTCTGGACGTATTCTCAAGGCAAAGCTGACGATATTCCCAAAGGATTGAAAGTGTCCTGGTGAAAGAAGAGTCAAATCTAATTAGGCCGATCTAATTCCACATCCATTCTTCCTCCAAGTACAGGAAATAATCTGTCTAAAGAAGAAAGAAGGGGGAGGGGGGGATGCAGTTTGTGTGGTTAAAAACCAGTAAGAAACTAAGTTGAAACTCATGGTCCCTGGCAAAGCCAAACTGCTTTAATCACCCAAATTATCCTCAATCTAAATAGCCCAATGTGTCCGCCTGAAATAAATGTAATTTTATGGAAAAAAAAATGTAATATACATATTGTAGTGCCAATTTGTAACACTTTAAAATTCTATATATAGAATCCAATATAAAAATACTTCTCTTGAGGTTTAGAAAATAATAGTAAAGTAAAATTAGAATCACGGCAATCCTATGAAATAGGAGATGAGCAACTATTAATCCTACTATTCCATAGGTAATAAATTTTAACTCTAGATAAATATATGACCCCTTTGGGTCAAATCCAATGTATCAGGGACTACGATCAGTCTGCTGATTCAAAGTCTAGCTCAGATACACTCTATGATCAACTGTTGACTCCTATCCAGGACTGCCAATCTTTTCTGCCTATTTTATTTTTTTATTGTTTAACAAACTTTTTTTGTTTGTTTGTTTTTTTGAGAGCGAGAGAGAGCAAGCAAGCACTCGGCTGCATGCAAGCTGGGGAGAGGGGCAGAGGGAGGGAGAGAGAGAATTCCAACCAGACTCTACACTCAGCACAGAGCCTGATGCAGGGCTCAATCCCATAACCCTAGGATCATGACCCGAGCCAAAACAGAGTCAGATGCTCAACCGACTGAGCCATGCAGGTGCCCCTCTGTGTATTTTCATTAAAGACATCAAATTCCGGTACCTCTGATACCCAAGATATATGTACTGAAACACTGATAGATGACTATAAGACATTTTACAAGATGTTCGCAGATTTAGTAAGGTCCACCAAATGATAGGCCAGCAAAACATAACTAACTTACAAGAATCAATTTCTACCCTAAGTATTTTCAAACATCTAATGCTACTATAGATGTGTGAATTTCCTTTTCGTATATTTTTCAATAGCAAAATCTGTTCAACTATATATGTCTATTGCAGGTAGGGTGTTGAAGGGGATGGTTTAGAAATTCACAAAGAAAGAATATTTGCAAACACATTTAAACAAAGCAGGTTTGGAAACTGTAATTTTTAGTTCTTTGATGCTGACTATATGATAATTACATTTCCCCTAAAATAAAAAATAAAAATGGAGAAGAGAGGGCTATAGAATTTAACTCTACCAAAGCATTTGGGTTGTGTGGATTCTTTTATTACACTGTAAATGTTTTGCATATGTCTAGAGCAAGCACCAGTAATTAGGCCATAATGGTAACTTGTCACTCATAAACACAACAGTGCATTTGGAAAGATTAAGAACTAGATTGTTCAGTAATTCTGGGAGCCTTGTTTACCAAGCTAAGATGTCTAGCAAGACTCTTGTTTACTTGATATGATGTACTTGTTATTTTATTAAATATTTAAGACTGCATAGTTTAAAATTTTATACAGAAAGCTTTTTACCTAATTTTGAGGAGAATTAAAGAAGAACTATTCCTAAGGTGTAATTTTAATTTCTTTTTTTTTAATTTTTTTAATGTTTGTTTATTTATTTTTGACAGAGAGAGAGACAGAGAGACAGAGACAGAGCATGAGTGGGGGAGGGGCAGAGAGCGAGGGAGATACAGAATCCGAAGCTGGCTCTAGGTTCTGAGCTGGCAGCACAGAGCCCAACACGGGACTCGAACTCACGAACCGCAAGATCATGACCTGAGCCAAAATTAAGAGTTGGACGCTCAACCACCCAGGCGCCCCAGGAAAATACAGTTTTTAGAACTTACTCATTGTTTATATGGCATGAAAAAGCAATTTACTAAACATAGACAAAATATTTTGGTGAAAATAGATGTAAAAGTAAAGTAGACTACATCTCAGTGAAACAATCTTCTATTGAATTCAAAATATGGAGGCATTACGTGTAGAATAATTCAGTTTTAGGACCTAGAAAATGGAAGAGAGCTTTTTCTGAGTCAGTTTTAAAAGTGTAAAAACTTCTAGAGAAGTTAGTAACAGCTGAGTAAAATTGTGAGACCCAAATAGGAGTTTCCATGGTTTGCCTAAATCCGCTCAATCTAAACCATTTTAAAAGATACCTATCTTTAGATATTTCATATAAACCTAACACCTATAGCTTTAGAGTCCTTGCTGTAATAGCTAAGATAATGAAAAATGAAGACTTCTAGGTAAAATAAAGGGTAAAATTCTTGTACTTGTGTTTGCTTCCTTTCTATAATCTCATCAAAATGACAGAAAAGCAATTTAAAAAGAATAACCTCAAGGGTGCCTGGGTGGCTCAGTCAGATAACCGTCTGACTTTGGCTCAGGTCATGATCTCACAGTTCGCGGGTTCGGGCCCCGCGTCAGGCTCTGTGCTGACAGCTCGGAGCCTGGAGCCTGCTTCGGATTCTGTGTCTCCCTCTCTCTGTCCCTCCCCCACTCATCATTCTCTGTCACTTTCGCTCCCTCTCAAAAATAAATAAACATTAAAAAATTTAAAAAAAGAAAATAAAAAGAATAACCTCATAAGGACAAAGAGGGCAGAAAAGTCAATACAAGAAAGTCTTAGAAACTGAAAAGCAGACATAAGAGTAGTAACTACCTGTTAAAACTTTAGAAAGCAACTGTGGGTAAAAGTAAGAAATTAATTTATGTTTCTGATTACCTAAAGCCTCCAAATTGTTGGCAACAGTTATTTCTGAACTGCGGTACCTGTAAGGCTATCAATAGGAGAATGAGTGGGAAGTGTTTATAGGGTGCAGTCAGACATCTTCCCCACCACCACCACCCCAGAACTCTGGACCTACTGTGCAGGTAAACAGAACATGGCAGGTTTATTCTAGAAAGGATCTTTGAAATAGAGGACACAAGGCAAAAATCGAAGTTAGGGGAGCCATGCTACAAAGAGTGGAACTCAGTGAACTTTAACATATGGTGCTCTCAGAATGGCTGTGTTGTCTTCCTGCACTTGGTTCCTGTAATGCCTGCTTCTACCTCCAAGGTCTAGGAATGGCAAAGTCACCTGTCGGGAATCTGATCCAAGAAAACGTAAAAATTCTGACATTAGTGTTCCTTCAGTGAAAGAGACCACCCAACTCACCAACCAAGGGCAAAGCCCCCTTCAATGTACTATACCCAGAGGTACTCAGAGCTTCCCATAGCTGTCCAATCTCCCCACTCTTAGAAAACCAAAGGTCATTCTGAGGAAAGCCTCTAAGTGCGAGACAAAGATGGAAAGGAGCAGACAGAAGCAACACTGAAGAGATGAATGGAGGGGAGGGAAGAAAATAGAAACCCTATCTTTCATACCTATTACAAACAGACGAGAGAGTATAACTGTATCCACAGCATTAGAACCGCATGATTACCTATCATCTGTCTAAAAAGAATAACAAAAAAAGAGCTTCTAAAAGTTCAAATTGTGAGAGCAGAAACTTTTCGAAACAAATAATAAAAGGCTGAAAGATACTTAAGGAAATCTCTCTGAAAGTAGAGCAAGAAGACAATGAGAGGATCACAAGAGAGAAGATTCAGAAATCAGAGAACTAGAGGAACAGTCCAGGAAGCCCACTATCCAAGTAATTGAAGAAAGGGAGTTAAGAGGAAATGGATAGAAGAAAATAATCAAATAAGTAAATCAAGAACACTTTGCATTGAAAGATATGAGTTTGCACATTAAAAGGGACTACCAGGTGCCCAGGGCAAAGATTTCTAAACCAGTGTTTGGGGGGTGGGGGGGAGAAGGGTAATTTCAGGCCATATTTCTGGATAATATATTTATAGTGCTGCTTCTTGATTTTGCAGAAATGGGCATTATCTATTGACTTCCTAACAAGGTAGATGTGGATTCAGTATTGCTTTGCCATTACCCCTTCATATCTATCCCTCTTCTCATCCTCACATCTACCACATATAATTATATAGCAATTTTGGTTAAATCAATATTCATTGTTTACATTATTATGACAATATAAAAGCTAGTCACAGCTGAGCCATGTAGCATTTGATAATTTTTCTTTCCTGCATAACCTTTTATTTTCCTTAATCTTCGTTTCTTTACTGGCAAAAGTGGGAAGTTCATGGTTGGACCGATTTCTGATAGAGTCAAACGTTATCATTAAAAATAATCCCCTCCTCTGATCTGCTCTGCTGGCTTCAGAGTTGCCTTCATTCTAAGGCAAGTACTCCCAGAAAGCAGGCTGTAAGCAGCTCCAAACTGACATATCAGCAGTTTAGAAACCTCAGCAGGTAAAGAATCTTTTTCTCAACAGCTCCAGTAAGAGAACCAATGTCTTGCTCAAGAGGATGTTGCTACTCTTTTTGCTCTCCTGACTCACCACTTTACCTAGGGGTGGAGTCAAGTTTTATTTGATTGTCATGACTGAGAATGGCAAAGAGGTTCCGCAAACAAAGAGGCTGAGAAAAACTGTAATGCATTTTATATTTGCATCTGTACTGACGCACAGTTCAAACTCAAAAAGTCCTAGAATTTTACAGGCTAGAAAGGACAAGAATAAGTGATGCCTCTGGGTTGAGGAAACATTATATAAACCAAGTTTTCAAGTTGAAAATTGTCTAAGGGATAATAGCATTATGATTTTAGAGTTAATTCAGGGATTTTATACTGATACTCAAAAAGCAGAAATTAATATATTAATCAAAAGTAACACAAAATGAACTTATGGCATCTTTAAAATCACAAACATGTTTTTATATAGTTCAGCTGATCTTTTAAATGTTGGATTTAATATTATTTTTGATGAGTATTGTGACCTACGCAACCTGTTAAGTGAGGTAATGATTGACTATACAAAATTTAGTATTTAGGATACTTTACTGCTGTTTGAGACTTTAGCCATACAGTTTTGATTTTCTAAGGGGGCGAGGCTGTCTTCATTTCCCCCTCTTTTTTTTTTGGTTTTATATATATGTATATATATATATATACATATATATATATATGTATATATATATATATATATGTATATATATATATATATATATTTACCAAACTAAAAGTCCTTAGCTGTATGTCAAATATTTTGCATTATTATAAGGATCAAAAGTTTTTCTTGGAAAAAAAATACCAGCAGGATTTCAAAAGTAATGAACACGTGCTCACTTCAGCAGCACATATACTAAAACTGGAACAATTTAGAGAAGATTAGCGTGGCCCCTATGCAAGGCTGACATGCAAATTCATGAAGTGTTCTATGTATAAATATATACAAATAAAACAAACAGCTTCATAGTTCAGAGATGCTCTTAGTAGTGCTCTCTACTGATCTTTAGTGTTACCATATTTATATTTCCTTTAGAATTCTTTTATTAATCACTCTGCAGTGTGGCTACATTTATATCTAAGCTTACAAGTAAAAATGTTCATTCTGTATTTCTTTATCAGGGTTAGGACTATGATGACCACTTTTAGTTTATGACAATACAACCCTACCGTTTGCAAATAGTGATAATGACAATAGCTAACATTAAGTTTCACAAAACCCCTACAAGTTAGACACTATTATTATTCCCAGTATACTAATGAGGAAACTGAAAAAGAAGATAGAAACTTTACTTAAGACAATACTAGTAAGTGGTAACAGCCCAACTGGTCTGAACCCAAAGCCTGCAAAAGGTAATAAACCATAAGACAGTATTGATGGAGTCATGATAGCCAGCCTATTTCTAATAATACCTAAAAAAGAAAGACATCAACATATATTTTTTACGGTATTTGTAACAAGCCAAGAGGTTTATAATATGACAGAAAAGGTCACGTTGTGGGGGGCATCTGGGTGGCTCAGTTGGTTGAGCATCCAACTTTGGCTCAGGTCATGATCTCACAGTTGGTGAGTTTGAGACCCTCTAACAGCTCAGACCCTGGAGCCTGCTTCAGATTCTATTTCTCCCTCTCTTTCGGCCCATCCCCTGCTCACATTCTCTCTCTCTCTCTTAAAGGTAAACATTAAAAACAATTTTTTTTTTTTTAAGGAAAAGCTCATGTAGCTGTTTATAAGTGGAATGGACTACTCATTGAGACCACCTGCTTAGTATTTTAAGTATAAAAATGGTAAAATAAGTTGGTAGGGATCAGAGCCCACCATGGAAAACACTTTTTATCATTCTAGAGAAAGAGAATGATCTTTTAGCATGCTGTCACTCATTCTCTTCTGCCATACCACCTTTCCACCCAGACTTTTAAAATTTTTTCTTAAAATATTTTATAATATACATTAAGTATGCAAAAAGGTACATAGACTAGAACATACATGTACCCATCATTCAACTCCATCAAATTCTAACATTTTGTTTGCTAATGTTTTACAAGCAAATTTGCAGTTTTGCTTGCTGATCTTTTGGGTTTTTTTTAATGATGTGATATATTAGAGTTTAAACAGCATATAGAACATACCTATGTGGCTTAAAGAATAATAAAATGAATACTCATACACCCTCCAGCAAATCTGAAAAATAAAGCATCACTCCTACCTCAACACCCTCTCTGTTGGTCTAATGTTGATAGTTTGATACAGAGCTCAAAGTTGGAAATAATTTTACTCAGAATTCTGAAGGCACTGTGCTGACTTTACCCTCTGTTGAAGCTCTTTGCTCCCAGTGTTTTGAAATTACACAATGATGCATCTTGTGGTAGGTTTATTTTTATCCACGTTATCAAGCACTCTGTGAACCCTTTCAATCTGGAAATTCCTGAACTTTCCTGCTCTATGAAATATTATTGGGTTATATTTTTGATGTTTGCCTATATTCCCTACTCTTACTTGAAATTTGGATGTGATGAGCTTGTGTCTTAACTTTATTTTATTTTCTCTTATTTTTTATCTCTTTGCCTTTTTGCTCTACTTTCTCAAAGATTTTCTTAATTCTACATGTAAGCCCTTCTAATTTCTATGTGTTTACAATTTTCAGGGGCTCCTGTGAGATAACAGAAAATATATACACTGGTCTCTCCCCCTGGTTCCGGGTACAGAACTGCTAAAACCCTTGTAATTTCCTAATTGATAAGAGTAGTAGGAGCATCTTTTTTTCTAATGACGTGACTCTAGGTGGGCTCCTGGATGGGGTTTGGTCGCCAGAAATACCAAGCAATGATTAGAAGCTTGGAATTTTCATTGCTTCTCGGCCTTTTAGCTCAGATCAAGTGTAGAAACTTGGAATTTTCAGCCCCACTCCCACTTTTCTAGAGGGGAGGGAGGATGGAAACGGAGGTAATAATTGATCATGTCTACATGAGGAAGCCTCCATAAAATCCCAATAATATGGAGATTCAGAAAACTTCCAGGACAGTGAGTACATCCATACCAGGAGGGTGATAAACCCCACAGTTTCAAGGAACAGAAGCTCCTGCTCTGAGAACCCTCCCAGACCTCATCCTATGTCTCTCTTCATCTGGTTCTTTATCTGTATCCTTTATTAGATCCTTTAATAAACTGCTAAACGTAAGTAAGTGTTTCCCTGAGTTCTGTGAGCAGCTCTAGCAAACCTGAGGAGGGGGTCATGGGAACCTCCAATTTGTAGCCAAATCTGACAGAAGTTGTGGGTAACTTGGGGAACCACTACCTGTGGTGAGCATCTGAAGTGGGGGAGGGGGTGTATCAGATCCTTAACCTGTTGGATCTGATACTCTCTCCGGGTAGATAGTGTCAGAACTGAGTTAAATTGCAGGACCCCCAGCTGGTGTCATGGTGAATTGCTCAGTTTGGGGGGAAATCTGCATACATCTAGTGACTTAGAAGTGTCAGAAGTGACAGACAAGTGTTCTATGTGAGTAGTAAAGGAGAAAGGCTCAGAAGAGAAAAACTGGGTTTTCTTACACAGCTTTTTCCTATCCTTTTAATAAAGCATCTTATTCTTTTATGGCTGCACTATCTTATTTATGTCTCTGAACATATAAAATAACTTAAAAGTGTGTTTTTCTTCTATTTGCATGGCTGTTTCTTTGAAAATGCTTTTTTCTGATGACTGCCTGGATAGCTCAGTAGGTTAAACATCTGACTTCACCTCAGGTCATGATCTCAGGGTTCGTGTGTTCAAGCCCCGCATCAGACTCTGCACTGACAATGTAGAGCCTGCTTGGGATTCTCTCTCTGTCCTCTCTCTCTGCCCCTCCTTGACTTGCACTTTCTCTCTCAAATAAACTTTAAAAAGTAAAATTATTTTTTCTGTTTCTTTGTTTTCAGGTCTCTTTCTGATATTCCTCAGTATCTCATAGTGATCCCTGGCTGTGAGCTCTCATTTAAGAGTGGAGCATTAAAAAGATGTTTGGAGGGGCGCCTGAGTGGCTCAGTCGGTTAAGCGTTAGACTCCAGCTCAGGTCATGATCTCACAGTTCGTGAGTTCGAGCCCCGCATCAGGCTCTGTGCTGACAGCTCAGAGCCTGGAGCCTGCTTCAGATTCTGTGTGTGTGTCTCTCTCTGCCTCTCCCCACACTCATACTCTGTCTCTCTCTCTCTGAAAAGTAAACATTAAAAAAATTATTAAAAATAAAAAGACGTTTGGAGTTCCATATCCATGCATGGGGCCTGTTGGCCACAAACTTATTTCAAGGTGTTCTGGTTAAACCATTTCATTGGCAAACCCCTGACATCTGTGCATATGGATGCCTTTGGGAGAGCAGGAAAATACCCCAGGAGACATTCTTCCTTTCTCCTTCATTGCCAGTAAAACCTAACTGCTAATGTTTCAGAGCCAAGGGGGCTGGTGGAAGGATGGTGGTATTTCCACAGCCAGTATGTAAACATTTCATTTAATCAGTTTTCATTGTGGTGGCCACCTCTACCCTCAACTATGCGCTGAGCCCTCTAGTCAAGAAACACTGTGGTCCATCCTCTCTGGGGGATACAATTCCAGTGCTCTGCTGACGGAGAAAAATGGCAATCCTGCTATATGGAGTTACAAGGCTTTGGGTATCTAATTCTTCAACATTGAGTCAATCCTCATTTATTAGGCCCAACTTTATTCCCATTTCCAAAATTATCAGACACTGCCATTGCTGACCTGTTTGTGGATTTTGAGGTATATATTGGGTTGGTTTTTCTACCTTCTCTACTATTGTTTTAGAGTAGGAAGCTTCTTGAGTTCTGCTAAACCCATCTAGTTTCAGATTCCTATTCAGACTTCCTATTCTTTTTGTTCTTGTTAATAAACTTTTATTTTTGTTCTTGGTGTTCTACAGTTTAACTATGACAGGTTTAGGTGTGGATTTCACTGATCTTGCTTAGAGTTCCTTATGTACCTGAATGTGAAGATTTCTGTCTTTTACAGTCCTAGAATACTTTCACTTACACTTGAATATATATTAATATATTTATATACAAATAGAAATACAAATATCTTCTAATAGCAGTTTTAATGTATGTATCACTGTGCAGTGTTCTGGAAAATTTCTTTAATCATCTAGCCTACTAATTCACTCTTCAGGGGCGCCTGGGTGGCGCAGTCGGTTAAGCGTCCGACTTCAGCCAGGTCACGATCTCGCGGTCCGTGGGTTCGAGCCCCGCGTCAGGCTCTGGGCTGATGGCTCAGAGCCTGGAGCCTGTTTCCGGTTCTGTGTCTCCCTCTCTCTCTGCCCTTCCCCCGTTCATGCTCTGTCTCTCTCTGTCCCAAAAATAAAATAAACGTTGAAAAAAAAATTAAAAAAAGAATTCACTCTTCAGCTTTGTCTATAAACTTTTTAAATTGTATGTACAGTTTCTATTTTAATTATTATATCTTATTTCTAGGATTTCTATTTAGTTCTTTTTTCTTTAATTTTTTTTTTAATGCTTATTTATTTCTGAGAGAGAGAGTGACAGAGTGTGAGCAGGGAAGGGGCAGAGAGAGAGAGAGACACAGAATGTCAAGCAGCTCCAGGCTCTGGGCTGTCAGCACAGAGCCCGACTCGGGGCTCGAACTCATAAACTGTGAGATCATGACCTGAGCCGAAGTTGGGACGCTTAACCGACTGAGCCACCTAGGCGTCCCTCTATTTAGTTCTTTAAAAGTAATTCTTTAAACATATTAAACATGCTTATTATCATATATTAAAACCTATAATTTCAGTATCTATGGCCTTTGATTTTGTTGTGGTGGTGATACTTTGTTTTCTTGTTTTTGTTTCTCCTACTCATAGTGGATTGTTTGTCCTGTTTTGAGGTTTTTTTCATTCTGTACATCTGTTCCTTGGAAATTTATTTGTGAGAAGTTTGAGACTTAGATTTAAAACATCTACATTGTCTTCTATCCATTCTTCCCAGGAACTCTGCCAACCCAGGACCACATTAATGTAAATTCTGTTTGGGCATTCTGAGCCGTATACAGAGTATCAATTCTGACCCTAAACTCAGGTTGAGGGCTAGCTTGAGGTTAAATATTATCAAGACTTCCTACCCTCATTCAGAGTTAATGTCAAGGGTAGCAAGTGTCTTTACTACTTTCCCTTTTTCTTAGTTATCTCATTGAGAGATTTTTGTTGTTGTTGAGGGATGGTCTTAAGTAAGAATTTCTATACCAAATGGGTCCTCAAGTTTATCTTTTTTCACTTCTATTAAGCTGTTAAATCTGAAACTGTATACCCTCTAGAATTAGATCACAGTCTGCCATGCACTTGCCCCGAGTGGCGGAAATTAGCCAACGCGTTGTTCTACATTCATGGCCCTCTTCCATATGTCACATTATCATGAATCAGATCACTTGCATTTTAAGGAAACCAGAAATGATCTCTAAACATAACAAATTTTATCTCAAAAAGACACATAAAACACCTAAATACACACAAAGAAGTTACTTTGAAATCTCAATGTATGAATACTTGTTTAGCATAAAGGAGAGAAAGATGGAGCTGCCTGGTGGGAAAGGAGGTGTACGGCATGAGGTGAACGTACACAGGCAACCGTGAGAGTGTACCCAGCCTGGCTGTCCTCATTTACCCCTCAGCGGCATGCTGACGAAACACTCACTCCCTGTTTGGCAGCTGGAACATTTTTAGCAGCCGTGGAGTCCAGACATGCACACATTTAGCTCCTCAATGCTGCTCCTGATTGACAGTCCCTAAAATGGAAATCTCTGGAAATCTGGTCATTTAGAGTCTAATGTCTCATCAGAAAGAATTAAAAAGCCACGTGTATTGTTCCTTTTCCCAGCCAATATTATTCAATTGCATTCCTCTACCATACAGCCTTAAAATTACATGGTGCTAAGCATGGATTTTTCCACTGAATGAGGAAATCCTAACTCTAGTGTTAGTCTCTTTTTCAATGACCCCAAGTGGTAGGGAATGGGATCACCATCTTTAGACACCTGGTAGTGTAGTTAGCTGCTACAGAGAAACAACCTTATAGAAGAACTGAACTTATGAGAAGAAAATGGGGGGGGGGGGTATCTATTTTTTATTTTTCTTCCTTTTGCCTGATACAACTTAGCTGAACACAAATTTGTAGGTGTCAATCTTTTGGCCACTGTGCTTGACACATACCCCAACAAAATCACCCAAAATCTCTTCCTATTCTCTTTCTCTAGCACACTTTTCCACCTCCCATTCCAATTCATGTGTGTGTGTGTGTGTGTGTGTGTGTGTGTGTGTACAACTTGATAAAGCAAGTCTATCATTTACATGAAAATGCAAAAGGCCGACTGTGACTAAGACACAGACGGAGAAAAGCTAAGAGTTCTACTAGAAATTAAATATAATGTAAGAAGTGGAAATCTTCAAAACATCAAGACTTAAGAAGACAAAAGAAGAGCATTCAGAGGACACTTCTTATTACAACGTTAAAGTTGGGGAGGGGGGGGGAAGGCTCTAGAAAATAGAATCTGAAATATATGTGGTTTTCCAACAAGTGCTTAGAAAATGCTTTGCATTTATGGTAAAAAATTTTTTAAAATTTGCATTTCAGTTCTAACTAGTCACAGGTCACAAGCTTTCTTTCTTTCCTTTTGTAAAATGGGGATAAGTCTAATAATTCTAGAATCACTAGAGCAAACATCTTTAAAATGAAAAGCATTGTTATTACTATTAAGCTCAGTTTCCTTTGAGATAAGACCAGTAAGAGTCTTAAACTAGTGACTTTGATGAACAATTGTGGCTACTTTGTGAGAAAATCATTTAAAAATTTTGCAGGTGGCAGGCCAATAAAGTTCAATGAAGAATTTTTTTTTCCATTTTGCAGATAAGTGTACAGGAGATGTATAGATGGAAATAATTACACATAGTAATGCCTGTCTAAAAATGTGATGGAACATTACACATACTGGGTTTTGGTCTACCTCTGATTCATAGTTCAGGTAATTAATAGTTGAAATGAAAACATCTTGTATATTTCTAATAAGTGTGATAATTGCTTAACAAATATTTTCTGAATAATTTCTTCATTGCCAGCTTAGCACAGGCAACAACATTCTGTATGTTACTTGTGTTTGCATGCTGCTCTACCAGTGATGCTTACTCAAAACACATGGTCAGCCATTTATTCTCTCCCAGGCGTGTACAGGGACTACAGTTGGAAGGTCATGCATATCTGTGCAATGACAAAAAATTGTGTAATTTCATGTGTAATTTACAAGCATAAAATGGAACTTTTAATGTATTATGTAATCTTTTGGAAGTTTAAAATGTTGCTATTTCTGCTAACACTTGTTATTGGAGATTTTGTATAAAATTTCAAAATAGCTCATTTTGAGTTATCTTCAAGACAAACACACTTTTGTCCTTCAACGATGAAAACAACCCAACATCATTATAATTAAATATTGAGATGTTTATAATACTTTTTATGTTAATCATGTGCTGGCCAACTGATAGTCAACTGGCTAGTATTTCTGTGCTAGGATGCCAAGAACAAAATTTCATAAAGCCTTTACCTCTCAATGAAAACCAGTAGTTTTTTTTTTTTTTTTTTAATTAAGAATGGATGGGGGGTAATCAATTAAGAATGGATGGGTGGCGCAGTCGGTTAAATGTCTGACTCTTGATTTTGGCTCAGGTCATGATCTCACCATTTGTGGGATCCAGCCCTACGTTGGGCTCCGTGCTGACAGGGCAGTGTGGAGCCTGCTTAGGATTGTCTCTCCCTCTGTGTCCCTCCCCCGCTGGTGTGTGAGCACGTTCCCTCTCCTGAGAATCAGCTGTGAGCATGTCTTTGTAACTCCATTTTCAATGATGCCATAGTGATAGTTCAAAATCAGCTAAGGCAGGAGTACTTTTGGCACAGAAATGGAAAAACACTCTAAGTCAGGTCTTTTTATCCTGAAGAACCAGCTATTAAACGTTTACCAGCACGTCACTATTGAATAGGGAGTTGAGGGGGAAGAAAAGGAACCATGGATTGTAGAAAGGCAATGGAGTTTGGAACTGGAGTTTAGAGGTGCTAGTCAGATTTAGAATTGGAAAATGGTATTCAAAATGTCATGTAGTTGAATATCTTCATCTTTTGTGAGATCAATTAGTTTTGGAAAATTTGGAAGCAGCCTACTAAGAATTTTAAGTTATGGGAAGTCCCGAGGAATCTAGTGTATTGATAAAAAGGATATGTAATATAATCAAATGAGTCTCTAATCAAGTACCTTGGCTCTAGTCTGCTCCAGGTTATCCTAATTTGAAACAAAAAGTCTTCCCTAGAACCTCAGCCAAACCTCAGGTGGAGGGTCAAAAAAACTTCAAATGTACGGTGTGAGCTGATGTACCCCGGAAAGCAAATGCACATACACAGGCAGGGACCAGTTTACTGTATTCTCTACTTTGTAGAGTCAACTTAAGCCAGTTTCCACTTCAGAGCAATGGAAACAAAGTTCTAAAATGTTATAATCTGACCCAGTTGAGTTCCACAGAACTCTACAAACACAAACTCATTGTTATGATAGCTCAGCTTCAACATGTAACTTCATGATATACAAAATATAGAACCAATTATTTTGAATATTATGTGAACCCACAGGGCATCCTACCTATTAGAAATATTTACAAGTAACAAACAGATGTATATTCAAATATGTGAAGCCACTATGGTATCCAGATGATAATAGAATCTATTCTTGTAACTACCATTTTATTATTAATCAATACACCAGTATCACCTTTCCTGAATTATTTTCTTCATGCACTTATCACCATATGTCCCACTATGCTTTCTTCTCACTATTCTTATACTATTTCCATTCACTGCAATGAAGGCAAGGCCTTTTCTGTTTGTTCGTGACTTTATTTCCACTCCTAGGTCCTATCTCTGACTGGCACATGATAAATAATGAATATTTGCTGAATAAATGAATGAATTCATTAACAGACAGATTGGTAGAGAAGGACCAGTGGTTGGAAGTTTTCAGGATTCTACTTGAGATTTCACAGTAACCATTGAAATTAGAAACAGAGACGATACACACACAAACCTGGCATAAAAAAAAAAATGTTACGCGTTGGTACCTAGTTTAATAAGCATTAAAAGCATTCAAGTATGTTTCAACTTAGTATAAATAATTAAGAAAATAGCTTCCTAGAAGTTTAGCTAATAGAAATGGTAACTTCCCCCAGAGTTAGATGGGGTTGCTGTTAGAGAACCTGATTTTAAGGAACAAACTGAATCATCCATAAAAATCCTGGAGATAGGACGCTTTTCAACAGTGCAATGCCATAAGATGGCTTTCTTTCCTTATTTTGGAGATCCACATTCTTAGTGAGAATTTCTTTTAAAATATCTAAAGGTGGTCACAGGGAATTTATGTTCCCATGTAGATATGTTTCATTTTCAACAACTTTTCATATTTACTTTTTATAGTTACTATATATAGTTCATATAGTTACTATGTTATAAAAGGAATGTTAAGAAATCATTTTAGATCCACTGTAGAAATAAACTAAGAGAAAACTGGTACCTATTTAGCAGATATGGGTTAGATAGTAGGAAGATAGCCAATTCAGATGAATTCAGTTAACCAGATTTACAATATATGGTATTTAAATCCATTAGAAAATGGTCTGGGTTTTTTCCTTTGACTTTGATTATATAAAGATAGTAGTAAATAATGCTGTACTTCTCTTTCTCGTATGATATTTTAAAAATTGAGTTATCTTGGGCGGGGGCATATAAATTGGTGAATTATTAACAGAAAGTCTCTGATAGTCTAACAGTGAGTTCCTTGGAGGGCAATAGCATTGTCATCCATAACACCTAGCATGAATCTGAGATCATAATCAGTTCTCAATAAATATTTATGGAATAACATTGCATAACTGATGTAATAATGAAATGTCTTTGCAACTAGGCCTGTAGCTTTGAATTAAGAGCTAGACTAGATACTGTGCTCCCTAAAATTCATTTTCTTCATTGATCTCCGTTTATTCTTTGTTAGCTCTAGAGAAATTTAGTATCTGGAGCCAACAAAGGAAATAGAAATGTACAAAATAGTATTTTTAATACATGAGTCCATGTGACCTTTAAAAAGAGTCCAAACTCAATTGGCTGAAAAAGTTTTCTGTGGGCAAAGCATTTTCCCAAGGTCAGGAGAGTTCAAAGAACACAGCAAACTTTAAGGAACATGCCAATGAATTTTGTAAAAGTTGTTTTTGTGTGTGTGCAAAGACACAGGGTTTGGCTGGTCATTCTGGTCTCCAGATGGTCACAGGATGCAGCCAGTAATGACCATGGAACATCCTGAAACAGATTATTAGTTTAATCGACCAACACAGTCTCATTTGTCTGCTAGTGAGAATTTGTTAAAAATATTGACTATTCTCTATCATTCCTATTACCATCCCAGGCTAAGTGACTATTGTTTTTCAGCTCAATTACTATAATGACTTTCTAGCTGCCTCTTTAATAATCCTGCTTCCCTAAAATCTATTTACACTGCAGCCTTAGAGATCATTTTAAAACCCAATTTGGATCCTGCCACTTTCAGTCTTAGAGAAGTTCTTGGTTTCCCTGGTAGTTAGGATACAACGCAAACATTTTTACCATAGCCCTCAAAGCTCTGCCTGATTAAGACTTTACCTTGTTCAATTGTTTTTTTATGCCACTGACTCTCTGACTTAGTGCTCCAGCCACACTGAGCTCTTGTGTTCCTTCAAAAGCTCCATGTTCCTTCTTATCTGAGGGCTTTCTTCCCATGTTCTTCCCTCTCTCTGAAACATGCTTCTTCTTCACAGTTCGGTACTACACGTGCTGTTCTACACATCTCTCTAAGGGTTAGGAGGCAGTGGTCAGTGGTAACTTTTACCAGGTCAGGCTGGTAATGCTTCATGACACAGGCAATTCTCAAACTTGAAGATGGTTAAGTATTCCTAGGCAAGTGGGACAAAAGTATAATCTCAATGGAGGGAAGAGAACAGATAAAAATACAGAGGCAAGAAACCATTTGGCATAGAAATAGCAGTGACACTTGTTAAAACAAGGAAAAGAGACTGAGGATGAAGTTTTGAGACAAAGGATCTCTGCTTAGGACATGTTCAGCTTTATTGATCTGGAGATGCAAGATGGAGAAAGAGAGTGAACAGGCAACTGGATATGTGGTGAAAAATACAGGATAGTTACAGAAAATGCAGGGAAAGGGTGCCTGGGTGGCGCAGTAGGCTAAGCATCTGACTTCAACTCAGATCATGATCTCACAGTTCGTGGGTTCAGGTCCCACATCAGGCTCTGTGCTGACAGCTCAGAGCCCGAAGCCTGCTTCAGATTCTGTGTCTCCCTCTCTTTCTTTCTTCCCCTCCCCCACTTGTACGTGTGTGTGTGTGTGTGTGTGTGTGTGTGTGTGTGCTCTGTCTCTCTCTCTCTTTCAAAAATAAATAAATAAATATTTAAAAAAGAAAACAAAAGGCAGGGAAGGACATACAGATCCAGGGGTTATACACACATACTATTTCCTAGGAAAATATTGTAGAATAATAAAAAAGAAGTTTCAACGTTTAAATAGCAGGCAGCAGTAAAGAAGACAAAGAAGGAGTGGTCAGAGAAATTTTCTGGAAACAAGGAGAGTAAAGAAGGAAGGATCCATGGCAGAAGCACAATAGATAATTTAAATAAGGTAAGAACTAAAAGGACCACGGGATCTGGAAATAGGAAAGTCTTTGATGAGTCTTGCCAGAGAAGTGTGAGAAACTGAGCTAAAAGGGAGGAAGCTGGAGACTGAAGAGAAAATGGAACATAAAGAAAAGTAACCAGAGATCGAAGACCATTCTTCTGTGAAGCTCAGCTGTGAACCCGAGGGTTGGGGTGGAGGAACAGGTTAGCCGGCTGTGAGGGGAATGCAGAGTTGAGGAAAAGTATTTTATTCATATTTTTTACAGTAGTGAGATGAAATCTGTTTTATAGGAGGAAGTAGGTTGATACTGAAACACAATTTTTTTAATGTTTATTTATTTTGGAGTGTGAGCAGGGGAGGGGCAGAGAGAGAGGAAGACAGAGGATCCAAAGCAGGCTCCAAGCTGACAGCAGAGCCTGATGTAGGGGTCAAATTCATGAACCATGACATCACAACCTGAGCTGAAGTTGAACATTTAACTGACTGAGCCACCCAGGTGCCCCTAAAATGTAGTTTAAAAAAAAAAACAAACCAAAAAAACACAATCCATGGAACAAAATACTGCAAGAGAGAAAAGGGGATCCACTTTTGAACCAAAAATAATAACTTTCAGTGAAGGAGCAAACTCTTGAGATGAGAAGAAAAAGGAGTAGTGAGCTGGTTAAACACCTGTTTACTGCAGTTCTCTGTGAGGTAGGACACATGGTCACTGCTAAGATGATCAGAGGATGTGAAAAGTAGCAACTTTATCTCAGTCACTTTACTGATATATCTGATGATGCAAAAACATAGTGATTTTATATATCAAGGGTTTCTGGTTAGGAGGACTTGGTCCACACATAAAATACTCAAGGCTGTGACATTTCTGCAGATATGTGCATGTGGCCTGGTCTATTCTCTCCTGGACCAGAAACAGGGGTGTCAGACCAGAGGAGGAGGTCTGAAAGTCAAGGATGTGAAAGTAGCTGGGACAACAGATGAGATCCTCCTCAAGTGTGATAGGCTGTCACAGTGATGGAATCTTCTTGGATGGAGACCTTGATGCTGCCTTCTTTTTGCCATCAGAGTGCATTTTAGGAATAACTAGAATTCCACGCACTATGTGATAATGCTTAACTGTAACTCACATTTGAACTTTTAAACATTTTTAAATAACTGTTTAATTTTGCAAAGATGAGAACATTTAGGGGAGGGGTGATCTACAGAATTTTCTGTGATTCAATAGCCATGCCATCCCTACCATTCTCACTGGGAAATAATAATTAAAACTTTTTTTAAAAATCTATTTATCCAGGGGCACCTGGGTAGTTCAGTTGGTTAAGAGTCTGACTCTTGATTTCAGTTCAGGTCACGATCTCAGTTTGTGGGATCGAGCCTGGCATCAGCCTCTGCACTGACAGCATAGAACCTGCTTGGAATTCCCTCTCTCTCTCTGCCCCCTCCTTTTCTCCCTCCCTGCCTCTCTCTCTCTCTCTCAAAATAAATAAACATGAAAAAATAAATAAAATAAATTTATCTAATACATTTAGCATACATTTGGTAGACACACTTGGTTTAAATCAATAGATTATAGCTATACATGATTCCTTACTTCACATATCTGTAAAAGTATACTTATCTCTCAATGGTACTCAAACTTTCTTCAGTGCAACAGAATTTCTTAATCTCACTTTTTGCAACTTTGCCTTTTTTTCCCCCCTATTGCCTCTTTCTGCCTCTGCCTGTGTCATCCTGCTGAGTTAACAGTGTTCGGTACCCAAAGTAAGCACTGGATAAATATGTGCTGATTGACTGACCCAAATCCCAAAGCAAGATGCTTCAGTCATGGGGTCAAACCAGGAAAATGACGTTGCCAATTGAAACCTGTCTTCCTGGTTGCTTGAAGCCACCCACTCTTGGCTAAACTGTATGTGTGAGCAAAATGTCTTGCAGCACTGCTCCAGGCAGCTGTGCTCTCGCTGTTAGGAGTGTAGGAGGAAGGATTCACTAAACTGCAGAAATCTCTAGCTGAGGTTTTTTTGTCTCCAGCTCCTAATCTTAATTACACTGTCAACCGAAAGGCAGTATAGGTGCACACCATTTCTTTTCTTTCCTATAGCTTCATTATCAGAAACAAAAATTCCTGGGATGAGGCCAAAGGGTTAAAGCTATAACCACAGGATGAGGAGTTGTTCAAGGCAACTATATTTCAACATCTATTTTTTTATAGTCCATTAAGAAGAGTTTTTTAGGTGTTTCTGTCATAAATAGTAAGCTGAGGGCTTTCCCTTTCTATGTATTTCTGGCAAAGCCATGCCATGTATTACTCAGCAGTGTTGTATTTTTAGCAAGCTGTTTGACTTTAAATGTTATTGATTTTTTCTAGAAAGTTTTTATGATTCCATTTAGTATGTCATTTTTAAAACTTTGCCTGTTATTCCATGTGCACGCTTGTTTTTAAAAAACCATTCATGGCTTTTTAAAAACAATGTCAGGAAGACTAGAATTTTCAATAAGAATGTGTCTAGGGGTGTCTGGGCGGCTCGATGGGTTAAGTGTCTGATTTCGGCTCACGTCACGATCTTACGGTTCACGGGTTTGAGCCCTGCGTCAGACTCTGCAGACAGAGCAGAAACTTCTTCCAATTCTCTGTCCCCTTCTCTCTCTGCCCCTCCCCTGCTCACCCGTGCTCACTCTCAAAAATAAACATAAAAAAAAAAAAAGAATGTGTCTAGAATACAATGGTACACAAGACAGACTAGATTCTTGTCCACGTGGAGTTCATCTACCAGTAGGGGAACACGTTTTAGAAAAATAAGTAAAATGACAAATACATAATTGTAGGTGAGGATAAACACTATGAAGGAGACAACGGGCAGAGGGTATAGTGATGGGGCATGAATGGGAGTCACCGACATGGTTCTAGGGATCAGACTGAAGCAAGGGGCTATGATGTGAGAAGGCCTGTGGAAGCCGACTTGACCAGAAGGAAAGGAACTGCACAGCCCTTGGGATGGGAATGAACTGGGCACGGTGTGTGTACAGAACACCAAGAGAGCCCGGTACCTAGTGTTGACTGATTGCAGGAGAGGCTGGTGGCAGGCAAGTCAGGATAATGTTGGACCTTTTAAGTAATAATGAGAATTCTGGATTTTACTCTACATGTGTGAGTGGGGAGTTGTATTGATCACCACAGGCTGTCGCAATAAAAAAAAAACTCTCAAGGCTATGGCTTAAACAACAGAAACTTAGTTTCTCATAGTTCCAGATGCTGGAAGTTCAAAGTCAGGGTGCCAGCATGGCCGCTTTCTGGTGAGGACTCTCTTCTTTGCTTGCAGACAGCCACCTTCTCACAACGTTCTCATAGACCCTTTCCTCAATTTATGCTTGCAAAGGGGAAAGAGAGAGAGCAAGCAAGAGAGCACGTTCAAGTGCAAGCAAGCTCTGGTATCTTTTTTTTCCCCAGCTATGAGAATATAATTGACATAAGATACTATTTGAGTTTAAGGAATACAACATGATGTTTTGATATACCTATATCCTGCAAAAGGATTACCAAAATAGGGGTAAGTTAACACCTCCATTAGTTCACATAATTACCATTTGTGTGTGTGCGTGGTGAGAACACTTAAGATCTATCTTCATAGTAATTTTCAAATATAAATACAATATTGGTAACTATAATCTCTACGCTATACATTAGACCCCCAGAATTTATTCATCTTCTGACCAGCAGGATGTACCCTTTGACTGACATCTTTCCATTTTTCATACCTGTAGCCTCTGGTAACTACCATTCTACTCTCAGTTTCTATGTGCTCAGCTTTTTTAGATTCCACATATAAGTGAGATCATACAGTATTTGTCTTTCTCTGTCTGGCTTATTTCAATTAGCATAATGCCCTCAAGCTCCATTCATGTTGTTGCAAATAGCAGGATTTCCTTCCTTCTTATGGCTGAATAACATTCCATAGTGCGTGTGTGCTCATGTGTGCACATACCCATACCACATCTTCTGTGTTCAATCATCCATAGACAGACACTTAGATTGTTCCTATATCTTGAATTTTGTGAATAATGCTGCAATGAACATGGGGGCACAGATATCTCTTTGAGATCCCATTTTCATTTCCTTTGGCTATTTACCCAGAAGTGGAATTATTGGATCATATGATAGTTCTGTTTTTATTTTTTGTTTTACTTATTTATTTTTATTTTAGAGAAAGATAAAGTAGGGGAGAGGGGCAGAGTGGGGGGTGGGGGGGAGAAAGACAGAGAGAGAGAATCTTAAGCAAGCTCCAGGCTCAGTGTGGAGCCCGACATGGGGCTAATTCCCACAACTCTGGGATTATGACCTGAGCTGAAATCCAGAGTCAGACGCTCAACTGACTGAGCCACCCAGGTGCTCCAGGATAGTTCAGTTTTTAATCTTTCGAGGAAACTCCATAATGTTTTCCATGGTGGGTGTATCAATATACACTCCCTCCAACAGTAGACAAGTGTTCCCTTTTCTCTGCAACCTCAACAACACTTGTTATATCTTGCCTTTTTAACAACAGCCATTGTAAAAGTGTGAGGTGATATCTCACTGTGATTTTTATTTGCATTTCCCTGATGATTAGTGATGTTGAGCACCTTTTCACGTCTCTTGGCCATTTGTATGTCTCCTAAAGAAAAACATTTATTCAGATCCTCTATTCGTTTTTTATTTGGATTTTTTTTTCTGTTGCATTATATGAGTTCCTTACATATTTTGGATATTAACCCCTTATCAAATTATGATTATTAACTCCTTATCAAATTATGATTTGCAAATATTTTCTCTCATTCTGTCGGTTGCCTTTTCACTTCATGGTTTCTTTTGCTCTGCAGAAGCTTTTTAGTTTGATATAGTCCTACTCGTTGATTTTTGCTTTTGTCGTTTGTACTTTTGGTGTCCTATCCAAAAAATCATTTCCAGGACCAATGTAAAGATGCTTTTTCCCTATTTTTTTTTCTATGAGTTTTCAATTTCTGGTCTTATAGCTAAGGTTTTAATGAACTTTAACTTAATTTTTGTGATTGATGTAAGACGAGGTCGAATTTCATTCTTCTGCATGTGATTATCCAGTTTTCCCAACACCATTTATTGAAGAGACTATCTTTTCCCCATTGACTACTCTTGGCTCCCTTGTCAAGCATCTTTTGACTATATATGCAAGGGTTTATTTCTGGGGTCTTGACCTGTTACATTGGTCTATGTATCTATTTTTATGACAGTACCATATTGTTTTGATTACTATAGCTTTCTAACATAGTTTGGAATCAGAAAGTGTGATGCCTCCAGTTTTGTTCTTGATCAGGATTGCTTTGGCTCTTTTGGAGTATTTTGTGGTTCTATATGGATTTTAGAATTTCTTATTTCTGTGAAAAATGCCATTGAGGGGTGCCTGGGTGACTTAGTCACTTGAGCATCTGACTCTTGATTTCAGCTCCGGTCATGATTCCAGGGTTGTGGGATTAAGCCCCACATCAGGCTCTGTACTGAGTGTGGAGCCTGCTTGGGATTCTCTCTAAAATAAAATAAAATCAATTTTTAAATACATTTTTTATTGTTTACTTTTGAGAGAGAGAGAGAGAGGGGGGGAGAGAGAGAGAGAGAACACAAGTGGGGGAGGAGCAGAGACAGAGGGAGACACAGAATCCGAAGCAGGCTACAGACTCTGAGCTGTCAGCACAGAGCCCAACGTGGGGTTCTAACTCGTGAACTGTGAGATCATGACCTGAACCAAAGTTGGACACTTAATTGAGCCACCCAGGTGGTCCAATAATTTTTTTTAATGCCATTAAAATTTTGATAGGGATTACATTAAATCTATAGATGGCTTTAGGTACTATGGACATTTTAACAATATTAATTTTCCTAATCCATGAACACAGGACAGCTTTCCATTTGTTTCTGTCTTCTTTGCTTTCTTTCATTAAAGCCTTCGAAGTTTTAGTGTTTTAATCTTTTACCTCCTAGGTTAAACTTTTTCCTAATTATTTTATTGTTTTTGATGTTATTGTAAACAGGATTGCTTTATTTCTTTTTCAAGTATTTTGTTGTTAGTGGCACCTCTTTTTTTAAAGACACTAATCATATCAGATCACAGCCCCATCCTTAGGACTTCATTTAACCTTCATTACTCCTTAGAGGTCCATCTTTAAATATCACCACAAAGGATTTTACAACTTCAGCATGTAAATTTTGGGGGCAGGGAGGGGACGCAAACATTCAATCCATTACAGGAACGATATGGTATGACTTCAATGTGTAAAACATCACTTTGTGTGCTGAATAGACCATATGGGGAAAAAGTAAAAACAGAGAAACCAGTTATAAATCTAAGGCAATGGTTCAGGTAAGGGATGATGAAGGCTGTGATGAGGTAGAAATTGAGATGATGTATGGACGCGATCAAATTTTGAAAGCAAAGCTGTAAGAACTTGCTAGATGTAGGTCTATAAATGATGAAAGAAAGTAAGGAAGAAGAGACCATGGTTTGGAGTGTGAGCGACGGGAGCGTGCTGGCATCATAATACACAAACCTAGAGAGGGCTGGGGGAGGAAAAGTGGGGACATTTTGTTATATTTTGAACATGTTAAGAGCCAGATGCCTATGAGATAACCATTTGGTGCTTTGGAGTCAGCAATGAGATGATATTCCATTTGTGGGATGTTGATTCATAGCTACCTTTCATAAAAGCATCTATTTCAAGAAGGCTGCTTATCTCTTAGTTATAAGCACTTCAACATAATGCTACCTGAACCAGAGAGTATGGTCGCATATAGAGTAGGTCACAGAATCACTGGGAGAGCTGAAGAACCAGAACACAGCTTAAGCAACCAAAGCACCCCAAACCAGAACTGGCTCTGAGAAAACAAAACAAAACAAAACAAAACAAAACACTACATGTATTTTAGGATCCTACTGCCCCCAACTAGGCTTGAACCACCAACACTTAAGTGTTGTCTGGAGACCAGCCTATTGATTATATTGGACTCCTTCTATAATGGAGAATATCATCTAGGGATTATGGTGATTACTGGATTATTAATTATTAATTAGATGAGTATTCTGTATTTTATGTGCTTTTCCTGCCCACCATGTTTCTACCAGGATTACCATTCATAGATCTACCAAGTATATTCTCTATATGAAGTACGATACAATGTAAATTCTGATCAAGAAAATTTTATGGTGAAAGAATAAAATGGATTCATGTTTATGGAATCACTGGCTTTACCATGTATTCTCTTATCCAGCATCAGTTGACCTTACAAAATTTTGGAATGCCAGTTTGGAGACAACGCTCTGTGAAGTTGGGTGCTAATCTAGGATATGGTATGTGCTCTGAACCAACACTGATAATTCCATAGCTAGAATATGTGAATCTGGTACGCAAGAGGCAGAACTGGGAGTAAGGAAATTCAACTGATGGCTCATTCACACAAATTTGGCATCCTACTCCAGTCCTTTTAGGCTCCACTGGTTTAGGAGGCTCTTAGTAGTCAAGGGAGGGCCACTTCCACAGGGCATCAAGTAAAGACTGGTTTCATTGAATTAGAAGTGGAGACTGCCGCTTCTTCATTTCTGATTTTGAAACCAGAGATAAATAGTCAAAAAGAGGATTATGGTATGACAGGAATGATCGATGTTAGCTATAATGGGGAAATAGTGTTGCTATTATACAATGAGATCAAAAAAGCATTAACAGAAATCCAGTGATCTTCTGAGGTACTCTTAATACTGCCACTTCCATTGTTAAATGTTAAAGGAAATCCACAACAACCCAATATGGGAAATATGGGACAGGAGTCGGTTTTCTCAGGAATGAAGGGGCAGGTAACCCTTGGCTGAGGGAAAAGAAAGGTGAAATGGATGGAGGAGACAAGTCAGCAACACAAACAGAGCACAAAGGTGAGTTGCAAAAATCTGAACTGTGGCATCTATCCATATGTTCTTTCATGTGTGTATTTATATATTTTATCAAGTTTTCCTATATTTTCCTGCATTTCTCCAATGATTTATATAGGGTATTTTGGTGGTGGTTAACTTTTAAATATTAGGGCATAGTTTGCAGAATATTGAGACAAAACCATAGAACCACTCCAGGAGGACTGGACACCTTCCAGAAAGCCTGGATTGCAATGTGGAAAAGACTTCAGCTCACTACCTTTATATGGGGAAGAATAGTCACTTTAGGTTAAGAGCAAGCATTGCTTTTCTGTAACTTTAAGTATGGAGAGAAGCTTGTGAGTTGATGTTAGTCTGCCAAAAGCTTGGCTTATAGTGGACATCTGTGATTCATTCTGGCTACATAGCAACCAAGCCCCTTTCTATATTTGGGAAATTCTCCACTTATAAGTCTTGATGTGGGGCAGAGAGCCTATTGTTTTAGAGACTGAGAATACTAGGTCCTTAGGAGCTTCCTTTGAAGACAGAACACTTCTATCAGACTTCGGCTCAGAACTAGATTTGGACCAAGGAGTTTGTGATGCAAGCAATCAAGAACACAAGTCGTGAGAGAAAGATAGAGAAACAAAGACAGAGAGAGACAGAGAAAGAGAGACAGACCATGACAATGACAACAATTATTTCCTTGTGAAAAACAAGGCTGAGACATAGTTTGGAGCTTTTCCTTTGGATTCTTAGCCTGAAATTGGACTCTCCAGCCCTCCCAGTTTGTCTGTAAACTATTCAATATCCATTTAATAAACTTCTTTTCTGTGTAATTCTAGCCAGAGTTGTTAGAAATCAAGAATTCCACCTAACACAGCATCTGTTGAGCTAGTTCCCAATATTTTGCCAATGTTGTGAATCCCTTTTTGGAAATACCTTTCAAACAATCCTTTTTTAGAAAAACCTATTTTTATTTTTTTAAGTTTATTTATTTATTTATTTTGAGAGAGAGAGAGAGAGAGAGAGAGAGAGCGCAAGCGCAAGCATGGGGGGTGAGGGCAGAGAGAGAATCCCAAGCAGGCTTCACGCTGTCAGCTTGCAGCCCAGCTTGGGGCTCAAACCCACAAACTGTGAGATCATGACCTGAGACCAAATCAAGAGTTGGACGCTTAGCCAACTGAGCCACCCAGACGCCCCTCCAACTTTGGCTCAGGTCGATCTCAGTCTTTGTGGGTCTGAGCCCTGTGTCCAGCTCTGAGCTGACAGATCCTCTGTCTCCCTGTCTCTCAAAATTAAACATTAAAAAAAAAAAACAGCCTCATCAATTCAAGCAAAATAGGAAAAACAACTGTCTACACCAATGTAAAATACAATTTTTAAATCAATGAGGTTTTATAATTTCCAAGTACTTATACTAAGTAACTAAATACCAACAAAGCATTACTAGAAATGCTAAAAAACTATTAGAAATTACTAGAAATTTGCCAAGCTAGATTTATAGAGTACATGACGTATTAAGTTAGGTTGGAAAGGATCTACATTATCCAAGATTTTTTCGGTTTCAAATAATAGAAACTCTATTCAACTGGCTTAAATTTTAAAAAGGGAATATGTTGGCACACAGAATTGAAAACTCCAGTTAGTCTGTCTCCAGACACTGCTGGATGTAGAAGCCCAAAAAGCACCAGGATCCAATCCACCTTTCTCCATTCCTGGGAATACTTTCCCCTTGTACAGGTTCCATTCTCAGGCAAGCCCTCCCCTAGTGCTTGGCTCCCTCCCCTAGATGGCTGCCAGAAGTTCTGGGCCTTCACTTATCCTTTCAGCAATCCTGTCAAAAAAAAGATTTTTTCCCAAAAATTTTCTTAACAAACTACTAGGACTGATTCAGATTTGCCTAGCATGACCCATGTGCCATTTTTGGCCAAGAGTATGAAAAAAACTAAATGTCTGCAATAGAACTACATTCTCATTGCTGGAACCTGAGGATGATTTTAGCTCTATCAAACTTCAAACCTCATACAAGTGGAAAAGAAGAGTTTCAACAAAGAACACTGGCAGGCTATTACCAAAATGAGGAACGGGAAGCTGGCCAGGCAGAAATAACAGCCGCTTCACCAGAGGACCTTGAATTCCCAGCACCATGGGGAGTACCCAGCTCCTAGCCAACACTACTGACTTGCCGAACTTTGACTTGCACACTGCTTGTGTCAATATGTTTTCTTTCTCATTTGGCAATCTATTGTGTTGCCAATAAGTGTTAAAATTCTTCCTTAAATTGAAAGGTTTTTTTCCTTGTATTTTAAAAACATGAATCCATCTGTGTTCTGCTCTCTGGAGTACAGCATTTGCCCCATCTTACTTAAAAATGTTGCTCATTCAAGTACTTGAGATCAGAGATCGTGCAAATTATGCTTCCCATCCAGGATTCTAGTTTCCTCAGCCATGTGTAAAAGGACACATTTTCCCTAACCTTCACTGTCTTGGACTCTTCCTCAAGCCATTTTCTCACTTATCTTTGTTTTCGTTTTTGACTAGGGTATCACACAAATATGCTTCTATAAAAGAATTCTGAGGGTGTACAAATAAAACAAGGAAACAAGATTATATCATGTAATACAGACTACCGGTTTTTAAACTATGACCCATCTTTCTAAGTAGTCCAATTTGGCTAACATACCCATCCTTGGATATGGAGGTAATTGGATACAATAGGCCACTTTGTATTTTGTCCTGAATAGAGTGATCACAGATTGCATTGCCTACGACAGTCCCAAATTATGCCTTTTGGGCTAGTGTAATTACTAATGGTGTCCCTTTTCACTTTCAAAATATCACTTGGTCACCCTAGTCTTGAACCACTACCTGTTACTGATGTGCCAGGTATCCCACAGATACAGATGTACTAAGCTGTGAACTACTTGAGAGACTATGTTTTGACTTTGTATTCTGAGAATTTAACTCAGTTCCAGGTACAAAGTGGACATTTAATGCATGCTTACTGAATAAGGAGATGAATAAATCCAGTCATTTTGTTTTAAGCTTACACACAAAACTTTGCATGTGTCATTAAAAAATATACCTATAACTGGCAGATTCTTGGTTTCAAACAAGTGATGTTTAAGGGCTTAAAATAACTCTCTATGTATTTTCCAAAACAACCCTAATATTTCATAGATGTGAAATGTAACTATAAAAATTTAATAGAGCATCCATATGGACAGTTTTATAGATGGTATATATTAAATAAATATTGGTAGAATCAAAACTATCTTTAAAAATATTTAATCATCACTGAATAAAGTAAATTCAACCGATTTGGTCTTGTATCAGTGAGCTTAGCTTAATACAGTGTGGAACTTTAGAATCAGCAAAATGTCGGTTAAATAAAATGCTTTGAGAAAGTAGCAATCTAAACTCACAGAACTGTCACTCAAAAAGATGAGAGAGACCACTTACTTAGCTCAATCCACTCTTTTTTGCAAAGGAGAAAACTTAGATCAGAATAGACTTTGTGTTCAAGGCTGCTGATTAGTTACTAGCAAAGATAAGAACACAGGTCCTGAGGCGGAATTTACAAGTTACTTTTGTTTAATAGGATTTTCTGTGTTAATGGAGTTAATTAGAAGAATATGTTAGAAATCTTTATTTTCCTTTTAAGTATGTTTATTTTGAAAGACAGAGAGAGAGCACCCGTGCACAAGCAAGGGAAGGACAAAGAGAGAGAGGGAAAAAGAGAATCCCAAGTAGGCTCCTCTCTGTCAGTGCAGAGCCCAGTGTGGGGCTCAATCCCATGAACCATAAGATCATGACCCTGAGCCAGTAACAAGGGTCAGCAGCTTTACAGACTGAGCCATCCAGGTGCCCCTGTTATTTTGCTTTTAAAGAAGAAAGGTTGATCAGCCAATTGACATTTTGATGACTTAATTTTCCTCAACACCTATAGGAGTGTTCTAAATGTTTTAAAGGGACCCCATTCAATCATGAGTTTTCCCTGTAGTAGCTGTAGAGGGAAAGCACCTTGAGTGGCCAAATAATTCATCAACCAACCAGAAACATTTTTGAGAGAGAGAGTTCTATTAGTAATTATGCAACAGGAATAAACCAGGATTGTCCCAGGCAAACCAGGATTTATTGTCACCCTAAACAACTGTGTACTTGTTTTGTAGTTTGTTTTTTGTTAGGAAACTGTGGACAAGAATTCTGATAATCGAAGTTGGAGGAAGAAGCTTTGTTGTAGTTGCTGTATTTACTACATACCTTAAATAATAAATGAGTCTCAGGATTTGGATTTAGTCCAAACAAATTACACATCTAAAATTAACATGTCCAAAAATGATACTCCGCTATATCATTCAGGAGAATTAGGGTTAGTAACTATAACATGAACCAGGTCTCAAATAAGTTGGGAAAAGTACAAGTTGTTTTGAGACACCTCAAACCCTCTACAAACCCATTACTAATCATGAAAGCAATGCAAACGTTTTCGTTTTCTTCTTTACTTGGGTCACATTCCATTGTGGGATGATGTAAGAGTTTTAACCAAGCATAGAATAGTAATGAGCAATTTGGGAGATCCAGCTCTAAACCCTTGCCTTTGGTCACACATAACTAGCACTTAGAATCTAAGAACACAGAACCATTTGACTTACAAAGTTAATTATACACCTGTTTACTTTTGGCATATTTTCTAAGAGGTTAAACTGGAAAAGCAGAGCAGGTTATGGTCCACTTATCCAAGAAAAAGCCTATAAGCCCACGAATCTTCTAGTATTTTTCCTATTGCACTGAAACATGGAAGTTTGGCCACTACAGCTCTCCTCCGCAAACAGCTGAACCCTCTTGACCTTTGCTTGTAGCCAGTAGTTTCCTGCTTGACCACTCAATAGAATTACTTGGAAGGTTTTTTAGAAATCCTGATGCACAGGCCATACCTCAGATCAATTAAATTATCAACTCTGGTGGTGGAACCCAGGTGTCAGTGTTTTTAAAACACTACAAAGATAATTCCAATGCACAGGCAAGGTCAAGAATCCCTACTATAGACTCAGCTCCATCCCCAGGTCTGGAATCCTCTAAGGGCTGACAGGAGTTCTAGTCCACTGCTCCGAGGAGTCACAATCAAGTTACAAAGCTAGAATGACTTACTAGTTCCAGAAACTGATCTTTTAGAGTTGCAGGCCCAAGGAAAAAAAAAAAAAAGGAATAATTTTGGACATAGGTAGGGTTTCTTTTTTATTAAAAAAATTTTTATTAATGTTTATTTTTGAGAAAGAGAGAGCACACAAGCTGGGGAGAGGCAGACAGAGAGGAAGGCACAGAATCCAAAGCAGGTTCCAGGCTCTGAGATGTCAGCACAGAACCTGATGCAGGGCCCGAACTTAGGAACCACCAGATCATGACCTGAACTGAAGTCACATGCTTAATTGACTAAGACACCCAGGCACCCTGGTAGGGTTTATTTTTAAACCTGGATCAGATACTTACATTATCTGTATGGTATTGGACTTTTTTTCTCACTGAGCCTCACCTTTCTCATCTATAAAATGGACCAATGATACCTGTGGCCAGGTTGCTACCATTGCTTGTCTTATTAATGAAACCAAACCTTCTCTCCCATTTACCCTAGCTTTGGAAGCTTCTAATTTTAGAAATATTTAACATCCTATCTTGATAACCTTATATTCTAGAGCTTGGCCTCTGCCTCATTCATGAAGATGTCTTCTCAATGACTATAACCTTTCCTTGACACCAACCCAATGCTGGTATTCTACTCCCTGCTGATAGATTGTCCTGATCTTATTTTTCCATGCACGTATACTGTGTGAGCTGCCCCTTCTAGACTTTTTGTTTCTGGGCCTATGCACCTAACTGTTGGCACATTCCAGAACTTCTTCCTGCATATCACTGATAGTTGTTGCCTCTAAGTACACATATAGGGCACCAAGTTCCATCAGCCTGACTAGACATTCTCTTGGTACCCCTAATTGGGCTATCATCCCAAATTCCACTTCAACCCTAGGGATTGTACTGGGTTTGTTCATTAAATCAGGATTTGTGGAGCATTTACCAAACCCAAGCACTCTGTCTCTGCACTCACAGGCTATTTGTAGAATAGTGGGGGGAGATCAACAACAAAAGGTGTAGTAAGAACAGGGACAATTTTAGGCCTTCAGCATCCCTTTATTCTCTTTTCTTGTCAGAGACTAATACTTTTATATTTATTTTTGTCACAAAATAGGATCACTGTTAATTTTTTATTTGGGGGGAGGGGATGGCAAGGAAAATGGTTATTGGCTACGTAAGTTAGGTTGGATCCTCCTGTTTTGCTCTACATAACTGGAGTTGGATTATTCATTTGTTTCGTTAATTTTTCGAAGCTCACTTCCTACTCTTTGGCCTAGTGCAAGCACACACTCAATTCTATGTTGGGATCATCCTTGTGAATCTACAGTGAACTCCATACTTAAGAAACAATTTAGAATGCTATATGGAGAGGGTATCCTCTGGCTCTCTAAAAACGAACCTGGCTCCATCTGTCCATTTCTATAAAGCCCTTACAGCTATGTGAGCAAACAAGTCTCAAAGAGAAAAGTAATTTGGTGGCCTTTCCAGCAATCTACATTATGGAGCAACCAGTGAGGATGTTATATAAACCACCCTTGTGACTGTGCTCATCAGTCCTGATTCCCCTCTGTGCCTTTCTAATGATCTTTATGGTTTCCATGGTTGCCAGCAACTTTATATTACCCACAGGAGGAATGCAAATGACTGATTGTACCAGAGGCAATGGAGAAGTTACATATGGCTCATAGGGGTGTAGGTGATGATGACAATGATGATAATGATGATTATTGTTATTTTAGCACTTTACAGAATTCAGAAGTAATTGCTGCCTCCTGACCAGTCTATGTAGGACCGGTTAACCTTGAAGTTGTCTGACTTGCTTTGTGGTGATCAGGAAGGGCTAGCTTAGCAAAAATTACATGGGGGAAAAAGCTTAGGTTTAGTAAATCTGTCTCTACTGTTAGGCGTCTAGTGTCCTTGTGCTGGTTTCCTAGAGTGCCCTCTGCTGGGCTCCGACCAGGTCAGCTGATTCTGGGCGATAGCCCTTGAAACCCATGCCTCAACTCTCATTAAAATAATTACCACTTTATGTCATATGTCATCAAAATCCCAGTACTTGTTTTCCAAGCTGATAATTAATTCAGGTAAATTAACCTATGTCAGTGAGTAAATACATATTATTGTATAACTGGGGGGGGGGGGGGGGAACACAACAATGCCCCTTACAGATCACAGAAGTGTACACTTTCAGAGTGACTTTATGGGAGATAACTCTTCTACTTAGTGTCTAATTCATTGGATTAATGGTGGGAATGGAGACCAGGCATATGGGGAGCGCTAGTTCGGAGAAATCAAAGGGAAACTATTCTCCAACAGTCAGGACCTTATGGCTTCCCTCAAATTAAACAGTGTGGGCAGCTGTCTCCTCTGGCTATCTATATGGTCAACCCCCACAGAGGTAATTTTCATTCTGCCAGCAGGAAAAGAATGAACAACATTGTTTACTTTTAAGTTTTTATGAAGAATGCCTTGTGCTCTTTGGAGGATATTATCTAAATCCTGATAACAAGTATGTGGCACTGTTTAGTGGATTAGTCTGTTCATAAAGATGTGTATAGGGTATATATTCATTGGCATAACCCCTGTTGCCCTATGTACTTTCTTGTCTACTGAAATCAGTTGGGCAATCCCTGTCTGTAAGCACATTTCCCAAGAACTGGTTAGAGCCAGTCTTCATAAGAGGAACCTATTATGAAACCAGCTCCAGAGGATATTTACTTTGTTGAAGTTCTACTGAAAGATACACTTACTTGAAAATGAAATTGCTTTCTTTTGGCTCCCACCTAGCCCCTTGAAAACCAGAGACTCTTGGGGCTCATTAACAATCAGACACAGAAGGGAGAGGACAGCGGGGACTGATGTGTATTTTTCTGTAAGCTTTCTCATTGAGTAAGCTGGTATTTTCATTGAATATATGTTTCAAGGATATCAGCTAAATTAATAGCATATTATAAACATAAATATGCACCCCAAACTGAGAGCTTGGGGAACACAGCACAAATAGTTTGAAGCCTCACCTTTGGTCTTAAAATTAAATGTGAATTTTTTTTTTTTTAAAGTTTTTTTTAACATTTATTTATTTTTAAGAGACAGAGAGAGACAAAATGTGCCCAGGGGAGAGGCAGAAAGAGAGGAAGACACAGAATCCAAAGCAGGCTCCAGGCTCTGAGCTGTCTGCACCAAGCCCGACACGGGGCTCAAATCCACAAACCGCGAGATCATGACCAGAGCCCAAGTCGGATGCTTAGCCGACTGAGCCACCCAGGCACGCTTAATGTGAAGTCTTTTGTGTTTTTTTTTTAAATCTTTCTCTTTAACATATCCGTGTTTAAGACAAAATAATATTTTAGGTTGCATTCCAGTTATTAAATCTTCAGCTAAATAAACATTGCAGTAAAAAATATTACCTTTATCTTAACAGCTCCTGATATAAAATTGTGTGTCCCCAGGGATATATGTATTCAAATTTGAAAAACACAAGCTCACAGAAATAGGTAGGGAGAGGATCCAGTCTGAGATAAATGTGTATTAATGATCAGGCAGTTGGTAAGGATTAGCCTCAGTTTTGTCGTGGATAACTTTCACAGGGAAACAGTGGCATTTGATGATAAGATCCAGTGCATAGTTGTAATGACATAGGGATGTTAAGAGTATCTGGATACCACCAGAGTTGAAGAGAAAATCAACTCAAAATACAGAATGATCAAGATAGATATGGAAGAGGCAGAAATATGATTGAACTATGGCAGATTTCCTGGGTTCCTTAAAGATCTGCTGTTACTGCAGATGCACTAAGTAAAACAGCAGGGCAAATAAGAGGAAAATTCTACATATTAATTTTTGCATGATACTATTTTCTCCTTCCTTTCTGAAATTTTAAAATGAATATCCTTTTAATGTTCAAAGAAGAATATATTTTTATCACTAGTGTTGTACAATTGTTATTTGCAACATATTTATTCTAGAAGTTAATGTGTGTTATTTGAAATTCATAGCATGTTTTCCAAGAGAAAGGGTCTTATTACCAGTGAGTTTTCATGCCCACCTCCAAAGTATATATACAAGGTATCTGGAATAGGTAAGGGATAGGAGTAAGAGACTATCTGCATTTTTTTTTTTTTTGTAAACACATTTGATGCAAGTGATCTAAATAATACTATGACAAATTCTATCATAACAGGTTGACAACTCTTGTGATGAGAGCAAGAGACTGAGGGCACTGGCTGAAAGCTCAGGACAAGGTTGCAAGGGGATGTATACACGTATCAAGCCAGCTGTCCAGCCCATAATCCTTCCACTCTACTACCTGGTACCTTACCACACATCCAACAAGAGTAGTTACTTTGGCAACTATGCCAAAACTGGTGGAACCATTGAAGGACACCTAACCTAAGGTAGGCCAACTACACATTTTAACTTGGGAATTTGCAACTGGAGACAGCAGTGTTATTTGAAATGAAGATCCAGGAGCCCCAGAGATCCAGTCCTGTTAAGAGAATGTGTAAGCAAAGGTCCAGCATGCACGGAAAAGAATGAAAAACACCGCAAGAAAAGAGATGAGGAATTCTGTGTTGGGAGTGGCAGGGAGAGTCAGAAAAATTGAAAGAGGGAGGGAGAAGTAGCAAACCAAGAAAACCAGAGGGAAAGAATTTTCCTCGGAGCCTGTCAATTTGCTACTTTAAAAAAATTTTTTAACTTTATTTTTGAGAGAGAGAGAGACAGACAGTGTGAGCAGGAGAGGGGCAGAAAGAGAGGGAGACACAGAACCTGAAGCAGTCTCAGGCTCCAAGCTGACAGCAGAGAGCCCAACGTGGAGCCCAAACTCATAAATCACAAGATCATGACCTCAGCCAAAGTCAGATGCTCAACAGACTGAGCCACCCAGGTGCCCCTCAATTTGCTATTTTATCTGCTAGTCCCTCCTGTAGTCTAACTATGTTTTGTATTAGGTATTTTTTGTGTCCTTTCAATAAACTTCTCTTTTTCACTTAAGCTAAACTGAATGTGTTCCTAAGTGAGAAGACAACTGAGAGTTTGGGGAAAGAAAAGACATAATGAGATGTATCTTACTCTCTCTGCAGCCTTCTGCCTCCCATCTCCATCCATTCTCCCCACCGCCTTCCTCTTTCTCCAGTTCCTTGATCTTTAGATACTCTTCCTTTTCTATTTTTTTTATATGTTTATTTATTTTTGAGAAAGTGCAAGCAGGGGAAGGGCAGAGAGAGGGACAGAGGATGCTAGCACATTCTGCGCTGACAGCACAGAGCCTGATGTGGAACTTGAACTCACAAACCACGAGATCATGACCTGAGCTGAAGCCAGACACTCAGTCGACTGAGCCACCCAAGTGCCCCTCCTTTTATATTTTTAACAAACTTGTCTCTTCCCTCCTGAAGAGGAAGAGGACTCCCTTTTCTTTTCTCACCTCTGGTCCTATCCAAGTCTTGAGGCTTTCCTGCCCTAAATAGATGCCTGGCCAACATGCTAAGGAAGGGAGCAGAGGGCATTCCTAGGAACCACTTGGGCAGGGATAGGGAAAGGACTCCTGATACTAAATACAATAAGTGGAGTATAGTTATTTAAAATAGCACATTTTTTAAGCACACTAAATTTTAAGAAGCAGCTTCAAGCTGACTTGACAGTATTTACATGTAACATAAAAATGTTTATTACTCTCTTTGCAATTTAATCTTACGTAACGTTTGACTTGATGAAACACTTCTCTGTTCCATCAGCTTCAGTTGCACTATAGCTTGGCCTTTAAAAATTAGATGCTCTTCACTGAACTGAGAAAGCATTGCAGATGAGGTCTAGATTTGTTAGAAACTTAAAATATAAAAGGCCATACATAAGAGTTATGACTATCGTCAAAGTCCTCACTATGCTGTGAGGGCTGAGAGAAAAATGCTCCAGTTTAGGCTTGGGTTATTTTTCTGAAGCTGTGGGCTGAGTCGCTGACAGCTCACCTGACCAAGGCAGACACCATATTTGCCTTGAAAGGAAGTTGGCTGGTTTCCCCCTGCCCCCCACTATTGTATGAGAACAGGAGAGATGTAGCTTAATGTGAACTGACAGAGTAAACAACTTGGATGCTACCTCAGCTCTACTGCTCACTGGATAGCTAGAGGAATCTGAGTAATTACAATTTCCCTAGGTCTCAATTTTCTCACATTTATTAAACATGAAATCCTTTCTTCAAACAAAACCATAAAAAGTGAAGACTTTTTTTTTTTAATGTTTATTTGTTTTTGAGAGAGACAAAGTGCAAGGGGGGGGGGGAGAGGCAGAGAAAGGGGGAGACACAGAATCTGAAGCAGGCTCTAGGCTCTGAGCTGTCAGCACAGAGCAGAACGCAGGGCTCAAACTCACGTACTGTGAGATCATGACCTGAGCCAAAGTTGGTCACTTAACCGACTGAGCCACCCAGGTGCCCCAAAAAGTGAAGACTTTTAAGTAGACTTGTGATCTAAGTGCTCTAAAAACAAAAACACTAGTAAAACATAGCAAATATCCTTTAGAACCCATAGCCGATTTCATAGGAAAGTAAGAAATTTCCAGAATTCAGAAGGAATCTGTGAGCCCAGCCATTGTTTGCTATGCCCCCTGCATGCTCCGGTCAAGCCTCCATCATGGTTTACTGTGAGCCAATGTGAAAGGTCTTGTCTCCCCAGCAACTTGCCCCTCCAAACCATTCTCCTAGGTGCAGCCAGAATGGGCTAAGATATAAAATACAAACAAAATCAATTAACTTCCCTGTTTGAATCCCTTCTGTGTTCAGCCACTGCTATAAAGATAAAGCCTAAAATCTTATCATGGACCCAGCCTACCTCTCCTAGCCAGTATCCAGCTATACTGGTTTTCTCTGGGTCTCTGAACAAAGAAATTCCTCTGCCGGAAACAGACCTTACTCTGCTTGCCCCCTGCCCCAGCTTTCTCTCAGCTCATCATCCTCCAGTGCTCTACTCAATGGCATTGGAAAGATTTTCCCTGATTCCCCCCAAACCAAGACAGCCTCCCTTGATTATACTCCTTCAGTTTTCTGTACTTCTTCCTAGCATTCATTACAATTTCAACCACACAAGGATTTAGTCGTTTCATATCTGTCTCTCCTGCTATAATTTAGGCTCCAGGAAGGGAGGGATTGTATCTATCTTATTCTCTATTATATATATAATATTCCATATATATCCTATATAATAGTCAATATAATAGAACATAATATAACCCCCGTAATGAGCATGGAATTTTCCACAGGTGATTGAAAATACATTGAGTGAATGATCTATGTGTACCTGAGGCTAATATTAAGTACTCTTCACCTCACCCCTAATATTCTGCCCACTACTTTATTATAAGGTAAGAATTTCGTTTCCTTTTTATTAAGAACTCTTTTTAAGTTTACTTTTATTTATTCTGAAAGAGAGATAGAGAGCAAGCTGGGAAGGACAGAGGGAGAGAGGGCTACAGAATCCCAAGCAGGCTCCATGCTGCCAGCACAGAGCCCAACAAAGGGCTGGAACTCACAAACCGCGAGATCATGATCTGAGCTGAAATCAAGAGTCAGATGCTTAACTGAGGAAACCACCCAGGCACCCCAGAATTTCTTTAAATAGGGGAAATATTTGGGGTGCCTGGGTGGCTCAATTGGCTGAGGGTCCGAGTCTTGATTTTGGCTCTCGTCATGATCCCATGGTTATGGGATGGAGACCCACACTGGGCTCTGTGCTGAGCCTGATTAGGATTCTTTCTGTTTCTCTCCCACTGCCCCAGCTGGTGTGTGTGCACTAATTAAAAAAAAAAAAAAAAAAAAAAAAAAAAAAAAAAAAAAGTTCTTCTGCCCATGCTCTGACCATGAGCTTAGAGAAAGACATTTTCTAGGACTAAAACCTCCACCTCAGAACTTTAAACCAACGAAGGTGTCAAACACTTTTTCTTCTCTCTCCTGAGAACGAACTGATAAGGAGAATCCTATAGAAATTCCACCCTAATTCATAATGCCTAACTTTTCTCATCTTTTATTATACACAGTAAAAGTAACCAGAAAAAGTAATTTTTGAATAGTATCAAGAGGGTCGGGGCGCCTGGGTGGCGCAGTCGGTTAACCGCCGACTTCAGCCAGGTCACGATCTCGCGGTCCGGGAGTTCGAGCCCCGAGTCAGGCTCTGGGCTGATGGCTCAGAGCCTGGAGCCTGTTTCCGATTCTGTGTCTCCTTCTCTCTCTGCCCCTCCCCTGTTCATGCTCTGTCTCTCTCTGTCCCAAAAATAAATAAACATTGAAAAAAAAAAAAAAAGAGGGTAAATTGCTATTTCAGATTTGATTTTATTTTTTTAAAAAATTTTTTTGTTTATTTATTTTTGAGAGAGAGAGAGAAAGACAGAGTGCGAGTGGGGGAGGGGCACAGAGAGAAGGAGACAGAATCCAAAGAAGGCTCCAGGCTCTGAGCTGCCAGCACAGAGCCCGATGCAGGGCTCAAACTCACCAGCCATTGAGATCATGACCTGAGCTGAAGACGGACACTTAACCGAATGAGCCACCCAGGCACCCTTCATATTTTATTTTTTAATCTGAAAAGTTAACTTTAATTTCTACAATTATAAAAAAAAAGATAAATATCTCCCCACCTGGCATTTCCAAAGATCCATAGATAAGGTATTACTTAAGATTTACCTATCATGACCTCCTTTTGCAAATCTCCTACAACCTACAAATTTTTTAACAATCACGATAGGCACTGTTTCTTGTTAGAAACCCTAGTTATATCTCACAAAACCCTTTACCAACCAACCAACAAAGCTTGGTGGTAGAAATAAGCGTAATATCTGGAGTACTTTCGTTAGCCTTTGCTAACTTTTAAGAGTATGATGACTTTTTTCTTAGGCTATTTTATTTCATGAAGAGCAATCCAAAACATTTAATTGTTCCACAGAGACCTCATTTTCAATTCCTTAAGAATCCCTTCTGGTCCCTCTCTGAATCTCCCTAGATCCTCTAGGGGCTATTTTATGGATTATTGCAATAGTCTGCTCAGTGCTGAGAATTTAAAGATCTATTATCTTTCATTTACTCATTCCTTCAACAACTACGGGTCAGGACTATGAGCAGCACTGGTGTTAGATACAGGCAGTGTCCAGCTCTAGCAGAGACTAGCTGACTGCTCAGCTCACTAAGTCATTTGCTCTTTGCCCAGATACAGACCTAGACCACTTTCCCAGCCTATTTAGGTGTGGCCCCATGTCTGAGCCCCGTGGCTTAGGGGAGTAGGGCATAAGTCCTATATGACAGTAGCAGACCCGATCTGCCACACTTCCTTCCCCTTTTTCTTCTTCTTTTTTTTAATGTTTATTTATTTTTGAGAGAGGGAGAGAGAGAGAAAGAGAGAGAGAGAGACAGAATCTGAAGCAGGCTCCAGGCCCTGAGCTGTCAGCACAGAAACTGACACAGGGCTCAAACCCACAAACCATGAGATCATGTCTTGAGCCGAAATCAGAAGCCTAACCAACTGAGCTACCCAGGTGCCCTCTTTCCCTTTACAAAGTAAACATTTACTGAAACTGGCTGAACCACCAGATGGAACTTGAGACCCCAACTTGTGCTTGGAGTAGAGTCACCTGACAATCAGAAACGTCTCTTTTGGACTTCACTGAGGCAAGAAATAAATCTCTACTGCATTTAGCTACTTAGATGTAGGAGTTTATCTCCTATGCTAGCTACTAGTGCCCTAAAACACTGCAGTAAAAATCAAATGGGAAACTATCTTTAATAAGCAGTATACAGTACAGTGCTTTGGTAGTGGTGAAATGTGCTATAATCCAAGTTCAGAAGATGGCCTGGGAGTCAGGCATACAGGAGATGACATCTGAATTAAATTTTAAAGGCTAAGTGTCAGGCAAGCTAAGCAGGGAAAGGGTATTCAAGGCAGAATTTCAGGTACAAAAGCTCCCAAGCAGGAAAGAGCAATGTCAAAAGATTAGAAATTTGGGAAGCGTTTACTTTAAGGAGGATGTTGGAGATATGAGCCTAAAGAGGTATACAGAGGCAAACTAATGGAGGAGGAATAGACATCTAGCAGGCAAAGAACAGGTGGGCAGAGGGCATTCTGGGTAGGAAAACAGAATGTATGAGAGCCAGAGTTATTAAAGAGCACAGTGATGTCTGGAAGTTAAACACAAATTAGCAGAAAAATAAGACAGGTGGGACAATGAGAATGGAGTAGAAGTTAAGACCTTTGTTCTCCTTCCCTTGATTCTGAAGACAATACAGCACTAAGGAGTCTTAAGCAGGGGGTAATGGAACATATTTTCTCTTTATAAATATTACTCTGGTCAGAAGTCATGTGGAAAACAGATGAGGTTTTATATAGTCTTTTAACCAAACAGTGCTGGTGGAGGGGTCTCCTACCAAAAATGTTATTGTGATGACATTGAATTCAACCTTAACATTTGATGACAGATAAGTTTTAATGCTAATAGATCATCATAAGGATGTGCCAGATTAGGAAAGACTAGAAGCAGGGAGACACATTAGGAGGCTCTCAAGATTGTCTAGGACACTGATGGTGAGAGTCTGAGCTAAAGTGGAACCAGAAGAAATAAAGAAGAGGGCAAGCATTTGAGAAATACCGGGCTCTGTGCTAACAGCAAGGAGCCTGGAGCCTGCTTCAAATTCTGTGTCCCCCTCTCTCTCTGCCCCTCCCCTGCTCACACTCTGTCTCTCTCTCTCAAAAATAAATAAACATTAAATTTTTTTTTTAATTTGAGAAATCAAAGAGGGGGACACAAACATCAGAGATGACTTGGGTTATCTTGGATGAGTAGAGACACGGTAATGCTAGTCACCCAAGAGGGGCACAACATAGAAGAAAAATTGGGAGGAAAAAAAAGTTTGGTTTTGGGAATGCTGATACTGAGGAGACCAAGGTACATCCAAGTGGAAATGGTGAGTCTTCATTTGGAAAGAAATACAGGCTCAGGTTGGCAAAGATCAGAAAAGGGGATAAATTGCATTGTTTCATCAATGTATAGAGGTCCCAGTAGAAGCCTGAATGAAAGCAACAGAGATTGTTCAGTGTCAGTAGAAAGGAGGGCCAGGTATGGAAGCTTAGGGGCCACTTCCATTTCAGCATCCAACCAACTAAAAAAAGAGATGGACGGAGTAGGAGGAAAGCACTTCCGAAGCAATGTCCCAAGTCCAGAACGGTACAATCATAACATGCAACCAAGCATGTTAAATACTGCAACAGTCAGACCCAGAGGCTTCTATATTGGTGATACACAAGATCTTGGAGACCTCCTGGGTAAAAGTTTAGTGGAATGGTGTCAAGAATGAAAGCCAGGTTATGGTGAATGTGGGGAAGGCAATGATGTGAAACCAGCAAATGTCACTATTCTTTTTAGAAATTTTGCAAAATGGCTGGAGATGGAAAGAAATGTAGGATGGAGGAAAGACTTTCCTAGGAAGAAGAAACATGAAAATGTCCATAAGCATGGGGGATGGTTGTGATGAAGGGGAAGACACTGAAGATGAAAAAGCCTGGGGAGAATGATAGCTATGGTTGTGCTGAGCATGGCTGGTGTAGAGACTTGTCAGATCACTGTGTTGTACACCTGAAACTAATGTAACACCATGGATCACCTATTCCTCAAAAGAAATTCAATCAATCTTTAGAAGGAAAAAAAAAAAAAAGCCTGAGGATAACAGGCACCAGTAGGATCCAATAGGATCCAGTAGGATCACTAGTATCACTAGTACCTAGAAAGAGAGATGTAAACACAACAAAGGTATTAAGCACTGATTGACTGGATACATGGGACTCATCTGAAAACCAGCAACACCTTTTTAGACAATCTGTGGATACATGCTGTTTCAGTCCTACTTTCCAACTAGTTCTCTTTAGAACTTTGTTATAATTTGTAATTTAAATGAAGTATTTTGTATTCCAATGCCACTAACTTTGTGCCATTTCAATTGAGTCAATAAAAAAAAAAAACTTTTTCTATTTTGTCTTTACTTCTCTATGTTTAAATCAGGTTATCTGCTTCTTATCTGCCTTGCTCAACTAGACATTTAATAAAATGGGTGTTCTTCTAGTTTTGAATGTTTCATGGAACAAAAGGTGACAAAGGGATCTAGAGTCAGAGAATACAAACTGGAGTCTAGTTTTATCTTACACTAAATGTACACAGGTTTAGTATTTGCATCATAGGAATTATAAATAAACTTCCTTATTGGACTATTATGAGATAACATCAATTAAAAAGTCTGTACAAATATAGACTTCACAATTCAAAAAAAATAATAATGTGATAATGTGGAAATGTTGGGGTTTGAAGCAAACGGTCAAGAAAGAATTCTTGAGATTTCTTTGGTGCAAAAAGGTAGTTTTATTAAAGCACAGGGATAGGACCTGTGGGCAGATAGAGCTGCCTTGGGGTTTTGTTTTGGTTTTGGTTTGTTTTTTAATGTTTATTCATTTTTGAGAGAGAGAGAAAGAGAAAGATCATGAGTGGGGGAAGGGCAGAGAGAGAGGGAGACACAGAATCTGAAGCAGGTTCCAGGCTCTGAGCTGTTAGCACAGAGACCTACTCAGGGCTCAAATCCACAAACTGTGAGATCAGGACCTGAGCCGAAGCTGGATACTTAACCAACTGAGCTACCCAGGGGCCCAGCACTGGAGTTTTAACAGGTGACTAATTACACACTTTTAAGTTGGGAGGGGGTTAGGAATGGAGTCAGTCTCTAAGTAATCTTGGAAGCAAGGTTCCCAGGACGTTGAGGGGGGTAGCTCTTGTTACAAAAAGGTCATTTATTACTATCTAATAAAACCTTAGTCATAAGACCCTTCAGATGTGTATCAATGAGCTATAAGCTTTGGGGATGATTGCCAACATAGACCTTGAGGGGTTGAGATAAAGGAAGTTTCCAAAGTAACTGTTATATGTTAAAAAAGATTTACAGGATCCTGGAGGGTCAGGATAATGTTAAGCTAAGATTGCCTTTCGTCCCTTAGCAAAGTGTCATCATCAAAACAGCTGAGCTCACAGAGGAAGGTCACTCTGCCTGCCTCAAGGACTTGTCAATGGGCTGTAAGTAGCAAGGAAATTTAATCTTTTCCTTTGCCTTTGTTTCCCACATCAATAATTCCCTTAAGGAACAAAATAACATCATTTCTACAGATATATATTTCATTCAGTAAACAACAAAAATCAACCAGCAAAGTTAAGTGAGATTGAAAAAAACCTTCCTTTGAGGTTCTCCAAGGGGATTATTGATTTCTGAGAACATACAAGGAAGGTATGTTTTGGACAAATAGCCCCTATCATTCAGAGTGAAATATTGACGGTAAGCATTTAAAGCATAAAGATAAAAATGGACACAATGATCGAAAGGAATTAAGCATATTTGTGGCTTGGCATTTTATATTAATTTTTTATGCATAAACAACAATTTAAATTTTTGTTCAACATTTATTCATTTTTGAGAGACAGAGAGAGACAGAGCATGAGTTGGGGGAAGGGCCAAGAGAGAGGGAGACACAGAAACCAAAGCAGCCTCCAGCCTCCAAGCTATCAGCACACAGCCCAACGTGGGGCTTGAACCCACAAACCATGAGATGATGACCTGAACCGAAGTTGGATGCTTAACCAACCAAGCCACCCAGGCACCCCTATAGTGGATTTTGTTTCCAATTTGCTGTTGGTATTTTGCTCTTTTTGAGTTGCCTTTGTTACAAGCTATGTGCTGCTTGTATATTATTATCTTTGAGAAATTATCAAAGTAAGGATTTTTAAAATTAATTTATGTTTTTTAGTCATCCCTACACCCAATGTGGGGCTTGAACTCATGACCTGGAGATCAAGAATTGCATGGTCTTCCAACTGGGCCAGGCAGGTGCCCCTAAAGTAAGGTTTTTTGATGAGAAACTAAGCTCTTGATTTTTAAAATAATTATAAGCCATTCTAAGGCCTAACGATATATGGAGACATTGAGCCTTACATTTATCAGCTTTGAAGAGTTACCACCCACTTGTTTGTATGAGCACTGGGTGTTGTATGTAAGCAATGAACCATGGAATCTACCCCCAAAACCAAGAGTACAGGGTACACACTGTATGTTAGCCAATTTGAAAATAAATTATATTTAAAAAAAAAATGAAGAGTTAGCACCCAACATGAGCAAATCCCAAGAGAAAAATCTTCTTTAGACTCAACCATTTACTGTTTTTATTTTCTTTTGTTTTTTTGTTTTATTCAGTGCTATGCTTTTGACTCTACTTGAAGATTCTTCAGGTAAGTCCAACCCACAATGGTCTTCTTAGATTTTGAATTTCTTTGTTAGAACCAATGTTATTTAACCATTTCATTCATTGACTATTTTACCCTTGACTCTAATAGAATCTCCTATGAATGTCACGTATACTCTTTTGGTGTTTTCCACAATTTTCATCCCACTGCTTTGTGTGTATAGTCAATAATGCATTTAACTGCAAGCATTTAACTGAGTTTTCCTGCCCATTAGTCCAAGCCTTAACATCACTACTAATTGAGCATGGTAAGACTACTACTTCATCAGTTTGGCCCACCACCCAGGGACAGCGCTGGAATACCAATTCTCTAAGGCAGCCAGAAGACTGGTCCATAGTAGTCAGGATCAACAGTGCTGGGAAGGACAGCACACAGACTCAAAAATCTCAGTGATTTAATATAACCAAGATACATATTTCTCCTTTCCTTGCTGGTCTCATATATATGTGATCACTTCTACCATTTTGTTGTTATACCACCACCACAAGACAGGGAACAGGCTGGGAATCTTAAGGGGCCAGGCCTGGAAGTGACCATGGTCCTTTGCCCTCATCTTATGTGCAGAGCTAGTCACATGGCCCAGACCTGTCAGGGAGGCTGGGGAATGTGGAAAGCATACAGATATTTTGTTAAGCACTATTGTCTCTGGTCATCTAGTCTAAACTTCTTCTTTGTTTTTTTTCTCAACTAAAATTGAAAACAACTTGACCATCTCTGTCATTGTCACTCCTTAAGTCTGAGCAGCATTAGGAAAGTTTACTTTCCATCTCAGTGGGTTCCTTGAACAAACGGTTTGGGAAGTAACAGAGACACAGTAATGCAGGGGTGCAATCACGAGTTCACAACAGTGTTAGGCTGCAACTGGGACTCTGAATTTTAGGGCTTTTTCGAGTTTTGTGGAGATTTCACTAGGCGAGCAAAGGTTGGGGAAGCATTCTCTATTTGGAACTACTTGTCAGCTTCTCAGCTACTTCTGATAATGACCACTGTAGGTTCAGGTGACCAATGAATGCATGCCGCAGGCTTAATAACCTCTCACTCTCATAGTCAAGGGGGCCACTTTGATGCAGCCCTGGGAAAGTAATTCAAAACTGGTTGTGATTCACTTAATATGGCAGGGGTAGGACGCTTTTCTTCAGTGATCCAGATTGAGAAATAAAACAGGACAGGTTCAAACATCCAACAAAAAAATGGGTTGTTGTTTTTTCAGGCCTCTGCATTCCTCAGAAGGAAAAATAGACACTAACGCACTGCTGTGAAACAGGTATCCTAGGAATAGTCTAGCATGCTTGCAGTTTTGCTTCACTGGAAAATTTCAATAATTTAAAGTTAACTGACTTGATTTTTCAGTCTGATTTAGACGCACTCTGTTACACAGTCCCAGACAGGGACAGGCAGCTGGCACTTGTTTGTGCGATCACTCTCCAGACAGTAATAACTGTCACAGTATTACCTTTCACTCACAGCAGTTATCTCCAAGGAGCTCCAGCACCAAAATTCTGTTTGACGGGTAGAAATACGGCCCTTTCGTGTGCTCAGTGTAGTGAGAAGCAATTGCAACATAACTGTGATGACGGGCAACCATTCTACGACATTGCACTATGGCTGCAATGGCGATCACAGGCTACCACTCATCAATAGATTTTTCTGGCTTGGAGGGATCTATTAAATACCAGCAGATGGAGTTGTGAGCGTCCTTGGAGAACTGACTAATTCCACAACCTGTGGAAATGCTCTCCTTCCGTTCACGGCTTGGTCTTTTTTGGAGACAGAAAACAAGTATGATAGGGAAACTGAAAGACGGGAAAGGAGCTGCCAGAGCCTAGAAGATGTTCTCCTGTCTTCACTGTTCCAAGAGCTCAAGCTTAGTCAAAACCCCAGTGCTCTTGCCAGGGAAACCCTCTACTTTGATCACACTGGAAATCAGAACTCTGCCCAGATTACTTACTCAGCAAGGGATAGGCCCTACCAACCTGCACAGGTCATTTTTTGCTTTTGGACTCTACTGGTCTTCTCAGGTTGCCGTAAGAAATACCACCGACAAGTCAGCTTAGAGAGCATGGATTTTTCGTACAGTTCTAGAGGCTGGAAGTCTGAAATCATGGTGCTGGTATGATCAGGATTTGGATGAGGACCCTCTTCCTGCCTTGCCGATGGCTTCCTTCAGACCATGTCTTCACACTAGAGACAAAGAGCAAACTCTCTGGTATTTATTCTTACAAGGGCTCTAAATCCTAATTCTTATAAACGCTCTACCTTCACGACCTCATCTGCACCTAATTACTCCACAAAGTCCCATCTCCAAAGAGCATCACAGTGGGGCCAGGGCTTCAACATGTACATTTTGGGTAAGACGTTAGTTTAGCCCATAGCACTAAAGTAGGAACAGGAGGATTCTAGTAGTATCTTGATGGATCTCCCTGTTCCTCACTAGATTCTACAAGCTCAACAGGTCTTTGAAAAATGGTAATCATATAACATCGCTCCCTATACAAAATCCTCTAATGACCTCCCACCATACTTAGAGAAACTATTCCATGGACTATGAGGTTCCTTATGATTCACACCCTTCTTTCTTCTAGTTCCTTCTTTGTTGACTTCACACTTGCCATACCAGGTCTCTCACTGTTCCCCAAGCATACCATGCTCACTTCTCCTTCAGGAACTTTGCAGTTGCTATCTCCCTGGTCGGGAGCACTTTTCCAGATCTTTGAATGGCTTGTTCTCGGTCTTTATTTTCACCTTAACTATCACCTTCTTGAGACACTCCTCTTTCTCCTGTTCTCTCTACCTGTATGTTCTGGTTCATGTAAGTACCATATCTTCGAAGGGCTTCATATATGAAACTTCACCTATTTTCTTTTTATAATCTCAGTAACTGGAGCACTGCTCAGAATAGAATAGGTACTAAATTAGCATTCATCACAAAAAGTAAATTGACACATATGTCAAGGACTGCCTTGTATATATTGTCATCCTAATCCTCTCTTTTGGTCTCCAGCCCTGTATACCTGCTTCCTTGATGTCCTACATTGACCATTTTATAGACATCTCAAATTAAAAGTTTTCAAAATTGATCACTCTATCCCTTAAAACGTACATTTTCTCCTATGTCCCTCTTCACATAGTGATCCAAGGAAAGTCTGGGCATCATCTTTAATTTTTTCCTCTTCCTCTCCTCCTTGCATGCAGTAAGTAATCAATCCAATTACTCTATTTCTGAAACACGTCACGCCTCTTTTCCTCCTCGCCCCATCTCTACCACGGTCACTTGTCCAAAATGCCACCATCTCTTGCTGGGAGCACAGCATCCTGCAACAAGTCTTCCCACTTTCATTCTTGGCACTGTCTCCCCCTGTCTATTTTCCACACAGCAGCCAGGGGTGCCTGGGTGGCTCAGTCGGTTAAGCGTCTAATTGTGGCTCAGGTCATGATCTTGCAGTTTGTAAGTTCGAGCCCCACGTCGGGCTCTGTGCTGACAGCTTGGAGCCTGGATCCTGCTTCAGATCCTGTGTCTCCCTCTCTCTCTCTGTCCCTACCCCTTTAACACTCTGTCTCTCAAAGATGAATAAATGTTAAAAAAATAAATAAAAAATAAAATAAATAAACAGCAGCCAGAGTGATGCAGGGCATTTATTTTAATAGCAACAGGTAATATGCTACTAACAGCTACTCTTTGGGCACCTGAAGACAAACCAAAACAAACATGAGTTTGGCCCCCTCAAAGACTAAAAATGCAAATCTGTACATGTAACTACTCTATATTAAAAGTTTAAAGGGGCCCATGGGTGGCCCAGTCAGTTAAGCATCCACCTCTTGATTTTAGCTCAGGTAATGACCTCCCGGTTGGTGAGATCAAGCCCCAGATCAGACTCTGTGCTGAGACTATAGAGCCTGCTTGGGATATATTCTCTCTCTCTCTCTCTCTCTCTCTCTCTCTCTCTCTCTCTCTCTCCCCTGCTCACATGCATGTGTGTGCTCTCTCTCAAAATAAATAAATAAACATTAAAAAAAAAAAAGGCTTAAAAAGCGCTCTCACCACCCTTAGAATAAAAGCTAGTGTCTTCACCAGGCCATGAGTATCTGTGTGATCTGGCCTGTCAATTTCTCTCCTCATAGCTTGTACAGCCCTCCCCCTGCCTCTCTTAGCTCTGGTTGCAATGGCCTCGCAGCCCTTTGAAACTGCCTGCCACCTGCTTTTCCCCTTCGGAGTTTTCATGCAGGATCTTCCCTGTCTGGGAAGGGATTTCCTCCACTCTCATCCTAAATAAGTAATCTCTGCTTCTCCTAGGACTCAACTGAAATGTCACTCTTCAATGATTACTCCCATAAAGCACCTGTTCAAAACTGGGCCCCTCTTGTTAAACTCTCTTCACAGCACTTCCATCTGGTTTTAACATAGTTGGTAATTACAGATTTATCTGTAACTGCTCAATAGCTGCTTTTGCCATTATACTGAAAGCTCCAGGAGCTCAGAAGTCATGATCTGCTGCTTGTTTGTTTGTTTTTTTAATGTTTATTTATTTTTGAGAGAGAGACAAAGTACGAGACTGGAAGGGACAGAGAGAGAGGGGACAGAAGATCTTAAGTGGGCTCTGTGCTGAGAGCAGAAAGCCCTACACAGGGCTCAAACTCATGAATCGTGAGACCATGACCTGAGGCCAAGTCGTACTCCTAACCAACTGGGCCACCCAGATGCCCCTATGGTCTGTTTTTTTTTTTTTTTACCTGCCTTTTCTTCAGAGGCTAAGCTTAATACCAGGTACACAGTGAGCATTCAATAAATATTATCGTAACCCAAATAAGTGGAACACTCTTTTCCACCCCAACAAGTACCCAATGACCTTTTATCTCTTGCCCCTTGAGTGGCCAAAAATAAAATGCACCAGCAGGTTACTACAACGTAGGATATCCCAAGTAACTGGGGAAAGAAGTAGTATTTTAACCATGGTTTTCAGCGAACTTGTTTAGTCTTTTGCTCAAGAACAGAGGTTTTGGGGTCCCTGGGTGGCTCAGGTGGTTGACTGTCCAACTTCAGATCAGGTCATGATCTCACGGTTTGTGAGTTTGAGCCCTGCGTCTGTCTCTGTGCTGACAACTCAGAGCCTGGAGCCTGCTTCGGGTTCTGTCTTCCTCTCACTCTGCCCCTCTCCTGCTCACACTCTCTCAAATATAAATATTAAAGAAATTAAAAACAAAAGAGAATTAAAGAATTTTCTGTAAATAGTGGAAAGAATCATGTTTTCTGGTAAGGAACTTACATTTGGTATTTATTTGTCTTCTATTGTTTGTAAAGCATACCTTTAAATCTATTTTTCATGATAAACTGATAATTTATTAATCAAAGTATTGGGATTTTATAATTAAAGTGAAATTCTGCTACACAAAAGTGTGAAGACACATGTGTTCTATCCAGTGATTCAGTTATTCTTAACTAAAATTACTCTGCCATACTTAACATAGGACTTAGCGTAGATTTTTTTTCCCTAAAGTTTTACTTAGATAAATAATTTCTATACCCAATGTGGGGCTTGAACTCATCAGAGCAAAAGTCACATGCTCTTCTGACTGACCTAGCCAGGAGCCCCACTGACATAGATTTTTAAAGTCCAAAATACTATTTTTTTAAACAATAACAATTATTATTATTACTAACAACCACAAAAGGCCGTACCTCTAAATCCAGGTATTTTTAATGGAAATACAAAGGATGAAGTAGTCATCATAATACGAAGCTATTTTGGGATCAGGCCCGAAGCCATCGGCTATAACTGATTAAATCAAACAGAGGGCCAAAACCAAGATATCTCAATCAAGGCTGGCAATCTAGACAGGGCCCATGGGCTAATTTTCTATATTTAAGTGGCTGAAAAGTAACCAGTAGAAAATATTTTATGATATGAAAAAAACCTGAATCAAATGCAAATTTCACACAACCATGCCTATGAGCTTACACAGTGTCTAGATGTACTTTCACACTGTGATGGCAAAGTTAAATAGCTGCAACAGAGACTTCTCAAGAGTTTTTGACTGTAACCTCAATAGTAAGTTTTACATGGAGCACTGTATATTCGCAGACACATAGCTGTAAAGCTTCCCCAGACAGTATTCACACTGCTACAATGTGCTCTACTGTGTTCTGTTCAATTCTATTTCACTTAAACCATATTTATAATGTTTCCGATTCTGACCCACTAATGATAGCTACTCATAGTTTAAAAAAAATTAATTTGGGTTTGTTTTCTCAATCCTGGTTATGTAATAAATCACTTAGGAAGCTCTTGAAAAAATACTAGGCCAGTCAAATCAAAATCTCTGGGCACCTGGGTATCACTCTTCAAAAACAGCAAGCAAATTAACAGCCCCTCTGGCTGACGCTGAGGAGCCTGGGCTGAACACTAATCCCCTTGCTATTCAAAGCAGGGGTCTTCAGACGAAAGGCATCAACACCTGGCAGTTTCCTAGCAACTCATAAACTCAGGACCCAACCCAGACCTACTAAATCAGATTCTACTTTTTAACAAGATCCCCAGATAATGACATGCCTGTTGAAGTGTGGAAGCACGGATCTAAACCAAGAAACAGTTTTTGATTAAGCACTGCAGCATTAGATTATGCTCTCCTCTTTGGGAAAGGAAAATTGCGTATTTGCCTCCGGTTATTATTGAATTTGGACCGGCAAGGGCAAAATGTGAAATGGCAGAAATAAAATGTGCCCAGAGAGAAAAGCTGTTTCATGTGTGGGAGTTTCTACCTGTAGAAGGCCATCCCACTCCAAAAAAGATGGGGGAGTGTTGCTGGAATCCAAGACTGTAACGTGAGTGACCTTGATGTGCCAAGCCCAACCAGACCTCCAAGTGGGGTCCAAGCATATGGCAGCCCTGCCCTCCTCCCCTCCCGCTGCTGCAGCCAGACCCATTATACAGTTTCTCTAATCCAACCTTTGCACCTAGGCCAGAACCAGACTGGCTTCTAGGAATCAGAGGACAGGCTCTACTACTGTCCACTTGATCAGAAACATCCGTGTTTTAGAAACCAAAGCTCTCTGGTGCATTTCATCCCAGTAAGAGCAAAGGAGGAGGTTCTGAGTTTGCTCTGGTTGCCGAATAGGAGGCTTCCCAGGGACACAGTGAGTCACAGAGGAGCCACGGAGGGGTGAGGTCTCCAGCAACCTACACAAACTCCTTGGCAACTGGAACCTTGGGCGGAAAGTTTTCCCTCTGTAATTTCCTCAGGCCTCTTCCACAGTTTCAACTATTTGTGTTCTCACAGCATTTCCAAATGCTGGTTTTACCCTCTGCTGACCTGAGCAACTCTATTTGGTATCGTTAACTTTTTAAGTGCTGGTAAGAGACCGCAACATTGAGTTTAGATTTTGCTTTGTTCTGTTTTTGGTGGGGGAGAGAGGATGTAAAGCAGAGGTACTAGATTTAGAAGCATATATGGATAGAAATTTCATCAAATATCACAAGGTCTAGGCATGAGTATCAGAAGACACCTTTTTCTTCACTTCTTCTTCCCCCGACAAATACCAACAGTAAGAAAACAAACAAACCAAAAACAGACCTAATGACCACATGTTCATTGACCACATGTTAACCTCTCTAGAGAAGCCTTCACAACTTGGATGTTATTGCTCTCAGTCCCCACCAGGGAGAGAGAACTCTTCCTAGGGCAGGGGTTCTCAAAGGGTGGTACCAGGAGAAGCCACTTCACTTGGGAACTTGACAGAAATGCACATTCTCGGGCCTTACCCCTACCAAAACTACTAAATCATAAGTGCTGGGGCTGGGGCCCAGCCCTCCAGGTGGTTCTGAGGCATGCTAAAATTTGAGGACCTCGGTTCTAGGGAATAACTAAATTCACACCAGCTACAAATTAAACTGGTCTCAAAGATAGGTTGATCAGTTTCAGAAAACAGCTAGTTACTAACCTACCCTATCGTTAAAAAAAAAAAAAAAAAAAAAAGTTGAGTTTATGAAACAGGATTCTGAGCATAGATAAAGACTAACTTTTTATGGCCACCATTGGACATTTCCAGTAAGGGCTTAAAAAGTTGTATGGGTAGGTCATCTTTTGTTGATGATGTACTCGGACGGACATGAATCTGTCAAAAGGAAAAGAACACACTGCTCTCATTTTTGCCACTGAATTATAACTTCCAGTCAATAAACTAGACAAATTAACGTCTACCTGGAACGAATTAAAATACCTCTAAACAAGGTGAAGTTGACCTATCAAGATTCACTTACCACGAACAAACCTCTGTTCCCATTAGTGCTTTAAAAGGTAAATTAACACACATACAAAGACACATGTAGTGCCTAAGGTATGTTTGCCCAGTGAACCATAAACTATGGTTTAGCAGGGATTTCTGAACAAAGCAGACTCCAAGTTGCTACCCAATCCTCTGGGACAGCTGTAGTTAGTTCCTAGAGGAGCCCAATCCCAACATCTATGTAGGCTCCAAGTAGAAACATCTTGAGATCACACTAATGTATGTTAAGGGTTGCCAAACAATAACAAAGGGATTAGAGGCAAATGATTTTTCACTTAGAAAAATTTTTTAAAAAGGTTAAATTTTGGGTAATATTTCTATAACAACCCACATGGTTTACTGGAAGCAGAAAAAGAACATTCCAAGTGGAGAAAATTTGTTTCTGCTTAAAATTTACATAACATGCATTTATTCATGCATTAATCTGTTACTTATTCTTTCTTCTCTCCTCTTCACACTTTGAGGTCTCTTTGCTTAAGGGATGGATAGTCATCATTAGTGAGGAGTGCTCTGACATAATTATTGATTACCAAGAAAACACAAAAGTTGTGGTTATTTACAAACTGTGTGACCTTGGTAAGTTATTTCATTTTTTAAAAAAATATGTTTTATTTTATTTTAATGTTTATTTATTTTGAGAAAGAACACTTATGTACAAGTGGCAGAGGAGCCAAGAGAGACGGAGAGATGGAGAATCCCAAGCAGTCTCCATGCTGACACAGCACAGAACCTGATGCAGGGCTTGATGTTGTGAACCATAAGATCATGACCTGAGCCAAGATCAAGAGTCAGATGCTGAATCGACTGAGCCACCCAGATGTCTGCCCCTTGAACAAGCTGTTTTAGCTCTCAAGAGCCTGTAATCATTTCTGCAACAAAATTATAATACTTCTTTTATACTGTTCTTGATAATAGATGTCCTATACATTCTACCAATAGAATTTTCTCTTAATAAGGGGGAACACAGTGGAGAAACACACCAGACATTTATTTGGGTACTTTATTTTGCTTTGCAAACTAAATATCAACATGCCAAACTTCTTTGTTTATTCCAGATATCCTTTCAATTCAGAATGTCCAAAGAGAAGTTATTCCCCCATCCAACAAAGCCTTTTTTTTTTTTTTTTTTTAAATCAGGGCTTCCCAGCCACATTATTCCTATTAATCACACTAATCTTATCTTTTGCTTTCTTTATAACCTAATGAATCCAAAGAACATCACAGAGCTACTGTTTCTTTATTTGTAACTTCTCCCTTACCTTCCTTATCTCCTTGCCTCATTCTCTTGTGTTTGGACAAATGCAATAGTCTTGTATCTTTTTCTGGGCTTTCAGTATCTTTTCCTAGTCAGTCTTAAAAGTGTAGTGAATGATCAGACAACCCTCAGCACTATCCTGACTGGATTGGATTCCTAGCTCCACCCTTTCATTGTTATATGAACTCAGGCAAGTTATTTCAACAGAAATAGCTCCCATTTTTTCACCTGGAGAATGGATGTCACAAAATTATCTTACTTTTCTTTTAATTAAGTGATATAACTGATATACAATACTTAGAGTACTCAGTTCAGAACAAGCACTGTATAATTGTTATTCTTTTATTCATTGGCCAATTAATATGACTAAATCATATTTGATCATGGCATTGCCTACTCTGGAAAAATCCAGAACAGTTTCCCAGAGCCAATAAGTTATATTCTAGGGGCACCTGACTGGCTGAGTCAGAAGAACATGTGACCTTTGCTCTTGGGTTTTTAAGTTCAAGCCCTACATTGCGTGTAGAGATTGCCTAAAAATAAAATCTTAAAAAAAAATTGGGGGCGCCTGGGAGGCTCAGTTGATTAAGCATCCAACTTGTGCTCAGGTCATGATCTTGCAGTTTGTGGGTTTAAGTCTCGCATAGGGCTCCATGCTGACAGATCAGGGCCTGGAGCGTGCTTCACATTCTGTGTCCTCTCTCTCTGCCGCTCCCCAACTTGCACTGTGTGTGTGTCTCTCTCTCTCTTAAAAAATGAATAAACATTAAAAAAACTAAAGGAAAAAAGTTAGATACTAGAGCAGAATGTTCATAAATGGCTGGTAATTTTATTGGAAAACAGGTATTCTAGATATTCCTTAATGTGTTTACCTGAAGCAACTATGTCAACTAACACAGAAAGGAAAGCTAATATTTGGACGCTAATACAAGGGAGAAAAACACTTGCAATCCAATCTGGAGGACTCATGTGTTTTAAGATAGCCTCTCTGTTTCTTACTGGTACTGTGTCATCTTTGCCCCTAATCCACCATTGCTTAAATTTCTGAATGTCGCCCTTCTAAACACCCTCGTTTCTTCTCCCATCACAACCTTATAGGTGGTTGGTTGTATTCCACCTAGTTCCAAACAATCTGAGAATGTTTACAAAATGTTTATAGCGGGACATCTGGGTGGCTCAGTTGGTTGAGCATCTGACTTGGGTTCAGGTCATGATCTCACTTTTCATGAGTTCGAGCCCCACATCCGGCTCTCTGCTGTGAGCACAGAGCCCACTTCCAATCCTGTCTCCCTCTCTCTCTGCCCCTCCCTCACTCATTCTCTCCCTCTCTCAAAAACAAACATTAAAAAAATGTTTATAGCAAATTAAAACAAAATAAAATAAAAGCATTTAGGGCAGGAGAAAATTTAACACTCTGTTATATAAAATTTAAGTTTTCAAATGTACCCCAATGAGCCCTCTTAAGATCTGCAATACTCAATCTATTGCATTGATCTATCTATAAATTAAGCAGGCAAATGACACCTTGGGTGGAAGCTGAAATTAAGTTAGTTCATGATATCTCAAAACGAACAGTAAATTGATGATGTATTCAGGTACTAAAAATTATTCTAAAAGGTGAATTCCATTGCTCTACTAAAATTGGAGAATGGTCCAGGGCAGGGGAAGAAGCAGACACTTTACCTCCAAAATGAACTTTGTAGTTATTCAAAATAAAACTAAATGTCTTTGAATAAATGTTGAAATAGTGGGAAGGACTGCAGCTATTTTAAAATTATCTTCCAGAGGGTTCACAGAAATGTAGGTATGTGGAAAACCAACATCTCAGTTTTACAGAAATAAAATACACAATGAAACTCAAAACAGATTAGCTGAGACCTAGAACACAGGATTATTTTTCAAGAAAGTGGAACAAATTTACTTCTCAGTATAAAAAAGAAAGTGAGGGGCGCCTGGGTGGCGCAGTCGGTTAAGCGTCCGACTTCAGCCAGGTCACGATCTCGAGGTCCGTGAGTTCGAGCCCCGCGTCAGGCTCTGGGCTGATGGCTCAGAGCCTGGAGCCTGTTTCCGATTCTGTGTCTCCCTCTCTCTCTGCCCCTCCCCCGTTCATGCTCTGTCTCTCTCTGTCTCAAAATAAATAAACGTTAAAAAAAAGAAAAAAAAAAAAAAAGAAAGTGAACAATATCCTTGCCACTTGGATGTAATAAAAAGATTATGAGGAACAGAGAAAAACTGTTTCAAATGTTCACTTATGGGTAGGTTGATCACACGTCCTGTTTTGCCCTAGACAGTCTAGGTTTATTATCTGTTGCCCTGGTGTGATTGTTCGTAGTGCCCCCTTTACTTCCTTAAAGTGTCTTGGTTTAAATAAATTTTATGTTCACCCTATGTGTGTAAAATTAGATGAACATTTTACATGTTGATTAAAATGCTTATTTTCCTGATTTGCAAAAGTAGATCTCTAACTCCAACTATCTGCTTCAGAAGGAAACAAACCAATATAACTTTCAAAACAGGTAATGCTCCTCGGAGGTGTGAGGGCTTCTCGACTTCTTCGTTTTACCATTTAATGTTAAATCTGTGTGATTTGTAAATTCCTGTGTCTGGTAGGAATTACCATTTAGTTCTTTCCATTTCTTAAACCACCTGTACAAGGCTGCTGGGAAGGGCTTGGACTGCTGAGACCATTGGGCTAAACAGAAACGCTTTGAGGTAGAGTGTATCAATCTCATACAAGTTCCCTTTACAAACCCTAGAAAGATGAATCTATTGATAGGTCACAAGACAAGTGTAAAGATGAATTAAACCCTTAGGTTAATTTTCCTGATCCAATTCTCCAATTTTCCATGCAAATGTCTTTCTAAGTCCTTGTAACTTTAAGATCTTTCTCATTCATGAGTCATCTAGAAGAGCAATAGACATTTCTAGGAGGTTACAGGGAGGGGTCTGACAGGCAGGAAGACGGGTCCAATATTTCATTGTTATATTGACAGTTTGCATATATTGGGGGAGCCTACCCATGGCTCTTTAGACAGATGTCTCCAGAAGCAGGTCTAGTTTGTGCCAAGTCCTTTCTCTTGCATGACATCGCATTAGAAAACTATTAAAATGGACAATAAAGATAGGATTTTTTTTTTAATCATGTTCTCAAGCTAACTTAGGGGAACACCATCCTCACTTTTCTCTCAAACTTCGCATACACTTTAATGAATAATGTAGTTGATTGTAAGAGATGACATGTGAGAATATTCTTTTTAAAAGTTGTACACATGGAAGGCATTATAATGGTTAAAAATTCACATGTCTGGGGTGTCTTGGGTGGCTCAGTCGGTTGAGCTTCCGACTTCGGCTCAGGTCATGATCTCTCAGTTCATGAGTTCGAGCCCCGTGTAGGGCTCTGTGCTGACAGCTCAGAGCCTGGAGCCTGCTCCAGATTCTGTGTCTCCCTCTCTCTCTCTCTGCCCCTCCTCTGCTCATTCTCAGTCTCTCTGTCAAAAATAAATATCAAAAAAAATTTTTTTAAAAATTCACGTGTCTGAGTCATCCAGGTTTCTTAGGGTGTTTGACCCCAAAATAGTACCGTGTTGAGAGCTGAAGTGAAACCAGATCAGTATAGGGGATGTTTACCATCCTGTTCTCAAAGGAGGTGGGTAGGAGGTGTGGCAAATGTTGTTGCAAGGCTCATTTACTTCTCCCTCCTGAAACTTGTTTTGGCAGTCGGGTGAGCTAGCCAACTTCTTCTGAAGACAGTATGGTGGGGGAAGGATTTGGTAAGGAGTAAATACTTGTTCTTATTGACCTGGCTTTTTTTCCTTCTTTGCACAGCAATTTCACATTGACCAGGGCTATACTTGTCTTTTCTTATTTGAGTTCAACATTTATGCTTCAAAGATTCTGAACTTCTTGCTTGTGAAGCCCAAAGAGGCAAATGAAAGGGAAGTCAAAAAAAAAAAAAAAAAAAAAAAAGAGAGAGAGAGAGAGAGGGAGGGAGGGAGGGAGAGAAATGAAGGTAGAACAGAAAGAAAGCTAGAAAAGCAAAGAAATAGAGACTGAGTAGAAATTTCTATCAGGTAAAGGACTTCATAGTTTTGGATTTCAGTTTCCTCTTCTGTAACACAGTGATAATCAAGTAAAAAGGTTTTAGGAAAGTTAGGAGGATTCTATAAGATAAAGTGTATAAAGGACATGAAGCAGTGCCTAGCATATCGTTGGTGACCAAGATTATTATTCTTATGGTATTATTAACAAGAGACTTGGTAGTGTAAGGAATAATTTGTAAAAGTCACATTTGCATCCATCTATCTTTAGACAAAGACACACCATTTTCTTCCTTTTTTTTTTCTTCTTATGAGAAATAAATCATAATCCCTACCCTTCCTGATATGTATGGTAGAGGTGATCTGATCCTTACCACTGGTGCTCATGGTACAGACCTACTTCCTCTTGACCCCAGCTATGAAGCTATGATTCTTGTGTGGCCATAGGCCTTTTATCACCCTTAGTTTACATTTCAATAAAAATGACATGATTCATTAAATAACTCAGGGCCTTTTGCAATGGAAATAATTAGAAAGTAGTCAGAGATCCTCATGGGTTGCAACTGAGCTCACTGAAGAGTCATGCCCTGGGTCTCAAGGGTTATTTGGTGCCAAGCCTGAACAGCTGCCACTTGGGTTCTGGAGTCAGCTGGTTTGACTTTGGATGGCGTAAGAGGCAATAGAAAAAGATAGATCATAAAAGGCCTTCAGAAATCCTTTTCAATTATAGGTGTGGTGTTTTCAAAATTAGCCTGTTTTCAGTGAGCTCGGCTCCACCCAGAGGAGAGAAAAATCTGTATGCAGCCAAAGAGAAGTGACTTAGTTAAAGCCCTGCATATAAAAACACAGAAGGAAGGTTGGGAAGGAAGCTGAGACCTCTAGCTTTACCCTGGGGTGTAGTGTTTATATGAAGCAGGAAATCATCTAGTTATAAGCTCAGCCAGCAAACTCCAAGATATATATCTGAAGAATATCAAGTCCTCCCTCACAGCGAATCTCTAAGGCATCCTCTGTGGTTTCTTGAATTCCTCCTCCTACCCCAGCTGAGAGACATTCTATCCTTCATTTGGGTATAATCTTAGTCAAAATCTAGCAACTGAAATGGTCTTAAGTGGTATCCAGGGCATTCTGTCAAAGAAAAGAATTAGTAATTGAGAATATAATTTTCATAGAACCAAATACCTAAAAAAAAACACTATGTGCCAGGAGGTCAAGAAACACCTATTTTCCTGTACTGTCTTTTGGAACCCCGTGGGTAGATACATCCTTGTATACATCTTGCAAAAGGGAACAGCTGTAATGCCACAAGACTCTTATAGAAGAGAATAAATCATAGAAAATTGGAAGTGAAAATGACATCCAAAGTTTAGTTCAGCGGTTTTTATTGCTAGCTGTATTTACAATCACCTGAGGAGTTATGCAAAACGCCAAAACCAAGCCCTACTCTCCAAGAAATTCTGAGTTAATAGTTCCAGGTTGAGACCTGGGCTGGAATAATCTGCCTGTCAAAGATAAGGATAAACCTATTAATAAATGTATACCTAGGGCATTTTATTAATTGATACATTAATAAACGATAAACATAAATTAAAACTTTTCTAGAAAGTTGGAAACAAGAGCAAATATTTGGAGATACAATCTGGATTTGCTCCTTTTGGTGTTCTCAGCACCCAATTTTCCGACGTGTTGGGGGGTGTTCTCGTACCACCAATTATCTGGGCGCACAAGCTGGGTATCAACTCCATTCTGACACTTTACCCAGAAGTAGGGTCAGATTGCACAGGTTAAGGATTCAGCCCCACAGGCCTACACCCCTCTCCCACCCCACTTCCCACGCCAGTAGCAAGCCCAGGTTAACCTGTGCTTCTGACCCACAGGCTGTAAAACAGAGGTTCTCACAACCTCCTCCTTCCTTGGGTTCGATTAATTGGTTAGTTTAGAGAGGCTCACAGAACTCGGAGAAACATTTTACTTACTATAGAAGGATACCATTCAGGAACAGCCAGGTAGAAGAGATGCAAAGAGCAAGGCAGGTGGAAAGGGCAGAGACCGTCCAGGCCCTCTCCGGGTGTCCCTCAGATCCCCAGCTGTTCACCAATCCGAAAGTTTTCTGAACCGCGTCCTTGCGCGATTTTTATGGAGACTTCACTACACGGACGTGATTGCCTAAATCACTGGCCATTGGCCACGGACTCAACCCCAAGGCCCTCTCTCTTCCCCGGAGGTTCAGGGGCGGGACTGAAAAATTCCAACCCTCGAAACACGTGATTGGTTCTCCCAGCAGCCAGCCTTTCCCCTCACCTTTAGGTGAGGTCAAAAAGTCACGTCATTAACATAACAAGAGACACCTTTGTTGATTTTATCCCTTAGGGAATTCCGGGGGTTTTTTTTGGGAGCTCTGTGCCACAAATGGGAAGGAAGACGGAATATATATTTCTTATTAAGGGGCGCCTGGGTGGCTCAGTTGGTTGGTCCAAGTCTTGATTTTGGCTCAGGTCATGATCTTATGGTTCCTGGGTTTCAGCCTCGTGTGGGGTCCATGCTGCTGTATGGAAACTGCTTGGGATTCTCTCTCTCTCTCCCCCTCTCCCTCTGCCCCTCCCATGCGTGTGCGCGCGCGCGCGCGCGCGCGCTCTCTCTCTCTCAAAATAAATAAACATTAAAAAAAATCACAACATCACACTTCTATACCTCACTTTGGTAAATCACACATTCAACAAAAAAAAATAAATAAATAAAAATTGAGGACTGGCTCATAGGTAAACTCTGAAGATGCCATTAAAAAATTAATGGTGGTGGGGCCCCCGGGTGGCTCAGGTGAGTCTCAGACTCTTGGTTTAGGCTCAGGTCATGATTTCAGGGTTCATGAGTTCAAGCCCCATGTTGGGCTCTATACTGAAAGTGAGGAGCCTGCTTGGGATTTCTTGCTCCTTCTCTCTCTGTCCCTGCCCAGTTTGCTCTCTCTCTCAAAAGATAAATAAATAAGCAAACATTTAAAAAATTAAAAAATAAAAACTTTTTTAAATTTTAAAGATACATCCCTGAGAAGGAGGGGGGATGGAGGGAGGGGCTAGCTGGCTCAGTCAGTAAACCTGCAACTCTTTTTTTTTTTTTAATGTTTATTTTTGAGAGAGAGAGCGAGAGAGAGAGAGCATGAATGGAGAAAAGGCAGAGAGATGGAGACACAGAATCCAAAACAGGCTCTAGGCTCTGAGCTGTCACACCAGAGTTTGACGCGGGGCTTGAACTCAGGAACTGTGAGATCATGACCTGAGCCGAAGTCGGATGCTTAAAGGACAGAGCCACTCAGGTGTCCCAGTAAGCCTGTGACTCTTGATATGTGAGCTGTAAATTTGAGCCCCATGTTGGGTGTAGAGATTACTTTTAAAAAAACCTTTAAAAAAAATAAAATTCAAATTCAAACATGTCCCCCAATCGTTCCCCCAATTTTTTGATACTCTTACCTTCAAGAAGCAGAGCCTAAGCTTTGCACAGTGCCAGTATTGTAGCCAATGAAATTTATCTGAGGTGCGATTTTTGCTAAAAGAGGTCAAGCTTAATTTCCCTCCCCTTGAATGTGGGCTGGATTTAGTGACTTGCTGCTAACCAATAAAATGAAGCAGAAATGGTAGTGTGGGACTTCAGAGACTGAGTCTTCAACGTTTATTTGTTTTTGGGACAGAGAGAGACAGAGCATGAACGGGGGAGGGGCAGAGAGAGAGGGAGACACAGAATCGGAAACAGGCTCCAGGCTCTGAGCCATCAGCCCAGAGCCCGACGCGGGGCTCGAACTCACGGACCGCGAGATCGTGACTTGGCTGAAGTCGGACGCTTAACCGACTGCGCCACCCAGGCGCCCCCAGAGACTGAGTCTTCAAAAGGCACTGTTGGCCGCTCTTCCTCATCACTTGCTCTAGGGAAAACAGCTGACGTACCGTGTGAGCCCTGCGAAGGCCACATTGTGATGAACTGAGGCCTTCTGCCACTAGCAATCTGAGCGAGCCATCTAGGAAGTAGATCCTCTAGACCTGGTCAAGCTATCAGATGACTTCTCATGAGGTTGTAGTCCTGGCCGACAGCATGCCGGCAACTTCATGAGATCCCTTGATTTAGAAGCTCCTAGCTAAGCCCCTCCTAAATTCCTGATCCTCAGAAATTGTGTGAGGTAATGGGTGCTGTTTTAAGATGCTAAGCTTTTGTACAAGACAACTATAGACAATGAAAATAGTAATACATGATCCTTTGCCTCTACAAGTTTGCCTCCAGCTAAAGAAGTAGGTTACAGCTCCGGAAACATAACAAACTATGGAAGCCTCCAGACGTCCTGTCATACGAAAAGGATTGCCGAGTAGTGGAACTCCAGATGATGTCCACATCATGGTCTTTGCAAATTGAGCGCACTGAAGCTAAGTAATTTAGAGCCTGTGTGGCAGGACAGATTAGGTGGATAGAAGCAGAGATAGGGAGACAGACTGACAGACAGATGGGTAGAAAGTTATACTTTGGGAATCCTCCTCAGTGTTGTGAGATGTCAGGGGAAACCAATGATGGAACTAATACGTCAACTTCGATCTTTAAGTAGCTTATTGAGATTGCATGTAACACCCTACTAAAGCAGACGGTTAATCAGTCAGACTAATAAAAAAATTCAGTTAAAGGGCGCCTGGGTGGCTCCGTCGGTTGAGCCTCCGACTTCAGCTCAGGTCATGATCTCACAGCTTGTGGGTTCGAGCCCCACGTTGGGCTCAGGGCTGACAGCTCAGAGCCGGGAGCCTGCTTCAGATTCTGTGTCTCCCTCTCTTTCTGCCCCTCCCCTGCTCATGCTCTGTCTCTGTCTCTTTCTCTCTCTGAAAAATAAACAAATATTAAAAAAAAATAATTCAGTTAAGTAGTTGATAAACCATTGTGCAAGCTTACTTTTCCGGGTGTTAATTCTAACACTGTTCTTGCCATTTGTAATTGCTGTATATTGTGTTTTTCTTAAACTGTACCAGCATTATGCCTTCAATCTCCATTTGTATGAAATGATTCAGCCCCTGCCAAAGTTGACTGGATTAGAGGTTGACAACCCGATTCAAACTGGAACCTGAGATACATTTGCAGGAATTAAGAATTGGGACTTGGATGAGGTACTCTCTGACATGGAGGATAGGCTGGTATATGTTTTCAACCACATTTTCTTCCATTTCAATCCAGGAAGCACAGAAATCTAGTCGGGAGAGAAAGAAAAAGAAATAGAGAAGAGTTCTAGAGCTAATCAGTAATTGTATGATAAATTGCCAATTTCTCCTTATCACTGAAACTGGTTACGGGTGGATCTTTTCTGCAACCAAAAGATTCCAGCTATTACACTCTTCACATTTTACAGTTTAGATTATTAACATTAAAAATGATCTGAACTTTGTCCATTACATATTATAATAAGGTCCCAATGGCAAAACATCTATTCTTTTGCACTTTAAATGATTTTTTTTCCAAATTGAAAAACTTCCCAGAGAAATGGTACAAGTAAAAGAATTTATAAACAACATCTGTCTAGCTCATGTTATTGCTTATTTGTGTAAAAACTTGTCTTATTACTCACACAAGATTTTTTTTTTTTTTTACCCTTTGGAAAAGAATAATCTATGATTTCCTGTAAGTAGAAGAGCCAGGGAATTTTTTAAATTCTGATCTAAGTTGTTTCTTCACTTTTATTTTTTTAATTTCTTTTTAACGTTTATTTATTTATTTTGAGAGAGAGAGAGAGAGAGGCAGAGCAAAAGGAAGAGAGAGAATCCCAAGCAGGCTAAGCTGTCAGCCCTGAACCGGACGTAGGGCTTGATCCCAAAAACCATGATATGAGATCACCACCTGAGCTGAGATCAAGAATCAGACGCTTAACTGAATGAGCCACTCCATTGCTCCATTTCACTTTTAAGTATAATACCTACTTTGGACCATCCAGCAAGAAAAATTTGACTTGGTGTGAAGGTTTAGAATAATTTTTATTTAAAAATGTTTCATGGGGCGCCTGGGTGGCTCAGTCGGTTAAACGTCCGACTTCAGCTCAGGTCACGATCTCGCGATCCGCGAGTTCGAGCCCCGGGTCGGGCTCTGGGCTGTCGGCTCAGAGCCTGGAGCCTGCTTCTGATTCTGTGTCTCCCTCTCTCTGCCCCTCCCCCATTCATGCTGTGTCTCTCTCTGTCTCAAAAGTAAATAAAAACGTTAAAAAAAATTAAAAATATTTCAGTAGCAACAACAGGTCAGTTTAAGTTGAAAGGACTGTCATACTGCCATAAGTCATTGAAGAGATATAAAGAAGTTAGTACGATAAACCTAAAAAGTGTTTGAAAAACTATAATACGTCCTGTAAAAAAAGGGGGGTATTATTATCATAATTAACTCAGCAGGAACATTTTTATTTTAATGTATATGATTAATTGGATGGATACCAGTGAAGACTAAGAAATACAGCAATACCTCCATTTACTTTTCCAACAGTATTTGGATGATTCTGAATTCAAGAGCAGTGAGGTCTTTTCATCACAGGCTTTTTTTCTTTTGTTTCTGGGGAAGAAAAATATCTGGTTTAGGAGTGACCATCTAGTGTAAGAGATTGTTTTTCAGAATTTTTCAACTCATCTTTGGGGCATTGACCTCAGGTCTGAAAATTGCAAAATCTTTCCTCTTGCAGCTAGTTCTTTGGAGTACTCTTTCACATTTCTGATATCTACCCTTAGGCTATCTGTTCTGGCACAGAAGATTTATCTTTTTATCTCAGGGAATGTTTAAGGATTGTAAATATGTATGAGAGTATCAAAATCACTGTGCTAATTTTCGGAAAAACTCTAAGTTCTGATTTCAGCTTCCGTCTCTCCAGAATCTTTTTCATAACCTGGTATTGATGGTTCCTTATGGTAGCCGGTGTTTGATTTTATTTGCTTATTTCTCCCTCATTTTTTGTTCCTTAGAAATGTTGACAGGACCGACAAAATCCAAAACAGAGACATTAGCTTTGAAAGTGTTTGATTCCTATTTGGAACTGGAGGTAGAGTGGTAAGAGTTGGCATGAAGTAATGTACGGGGACTGTGGGAGGACTCGCTGTGGGTGAGTTAAAATGATAATGTCAGAGGGGCACCTGGGTGGTTTAGTGCTGACAGCATGGAGTCTGCTTGGGATTCTGTCTCCCTCTCTCTCTGCTCCTCCCCTGCTCTCTCTCTCTCTCTCTCTCTCAAAAATAAATAAACATTTTTAAAAATATTTTTTAAAATGATAAGGTAGGAGAGAGAGGGCAACCGGGTGGCTGGGATGGGAAGAACAACATGTGCCTGAAAACATGCCTGGATAAGGGTTGGTCCCTTGAGATGGTGTGACTGTGGAACCACTCTCCATGTGATGAGGCTGTTGGTGTTCTCCTGTATATGCTTCTTCCTGGCACATAGCTCAACACGTTTCCTAGAAAGGGCCATCTGACTGAGTTCTGGCCAATGAACCTGTAGCTCTGATCACACGTTCCATGAAAGCTTCTGCTCTCTGTTTCCCAGGCCACCTGCTAAGAATGAAGGATTCTGAGGGTCTAAAATACGATACTAATGCAGGACAGAAGGAGCCAGGATGCCTGAATCATTGTGTGGATGAGAGTTATGTTGCACTTTGCACAAGAAAGAAAATTATGTTAAGCCACTGAAAGTTGATGTTTGTTTATTATAGTAGCTAGTACTAATTATTCTAATGTCTTTTTGTTTCTGAACTTGGGTTTGATGTTGTCACAGTAAGAGAATAAAGAAAAGAATAAAGAAGCAGCAAAATATTGCTCAGAGAAGGATATTCGGTGGTGGGGAGTGGAGGGGAAGAGCAGGAGAAAACAGATGGTATTGGGCATAGAAGGCCACCTGAGATAGAAAACATTTCATGGATGTACTGATCTCATTTTAGAACTGAGCAGGACCCCTCTAAATGGGCCTCAATTTGTGTAAAAGTAAACTGACATATTTTGACAACTATAATTAAAAGCATATGTATACACATTATGCAACTATAAATGAAGCACAACAAATTGATTGAAAATATTAAATAGGAAAAAATCAGAGAACAAATATCAAGTTCTTTTTTTTTTTAATATTTATTTTTGGGAAAGAACACAAGCAGGGGAGGGGAAGAGAGGAAGGGAGATACAGAATCTGAAGCAGGCTCCAGACTCTGAGCTGTCAGCATAGAGCCTGATGCGGGGCTCAAACTCATGAACCGTGGGATCATGACCTGAGTCGAAGTCAGATGCTTAACTGACTGAGTCACCCAGCCGCCCCTCAAGTTCTTAAACATATAAAACAAGATTTAAAAAATGAAGTATGCTTCATGTACTTCAAAATATCAGGGAGAGAAAGAGGCCAAAAGCCCTGACCTTCCTGACTGGAGGGCGCTGTGAGGAAGGGCACTGTGTGTGGATAATGTGTGGACTGTGTGTAATTAAATATGAAGCATGCTGGGCTTGGGATTCCAGAGAAAGTGGCAGGACAGGATGAGTTTTTCCCTTTGCTTTTTAGTACTCAAATATAGTGACTTAAATGTTAGTTTCTATGCAACAAAAGAAATATTTAGTGATCAGATCTGGAACAGTTATTTGAAGTTTCCAAACATCTGAAGAGTAAAAATTTAAAGCTACACTTTCCTTTGAAATATAGCATAGTTTTGGGTTTTTTCCTGAAACATGGAGTAAATCCAGAAGTCTGAGATAATACCCCTAATGTTCGCTTTTCAGTGAATAATTCATTTGTGACCATCAAATATATGTTATTGTCTTTAAAATATGCTAACATTGTGGCACCCATTGATTGGGATGAAAGCACTCCTTTGTTCCTTCTGTAAACTGCCAGCGACAGACCTTTCCTGTGACTTGGGGCTTCTTTTCTCCCCCTTTCTTTTCTATGCCCAAATTAGAGATTTCCTCGGGCTGGGAGGGAAGTCTAAGAGTTTATGAATAGAGATCTCACAGACTCTAGCACCCACAGCTTCAGTGGTTCTGAGGCTCACGGTGGTCACTGTGAGTCAATCACTATTGTCACCTAATATCATCTGTGAAGCAGATTATAAAATCGCATCAAAGCACATCAGTCATTTCCACCAGGAACAGAGTGCCCAAGGTCCTGAGACTGAAAATATCACCAGCCAGGGATGGGGGAAGGATAATCAGGCAGAGCACAAAGGATTTTTAGTGAAAATACTCTGTATAATTTTATAATGATGGATTATGTCATTATGGATTTGTCTAAACCCATAGAATTATAACACCAAGAGTGAACCCTAAGGTAAACTTTGGACATTGGGTGATTATGATGGGTCAACGTAGGCTCAATTGTAAAAAATGTACCATTCTGGTGAGTGATGTAGCCTATGTACTTGTAGAGGCAGAGGGTATATAGGAAGTCTCTACTTGCCTCTCAGTTTTGTTGTAAACCTAAAACTCTAAAAAAATTATTGTAAAAAAAAAATCTCGTTAACTATAATTGTTTCACTAGAAGTTGACTGGGCAAAAACAAATAGGTGTCTTAAAAACTACCTGTGCTACGGGCACCTGGGTGGCTCAGTCAGTTGAGCGTCTGACTTCAGCTTAGATCTTGAGCTCATGGTTCATGAGTTTGAGCCCCATGTCGACTCTGTGCTAACAGCTCAGACCCTGGAGCCTGCTTCGGATTCTGTGTCTCCCTCTCTCTCTTCCCTCCCCTGCTCGTACTCTGTCTCTCTCTCTCTCAAAAGTAAATAAACATTAAAAAAAAACAAAAAAAACTAAAAAAACTACCTGTGCTAAAATCAGGGCTTAAATAACTTCCACCAAAGTGTATATTTTTTTTCAAAGGTAACACACGTCCTTTGTAGAAAACTTGAAAAATACAGAAAAGCCAAAGAAGAAATCGAGCATCTCTGAACACAATTAATAAGTTGTTATATATATATTTGTGTATATTTGTGTGTGATGTGTATTCATGTGAAGATAAATATAATTATAATGTATATGCTATATATTTATATACATATAATATACAATTATAGGCTTTTTGTATTTTTTTGTATTAACATACACGTAAATATGTAGAATTTTATTATACATATTTTGTTAGCTATAAACTTTGGGTTGTATTATAAAAGTTGTCTCATTTATACATTAACATTTTTTTTTAAGTAGGGTCCACACCCAACATGGGGCTTGAACTCACGACCCTGAGATCAAAAGTCGCATGCTCTACTGAGCCAGTCAGGCGCCCCTATTCATTAATATTTTTAACATACTCTAAAAATATTCTCTCTCAGATGACTTCACAAGAGCTTTCTTCCTACATTCATTTCATTCTCCAAAAAATTTGTACCTTAGAAGAGCATATATACTGTGTAAACTTTTAATCTTACCACTGTTACATTTTTCTTTTCTTTTTTTTTAAAGTGGGCTCCACACCCAACATGGGGCTTGAACTCTTGACCCCAAGATTAAGAGGCACATGCTCTACCAACTGAGCCATCCAGGCACCCCACACTTTTCTTTAAAACAAATTTATTCTCATCTGTGAAATGAAGCTTTAGAGTTATTAGGTGGATCTGTGAACTATAATTCATCAGCAGCATCAAAAGGAGGCTCATCAAATCTTTTATCATATGCATTTTTGCAGCCCATGAGCACACATACTGTCATTGGGGATCATTGTAGAAGTCATGTTTTTATTTATTTTTATTTTTAAAAAATGTATTCTCGTGTTAGATAACATACAATGTAGTCTTGGTAAAAGCCATGTTTTTAAAAGTCTACCTATTCGGTAACAGATTTAATAATTTGGGCCATCACCTACGATTCCTTTACAGTCCTTGAAGGGCCAGTTATTGCCTTAGGGGAATCAGTGGTGTCTCTGTTTTTCCCCACAATGAAAATGATAAACCATTTTAATAGTTTCCTATTTCATTGGAAACCTTGGCACTCTCAAAATCTATTTATAAAGAAGGCTCTCATAAGTCACTTGTAAGTATGTGATGACATATGCTGAGCTTAATTTTTACTTTGCCTTGAAGCAGGCAGAGTGTGAGCACGTCCCCTCTTTGCTTTATATTACAGTTTAGTCCTACAACAGAAAGCCACTATTGTTTATTCCAAGGGCCCTACAGGGTCTTGGGTTCTACAGATTATTCCACATGACAACTGAAATCAAGCTGATGAAATGCATGAAATTTATTGTATTTCCAACTGGCATTTTCTACTCTGAAGGTCTAAGTTTTCAGCACCCATGCTTAGGAGAAGGTATAGATGGAAAGAGAGGTACAAATCACTGAAGCTAAAAGGCTTGTCACCTTTAGAGAGTTTCTAATTTATGGTAACAGTGTTATTTATTACAATCTAAATCCTGTGAAGAATAATTGTTCTTCCAAAAGGAACAAAACTTTTCAAATAGTTTAAGTTCTGGAAAATGAAGGAATCTTATAATTCCAAACGGACAACCTTGTATTCTAGAGACAGTATTTGAGCAAAATACAAAATCCACCGAACTCTGCCTATAGATTTCTATTGATTGGATGAGATAAATCATATTATCTCAAATGTACTACCAATAAACCAAGAGGAGTATGTAACTGTGTGTGTTTTGTTAATAGGAAATACAAGCTACTCTCCTTGTGGCAATGAAGCAGCATCTGACTTTACTTATATGGAATCATAAGATACTAGATCTAACGGAGTTTTAGAAAATGTTGGATTTTTGCCAAGGAAATTTTCCAGAATAATCATTTAGTGAATAATTCTGTTTCTTAGTAAGATCAGCTTTAAGTAAAATAGGCTGGGACTCTAGATTGTACTATTTTCCAATCTTTTAGTGAATCTTTTGTGTTCCAGATTTCTCAAGTATTTTACACTGCTTGTGTCCTTTAATCCTTGACTTAGATATTTGTATTACAAAAGAAATCCAATTCATCTCTTGTTTTTAAGGCATATTCAATTCCTACTTTATTTCAAATAACTGTGTCTACTTGTGACCCTTCAAAAAGTTATTTCTCAGGGCGCCTGGGTGGCTCAGTCGGTTAAACATCCAACTTCACCTCAGGTCATGATCTCGCAGTTCATGGGTTTGAGTCCCTCTTGGGACTCTGTGCTGACAGCTCAGAGGCTGGAGCCTGCTTCAGATTCTGTATCTCCCTCTCTCTCCGCCCCTCCCTTGCTTGTCTCTCTCTCTGTCTCAAAAGTAAATAAACATTAAAAAAAAGTAATTTCTCTACTTGGGTAGAATTCATTCATTTTATTTGTTTTCAATATTGTCTACTATGAAAATCCAATGTATGTTCTATATTTTTCTTTAGTTGTCGAGTTCAGAATTGGTCATATTAATGTGTATAACTTCCTTTGTTTCATATCCGGGAAAGTAATTTCCTTTATAGGGTTTTCTAGCTATCACCAGGTGGAGTCCACCGGTCTGAACATCAAAGGGAACGGATCTGTGCAAATAAATTATCCTGGAACCTACCGGGGATAGCTGTTTGAACTTAAGTTGTTTACCCCTAACAACTACTTCAGACTACTTACAGCTTTTTGTTTTTCTGTTTATTCAAGAAAGAGGGGAGAGAGTCTCGAGGCACAGGGAGAAAAAGAGAATGAAATACAAAATCTTCCTGAGTTGAGAGAGCAGAAAGGTTTCATTCCATCTTGCCTCTAGCTCCTATCTTTTATCAAAATAATTCACCCACATACAGAAAAAACCTTTTCCCTGCTTTTGTCACAAATACAAACTGCTCTGAGAAACTTGAGTGTTGAGTGTTTTTTTTTTACCTCATCTATGCAGGAAACGTACTTACTTTGTTGGTGAAAATCCTAGACGGAAGAAAATACGACTGCTCTCTACTTCCTCTAAAGGCACGAATAGAGCTGGCATTTATTAAATGACTTTCTAAAAATCAAGTATTAAATACATAACCCCTATTTCAACACTTGATGGGAAGGATTGAAGTGGGAATCATGTAAAGAAGAAATTATCTGGTATTTTCAGCTACAGAGTGGCAAGGAGGTGAGAAGAATATGCCGAACATTTTGGTACTTAAGTTCTGACCAGAACTTAAGAACTCAGAAGTGGGACTTCCTCTGTTCTGGAATATCGCAGAGCGCAGGGTGCATGCCTGCAGGTGCGACCCCGGGGGCGGGGCTGAAGCTGGCACAGGAAAGATTCTCACTGGGGCGCTGCATGTTCACACTCAACCAGTTCTCTGGGGACCCAGGACGTTCCTCTCCTGGAATTTTTCAGTGTGACTGAATAATAGTGGTTCACTCCGGTAGCTGTTCCAATCTCCGTGTCAACACCTCTGGGCTAAGCACTAACCGAAACCTTTGAGAGCTGCTATCACTCTTTTTTTTGAAGTTTTTTTAATGCTTATTTTTGAGACAGAGAGAGAGAGAGCGCGCGCCTGAGCGAGCACGGGTGGGGAGGGATAGAGAGAAGGGGAGATGCAGAATCTGAAACAGCCCCAGGCTCCGAGCTGTCAGCACAGAGCCCCCACGCAGGGCTCGAACTCATGAACTGTGATATCATGACCTGAACCGAAGTCAGTCGCTCAACCGACTGAGCCACCCAGGAGCCACGAGCTGTTATGTCTTAAACAAACTCTGGTAGTAAGATAAAAACACAAAAAGTAACATTTTTCATCGCGCCACTTGCCTCGTGTGGCTCTGGCTAGCCTCTACTCCGTGCCTTTGCACATTAGTCTACACATCCATCTCCTGCTACATCATTATGAGGTGGTGACTTAGACCCCGAGGAGAACTGACTAAACACCACCCATCTTTATTTTCTGATGGTGCTTTTTTTTTTTCCTTTTGATGAGCAGACAGATGCACTTCCTCTTCTTAGCTAATCTTTTTATCAGAACCCTTATTTGTAATCAGATTTTCCCACAAGAAAAGAAAGAAAAGAAAAGGAAAGAAAAGAAAAGAAAAAAAAAAAGAAAAGTGATATACTTTTATTTAAATATATGATTTTAGGGGTGCCTGGGTGGCCAGTCGATTGAGCGACTGACTTGTGCTCAGGTCATGATCTCCTGATTTATGAGTTCAAGCCCTGCCTCGGGCTCTGTGCTGACAGCTCAGATCCTGGAGCCTGCTTCAGATTCTGTGTCTCCCTCTCTCTCTGCCCCTCCCCTGTTTATGCTCTGTTTCTCCCTCTCTCTCAAAAATAAACAAACATTAAAAAATTTTAATATATGATTTTAATATAATTTTTCAGAAATTCCTTCTTACAAGAATAAGTTTGCTTGTATGAGGAAAGGGGCAAAGGTAAGTAAGAAGATAAAGGGAGAAGATCCCAAACATTCCGTACTATGTGAGCAGTCTTACATAATAAGACAAAAAGAGATTTTGTATGATTAAGCAAGTATGTTTTTTCTTTCTTTCAAAATATTCTATTCGGTCCTAGTTTATAGCATTTGAAATACCTGAACCAAAGATAAATTGAAATAAAATTTGCTTTTTGTTCCTCCTTTCATCCTAGCAATTCTGTTGTGTATTGCTGTCATGTGTACACTGGAAAATTGTGATTTGGAGCAATTTATCTTTTTTTTTTTTCTTTCTGACTTTAAAATGTCTATTCCTTTAAAAAAGTCACTTTTTAAGATGCATTTTTTTTTTTTTTTTTTTTTTTTTTTTTTTTGTCCTTGGCCAGAAAGAAGCTCTACTTTTCGCAGTTCAGTCTTGGAAACCGGCAAAAAGCAATGACTTGACTCACAATCCTCAGGGTTGTTTTGAGGAATCACATTGTGACTGGATATGAAGTCTTGACTTTTATCAATAATTAGTTCCTAACAGCATGGAGTAGAGGCATTGCTGTTATGAAGATGATAGTGTGGTCTTCTGAACCTTGGACACTTACAATCAATCTGGTAGACGTTGATTTCTCAGCTTCAGAGTACAATTAGTCTTATTCTCTTGACTCACTGAGATTAGAAATGACACATTATCTATGTTTGAGTGTTACAATGCAGACCGTTATTTCAAATGTATTTAGTACAGGCATAATGAATCAACCATGAATGACACAATACACACTTCTTTGACTTCCTACTGTGGACCCAGATAAGTATGAGAGAGATTGAAGATTATAACCCTTTGGTTACAAAACATTCATGCATATGTAATTTTCCATACAAAACCCTTATGATTAACAGGTCATGGAATAATAATGAGATACAAAGAGTCACTATTGTCTCTTGTCTATTTACTCTGTTTGGCCTCCTCTCTGCCCCCACCAAGGAATCCTTAAAATACTATCCTACTTTGAAACTTGTTATACAGGCGACTGACAAATCAAATTAAGCTTTTCAGAGGTCTTCAGTGTTTTTCAAGACTCCTTGGATAACTAGGCAGCAAAATGAATAATTCAACAAATTACAGCTTTGAAAATGAAAGCTGTTTGGTAACATGAAGATGATATGGCATCTAATTTGTTCAATAATTGGTATCCATTTGGATTTTTAAAGGCAAAACATCTGTAACTAAATATATAAAAGATCAAGAGAAATTATTCTCTTCTTTAGTTATTAGGATAAAAACAATTTTTTTTTCAGTTCCACATGTGTTGAGTGGGCATCAGTTTGGATCCAGGCATTGTGCTAGGTGCTTAAGACACCTAAATAAACAAGACACAGTCCCCACTCTTCATGAGCTTACAATCTACTATGGGTTTCTCAGTTGGGGTTCTGCAGATATTATTAGGGATTCTGTCAGGGGTTACTAACAGTTATACAATAGATTGGAAAACTTTATTTATGTTTTAAAGTTTATATTATTTATTTGGGGGGGGAGGGGCAGAGAGAGAGGGAGAGAAAGAGAATCCCAAGAGACTCCATGCTGTCAACGTGGAGTCCGAACCCACAAACCATGAGATCATGACCCGAGCTGAAATTAAGAGCCGGACATTAACCAACTGAGCCACCCAGGTGCCCCACAGATGGGAGAACTTTAAAAAAATATTTGAACCTCCTTCCCCATACAATGCCAGCACTTGCAGTGAACTATAGTGATTAAGCAGCTCTGTTAGCAAATTAAAAAAAAAAAAATTATTTTTATTGTGGTAAGAATGCTTAAGAGATCTACCCTCTTAACAAAATTTTAAGTGTACAATAAAGTATTAGTGCCTCTAGGTACAATATTGTACAGCCTATCTTTAGAGCTTATTCATCTTGCTTAACTAAAACATTATGCCTGCTGGTTAGTAACTCCCCATTTCTCCCTTCCCTCAGCCCCAGGAAACCACCATGCTATTCTTTGGTTCTATGAATTTGATTACTTTATTTTATTATTACTTAAAAAAATTTTAAATTTTTAATTTTTGAGAGGGACAGAATGTGAGTGGGGGAGGGGCAGAGAGAGAGGGAGACACAGAATCTAAAGCAGGCTCCAGGCTCTGAGCTGTCAGCACAGAGTCCCACGCAGGGCTTGAACTCACAAGCTGTGAGATCATGACCTGAGCCGAAGTCAGTCACTCAACCAACTGAACCACCCAGGCACCCGTAAATTTGATTATTTTAGGTATCTTATCTAAGGAGGATCATGCAGTATTTGTCTGTCACTGGCTTATTTCACTTATCAAAAGAGTGAAAAGACAACCTACAGAATGGGAGAAAATATTTACAAACCATATACTTGAGAAGAGGTTAATCTCCAAAATAGAAGGAAATCCTACAACTCAAAAGCAAAAAAAACAAAACAAAACAAAACAAAAAAACGCCAAAAAAAACAACCCCCAAAACATAATGATGCAATTAAGAAATGGGCTAAGGACGTGCATAGGCATTTCTTCAAAGACATACAAATGGCCAACGGATATATAAAAAAAAAATGTTCAGCATCACTAGTTACCAGAAAAATGCAAATCAAAACCATAAGATATCACCTCACACCTGTCAAGATGACTATTATAAAAAAAAAAAAAAACCCCAAAAGACCAGTGTTAGTGAGGATGTAAAGAAATTGGGAAACTTTGCACACTGCTCGTGGTACTACAAAACCGCACAGCCACAATGGCAAACAGCATGGAGATTCCTCAAAGAAATTAAAAATAGAACTCTCACGGTGTGCCTGGGTGGCTCAGTCTGTTGAGCATCCAACTTTGGCTCAGGTCATGATCTTGTAGTTTGTGAGTTTGAGCCCCACATCAGGCTCTGAGCAGACAGCATGGAGCCTGCTTCAGAGTGTGTCTCCTCTCTCTACCCTTTCCCTGCTCATGCTCTCTCTCTCAAAAAATGAACATAAAAAAAAAAAAAAAAGAACTCTCATATGATCCAGCAATCTCACATCTTGGTATTTATCCAAAAGAACTGAAGTCAGTATCTTGAAGATATTCCATGTTCACTGGAGTTATTATTCACAATAGCCAAGACACGGAAACAACCCAAATGTCCATCTACAGATGAATGACTAAAAAACATATGGTATACACATACAATGGAATACTATTCACGGGTAAAAAAAAAAAAAAAAAAAAAAAAAAAGAAGGAACCTTTCTTCATGTGGTTCATGTGGTTGAATGTGGAGGATAAAGATCATTTTTTAAAAAAATATTTTATTTATTTTTAAGACACAGAGAGACTGAGCATGAGTGGGGATGGGGCAGAGAGAGAGGGAGACACAGAATCTGAAGCAGGCTCCGGGCTCCAAGCTGTCAGCACAGAGCCCGACACAGGGCTTGAACTCACCAACTGTGAGATCATGACCTGAGCCGAAGTCGGACGCTCAACCGACTGAGCCACCCAGGCACCCCAAAGATCATCTTTTAAAAGAAGAAACAAACTGGGGCACCTGGGTGGATCAATCAGTTAAGTGTCTGACTTTGGCTCAAGTCATGGTCTCATGGTTTGTGAGTTTGAGCCCCGCATTGGATCCTGTGTCCCTCTTTCTCTCTGCCCCTCCCCCACTTGCTCACTCTCTCAAATATAAACATTAAAAAAAAAAAAAAGAAACAAGCCATTTACTACATAATATCTATGCATTATTTGATGGAATGTTCCAGAAAGTTACCATAATGCCTCTGATAGTTCTTGAGCACCTTTCTAATTTGTTTTATTAGTGTTCTACTCCATCTAGTATTTTATTAAATGATCACTACTTCCCTCCTGTAATGTGGCAAAAGGCTTCAAAATTATTTTGATGGATGTACAGAGAGTAAAGATATATACTATGGGGCAGGATGATGGACAGTTTCATACACTTCATTAATCAGCTTTTCAAAATCTTTTAAAATCATGCCTTGCGAACTGTCAAGTATTATCGTGATTTTCTTGCTTTTCTTGCTCTGATTTTCCAGAATTCTTTCTTTCAGTCTCTTTCTCTCTCTCACACACATATACACATATATACCTTTACCTTTAAAATAACTATAATCAAAAAAATAAAAATAAAATAAAATAATAAAATAACTATAATCATACTCATAATCAAATCCAAAATAAGTGATGTTGAAATGATTTGTGGCCTCTTTTCTTCATTAGTATCATGAAACAAATGTTGTCATTTCATTCCTATATATATTATTTAAATTTTATTTACTTTGGGGGGGGGCAAGGGGCAGAGACAGAAGGACAGAGAGAATCCCAAGTAGGCTCCACAGTCAGCATGGAGCCTGGTGTGGGGCTCGCCCTCACAAACTGTGAGATTATGACCTGAGCTGAAATCAAGGGTCAGACGCTTAACTGATGGAGTCACCCAGGCATCCCTCATTCCTATATTTTTAAAAAAGTCAAATTTGTGATTTTGCTCATAAACTCCTAAAGGTTAATCACAGGCAAAAAGTATGCTTTATCCCATTTAAGTTGGAATTATTTTATCTATTAGAAAACAGTGATTACCTATGTTTTCTCACAGGACTAAGATACTATTTCAGTCCTAGAAGTGCTAACAATTTCCTTGAGCTGAGTCATTTTTAGTGACTTCAGCTCTAAATTTGGTGCTCATAGGGCAGTCAGAGCTGTTAGACCCAGCTGTTGAGTCCCCAGGCTGGGAACTGAACCAAAGCACTCTATAGGACTCCCAAGAACCATGGCAACAGTATTTGATAACCGCATCCCATTGTCAGAGATGATGGGAAACAGGGTTATTCTCCATTTGCTTCTTCTCCTGCAATCATGTAATCTACTTAAGAAAATGATGTTTACTGGCCATAAATCAATGATACTGAAGCATTAGTGAGTATCTTGGTGGCTTTAAATATATTCCTTGTTAAACTCTTTTATCTCCAGTGTAGTAAATTCCTAATTAAGGGGGTTGCCAAACTTGTCAAAGTGATTTGAATACAGACAGCAGTAAAAATAGTGTTTATTTTTTTCCCTCAGGAATATTCATTGTATATGCCACCTAGCATGTGTTACAGTTTAATAAAGCATCTGGGATTTCTTAGATTTTTGTAAAGGTGAGTTTGGTTTTCTATTATAGTGTTGAAATTGTTTTTATGAGATAAATATTTGGGTAGGTGAGGGGTACCTGGCTGGCTCAGTCGGAAGAGCATGCAACTCTTTTTTTTTCTTTCATTTTTTTAATATTTATTTATTTTTGAAGGAAAGAGAGACAGAGCATGAGCAAGGGAGAAGCAGAAACAGAGGGAGACACAGAATCCAAAGCAGCCTCTAGGGTCTGAGCTGTCAGCACAGATCCCGACGTGGGGCTCAAACTCACAAACCACAAGATCATGACTTGAGCTGAAGTCGATCGCCTAACCAACTGAGCTACCCAGGCGCCCCCAGAAGAGCATGCAACTCCTGATCTTAGGGTCATGAGTTTGAGCCTTATGTTGGGTATACAGATTGCTTAAATAAATAAATAAACTTAATAAAAAATTTGGGTAGGTGAAATGTATTAAGAATAACATCAATGTACCAACATTTTATCAGTAAGAATATCATTCATCTGTCTTACTTATTTTATTAGTCAGCTGAAAAGACTAGAAGAAGATTCAAGACAACGGAAGAGTTCCTAGATTCAGTCACTTGGTTCATTCTTTAAATGCCACTTGGACAGTGTGGTTCTTTCATTTATACCCTGAGAGAGAAGCACTGGGGAGACTAGGTCCATGCCATTAGTCGCTAAAAGACCATATGAAATATAGGAATGGCCTTGTTGATTTCTGTTCCTACCAAAATCAGGCTGTCTAGATGAAATCCACTCTGGCATCCAGGTGCTCTGAGAAGGTCAACACCACTTAACTTATCTGATTGAGACCTACCCTCAAACAAATCTATCCAGAGGCCTTACGGCTAAACTCAAAGAGCATCTTAAGTGCTGGTAAGCACAAGGTGAAATTGCTTGGGAGCTATTTTCCTAAATAAGCATTGTCTTTTTCCATTCATATCCCAAATTATGTGTTTAAACTTCTTTGATCATATTTGGGAGACATGGAAATATTGATTAAACCCTAAGATTCCTCAGGGCACCTGGCTGGCTCAGTTGGTGGAGCATGCAACTCCTGATCTCAGTGTTGTGAGTTTGAGCCCCACTTTGGGTGTAGAGATTACTCAAAAAAAAAAAAAAAAAAAACCCACAAAAAAACCCAAAACTTAAAAAAACACACACAACAATCCTAAGACACATCAAGAAACTGAAAAACAACTTAAAGCTAAAGTTCCAGAGTGAAATTCTTTCTGTTTTACTCACTAAGATTTTCATTTGCCTACACTCCTATCTTGGTAGGAATTCCAACAGCAACAACGCTACTCCATACCTCAGTAGCATGCCTGTCTGCGCTTGCATCCAGAATGAGAAAATCTTTTTTTTTTTTTTTAATGTTCTAGAAAATAAAAATTGAAGAAAACCTGAGGCAAAAAGAAGAACAAATTTAAGATCACAAAAATACAGCAGAGACATTTCCCAAGGAAATGTTAGGTGTCTATCGACAGAGGACAGAAAATGTCATGGAGATGAGAAAAACAGAGTTTCTGTTTAGGGTGGTGAAACAGTTTTGGAAATAGAGGGGAGGGGTGAATAGCATTGTAAAGGTAATTAATGCCACTGAATTTAAAAATTACAATAAAAATGGTTAAAATGACAAATTTGTACTACATATATTTTACAATAAAGAAACCCCAATAATCCAATATACCAAATACTACTGAATTGCACACTTTAAATGGGTGCATTGTATGGGATGTGAATTACATCTTAATCAAGCTCCTTTAAAAATGTCACAAAGGGGTGCCTGGGTGGTTTAGTTGGTTAAGCGACTGACTTAGGCTCAGGTCATGACCTCGAGGTTTGTGAGTTCGAGCCCCGCATGGGGCTCTGTGCTGACCACTGGGAACCTGGAGTCTGCTTTGATTCTGTGTCTCCCTCTCTCTCTGACCCTCCCCAACTCACACTCTGTCTCTGTCTCTCAAAAATAAATAAACATTAAAAAAAAATTTTTTTTTTACTGTCACGAAGAGGGGCGCCTCGTGGGCTCAGTCATTTAAGGCATCCTACCTGGCTCAGGTCATGATCTTACTCTTCGTGAGTTCGAGCCCTGCAGTGGCCTCTCACTGTCAGTACAGAACCAGCTTCAGATCCTCTCTCTCTGCTCCTCCCCCCACCTTTCAAAAATTAATTAATTAATTTTAAAAAGTGTCATGAAGAAAGAAGTTCAAACTCCCTGAAAAAAAGCAATTGCAACACAGTAGTCTCAACCCTTTCTTTAGTTTTCATTTTTAGGAATTTGATTTGATTTGTTTCTTCCTACACAGTATTATACTTCCTGGGCAAATGTCCCATTTTAATCTACAGTGAGAGGAAACAGGATGGCAAAATATTGCTGCTGTTAGAACATAAAGTTTATTTATTTTAGCACTGTGGCTTCTGGAAATTTTGTTTCTTTCCTTCTAATATTTAAAAGAATCCTGCTGAACAGCAGCAGGTAGTCCTTTTGATTCCTTATTAAAATGGTAATTTGGACAGCCATACAAATCCAATAACCTGAAGTAAAAATGTATCCCATTTGTCATGTTTTAGGCCAGACTTTCCCCAAATTCTGACAATATGCAGAAATGAAAGTGAGTAGTTACTGGCAATTGTGAGTAGGCTTTTCATGAACTTTAAAGGTGGTGGTTGGAGCGCCTGGGTTGGCTCAGTCTGTTAAGCATCTGACTCTTGATTTCACCTCAGGTCATGATCTCACTGTTTCATGAGTTCAAGCCTCATGTTGGGCTCTGCACTGACCCTGCAGAGCCTGCTTGGGATTCTCTCTCCTCTCGCTCTGCCCTTCTCTTGCTCCTGCTCTGTCTCTCTCAACATAAATAAACGTAAAAAAAATTATTTTAAAAAATGGTGGTAACGAGACTGATTTTACCCTAAGTAAATTCCTTAAGAAAATACCTTAAGTGACAAATAAGAATCTAGTTTTCTGTGGAAAATGTTACAGTGACTATGACTTACAGATTCCACGCAATGAAATCTCACATTTCTATCATCATTACATAAGCCCCCAAGTCATTAAAATCTACTAACAATTTCAATGTTACCAAGTCTAAAATTTTCATCTTAGATTTTACATATTATAACCAATTTCATCAATTGCCTCCACCCTATCATGAAACAGACTGTATACAGAGCAGTGCTGGGGCTGAAAGAGACAACCAACTTATTTGTCACATAACGTAAATACAATCCTGTTACCACCTATTCTAAAGTTTCCAAAAAGGATTATAACTCCACCAAGGACGGAGCTTTGTTTGTTATGCTGTTTGATTTTGTTGGGCAGCTTTTTGTTTCCTACCTACAGTGACAATCCACTCATGAACACTCAATGTAAGAGGGAGGGGATAGGAGTGGGGGAGGACTAACAGAAAGAGAAGAGTCATTTCACAATCTCATCAAGATAAATAATGCCACTTAGGTTTTATAAAAAGTAAATCCATGCTTAAGTAATTAAAGGACACTTAGGTGTTTTAATTATGGCTCTAAAGGAACAAAGTTTTCTCTTAATTATTTATGGGGCGCCTGGGTGGCGCAGTCGGTTAAGCGTCCAACTTCAGCCAGGTCATGATCTCGCAGTCCGTGAGTTCGAGCCCCGCATCGGGCTCTGGGCTGATGGCTCAGAGCCTGGAGCCTGTTTCCGATTCTGTGTCTCCCTCTCTCTCTGCCCCTTGCTCGTTCATGCTCTGTCTCTCTCTGTCCCAAAAATAAATAAACGTTGAAAAAAAATTTAATTATTTTTAATTTTAATTTCTTTGTTGAGATGATACTGATTTTCTCAAAAATACTAAAAAATTCAGAAACAAAAGGTCACAAAGGCTTCCTTAGGACAAATGTGTTCTGTTCCTAATGATTCTTCTGGAACCACAGTCAATGAAATCATCACAAACACAATAGTGTTTGTTCTGGGACAGACTTTCTGATTTCTCATTCCAAGACAAAGAAAGACTGAAAAATCAAAACCCAGAAATATTTCTCCTAAACAAACTGCACTGTTTAAATGCTCCTCTTCTTAGCTGTGCTAAAATGCTTGATGTAGTAGTTATTTTTAACTGGGAACAGAACATTTATTTTGGAAAATGTTCAGATCCCTAATTTTATAATGAGCAGAAATACATACTTTTGATGAAAGATGATGCAAACTGCAGTATCCCCATCAACACGTAGTGTAGAATCTTTAACAGACAATAACATTTTATGGTTTTTAGGAATGAAAGTCTTCTAAAAGCTGTAAAGTCTTAAGTCTGGATGACCTGTGTCAATGCTGGAAGAAAAAAGGTGCTTGACCACACTAGATAAGCGTGTTTCTTTGCTCATACACAACATTTCCTCATAAATAACGAGCCTGGGTGATGTCATATGGATTCTATTGTTTTTATTGATCGTTATTACTTTTATTAAACAATGTTAGCCATGCAGGATGATTAAAAAAACAACTAGTATTCTTGGAATATATGGTATAAGGGATAGAAATTGATCCAGTCTTCATCATAGCAATGAATTTTCAGGTTGCACAAAGATAAGTAACTCATATTCCCAACACAACAATCACTTCTGGGTTAATCATCCAGTACAATTCATAGGTTCCTATTATAGAGCTGTATGTAAAAAATTAGAGTTTTAGCTCAAAACCAATACAAATACGAAAGTATCATTCTAATGGTCACTAAGGCGCTAGAGGTGGGTGTCAGCAATGGGTATCCTCCTGAGTTCCACGATCTGGGAGTCAGTCAAGGTGCCTCCCTCCTGGCTCCCTTGACCCGATTCATTATCACTGACACTGAGACCAGCACCTGTAATAGAAAAAGAATACACACAAAACTCCCAACCATTAGTGCAGTGTTTTGAGGGCCAAGTTAAATCAAAACAACACGTTTATTTCTATTACACTGGTAAATAGCGAGCTATACATTTCGAATAGATATCATTATTAATTTTTTTTAAGTAGGCTCCACACCCAATGTAGGGTTTGAACTCACCACCCCGAGATCAAGAGCTGCATGCTCTGAGAAGAAAGAGCTGCACTGACAACACCTGCTGTCATATCAGCGCCCGGAAGACACAGGCTCTGTCTGAATGACTCAGATCTGATCCCAATATAAAAATAATTGCATAACACAGAACCAAAACAGATCCACACACAAAACCCACAAGGCTAGCTGTTAATTACAGAGAGCGCCCAGAATCTCTGTTTTGAGGAAGCCCCACTGTTCACTCCTCGTTTTACAACTCAGAATAATTCAGAGAATTTAACACTGTGCTGGAGTAATACCTTGTTCTTCTCTTGTCTAATGCACGGAGGAACACAAACTCTCATGTTCTCTCACACACACACACTTACACTCTCACACTCACACACAGAATGGGGATGTGGTCACAGGGTGTGCTGCTGGGCTGAATCACTACGGATTACAGGTCCCACTCCTCCCCCTCTGCTGGGCACACACGCTGCAAACAAGAAGGAAAGTGAAAAACCAGTTGCTGGGCAGCCGAGACTTCCCTTTCTGTTTGAAACGCAGGAAAGGCACATGTGCAGAGTTGGTAGCTATGAATTAGGTTCGTCTTAACCTAGTTGGGGATGGAAGGAGGAGCCCACCACTGCCTTCTTCTAGCCAAGCCCTCCTTCTTCTGGGTCTGTCCTCCCCACCCTCTCTGTGAAAGGTTGCTGTTGAAACCCCACTTCCACCCTTTGCTTCTGGGACACTACACTTGCTCATCTCATCCCCTGACCTGCTGGTTCTTTCCAGAGCTCTTCTGCTTTCTCCTGAATCTCTTCCTTCTGTCTCACCACTGGAGGCCTTGTCTTCAGTCCCACTTCAAGGCCCACACTATCTGCGTGACCCGTTTTGCTCTCTAACCTGCCGTCTCACTACTATTCCCCTGCCTGAGATGCCCTTCTCATCCCCTACCTCCTTAATCTGGCTGCCTCCATTCTTCCTGTCAGTATCAACTCAGCGGTTACCTTGGCTACCCACAGAAACCGATGGTTCTCTTTCAAAATTTCTGACTCCCTCATTGCATCATATCCCTCATATCTTTGAATCTTCTAACTCACAGGACAGTGCTCAGCACACTGTGGGTGTTCAGTGAATGTTTGCTGAATGTATTAATAAGCTATGCTCTGCGTTCTAGTTCTCAACAATGTTTCTTCCAGCCTTATTGCCCGTTCTGTTCCTCTGATCCTTTCTACATTTCACTGCCCTCTTCTTCCTGATGTGTCACTAACACATCAAGTCTGGAACCGATTGCATTGGCTTTCAGACACTTCCTATTCTGGCTCTACCCTACCAAATAGACATACTTCAACATTTGCCTATTGGAAAGCTTTCTCAAAGTGATCAGGTCTCTTGTCTCGTCCTTCATGTGCCCATTAATTCCAGCCTGAGTATCTTCCTGCCCATCCATCAAGGCCCATTCCCACACCCTTCCACAGATAGCTCTTTCACATTCCTTCAAAACAGGGAGGTAGAGAATGCAATACTTGAAAAGAAAAGTCCTAGTTTATACCTGAAAAAATATGAATCACATACCCTTTTTTCTCTGAAACTGCCCAGGTTTGGATAATAAATTATGTGGTATCTCTCCAGATAATGTATATATAAGTCATGGAGCGAAATGTATAACAAACACCCATGCACCCTTGGAAGTTAATAACTAAAATATTGCCAATGACAACATTTTTAGAAATTTAGTTGCCAAAACGAACACATTTAATGTGGAAAAAAAAAAAATCAGATTTTTGGTTTCTCTTGAAAAAGCAGAGGGCAGCACTAGGCCTGCATTTTTGGAATGGAAAAAAAAAAAAAAGCAAAAACATGGACCTGGCACTACCCTCTGGTTTGCCACTGTTTTCTCATCTGGTCCTCTTGCGTCATCTACAGTATCTGCTTGGCCCCTGAGGTAATATTTGAATCTGCTATTATGTCTTAGAAGGAGGATAAAAGGTCCATGCTTCTCTGCCAGGGGAGCAGGGGAACTGTCCCACTTGGAAGAACCTGAGTGGATTGGAAGACCTTGGCCACTCTATAAGGAGAAGGTAACTGAGGCCCTGGGGCCAGTAGCAGCCTCAGGTAAGGAGGAACAAAAGGGCTAAATAACAAAGTTGCCCAATAGGAGATCAACTACAGAGAAGGAGAGGACACCATGATTACCATCAGGGCAGAGTAGGGCTTAATGAACAAACTAGTATGAGCTCCCACTGACTTTGTGCTGGTCTGCTCCAAATCTCCTTAGGAATACAGAAGTGTTTGCCCAGCATATTTACAAAGCACACCAGAGAGAAGTTCTGTACCGAAAGCCTGCCGAGCAGACAGCAAGGAACAGAGGGGACTGGGCTGGGAGGTTTAACACGGGGCGTAGCTTTCAGAGTAATGGCTGTCACCATCTTGTTTGTAACCCAGAGCCCTGTGAAATGTCAGGAAGTTGTAGATAGAGTCTCCCCTTGAATCACCACATCTACATGACCCAGCTCATCCTCCTTCTCAGTTTCTCCCAAGCTGAAATAAATGCATATTACTCAATTCTTAATCCCTCACTGAGACTCAGAAAGGGCCCATATTACACACAGTAATAACAGGACAGACTGGGAGCATAGCCCCAGGCTTCTGGGCTCTTTGTAATGCATAAGTAGTCTGTGAGGGTGTTTTGCAGTGAGTATCAGGATTTTCTGAAAGGAATTTTTCTGCTTAAATTTTAAGCCAGAAATTCAAGAAAAATCCACTAACTGTGGTAATAGTCACCTTTCCCTATGGTAGAATAGGTAATATCAAAGAAACTAGATGTAATATTTTACATTCATCTAGTGCCTCTCCTTTCTTCAACATTTCAATACAGTTTAGTTAGGAAAAGGTGATTATTAGTCTTGTTTTACAGATGCAGGGATTGAGTGGAGATCAGGGTGTTGACTGACTTGCTCATGTCACATAGCAGGGAAATCCCAGAGTGAAGATGTCCAATGGTCTTCTGACCCCAAATATAAGGTGTTTTCTTCTATACCATACTGTCTTTTGTGGTGGCAGTTCTAATTGTGCTACTTTGTCCCTGGTCTAGAACACATTTTAAACTTTCTCGGCACATATTCAAGCCACCCCCATTCCTACCTCACTTAATAGTCATGATGCAATGAACACCCGGGTGTTTCAGAATACAGTATGGATATGTAAAATTGTTTTTAGGGGCACCTGGGTGGCTCAGTCAGTTTAGCTGCTGGCTCTTGGTTTTGGCTCAGATCATGATCTCTAAGTTCCTGGTTTCAAGCCTCGAATATCTGCGATTAAGGTGTGGGGCCTGTTTGGGATTCTCTCTCTCCCCCTTTCTCTCTGCCCCTCCCCCACTTGCACTGTCTCTATCTCTCTCAAAATAAATAAATAAACTGAAAAAGGGGCACCTGGGTGACTCAGTCAGTTAAGCGTCTGACTTCGGCTCAGGTCATGATCTCATGGTTCGGGAGTTTGTGCCTGGCGTTGGGCTCTGTGCTGACAGCTCAGAGCCTGAAGCCTGCTTCAGGTTCTGTGTCCCCCTTTCTCTCTGCCCCTCTCCCACTCCTTCTCTGTCTTTCAAAAATAAATAAATGTTCAAAAAATTTAATAAACTAAAGAAAATTGTTTTTAAGCATAACAATGAGCTGAACCCAACAAATAATTTATACAATGTGCTACTGAACTTAGACTGCCAGCTACTGATAGATTCTTTACACTAACAATCTCTAAACCCCAGGAAAACTTACCAACTACTTATAATAACTCTTATTAGCTAAATGAGGAAACTGAAAGCTTGACTCACTTGCTGAAAATCACACAGATAGTGGACTGCAGAACTAGGTTGCCAACACTGGGCTCTCTGACCCCAAGGCACATTCCTATTTTCTGTGGATTTTTCAAATGTGACAGTAATACAAAGGTCATTCTCCCTCAATCTTCTAGCTTTCCAAATCCTGCTCTTCCATTTTGAGGCCCACTTAACTTTATTTAGCACACTGGTCTCTAGAAGTTTTTGAAGTTAAATAAGTCATTGTGATTTTATGTGATATAGCTGAAAGAGAAATTTATTAATGAGTTCTTAGAGCAGTTTGAGCATTTGGGCCTTGATTCTGAATGTTTTTGTTTCTATTCAAGGACTTGTTATTTATTTTCTTCTGACTGAAAAAGAAATCATTTGAAGTTTTCAATAAAGAAATGTTTACCATGACATTTGTGTCCTTGGCCTGAGTAAAGCCAGGAAGCTAAGAGATGAGGGATGATAAGGAATCAGATTAGTCTCTCTGGGAGGAGTCCTCAGTGAAGAAAGACCCTGTTTCTAAGCCTAATATGTTCCAAGCCTGACATATTCTAGAATCTTGTCATTTTTGGATCAACATAAAAATCTGGTCACTCACCTCATAATCTAATACTATACAATGCTCCAGGTCAGTGCCTCTGATGTCCTTTACAAAGCATCTGAAGCACTGGGATTCCTTTACCTTTGGTACATGGCTTTTCAAAGGGTCTAGGGTGGTATGAGAAAGAGAGCTTGAAGAAAATGTATTCCCAGATCTTTAACTTCTATGTGCACTCCTTTTTTTTTAAAGTTTACTTATTTAAGTTTTTTTTTTTAAGTTTATTTATTTATCCAAGGTGGGGCTTGAATTTAAGGCCATGAGATCTGACTGAGCCAGCCAGGCGTCCCAAGGTGCACTCTTCTCATGAGTTTTTGATAATTACTTATCACAACATTTAATATTTTAAAATCAGTGCTGACTTACTCAACTGTAGATTAATAATAACTATAATGATAATAAAAGAAAATTTGGACACTTTATATATAGCCTTATGACCACAGAATAATTTTAAATTTCAATTTATATACATGTTTTGTGAGAGAGGAGTATAAGTAAGTGAAGATTAAATGAATTTCAAGCACAAAATATATTACATTAGGATAAAATTCTGTGGTGGGAGTGGAGTGGAAATACAAGTTCAAGGAGAAAAGACAATTATATAAAACTTCCAACTCTAAGAAAAAAGTCTGCTCCTATATTTTAAAAATGGAATGAATAACAATGGGTATCTAGTTGCTATGATATTCAGATTCCTATGAAACAGTTTAAAAGAATAATGTAAAATTTTCATTTTAAACTTATAATACAGTGGAAATTACATTATTTGATCCTATTTCAACTTATGAAAACCTTTACATTTTTATGCAAAGGGTTAGATAGCTTTTCAAAGTTGTTTAGTGGTTTAAATGAAAAAGGCTTAGAAGACCCACTATGCCCAGTATGAGAGCTGGAGTGAGCCATGGTTAAAGTGGACCTGTGATACATTAAGGTTTATGAACTCGAATGTCACAGAGACCAGGTGGGATAGCTTAGACCAGTGACCCAGGTCTAGTGAGCACTGGACAAATCAAAGATCTCATGCTCTGTCTAAAGGGGCAGCCATTACACAACTCTAATCAAGGAGATTTTAGGATTGTGCTAGACTTTAAGCACTCTGTTGCTAGATTTTTCAAAAAAAGAAATTGTGGGGTTTTATGGGACACCTCTAAATTTTTTTTTTTAAGATTTTTGTTTTCAAGTAATCTCTATACCCAACGTGGGGCTTGAAATCATGACCCCAAGATCAAGGGTTGCATAGTCTGACTGAGTCAGTCAGGCACCCTGGAATTTCTCTAAATTCTTAAATGTGTACTTAAAAAAATGTTACAACACTATGAGAATCAAACAAAACCCTCTGTTGGGCCAAATCCGGCCTATGCATCAACTGTAAATTCAGCTGAAGGTGGAATGGTATGTGGACTGCTCCTCTGATTTGACCATATTCTATGATGAAGCATCTAGGGGGTGGTGCTTTTCTGAAAACAGAGGGATCCAATGTTACAGACTGTTATTTTGGTCTTTTTAAGTATTTATTTCCTAACAAGTTTAATGAGCTCCAAAGAATGCTAAACTCATCTATAAGTAAGCAAGTCATTCCATACATTCCTGAACTGAATGCATTTAATACTTGTTATATATATAGGACCCACATCTAATTTAATTATCCTGCAAGAATTCATTTTATGTTTTCAGTGTCATAATAACAACTGACCACTTTGTAGTGCTGGGGACATAATCTTCCCTGAGAATTATTAGTAATCTGAAAGTCCCTTTCTAGTCCTAATGCTAGTGAGCATTTTGGGCAGTTGTTCATTACCTCCTTCATAAAACTTTCTTGTCTCTTTACTTCCTTCTCAGCACGCTGCAGTTTCCTTTGTGGGACCCTCTTCTATTCACTCTTGAAAGGCAGATATTATCCAGGATGTTCTTCTTCTTTCTCTTCCTCACCTCTTTTCTTCTTCTCTCTCTCCTTCATTCTCCCAAGATCAAACTTGTCCATCCCCGCAGCTTCAAATATAGTCTCCGCATGGATGCATTTCAAACCAATACCTTTAATCCTAAACCCTCAGCTTAAGATCCTTCAAGCCTGAATGTTTAAGATCCACCAGGCCTACCAACCAATAAGTCCAAATCTGAACTCACCAGTTTCTCGCGGCAAACAAATCAATGAACAAATGTTCTTTACATGATTCCTCAGCCTCTGAAGTGAGAAGCAGAAGCCTTTACTGACTGTCCTCTGAGTGTTTGCTCAGCCTTCCTCTTGTGCTCATCTTCTCTTTCTTATTTCCACTTCCTAAATCTGGGACCCAAACCCCATTCCCTTGGACAATTGCAACAATCTCCCAGCCTTTCTGGTTTTGCTTCTAAATTTACTCTTCATACTTTTGTAAGAGTTATTTTGCCTCAAAAACCAGTGGGAACATGCCATTCCTCTCCTCAAAAACCTCCATGGCTCACTAGGTTCTATAAAAATCCCACTCCTTAACATGGAATCTGAGCAGCATTTTAACATTATGTAAAATACCAGCAAGTGTTCTGCTCCCACAAAATGAATCTATTACTAAATGTGTTCCGGAAACACCAGGTTAAATTAAGTGAAGTGGGTTTCTTTACTCTAGGACTTTTCAGAGCTGCTAAAATGCTAATTGAATTGTGAATCTTTGCAGTTTCCCAAATAGACTCAGTCAGGGGATCCTCCCATTGAGGAGGGCTATAAATATCTCAAGGAGGTGGTTCGCTGAAACCCAGTTGGGGAACTACAGTAAATTATAAACCATGCAGGTTTCAGGCCTTCGTGCTGCTGCCTGGATGCAATCACCTTCCACCCTGGCCATGCTGCAGACAGGGTCTCTTCTCCCCAGGCACCTATAAACTGAGCACCTGTAAGCCCCAAGGCATGGCTCATTCTACTCCCTCAGTCTGCAATGCCTTTCTTCCACCCTTCACCTATTTAAAACCTACATATTTTTCAAGATACAATTGAGAGCATTTAAAAAGATTTCCTTGATCTCTTCAATAATTAATATTTCTTTTCACTACTTATTTACTCTTCCTCATATCATGTTTGTGTGAATGTCTATTCCTCCAAGCAAACTCTTAAGTTTCATTTTTCTTTCATTCATTCATTTTTCCAACAATATTGTTGGATATGAATATTGGAAAGTATTCATTTTCCAAACACTATTCTTTTTTCTTTAATTTTTTTTTTTGATGTTTATTTGTTTTCGAGAGAGACACAGAGAGCAAGCAGGGGAGAGGCATAGAGAGAAGGAGACACAGAATCTGAAGCAGACTCCAGGCTCTGAGCTGTCAGCACAGAGCCTGATGTGGGGCTCGAAGCCACAAACTGCAAGATCATGACCTGAGCTGAAGTTGAACCCTTAACTGCCTGAGCCATCCAGGTGCCCCTCCAAGCACTATTCTTAATATAGGCATATATATATATATAGTAAAATATACTTGGAATAATTATTTTAATAGGCTCATCTGAGCATGGACATATCTTCTTGCTTGCTTGCACACCTAGAAATGAAAATTTCACTGAAATTTTTATACCACTGGCAGTTCAAGATCTTTCTGAGGAAAAAAATTAAAAAAAAAAAAACTGCAGGGGCACCTACCTGGCTCAGTCGATAGCATGGGACTTTTGATCTCAGGGTCTTAAGTTCAAGCCCCACGCTGGGGTTGAGTTTACTTAATAATTTAAAAAAAAAATGTTTAAAGGAAAGGAAAAAACCCTTATATTTGATTTGAAAACAACTATCTATTGGGGTCACAGGCTGAGTGGGGTTGAACATGTAGGAGGAGCCAGTGAGATACAATATGTGATGGTGCTTGGAAAACGAAAGAACTACATGCCGCCCATGATACTGCCTTTGAAATTCTTTGCTTCAAAGACACTCCAGGTCTCCATGGCAGGTCAGAGGCAAAACTCTCTGAGTGAGATCCCTACCAGATTGTCTTACAACACTGAGATTGTTTCAATGGTATCTTGGTGTTACATCAAGATTCCAGGACAGAGACATTTACATTTAGAGTATGCCTTTTTCTTAAAAGCAAATTATAAATTATTTCTAGATTGTGTTATAGTTGGTGCCAAGAACAAAATATCCTAAAGTTTGGCTAGGATTAGGAATGGGTCATGAGAATCAGGATGTGCACTTCATGGGAAGAGGATATAAGTTGTAGCATAGCAAGAGTGCCTACTTCTAATGTGGTTTGTGGGTCCATACATACCAGTTTTTAATGCAAATATCAAGTCATCAAACTCCTGGGACTCCTCATCAGCTATTAGTGACCCCTGGCCATATCCTCCAGTGGAAGGAAATGTGGCGCCATTCTGCGGACTTGGCTTCAGGTCAGGGCTGGCCTGACTGGCTTGTTGGAAGGATGCTCTCTCCCAATCAGGTGGCACCTTTTTGGTGTAGGGTGGGGAGAAAAGGAAACAATAATATCAACACCTACATAGTTACTCTGATATCTACATGAATAATTTATCTCCACATTCTTATTACAAATATCAAGTGAAGGGACTGCTGAACTGTTTAGAAGAAGACCTCTTTAATTTTACCTTTTGTCCTTAGAGACAACCTAATCTGGTGTTTCTCAACAATTTATCTATTAGAATTACTTGTAGATTTCTATGTGGTCATGTGTGGGGAAAGAAAATTATTTTTTAAACCCAAACAACATGTTTTATTTTTTTGTAGGATGTATGGGAAGGAAACTGTTAAGAATATAATGGGGGGAGTTAATGGAGTGGTGGACAAAATAGCCTAAGGGGAGTAAAAGGTAGAAACTTCCAGTTACAAAATAAATCTTCACACAATCATTGGATTAAATGATTAAAAAGATAGTTCTAACCCAAAATGATTAAATGTATTCACTTCCCTCTGGGTCACTGATAAACAACCCCTTAATCCTTCCTTGCCTAATGCTTTCCCTTCTCTGCGTGGCTTTCTAGAATATCGCTGACAGTCCCTCACTGACAGCTGGATCAAGGCCAATTCTGAGCTTCTGAGGAAGGCAGGACACACTTGAAGGGTGTGCCATTGTGCAACACCCTACATGAACATTCAAGTAGTGGCTCAGGCCCAGGAACTGAATTGTCACAGCTGCTCCCTCCTGACACGGGGTTTTCTGAGAGACTACAGGGGAGCCTCCTGCTGAGAAAAGTGACCTGAGGACTGTAGGAATAATGTGAGAGAAGATTAAGCCTTAAAATATTTCAGTAAGAAGTTGACCATCTAGAGCCACACCGCTCAGCAGAGCTTTCTGTGATGACACGTATATTTTAAATCTGTGCTCTCCTTTGCGGCAGCCACGGAACACGTGGCTACTGGGCACTTGAATGTGGCCAGGGTGAGCGACAAACTGAACTTTTAATGCTGTTTAATTTTACTTAGTTTGAATTTAAATAGCCACACATGGCTAATGGCTATTGTATAGTTCAGATCTAGACAAATGCTAGATTGGATAAACAATCAAAAAGACAAAAAAACCTTTTTTTTTTTTTTTTTAAGATTCACTCCTGAATCGTTGGTTCTAAAAGTATCCATTTCTGGGGCGCCTGGGTGGCTCAGTCGGTTAAGCGTCCAACTTCGGCTCAGGTCATGATCTCGCGGTCCGTGAGTTTGAGCCCCGCGCCAGGCTCTGTGCTGACAGCTCAGAGCCTGGAGCCTGCTTCTGATTCTGTGTCTCCCTCTCTCTCTGACCCTCCCCCGTAGATGCTCTGTCTCTCTATGTCTCAAAAATAAATAAACATTAAAAAAAAATTAAAAAAAAAAGTATCCATTTCTATTGGTACCAACTACAATGTGAAAACAATTCCATTTTAACAACTTTGGGGATATAGAAATGGCACTAGATTTCTAAACATTTAAGGGTACTAAAGACATATCCCAATTCTTAAATATACTTGTGATCACTTACCTATTTTAATTTTAACCTGACATGAATAAAATTCCTTTCAACATTTAACATGGGAGACAAAAAATATCACTGAGCAGGTAGATTATCTATCTACATACCTACCTACCTATTTACCTACTTACCTATCAATAAACCATTACCTTTTCAGACAGATGCACTTTGATTTCTTGCCAGATTTCAGGATACAAACACAAATACTGTTTCCCTTGGTTTTCCCTTTTTAAAATGTTTATTTACTTATTTTGAGAGAGACAGAGACAGCACAAGCAGGAGATGGGCAGAAAGAGAAGGAGAAGAGAGAGAATCTCAAGCGGACTCTGTGCCATCAGCACACAGTCCAACATGTGGTTCGAACTCAGGAACCAAACTCAGGAACCTTGAGATCATGACCTGAGCCTAAAACAAGAGTCCTATGCTTAACTGGCCACCACGCAGGTGCCCTTGCCCTTGGCTCTTTAATACAAAGACAGCAATGTGAGTTATGTAAGGAGCAATAAGCAAGCATGCTTCTGGCACTGTAGAAATGGTCAGGGACCTGCATACTATCTCTTCCTGGACAAATGTCTTCATGTAAGTTTAAACTTTGAGCATTGGTCCCAGTGCTATGGGTAGCATTACTGACAGATTGGTGGCAATGTGATTTAGGCAGAGGAAAGCAAAATGATGAGGACAGAATGCAAAGAACAGTGGGAGGTGGATCTCACAGAGGACATCCTGGATAGATTTTTCTAGCAGTGCTGCTGAAGCCCTCTTCCAAGCTTTTGCCCTAAAATATTTTCTGGTACTTAAAAAGAGTTGTAGCCTCTTTTCTTTTCACTGAGTATTTGCTGGGATCCAAGTAATGAGCTGGGATGGGTGAAGAAAGAGAGTGAAGGACGTATTTTTAGGAAGAACAGTATTTAAAAAAAACATTTCCAAAGCACATCTAGTCACTGCCATTTTAAATTAGGAAGATTTTGAAGAAAGAGACGACAAATTATGTTCTGACTTCCCAGTACAAATCGCTGGTTAGTTTAGCTCACAGGGCAGGGAAAAAAAGAATTAGGTAACAGGCATGATACCACAGTAAGCCAATCAAATACCACTGATCAGAGGCTGTTCCCAGGAGAGGGATTTAAAAGTCACATAGTACCTTTTAACCTGCAATCATCTTGAGATGGAGGTGGACAGGGAAAGGGGGAGGGAGAGAGAAAGAGGGAGAGGTGGGAAGAGAGGGGGAGATGGGTACAGAAGGGAGAAAGGAGGAGGGAAGGGGAGGCAGGGAGGGAGGGGAGAACGTGAGCAACTGCAAGAGCAAAGGCAAGAGCAGGCACCTCCTCCATAGCACTGATAAGGTTCTGCGTGGACTTGCTGATTTCCCCTCCAGCAGGAGGCATGCCACTCCCTGGTGTGAAGAAGGCTGTGCTGGGTCCAGGGTGTCCATTCATTTCCACTGTGTAGCTGGCCTTCATAGGGCAGCACGTCTGGTTGTGCAGAATGAAATAAACCACAAAAACATAAAGTCCCTGCAAAAGAAAATAACACTAGTTTGTTAAAGGAAGTCCGGCTACCGCAGCTGAAAAATAAAAGTGGTTGTAAGCATAGCCGGATTTTCTACAAGCATTCAAATTCTACCTGAAGCTGGGAATTACAGAACATGTTACAAGGCTAGCAAGGGGCCACTGTAAATTTCTGGATGTCACAAAAAAGTTTTCCAATGTTATTTGGGAAAAGTGCCCCCTCACTAAAACACACACACACACACACACACACACACACACACACAAACCACATTTTTTTTCTTGATTAAAACACAAGTGACTCTGAAATCTAGCCCTACAAATATGTGAAAACAAACTGCAGACGCATATCTGATTAGCCGTGTACCTTTTTGTTATGGAAAGCAAACCTCTTGCCTTCCAGAAAATTACTCTTTTCCCATGGATCTCACTTGTTCTCATTTTTTTCCTAGCAAAATGGTTGAAGTGAGGTAGACTTCCAGAAGGGCAGTACTAATTGAACCTTCTGATTTTGTTTATACAGCTCACTGACTTATTTCATTTGAAAACAGCATCACTGGGTAGGGACTCAGAGGAATTCTGTGAATTGCTTGGTATTTAGCGTGCCTTGCTTCTCAGTGAACGTTCCAGGAGACAACAAAGCTATCTTGTGAGTTCTTAAAGATCTGCTGGCCCTTTAAATTCTTTTGCAACCTAGTCAAGCTCTTGACAATTGCTCTGCTTCCGTCACAGAGAGCAACTCAGATTTTGCATTTGTGTTCCAGACATGGCCTACACTGGCTGTCCTTCATGATTTCTACAAGGGATCTACTGTATACTTCTAATGGTGCTTCTATAATGCTTGGTAATTTTGACCTTTATTCTCGGCCAATAAAATATGTTAAATTGTGGCTTTTGTATCTGTTAATCTTGGTGTTTAAGTTTTGGAAGCAAATTAGAATCTCCTTAGTTATGAAAATTCTTACATTAATCCACAAAAATGAAAGCAAGCTTATTAAAGAAGAAAAGGAGTTAATGTTAACATTGTTCATGAAATACGAGTAAGTTTCTTCGTTTTGTGAAGCTTGCATTCTCCCATGGTTCATGACATTTCTAGGAGTATGGAAGCAATAATGCAAATAATATACTTGTGGGCTTGAAACTTGTATCTGCTGGTATAAATAGCAAAGTGTCTGTTAGAAAATACTCAAGGCATAAGAATGACAATGAATTTTTAATAAAATGGAATTCGAAAACAGTCTGCATGATGGGCATGCTAGCATGTGAGCTATGTTGCCATTTCTAGAATACTGCCATAAATTAGGTCTTTCTCCCCCTTCCAGAGTTGGTATCCAATCTGTATAATTAACAGATATGTTTTAAAATCAGTGGTTCACCTGCTAAAAATATTTTTAAGTATAATTACCTTAACCACAATATAAAGTTACTAACAGAAACATGTTTCCTTTTGAATTAGGGTTGTTTTGTTTGTTTTTGAGCAACATTAGTATTTTAAGTTATGTAGGTAAGTGAATTAGTTTCACATGCAAATGATGATATAAACGTCAGCAGAAATAAATCTTCCTGAAAACACGCACACACGTCCAAAATTTTTCTTGAACAAGTAATTTTTCACATGGGTATGACCTAATTAAATTGGCCACAGCAATAGACAAAACAGGAAAAAAATTAAACTGTCAGCCTTAAAAACTGTGAGAATGTCTCTGATTTATTTCAGGATTTCTCTAAGTGTTACGAAGTGATAGGGTAAAAGCTAGATCAGGAAACAAAAACCATGTTTTAAAATCCATCTCTAAGGACCCATTTGTTAAAACAGCACATTCTCTCTTGTTTGTTTTTATATCTAGCCTTTTGTGCTTCAGGAAAGGAACTGCCTGCTGAAAATAACTTGCATGTGAAAATTACATGTGTTTTTTTTTTCTTTTTCTTAAAAGAATACATATACAGCTAATACTTTGAATCTTTTAGATGTGCCCCCAGGAAACATAAACATTTTAGAAAAGAAGAGAATGTTTAAATGTAGATTGTGTGACATTTGCCTGGGTCCGGCCCAGGCTGGGCAAATACAGAAAAGGGAGCTTCTTTATCTAAAGTACTCAGCCATGGAGATTTCTGACCTCAGAGTAAAAACAAGTTCCTTTCCCAAACACTGCATGTTTCAATCCCAGGCTCTCCCTTATATGCTGGTCTGTAAAATAATGTAACAGAGAATCTAGAATCTCAAGTGTTCAATCCAAAATGCTGACCACCCACTGTATGTGCATGGTCAGGCACTGAGATGCAAGGAGAAAACATCAGATTCCTACTCTCAAGTTGCTCACAGAGACAATATCTTACAAAGTAATAGGTTAACTCTTTTAGAAGCAAGACCTATATAATCCATCCACCTATTGTTCCTATGCTTTACTCAGGGAAGGGTGACAGAAGGGAATTCTTTCTGCGCATTGCTCTTTTGATAATTTTGTTGGATCTCCTACTACAATGATGAAAAATGTTTTCAAAGTCTTTAGTTAGATTGTATCTGGATGAAACATACCTACTATGGCCAATTTTTTATTTTATTTTATTTTTTTGATTCAGGCATTTAAACTTATTGGCAAACATTCAGTGAGACATAAACAGACCATAATGTCTAAAGGAGTTAAAAGATTCTCCTAATATGATCAAACAGGAAAATAAGTACAGGAGATGTGGCTGCTTAACTCAGTGATACCTATCAGTTCCATTAAGGTGGGAAAGAATCAACTTTGCTATTTGACAGATCTTCCCGAGAAGTGGTGGCAGAGGAGAACCAGGTAAAACAGCAAGTGGATTAAGCTGCCTGCTCCTGAAGGAAGTGAAGTCTTAGGGCTTCGCGATGATTTGGAGAACTCATCTTCAATCTGAAAGTGCCTCCCTCTGAGGACTACGATACAGCCTTCAAACAGGAGCAGTTAATCTTGGCAGGACTTGTAAAAAGATCTCACAAGAGGGTAGAATCCAGGTATTCAAACCGTAACTGCATGCAAGCTGTCACCGTCGGGAATCCCCTTTGTCTCTGCCTCGCCCTTCCCATAATTCCTTCAAGTTATAAAAAAGTGGTGAAAAAATCAAATGCATTCAATGAGCCCATTTAAAAACAGCTGCCCAGTCCCATTTCTTTAATTTTAAATCGGCTCTAAATAAAGCGAAACATCAGCTCACTATTTTTTCCACGTTCCACACAAAGTGTGACAGACCATCCAAAAAGAGCTCTCACAGATACTGAGCTAAATGTGTTCAGCAACCTGACATACTGACTCCACACAACCTCTACTTCTAATATTTATTTCAGTTTCTGGCAAAGAGTTTTGGCCAATGATACATGATAAAAATATGCAGGTGATAGTGCCTAGCCTGCCATTAAAACACAAAGAATTAAATGTCTAGACACTAAAATGTAAAGTTTATAGAGGTGCCAGCACTTAAATATTTGAGGAATAAAAACCTAGAGTTCCACAGGTAATGAGAAATTGGTCTTACAGACACCGCACATCTCACTGTAACCACAAAAGTTGAACTACTGTGCTGTTAGTAGTTGGCACTATGATTCAGAGAGTTTGAAAATAAAGGAGATTTTGCTAATATAAAGTCCAGTGAACTAAGATGAAAAAGACAAAGATTAAAGGAATTACAGAAGCTAATAGGGAAAAAAATACTAAAGAATTGTTCACTGCTATACTTGAAAAGGGGAATCCAAAGAATAACTGAAGATGAATAAAAAGACATAGTATTAATATAATAATAATTTCTTGTAAAAGAAAAAAATAACTGAACCTTCAGATTGAAAGTATAATACCATGTACCAGGGAAATTTTGATACAGATTCCTTAATACCAAATCATAGCCTTACTAAGTTTTAAACTTTAAGATATTCAAGCAGAAAAAAAGCCAATCTGTGACTAAGTGGTAAATTTTAGGCTTTCTTCAGACTTCTTTACATCAACTAGTAGTGCTAAAAGACAATGGAACAATATCTATTAAGTTCTGAGGGGAAAAAGTGGTCCAAGAATATTATACTCAGCCAATAGAGCATTTGAAATTATCAACCATTAAAAAAATATGCTGGGAATGCAACATCCATGTATCCTCTTGGGTGGAGGTAACCCAAACTACATGATAATAAAATACAACCAATAAAGAGATGAATTGCCCATACAGAAGAAAAAACAGAATTCAGTACAAAGATGGCAAAAGGATCATGTGGGGTGCCTGGGTGGCTCAGTCAGTTGGGTATCTAACTCTTGATCTCATGGTTGGTGGCTTTGAGCCTGTGTTGGGCTCCGACCTAGCAGTCTGGAGCCTGCATAGGATTCTCTCTCCCTCTCTCTAAAATAAACTTGAAAAAAAAAAAAAAAGGATCATGTAAAAAGACCTATATATCTATGCATTTAGATATAAAACCAATACTGAACAAAATTATAAGAATTAGAGAGTCAAATGAAAAAGTTAAGTCTAGACAACCTAAAAAGATAATATTAACTAAGAAAGTTCCTAAGGTTGGGATAGAGGAGATGGGAGACATGATTATTCATGATTCCATCTTTTACAGCATGTAGTCAATCAATACTATAAAATTGAAATACCTAGGTAATAAAAAACAGTGATTCTAATCATTAAAAAAAATTTTTTTTTAATTTTGAGATAGAAAGAGTGAAAGAGCTGGGGTACGGGCACAGAGAGAGAGAAGAGAGAGAATCCCAAGCAGGTTCTGCACTGTTGGTGCAGAGCTTGACTTGGGCTCAATCCAACAAACCGATAGATCACGATCTGAGCCAAAATCAAGAGTCAGATGCTTAACTGACAGAGCCACCCAGGCACCCCTCTAATCCTTTAATGTATTTATAATTTCTTGTCTTCTTTTTTCTTAAAGTAAGCTCTATGCCCCAACTTGGGGCTTGAACTCACAACCTTTAGATCAAGAGTCACATGTTCCTCCAAAGGATCCTCCAAAGGATACCCCTACCTAGTATATCTGTATTTGTGGTATAGAACAATTTTTTGAAATTCAACAATTACTCCTCTTCCATTTTAGTTTTTCTAATGAAATTTTCAAATAAATTTAGTTTTGTATATTACAGCAAATATAATATGGTCACATAATTTAAAATTTACTTGTAATTAGACATCTAATCGTATTTAGTATTCCAAAAAAGGTGTCTAGAATGATGTGCACTTAATGTTACTTTTATTTTTAAATAGCCAATGGTATTCAAAGAGACTTAATGACATATGTATGTATAAAGTGGGAATGATTTTAAAAATGATCCTTTGTTTTTAATGCCTCATTTGCTCTTTCTGGTGCTCTTCATTCCTTTCTTTGGAACAGGATTTGCTTGTATCACTTCCCTTTCCCTCTAGCCTGCAGAACTTCTTTTTAGCATTTCTTAGAGTTCAGATATGTTAGAAATAAATTCTTTCAACTTTTGTCTGCCTGAAAATGTCTTTATTCCATCTTCATTATTATTATTTTTAATGTTTTATTTTATATTTGAGAGACAGAGAGAGAGAGAGAGACACAAAGAGTGTGAATGGGGGAGGGGCAGAGAGAGAGGGAGACACAGAATCCGAAGCAGGCTCTAGGCTCTGAGCTGTCAGCACTGAGCCCGACGTGGGGCTCTAACTCACGAACTGTGAGATCATGATCTGAGCCAAAGTTGGACGCTTAACCGATGGAGCCACGCAGGCACCCCGCATTATCATTTTAGGGGAATATTTCCACCAGATACGGAATTCTAGGTTAACAGGTTTTTTGTTTGTCTGGGGACTTTGAAGATATCATTATACTGTCGTCTGGTTTCCAAGGTTTCTGATGAGAATAGTGTTTGTTTTTACCTTTTTCTTTTTTTTTGTATGCAATGTTCCCTTTACTTCCCCAAGCTATCCCCATGATTTTCTATTTAGATTTTCAAGAGTCTGTGATATACCTGGGTATAATTTTCTTTGTTGGGGGTTCTCTTAAGCTTTTTGGATTTGTGTTTTTTGCTATAGAATTTTGAAAATTCCTGGCCATCACTGTTTCTGTTATGGTCACCTAATGTTAATGAGGATTATTTTTGAAGTCATTTTAAAGGTTTTTAACTTTGGGGTGCCTGCGTGGCTCATAAAGTAAGAGCAGGTGACTCTTGATCTTGCGGTCATGAGTCTGAACTTCATGTTGGCTGTAGAGATTACTTTAAAAAAACTTTTTAATCTTTATGCTTTTATTCTATTTCAATTCTTTATAGTAAATATTTACCATTTTTCCCAAATAGTAATTTTTTTAACTACAAGCAAATTTGTCAGTATATTAACAAAGATCAATTCTATATAATGGGTTAATACAGATGAATTGTATATAATGGGAACATGGACATGTGGATAATTTTTTGTTTTTCTTTTCCACATTTTAAAAACTGAAACATAGAGATATTAAAACAATAGGTATAATGTTTTTGGAGCCACAGGGAAAATGTGCAATTTCAAAATCTCCACATTTTTGTGGAGGCTTTACAAATGGCCTATATAAAACCAGTTATCTTTTAGATAGTCTAAGAAAGTGCACAAAATGATGCAGGACAAGGGAATTCGAGAAATGAAATCTTCATTAAAATTCAGTTTTCAGCTGAAAAAAATCACAAATTTGTGATAAAAAAAAAAAAAAGAGTATCTTCCATTAAACTTTACCCTCCTAGAAAGCAAGAGACTATGTCCAGTTCACCATTATACTTTAAATTTGCAGCGTGGACCCTGGCACAAAAAAGGAGCTTAAGAAATATTTGTGAAGAGATTATGGTTTTTAAATATCAGCAGGGGTGAGAGTGGGATGGGGGTGGGGACAAACGTGGGTCTGAGGCATATGTTGATTTTAGTCCTCTGTTTCTCTCACTATAGTTAAGTGATCTGGTAGACGCTCAATAAAATTTTGTTTTGGTTTGGTCTTTCCATTTCACATCTTAGTTACATTGCCAAGACTCCCTCATGGGAGAAGCAAGCATCCACTCCTGGCTGGGTCTCTGCTTTTTTGGGCTGGTGCCCCTCTGGTGGTGGGCTTGCTTGGTGCTTAGCTCCCAGGTGACTTTCTGGCTGTCTCTGGCTTCTCTGCTGGGGCTGGTTTGTATATTACTGCTGCTGCTTCTTGCGGCCACTTCCTCTCAAAGGACTTCACAGCTTTCTGCTTTTGCTCTTCCCTTGGCAGACAACCCTGAAAAGTCTCTGTTGATCTCTTGTTTCTGCCTTCGCATACTCGTGGGCTGCAGACCTACTGCTGTTTCGTATCGCTAGTGACTTGGCAGCAAAGACAATGGATTTCATGCCAGTGACAGCACTGAAAAGATAAATCCAGTATTTGTGCATTTGTACATTGTTTTAGGTATGAGATAAGTAGGAATTGCATCGTTCCTAGCCTCTTATTTTTTTATCTCTTCTTTTTTTTTCAGTTTCAGTCGCTTTTGTTGATGTTATTTATAATAAGAATCTACAATCTGATGTGTGCATTAAATATACAGCGAAAGGAAACAAGCAAGTTCATCTTGATGGACACTGGTTAGTCAACACAATTGAAATACTTAGAAGTCTATGGGAATATTTATTACCTGAATGTTTTTACAAATTATTTGGATGGGATAGGCAATGACCTAGTGTTCACCACGGGTTACGTTAGGTTCTAAAATTTCTTACTATTTTAAGGGACATTATCTATTCAGAACTAGTAGAGTCAATACATTTTCAGTTGGCTTAGTTTGTTGACTTCACACATGTCTATGACTAAAATATTGGTTAGCAGGCCTTCACTTTCAAGGTTTGGACTTGGAAAGATGACTGTTCTTTTTTTTCATGTTTTAAATTTATTTTTGAGAGAGCACAAGCGGCGAGGGGCAGAGAGAGGGGGACAGAGGATCTGAAGCGAGCTCTGCGCTGACAGCAGTGAGCCTGATGTGGATCTTGAACTCATGAACCACAAGATCATGACATGAGCCAAAGCTGGACGCACAACTAACTAAGCTACTGAGGTGCCCAGAAAGATGTCTGTTCTAAATTTTGTAATTCTTAGGAATAACAATTCTTTTTTTAAAAAAACAAGTTTCTTTCTTTCTTTTTTTTAACATTTTAATTTGTTTTTGAGAGACAGAGTCAGATCGTGAGTGGGGGAGGCTCAGAGAAAGAGGGAGTCAAAGAATCAGAAGCAGGCTCCAGGCTCTAAGCTGTCAGCACAGAGCCGGATGCGGAGCTTGAGCCAACAAACTCTGAGATCAGGACCTGGGCCAAAGTCGGACGCTCAACCGACTGAGCCACCCTGGCGCCCCAGGAATAACAATTCTATATGCTTTTTACCATATATATCTAGAGTACAGACAAGATTATGTTTTCAGGCAAAGTTTCTACCTACAGTTTAAGGATGTATTTCCCTGCATGTCACTTAATGGACACAGGAAACATTGGTCAGGTTTCTTTGTGATAAATATTCATGAAACAAAAGACAATTATTAGGTTTTGCCTCAGCAATCTTATCTCCAGACATGATCCCTGTTCCTTCAGCCTTTTCTCTTGAACCTTCTTCTAAAGAAGAAGGTTCATCTCTGACACTCTTATTGTTCATCATGCTTCTGTTAAGTTTCAAAGCATGAAACACTTATCAGTCATATTACTTATCAGGAGCCAGACTATTTCTGCCAAGACAGAAGAAAAATTAAGGTGTGTGTGTATGTGTGTGTTTATGTGTGTGTGTGTGTGTTGTTATAAGAACACAAATCTCTGACCCCAGTAACTCCCTGCTTTGAGAGCCCCCAGATTAGAAAAATTTCAGAAGTAGAGATTGAATTGGGTGGTAGGACTGAGGGATAGAGAAGACTAGAGGTGGTCATAATAGTAGAGAGATGGAACTAAATAATGTAGAGGAGGTTTTGAATCAGAATAATTTTTTTTATGGTTTTAATAAGAAGAGGTGAAGAGAATCCAGTTGGAAGAAATTTTGAATGTAAAACATATTTTTTAAATTAAGATGATAAAAATACCAAACTGCACCATGATTATTTATTTAAATCTTGTTATATCTATAAATACTCTTTAAGAATATAATTTGAACCTCTTTTTGGTTTATTCTGAGAAACCTCTGCCACAGGCACTGGAAATACTCAAAGTTTGCACATGGAAATAATATGAATAATAATAACAACAACAGTAACAAAATAATTAGTAAATTGTCTTTATGCTCTCTGGTTGGTTTTTCTATGCAGAAAAGATTATTCAAAAGTTTGCTTTTTGTTTTGTCTAACGGTAAAAAGTTTCCAAAGTGTCCAGCCAACTACGGACATGAGTCAAAATGGCTGATGTGTATATGTATTGCTGATGTGTATATGTATTGCTGATGTGTATATGTATATCAAACTGCCATGATATACGCTATAGGTATCTTACAATCTTATTTGTCAATTATTATACAATAAACCTCAAAAAAAAAACCCTCAAAAAAAAAAAAAAAGGAACAAACTACTGGGACGCCTGGGTGGCTCAGTCAGTTAAGCATCTGTCTCTTGATTTCAGCTCAGCCCACAGTTTGTGGGAATGAGCTCCAAGCTGGGCTCTGCACTGACAGCACAGAGTTTGCTTGGGATTCTCTCTCTCCTCTCTGTTTCCCCCTCCCCACTTGCTCTCTCTCTCAAAAATAAGTAAACATAGAAAAAAAAACTACTGATACACATAACAACATCAATGAATCTCAAAATCAATATGCTGGGTAAAAAAAGCCAGACACAAATGAGTACACACTCTATTGACACAAAATCCTAGAACATACAAATTTATATAGAGAGACAGAAAACAGACCAGTGGTTTCCAGGAGGGAGAGATGTTCTGCAGGTGGGCCCAGGAATCTTCTGGGGTGATGGAAATAATTGTGGTTTCATGGGTGTGTAACCACCTTGCTTTTTAAAACCTTGAGGACAAACCAGAGTTTTGAATTTGTTGTTTCAACAAATTGGAAACTAATCTTTTAAACCAAGGGTCAGCAAACATTTTCTGAGAAGAATCACATAGTAAACATTTTAGACTTAGGACATCACAGTCTTTGTCAAAAACAATCTGAAAATTTTAATTTCATACCATTTCCACATGTCACAAAATATTCTCTTTTCTATTTTTTCCCCATCGAATATAAATGTAAAACCCATTCTTTACTAGTACTTTTAAACATGGCTCTTGTCAACATCCTTTAAAAAGTCTTTTTGAAGGATTTAAGAATCTAGCATTCAGAGATTGCTTAACGATTCTATAGATTAAGCTCAATTGTTTGGACAGTGGTAGTCGAACAAAGAATTGTGTTGATAATGATGAAAAGGGGGAAAACTGGGAAAACCCAGTGCCAATAAAAACAGGGGAAGGAATCACTTTACTGTGGAAACTAAGTTAAACATCACATACGTAGAAGTGAAAACATGTAAGATTATTTTAAGTACTAGACTGGAGATCAGGAGAGAAGGCAAGGTTAGAGGCATAAGTGTGGAAAAAGCTGTGCAGTAGTAAAAGCAGAAGCAACATCGTTATAGGATTCTTTTAAGGAAGACACGGTAAAGAGAAAATGGCTGAGTGCTCAGGATTAAAAACAGCAGGAGGACATTAACAGGAAGAGAAACCAGTGAAATAAACAAACAACTGATAGGTCAGGGAGGAGGACAGCTACAACTAACTATACCGAGGGAAGCCAAGAGAAGATTCTGTTCCAGAAGAGTGAGGTGGTCCACATTGTCAAAAAAAGACATCAAGAAGAAGCAAAAAGAGGCACTTGTTTATTTCAGGTATAACTAACATCTCTGGGGGAAACAATGACAAAAAAGAATAGTGAGAACAGACTGAAATATATATAATATATAGTGCTGTCCAGAAAAAGTACCCTGAGGATAGGGAATCACTGGATTCTTGAAATGGTATCAGCTAGTTTGTTAAGTATATGTGAAACTGGAGGGGAGTGATTCCCCTCCCCTCACCTACTTCATTCATTATTATTCTTATTTAGAGCAAAAGACTATACAGCACAGAGGCCAATTCCTTTAAACTGAAAACTAAATCAGGTACTCCATCTGAAGATACTGAATGAGTGTTCAATACATTTTCTACCATGATGGATTAATGTGGGTGTACCTTCCTGTCAATTTTACATCTTCTCTGACACCAAGGTCCCTTCCGGAGATGCCCAATTTTTGTGTTCCTGACTTATTCCTGTTCCACAAGTTGCTGGAAGCAGATAGTCAGCCAAACACATAACTAGTGGACTTCTAAATCTTTTATATTGCTTTTTTTTTTTTTTTTTTTTTTTTTTTGCTACGACAACCTTTATTGTTTCCATTTGGTCCACAGTTTGGGCAAGGGCTCCAGGGTGGTTAAAAAGCTGCCTAGTGGTTAAGGAAGAGGCTCAGGCAAAGCCCTGGCACCAGGGGGATGCCAGAGGGGCCTCTCAAAGGTTGCCGGGCTCCCAAGGTTCCAACTTGTTATTCTGCCTTTTTTTTTTAATTAAAAAAATTTTTTTTAAGTTTACTTATTTATTTTTGAGAGAGAGTGTGTGTGAGCAGGGGAGGGGCAGAGAGAAAGGGAAAGAGAGAGAATCCTAAGCAGGATCCACACCATCAGTGTAAAGCCCTATGTGGGGCTCGAACTCATGAAACCATGACATCATGACCTGAGCTAAAACTAAGAGTCTAATGCTTGACCGATTGAGCCACCCAGGTGCCCCTTGTTATATTGCTTTTAAAAAGGAAAAAAAATCTAGTAAACTTTTAAGAAATTCGTCATCACGACATGGTTAATCAAATATCAAACACCATCTAAATGGCCTTGTTTTAGAAACAGGTGAATTAGGTGAATCAATTTCAAAATAATGACATAGTTTTTGTAGACTTTTATAGAAATGTGGAACTCAACATCCTATGTTTTGCTTTACTGAGACACACAGGTGTAAATCATGCACTGAGGAGACAGGAATAGCTTTCCAACTACAACTGGCAAAACTGGCAAATTCTGGGACCTCTCACCAGCATATAAAAATTCTTTAAGGTATCACACTTCTGGAAATTTTCACATTTATAGATTTAAGGTAATATAGCATCTAAACAGAAATCAGAAATAATTCCAGATATTAAGAACCAGAATATATATTGTGAAATATTCTTTGTTACGATTTTCAAATACTCTTTTGTCTGATGATTAAAGAGCTACTTAGTAAGGACAAATCATTTAATATCTTTTTGTTATAATTTTTCTGATCCGAGAAGGACACTAAAGTTTCTCCAGGAATGCTCCGTGAAAGATTTGATTTACTATCAAAATTCTAAAAAAGTTCTATGGATATTTTAATTTTAAAGGGCAAGAATAGGGGCATCTGGGTGGCTCAGTTGGTTAAGCGTCTGACTTCAGCTCAGGTCATGATCTTGCGGCTTGTTAAGTTTGAGCCCCACATACAGCTTTCTGCTGACAGCTCAGAGCCTGGAGCCTCCTTCAGATTCTGTGTCTCCCTCTCTTTCTGCCTCTGTCTCTGCCTCTGTCTGCCATGCTCTGTCTCTGCCTCTCTCAAAAATAAATAAATAAGTAAATGAATAAATAAATAGAAAAACATTAAAGGACAAAAATATAAAGCAGCCCTAATTCATTGTTAACATTTATTGCTGAGGGGAAAGAAGAAAGGAAAAAAAATACAGAGAAGCCAAAAAACCTCCAAAATTTACACCAAATGCTAACACTCAGAAATAACCACTCTATCTTGGATAGGAACTTTCTTAAAACTACAGTTTCTACAGAGGGTTTATTTTCTCCAACCCGTTAATTATGTAAGGACATGTTTTCATGTGTAAGCATTTTTTTTTTTTTTTTTTTTTTTTAAGCTGAAGATGGGATTTATAGTTGGGCAATTGCTAGGGTAACCTGAGATCCTGGTCTGCCTGGGACAATCCTGGCTTGCTTGGGATTCCTAGTTTAGCCTCTTGTCTTGGCATTTTTATTAACATCACCCCCTTTCACTCAAGGGTCAATGACAATGCATTCCATGGCAGTTTAGCAGGGCTAGCTAGGGCTCAATTAAGGGCCCAGCATTGTCAAAGCTATCCTATTTGACACAGAAGAGCTACTGGGTATATCCTAATATAAAACCCAGACTCCAGCCAGCCTTCTTGACATGAGGATGGTCTGCAATTTAAATTCTTTCCGAACCATCTTTGATTCCTTCACTGAGTGAATACAGAATAGCTGAGCGTCTATCTAGGAGGGCAATGTAGTTTCCACGCAGGCAGTGAGCAGACAGGCTCAGTCCTCTCTCCAAGAGAACTTCATGTCCACAGCTCAGATCACTGCCTAATGGGGAACTGAGCGAAGCAGAAGATGGGTCCAGTGACTGGTCTTACTGAAAGCTGGGGATGCTCTTCCAAATATTTTATCTTTCTTCAACCAAATAATGTTGTATAGCACTCTTTTGGAAGTTTTTCACTGTCCAATGCATGGGAAATTCTATGATTCATACGAGAAATATACATACTGTATTTATTTATTTGAGAGACAGCAGGGCAGAGATGGGCAGACACAGAAGGAGAGAGAGACAATCCCAAGTAGGTCCCACACTGTCAGCACAGAGCCTGATGTGGGGCTCAAACTCATGAACCATGAGATCATGATGACCCAAAATCAAAAGTTGGATGCTTAACTGACTGAGCCACCCAGTGCTCCAACAATGTAAAAGATGTAGTACCTGCTTCAGAGAACTTAGAGTTAAAAGTATGAAGTATGTAAATAAAATTAAGCTATGATGTAGGTCTACACTCTCCAACGTCTTTCTTGACGGAATTTTTCAACTTTGCAATACCAAGTTTCGTATGTGAGCATGTATTATCTGTCTTGTGAGTGACCTCAAAGGGAAAAAAAGATTTCGTTTCATGTACTTACTCCACAGCCAATTCTTCAGAAATGTTAAACATGTTATAGTAGTGAAAGATAAACTTTCTAGTAGTGCTTCTTTTAATTACCAGAACCTCAAGTCAATATTCTTTTCCTTTTATTTTTTAAAAAAGAACATTTTGAATACAGTATTTCTTTTCCTTAGCCCACACAAACACAAAAAATAGCAAACAAGTATTATATTGTTTTATATTTGGAGTCCAAGGACATTATTATCTTCTACTATTTAAGGAAGTAGAGTGTTCAATTCTTGTGACTGGTAATTTAACAAAAAAAAATCTAAACAAAGATTTTAGTATAGCCCTAAACTTAATTCTCTTTACTGCTTATAATCATTCTTTTGTGAAGAATGGGATTTAAAGTCAGATATCTTGGAACTGAATCTCTACTAAATAATATTAATATAGTAAGTATAATTATATACTAATTAGTATAAGTAGCTGGGCAGCTTGCTATAAATACTATTATATTGACCTATTCTTTATTTATATGAACCTCAGTTTTTCATCTGTATAATGACAATATCAATATCAGTTACCTCAATAGATTAATATGAGGCTCAAATAAATATAAGATGTGTATTTTTAAGCTATACATACGCTTTATAAATATAGGGTGATATTTTTATTTTTATTTTTTTTAAGACAGAGGGAGACAGAGCACGAGTGGGGGAGGCCCAGAGAGGGAGACACAGAATCCGAAACAGGCTCCAGGCTCTGAGCTGTCAGCACAGAGCCCGATGCAGGGCTCAAACCCACGAACCGTGAGATCATGACCTGAGCCGAAGTCGGACGCTTAACCAACTGAGCCACCCAGGCGCCCCTATTTTTATTGTTAAAAGGATTTTCACAAAGTTAGTCTCATCCTCAACTTGGTTGATTTCTTTGTACAGCACATTCCTACCAGTTGAGGTGGTCTGCCACCAAGTTGTGTTCAGAGAAATAACATTTTAAGGCCAAGCAGGATCTTTGCAGTTGAATATTTTACATGGCTGAGAACCACTTCTTTCCCAGAACTGATAGAGAATACAAACCAAGGTGCTATTCTGCCTTAAGTGTGATTCTAAATGTAACTCTTGACTATCTTTCTTAAGGCATGAGTAGCAGTTTCTTCACTGACAGGGTTTATTTTTTAAGGAGTAATTTCACAAAATGGTGGGGGGAGGTGTTAATGCTTCAGTGGTTCCCAATACCTTCAGAGTTCATAATAAAATTTCATAACTTGGCTAATAAAGCCTTCTGTGTCTTGAGTCTCGCCTGTCACCACTCCCTGCCTGAGACTGCACACTCCAGGCATACTCAATCACCAGGCACTTTCCTTCCATTCCTCCACATGTGCTGTGCTTTTCTCTCAGGTTTGCCTTGCTTTTTCCTCTGCTGCTCTTTTGCTCCCCTGATCTGGCTAGCTCTACTCATCAGTCAAGTACCAGCTTCTTCCAGGACACAGATTCTTCTGTGGACACCCCACCCCACTAGCCCATACTGGGTTGGGTAACCCAAGATTATCACCGCAGCCTGTGCACCTGCTTCATGGCACTTGTTATGAGCTATCATAATGGCTAGCTTTCTAGTTGGTCTCCTACATCACACTGTAGACTGTAAGCTTCCAAAAGCAAGACAGCGGGATTTATTTACTGAAATGAGCCCAGCTCAGTACCCTGCAAAGACCAAGTTCTTCATAAATATTTGTTGAGCAGATGAGTGAATATATGAAGTCTAAAAAAAACCCCTGTATTACCTGGTACCTAGAAACATAAGGGCAAGCAAAATCAGAATACCTTTAAGAACAGCTTCTACATCTTAAGGGCTTACTCTTAACTAAGAAATGAGTAAAATGGAATCATCTATGCCATTTCCTTATTACATCTTCCCAGAAATTCTGGAAGACTTGAATTGGGGTACTCTTAGGCAGCTGCTCCATGACTCATCCCACATAGGTAAGTGTATGAGGGTATGTAATAACAAATGTTTATAGGCTGTTAAGTTGGAGCAACCACCACCTATAGTGGGAGGAGATGAAAGGCATGTTATGGGAAAGACAATAAAAGCTGAACTCTGAGTGTGTGTTTAAAGCTTTGGGGGTATATATAAAAGCATGACACATTTAACTATTTTATTGGTTTGAAAAAAGTTTTAATGTAAGTATCTTAGGCAATAGCTATATCTAAAAAAAAATCTGATAAAATTAGCAAACTAAACCCCAAGCCCCAAATGTTGGTCTCCATTATGTAGTTTTGCAAATTTTTCATACAGATTGTGGTTTGTCCTTTTACTTTAAAATTTACCACCTTTAGGGGCGCCTGGGTGGCTCAGTCGGTTAAGCGGCCAACTTCAGCTGAGGTCATGATCTCATGGTCCGTGAGTTCAAACCCCAAGTCGGGCTCTGTGCTGACAGCTCAGAGCCTGGAGCCTGTGTCAGATTCTGTATCTCCCTCTCTCTGCCCCTCCCCCATTCGTGCTCTGTCTCTCTCTGTCTCAAAAATAAATAAATGTTAAAAAAATTTTTTTAATTTACCACCTTTATAAAAGAATGCACATTTAAAAAAAAATCTTAAAAAAAAAAAAAAGGGGCGCCTGGGTGGCGCAGTCGGTTAAGCGTCCGACTTCAGCCAGGTCACGATCCCGCGGTCCGTGAGTTCGAGCCCTGCGTCAGGCTCTGGGCTGACGGCTCAGAGCCTGGAGCCTGTTTCCGATTCTGTGTCTCCCTCTCTCTCTGCCCCTCCCCCGTTCATGCTCTGTCTCTCTCTGTCCCAAAAATAAATAAACGTTGAAAAAAAAATCTTTAAAAAGAATGCACATTTTACATTATTCTTTTTTTTAATGTTTATTTGAGTGAGAGAGAGCGACAGACAGACAGTGTGAATGGGGGAAGGGCAGAGAGAGAAGGAGACACAGAATGTGAAGCAGGCTCCAGGCTCTGAGCTGTCAGCACAGAGCCCAATGTCGGGCTCGAACTCCTGAGCCATGAGATCATGACCTGAGCCAAGGTCGTATGCCTAACCGCTTAACGGACTGAGCCACCCAGGTGCCCCTTTACAACGTTATTTTAACCAAGGTTGTAATTTTTATAAGAAAAATGTAGTATTTATAAGACAAAGAAACAAAATTGCATATTTGAAAAAAAAATCTTAAAATATAAGGAAACATTCTATATTTGTACGAGGAAATGTCTGTATGGTTAACGGTGAATTTGTGTATTCCCCCACATGGCAAAGGATGACGTGATCCTTTATATGATTTGTCAATAATTATAAAGTCTGGACACAGAAACAGCAGGCCATTTCTTTCAGATATGTTCTAAAGGGTACAACAGTTTTCTCTACCCTTGCTTACATTTTTCCCTAAAGAATTATGGACTGTTATCTCTGTAGTTTACATATTAATTTCCCTTTTCTACATTTTTATGCATATGTGTGAAATTAATAGGATTGAAATATTGGTAGTTGGATCTTCTTCATTTTATTAAATCTTTAATATACAAAGTTGAAGTCGGTGGCATACTGAGCAATTGGGTTTCTTAATGGTTACTACATTTTAGGAAAGGGGCAGCCTCTCGGTGCTACAAGCTGATTGACTGCCTGTGATATTGTGATTTATAATAAGAAATATAGATTTGGTCTTCCATCTAGTTTCTGACACAAATCTCCGAAAGCCCTTGGCATTTCCTCTAGTGAGGAGAGCAATAAAGGTGTCTTTTGTTGTGTTCATGAGGCGACTTTTAGAAAGTACCTAAGGATAGGGACCAGCTGCCAGTGGAGCCAACCCTGTGATTAGACATTTGGAACTTTGAGTCCTACCTCTGACCTCTAGGGAGAGGAGAGGGGCTGGAAGTTGATTTAATCTCTGGCAGACAGTGATTTAATCAGTCATGCCCATGTAATGAAGCTTCCATAGAAACTCAAAAGGATTAGGTTTAGAGAGTTTCCAGGTTGGGAACACAGAATGGAGAGCCTGGGGAGAGCATGGAGGCTCTGTGACCTTACCCCTGCCTTGCCCAGTGCATGCCTTCTGTCTGGCTGTTCCTGTTATATCCTTTTATAATAAACCAGTCATCTCATAAGTAAAATGTTTCTCTGAGTTCTGTGAGCTGCTCTAGCAGATTAACTGAACCCAGGAAGGGGTCTTTTTTTTTTAATTTTTTTAAAGTAGGCTTCACCCCCAGGGTGGAGCGCAGTGCAGAACCCAATGTGGGGCTTGAACTCACAGCCCTAAGATTAGGTCCTGAGCTGGGATCAAGAGTTGGATGCTCAACTGACTGAGCCACCCAGATGTCCCCCGAGGAGGGGGTCTTGGGGACCTCTGATTTATAGCCAGTCACTCATGAGTATAGGTAACAACCTGGGCTTATGACCACTATTGGAACTAGGGTGGTGGGGAGCAGTCCTGTAGGACTGAAACTTTAGCTTGTAGAATCTAATGTTATCTCCAGCAGATAGTGCTAGAATTGAGTTCAGTGGCAGGGCACCCAGCTGGTGTCCTGAGAATTGCTTGTTGGTAGTATGGGGAAACTCCATCCCCACACACAAACATTGGAATCTGGACTCAGAACACCATTACCTGCCAAAGTGACAAAAAGTACGTATCCTTTTTTTTTTTTAATTTTTTTAAAACATTTATTTATTTTTGAGACAGAGACAGAGCATGAGCAGGGGAGGGGCAGAGAGAGAGGGAGACACAGAATCCAAAGCAGGCTCCAGGCTCTGAGCTGTCAGCACAGAGCCCAACGCAGGGCTCGAACTCACGGACTGTGAGATCATGACCCGAGCAGAAGTCGGACGCTTAACCGACTGAGCCACCCAGGCGCCCCAAGAAGTATGTATCCTTAATAAGTTGTATGATGGGCTTGACCTCTGTACAAAAACCTGATAAAATAAGTACTTTTTTTCCCCCCAAAATGTTTATTTATTTTTGAGAGAGAGAGTATGTATGTGCACTTGTGCATAAGCTAGAGAGGGGCAGAGAGAGAGGAGACACAGAATCCAAAGCAGCCTCCAGTCTCTGAGCTGTCAGAGCAGAGCTCAACACGAGGCTTGAACTCATGAATTATAGATCATGACCGGAGCCGAAGTCAGATGCTTAACCTACTGAGCCACCAAGGAACCCCCTAAAATAAGTACTGTATTAAAAACATACTCATTTTACAGTGCCTGGCCAGCTCCATTTGTAAAGCATGCAACTCTTGATCTTGGGGTCATTAGTTCAAGCCCCATGTTGGACATAGAGTTTACTTAAAAATAAAAAAAATAATAATAACAATAATATTATAAAAACATATTTATTATAGTAGCAAATCAGACAAAGTTCGTGGGATTCCCAGAAATATAAGATGCAAAATACAAGAGTCCTATAAATAGAAGAGGCAAAAATGAGCACACAAAAAAGGAAAGGTGTGGGCAGCTACAGTGTCTGACTCTTGATGTTGGCCCAGGTCATGTTCTCATGATTGGCTGTGGGATTGAGCCTGATGTGGAGCCTCCTTGAGAATCTCTCTCTCCCTCTGCCCCTCTCCCACTCGTGTGTATGTGCTCTCTCTCTCTCTCTCAAAAAAAAAAAAAAAAAAAAAAGAAGGAAAGGTAATTTCTATCTCTTGTTCTTCTGAATGTGCCAGGCACATATTAGGGGCTTTGAAAACATTGTTGTCCAAACCTCTCAACAATCCTATGAAGTAGGTATTATCGTTCTGTATCCCACGAGCCCTTCTTCAGAAAGGTTCAGTAACTTTCTCAAAGCTGTGTAAGGTGGGTCATTTACACATACTGAAGTCACAAGAAAGGCATGGGACACCTGGGATGACCCCCTCTCCCTCCTCCTCCCCACCCTGCAATCTAGTCCACCCCAAGGGTAGGTAGTTTTACCTCCGAAATATCTCTTGAACCTTGGACTTCTCTCCAAATCCACTGAGCGCTGGTCAGTCACCGTGACCTCACACCTTCACCGAGGCAAGAATCTCTGTATCAGTTCGCCTCTGCTCTCTTCCCCCCTCTCCTGCGATAATTCTCTGTGACAGAAGCTGCCACTTCACTGCTTACAACCCTTTAATGTTTACTCCTCTTCTAAGATAAAGGCCCCACTCCTAAAATGTGTCATAGGCCTCTGCAAGACCTGGATGCTACCCACTTTTCCAAGCTCTTTGCCGCCACCCCGCTTGCGTTTTCCACATCCAGTTATGCTAGCCTAATTTCAAGTCCGCCACCTCAAGGGCTTGGCATGTTCATTTTCCCAATCATTCCATGACTGTGTATTGCACAGGTAGGATGGCCAGGCAGGCTTCTAAGAGCTCCCTCACATATGGCTCTCTCTGCCTGGAGAACGACGCAGAATTTCCCTTGAGACTGGCACCACTTACTCAGCCTTCTGACCTCACTTCCTCAGGAATCCCCCCAATTCCATGCTTTTCTTCTGTTTATGCTTTCATAGCACCCAACACTGTTCTCTTGTAGAACTTATCATAGTTTTTAGCATTTTTGTGTGATTATTTTGTTAAAATCTGCCTCCCACAGGAGAAGTAGCCTCTGTGATATTTTATGTGCTCTGTTTGGGACTGATCCTGTTTCGTCCTCCATTGTACTTTTAGAACCTGATATGGTGACTGACTTATGAAATACTTTTGCATGAATAAGTGATAAGAAAGACTATCTGTTGAAATCTTTGCAGAAATAATCTAAAATATGATTTGTGAATATACTACTAATGAAGGTAATAACAAAACTCAAATTTATTGGAAACTCCAGAGAGACTTCTAATTAAAGACACATTGATTTACAATGTAAATAGTTAAAATAAATCTAACAATTTGTTGTGTAAAGATAAAACATTCAGGAAACTAATGACAAATGATCACTTAGGTAGCCAGTGAGTGTCAAGAATCTGTCAGAGATTCTTTGCCACTAACCACTGACCCAGATGTTTTATTTCTTGCTGTCTTCTTCCATTTTTAAATTTAGAAATTTACCAGTCCCCCACCCAAAGTAGAGATAAAGGTGCTTTATCAGATGACTTAAGCTTCTTTTTTTTTTTTAATTAAAAAAAAATTTTTTTTAACACTTATTTATTTCTGAGACAGAGAGAGACAGAGCATGAACACGGGAGGGGCAGAGAGAGAGGGGGACACAGAATCTGAAACAGGCTCCAGGCTCTGAGTGGTCAGCACAGAGCCCGACTCGGGGCTCGAACTCACGGACCATGAGATCATGACCTGAGCTGAAGTCGGCCACTTAACCAACTGAGCCACCCAGGCGCCCCGCCTTAAGCTTCTTAAAAATATTTCCTTTTGAGGATTTTTTTCTCCTGTTTAATTTTATAGTCTATAAAAAAATTCTTTTAAAAAATCTTTTTAAAAAAGATTTTATTTTTTAAAGTAACATCTAGGGGTGCCTGGGTGGCTCAGTCAGTTAAGCGTCTGACTTTGGCTCAGGTCATGATCTCGTGGTTTATGGGTTCGAGCCCTGCGTCGGGCTCTGTGCTGGAACCTGCTTCAGATTCTGTGTCTCCCTCTCTCTCTGCCCCTCCCCTGCTCGTGCTCTGTCTCTCAAAAATAGATAAGTGTTAAAAAATTAAAAAAAAAATTAAGTAATCTCTATACCCAATGTCGGGCTTGAACTTACAACCTTGATCAGGAATTAAATGCTCTACTGACTGAGCTGCCAGGTGCCCCTGGGTCATCTGCAGTTTCAACTTCTGACCACCCAACCCACTCCAAAATCAGGGAGGTAGCAGAGGTTGTGAAAAGTATATAGATCTCTATCTGGTAGTCTTGGACTCCAGTCTCAGCTCTGTCACTAAATACTTCTGAAAACCCAGGGTCCCAGTTTCTACTTGCAAAATCAAGATGTGCTGGAGACTGGATTATATGAGTCTTTTTAGAATTAAAGTTTGATTTTTTAAATAGTTGCAGAATATAATATACACAGTTGCATGTATTTTGTCTCCTCTTGGGCTTATCACAAAGAAGGTTAAATTTATGAATTTACTTTCTGTGGACAACTGGTCCATTTCCCCAGCCACACACAAATCTCATTGTAAATTAATACCTCATGAACACTTGAGTAGTGAATCAGCTTTCTGGAGCCTTGTCAAATTCAAGTTTTTTTGTTTGTTTTATTTTGTTTTGTTTTGTTTTCAAGAACTTGTTTATTTAATTGCAATTACAAGAAATTCAAGTTTTTGAGGCTCTAAACTTAAGAATCCAACTTTGATCTACGGTGTCTACAAAGATAAAGGCAGCATCTAAAATAGCCTTGAAAGAAAACCACCACCACCACATCCTATACAGCATTAAAATACTGGTGAATCCAGTCACGATACGTGATTACAGACTTCGTAGGAAAGGAAGAAGTGTACCTTCTTTCCAAATTGCTTTCTAAGTTAGTCCGGGTCATGGCTGCATGACTGAGAATGGTAGTAGAGAAATTTCATAAATAGATCTCTAATAGTGATTTTTGCTTTTCTTGCTACATAACAATTGTATGTGGTAGAGAAGAAAGAGTGCCCCTAGTAAATGTCAACCATATTTGTTTATAAAAAAAGGAAATGAATTTCAGAGTTAGTTCTAGCCCATACGTACAACAGCAAAACGTTCTACATATATCTGTCTAAATCATTTTGATCTTAAAACACCCACAACAGTCTGCATCAACTTCTTAGTCCAGAGAAAATTAAATATTTGAAATCCAGGCTCTTTCTATTTTAGGGTGATTACTGCTTTTTCTCATCTATACTATAGCTTTTGGGTTTAATTATAGGAGTCTTGTTTTATTTTTCCAACATTAAAGAATCTTTGCCTCCCTGTTTTTATAATAATCCTCTAGGAACTTAAAGGGACATTTATTTCCCAGTGAATACTGTCCTTTCAGATTTGCCTTGGAACGAACAATGGTGATGGTTCAAATGATAAGTACTGGGAACCAGGGACAGAACATTCTGGAATTAGTGTGGCCATTATCAGTTTACTGCAAATACAGCAGAATGGACCTTCACGTCTTTACTATTTTTTAATCAGTGTGTGTGTGGAGGGGGATATTAGTGGTAAAGGGTGATTTAAATTTAGGATACACCAATATAAGTCAACATATTGGAAAGGTACAATAAACCATTCATTGTTCTTAGCATTCATTCAAGTATTTATTCATTCATGGGTTCATTCATTCATTCAACATTTCTGAGAAGCGACATGGAGTTTGAAAAAGAAATAAAACATATACCACCTGTCTTCAAGCGGCTAGCGGGTCAGTGAGAGAAAAACAAAAGTAACAATATTATGGTATGTAAGTGTCATGATAAGGAAAAAAAGAATTTGTGGGAGATTTGAAGAAATACGTCAAAAAACGCTTGGGGCCGAGCAGAGAAGACCCCTTGGCAAGGCTTGACTTCCCAGCGAGTTTTCCCAAGACATACAGGAAGCCAGGCAGCAGGCAGGAGGAAACAGTAGTACATCCAAGAAAGCTTTCAAGAAGACAAGACGTGTCCCTACTGCAATAACCAACAGAGAAGAGCAGTGAAGCTTCTGATATCAGGCTGAATAAAATCTTCATGTAGCACTTTATTTTCAGTGTACAACTAAAGGGAATCACAGATGTTTACTTAAATGGTCCATATGGTTCCCAATGAGGATGTTACAAACTCAAAATGAATCCTGTTGGTTGTTCAAAATTATAATACTGAGAAGAGTGATTAGATTTTAAACTATATTGTAGAGTGTTGCCTGAGGGGGCATGAGGAATGTGAAGAACCGTAAAGCTAGTATACTTGTAATGAGTTCAAGAATCAGAGTGACTTCACTTTAAAAAGGGTTAACAAAGTTGTTGAGGTTGTGAATCAACATCATGACAGTCTGTTGATTTTGAAAGCAACCCAGATTTGTATGAGGAAAACAGAGAGGACTTAAAGTGGTTCAGGCTAAGTCCTGGTGTCACCCACGAAGTTAGCTTCCTAATTTCTTATCCCAGATTATAGCTGTCAATAAGATCTTGCTTTTGCTGTGTCTACTGTGTGGTTACATGGACTATTTATCCAGCTGAAGAGATATTTTTCTATGACATGCACTCTTTGGTAGTTCCTTTAGTAGTAACCCAAATCTCTGATAAGATAACTATTAGTTAACAAACACGAACTCTCAAATGCTTTATAGGCCTTGAGTAAATTCAAAGGATAATAACAGATAGCCCCAACTGGTGATAGCATTGCTTACTAGTGATGACTAGGTCACCTCTCACCTGAGGGAGTTTATTCCAAGAGTCAAAACACAGCACCCACAGGAAAGCACAAAGGTGTTCTTTGTGCAGGTTATGGGAAAGTCTGATGAGGTGATCCTGTGTACTACCTGGTTACTGTAATTCTGGAAACCAGTGACTATGACCTCCAAGATGGACACCTACTGTTCCGCAAGGCTGGATGCCTGCCTTTGGATGTCAGAAAATCAAAAACTTTATGAGTATGTCACTTGTTGGCATTCAAACGCCAGGCTTTTCTCCTGTTGCTTCCACACACCCTCCCTCCAGAAGTGGCCCATAAATGACAGAGCCAAGTCACAGAACAAATCCTGTTTCTAGTTCAATGCTGCAAACATAGATTAAGTCATATCTTGGAATTCCTCCATCGAGAAAACTTACAAGAAGCAAAGCAACTTTTCAAAGCATAGCAAAATAAACATTTACTCCATGACTTACTGAACTTGGCACGCAGAAAATATGCACTTCCAGTAAAGTTAGTGAGTTAACTAAGGCACCGACTTCACCTTCCTGGCTGCTTAAGGCCACAGACCGCTCTGGGAGGCTAATCTTACTCGTGTTCCTAATCCCACCACTAAATCTATTATTTGAGGCAAAGCATGTAACCTTCAGCTACTCCAGCTCTTTGTCAATAGGACAATGCTGCTGGCTATCAGCACATTTACTGGGATAAATGCTTGATAATTAAACATGTTCTTTTAATATAAACACTCTTTTGATGGTACACACTGGAAAACTATGAAGCATGTAAATAATTTGAAAATGTCAGTTTGGGATGAGGTGCTAAAAATTGTGAGTCATTTCAAGAGATTTTCCTAAATTGAGGAGATTTGTGGGAGGGGAATGCAGGCATTGGAAATTTCAAATAAGAGATTTAACTCAACAAGAATTTACTGAGGACATTGTGCCAGCCCTGTAATTAAGCTTTCCGGGCAGTACAAAAGAAACAGGAGAGTGGGTCTTCAGGGAAATGGTTGGGGAACAGCCCCAGGTGGCAGAGGGTGTTCCAAATGAGTGGAAATATAGGCTACAATGCGGGGGCTGGCAACAGAAGAGATTATGGTAAACTAGTGAGGCCCAGAAGTTTTCACCGAAGTGCTACATTTAAAGCTGGATCCTTAAGAAAGGTAAGATCTGGAAAAATTTTAAAAAGGGAACAGAATTACACATGAATGTAATGGCATGGTCTAAGGCAAGAAGATGGGAATGCAATAAAATACCTCTGTATCGTGTATGACCATCATCACATATTTGTTCATTCCAGCCAATATGCCCTAGCAATAGTACTTCCTGTGCTTTGTTGATCTGGTTACCATGAAAAGCTCTAGCACAAAATGCATCTATTCAAAATAAATTTGGAGAATTATTTAAAGCCATGCAACTTTTCTCTGCCTCTCTTTCTTCCTTTTTTTTTTTTTTTTTTTTCTTTTAAATAGTAAAACTACCCTGTACTGAGCGTTTGCTTATGTGCCAAGCACTGGGGCTGAGCACTTTACGTGTGTTATTTCATTTACTGGGACTTAGGCATGGCACCATACCTAGATTTCAAGCTTATGCATGTCTGATTCCAGATCCTTACTTCTGTGCTGTCATTTACATAGACTAATGTTGCCTGATTCTCTCTGGGCAATCTTTTTGGGATTTTCAGTGTATTCTTATGGGTCAGATTATTCACCCTAGTAATTTTGCAAAGTGATGTTTCAGATTACAGCTTTCCCTGTATCTTCTAACTGCACTACAAGTCCTTTCAGAGAAGTATCATTTGGGCAAACTGCATTACGTGACCTACTCAAAGTGAATGATATTTTCTTCTATTTATTTTTTAAAAAGTTTTTAACTTATTTATTTTGAGAGAGAGAGACAGAGAGAAAGCAGGGGAGAGGCAGAGAGAGAAGGAGAGAGAGAATCCCAAGCAGGCTCTGTGCTTATAGTGGGCAGCCCAACACAGGGCTGGTGGTGGGGCTCAATCTCACCAACTGTGAGATCACAACCCGAGCGGAAATCAAGAGTCAGAAGCTTAGCCGACTGAGCCACCCAGGCGTCTCAAGAGACCAGTGTTTACACATAATGTCAGCAGCAAGCACACAGTTTAAAGGATTATCTCAACACATCTAGGGAGCATCAGGTCCTCTATTTTTGCAAATTCAGGGGAGGTAGGACCTGAGAACTGAGGATACCTGAAAAGGGAAGCAGAGCGAAAGGTAGCGAGTGACTTCCCTTCGTGCACTCCGTTGCTTTTATTCTAGATAGTCTTATTGAGCTGGACTCTGATGTCTGCACTGCCCCCTGACAAAGCTGCTGAAACCCCAAATCTCGGGGGGACCACCTCCTGCTCGCCCTCCTCCATCTCTCCTAAACACAGGCCGTACTGTTCTAGAGACTTTCAAACTTCACATGTGAAGTGATAGTGAGTTTAATATTAAATGATTAACATAGAGCTTTAGAAATTAATTATAAAAACACAGAGACTCATATTTAAGAGAGCATGATGGAAAACCTCAGAGTCACATATTTTCAGGCAATTTTCTGAACTAAACCAATCAATCTGAAGTTTTCTTTCTGTCTCTGTAATGAAAATGCTGAAGTCTGTCATGGACAGATTTTTTTATTTTACTTTTATTTTTTTAATATTTATTTATCTTTGAGAGAGAGCATGCAAATGAGGGAGGGGCAGAGAGAGAGGGAGAGAGAATCTCAAGCAGGCTCCACGCTTAGCGACAAGCCTGACCTGAGCCCAACCTGAGCCGAAACCAAGAGTGGGACACTTAACCAACGGAGCCACCCAGGCACCCCATGGACAGAGTTTTTTTTTAAAGAAGACTACATTTTTCTGTGATGGTTGTGTTCTACTTGTCATCACTGCAGTCCTCCATTATGTGAACTTTGGGGGTCTGCACTAGGGCTGGGGTTTTTTCCGCAGGCGTGTTAAAGTCACCACTGCAACCCTCAATGCCCAGATTGAGTATTTTCATCCTAGCTTAAGCAGTTAAGTTTTAACTTCCTTTTGATGCAGCATTACTAGGTGGACCTGAAGTGAAAATACGACCTTACATAATGAACCTAATATTAACCACACTTAACTGTGAGAGAAAAACTAGACAGACATTTTTAAAAATTAATTTTGTGGTGCTTTTGATAGATGAGTTCAAAATATACCAGAAACTGAATGCAACAGGAAATTTTAGGATAAAAAGCCAAAAAATAGGGCAAAAAAAGCTAGTTGAATAGATATTCACTTGGTGAAACTAATAGTGTAATGGAAGTCCCTGGTGGCTACTCAGAAATAATAAAAACAAAGTCTATTCAGGAAAAAAAAAATTAATAAATATGTGAGTCAGACAAGGAAGTAAAAGCAATGGAAAATGGACTCTCAGGCCTTCCTTTGTTTCCTTCTAAATGTGCTTATCACTCGCCTCCTCAAAATGCTTCAGGACCAGCTATTTATGCAACCACCTGCCTGCCTGTCCCTCTCCTGAACTTGGCATTTATCACCTTCTAATATGCTACATAATTTCCTTATGTTTGTTTGTATTATCTCTCTACCCCCCCCTAAAATGCAAGTTTCTCAAGGACAAGCACTCTTGTTTGTTTTGGTAACTGATTTATCCAAAACACATAAAACAGTTCCTGGGCCAGAGTTAAATAATCAATCAATCAATCAATCAATCAATCAAAATTAAGCATCTTCTGGTAGTAACTACAGCAAATTCATAGCTCAGGAATGGAGAAGTAATGACAAGTGAATTCAGCAAATGAGATTTATAAAACAGGAGTGGTAACATTGGGAAGAATAGTAATCACAAAAAAAATAGCTACCATTTGTTGCGTGCTTGTTATGTACTACCACTCTTAAATGCTTTATGTCTAGTGTCTCATTCAACAACACTGAGACAGGATATTACTACCATTCTGACTTTGTGGATGAGGAAAGGGAGGTACAAGGATCATAAGTAACATAACATTAGTGAACTGGGAGTGGCTGGGCTAGGATTTTAACCCAAGAAGTGTGGTGAAGAGTTTGTACTTCCTAATCACATGCAAGCACAAATCATCCTGGAAAGTGGATTACTAAGGCAAATGGGTTTTATCATGTTTACTTGCTCTCCAGGAGAAAGAGAAATGGGAGTGAATCTGAAAGCACCCCCTTTTTTAACTTCATTTTTTTTTATTGGGATGCCTGGCTGGCTCAGTGATAAAGTGTCTGACTCTTGATTTTGGCTCAGGTCATGATTTCACGGTTCGTGGGTTTGGGCCCCACATCAGGCTCTGCACTGACAGGGCAGAGCCTGCTTGGGATCCTCTCTCTCCTTGTCTCTCTCTCTGCCTCTCCCATGCTCTCTCTCAAAAAATTAATTAATTAATTAAAAAAATTATTATTGGGGCGCCTGGGTGGCGCAGTCGGTTAAGCGTCCGACTTCAGCCAGGTCACGATCTCGCGGTCCGTGAGTTCGAGCCCCGCGTCGGGCTCTGGGCTGATGGCTCAGAGCCTGGAGCCTGTTTCCGATTCTGTGTCTCCCTCTCTCTGTGCCCCTACCCCGTTCATGCTCTGTCTCTCTCTGTCCCCCAAAAAATAAAAAAAAAATTATTATTGAAGTATAGTTGGCATGTAATGTTATATTAATTTCAGGTGTACAACCTAGTGATTCAACAATTCTATACAATATGCAATCAAAGGAAACCATCCAAAAAATAAAGAGGCCATCTACTGAATGGAAGTCTCTTTTAAAGTTATTTTTGAGAGACAAGGGAAAGGGGCAGAGAGAGAGGGAGACAGACGATCCAAATTGGGCTCTAACCTGACAGCAGTGAGCCCCATGCGGGGCTCAAACTCACAAACCGTGAGATCATAACCTGAGCCGAAGTCGCATGCTTAACTGTCTGAGCCACCCAGGTGCCCCAGGAGTCCCTTTCAAAAATGTCAATATTGGGGTGCCTGGGTGGCTCAGTCGGTTAAGCATCCGACTTTGGCTCAGGTCATGATCTCACGGTTTTGTGAGTTCAAGCCCCGTGTTGGGCTCTGTGCTGACAGCTCGGAGCCTGCTCGGGATTCTCTCTCTCTCTCTCTCTCTCTCTCTCTCTCTGCCCCTCCCCCTCTCATGCTGTCTCTGTCTCTCTCAGGAAAAGTAAATAAACTTAAAAAAAAAAAGTGCCAATATCATGGCAAGAAGCACACCTGAAACTGGCACTGTGGGACTGTCAGCAGGGGATTAATGGACAGTGAGCCAAGTTCAGCAAAAGAGCACAAATTGGGGTAGTGGGCAGGGGACATGAGAAGGAAAAAGACATGGGGAGCAGAGTGGGGAGCTACAAAAGATGAACTTTTATGTTTACTGGAATTAAAAAAGAGGAGCTTTGGCATATTCTATTTTGAACATGTCACCAGCATGTGTTCTGTCAGTGACAGCAAAACATTTCCTGACCTGCATGTTGCCAGACTACTCTCAGCCTTTGCAACAATATTAGAAGATGCAATTTGAGTTAAATACTACTGTTTAATTATTTTTACTCTTTTTTTTCCCCAAAAAGGGGTATGAGGTAGTAGTGTATCGTAAACAGAGCAAATGGTCCTAATAAATAACAATGGTTATTTGGAAATAACCTAGAACAAAGGGTACTTTCTCCTTTTCTAACCGTGTGTGTGTGTGTGCAGTTGTTCATCACTGGTCATAAAAAGGAGATGACTTCTCTGAGAAGCAAGTCCCTGGTTACCATTAGCAAATGTCACTATGAAATGTATTTACCAAAAGAATTTTATTTCCCCAACTATATTCTGTTCAAGAACATCAAAGGGCAGAAAGCATAAGGAAAAAATTATGACACCCCATCCATGCAACATAATATATATCCCACATATACGTATACACAGAGTAATTATAAATAACTTTTGCTGTTTAACTTGTTTGCCCCTTTTTGTTTTTCACTGAAAGGCCCAGAAAGAAGAGGAAAGTAACACAAAGTCATTAACTTTATTGCAATCTAGTCTTTCTTGTTTCAGAGCCACCAAAACATTTTTAGATTTAATTTTACTGGTAAATAAAACACTTCTGAAGTTCAATAACAAGTTAACAGTCCAAGTTTGGTTTTTTTCCCCTTTCTCCTTAAGCCATATTGACCTTTATAGAAGCAAAAGAACAACAGTTGACATTTCGCGGAAAATAAAGACACATAATTTAGTAATTTTTAACCAATCACCACACGTTACAGCTTTAGAGTTGCTCAACTCTTTCCAGACACAAATGTCTCACAAGTATGCTTCATATTCTTTTAAAATCACAAGTAAATAAACAAAATTTTAATTAGATGAGCCTGTATCACATATTTGGCTGACGTCATGCTCTCCTCTCTGGGAAAAAAAAAATCCATTAAAAAAAGAAAGAAAGAAACACAAGACCCAGATGACACTAGGCACAAGAGACTTGCTTTTGTCTTAAATCTTGTGCTTCATTTCTTTCTTTTTAAAAAAAGTTTTTAAAAAATGTTTATTTATTTTTGAAAGAGAAACAGAGTGCAAGAGAAACAGAGTCGAGGAATGACAGAAGGAGAGGGAGACACAGAATCTAAAGCAGGCTCCAGGCTCTGAGCTGTCAGCATGGAGCCCAACATGGGGCTTGAACTCACAAACTGCAAGATCATGACTTGAGTGAAGTCAGATGCTTAACCAACTAAGCCACCCAGGCGCCCCTAGTGCTGCATTTCTGAACTACAGCTTGATCAAGCCTGAATTGCAGGTCCTGACATGGTGGACAGACTTCTGGCCCAACTCTCACACCATGAGAAAGAAACACACCCATGAGCTTGGGGTCTGACATTTCTTTTGACTTGCCCCATGTTTTTATCTGCTTACGTAGCCTGTTCCTCTACTTGGAATAAAAATAGTCTGTTGCCATAGCTAAAGTATGGAAAGAGTCCAAATGTCCCTTGATGGATGAATGGATAAAGAAGATGTGATATATATATACACACACACACACACACACACACACACACACACACACGTATATATATATATATTTATTTATTTATTTATGTATATATGCACAATGGAATATTACTCGGCAATCAAAACAAATGAAATCTTGCCATTTGCAACTACGTGGATGGAACCAGAAGGTATTATGTTAAGCAACATTAGTCAGAGAGAGAAAGTCATATGACTTCACTCATATGAGGAATTTAAGATACAAAACAGATGAACATAAGGGAAGGGAAGCAAAAATAACATAAAAGCAGGGAGGGGGACAAAACATAAGAGACTCAAATACGGAGAACAGAGGATTACTGGACAGTTGTGGGAGGGGGGATGAGCTAACTGGGGTAAGGGACATTAAGGAATCTACTCCTGAAATCATTGTTGCACTATATGCTAACTAACTTGGATGTAAATTTAAAAAAATAAATAAATTATTAAAAAATAAATAAAAGTGCACTTTCAGCCAACCAAAAAAAAAAAAAGAAAAAAAAAAGAAAAAAGAAAGTCTGTTGCCTCCATCCCAGCCATTGGCACTACTCCTATTTTTGGTCAAGATGTCCAACAGCCTGGTGGATGGATGCACGTGTTTAAGGAGCAAGTTCGGAAGGGACACAGAGCATTCCCATGGTCTCGTTCTTCAGCTCTTCTACTTCTGCTTTTGATGGCTTGTTCTAACAGATGAGGAGCAGGAATAAATGGTTCTGCACCCTCCTTTCTATGTTTCCTTTATCTCTTCAGTGTCTCACAGCATCTCATTCCCCTCAGCACGGATGTACCTCAGCTTACCAGGCACAGCTGAGGAGGCTCTCACTCAACTTATGCCCATCATGTGCCTTTTCCCCATTTATCGAGAATAACTGGATCTGTGTCTGCTCTGAGCCACAGATCTGAACAAGGTCTTTGCAGTCATCCAGAACAGGCTCAGAATGGCCAGCATCTCCTTTTTCCCCTCTTGGACCAGCCATGGACTGGAAGGTCACTTGAGGGGATGGATCATCCTGAGGCCACCCTGGAAGCTGGGGCTTGTTCCAGATTATGTTCAGAAAAGGGGTCCAAGAATTCTTAAAACAACTCTGATTTTTAAAAATGTTTGGTCTACAAAATTTGTCAAAGACAGAGCTGGAAAAGTCTCTTTTCCCTGATCCACGTGGACTACAAGGGAGGGCTCCAGTTCATTATGATGAAGCCTTCAGTGCGTGCCTACTAGGTGAGCCAGAGGTCCAAAACGGGCAGCTCGAACACTGCCTGCCAACAGGTTTTGATTGGCCCACACAGTATTTAAAGGTTGTCTTTAAATAATTGCCAGTATTAACAAATTAGGAGCTCTCACATAAAAATCTGGTTTCTGGCTTCTCTAGAAAAATCAGAAGATCTGGCTGATGCTCGATCTGCTTCCTGTCTAGCAAATGCTTAAGTGGAGCCAAGTAGCTGCTGACCCATTAGACAAGGCACTCTGGCTCTTGACCACAGGCCCTGCCTGGTCTGCTTTCGGCCTTCTATAGACATGGCCTGTGCACCTTCTGGTGTAAGCATGCTAAGTACCTAAGGAGAAGCTGGTAGAGGTGGTATGTTCTTTTCGGCAGATGTTTGGGAGGGTTTGGCTCATGCTCTTCTCTCACCTTTTTCTATCCCCTTTCTCCTCTGATCTGAACTGCTTTTATGCTGCATAGACACTTCAGGAGGCCAAGCAAAGGCAAAATGCCACCGCTCTCTGATGTCCTTGTGTCTGGGACTTCAATTGTTGCTCTGGCTGGAAAAGGCTTGTTAGTGACGAAGATATATAACTCACATTAATTGAGCCAACTCCGTGTCAATAAAAAGATACAGTCATGCCAAGGCAGAGAGTTCTGAGGGCCAAAGAAGAAGTGAATGTGCATGATTTTCTTTTTTCTTTTTTGGCTTTATAGCTGTAGATGAGCTTATAGTACTTAAGTAGCATTATAATAATAAAACCAACACTGGGGATCTGTAAGAATTTTTCTCAGTCCTGCCTTACAGAATCTTCCTTGGTTTGTACCATGTGCCTGACACTTGGTCTGCTCACTGGGGAGGCTTGTCCTTGACTCTGTTCTTACCTAATGGCTGTTACTGGTGGATTTTCTTTCATTTCTTAATGCGGGCCCAAAATTGGGCTGCAAAGTTGATAAATAGAAGGGTGATGTCTGAAGTCAAGTAACAAGAGCTCTAAAACACTTCTTTGTTTCAACCTGCAACTATGGAGATTACGCCCAGCCTCCATATTTCAGGACGGCTGCCAGCTCTCTGCTTATAAAATAGCAGAGGCTAGCTCTTGGTGACCCGCAGCGGGAAAATCGCTATGGGGCCAGGTGCTAACTTGGTAACACAGAGGCAAAAGAAACTCAGGGAGATTTTCAAAGCGTGTCAGGGCCTCCAGCGGCAAGGCGCCTGTGGACTGCCCAGCAGTGGTGCGGCTACATTTCAGTCTTTCTCACAGCTCTGAAAACACATGCGGCCAAGTCCTGGCTGACTTCACGGAGCCAGTTGCCCATCTAGGATTCCTCCCAGCACCTGCCATTATTAACTGCTACTAGGAATGTGCATTGCTTTCCGAAATGGCACAAAGCTGGATGTTTTATTTCTTTTCACTGGTTCTGAAGTGGGAAATTCACCGTGTCTCCTAAAACAAAACAACAAAAAGCCCCTGCTGAACACTATTAGGTGGATTTTGGGGGGTTTTGTTTGTTTTTTTCAGGGCAGAGCGGGGGGTCCTCGGGTGTGGAAGGCTTGCTCTCTCAGGGGATAAGCCATACACAGTAATCTTTAGGATTACTGACAGAGTCCTGAATCTGTGAGAATGATCAAGACAGATAAAAAAGAACAACGGGGTACAATAGAAAACAGATGTTGAAAGGGAAGGAAGGATGACCAGCCATTGCAGCTGATGAAACAGAGATGGTGATGGGAAGGGAAAGAAGAGAACTGCCAGCGATTTTAGAGGGATGCTAAGTTCAGGGGCTTTCTCCATGTACCTCCTCTAGACTTTAAGGATTAAATCAGCTTCCACTTCAGTGTCTAATGTGCAGCGTCCTAAGCCCCAAGTGCCCCTGATTCAACTCAGGAGGTTCTGCGCGCGTTAAAAGAGGCTATGAGAGGCTATGAGGTGAGACGCATGGGAGATTTATGTCAGGGCCCCTGGTCTCACGAAGATTACACTCTGGATTACAATTTTATTTAGTGCATTTATATATTACTTATTTATGGCAAATGACTTTCATGCTGCTCTGGGCTCGCAATGTCAGCCACTGTCAGTGGGAGGGGCAAGATTGCCCAGGATTAGGTCTTGTGTTTCAGCAAAAGAAACTCCCTGGTGGGTGGTTGTCTTTGAACTTGTCTTTATGGATGGAATGCAAGAGGTCAGGTGTAAAATTTGCTGTGGTTAAGGTATTTACAAAACAATGATTTTTTTTTTACTAAGCTTTTTTTTTTAAGTTCTTTAAATTGTTTTTAATAGATGCCATAATAATGTGGCACAAAGGCTTTGCTCCTGTCACCCCTCCCCAACCCTACGCTTACCCCAGGGCCTTTTCAGTGCTATTTCCTTTCATTCTTCCACAGAAACTTCATTTAAGCTAGTCAAAGATAACCATGCTCTCTTCCATCTTGTGCCTTTGCCCATCCTTTTATCTGAAGAACATGAAAAGACCTTCCTCTCCTCCGAACGCATCCAAATTTGGTATACTCTGTGGCCCCGCTCTACGACCCCATCTTTCACAAGGCCATCTCTGGCTTTTCAAGACCTTTCTATGCACTTCTCTATTATTATTACTAAGAATAATTGCAAATAATACTAGAAAACAACCATCACCATTACAATGAGAGTAGCTAATATTTTCTGAGCATTCTTTCAGCTCCACACACGTGGCCATGCTTCACATGTTATTCATTTTACTCAATCCTCCCAACAGTGCTACGTAGGTACTATTTTTAGCCACAATTTTCAGAAAGAGAGAAACTGTGCAGCACCTGGGTGGCTCTGTCGGTTAAGCGTCTGACTCTTGGTGTCAGCTCAGGTCATGATCTCACGGTTGCTTCGTGAGTTCAAGCCACGTGTCGGGCTCTGTGCTGACAGTGTGAAGCCTGCTTGGGATTCTCTCTCTCTCCCATGTTCTCTGCCCTTCTCACATGCTCTCTCTTTTTTCTCTCTCAAAATAAATAAATAAACTTAAAAAAAAAAAAAAGAAAGAGAGAAACTGAGACATTAGAGAAATTAAGTGAGCTTCCCAATGATATCCAGTGAGTGATAGGGAATTCTTATATCATCAATTTAGCATGTAATTATGAAATAATCATTTGTGTCTCTTGCTATTTATTGCACAGTTATTCAAATATCTTAAATATAGTGATGAGGAAAGCGGTTTTAGTAAAAAAGCAAAATTGGGGTTTCAAATATAAAAATGTGCTGTTTAGTTAATCCTGTGATTGATATTTCAGAGTTTTGGCAAACTCATTAGAGTTCTGCGATTGAGCAGAGAGAAGCTTAGAGTATAGCTACGAATGAAGAAAGAAGCGTGATATCCCAGAAGACCACAGGACATGACCTGGGACCAGGGGTGGTTTGCAGGTTTAGTTCCCAGACGAAGCCCTTTTCCTCTAGAGCTCACCTCACTCTCTCAGGACTCCCTTTTCAATTCCGAACAAAAGAATAGCAGAAAAGAACACGTGTACTTGCAAAATGAATGGCAAAAGCAATGTCTCTAAAACTTTTTGGCTTCTCAAATAGAGCATTATTCTTTTTTATAAAGTTTTGTAATAGAATCATCAAGTTCCAGAGTTAGGCAAGATACTGTCTGATTTCATTCATGTATAGATGAAGAAATTCCATCTGCATGGTTTGGTCAAAGTCACACAATTATTTAATGGCATTTCTGTATTGTTTAATGGCATTCCTAAATCCTAGTTCAAAGCTTTGTTCATGGGTCATTATGATCCACAAATACAACTCATTTCAGAGGCAAATTCATACATGTTTGTTTATATTTGGGCTATAGATGGTCTTCTCCAAAGACAATTTTACCCCAAATGAAAATAAATAGGAAAAGTAGAATTTATTTATTTATTTATGTATTTGAGAGAGAGTGAATGAGCGAGGGGCACAGAGAGAGTGAGAAAGAATCCCATGACATGCAGAGAGAGTGAGAGAGGGCGAGAATGCAGAGCCTGGAGTGGGGCTTGAGCTTACCCAAGGGAGGGCTCCAACTCACCAAGTGAGCTCATGACCTGAGCCAAAGTTGGACACTTAACCAACTGAGCTACCCAGGTACCCCAAAAGTAGAATTTTTTTTTTTATATTTTACATATATACATTACTATTTTGCAATTTTTCTTTTTTTATTTTCTTTTTTTAATTTAAATCCAAGTTAGTGAGCATATACTGCAACAATGATTTCAGGAGTAGATTCCTTAAGGCTCCTTACCAATTTAACCCATCCCCCCTCCGATAACCCCTCCAGTAACCCTCTGTTTGTTCTTCATATTTAAGAGTCTTTTCTGTTTTGTCCCCCTCCCTGTTTTTATATTATTTTTGCTTCCCTTATGTTCACCTGTTCCGTGTATTAAAGTTCTCATATGAGTGAAATCATATGATGTTTGTCCTTCTCTGACTAATTTCGCTTAGCATAATACCCTCTAGTTCCATCCATGTAGTTGCAAATGGCAAGATTTCATTCTTTTTGATTGCCGAGTAATACTCCATTGTATATATATACCACATCTTCTTTATCCATTCATCCATCGACGGACATTTGGGCTCTTTCCATACTTTGGCTATTGTTGCTAGTGCTGCTATAAACATGGGGGTGCATGTGTCCCTTTGAAACAGCATACCTGTATCCCTTGGGTACATACCTAGTAGTGCAATTGCTGGGTTGTAGGGTAGTTCTATTTTTAATTTTTTGAGGAACCTCCATACTGTTTTCCAGAGTGGCTGCACCAGCCAAAAGTAGAAATTTTAAAAAGAAAAATTAGTCACTTACAAAGTCAATTGGTCCAGCCCTGATTATTTCACCAATAAGATGAAGTAGTTGATTTAAGGTCACTTAGTCAGTGAGAATGTGATAGAATGATAAAAATACTTTGGTGTCCACGAATGATCCAAGTTGTAGGGAAAGGGGCAAAAAAGGTGAAATATGTCATGGGAGGCAGAAATCCAGAGAAGCAGGAAACAGAGGTTAGACAGGGTCTGGTGACAGCTGTAAATGGAAGAAGGGAATTACAAGTGTAATTGGATGCCAGTAGAGAGAAGTAGAGGATCTCTCAGAATTCTGGATGTAGAGAATGAGAGATCCTCTTGCTAGATCTTCAGAAGATATGTGTAAAAGAATGAACAGTACTGGAATGAATCCCATGTATGGGATGGGTAGTAGTTGCAGCCAGGGAGGATTCTTGGAAAATTCAGAGGGATGAGCATAGCAGTGCTGTGAGGAGTATAGCGCAACAGAACTAGCCTCCTCCTCTCAAGTCCACAAAGGGAAACAGCAGATAGAAACAGTGTTAGTGTGTGCCTGGGTGGCTCAGTCGGTTAAGCGACTTTGGCTCCAGTCATGATCTTGGGGTTGGAGCACTGGGCTCTGTGCTGACAACTGGGAACCTGTAGCCTGCTTCAGATTCTGTGTCTCCCTCTCTCTGCCCCTCCCCCACTTGTACTCGGTCTCTGTTCCTCAAAAATAAGTAACATTAAAACAAAACAAACACTGTCAGTGAGCATTAAGATAAGGAGTATATATCATTTTGCTAATTCATACTGATTAATGAACCCATTTGGTGATTCAAATAAAGCCAGATTTCAACCAGATTTTATATTTGGTTTTTCCTCATTTTTGCATTAAAAACATGCATTCCATGTTGAAAGAGAAGAACACAGATGAAATTAAGTATAAAGGACTGGTGAAATGTGGTTTTGTTTTGGTAGAGATGACCTTTCTGTTTCTCTGACTCTACTTTTCCTAATAAAATATTTGATTCACATGGTTTACAGGCAAAAAAACCCCAACAACAACAACAACAACAACAAAAAACCCCACAACACAACAAAACAAAAAACCGTTGTGGACTCTATCCAAAGAATAAAGTACTAAATTATAGTGTACTAAAAGAAACCGACAAGTTGCAAAGCACTGTGGCTTGTATCCCTTATACGTAAATAACAACATAGTGAAGCATGGGGAAAAAAGATGAAAGTGGATTTTACAAGCATGTGAAACATACAAAACTTTGGATGATAAATACAGCAAGTCCAGAAAATTTGCAGCAATGATTCAGAGGCACCCATTCTTCAAGAGATCTCTTGCACTTGCAGATCCTATCTACATTATGGTCTTCTAACATTTTTCTGATTTATTTTTTGAAGAGGAGCTCATGGGTAAAGCAAAGAATGGGGAAGAGGTTCTAGTACAGAATCTATAGTCAACTATTGTAGTCAATCTTGGTTTACTTGTAGCATTTTATTTCATTTTACTGAAGACTGCACACACTAAAGGCATATTGCCACATATGAGAGACATCCAAACACTGTATCATAGGTCAGCATGTACTCAGAAATAAAACATAATTCTCAAAAATGTATCACAGGAATACAATATGATATTGAAAAGTCTCCACAGGGATGACTACTTAAATTTGTTTCAAGCATAAACATTTCTAAAAGATACTGAGAAATGTAAAGGTATCATTGTTAATAATAGGAAAAATAATATAAATTAACTTGTTACTAATACAGTATTGTTACAATAAAATAACAAAGAAGCAGTTCTTCCTAGGCTCAGAAATGCTAGACCAAATTAAAAAAAAAATTTTTTTTAATGCTTATTTACTTTTGAGAGAGAGAAACTGAGTGTGAGCAGTGGAGGGGCAGAGAGAGGGGGAGACATAGAATCCTAAGCAGGACCCAAGCTCTGAGCTGTCAGTGCAGAGCCTGATGAGGGGCTCAAACTCATGAACTGTGAGATCATGACCTGAGCTGAAGTCAGACCCTTACGTGACTGAGCCATCCAGGTGCCCCCCTGGACCAAATTTTCATACTTAGGATGAGCACTGAAAAGGGAGACATCCCTGTATAACCTCCCTTTTATTTTTACAGTGATTCCTCATGAAAGTGAATAACTTAAAAGCATATCATCTGTGATCAAGTAGCATTTATAACTCTTATAAAATTTATTTACTAAGACTATTGCCCCGGGGCGCCTGGGTGGCGCAGCCGGTTGAGCGTCCGACTTCAGCCAGGTCACGATCTCGCGGTCCGTGAGTTCGAGCCCCGCGTCAGGCTCTGGGCTGATGGCTCGGAGCCTGGAGCCTGTTTCCGATTCTGTGTCTCCCTCTCTCTGTGCCCCTACCCCGTTCATGCTCTGTCTCTCTCTGTCCCAAAAATAAATAAAAACGTTAAAAAAAAAAATTAAAAAAAAAAAAAAAAGACTATTGCCCCTCCAACTCACTGTACTAGGTCTGGTTACCCCATGACCTGTTATTCTGCCAAGCCTTGAAGGGGAAAAGTATAGGAGGGCTTTTTGATGAAAAAAATCATAGGTACATTTATTCAGTTTTGATTTGCATCTTTTAAATCTTCATTTTAAAAAGAAAAATTTCCTGGGTGCCCGGGTGGCTCAGTTGGTTGAGTGTCTGACTTCAGGTCAGGTCATGATCTCACGGTTAATGAGTTTGAGCCCCATGTCAGGCAGGCTGCTGTCAGTGCAGAGCCTGCTTCAGATCCTCTGGCCCCCCCTCTCTCTGCCCCTCCCCCACTCCTGCTCTCTCTATCTCAAAATAACTATTTTTTAAAAATTAGGAAAGAAAAAATTCCTTTGAAAAACTTCCTCTCAGTAAATGATCAGGTCAGTACTACAGTTGTAATAATCAGGACCTACAATTCTAGTGAGTTTTTTTCTATACTATTCCACTGGAGTTTCTCTAATGCTCGTAGTGCTGAAGATGGAGGTGGATATTCAGTGATGACCAAATCTTCAGTACAAAATGCTGCAACCACATCAACCAACGAGAGGCTGCATACATACTTGCAAGGGAGAGAAACCAGGCAAGCAAAAGGGAGACAATGTCAAGTACCAATGTCCTCACTTCATTTTAGGAGACCTAGGCACATTCAGGACAATTGCCTCCTGGATTGATCACAGTCAGTGAATACGAAGTTCTCCTTCTCTTTTTCTGTAATTCCATCGTTTCAGATCGCCTGCCTAGCCCCAATTAGAGCTAAGTTTACTATGTCTTTGTCTTCACACAGGAACAATCAATTAAGTGGAGGCACATAAAGCTAGACACTTTGAATATTTTCTTAGAAAAGGTGAACTGGACTGTGCATTTGCTGCCATGTTTAAACTCAGTTGATACTCACTGGAAGGAAATGTGTGTTACAGACTTCAGAGAACAGTGGAGTTCACGGGTGAGAGTGTTACCAGAGGTTTAGAAACTCACTCTATCTGGTCTGTTTAGCTCAACGCATATGGCTTCTGGGTCTCCTTGGAACAGACATCCGGATTCCTAGATGCTTAGAGCCTGGGCTGTGCAATCCAATGCTTGATTTCCTCCAGCCCTGTCTTAGTGTGTAAGTGTGTCTCCTACACAGGTTTTCTGTCCAAGAAGGTCTATGCAGTATTTAAAAAGACAGACGAAGCAATTGATCTAGGTGGAAGGCAGTTCAGTTGCAGCAGTGGCTGGAAGTGTAGGCTTTAGAGAGTGGAGGGGACAGTGACACACAGGAAGAAAAGGCAGAAAGGATGGATATAAGGGAGCCACAGATATAACTTCACACTTTTTTTTTTAAGTTTATTTATTTATTTTGAGAGAGACAGAGAAGGTGTGAACAGGGGAGGGGCAGAGAGACGGGGAGAATCTCCAGCAGGCTCTGCACTGTAAGCACAGAGCCCAATGTGGGGCTTGACCTCAAGACACTGTTGAGACCATGACCTGAGCTGAAATCAATAGACCCTTAAACTGACTGAGCTACCCAAGCGCCCACCTCCACACGTTTTTTGGTTTTTTTTGTTTGTTTTTGACCTTTTCCTGCCTTTAGGGATAGGAGTCACATTTTTTGTTTCCATTTCTGTTCTCTCAGTCCTTACAAATGTTCTCAGCAAGCAACAGGAATGTGACTTGCTAACTTGACTCTATGCTTAAGGTCACTTCTATTAAAACTGGCTACATTAGAGAACTAGGGAAATGAAGGATATAAGAACCTATGGAGAGAATATTCACTGTGGAACTCTCTGTCTCATCTGGAGCCTGCTGGATGTTGCTGCTGCCCTCCAGTTCCCTCAATAAAGATCTTCAACTAAGCCAAAGACAGACTGTTCTCTAGGAGATTGTGACTTTGTAATGGGCATCAATGTTAAAGAAAAGGAACATTTACTGCAATGCGTTAGTTTTTATAAGTGAAAGGTAACCAAATAACAATTCATGTTAATTATGGTTATTATGCATTAATTTAATGTTTATTAATTCACGAGAGAGATACAGACAGATAGACAGAGCATGAGTGGGAGTGGGGCAGAGAGAGACAGGGAGACACAGAATCTGAAGCAGGCTCTAGGCTCTGAGCTGTCAACACAGAGCCCAACCTGGGACTCAAACTCACGAACTGCAAGATCATGACCTGAGCCAAAGTCAGACGCTTAACCAACTAAGCCACCCAGAATGCATTTTAATTCATCTTGCTTGTTAATACATTTTAAGTCAGCAAAAATTTTAAGTTAATAGGCATTTGTTGAATAGCTACTATAAGACAGCCTTCTGCTGAGATGTCGTGGGATAAGTAAGCAAGAGGTCCTATGGTCTTCGAGCATTGCAAAGCCTAGTAGGGGAACTGATCATAGTACACAGGATCCCAGCTCATGACTTAGTAGGAGTGTGATCTTGCCTAAGTTACTCAATTTCTCTAAGCCTCTGTCTCTCCATATGTAAAAAGGCAAGAATAACAGTCCTTACTTTACAGGATTGTTGTAAAAATTAAATGATAGAAGTACAGTTCCACATAATAAGCACTCAATAAATACTAGCTGTTATTGTTCTGATTTTTTTTTCAGTTTTTTAAATTTATTTTGAGAAAGAGAGTGAGCATGAGACAGGAGAGGCAGGGAGAGAGGGAGACAGAATCCCACGCAGGCTCCACTGCCAGCGCAGAGCCCGATGCAGGGCTTGAATCCACGAACCTTGAGATCATGACCCAAGCTGGGTTCAAGAGTCAGAGGCTTAACCGAATGAGCCACCTGGGTGCCCCTATTGTTTTGATTTTTATTATAATAGATATTCAGCATAGAGGCATGGGAATGTGTCATCTAACATATACATTCATAAATACATTTCAGAGAGATTAATGCTCCTCAGTGAATGAATACAAAATTTCCAGTGTTATGATATTGCCTCAAACAATAAGGTAAAAATGTATATAATCTACCATATCACTCCTTTATAATAAGAGTTGTAAAATGTTACAGAACAAAGGACAAAATATAACTAATAGATTTTATGTCTACATCGTACTTATATAGTATCTAGACACTGGGGATTGTAGCCAAATAAGATCACTGAGATGGTAGCTTAGCGAACGTGGCCTGTGACATCATCATCATTCTAAACTGACTGAATTATCAGCAGTTACAGAAACGCTGCTGATTTCAGAGATATGCTATGAAGATCGGAAGCTCGGGATTTCTGTTTATGTGAAAATAATCTTAGAGGCGTCTGGGTGGCTGGGTTGGTTGAGTGTCTAACTTTGGCTCAGGTAATGATCTCAGAGTAAGTTTGAGCCCCGCATCGGGGCTCCCTGCTGTCAGTGCAGAGCCCTTTTTGGTCCCCCTCTCTCTGCCTCTCCCCAGCAAGCATGCACGAGCGCTCTCTCTCACTCTCTCTCTCAAAAATAAATAAACATTAAAAAAAAAAAAAAGAGAGAGAGAGAGAGAGAGAAGAATCTTAAACTAAATGCAGGTATCACCTTAGGGGCAGGAGAAAAGTAGTTAACATTACTAAGCACCTATTATGTGCTAAAAACTTAAAATATTTTTTGTTGATTTCCACAGATGCCTTCTAAAGTTAAGGAGAAGTATCCATCCCCGTTTCGGAGAAAGTAAAGAACGTGCCAAAAATCACAAAATTAAAAATTAGTAGGACAGTATATTTACTCCAAAGTCTTTTAATGCCATTATTTCATGTAATTTCTCAAGCTGGAGAATGCTATTTAAAATACTGCAGAGGAAAACAGTGACAGAGAATTGTTTTATTCTAAAGGATGAAGACTGAATTTCCTGGGTCTGTTCATCTAAAAAGATTTTTCAAAAACTTAGGTTTGTATGTGAATTCATGCCATTTAAAACTTTTTTCATCAACATTTTAGTTGGCATTTTTTAAATCCACATTTTAAGAAGGTAGTCCTATTTCCTAGAGCAGTAACTTTCTGGAACATGCAGCCTTTAGTTTCTCTTCAGTGTGGATTATGTTTTTCTTTGGTTTATTTCAGTTTGCCGAAATAGGTGGGAAGATCTTGTTCTGTGTGTGTGCACACATGTGTGTGACATATAAAACATAAAGTACCCTCTTCATCAGCTGACCTTAAGAAGTTCCAGGCACAGGGGCCCCTGGCTGGCTCATTTGGACGACCATGCAACTCTTATCTCAGGGTTGTACATTCGAGTCCCACACTGGGTACAGAGATTACTAAAACAAATAAACTTAAAAAAAAAGTTCCAGGTAGACATCTTCATCGGTGTTCCCAGGAGCACCAGCACAGTGCACGTGTCTTAAAAGGTCACCCACTCCACATCTGAGGACTTGCAGTGGCTCCAAATATCTTTACTTATCAACACGCGTTCAGTTTACGCTAAAAATTTATTAGATACTTGTTGAAATAAATTTATGGGGATTTTTGCTCCTGGCTTTGATGGATTTTATATCAGATTAACCCTCACTGAGTGGAATTCCACAAGCTGGAGAAAACACTTTCAAACACACATGTACAATAATAAAACAACAACACAGACAGTAACAAAAGAGCAGATGAAAGTCATCCGAACAGCTAGTACTTGAGGAGCCAAGATCTTGTACAGAAGCAAAATCCACACAGCAGGGAGCCCTCCATTCACTGCCCCCCCCCACCTTTTTTTTTTTTTTCTTCAGGGAATTTTCCAATTCAAAGTGAGATGCCTAGAGGCAGAACAGGAAGTTGCAGCCTGGGACCTGCTGCAATCTGAGCAGGTTGGGGAGACGAAAAAATAGGGTTCAAATCTACTAAGGCAATCAGGACTTGAGGGGCCAAGATTCTGAAGCAAAAGAGAACTATAAAGGCATTTGCCACTTCCAAAGCTGACTTTGTGTGGGAGGAAAGGTTAGGAAACTACTGGAATCCAGCTGCTTCCAAGGCTAAAAAGCTAAGCAGAGAATTCAGCAGTCTCCCCGCACCAGAGAATGAAGAAATGGAGTCCAAAGATTGCCATGCAGGACGAGTTCCAGTTAATACAGTAGGTTTTCAGTTGAGCCACTTGGATCCCCCAAACTTTTACTTTGCCCCAAGGGAGGGGGCAAACTATAAATAGATTAGCCACAAAGCCTGAAAGCCAGGTTCTGTTGGACCCTGGGGAATTTTCCCTGGAAAATCTTTTGTTTGGCCCACACCCTGTTTGCTTTTTTTATTTGCATGCTTTTCGGAAGGGTCTGAACTCTCCAGTTATACAGTCCCCACCAAACCCTAGATAGTCTCACAGTAAGCTTACATCACTCACGTGAGTTACCTGTTTGGACCTGAAGGCGTGTGCTACACATTTAAAAGCAGATCAGTGACTACAGCAGATTCATGTCACAAAATAAGCATTGTGATGATGGACACAGGGGAACTATGGTACCTGTATATAGGGAATACCTCTGTGTGAGTGAATGAGATCATTCAGTGATCAATCAGTGGCTTAAGAGAGGATTTAAAGGCTAAGCTTACTAATCTCTTTTTGGCCTCTCATTTGTCTTTATGTGGTTCTGGAGATAACCATTTCTTTTGCCCATTTATTCTTTTATAATATTTTGTATTTATAAACCATGTACTTTATACATTATATTTTGTACATATATTTTTATATCATCTCTAGGATAAAATTCAGGGCATTTTTGGATTTTACCTCCATTTGGAAAGTAGGTAACTAAACCTTGCAGGTGTCAAGTCTTTTGGTACAACAGAGGTTTTAAGACATTTGGGGCATCTGGGTGGCTCAGTCAGTTAAGTGTCTGACTTCGGCTCAGGTCATGATCTCACGGTTTGTGGGTTCGGGCCCCACATCAGACTCTGTACTGACAGCTCAGAGCCTGGAGCCTGCTTCTATTCTGTCTCTCTCTCTCTCTCTCTCTCTCTCTCTCTCTGCCCCTCCCCTGTTCACGTTCTGTCTCCCTCTCTCTGTCAAAAATAAATAAACATTAAAAAAATTAAAAAAAAAAGACACTTAACTGCATCCTCATTGCATTGCATCGCGCAGCTCAGCATTGCATTTTACCATAACATATACATATAAAATGTATTTACAAAAATATATATTGATCCCATCCCAACATTTGAGTAATACAAGAGATAGGAATAAAATTTTACACCCTGGAAAAATTATGAATTAACACAAAGGCAAAGAATCTGAATGACCAGGGGAAATATGGCTCCAAATGTTAACTGCTGGCTGTGTTCTCCCAAAACTGTTTTAACAAAAGGGGGTAAGTGGCTTGTTTACTCTAATTCTTGTGGCATTGTGATTTCAAGGATCAGAGGAGTGCTAGATCTTTTCACTGGTGAGATAAGGGCCCTGCAAGTCCAGGAGGGCATACTACATGGTTGAAATGCAAAAAATGTGATCAGAAAGGGCACAGAAAAAGTTCTGAAATGGAAACATTAGGGCAGGAGAAATGGAGGCAGCTGTTTTGCAAGGATGAAGCCAGGTGTCAAAAGGTAGTCTATACAGTCCCTTCATTAGTAACAATGTATTCGTGGAAGATACCCACTGGCAGATCAGACCCTGACACTTTTATTTACAAAACCTAGTACAAACAAAAGTGAAAATCCTGCAGTCTGTCTCAAGAGCCCTGCCTGGCCAATCAACAGGGTAATGAGAAGGCAACGTTAGATGTTGTCATTTATTGTCAAATAGAGTTAAGAAGTTTACTATAGGAAAACAGAAAGATGATTCCCAAGCCCAGATGTTACTGAACATTAGACAGTGGTATGACCTAATCAAGACAATTTAAATACACCTCCTTGTCTTAGCTTCTGTATATTTATTTGTAAAGTTATAGAAATGTTCTGGGATGTTGAAGAGCACACCAGGCATTCATTAGTCTCTCCATCTCACGCTACAAAAGGAGTGTAGCTATTTTTTTTTTTTCACTTAACTTGACATGGCTCTGGGACAAATCAATGAAAGAGTCCCAACCTCCCCTGGCTTCAACATGTTTATTCCAGGGTTTTCTGGGAAGATTGCTTTTCCACTCTTCATGAATAGTTCATGTGCTAGTCTCCAATGGAAACAAAGTGACATTTCTTATTACTGTTGGCTGTTGGAAAGCAATTGCAAAGAGAGTGCCTTGAAACAATTAGTCCTCTGTAACTGATTATTTAACAATGTGTATTTCCCAAGAGCTGTTTATCCTCAAAAGGAAGCAGCCAAGACTAAATATGTACTGTATCTAAGCCGACACCTGCACTGAACCCCTCTGGATGCTAAGTAGGAATTCTCACAGAAGAAAATTAATGGAGGATTATTAATTTTCTTCTCTATTCCATTTGCAATGAACTCTGTATGTTTCCTGAGCACAGAAACATGTTCCATTTCTTATGATACCTCAAGGACTATTTTCCTTTGGGAGAATTTCTTCATAAGAGAAGGCATTAGTTTTAAAGCTGAAATTCAATATATAATGACAAGAGATACGTGGAAAACAAGGAAGGAAGAAAGGACATAAGGGGAAAGAAGGAGGGAAGGAAAGAAAGAGGAGTAAGAAAATAAACACTATTTTTCTGTATTAAAAGAATATTTATATGTTCAAAACAGTCTAGTTGGGGCACCTGGGTGGCACAGTCGGTTAAGTGTCCGACTCTTGATTTCGACTCAGATCATGACCTCACTGTTCCATTCCGGGAGATGAAGCCTGGCTGTTAGTGCGAAAGCTGCTTGGAATTCTCTGTCTCCCTCTCTCTCTGCCCCTCCCCTGCTCAAGCTCTCTCTCTCTGTCTCTCAAAATAAACATTAAAAAAAAAAAAAAAAACAAACAACCTCTAGTTACCACCAAAAAAAAAAAAAAACAATAAAAAAGTAAAAGAAACTGTTTCTACCTTTGAGTTACTTATTTCCCAGCCTAATGTTTAAGACATGGGGTGAGGAATAAAAATGATTTTAACCAGCTGATCTTAAATTTGAACATAGGCTATATATTTTTAGCTACAAATTTCATGTTGTAACTCCCTTCTCTGAAATAGCGAATGGTTCAAAAATTGCTAGGGAACATCTCGAGACCAGATGCTTGTATAAACGAACATGTATAAGCCAGTTACAGACAGAGAGAGTCAAACAGGACTCTGAACAATGTGGTCTCATAACTCACATTCTGAGAAGTGTCATATCCCAATACTATGTAAAGTTCTGCTCCCTTGCCAGCTTATGCATTCCAAGAATGCATTTCAGTTTTTGGAAATGTTCTTATATGTATATGAATCTTTTCCAAAAACGTGTTTTCCAGCATCTTTAAGAAGCTCATGCCTGATATTGCTGGCTACCCTTATTATCCTATATGGGATTCCCTACACATGTGAAAAAATTGTCAGTTAGTAAGGCAGCCCTAGAAGAAAATCTGAAATAAATGCTGTATTTAAGTCTGAATCTGACTGGTTCCAGTTAAAAATAGAAAATACTTTAGAACGTAATTAAGCTAGGAGTGATATGCAAAATGTGTGATGAATGTGGCACCTACACTGACCAATCAGAATGGCTGGAGGTCTAGAGCTGGAGTTAGGATCCTGGAGGCTCCCTATCTGGCCACGCATTAACCTTTCAGCTGCTGGAAGTCTGGGGATTCTCTTAGATAAAGCCTGGGACATAGGCAAAGAGTTTAAACCCTAGCCATTTCCATATTTTAACAACTGACAGGGTTCAACCAATGCCTAGCAGCTGAGGATAAACTCTTGTGATTGTTCCCATTATTGTTACACCGTTTGGATATACCTTGGACTAAACAGTTTAAGAAAGCTGTGATGTATAAGCATGAACACAAATCTTAGAAATAAATTCAACTCACTTTAAAAAAAACAAAGATTATTGGATTAATGGATCAGGGAATTAAAAAAAAATTAAATGTGGTCCCTTATGAATTTCTTGTGGACTATAGAGACATTTGGTTAGATGATAGATAACAAGGATATTCATAATAAACTGAGGTCACATCAACGAAATATCCCAGTGATTTGACAATAGCTGTCTTTAGCCTTATCCCAACTTATAGCAATGAACAAGAAATTCAGAAAATACGTATAGTGGACATCTCTTACAATGGCCCACCTACCACTGTTGCCCCTCTTTTATTGATAAAAGTATCATTTCTTCTGGTGGGAATTCCATTCTATGTAGTTTTTGCGATAACAATTGAACTCCTTCTACTGATGGAGACTGCTCATGACCCAAGTATGGCCAGAGTACTTTTCACATGTGACTGGTTTCTGCATAGTCAGTGATCCAAGGTGAGGGTAATTTAAGTCTTAAAGGATTTTCCTACTGGGGAATAAGCTCCTTCCATCTTGGGGTGAGAAAGCTGATAGGAGGTGAGTCTTGCACTGGTGGTACCACCATGGTCAATAAGATATTAAGCAATAAAAATAATAGCAGACAAATTTAGAATAATTTTTCTAAATTCACTTTGCATTTGTATCCATCATGCTTTATAAAGTACTTCATACACATTTTCTTAAAAGCTCAAATGTATTAGATGCTTGGTATACCCTGAATCTTCAGAAAGTGATCAAGAAATTCCTGATAATATTTCAAGTGATCAAGATTCCCTTATTTATTTATTTTTATTTTTAATTATTTTTGAGACAGAAAAACAGAGCATGAGCAGGGGAGGGGCAGAGAGAGATACACATACAGAATCCTTAGCAGGCTCCAGGCTCTGAGTTGTCAGCACAGAGCCTGATGTGGGGCTTGAACCCATGTCTATGTCCATAGACATAGGAGAAGGTGTGCAACATCATTACTCATCAGGAAAATGCAGATCAAAACCACAGTTAAGATATCACCTTATACCTGTGAGAATGGTTATGATAAAAAAAAAAAGGCAAGATATAACAAGTGTTGGAGAAGATGTGTAGAAAAAGGAACCCTCATACCCTGTTGGTGGGAATGTAAATTGGTATAGACACTGTGGAAAACACTAAGGAAGTTCTTCAAAAAATTAAAAACAGAAATCCCATATGACCCAATAAATCTACAACTAGGTATTTACCCAAAGAAAACAAAAACACTAATTTGAAAGATATAGGCACCCCTATGTTTACTGCAGCATTATTTACAATAGCCAAAATATGGAAGACTTAAGTGCCCACTGATGGACAAATGGATAAGGAAGATGTAATACTTCTATACAATGAAATATTATGCAGCCTTAAAAAAGAATGAGACAGTGCCATTTGGACCTAGAGAGTATTATGCTAAGTGAAATAAGACAGAATGTGAAAGATAAATACCATATGATTTCACTTACATGTGGAATTAAAAAAAAAAGAACAAACAAAGAAACAAAAAGCAGAACCAGACCTCTAAAAACAGAAAACAAACTGATGATTGCCAGGAGGGAAGTGGGGGTGGGAGGATAGGCATAATGAGTGAAGAGGAGTGGGAGACACAGGCTTCCAGTTATAGAATAAGTCACAGCAATAAAAGGCACAGCATATAGAACACAGTCAATGATATCATAATAGCATTGTATAGTGACAGTAATTACACTTATGGTCAACACAGCATAATGTGTACAGAGATGTTGAATCACTATGTTGTACACTTGAAACTAATGTAACATTGTGTGTCAACTATACTCAAATAAAAAAAAATTTTTTTTAAAGATTTCCTTTTAAGGGTGCCTGGCTGGCTCAGTCGATGGAACATGCGACCCTTGATCTTGGGTGGTAGTTCGAGCCCCCATGTTGGGGGTAGAGTTTACTTCAAAAACAAACAAACAAAAAGATTCCCTTTTTAAAATTTCATCAAACAATATATATACAAAAATTCAGATTATTATAAAAAGATAACTTTCATCTGTTAGTCTCTGGGCACCTAATCACATAATAATAGTCTGGATAAAATAATAGTCTCTATCACATAATAATAATCTGGATAAAAAAATGAAGCAGTAATCCCCTTTGAGCAAAATACAGTAGCCAAGCATAAGATACACACTTTTGTGGGTGCAGATATTGACAAAAGCCAGTTAAAAAAAATACAAAGCCAATAAAAAATAATACTAACCACTAAGTCTTCATGGAACATACTTGGAAGATCTTACTACCATATAGCCATATTCTATGAAAATGCCCAAGTTGACGACATGAGACAGTTTACAAACTAAATGAACTCCAATGAACCGTAGAGAAATCATATTTTTCAAGTGTTTCTTTTTTTAACAAAAAAATTTTTTTAACGTTTATTTATTTTTGAGACAGAGAGAAACAGAGCATGAACGGGGGAGGGGTAGGGAGGGGGAGACACAGAATCTGAAACAGGCTCCAGGCTCTGAGCGGTCAGCACAGAGCCCGACGTGGGGCTCGAACTTACAGACCGCGAGATCATGACCTGAGCCGAAGTTGGATGCTTAACCGACTGAGCCACCCAGGCGCCCCTCAAGTGTTTCTTAACAGGCATTTCTTTTAGGAATGATTAACTGAGCACTGGTACCAGGAAGGTACTGGTGTGCCAGAATGGCACATAAGCTCCTGGCTTCAAGAGTGTCACAGAGATGGAATGAAACTCATTAAATATGCGTTTGAGATGTTTTTAGTTTTTACATATACTTAGCTTTGATTAAGTTCCTCCAAGAAACAGGCCATAACAATTACGCTTATATCTCACCATGAAATATAGTTTAATGTCCAACAGTCCTCGTTTATTAGTAAATTTGCATAAGTGCTCCACAGACTTTTTCGTGTATATGTGGTTTGATAGGTGATACTGGCTACCATCTTAACCTTGAGGTTCACATTTATTTAATTGCTGGTGACTGGTTCAATCATGGATTTCAGGTGTCTAACCTCTACTGAATCCCTCCAATTTCTCTCTAAGCAGTCTGTTTCTTGACCATCTATCTTCCAACCCACCATAGTTTGCTATTTACTTTCTGCCTAGAAACTTCTCTGAACTTTTTACCACTTTTAGCTCAAGCTTTCAACCCATTTTTCTCAACAAATGTCCTTGCTTCTTGACTTTCAGAGAAAAGAGAGAGCATTAGATGCAAATTCCAACTTTTCTCACTTCCAGCTTCCAAATGGTTTTCCATGTTCCTCCCTCTCTCCCTAGCCTCAGAGAGAGAAACATCTCTCCTCCCTCTATCACTTCTGTTCTTCCTGCCCTGTCCACGATCTTGCCACAGCAAAGAGTCTTTCTTTCCTCCACTTGTCAGTTTCTCCTTCTTTGTTGGTTCTTTTCACAAGGAAACAGAAACAAAAAATCTCCTTTGAACCAACCAGCCAAACATCCTTCCTAAGCTATTACTTTATCTCTCTTTCTATACTCCATTAAACTTCTTGGATAAAAATAATTGCTCCTCATGTGAGGTACAGTACAATTGCTTAATATGTTATGCCATTTAATTAAATCACACCATAATCCTAAATAGTATGTATTCCTATTTCACAGATGAAGAAAGTAGAAAAAAGTTTGTATCCATGACTCAACTAAAGTCAGCTGGCTAGATTGGTGGAGTTAGGATCATGTTCACTATATCAGCAGTTCTCAAACTGTGGTCCCTAGCCTGGCTGTCTCAGCATCATCTGGGAAATTGCTAGAAAAGCAAACTTCCAGACCTGCTCAGATCTACTGTATCAGAAACTCTCGGTGTGGGGCCTGACAACCTGTGTTTCAACCAGCCCTTTACATGATTTTGCTGCAAGCCACAGGTGGGGAACACTGCACTGCACCACAATGCCCCTCGGTCCTCAGCCTATTTATCTTCTCTGCTGCACTTGACAGTTAGTTAGTATTGTTTTCTTCTGAAACTTTCTTTTCTACCAGAAACTCCAAACTCTTCTATTCTAGTTCCCTTTCATTAATTATCTCTTTCTGTAGCTCTCTCCTAAAACCTAGTTACTAAATTATTAATTATTATACAATTATTAACTAAAATTAACTTTACCAATGACTCCCACATCTTACCAACTCACCAACCTCACTGCGTATTTCCTAGAACCCTATGCCTGATGTGATCTTCACGTTGACTAAAGATGTTGGTACCCAGCCATTCACCTGAGCCTGGCATTTCTAAATGATGTTGCTCTCGGATACTCCACATCCCTACATTTTATTGGCTAACCAAATTCCATTAATGGTTATCTTTACAATTCTCAAACCTGTCACCTGCTCTCTATTCCCAGGTATGCTGCTGAAATATTATAGGCTGGACTATGATAGGAGCCCACCTCTAACTGGAGCTGTTCCACATTTCATTACCCTCCTAAATGTTTCCCAGTCATCCTTCTAAAAAGTAGTACAAGCAAGTCATTCCCAATCAAAATTAAAAAAATTTTAAAAACAAATCAGAGCAAAACAAATAAAAACTCCAACTTTGATGGCTTCCTACTGCTTAAAAGCTGAAGTTCAACATCCCTTCCGAAGCATGGTAACATGGCACTGAGGCCAACTTACCCTCGTCTGTCTCGGCTCCCAGCATTACCTTCCGAATTGCAAAGGCTTTCTTCTTGCCACCCTCACCCCAACTCTTCTCTAAATCTCGGCAAGATTAATCAGTTCCCTTTTGTACTGCCCAGACTAACACTGTTTCTCTGCCTGAAATAACCATATGCTCATCACTTACTTAACATTAAAGGTATTGCAAACTCAATGGCAGGTAAAGTGAATGAACGAAGTCTATCCCATGTATACTAAGATCACATGCCCCATCTAAAGGGGGAAGCATCCACTTAGGACTTGCCAATTGCTGCCAAGCAAGTACTGCTATTAAAGAAAAGCCAGAAATTCAAGTTTTTATGTGAGATTTCTCAATTTTAAAAGTTTGCAGCAAATATTAAACAATTTTTTAAAGAGTTTTTTTTTAATGTTTTATTTTTCTATTTTTGAGAACAGGGGGAGGGGCAGAGAGGGAGGGGGACAGAAGATCCGAAGCAGGCTTCGTGCAGACAGCAGCAAGCCTCATGTGGGGCTTGAATTCACAAAACGGTGAGATCATGACCTGAGCTGAAGTTGGGACTCTCAATGACTGAGCCACCCAGCTGCCCCCAAATATGAAACAATTTAAAACACTGTTCTGTATACCACTGTGTGTCCAACAAATAAAATACATCTGCAGGCTGCCAGTGTGGACCTCGGTGTTAGTTCCAATAGACCCCTGGGATTCAAAGCTGACCAGACAGGGCCTCAGATCTGAAGGGCTCACTTCCGGGGCTCATCTCAAATGCTAGCATTTGTAGGAGTAAACAGGTGCTTCACTCAACCTTTACATTTTGTTTGCACGGCACCTGGCATAGTCTATTCTAACCGCTAACTGTTTACTCCCTTGAATCATCACATTGTAAAGGAGCAGGCCTGTCCCCTCCACCCTGGGACTGTAGCACTAACACAATGTGCCAGCAGCAGGTGCTTGATGATCTCTGTGGCTATACAGAGATGTCGACACACCTCCTTGTATCAACCTGATGCCAAACTTTCAAGTTACTTTGTATTTTCTGTCCTTCCTAAATCCATCTTATGATTTGCTTAGGCACTGGGCTGGAAGATATGCTGTCACTAAATAATTTGTTTCCTTAAAATCCTTAAAATGAAATCAAAATATGCTTTGAGTCTCGTTTCAGTTGTATGCTGTAATCCTAATAGGTTTTTCTACTCATGTTCCTTGCAACATGGTGGTCCAAATAAGGAGTTTTTAGAGAGATCTTTGGTAAATTCAAGATATTATTTTGGTCTGGGACAGACCTTTTCACTTTGGAAAATAAGGAAAATGAGTTCATTTGTTCCATTTGTTAATTTCAGGGTGCAACTTTTTTCCATTTAACAAAAGCACTAAAAAAGTCAGCTTTAATTTTTGCTATAGTTATATAATTCCTAGTTACGCTATCCAAGCACGCTCACAAAACTAATTTAAGCTGGGCATTGCCAGACTTAGAGGATGTCAATCATTTTTCAGTGAACCAAAACACTCTCATTTCACTAAGCACCAGGCGTAAGAGTGGACTGCTTGAACACTGCTATCTATTTCACTCTTCAATTGCTCTAACATCTAGACACAGCCACCGTCCATGGTTACCTGCCGCAAAGTTTATAAACATCAATCCTGCTGGAAAAGAAATATGTTTTTGTAGTTACTCAGATGTTATCTAAATAAAGGAGGGTAAATATTTTACCCTTTATATTATCAGTATAAACAGCAAGTTAGAAGCCCAGCCATATTTTAGGTATTAAAGATTTAGCCCTTCATCATTTTATTCTGCAACTCTGCGTGATGTTGTGTGTAAAAATTCACCTACGTGTAGACACTTGATTCCTTTACATTGAAACTCCATGCCCATGTTCATGAGCATACATGTGTTCCACCAGCAACCAGATTGTAAGCTTACCTGTAGACTGTTGAAAATGACAAAGAGGACCAACATCCAGAAGTGTCTGTAAGCCATGTGCAGGCCTCCCCAAAGCCATGTCATAGAAATCAGGGCAAAGAGATATAAAACCAGCGGGACTTCTGGAAATAAAAAAAAAAAAAAATTTTTGAGCTCTGGGATCCTGCATAGTCACAGATACACACAAATGTATATTGGCTCCTTTCTTGTAACACTCTGTATACCTAAGTACCCATTTTGAAAGAACAACCTTGGAAATCCCATTCTTATGCCAGAAAAGAGAGGGCACATTGCTGAGTCCACATTCTTTCTGTTTTCCTGATGGGGGTAGGGGGGGTGGTGGTGCAGAATGAGAACTGTTCCTCTCCTAGACTACCACCTGCTGGACTGTTCAGGAAGTGCCATGAACAACTGCAGAGATGCAATCACATTTCATCCCCGGGTAAATCCCCTTAAAAGAGCTTTCCACCAGAAAATGGCAGGCAGCGGTGTTGCTCTGGAAATTAGCGTAGTCCAACCCAACAATTTAAAACACAAATGATATAAAAACTAGCTTGTGTGTCATGGAAAAGTATGTACTCATCCCTTTTTTTTTCTGACAGAGAAGACACCAAACTTTATAGCTAATGTTAAACTAAAGGTGAAGTGACAGGTTCGCTAGTGTGAACACTAAGCTTATTCTGCCTGCTGTTTCTCGTGCAAGTTGTTTCAGTAGTTTTCAGGAGAGATCTCTTCAGGGCCAAGGACTTCATTACTCATTTGTCTTTGATATTTGCATTGTAGAATAATAACCTTAAAAAGGGGATTTTATTATTTAAATGACTACCTATAGTAGACTTAAAAAGTGAATCAGATCATAACAGCTGCAAATAAACACATTTCAAGCTGTCTGAAAGAGATCAGGATGGACCACACCATTGACAACTCTTAGGACAGACTTCAAGGTCCAAATATACCCACCATTTTATCAAGTAATGCCTAAAATCTACATGCACTCTGAAAATTTGAATAAATAATATGACTTTAGCAATTTTAAAATTTTATTTTGAAACAATGTCAAACTTACAGAAGAGCTGTAAGTACAGTATGACAACATAGTTTTTCTCTTCCCTGAACCACTTGAAAGTTGCCTTCCTCCATCACCTTCTGAATACTTTATTTTTTAAAATATATTTTTTAAGCTAACATTTTTTAAGTTTATTTTTTTTAGTAACCTCTACATGCACTATGGGGCTCGAACTCCTGGCTCTGAGATCAGGAGTGACACCCTCTTCTGACAGAGCCTGCCAGGAGCCCCAAAACTTAATTTTTCTGTTGTTTTCATTTTTCCCTCTGAAAACTTTAATGTGTATTTTCTACAAAGATTTTCTCCTACATAAACACAATAGGACCATCAAATCAGGAAATCAATACTCATATATTCCTGCCATCCTCAGATCTCATTCAAGATTTGTCCATTATTTCTGTTATCTTTTTTGCAGCGGAAAGGTACAGCTGACATGTTTCTGTAGTCTCCTTTAATCCCAAACAGTTCATCTGTATGTCCTTGGCTTTTATGACTGACACTTTTGAAGATTACTGGCCAGTTTTTCCTGTGGAGTGTCCTTAAATTTGAGTTCAACTGATCTTTTCCTGTGATTCAGATTAAAAAATTTGGCAAAAGTCACAGAACTGATCCTGGGTTCTTGTTATAGCATTCTTTTATTGGGTGGCACAAAAATTCCATTTGTCCCATTACTTAGGCTGCTCATTCAGGTCATGTGATTAAGGTAGTGGCTGCACAGATTCTCTACTGTGAAGTCAGTCTGTTTTCCTTTGTGATTACTAATCATCTGTGTGGGATTACTTTGAAACTGGATAAAACCCTTCCTCTTATCAAATGTGTGATTTATCCATTATTTATTTTTATAATATGGACTCACAGATTCTCAATTTATTTAAAGGGTTATTGGGGTGCCTGGGTAGCTCAGTAGCTTAAGTGTCTGACTTGATTTCCTCAGGTCATGATCTCACGGTTCATGGGTTTGAGCCTTGTGTCTCCCCTCCTCCACTCGTGCTGTCCCTGTCTCTCTCAAAATAAATAAATAAACTTGAAAAAAGGGTTATTACTGACTACTATCATTTTGATGCCCAAATTATCCTGAATTTGATTAATGGAAGCCCTTGTAAGATAAGATGGCATCTGTGCCCTTTGTGCCTTTTGTTATGTTCTCATGATTCTGTAAGTACTTCCTTGATTTCTGGCCCAACAAGATGTTTCAAACTTATCTTGTACTTTCCCTGATCCAGTTCTGGTTTCTTTTGGGGAGAATGGCATTTAGAAACCAAGATTAGGTGGTCAATATGCTTGCTATTATTGGGGTGTTTCTGCTCCTAAGCCCTCTCTGTAGACAGAGCTAGAGAATCTATGTAGGTACACATATGAACACACACACACACACACACACACACACACACACACGTTTACATCTAGATTACTGTAGCTATTTCTATATAATGAACATGATTAGTTCACACTAATATTTCCAAATCCAATCCAAACCACAGGGTTAATTCTCACTTTTTTCCTTTAATTTGGGTAAATCTCTTGTCTGTTGTTAAGAAATCTGGTTCTCGTTATTCTTAATATATTTATCTATTTGACCAATTGCCCTAGTTGATTGTATCTAATCTCTGGGTGCTGTTATTCCTTCTCTTGCACAGATGACCCCTCAAGCTTATTTGGGTTCTGACATCTCAAGCTGGGCTGTACCCCATCCCTCACACAGATGCCCCCCTCATAACGAACAGGGTTCCCACACTCCATGCTTGAACATCTTCCTGTGGATGGTAATTGTGAAGAGGGCTTTAGGATGGAATTCTTTGAGAAGGGAAGGGAAAGGCAAAAAAAAGAAACAGGACAAAAGAAAGGAAAGAAAGGGAAAGGGGGAGGGGAAGAGGAAAATGGAACCTGAGCATTCTTTTTTTTTTTTTTTTTTTGAGGAGAAAAAAGCCTTTAAAAAGACACTATGCTGGTATCTTCCCAAAAATACCCTTCATAAAAAAATATAAAATTGCCTGAGTTATTATAACTTCACAGAGAAAATAAGAATAATATAAGACACGGCTTATACAGATGAATAATTCCTTTGTCATTAATGCCTTACAGCAGGACAGGGGAAAATATATTAAGATTTATTTAAATTTTATAAAAATTCATTTTTGTTTAATGAAATCATACAATTTGATAAAGGGCCAGAGGCTCATTTTTACTAATGACAAGATACCCTAATATTTAGGAAACTTCCTATGCTATACTCATTAAATTTTTTAAAGATTAGGTATTAACTCTGGCAATTGCATTCTTTGTTCCACTGTGTAAGTACAAAATTCTATTTATGGCTCCGTGAGGAGTACAAAAGGACATGCATACTCTGCATGGACAACTAGGAACCCAATTTTCAAAATTTGGCTTTCATGTTCCTCTAAAGTGCCTAGCCCAACAAGTGCTGTGTGCTGACAGAGCTCAGTGGGGGAGCTGAGAGAGCATACAGGGGCCTGACTAGAAACACCCAGGCCTATGTTTTTCTGGAACTCTGCAGACAAGTGTGGTGGCTTGGCACCCCAGGTCAGAAACTCTGCAAGGAAGAAAGCCAGGCATAAATAACTCAGCGAGTTGAACAATAAACCCCAGGCTGGTTTTTCAGCAGTGCAACAACACTGAGAACATGATTTCAGGTGGAAGAAACCTATCTAGGGGTACATCCAGATTTTTGTGGGCCTGAAGTTCATACAACTTGAAGAGATATCTTTAAAAAAAAATTGCAAAAAGCAAAATTAGGCATAAAATCTTGGAAAGGGCCTATATGCAAGGGAGAGGCCCTAAAACTTAAACTTCATCAGCTTTATGCTAATCCACCTCTGAGGAGGTACCTTCACCCTCTTTGGGGCCTGGAGTAACCGACCACAGGGAAAAGGGCTGTTGGGAGTGGGTGATGGGGACAGACGTGGGGTGGGGGGGGGAGTGATGCTAATAGCTACTGGCAATTCCATTTGGTAAGCAGAAAGTTAATGCTGCACTTAGTGAAAATCATATCGGTTGTATATTTCAGAAGCGGACATTTCACATTTGGTGAACGACTAGTAACTTTTCTGTTGACTGTAAAAGTCAGTGCTTACCGAAACAGGTATTTACAACTGGCCACACTAGAAACTTATGTTTACAGGTGAATTTGTTAGAAAACAGAACTTCAATGGCTCTAGGTACTATCACCAGAAACATCTTTGCTGCAAGCATTTTGGGGGCAAACATTTTAGCAAAGTTAAAAAGACAAATGGTTGAGGGTTTGGTTCATTTTTCCACTGACACACTACACTCATTTTATATAAATCTTAGCCCTCAAAATGGTCTCTACACTGGCACCGAGTTTTGAACCAACATTTCCTATAGAACTTTAGGATGTCTATCAGTGAACTGTGACACTATGCCAATAACCAACAGTGTCGAAGGGCTTTTACAATGTACTTCAAAGCTCAGTTACAAATATGCATCCTAGTGTTTGGAAACTGGTAACTCTGCTAATAAAGGAAGAAATTTTAGTGAAACAAAAAAAGTGTGACGATGAACAAGGAGATGAATTAACAAACAAACAAAAGCCTGGCACTATGAATGAAAGACTCTGAAGACAAATGCTTAGGTACAATCCACAAAATAAAACCTGATACCTGTTCAGGCAATCTACACACATTTAAAAGGTATTCAGAGATGGGGGGCCTGGGTGGCTCGGTCTATTAAGCATTCAGCTCAGGTCATGATCTCATTGTTCACGAGGTCAAGCTGACAGCACACAGCCTGCTTGGGATTCTCTCTCTCTCGCCCTCTCTCTGCCCCTCTCCTACTTGCCTCTTTCTGTCTCTCTCAAAATAAAGAAATAAACTTAAAAAAAAAAGCACACAAAAAAATAATAAAATGTATTCAGGGGTTCCTGGTTGGCTTAGTCAGTACATCATGCGACTCTTGATGTTGGGGTCATGGGTTCAAGCCCCACATTGGGCATGGAGCCCATGTAAAAAAAATAAAAAATAAAATGCATTAAAATATTTTGTATTCACAATAAGGTCTTTTTAATTTTGCTATTCATTTTTCATATTTCATCATGTTCTTCTTAATGAATGCCCTCTTTTATTTTTCATGACTTTTATCTTTTACGGCCAAATTGCTTTATTGCCTATTAGTTATGTGGTGATTTTGTTGGCAGTGAAAATGGTTGCTATTGTATATACATATGATGGAATATTACTCAGTCTTAAAAAGGAATGAAATTCTGACATGTGCTGCAATGTGGATGAATGTTGAAAACATGTTGATTAGAATAAGCCAGACAAATATTGTAGGATTCCATTTACATGAGGTGCCTGGAGTAGGCAAATTCTTCTAGACAGAAAGTAGAATAGAGGTCACCAGGGACTGAGAAAAATGGGGAACAGGAAATTCTGTTTATCGGGTACAGAGTTCATGTTTGAGTTGATGAAAAACTTCTGGAAATGGATAGTGGTGATGGGTGCACAACATTGTGAAAGTACTTTTTGCCACTGAATTGTATGCTTAAAAATGGTTAAAATGGTAAATTTTGTGTTATGTATATTTTACTACAATTTTTCGTTAAGGTCATGCTAAAAAAGATAGGCTGGTGCGAAGATGAAGTTCGATGACAGGGAGGGAAAAAAAGAATCAAATCCTCAAAGTACTTGATTTAAATACTTAAATTAGCACGGAGTCATTAATGTGAAAAACGAAGTAGTCTGAAAAGGTTTTAGTGAAAGAAATTACTTGTGGAAAGGAAAAAAAATCAGCAAGTGGATATGTCATTTAGTACTTACCATCATTAAGAAAGTCTACTTATGGGATTTTGTAGATTCCACTGAGAATACATAAAATCTCTTTATGTTTTAGTGGAAAATATGATTTCAATGAATTTAATTGCCATTTTTAAAGAAAGTATGGTGCTGTATTATCTCTTCTCTTTGTAATTGCAGCCTTGGCTTTATTGCTATGCACCAGTGACAACAATAATGGCTTTATTATGGAAATCACACCTCATTTACATGAGGCTGAAATTTATTCTGTGTTTACAATCTTCTAAAGTACTTGTTTTAATTTTACCTCACTGACCTTCTGATTCTAACAATTTGGATGTGTTACTAAAACAAACTCATCAGTGTAAAACAAGGAATGCAGCTGTGAAATAATGTGTAGATTTAAGATATTTATGGGGCTATTTCCAACAACAGGCATGTATTATTTTTAAACGAGAAAAAAAGGTAATTGAAAACAAGGTATAGAAAGGCCTTATTTCTAAATTATGGGCCTTTTATTCTGAAATTAGCAGATACTTGGAGGCAGAGAAATTTCATTGATCTGACCCATTTATTGGTGAGAACATATTAATTGTGTTCTTAAGCTTTCTTAACAAGGGACAACACTAACCCCACAATGCACAGTCACCTACCAGTGTTCTCAGCAAATAAACCAAAAGTCCTGGAAGAATACAACAGGGCACACAGTTCACAGAACTGCCAAATAAGCATTAGGATACTGTGGGTAGAACAGATCATGAATCTACAAACACTTACAACAGAATCTGGAGACAGGAGCCACAGGACTTAGTTTCCCTGTTCTCTAAAGGGGTTTTTAAGAGCTCTTAAATGTTTGTTGCAGCAGGCTAGACTTTGCACATCTCTGCTCCCCGCTATATGCCAGGTTCTTCACTTTTCTTAGGCATCCTTTCTTTCTTTTTTATTTTTTTATTTTTTTTAACATTTATTTATTTTTCAGACAGAGAGAGACAGAGCATGAACGGGGAGGGTCAGAGAGAGGGAGACACAGAATCCGAAGCAGGCTCCAGGCTCTGTGCTGTCAGCACAGAGCCCGACGCGGGGCTAGAACTCATGGACTGCGAGATCATGACCTGAGCCGAAGTCGGATGCTTAACCAACTGAGCCACCCAGGTGCCCCTCTTAGGCATCCTTTCTAAATTCATAATCTCCACAGTCACTTTCTTTCAATGAGCACTTTAGGGACAGCAATTTCCAAATGTGCACCTCCATGTCCCTTGAGCTCTATAATCCCAGGTCTGGAGATTCCCCTTCCTCTCAGACTTTCTCTTCCTTCCTGGTACTAGTACAACCACTCACATAGATTGACCCCATGCCTCATTTCCCCTCATGTGCTGCACCACAGGGGACGTGTGGGGGGGAACCATCCACGTTAAAGCACTTGGCACACAACCTGGCACAAAGCACAAGCTCAGTAAGCCTTACCCACTATCATCCTTATTCTCATGACCATTATGACTTTAGTCAAGTTAGGCAAATAGTGCATGGCTATACATAGCCCCTTCTTACCTATTTGAAGAGCCCAAATATCAGTTAATAAAAAAACATATTGAGCTTTTTTTGTACCTGAATTTCCCAAAACTATTTGGCTACAGAACCCTTCTGGAGGCACCTGAGTGGCTCAGCTGCTTGAGCATCTGACTCCTTAAGTTTTCTTTTTTTTTAAAACAAATTTTTTGACGTTTATTTATTTTTGAGACAGAGAGAGACAGAGCATGAACAGGGGAGGGGCAGAGAGAGAGGGAGACACAGAATCTGAAGCAGGCTCCAGGCTCTGAGCTGTCAGCACAGAGCCCGACGCAGGGCTCGAACTCACGGACTGTGAGATCGTGACCTGAGCTGAAGTCAGACGCTCAACCAACCGAGCCACCCAGGCGCCCCAAATTTTCTTTTTTAACGTTTTATTTATTTTTGGGAGACAGAGTGTGAGAGGGGAAGGGGCAGAGAGACAGCGAGACACAGAATCCCAAGCAGGCTCCAGGCTCTCAGCTGTCAGCACAGAGCCCGAGAGCATCTGACTCTTGATTTTGGCTCAGGTCATGATCTCACGGTGCGTGGGTCGAGCCCCATGTTTGTGCTGACAGCACAGAGCCTGCTTGGGATTCTCTCTCTGCCCCTCCCCAATCCTCAAAATAAATAAGTTAACCTAAAAAAAAAAAAAAGAACCCTTCTGTTTACCTAACATAATCTGAAGATCACACTTGGAGGAGGGCTGCTGTCAGAGTGTAGACTGTAATTTCCACCACATCCAAAGTGTTACTGAAAACTTCCTGAGCAGCCTATTTATTTATTTGTTAAATGTTTATTTATCTATTTTTGAGAGAGAGAGAGAGAGAGCAAGTGAGCAGGGGAGGGGCAGAGAGAGAGACAGGGACAAAGGATCCAAAGCAGGCTCTGAGCTGACAGCAGAAAGCCTGATGTGGAGCTTGAACTCACAAACCATGAGATCTTGGCCTGAGACAAGGTTGGACGCTTAACCAACAGAGCCACCCAGGTGCTCCCCTGCCAAGCCTATTTAAAAATTTTTTAACAATTATTTATTTTTGAGACACAGAGAGAGACAAAGAGAGAGCAAGTGTGAGTGGGGGAGGGGCAGAGAGAGAGAGAGAGAGAGAGAGAGAGAGAGAGGATATGAAGCTCTGCGCTGTGAGCCCTGAGTCCGACGCGGGCTCCAACTCACAACTGTGAGACCACAACCTGAGCCAAAATCAAGAGTCAGACACTTAATCGAATGTGTCATTTAGTACACCCAGGCGCCCCCTTACCAGCCTATTTAAAATGGACCTCTCAGTGTCTTCTATTCTCTTCCCTCTCCCCTTTCTATTCTAGTCTAACCCATCCAATCCCACTTAAAACTGATGGCAATGAATCTCAAGAAGGTATTGTGATTCACAAGAATAAACTTCAACTCTAGAAGGTAATGTAAGTAGCCTGCAGGACATCTTAGACAATGGGTACAGCAAACACAACTAACAGTGGGAGCCTACACATACCACCTTTGGACACGGATTTACCCGGACCCTTAACTGATAGGTGAAGAAAGCAAGCCTAATTTGGAAGGATCTGTACAGGTGAAAAAATGGATCTGTAGGCAGAGAAGAGAGTTAATCAATATTGGTCTAGAGTATATTTTCCAGAGGCAGAGAGGAGGAATGTGAACAGGTTTTCAGAGGAGTCTCAAGGTCTCTGAGAACCTAAATAACGGTACTTTGTCACCAGCTGACTTAGGGCTGCCCTGGATGCTAAAGGACAGTCCAGTGTCAGGCCTACTTTGAGTGTGATTTATTGGGAATGAAAAAAAAATAGTACAAGCCTAGAATTATGGTCTTGCCTTGCAAAAGCTATATATAATTTTCAATTTGCAGACTATAATTTTGAATCTAAGGAGAATAATCAAGTTAGATGAGACATACCCACATGGACCTTGCACAAACTGTTATTAGAGTAATTCCATTTGAACCATGTACTTCAAAGTTGCCAGATAATATCCTCCTGGGGGGGGGGGGTGTCAAATAGGTCTGTGATACTTAAGGAAAAGGTTAAATGGTCTGTTTTCTTCTTGTGAGGAAGATGTCTTGGAACTATGGGGAGAATTATCACTTGGGTTCACAGCCAACATAGTGATTTTTAACACACTTCATAAACATTTCACACAATGACATTATGACAGAAGTTTTTAGGAGGTCTAGAACAAACATGAAGCCAGCCAACTAACAACTGAAGACTGGCTTAACCTAGTTTACTAACTACACTACCAGTTACTCAGCCATTAAAGAGTTCAAAACACTCATCCCCAGGCATGCTCAGACACCTAACAGCAATTTCCAACACATTTAGCTTCTATAATACTATGAAAATATACAATGTGTCTTTCAACCTGCTTACATCTATATTTTGAATCTTACTATATGGCCTCATAATTTTTGGAAATTAGGTTACTATGTATTTGGCCATGAATAGCCAGTTATATTTTACAGATGGTTTGATAGGACACCACACAGTAGTCATTAAGAGTTAACAGGCTCACATTCAACACTGAAGTCTTGAGTCAATTCTGACACAATGTCTCATAAAAATTAATACTAAAGATGTGTTCAAGAAAATATTTTTACAGTGTGTTAAATATGCCAGTTCCAGAATTGTTTTCTGGTAGACCCTCAATCTGGATAAATGCCAGCTGACCTCACACTTATTTCCTTTAATTTGGTTCTCTAGCTATCACATTGTAAAACTGTAACACGAATTTAAAATTTTACTTTATTTTTATTTCGTTTGCCATGTCACTATGCTAAAAAGTCTACTTGAGTTAAATCCTTTGGATCTTCTCTGTCAATGTGATTAATTGCATCTCTTCTTCCTACGGCTATCAGATTATCAGGGCATTGTCTGGTCTTTTTTTTTTTTTTTAATGTGTTTATTTATTCTGGTGGGGGGGCGGCGCAGAGAGAGAGTGAGGGAGAGGATCTGAAGTGGGCTCTGTGTGGACAGCAAAAACCCTGACACAGGGCTCCAACTCACAAATAGTGAGTTCATGACCTGAGTCAAAAAGGGACGCTTAACCTATTGAGCCACCCAGGTGCCCTAGGGCATTGTCTCACCTTCAAAATGATGTAATGTATTTCACAAAAGCTTTGAGGATATTACTTACGCTCTGTTGTTAAATAACATCTGTAAGTAGAGAAAACTAACACGAAACCCACATACAGAGCTGTTTGCAGGTATACACAATAATAACAGACCATAAAGTGGTATAATATCTGCGTTACACACAGGCTTATCATTGTTCATGTAAGCAATGGCACAGTATCCACAGGTGTGGCCAGGAATTTTATCCATGTGGAAGTAAACTAATATCTTATTGCTTATTCTTACTAACAACCTTGGACCAAGCCCTTACAGAGAAAATAAGAGGAGCCATTGTGTTTAAGAAAGAAAGGCAATATCCAGATTGGATGCCATGTGTATCATTTACAGAGAAGGAGGCTGTTCAAGATGACAGTAACATCAATACGGATAATGTTTTTATATTAGTGACCAAAGTGATTTGTACCCAATGATATACCATTAAAATTTCTTTGTATATTTGTCATATGTGTATTACATATTTGTAATGTCATATGGACAGCTTAAAATCTGTGAGATCTTAATTCCAACCTTTTTTCTCTTTTTCTCCTCTTTCATTGGGAATTCAAATTGTTAATGGTTAGACTGATTCATGGGTACCTGATATTAGTAGCAAATTTTGTCCTAGGCTCAAAATTATGTTTCCACATTTTTTTTTAAAGAGTAAGAGCACTGGATAAAGAAGATGTGGGAGGTACACACACACACACACACACACACACACACACACACATATCAAACAGCCATAAAAAGGATGAGATCTTGCCATCTACAACAACACGGATGTGCCTAGAGGGTAGCATACTAAGTGAAATTAAATCAGACTGAGAAAGACGTATGATTTAACTTACATGTGGAATCTAAACAACCAAACAAATGAATAAACAGACAAACAAAAAGCAGATACAGATCTATTAAACCCGAGAACAAACTGATGGATGCCAGAGGGGAGGTGGGTAGGAAGATGGGCAAAATGGGAGAAGGGGATTGGGAGGTAGAGGCTTTCAGTTTCTGGATGAATAAGTCATAGGAATAAAAGTTACTGCATAGGGAGTGTAATCAATGATACTTATAGACTTGCGTGGTGACAGATGGTAGCTAAGTTTGTGGTGAGCACAGCATAATGTATAGAGAAACTGAATCACTATGTCCTACACCTGAAACTAATGTAACATTGTGTGTCAAATATACTCAAATAAAATTTTTTAAAATTAAATCTCCCTTCCTTAGGGGCAAAAAAAGAGTGAGAGCATTGGAATTTTATTTAACTCTAGGTACCATCGTTTTGGCATTAGTAGATAAGACTAACGAAAGAGCAGCCATACAGTTTTTTTGGCCACTGTGCTTCCCAAGTCCCCAAAAGGAGACATTTTTACTATTCGATTCTGTCTTTACTAGACAGGTCCTGCTACAGTTTGTGTTTGTTTCTATCCATTTGTTACTTTTTTTTTTTTTTAACCAGGTGTAATTTTGTGAAACGCATTTGTAAAAAACTAAATTTTTTTTCCTGGTTGATAAAGCAGCTTTAATAGAATGAGTGTTTATTTGCAAATATTCTGGAATTTCCCTCTCCTTTGTCAGGAGAGAGGAAACCACCACACTTCTTAGAAATTGTAAAATTAAATGAGTGTAAGGATCAAAAATTGTTCATTTCAATGACTTGTTAATTTACAACACTGATTTACACTATCTTTATAGAACTGTGCAATAGGGCTTTAAATTGTTCTTCAACAACCTCAGTCTTTCCTCCAATCCAACATCTACTTCTTTCTGTAAGTTGGTGCATCCTAATTATAAATCACATCATTTACTTTCCTGAGGTTATTTATAATAAATTTTACAATTTGCTTCTGTCAAATTCCATTAAAAGAAAAAGATCTGTTTTGAATATGGGCCCTTGGCAAATTACATTTTTTTTTTTTAAAGCATGCACTGAGTTTGATTGGGTGGGATTTATTCATAAAAAAGGCAGAACTGCAGCTATATGAGCAAGGACTCCGGAGTCAGACTACTTGAAGGCCATTTACCAGTTGTGTGACCTTGGTAAGTCACTTCACTGCTCTGAGACACAAGTTCCTCATCAGTAAAGTGACAATCATATTAGTATCTGCCAAATAACGTCTTGTGTATCTAGGGAGAATTAAATGGTTGAAATGCATAACACTTTGAACAGTATTATGTACATTTTGGCTATTGCTTGTTATTCAAGAAATATGTTTTAGCAAGCATCAAAAATATATTAGATAAAATGTGACAGATAAGAGGATGAATTACATATGCATATTCCTTCAAATAGCACACACACACCCACCCACCCACCCCCACACACACACCCTATACTAAAAGGTAGAAGATAAGTATTAGAAGAGAGAGACCAAGTTACAAAAAACCCCAGGGAAGGCAGCAGTTAACTCCCACTGATAGTATTGAGAAGGGGAAGGAATTTCAGGTGGGCCTTGAAGATGTGATCTATTTCAGCACGTAAGTATTGAGATTAACGTACTGGGAACAGCCAAAAGAGAGCCGAAAGAGGCAAATGCATAAATTAGTGTAAATTAGTCCTTCCGATTGGAATTAAAGGTCAAAGAAGGTGCTTAATGAGGAGAATGTTTGTAGCACTACATGGTGAAGGCATCTTGAGGGCTAGGTTAGCAATACAGAATTATTTTATAGGAAATGAAAGCCATTTAAAATTTCTGAGAAAGAGGTGTGGCCTTATCAAAACAAAGCTTAATCTCAAAGGAAAGTAAATAGATTGGCGGAGAGACTGCTGCAGGCAAGGACACCGGTTAGGCAACTACTGCTGTGGTCAAAGGGGGAGATAATGAAGGCCTGAGGCAAGGGAACGGCAGAGGAGAGGCCACCACAAAGGAGAGGACACAAAAATGTTACCGAAATAGAATCTAGTCATACCCCCAAATCACAAACCAATGAGAAACTTCAAAATTATGCAGATATTAGGACTTTACTGAAGATTCTAATTCAGTATGTCTGCAGGGAGACTCATTAAAGCATCATTTTTGAAAATCTGACTTTTTTTTTAAACTAGGCTCTGCACCCAATGTGGGGCTTGAACTCATAACCCTGGGCTCAACAGTAGCAGGCTCTACCGACTAAGCCCGCCAGGTGTCCCTCTGAAAGTCTAATTTTTTTTTTAATTATTTTTTTAAATGTTTATTTTTGAGAGAGAGAGAGAGAGACACAGAGAGAGAGAGAGAGACAGAGAGAGAGACAGCATGTGAGGGGGTAAGGGCAGACAGAGAGGGAGACACAGAATCCAAAGCAGAGTCCAGGCTATGAGCTGTCAGCACAGAGCCTGACACGGGGCTCAAACTCAGAAGCTGTGAGATCATGACCTGAGCCGAAGTTGGTCGCTTAACTGACTGAGCCACCCAGGCACCCCTCTGAAAGTCTAATTTTGATAATTGGTCATATTTGACAACTATTGACCTAAAAGTCTATGACTGTGGAGTTAAAAGAAATTCCACAGGCTTCAGTTAGGAAAATAAGAAAAGGATTAAAAGGAAGAAGAAAAGGAAGAAGAAAGAATAACATAGAGATCAGAGCAGTTGGGGAAGGCAGAAAAACAAAGCCGATGACAATTTTTGTACTTCCTGAGGACAAGATATTATTCTCAGAGAGAAGATAGGGAAGAAGTTGGGAAGAGAAGTTGGGCTCAAGCTGACAGATTTGAAAATTACCACTATGATAATGAAAAAGGCAAAAGCAATCCCTAGAAACCATTTATACTCCATAGTTGTGAATCTCAAGAAGAATGACGCATGGCCTGGGATTTCACAGGAAAAAAAGAAGAGAGTATCATAAAAACCAAGGGAGATGAACTATATTCAGTTAAGTTGTGGTTATCAGTACTGATCTATGTGGAAGAGTGTAGGATAAGGACAAGAGGAGAGAGGTCAGTAGATCTGGTGTCCAAAGTTATATAGGTGATGAATGAAAGAGAATAAGCAATGTAGTCTCAAGGCTTAGCAGTGAACACAAGTTGAGGAGTACAGGCAGTAGTATTCTTCAAGAAACTGGTTGGTGAAGGAGAGAGTCAGGGAAGTAACGTGATAAGGCATTGTGGGTAACCTCATTTATTTATTTATTTATTTATTTATTTATTTATTTATTTATTCAAGAGACAGAACTGAGGGGAGGGGTAGAGAGAATCACAAGCAGGTTCCATGCTGCCAGCACACAGCCTGATGTGGGGCTTGAACTCACAAACTGTGACATCATTACCTGATCCCAAACCAAGAGTTAGATGTTTAATAACAGACTGGGCCACCCAGACACCCCTAAGCTCTTTTAAGTCAGTGAAAAGTGATGCATGTTTTTAGACGGAGAGGAGAGACCCAGAGGAGAGGGAGATACTTAAGAGGTAAGGCGATTGTGGAAAATTTAATGAAGCAAGTTCTAAGAAAAGGAAAAACAGATAAAGGACACAATCCAGAAGGTTAGCTTTGGTGAAAATGAGTTACCTAAAATGGGAGGAAAGTGGCAAAGAAGGGAGGCAACAAAGATAAATGATCAGATAAAAATAAGGACAGGTTAGTGAGACAGCATCACGCTGTGTTCACACCTTGCAGAGAGTGAAGAGTAGAAGATATTAAGCACAAAACTTACAGGCAGTGAAATCTGTTTCAAAGATTACTTAAAGATCAATGAAAGATAATCCAAATGATTTTTGAGATGCAGAGGTGGCTCAGTTAAGGTTACTTACGATAAACTCGTTTCCACTACAGAGTAGCACTAATTGGTTAATAACAAGGAGACAAGTGTGTGGCATAGACTGGACCAGTGATGGGCAAAATTGCTCAAGGAGGGAGCCAAATTGGTGAAGAAATCCAAAGTGCCAGTGAAAATATTCTTGGGACTGTCCCATCACAAGGTTGAGGGAAGGGAGGTCACAGTGAGAATAAAGAACAAGTAGGAGCAAAGAACTGGGAGAGAGAGACAGAGAGAAGTTGTGTTCAGAGGTGGAAAGGGAGATTGTGGACTAGGAAAGGAGGCTATCATGAGGGATGGCAACCACAGCACCATGAAAAGGAAAAGGAAGGCTAAGCAAAAAGCATAGATTTAAACAGGAAAAAGTGTTACCCAGGGACATAGTAACCTTACACAAGAGAGCAAAAATATATTTGACATCCTAGTAAATTGGAAGGAGTGGCCTCTTGTAACTGGTTGTAAGGAAAGTGATCTTTTATGGTAAGGTAACTGAAAAAGTACTTGTGTGAAAGGATGAGACTGAGTTTGTTACTGCTTCCTGGCCCAATGAAACCCAAACTTCTCTTTTGATATGGTGATGGGGTACTTTTCTGAAAAGAAACCACTTACAAAGACGCCATTTTCAACTTCCTGGGTTTTATAATATGCAAACTATTAAGTACAGCATTATGATCACAGACATTGTGCCAATTATACCTTTTTTTTAAAAGTTTATTTATTTTGAGAGAGAGAGAGAAAGAGAGAGAGGGTGTGGAATGTGAATGGGGGAGGAGCAAAGACAGAAGAAGAGAATCCCAAGCAGGCTCAGCACTGTCAGCGCACAGCCTAACATGGGGCTCGATCCCACAAACTGTGAGATCATGACCCGAGCCAAAATCAAGAGTCAGATGCTTAACCAACTGAGCCAGCCAGGCACTCCACCAACTATACATTTTAAAAGAAGTTTACAATGCAATTGAATTCCCCAGATTACCCATCCCTACTTCCTATTTCCCTAATTTTATCAGCCCTATTTTCCTTTATTTCTGGATCTCCTCTTTAATATCATACCAGTTGATTAATGTGGGATCTTGTAACCATATGTATTTTAAAGACCTATGTAGATATGGAATAATAAATTGGAACTTTTTATAAATAATGAGAATGGCAATAAACAATACATAGAAAAAGCTGCAAATCAAGAATGGAATTTACAGTTAAGAATTTGGGATTTGGCTGACTAGAGAGACTCAGGTGTATTACAGGATCACCACGTTAACACTGACTGAGGTGGCTCATAGAGCAGGTCAATGGGGAATATAATGTTCTTGATGCCATAAATAATCCAAGATAAAACAGCCTTGAAAACTGATTTTTATATTCTCTAGTAGAGTTTTATATATGTTTTTGGCAACTGTCTGAATACAAGTTTGAGAGAGACACATTAAAAAAAAAATAAGAAATTGTATTTTCATCAGCCAACAGTTAAATGGAAGACTTCAGTCATCCATTAAAAAAAAAAAAAAAGAATGTGCTGTTAGATCAAAGCAATAACATGAATAACTGTTTTATGTAGCTTTCAAAGGAGAAGAAAGAAATGCGTCATTGGTAATTTTTCCAGGATAAATAAAGAAGGATTTGAGGAGAGGGGGAAGTCCTTTAAAAAGAGTGAAGTATGCCAGGAAAATTAAAATTAAATTTTTTTTTTTATATATTTAAAAAAAATTTTTTTTTCAACGTTTATTTATTTTTGGGACAGAGAGAGACAGAGCATGAACGGGGGAGGGGCAGAGAGAGAGGGAGACACAGAATCGGAAACAGGCTCCAGGCTCCGAGCCATCAGCCCAGAGCCTGACGCGGGGCTCGAACTCCCGGACCGTGAGATCGTGACCTGGCTGAAGTCGGACGCTTAACCGACTGCGCCACCCAGGCGCCCCTAAAATTTAAACTTTTTATTTATTTGGAGAAAAACTGCCAAGGAAATATATGGGAAACTCATTTAGCCTATGTATAAAAATTATAAACAATTGGGAAAATTTCACTGATTCTCTGGGTCAAACTGAGGCACGGTAATGCTATGGGTTTGTCAGTACGAGATGCCAACCACACTAAAGGTCAAAGAGTATGCAATGCATCTAAGCAACAATGCCACTGTGATACTCTTAGACACTGACCATATGAATACCATACTGACCATATCTTTCAGCGACACCCAGCCTGTTCATGATGTGCATCCAGAGGGAAATTAGTTTCGATGCAATTCCCTCTCTTCCTTGATCACCAAAACTGATGAACTCAGCAAGTGACCTTCCTTGGTCACCAAAACTGATGAACTCAGCAAGTGACAGTGAATTCAGTCGTGTTGTTTAAGTCTGGAATTACCAGGAATCACATCACTTTTAGGCAACAGCACTAGTGAAGTATGGCTGGAGTAAATCAAGAGTTTGTGCGGAGAAGTGGTGGAATTTTCCCTTTTTTAAAAAATATTTTGGAAGTTTATTTATTTTGAGAGAGGGAGAGAGAGCATGATTGGGGGAGGGGGAGGGACAGAGAGAGAGAGAGGGAGCGAGAATCCCAGGAAGGCTCCATGTTGTCAGTGCAGAGCCCAACGTGGGGCTCGAACTCACAAACTGAGACCATGATGTGAGCGAAACCGAGTCAAAAGTTTAACCCAATGAGCCACCTGGGCGCCTCTGGAATTTTCCTTTTATCCTATAGTCTAAAAATTGCTATTGGATGATTTAAATGATGTGATCAATTTTCACTTTTTAGATTGTTCAGTGCAGAACGGGGACAGATAAGAATTAAGAATATCAGTCTCAAAACAGCTGCAATTGTCTAAGTAAAAGATGATGAAGGATATAACCCAGGTACTATGGACTAAATTATGTCCCTCCAAAAGTTGTATGTTGAAGCCCTAACCCTCAATGTAATGGTATTTGGAGATGAGGACTTTGAGGGGGTAATTAAGTCATGAGGGTAGAACATTTGTGATGGGGTTAGTGTGCTTGGGAGATGAACTAACTCTCTTTCTTCATGTGAAGACACAGCAAAAAGATGGCCATGGTAAGCCAGGCAGAGGGCTTTCATTAGGAGCAGAATTGGCCAGCACCCAGACTGTGGGACTTTTCAGCCTCTAGAACCATGAAGAATAAATTTCTCTTGGTTAAGCCACATAGTCTATGATATTTTGTTATGGCAGCCTGAGCTAATACACCAGGCATAACCATGAAGAAAAAAAAAGGAGGCATATTTGAAAGACATTTAAAAAAACATGTAGGACAAAGGAGTTACATATCCGACTGTATTCCATAACAATTACATATTGAAAGAGTTGTTATGGTAATAAAAATACCAACATATATTGAAAGCTTAATATGTTTCAGAGAGTACACTAAAGACTTTATATGGGGGCACCTGGGTGGCTCAGTCGGGTGAGCGTCTGACTTTTGATTTTGGCTCAGGTCATGATCCCAGAATCACGGGATAAAGCCCTGTATCAGGCTCCACGATGAGCTAAGTATAGCGCCTATTTAAGATTCTCTCTCTCTCTCCCTCTGCCCCTCTCCTCTGCTTTCATGATCTTTCTCTCTCTCTCAAAATTAAAAAAAAAGGGAGCAGTGTTTCTTGGAAATTAGAAATTGAAGGAACAATCTGCCAGACCAGATCACTTCAAAGTTGTTCCGGGGAATGGAGTCTAATAATTTTATGGGCTTGTGTTTTCTAGGTTTAATTTAATGTTTACATGTTTTTCTCAATGAAACATTAACAACATTTTTTAAATATTTATTTTTGAGAAAGAGAGAGAGACAGAGACAGAGCACCAGTGAGGGAAGGGAAGAGAGAGACAGAGACACAATCTGAAGCAGGCTCCGGGCTCTGAGCTGTCAGCACAGGGCCCAACACGGGGCTTGAACCCACGAACCGTGAGATCATGACCTGAGCCGAAGTTAGACGCTTAACTGACTGAGCCACCCAGGTACCCCTCAATGAAACATTTTTTAAAGTAATCTCTGCACCCAACGTGTGGCTTGAGCACAGACACCAAGATCAAGAGTCGTATGCTCTACTCATTGAGCCAGACAGGTGCCTCTCAATGAAACTTTTTTTTTCCCTAAAGATTTTATTTTTAGGTAATCTCTACATCCAATGTGGGGCTTGAATTTACAACCCTGAGATCGAGAGTTGCATTCTCCACTGACTGAGCCAGCCAGGTGCCCTACAATGAAACTTTTGATACCAAAATGGGAAGGGGGGAAAGGCTAGCATTAGCAGTAACGGCATCTCTGGAGACCTTGAGAGTTCTAATCGCAACTGGACAATTTAACAGCTTTGTAACTTGGACAGTTTTCTAAGCTTCTCATTTCCTTGTCTGATTGCAGGAATAAGAATACCTGCTTCATAGGATTCTTGTAAAAATTGAGATAATATATACAAAATGCTTAGCTCAGTGTCTAGCATGGTGAGCTTTACTTGGCACTGGTGCTGAGGATGATTATGATCACCAGGGCATAATTCATACCTGCTACTTATATGTAGGTCAGCTCTTACTGTTCCTTCCAACCTTATCTTATCTCTGCTCACTGCTCTCTTCCACCTAGAAAACATATGCAAATTGAACAGTTTGATACTGAAATAGCCTCAGTAGAGAACTGCCCTTATCCTCCTAGTATTCAAGGAGACTAGGTAAAGGGCAGTTCACTGAGATAGAGATATTAAGAAAACTTGAGTTCTAGAAAGACCCAGCTCTCCATTTTCTCCTTTGGTTACATGTGTAAATCAAGAGTTCAAACAGAAATTTAAGCTCTCAACTCTATCATTTTATTTTTTACTTTTAAATCTTTATCTATCTATCTATCTATCTATCTATCTATCTATCTATCTATTTACGAGAGAGAGCCTGTGTGGTGAGAAAGAGGCAGAGGGGATTTTAAGCAGGCTCCACACCCAGTGGGGAGACCCATGTGGGACTCAATCTCATGACCATGAGATCACGACCTGAGCTGAAATCAAGTGTCAGATGCTTAACCGACTGAGCTACCCAGGCAGCCCTTTATTTCTTACTTTTTATGCGGATATCCTAAGCCTTAGGAAACTAACTCCTGATGTTATTGTTCTAGTTTTTTAAAAGCATTATCAAAGCCTGCAGAAAACATTCAGTGACTACACATCATCTTTCAGATTCAAAGATTTCTAATTTGAATCCTTGAAGACTGAGGTCATAGATATAAACTACACAGAGAAGGAGCATCCACAATGTTTCTTTAATCTTTTGGATTTTCCCTACCACTACTGGCAAATGTGGGAAGAATGAACTGTGCTCACAAAGCTTTTTCTAGCTCAAATGGAAGAGCTGTTTACTGTGTAGTGAGAAGCTCTGGGGTTTCCCTTAGGTCCCCAGGAACTGTTTTTTATTTTCTTTTCAGCACTGGACCTGGGAGTAGACTGCAGACAAGCAGCTTACTGCCAAGGATGTGTGAAACCTGTTATCTTGGTCATTCTGGATCTTATTTAAGCACATACTGTCACTAGGTAAGACTACTTTTACTTTGCTTTAGCGGAAGCCTTAATTTTGCTTTAGGAAAAAAAATATATATATATTTTTCACATTTATAAACCATGTATGTTTCTGCAAGCAATAAAATTTGAAGTGACAGTGACATACTTAGAATTCTGATGTGAGGATAATAAGGATACCAGAACCCGAGTGTTTCAGCTATTGATTCCTCCATGATAAACCACTACAAAATCTAGTGGCTTAAAACAGTTCATTATTTCTCACAGTCCTACAATCTGGGCTGGGCAGTTTTTCTGCTCTGTGTGGTGTCTCCTCAGGCTGGAAACTACAAGAAGGCATCTTCACTCACATGTCTGGAATCAGAGCCGGGATGCCTGAAACAACTTGCCAAGCATGTCTATTCACATGGCTCCTCCGCAAGACTAGCTTGGGGTTCCTAACGCCATGGTGGTCTCAGAGTAATTGGACTTCTGGTGGCTGACTTCCAAGAGGAAGGAAGCCGAAAGTGCTAGTCTTCTTAAAGGCTAGGCCCATTATGGGACGGCCTCACTGCCATCATATTATACTAGTCCAAGCAAGTCCAAAGCCAGTCCAGATTTAAAGGGAGGGGAAAGGCTCTACTGCTTTATGTGAAGAGTAGCACATATGCAAAGGGAGGGAAATAACTGAGGGCGGCCATCTCTGGAGAATACCATACACAGTGTATTGCATTTACCAGGAGCTCTTTCCTTTTCTTCTTTTTCCTTTGGATTTCATTGGGTTTCTTGAAACTCCTTTTGGAATTTTCAAAATGTCCAGAGAGAAAAAGAAATCACTCAACTTTAGGGTGTATGGGATGATACATTAATTATATCATATAGTAATAACAACCAATTATATATTAATAATAATTTATATATTAATGTAATGAATAGTATATATTAACTATTTATTATATATTGATATGTTATATATTGTTATATATTATATTCATTATAACAACTTTTCAATGATTTTCATAATTGCAATGGAATCTTTATTTATTTTACTACTGTTGTTCACCCTAAGTATGAGGAAATGGAGTTTCAGAAAAAAAAATGGAAGCATTCATCCTCAAATATGCTCCCAAGTAGAGAAGTAGTCATTATAGTTCCAGAGATGCCACACACCTCAGATTTATGCTATCCACAGGTAGCTGGATCAAGCCACCTTTATGTAACATACTGAAACATACGTGGGATTTTTATAAGAAAGGGATTTGTAACCACCTACTTCCTCTTTTTATTCAAATTAATTTTCCTTCCCTGATCCATGAATCATTCTTCACATTGGAATTGGATGATGATTCAGAAAGAACCAGTAAATTCTAATGAGCCTAAAAGGAGAGACAAGCTTATCACTGCCAGAGATCAAAACCAAACCCTAAAATTATAGGCTTTGTTTAAAACGCTGTTTCAGACATTGAAATTTAGTTCAGGGAACATACCTTTTTCCTGACTCATTCTCACTGCACACTCACCCCACTAAAGGGAGGAGGAGGAGGCCAGTGATTCTCATTAGGAGCCACTGACCGTCGAAAATTTGGTTCACAGCGGTCTGGCAGCAAAAGGGCCACAGAATGCCAAGCTGTAAGCACTGCCCCAGACCACACTCAGAAAGGGAAGGGATGGACTGTAGCCGTCTTTGGGAGACTACAGCACAGAGTGTATTGTATTCACTGGCAACTCCTTCTCTGTTCCTCTTTCCTTTAGATTGCCTTGAGTTTATCTGCACTCTGAAATAAAGGGCTATCAGGAGCAAAAAACGCACTCAGAACACAAAGTGTAAAGGGACTGATCCTTAGTAATCATAACCAAATGCAGTAGATTGACCTAAACCTGCTCCAGTTGTCCGATACATCTAATCTGCATAAGAGTGATTAGTTTGGAGAACAGTTCTATAGAATATAGAAGACTCCAGGCCTAAAAAAATGACTGCTGCCAACTCGTTAGGTAGTCAAAGAGGTCTGATGCTGGAGTTAACTTATCACATCTGTTTACCAAACCTAAAACTCTACAGTAAGTAAATAATCACAGCCATCCCATTTACTTGAACACAAAACCCAGCTTGGCTGTAAGGAAACTACAAATTGACCTTTCCTTCTCATAATGCATCTTACTCATTGTTAAAAGTGATTTCAACTCTTGATTCACTACTTGAAAATACATTTCTCATGCTGCCATCTAATATATCTATAAATGCTCATCCAGTTAAAAAACGCAAGGCAAAATATACCTAAACTATACACCATCATATCAGAGGTGCTTCGGGAAAAAAGGCTGCTTTTGTAGATGCTTGGAATTGCAGAACCAAGCTGGATATGCTTCAGACTAATTAGAACTGCCTTCCTCCTCAGGCATTAGTGTACATGAGGTGTAAAAAGTGCAGGTTTCTCAGAGAGAAGCAGAGAAGAGTTTGTGTGCTGCTTTTAGAGCTCAGGTTTGCAGCGAGCTTAGTGGCATGTGTTTGCAAAGTGGCATCTGAACTCCTGTGTGGGGCTGGTGCTGCTCATAACAGTACCGAATATGAGAAGCGAAGAAAAGGTGCTCATTCTCCAGTTTTTCAAAAATACAGACATGGGAACTTTCAAAATGTACTTTATATTTTGCTAATATACTAGACTTCTCAGCATTCTCTCACCTCCCCCCGCCCCGCTTTTTACAATGTGTTTACCTTATGTGTAATTGTGTTCATTTTTTTCAATTCTGAAAAAGTCTCAAGCATTACCTCTTCAAATCTTCTTTTTCTCCATTCCCTATATTCTTGTCTTTTGTGATGTGTTCTCATACCCCTTAGCTTAGTTTTCATATTTTCTCTTTTTCGCACATGACCTCAGTGAATTCCTCAATCCTACCATCAGATGCTAATTCATTCCTCTTCTCTGTTACTCATCTAGGTTTACCTCAAATGTCAAGATATTTCAATATTTCAAAGAGTATATTTTTCATTGCCAAGATTTCTGAAATTATTTCATTTTCATATTTGCCTGTTTTTATATTATTTATATCTATTTTTGTTTTTCATGTTTAAATGTTTTTAGTGGATATATGTTTCTTTATATCAGGGGTCAGCTGTTCAACTTTTTCTGTAAATGGTCAGATATTAAATATGTTAGGGTTTGTAGGCCACATGGTCTCCGTTGCAGCAACATATACTCAACTCTGCATTGTGAGAGCAGCATAGGATCCATGCAAACAAATGGGTGTGGCTCAGTTTCAAACAAAATTTACTTAAAAAACAGGTCACTGTAGCCATTTTGGAAAATTGTTTATTTATTTAAATGTTTATTTATTTTTTAAGAGAGAGAGAAAGAGAGAGGGCACATGCACACATGAATACGCACATGTGCGAGTGGGGGGTGGGGGCAGAGAGAGAGAAGCTCAAGCAGCCTCTACAGGGTCGGTGCAGAGCCTGAGGGGCTCGATCCCATGAACCACGGGATCATGACCTGAGCCAAAATCAAGAGTTGGATGCTTAACAGACTGAGCTACCCAGGCACCTTCACTTCGGCAAATACTTTGGCAGTTCTTCAAAATGTGAAACAGAGCTGCCATATGACCCAGCAGTTCTACTTCTAGGTATATACTCATGAGGAATGAAAACCTATGTTAATATAAAACTTGTATATGAATGTCCACAGCAGCGTTCTTAATAGCCCAAAGGTGAAAACAACCCAAATGTCCATCAACCGATGAATGGAAAATGAAAATGTCGTGTATCTATACACTGGCATATTATTTGTCAAAAAACCAAACCAAAACAAAACAACCAAAAAACTAAGTGGTGCTACATGCTATAACATATATGAACTTTGAAACCATGCTGCTAATGAAGGATGCTAGACACAAAAGACCACATCTTCTCTGACCCAGTTACAGGAACTGTCCAGAACAGACACATTTCTAGAGATAGAAGGTAGGGCTCAGGGAAGTGTAGAAAGAGGAATGCCTGCTAATGGATATGGGGTTTCTTTTTGAGGTGGTGAAAATGTTCTAAAATTAGATTATGGTGATAGTTACACAACTATATAAATACACTAAAGACCACTGAAATGTAAATTTAAACAGATGAACTTTTGCAGGTAAATTAGATCTCCATGAAGCTACTAGAAAATAGATGAAATGGGGAAAGGTGAGTGGCCAGTAGGGCCACAGTTCGATGATTCCTGCTCTATATTTTCAGGGATCCTAACTTACTTATCAAACTTATTTATAGCTTATTCTATATGTAAACTTCTTTTCTGGCTTAAATTCATCTTTTTGATTGCTGATTTTAAAGGCTATCTGTTGTTTTTTTTCCAATGTCTGAAACATTTATACTTCAGCTAATCTTGAGTAGAAAACATTTGTTCCTTTGCTTACTCTCTTTGTCTGTCTGTGTTTTTCTAATGATTTTATGGTTGCCTCCACTCAGCTCTCCTATCCAAGGAGAACTAGTTTTGTGTCTTGGGCCTCCAGCCCCTACAGTGACATGCAGATATGATAGCAATACATTCTGTAAACTCTGGAAAACTGGGCCAGGTACTAGATCAAATGCTTTGTCTGCCTTCTCCTTGGCCTCCCAAATTCCTGTAACCCAAAGCCCAAGTTACTATGGCAGGTGTTTCATGCAAGTGCTACTGCTCCAGTCTACCTGCCTTGGGTGAAATATTTTAGCTCCTAATTCACTCCCCCATCAGTGGAGATACTCCCACATCCACTGGCTTGTGGACCCAGAAAACCTTGGGTCCATGGCTTCAGCCCAGTTTACTACTTTGTGTTCCTGTTCTATTTCTGACCCAAAGACATGTCCCTTTAAAAAATATTTTCTCTTATTGTATCCTGTCTGTACGTCCCAGGTGAGGGCTTCTATGGAGTAGGGCAGAGGGCAATAAATGAATTTACAGTGCCATCCTGACTGGACACTCTTCAGGTCAATGCAAAGGAATTTTAGCCAAAAGATTCAAACAGTATCAAATGCTCCTTGGTTGAGAAGACATTTTCTTTTTCTTCTAGAAATTTTGAATTTGAATTAAGTGGAACATATTCAAATGGAGGTGGTTACAGTACATTGCAAGTAAAATATAAAAGATCATGCCAGCAGTCAAAGCTGAATGCATATTTTAGGGAATCACAGAAGTCAAGAAAAAAAATTACAGTCCCAATGATAATAACTTTCAAAGGGATACCTACAATGAGATCAATGAGGTAAATCCTTTAATTTTTACTTTTGATGATATAACAGATTCCTCTTCTTTTTAATGCTATATTTAGCTTAAAGATCCATACCTAAAAGATTTTATGGTACATTTATGATTATTAATTTATTCATTTAGTCAACAAATATTAACTATGCTCCTGCTATCTACTGAACAATTTACAAGACTGTGCTGATACAGATAGAGATGAATAATAAATGGTCCTCGCCCTCCAGGAATTCATCATTTATTAAGGATATCAACCACACACACCAAAAGAAGTCACCATCTCATTCTATGATAAGTGCTATAATGGCTATAGGGACAACCAGCTTTAAAGGCAGAGATGGGGAAAGGAGCAATTCTTATTTGATGTGGTTCTGTGAAGAGGCAACTGCAAAGGCTTCGGAGAAGAGGTAGCATGTTGGGAACTTTTAGAAAAAAATTTTTTTAAGTTTATTCATTTTTGAGAGAGAGAGAGAGAGACAGAGAGACAGAGAGAATGACAGAGTGTGTGGGGGAGGGGCAGAGAGAGAGGGGAAGAGAGGATCCCAAGAAGGTTCTGCAATGTCACGAACTGTGAACTATGAAATCACGAACTGTTGAGATCATGACCTGAGCGGAAGTCAGATGCTTAACTGATTACGCCACCCAGGCAACTCAAACTTAGTAGTACCTTCTTGGAAGGGAGGGTCTAGGGGAATTCACTTGTGCTTATCTAGCATACTGTTTTTACTGAAATGATGGGTTTATTTTGGACAGTTTTAGGGAGCTAATGAAGATTATGGGAGGATAATAAATGTCTTCCACCTCTCTCTCATCCACATTTTCTCATATTACTTACTAAACACATGGGTTTTGTCAGCTATTGATGAAGAGTGCAGAGCAGAGGTCTCCTTACATGACCAAAGATGACAGTATCAGGTAATTTTAGGAAAGAGAAAATACATGGGATGGTCAGAAGGCAGGATAAATATTAAGTAACTTGGGGATGAAAAGATGGCCTGGTGCGTGGACTCTAGGAACTCCTGTATTGTAGGCTAAAGAGACTGGACTTCTCTCAGGCAACGAGAGAGAACAAGTGACTGTAATGCTGGAGTCAGGGAACCTACTTTACAGTTCTGAAATATACACATCTGAGAAGACGAGATAGGGAAGAAAAAGACTACAACTAGTGGCCAGTCAGGAAAATACTGTAAGAGTCCAAGTGTGAAATAATGACCATTAGACTGAATTGACATGGGAATAGGGGAATTAGAATTATAATAGTATTTTTATTTGAAAAGCTACAACAGAACAATGCTTCTATTAATATTTCATTGCACGAGAGGTTTCCCTAGTTGAGAAACAAGTATGCTGAAGCTTTTAGCATTATGTTTAATGCTTGAGGGCTATGTTTTTCAGATAATTGGAGTATTATTATCTACTGTATCCATGATGGATCATGTCCAAAATGTAGTTAGCCATGAAAAAGAATTAACTCATTAGGTTAGGCCCTTATGTTATCACTGTTGAAAACATGCAAACACTAGCACTTTTATATCATATAGAAAACAAAACAAATCTTATCATTTGGGAAAAGAAAACAAACTTTCTGTTCTGAAGAGAATATTAATTTTACTAAAATGAATCCCAAGTTGAAAAAAAGCACAGTTTCTGGATAAATCCTATGCCCCATGAAAAAGTAGGATTTCTACATTGAATACTACTTCTTCTATTAAAAAGTTAAGATTAATCATAACGTTATATAAAATTTCAGCCCACACAATGACTGCATGCTAAATGGGAAAGGGGAGACAAGAGCTGGCTAGAAACAGCTACCCTACAAACTACCTCACAAACTAACATCAAGAAGTTCCTTCTCTTTATATCATGAGGAAATCTTTTCATGTGTTCCCTCATCCATTTCAGGAACTAGAAGTCTCTTCATACATTAGAGGTCTGCTTTTCTCATCCTGTGACAATTTCTGTTGAGCTGATAATAATGTATTAGATACTATTCAAGGGACTTTGTATATGGTAACTTGCTTAAACTTTGGAAAGCACTTAAAATGTGAAGAATTCCTCTTACTCATTTGGCTTTAGATCTGTAAAAATTCAGAAAAGAGGAGACTTTTTCATTGGCCTAAGAGGGGTCCCCCATCCCCAGATCACAAGATTCTAATATCCCCATCCCTGACACCAATTTAGAGAGAATTTTGTCTATGAAGGTGTATGGTTACTGTTCCTAGTTAAGAAAATTCCTAAGAGACTCTAATCTAACAACAACAACAACAAAAAAGAATCAGGTCATAAAAACCTGTGTTAAGTATGATTCAAAGGGAAAAAATGAGCTGCAGCGAAAGCCAACTTGCGCTGGAAAGACTTGCGCTCTTAAGTAACCAGACATGTGTAGCCAGTTATGAAGCTATCCCATCACATATGTTTTTAAACATCTGTCAGCACAATCAAAACCCCACAAGCAAAATACAGCACTCATGAGCATTAGGGAGGGCTGTCTGTGATGAAGGCTCAGAAGCTGAAAGAAATGAATAGATTTCACAGGTTGAACACAGGCTGTTCTTGCTTGGCTTGAAGAAAGCCCGGGGAAGCAGTTCCCAAGGCTGTGAGGCATTGACTTGAACATGATATCTTTTTAAAAAAAATTTAAAAATGTTTATTTATTTTGAGAGAGGGAGAGAGAAAGAGAGCACAAGCAGGGGAGGAACAGAAAGAGTAGGAGAGAGAGAATCCCTAGCACGTTCCATGCTGCCAGCACAGAGCCCAACGCGGGCATTGATCTCACAAGCTGTGAGATCATGACCAGAGCTGAAACCAAGAGTTGGTCCCTTAACTGACTGAGCCACCCAAACGCTCCTGGAACATAAGTATCTTTTTTTAACTTTTTTTTACATTTATATATGTATTTTTGAGACTGAGAGGGAGAGAGTGCATGAGTGGGTGGGGCAGAGAGAGGAAGACACAGAATCTGAAGCAGGCTCCAGGCTCTAAGCTGTCAGCACAGAGCTTGATGTAGGGCTCAAACCCACGAACCGTGAGATCATGACCTGAGCTGAAGTCGGACACTTAGCCGACAGTCACTCAGGAGCCCCTTGAACACGAGTATCTTAAGGACAAAACTGGAACCAGCGATAAAACCTATGGCACCCTGAAGAAAGAGACATGTCAGGAAGTGCCAAGAAGCAGGTGAAACTGGAGAGCCATAGCTTAACCTATGGCTTCAGTGCTAGAAGCTGAGTCTAACTTTTCTCCATTTTTTTTTTTTTTTTTGGTAAACATTATTCAGTGACATTTTCCCACCATTAAAAAGTTCCCATCTCAAAAGTACAAAAAGGGAAAAGGGTTCCTTTCAAACCTGCAGCATTTGTTCTTCCTCTGAAGATGTCGTCATATGCTTTCCACTGTGGCTTCACCTGGTAGGCATGGATGAACACCACAAACACTACCACAAGGCATGTTAAAGGAACAAGAGCCCCAGTGAAGAGAGCCGCATAGATGTTTGGGATGAAACACCTGGAGGACAGAAGAGACAAGACAACTCAGACAACTTCAATAAACACGTTTCTAAATTCAGGATGGGTTACATCATCACTTTATACTAGCTCTTTGTATCTAAATGTTGGCAAAAGCAAATTTTTGATTTGCCAAATTGAAGCTTGGTTTGAGTACAGGCTACCTGATTAAATCCAACCCACTGCTTCACAAAGTAAGTTCTGTGGAACACGCATATCCTGAGGTGCTCAGAAAACTTCAACAAAGGTTATGGCAAAATAAATTTGAGAAACTCACATTCACTTTTCTAGCTCTGTCTTATTGGCCTGTGGAGACCAAGGTCTTATTGAGGACCTCATAAAAGAAGGCATTGTTTTTTTGGTTTTGTTTTTAAAAAATTTTAAATGTTTTTATTTATTTTTGAGAGACATAGTGCAAGTGGGGGAAGGGCAGAGAACGAGGGAGACACAGTATCCAAAATAGTCTCCAGGCTCTGAGCTGTCAGCACAGAGCCCAACGTGGGGCTTGGACTCACAGGCTGCAAGATCATGACCTGAGCTGAATGAAGTCGGTGGCCCAATCAACTGAGCCACCCAGGCACCCCAAGGAGGCATTATTTAAATGCAAGTTTGGGGCGCCTGGGTGGCTCAGTCGGTTAAGCATCCAACTTCAACTCAGGTCACGATCTCGCAGTCCATGAGTTCGAGCCCTGTGTCGGGCTCTGGGCTGATGGCTCGGAGCCTGGAGCCTGCTTTTGATTCTGTGTTTCCCTCTCTCTCTGCCCCTCCCCCATTCATGCTCTGTCTCAAAAATAAATAAACGTTAAAAAAAATAAATAAATAAATGCAAGTTTGAGGATTCCTAGGGTTCATTCTGTCATTTCTACAATCTTGTTTTTGAGTGAATGACAGTTTTGTCATTTCTAAGTTATACATACCTCCAAGAGCCATTAATTCTCTTGAAAATGATGACAACTTTCCACTTAGAAGTTCTACTACACAATTGTATTTATGATTCTGGAGTTTACTTAGATCAATGAGGTCCAAGGTAAGCTTTCACTACTTATTTTGTAACATTGAGATTCCATGGGAAATGGTTTCTGAGATGTACCTGGAAATTTTTTTTAAGTGTAATTATTTTGAGAGAGACAGAGCAAGTGGGGGAGGGGCAGAGAGAGAGGGGGACAGAGGATCCAAAGCAGTCTCCGCACTGACAGCAGAAGTCAGATACTCAACCAATTGAGCCACTCAGGCACCGCTTTAACTGGAAATTTTTACTCATTGATAATAAAATCCTCTTGCTCTTTACATCAAATCTTTCACAAAAAAATGTCAAAATGGAGGACGGCTAAAAATATGTTCTCAATATCTAAAACTGTGCTTTTGAGGTATTATAAAGAACATACCTCTTACAACATAATACTGGGGCTTCTGGGTGGCTTAGTTGGTTGAGTGTTTCACTTCGGCTCAGGTCGTTATCTCCCAATTTGTGGGTTTGAGCCCTGCATCGGGCTCACTGCTGTTAGTGAAAGCCCATTTCAGATCCTCTGTCCCCCTCTCTCTCTGCCCCTCCCCTGCTTGTGCTCTCTCTCTCAAAAATAAATAAACCTTTAAAAAAATAATACTATAATCCTTTCAATTATAAGAAATCTTAATAGTATGGAGTGTCTCATTTCAAATATCTTTTTCTGACTTCTCCATTTTTAATACATAATATCTACAAACCTAGATTACATATAGCCAAAAATAATGGATTCTCAAGAAAACTCAAAACTCTGAAAAAAAAACATAAACTAGTCAGAAGGACACCTCAAAATCTAAAGTATAGGAAATCAGGAGAAACAGCCATTCTTGCAACTGGGAAAAATAGTGCCTCCATTTTATATTTAAAAAGAGATACATTATTAAAGACCTTACTCAGGTATTATTTCTAATTAACATGATCTGGTAAATGTATTCCTTAAGTAAACAAGACACATTTCAAGAGATATTTCAATACACATTCTGCATCTGCAAAGAGATGTCAGAATGATGAATATCCTGGCTTTTAGAATTTAATTTGGACGCACAAAGCCTGAATCATTCCCTGCACACTCATCTTTATGCCACAAGACCTGTGTCTTCCAGGTAGAAGGCGTATGATTAAATAAAACAGGCAAACACCAATGACTTTGATCTTGAATATATTTCTGCACTAAAAATAGTAGTCATGTTGGCTACTCATTTTACATACATTGGCTTTAAACGATTGTTTTCATCTGAATTATGGATTCACTGCCAGAGATCAGCCTAAAGTTGCTTAGACAAATACAGTTACTGACAAAGGAACTCATACAGACTTCACTGCTTTCGCTCTACCTTGAAAAATGTCATCATAATTCAACTTCAGTCTGTAAAATGGGGTTACTGAAGCTATTGTGAGCTGCTCGAGCAGTAATAAACATTTTGCACCAAGTGCTATAGCATAGGTTTGACTCTTCAACATCTGCATTTCCCAGCGGCTGACCACATTTGGTTGTCACATCTCTACTTGAAGTGCCTTCTGAAAAACTCGCCTTTCCTTTAGAAGACAACCTTTGAAACCAGAACCCCAAAGAATGGCACACTATCCTGCTTAAAAGAGGCAGAGTGGACCCCTACAAAGTTATAAGAAACTAGGCAAGTCTGCAGTGGCTCTTGGGAAGAGAAGGGAATTCTCTATGCACCACATCTCTTAAAAATCTCCTTTGCAATTCTCCCTGCTTGTATGATGCCTTGGCCAAGCTGGCCTGTTCTTTCAGAAAAGGGGGCAGGAAAATTAACCAATGCTGAAGTGACCCATTGCTCCATATTCTTCAGAGGCACACAAATCATGGCCTCTCATGAGTGCTGGGCTGCTGAGAGCACCCTAAGTTTGTCTTCCACATGGGCAAAATGGGGCCAGATCATTGATGAGGAGGGCTTTGGCTCCACAGCATGCCTAGTCCTGTCGCAGCACTTCCTGCCTTCTTGGCTACTTCAGCACTGCTAGACTGCACAGCCCGCCTGTGCCCACTTCTGTGTAGCTGTGACTCCATGTCGGTCTTTCCCCAACAATCTGCCTTATGCACATATCACCTTTCTTTGGGTCTAGGGAGCCAGACAACTCTTCTATAACGCTATCAAATGAGACACTTGCAAATGAGATAGGGCTAAAAAGGTAAGCCACTAGTGCAGACAGCAGTCAGGGACTCCACACTTCTGTGACCCTGTCCATGGAAGTAGGTGGAACGAGCTATGTCATTCCACATTTTCAAAAAGGGATTTCTAGTGCTATAGAATAAAGCTTCTGACATATAATGCAAAGTGCCTAAGATGGGGGCACCTGGGTGGCTCAGTCAGTTCAGCATCTGACTTCAGCTCAAGTCATGATCTTGCAATTTGTGGGTTCGAGCCCTGCATTGGGCTCTGTGCAGACAACTCAGTGCCTGGAGCCTATTTCAGATTCTGTGTCTTCCTTTCTCTCTCTGCCCCTCCCCTGCTTTCTCTCTCTCTCTCTCTCTCTCTCTCTCTCTCTCCCAAGAATAAACATTGAAAAAAAAATTTTTTTTTAAAAAGTGCCTAAGATAAATGAAGTATATTCTGCCCTTAAAACAACAGCAACAACAAATGAACCTCACCTACCCAAATTTCTTTCAGTCCAATCGATTAAGAGATACAGTATATCCAGGTAGTTTGAGGATTACACTACATGAGAGTGATGTGGAGAGTTAGGAAACAGTGAATACCATGTTAGAAATAGTTTCTGAAAGGAGGCTGGGAACAAATTCTTGGGAAAACTGAATGTAACATAAGTAATGAGACTGAGAGCCAGGCACACACGAGAGCTGTGGAAGCAGCTGATTAGTGCCCTGGCAGCTACTGCTTCAAGAGCAGACCTGGCAGTCACCAGAAAATGAGACAAAGGCCATGTGGATCTGCTGTCTTTAAAACGGTAAGGAAAATGTGTTCCTTGTAATTACTGCCTCACCCTGCTTCAAAGTATTCTGGCAACCCTTCTCTCTTTTGGTGTGGAATACTCTTCTGGATTCTTGCAATCACATGACTCACTTTGGCTGTTCATTCCCTTTTAAACTTCCATGGGTAAATTTCCTTTCTTATTATAACCCACAGACAATGTAATTGACTTCAAAATCTAGTCAGCGCTTCACCCTTTATTGTATTTTCAGCCAGATGAAACAAGCAGATGCTATTTCATTATCTTCAGTTTTTCCCTTCTGGTCTGCTCTTAGAACATTCACGATGCTTTATGTCACTATCTCATTTAGGAAGATTATTACCTCCCCAAGATAGCACTTTGTACCTCTTGAAGTGTTTTCACTTGCATTACCCAACTTGATGTAAAAAAAAAAAAATATATATATATATGTATATATACATATATGTTTATATTTGTATATATATGTTTATATTTATATATGTTTATATATGTATATATATTTTGCATATATATATGTGTGTGTGTATATATATATATGTATATATATATATATATACATACACACACACACACACACACACACATATATATATGGCCTGGGGTATTTCAGTTTCTTTTTTCCTGTATGAAATCAACATGAGAAGGAACTCAGAGGCAAAGGAGTCCAGGAGAGATGTAAGCTCCAAGTAAAACTGCTAAAAATACTGGGAGGGATGCTGGGAACTTCTTGTATGTGAGGCTGTGATTTGAGTTCATTTAAATTGTATTTTAAAGAACAAGTTGACCTTGGTATACTGGAGGACATCAAGAAATCCAGGGAGCTGCTATCTGGGTTACATCTGGGTCACATAGGTAATGAAAAAAGAACTAGGTAATGGAAGAATAATATCGCTGATACTTGAACAATGCAGGCATTAGAGGCACTGACCCCCTGTTCCAGTCAAAAATCCATGTATAACTATTGACTCCCCCAAAACGTACCTACTGATAGCCTACTGCTGACTGGAAGCCTTAGTGATAGCATAAACAGCAACTGACACACATTTCGTATGTTGTATGTATTCTATATTGTACTGTTTGAATAAAGTAAGCTCTTAGAAAAAAGAAAACCATAAGGAAGAGAAAATCAAAAGGAAGAGAAAATACTTTTACAGTATATACTGTGTTTATTTTAAAAAGTGGCATATGAGGGGACCCGTGCATTTCAAACTGTGTTGTTCAAGGGTCAACTCTAAATGTTTGTTTCTAAGGTCTTCTTTGTAAGTACTTCTTCTCAGTAAGATGCTGGTAACACCTATGATTCAGAGGCTCATGTGCCAACCTCTCACAAGGTAAGTCTCCTGAAGACTTCTTTAACAGTTGCAACTATATCAACAGCTACATTTGTTGCTCTGACCAACTTTTTCTTCATGGAAGCTCATGGTGATACTCTACTTTATGTGGGGATAAAGAAGATGGTCTGCCAGTTTTATTCTAGAAATTGATTGAGTGTATGATGAATGAAAAACTGTTCATTTATTGCAAGCTGGTTTCTATTTTGTGTGGGAAGTACAATATATCTGTTAATTGGCCTTAGTTGAAGAATACAGATGTTATTCATTATGTGGATGCTTATCATTTATAAATAAGATCTAAGCCAATACTTGTGATTTCAATATTCCTTTCACTGCATATCCCATTTACTTTCTTTCCAAAGATTATATTATTATTTAACACATTTTTTATTCACTTGTGAATTTATGTATATATGCATGTAAATTTGTGTATATGTATGTATTTTCTGTCCCATCCAACATGGCAAGAGAGGTATAGAGAAACACTTTAAGCACATTAATTTTTTGACATCAGAGTGAAGGGAAAAATAACAGTTTGGGTTTAACCAGCTGCAGTGTAGAAAAACATGTTTCTTTTTCTTTCTATCTTTCTATGGTAGTGCCTAGAGCAGTTTTGTACCAAGGGAAATCTACTGACTTCTTAAAATGCATGTTCCTTGAAGTTTAAACTTTAAACAAGAACAATATTAAGATTAAACTGCAGATAAGTCCTACAAAGTGAAATCGCACATTAGGGTAATATATGGACTTGGAGAGGAAAGGGAGGGACAAAGTATTTTCCTAGAGTGAATTAGCTGGATAATAAAAACTATCTTAAATATTACTGCTATTATTCTTAATTCCACCATCATTACTCATAAAACAGGAGTGATCATTTATTAAGTGACGACATTTATTATATGCATTATCACACATAAACATCCCAATAACTCCACTAACCTCACTGTATGTATAGAAAAATGACTTCTAAATTACAGAAGGTCAAATTGCTAGCAGCATAAACAGGCTCCTTTACCTTAACTGCTACCCCTACAATTCTAAAATCATTTCCACAATTCCAGTAAAAATATATTAGAGTTAGTGGTAAACACACCAGTGTTCTCCTTGAGGACAGGAACTGTAATATTCTCCTTATATTTCTCCTTAAGAAATGCTTATTGCATAATCAGATCCTAAAGAAATGTCTACTGATGTAACTGATTTTTAGCACTTTTTTTTGCCCTCTGTTAGATTAACATTTATTTTAAATTCAGTAAATCAATATTTATTTTTTTCAATATATGAAATTTATTGTCAAAATGGTTTCCATACAACACCCAGTGCTCATCCCAAAAGGTGCCCTCCTCAATACCCATCACCCACCCTCCCCCCCTCCCACCCCCCATCAACCGTCAGTGTGTTCTCAGTTTTTAAGAGTCTCTTATGCTTTGGCTCTCTCCCACTCTAACCTCTTTTTTTTTTTTTTCCTTCCCCTCCCTCATGGGTTTCTGTTAAGTTTCTCAGGATCCACATAAGAGTGAAAACATATGGTATCTGTCTTTCTCTGTATGGCTTATTTCACTTAGCATCACACTCTCCAGTTCCATCCACGTTGCTACAAAGGGCCATATTTCCTTCTTTCTCATTGCCCTGTAGTACTCCATTGTGTATATAAACCACAATTTCTTTATCCATTCATCAGTTGATGGACATTTAGGCTCTTTCCATCATTTGGCTATTGTTGAGAGTGCTGCTATAAACATTGGGGTCCAAGTGCCCCTATGCATCAGTACTCCTGTATCCCTTGGATAAATTCCTAGCAGTAGCACTTTTTTTTAAAAAACACTCACTAAAAAAAAAATAGGCATAGAAAACCCTGCATTTCATGTGTGCCTAGTTCAATGACCCAAGCAACATTTGAATTACGTCACATATGAGGCACACTGCTAAACATGGAAGACCTGGGCATGGTGCTTCCTATACAGAAGGCTGCATTTATAGTAAGGGCACAGCACTTCACAATCTAGCCTTCTACTGCAAGTATCATTCTTTTAACAGCATGGGCAGCAGCATGACCCAGGAGCTTGTTAAAAATGCAGAGTCTCAAACCGATGACAGCTCCCAAGGCAACTGCATTTTAACAAGATCCCCAGGTGTTTCATGTGCACATCGAAAGTTAGAGAAGCACTCCTGTAGCACACTAGTCGAACATAAAGTAGCTGAATGTAATTAACAATTTAACTAATCTTTACATCTCTTTGGCAGCCAAGCCAAGGGCCTATGTAATCCCAAGGAGAATCATTCTCAGAGATTTCGTAGTACAGGGTGGTCACAGTAGCCTGAAGAGCCAAACAGAAAGAAAAGTGGCAGGAAGCAAAAAAAGAGAAACAGATATCTGTCACATGTAGAAGCCTGGGATTAGCAACCTGAGCTTTCTGACTGTAGAAGAGCAGAGAGCTAGCAAATAACATGAGAACGGACACAACACATCTGCAGACTGGTAGTGTGAAATGAGATGGGAGTGTCAGAGCTGAGGTGGGTGTAGATGGGAGGTTAGATATTTAGTCCTGCTGCATCTGAAAAACCCAGGAAGGAATAAAGTTTGTGAGTGTAACTGCAATAGACAGGCTCTGCAACTGCCCACATTGCTCAAGCCTTCCTGAAAAGGTGAGCCCATGTGCCATGTACCTCTATCCCCACACCCCAGCCACAGATGACTAGCTTTGGGATGGATACCTGATCCAAAGACAGTCATTTCTCTGGCTTGCCCTTGACTTATAACTTGGTGCCTGTGCTCTAAAAGTTGAGCTGAGCCAATCAACTTTCTGCTCTTAAGAATCTGACATGGCAGGGGGGGCACCTAGATGGCTCAGTCGGTTAAGCAACTGATTCCTGATTTCAGCTCAGGTCATGATCTTATGGTTCATGGGTTCAAGCCCCAAATCAGGCTCTGCGCTGGCAGCACGGAGCCTGCTTGAAATTCTCTTTCTCCCTCTCTCTGCCCCTCCCCCAATGCACATGTGTGCAAGTGTTCTCTCTCAAAATAAATAAATACTTGAAAAAACAAAAAGAATTTGACATGGATAGGTGCCAGATAGTGGTGGACATTAGAGTCAATGTACATTCAGGGCAAACATCCACACTGGAGTAAATATACAATGAATATACAGAAAAAATGGACAAAGGGAGGAGAGAAGGAAGGAGGGATGAGCATTGAGATACTCACAAGAAGATGTGGGAGACTCTGTGGTCCCTAAAAAATGAAAAGTGTGGTTTTGGTTTTCAGCACTCTAATTCCAGGTTCTCTGAGGTCCAACTATATCTCATTGTCTACTTCTGAATGTCCATGAGAATGCCCGAGACTGTCTATAACTCCACTCCCTTTACTCCAAGTAGCTTTAGTAGGTTTTACATGCAACTATAATGGCCACAGTTAAAACACAGCTGGTGAGTGAGTGCTAGAGAAAGAGGGAGTGAACACACACTGTTGTTTGAAACAACACTGCTCCTGAAGATGGAGTAGGAGATCACTGTCATGTCTACTAGTTTTAGAGCTCAGTCTACACCATGGTGAGTGTTGCTATCTAACTCAATTCCTTGACAACTGCCTTCTAAGAAGTCCAAGGACCAAACTATAAGAATCAGTCTCACCTTTCAGTGTGTAAACTGTATCTATTTAAAAAAAGATTGAGCAAAGAAAAACATGCACATACTACAGCAATATTGTTTCATGTACTTCAAACAGAGCAGATATTTAAATTCATCAAATAATAAGCTGCCTAAAATCTTGAAGGTCAGATATATAAACCAAAAGATAGCTTTGTATCGTATATAATTAGCTCTTGCTGAATGAGACAGTTGCCCACATCCCTAGCTCATTAAAAAGGTAAAATATATTTTTTATACATAAATTCCAAAGATGAACATTGGACTCAAAGTATTAACAAAGACTAGAGAAAGTTGAAAAAAAATTTTGAAAATCATGATTTCCAAAATGACCTTTTTTCTTTTTCCAAGAAACTCAAGTCCAAACAGTCTGTTCTCTGAACAACGATAATGCTGCAATCACCCTATTGGACAGTGCTTGGGAACTTTGCTCCAGGTAGGTTCCAGTGAATCAAGCCCCTTCAGAATTTAATGAGAATAAGGTCAGGCTGACTTGTTATTTTTTACATGTACTAATGCTCTATGTTCTCATAAAACAAAATTGTTTGGTACTAGAAAATGTCATTGTCCTACAGCATTCAAGGTATCCTGCCCTTACCTATTACTCACCCAGTCTCTGCATGGATGGCTAAATCAATTCTGACTAATCGTATCACCTTCTTGTATCAGAAGATGGTAAAATGATACGTTTTCCTAAGTTTATAAAAGTAAGACTTACAGAGGTGACCATGGGAATACAAGATTAACGTCCAAAAAATATCTGTCTTTTTGTATCCCCCAACCCTCATTTTACTTCATGATTGCACCTGTGGACAGAGATCCTTGTAGTATAACCTTTAGCAGGAAAGCAGCTTCAGGTACAGCTAATCCCGCATCACACAGGCAGGAGGCAGTACTTTCCATCTTAGGTTAATATTGCAAATGTAGTTTTTTTGTGCTTTAAATCTAAGATTTCAATAAGCTCAAAGCATTTAGGAATAGCTTAGAGGATACCGGGGGTGTGTGTCATGTTATCACAAATACTACTTCCTTTTCCTGATGAAGACTTTGTAGAATTTGAGGTGTTCTTTCCCCAAATACTCTTACAATACCTTCGTATATGTTTCATTGGAGTCTATGAAAAATATGAGAAAGGTAGAAATGTGATGATATAGATTTTTAAAAACTTTTTAATGTTTATTTCTGAGAGACACACACACAGAGCATGAACAGGGAGGGGCAGAGAGAGAGAGAGGGAGACACAGAATACAAAGCAGGCTCCAGGCTCTGAGCTGTTAGCACAGAGCCCAACACCAGGCTCCAACCCATGAACCATGAGATCAAGACCTGAGCCGAAGTCAGATGGTTAACTGATGGAGCCACACAGGTGCCCCTGAAATGTGATATCGATATTTTAAGGATCAACAAATTCTGACAGCAATGGGGGAGATTTCTCCAAAAAGCAAAAATCACTGGGTAGAAGGATAATCCAACTTAAGAAAAAATTTTTTAATGTTTATTTATTTTTGGCAGAGAGAGAGCATGAGTAGGGGAGGGGGAGAGAGATAGGGAGACAGGGAATCTGAAGCAGACTCTGAGCTGTCAGTGCAAAGCCTGACATGGGGCTTGAACCTGCGAGCTCGAGCCACAGGGGCTCAAACCCCTGTGAGATCATGAACCTGAGCCAAAGTCAGACATTCAACCCACTGAGCCACCCAGAAACCCCAGGATAATCCAGCCTTTAATCAATCACATTTTACTGATTGGTAGCCACATTACATTGCTTTGGGGATCAGGTCCACAGATTCCACTGACTTTATGTGAAAGTTGCAAACACTCCAAGAGAAAACTTCTAGAGTACTCCCTTGCAGAAGTGAGTGTTCAATGATACCAACATCTTGTATTACCTACAGTCACATTAACATTTATAGCACACTGCAATAACTAATAATGTTCCTAAATGTTGACGTCAAATCATTAAGACACTGTTAAGTGGACTTAGTCAATGCTGTTTAAAATATACTACACAATTCCTTGTGGTATTAGTAAAACATCCTGATAACAACAGGGGTAACTTTTAACTACTGAGAAAACAAGTGAAATGTGAGTAGATGAGGTGATATATCAAGCATTTTAAGGTCATTATCGCCAGTTGTACATAACATAGTTATGTCTAACTCCAATGCTCAGCTCTGTTGCTGGGCCCATTTCAATTCTGATATCCTGAATGTTTTATTGAACAAATATTTAAGGATGTTGGTCTTCAAAGTAATGGGTTAGCACATCAAAGATGTGTTTTAGATATCTAACCCTTGATACGTTCATATCACGGTTGCTAGAGCTGGCCTATGACTTTACCATTAATTAGTATTTATTGAGTATTTATATATGTCTACAATTTGACAGTTATAGCTGGAAACATAAGAAGTGTATGAGGTATAATTCCTTTCCTGAAGGATCTTGGAGCAAGAAAAATAAAATATAACAAAAAAAGATTATTATAAAATCCCATAATGCTCTGCTAACATGTAAAGCATATCTAATAAATATGTAAAAAGGTAAGAATATGTAGAAACAAAACAGATGAACACAGGGGAAGGGAAAAAAAAGAGAGGGAAGCAAACCATAAGACACTCTTTTTCTTAAAGTTTATTTATTTATATATATATAGAGAGAGTGCACACACATGTGCTTGCAAGCATGAACAGGGAAGGGGTAGAGAGAATTCCAAGTAGGTGCCATGCTGTCAGCAGAGAGCCTGACACAGGGCTTGATCTCATGAAGCGTGAGATCATGACCTGAGCTAAAATCAAGAGTTGGAAGCTTAACAGACTGAGCCACTCAGGAGCTCTAAGAGACTTTTTTTGCAAATGAGTTTTTTCTTTTTAAATATGAAATTTATTGTCAAACTGGTTTCCATACAATACCTAGTGCTCATCCCAATAGGTGCCCTTCTCAATAACCATCACCCACCCACCCCTCCCTCAAGAGTCCCTTATGTTTTGGCTCCCATCCTCTCTAACCTCTTTTTTTTTCCTTCCCCTCCCCCATGGTATTCTGGTAAGTTTCTCCGGATCCACATAAGAATGAAAACATATGGTATCTGTCTTTCTTTGTATGACTTATTTCACTTAGCGTAACACTCACCAGTTCCATCCACGTTGATACAAAAGGCCATACTTCATTCTTTCTCATTGCCACGTAGTATTCCATTGTCTACATAAACCACAATTTCTTTATCTATTCATTAGTTGATGGACATTTAGGCTCTTTCCGTATTTGGCTATTGCTGAAAGTGCTGCTATAAACATTGGGGTACAAGTGCCCCTATGCATCAGCACTCCTGTATCCCTTGGGTAAATTCCTAGCAGTGCTATTGCTGGGTCATAGGGTACATCTATTTTTAATTTTTTGAGGAACCTCCACACTGTTTTCCACAGTGGCTGCACCAGTTTGTATTCCCACCAACAGTGCAAGAGGGTTCCTGTTTCTTCACATTCTCTCCAGCATCTATAGTCTCCTGATTTGTTCATTTTAGCCACTCTGGTGTGAGGTGGTATCTGAGTGTGGTTTTGATTTGTATTTCCCTGATGAGGAGCGACGTTGAGCATCTTTTCATGTGCCTGTTGGCCATCTGGATGTCTTCTTTAGAGAAGTGTCTATTCATGTTTTCTGCCCATTTCTTCACTGGATTATTTGTTTTTCGGGTGTGGAGTTTGGTGAGCTCTTTATAGATTTTGGATACTAGCCCTTTGTCCGATAGGTCATTTGCAAATATCTTTTCCCATTCTGTTGGTTGCCTTTTAGTTTTGTTGGTTGTTTCCTTTGCAGTGCAGAAGCTTTTTATCTTCATGAGGTCCTGATAGTTCATTTTTGCTTTTAATACCCTTGCCTTTGGAGATGTGTCAAGTAAGAAAATGCTGAGGCTGAGGTCAGAGAGGTCTTTTCCTGCTTTCTCCTCTAAGGTTTTGATGGTTTCCTGTCTCACATTCAGGTCCTTTATCCATTGTGAGTTTATTTTTGTGAATGGTGTAAGAAAGTGGTCTAGTTTCATCCTTCTGCATGTTCGTGTCCAGTTCTCCCAGCACCCTTTGTTAAAGAGACTGTCTTTTTTCCATTCTTTCCTGCTTTGTCAAAGATCAGTTGCCACACTTTTGTGGGTCTAATTCTGGGGTTTCTATTCCATTCCGTTGGTCTATGTGTCAACTTTTGTGCCAATACCATGCTGTCTTGATGATGACAGCTTTGTAGTAGAGGCTAAAGTCTGGGATTGTGATGCCTCCTGCTTTGGTCTTCTTCTTCAGAATTACTTTGGCTACCCGGGGTCTTTTGTGGTTCCATACAAATTTTAGGATTGCTTGTTCTAGCTTCGAGAAGAATGCTGGTGCAATTTTGATTGGGATTGCATTGAATGTGTAGATAGCTTTGGGTAGTATTGACATTTTAACAATATTTATTCTTCCAACCCATGACCACAGAATGTTTTTCCATTTCTTTATATCTTCTTCAATTTCCTTCATAGTTTTCAGCATATAGATCTTGTACATCTTTGGTTAGGTTTATTCCTAGGTATTTTATGCTTCTTGGTGCAATTGTGAATGGGATCAGTTTCTTTATTTGTCTTTCTGTTGCTTCGTTATTAGTGTATAAGAATGCAACTGATTTCTGCACATTGATTTTGTATCCTGCAACTTTGCTGAATTCATGTATCAGTTCTAGCAGACTTTTGGTGGAGTCTATTGGGTTTTCCATGTATAATATCATGTCATCTGCAAAAAGTGAAAGCTTGACTTCATTTTTGACAATTTTGATGCCTTTGATTTCCTTTTGTTGTCTGATTGCTGATGCTAGCACTTCCAACACTATGTTAAACAACCGCGGTGAGAGTGGACATACCTGTCGTGTTCCTGATCTCAGGGGGAAAGCTCTCAGTTTTTCCCCATTGAGGATGATATTAGCTGTGGGCTTTTCATAAATAGCTTTTATGATGTTTAAGTATGTTCCTTCTATCCTGACTTTCTCGAGGGTTTTTATTAAGAAAGGATGTTGAATTTTGTCAAATGCTTTTTCTGCATCGATTGACAGGATCATATGGTTCTTATCTTTTCTTTTATTAATGTGATGTATCACATTGATTGATTTGTGAATGTTGAAGCAGCCCTGCAGCCCAGGAATGAATCCCACTTGATCATGGTGAATAATTCTTTTTATATGCTGTTGAACTTGATTTGCTAGTATCTTATTGAGAATTTGTGCATCTATATTCATCAGGGATATTGGCCCGTAGTTCTCTTTTTTTGCTGGGTCTCTGTCTGGTTTAGGAATCAAAGTAATGCTGGCTTCATAGAATGAGTCTGGGAGTTTTCCTTCCCTTTCTATTTTTTGGAACAGCTTGAGAAGGATAGGTATTATCTCTGCTTTAAATGTCTGGTAGAACTCCCCTGGGAAGCCATCTGGTCCTGGACTCTTATTTGTTGGGAGATTTTTGATAACCGATTCAATTTCCTTGCTGGTTATGGGTCTGTTCAAGTTTTCTATTTCTTCCTGTTTGAGTTTTGGAAGGGTGTGGGTGCTTAGGAATTTGTCCATTTCTTCCAGGTTGTCCAGTTTGTTGGCATATAATTTTTCATAGTATTCCCTGATAATTGCTTGTATTTCTGAGGGATTGGTTGCAATAATTCCATTTTCATTCATGATTTTATCTATTTGGGTCCCCTCCCTTTTCTTTTTGAGAAGCCTGGCTAGAGGTTAATCAATTTTGTTTATTTTTTCAAAAAGCCTACTCTTGGTTTCATTGATCTGCTCTACAGTTTTTTTTTAGATTCTATATTGTTTATTTCTGCTCTCATCTTTATTATTTCTCTTCTTCTGCTGCGTTTGGGGTGTCTTGCTGTTCTGCTTCTATTTCCTTTAGTGTGCTGTTAGATTTTGTATTTGGGAATTTTCTTGTTTCTTGAGATAGGCCTGGATTGCAATGTATTTTCCTCTCAGGACTGCCTTCGCTGCATCCCAAAGCATTTGGATTGTTGTATTTTCATTTTCATTTGTTTCCATATATTTTTAAATTTCTTCTTTAATTGACTGGTTGACCTATTCATTCTTTAGTAGGGTGTTCTTTAACCTCCACGCTTTTGGAGGTTTTCCAGGCTTTTTCCTATCGTTGGTTTCAAGCTTCATAGCATTGTGGTCTGAAAGTATGCAGGATATGATCTCAATTCTTGTATACTTATGAAGGGCTGTTTTGTGACCCAGTATGTGATCTATCTTGGAGAATGTTCCATGTGCACTCGAGAAGAAAGTATATTCTGTTGCTTTGGGATGCAGAGTTCTAAATATATCTGTCAAGTGCATCTGATCCAATGTATCTTTATTGTTAAAGCCCTTGTTTCTTTATTGATCGTGTGTCTAGATTATCTATCCACTGTTGTAAGTGGAGAATTAAAGTCCCCTGCAATTACCACATTCTTATCGATAAAGTTGCTTATGTTTGTGATTGTTTTATATATTTGGGGGCTCCCATATTTGGCGCATAGACATTTATAATTGTTAGCTCTTCCTGATGGATAGACCCTGTAATTATTATATAATGTCCTTCTTCATCTCTTGTTACAGCCTTTAATTTAAAGTCTAGTTTGTCTGATATAAATATGGCTACTCCAGCTTTCTTTTGATTTCCAGTAGCATGATAGCTCTCCATCCCCTCACTTTCAATCTGAAGGTGTCCTCAGGTCTAAAATGAGTCTCTTATAGACAGCAAATAGATGGGTCTTGTTTTTTTTTATCCATTCTGATACCCTATGTCTTTTGGTTGGAGCATTTAGTCTATTTACATTCAGTGTTATTATAGAAAGATATGGGTTTAGAGTCATTGTGATGTCTGTAGGTTTCATGCTTGTAGTGATGTCTCTGGTACTTTGTGGTCCTTGCACATTTCACTCACAGAATCCCTGTTAGGATCTCTTGTAGGGCTGGTTTAGTGGTGATGAATTCCTTCAGTTTTTGTTTGTTTGGGAAGACCTTTATCTCTCCTATTCTGAATGGCAGACTTGCTGGATAAAGGATTCTCGGCTGCATATTTTTTCTGTTCATCACATTGAAGATTTCCTGCCATTGCTATCTGGCCCGCCAAGTTTCAGTAGATAGGTCTGTCACTAGTCTTATCGGTCTCCCTTTGTATGTTATGGCATGTTTATCCCTAGCTGCTTTCAGAATTTTCTGTTTATCCTTGTATTTTGCCAGTTTCACTATGATATCAGTGCAGAAGATTGATTCAAGTTACATCTGAAGGGAGTTCTCTGTGCCTCTTGGATTTCAATGCCTTTTCCCTTCCCCAGATCTCAGCTATGATTTGTTAAAGTACACCTTTAGCCCCTTTCTCTCTCTCTTCCTCTTCTGGAATTCCTATTATACAGATATTGTTCCATTTCATTGCATCACTTAGTGCTCTAATTCTCCCCTCATACTCCTGGATTTTTTTTATCTCTCTTTTTCTCAGCTTCCTCTTTTTCCATAATTTTATCTTGTACTTCACCTATTCTCTCATCTGCCTCTTCAATCTGAGCTGTGGTCACCTCCATTTTATTGTGCACCTCATTTATACCATTTTTTAGCTCCTCATGACTATTTCTTAGTCCCTTGATCTCTGTAGCAATAGATTCTCTTCTGTCCTCTATACTTTTTTCAAGCCCAGCAATTCATTTTATGACTATTATTCTAAATTCTTGTTCTGTTATACTGCTTAAATCATTTTTGATCAATATGTTAGCTGTCGCTACTTCCTGGAGTTTCTTTTGAGGAGAATTCTTCCGTTTCATCATTTTGGATAGTCCCTGGGGTGGTGCGGAACTGCAGGGCACTTCCCCTGTGCTGTCTGGAGTAACTTGTGTTAGTGGGTGGAGCCGCAGTCAGACCTGATGTCTGCCCCCAGCCCACAGCTGGGGCCACAGTAAGACTGGTGTATACCTTATCTTTCCCACTCTCAGGGGCAGGACGTACTGTGGAGTGGTGTGGCCCCTGTCTGGGCTACTTGCACACTGCCAGGCTTGTGGTGCTGCTTTGATGGGATCTGGCATATTAGCTGGGGTGGATCAGCAAGGTGCGCAGGGGTGGCTTAGCTCGCTTTGGCATCGGTGGTCCCCCTGCGGAAGGGGCCCTGCAGCACCGGGAGGGAGGCAGGCAGACCCTTCGGAGGGATGGATCCACAGAAGCACAGAGTTGGGTGTTTGCACAGTGCAAGCAAATTCGGTGACGGGAACTGGTTCCCTTTGGGATTTCAGCTGGGGGATGGGAGAGGGAGATGGCGCTGGCCAGTGCCTTTGTTCCTCGCCGAGGTGGGCTCTGTCTTCCTGGGTTTAGCAACTCTCCCTCCCAGTGTCCTCAAGCCCTCCCGCTCTCCAAGCAGAGCTGTTGACTTATAACATTCCAGATGTTAAGTCCCACTGGCTGTAAGAACTCATGCAGTACGGCCCCTCTGCTTTTGCAAGTCAGACTCGGGGGCTCTGCCTTGCCAGGTGGGCTGCCCCTCCACTGCCTTGGCTCCCTCCCGCCAGTCCGTGTAGTGCTCACTGCCTCTCTGCCCTTCCTACTCTCTTCGTGGACCTCTTGTCTACACTTGGCTCCGAAGAGTCCATTCTGCTAGTCTTCTGGTGGTTTTCTGGGTTATTTAGGCAGATGTGGGTAGAATCTAAGTGATCAGCAGGACAAGGTGAGCCCAGCATCCTCCTACACCGCCATTTTCTCTCTCTCCAAGAGACTCTTGACTATAGAGAACAAACTGAGGGTTGCTGGAGGGGAGGTGGGTGGGGGGTGGGCTAGATGGGTGATGGGTATTAAAGAGGACACTTGTTGTGTTGAGGACTGGGTCTTTTATGTAAGTCATGAATCACTAACTTCTATTCCTGAAAACAATCGTGCACTATACTAGAATGTTTAACTAACTAGAATTTAAATAAAAACTTGAAACAAAACAAAACAAGGAATATGGACCACAATACCTGGGGAAAACAAGATACAGTTCACGGATTAATTTAGAAAAGAAAAGTAAAACTGGAAGTGAAGGATATGGAGGCCAAAATTCTATTCACTCTATGGGAAACCCCCAGTTTTGGTGTGGAAATGACACATTTCACTTTCCTTGAAGTTTTGAAATCTGAAGGACTGGATTATACAGGTATAGAAGCAACAGTGAAAAGTCCCAAGTGGGAAAGCCCTGACAGACAGGTAGATATCTATCTCGATATATATAGATATAAAGTGATCTCCTTTATGGTTTATGTAAACAAGTTTCTCAAAGGAAAATAAATGATGTCACTATTGAGGGTGTAAGTGGGAGAAGAATAGGGTAGGTAGAAGCCTCTTATTGGATTAGGAGAATACTGTCTACAAAAAGAGTATAAATGTAAGAATGAAAGCTCTGTGGTGCCAGATGTGTGTTGTGATTTTCCATAATCCCTGAAACACTGCTGCTACACGACCGCGTGAACTTTTTCTGGGGTGGGCTGGCAACCAGCCGCACACAGTCTCAGGGCATCGGCAGCAGCAGTCCCACAAACGTTCCTGGGTGCAGCTGGCACTGGGCCATTCCTCAGTGAAACCTTCCCCCAGATTATCTGAGCAGGTCAAAGCTGCAGTCCCTCAGAAATGAGGGATCAGGAAACACAGCCACATATGAGATAAAACTCAGGAGGGAGTTGCTGCCTGGCACCTTGACAGCTTGGTCACAGACAGTGTAAAAGTGGGGAGTGGACGGAAGCCAGAGACAAAGGACAGGTGCACTATTGCTGGTTGGGAAGAGCAAAGAGTTTCGATACTAGAGACGGGGTAGCTAGGTGATGCCATTTTCACCCCCCCCCCACGCATGCACATACACACCTACACATGCCACAAGAATCCACTCCAGTAAGCTAAGCAGCGCCATCTAGTGGAGAACGGAGATGTTACACTAAACCCCGCCCAACTGGGACAACCTTGCTCATCAGGAACACCACAAATCTCTCTGCCTGCTTAGTATACAGACTATAAGGTGCTTCATAGTTTGACTTCTAGGGGAAAGCAATGTAATTTCAATTGTATTTCAGTCTGTTCGCTGGTCCATCTATTCAATTTTTTTTTCTTTTTTGTTTCTTTTCTCTTTCTTGAATACAGATACAGAAAGAAAAAATTTATTTTTATTTTCAATTTTTATTAAAAATATTTTTATTTTTTTCGACTATTTTTACTTTTTTGGTAAATTTTTCAAATTTTATTTTTCTTCCATCATTTCGTTTTATTCTATTTAATTGTATTCATTTTCTCAAATTTTCAACCGTTTTCTTTTTTTTTTCTTTTTTTCCCCTTTTTTATCCCCCCCTTTTCTCTCTAATCTTTCAAGCCCCTTTCAATAGCCAGACCAAAACACACCTAGGTTATAGCATCATTTATTTGATTTGTGTGTGTGTGTGTGTGTGTGCGCATGTGTGTGTTGTTTTTAATTTTTTAATTTTAATTTTTTACATTATTAATTCCTTTTCTTCCATCAAAATGATAAAATTAAGGAATTCACCCCAAAAGAAAGAGCAGGAAGAAACGACAACCAGGGACTTAATCAGCACAGAAAAAAGCAAGGTGTCTGAACCAGAATTTAGAATCACAATACTAAGAATACTAGCTGGGGTCGAAAATAGATTAGAATTCCTCTCTGTGGAGATAAAAGAAGTAAAAGCTAGTCAGGATGTAATAAAAAAATGCTATAACTGAGCTGCAATTTCGAATGGATGCCACGACAGCAAGGATAGATGAGGTAGGGCAGCAAATCAGCGATATAGAGGACAAACTTTGGACAATAATGAAGCAGAAAAAAAGAGGGCGACTAAGGCAAAAGAGCACGATTTAAGAATTAGAGACTCATTAAAAAGGAACAACCTCAGAATCATAGGGGTCCCAGAAGATTAAGAGAGAGAAAAAGCATAAGAAGGGTTATGTGAACAAATCACAGCAGAAAACTTTCCTAACCTGGGGGAAGACACAGATATCAAAATCCAGGAAGCACACAGGACTCCTATAAGATTCAACAAAAACCGACCATCAGCAAGGCATATCATAGTCAAATTCACAAAAACATTCAGGCAAAGAAAGAATCATGAAAGCAGCAAGGGAAAAAAGTCCTTAACCTACAAGGGCAGACAGATCAGGTTTACAGTAGACCTGTCCACAGAAATTTGGCAAGTCAGAAAGGAGTGGAAGGATATATTCAATGTGCTGAACTGGAAAAATATACAGTCAAGAATTCTTTATCCAGCAAGGCTGTCATTCAAAATAGAAGGAGAGATTAAAAGTTTCCCAGACAAACAAAAATTAAAGGAGTTTGTGACCACTAACCAGCCCTGCAAGAAATTTTAAGGGAGACTCTCTGAGGGGAGAAAAGTTGAAAAAAAAAAAAAGACCAAAAGCAACAAAGACTAGAAAGGACAGAGAACACCACCAGAAACTCCAACTCTACAAGAAACATAATGGCAATAAACTCATATTTTTCAATACTCACTCTAAGCATCAGTGGACTCAATGCTCCAATCAAAAGAAACAGGGTAACAGAATGGATAAGAAAACAAGATCCATCTATATGCTGTTTACAAGAGACCCACTTTAGACCTAAAGATACCTTCAGGTTGAAAGTAAGGGAATGGAGAACCATCTATCATGCTAATGGTTGATAAGAAAGCCAGAGTAGCATACTTATATCACACAATCTAGACTTTAAAATAAAGACTGTAATAAGAGATGAAGAAGGGCATTATATCATAATTAAGGGGTCTATCCATCAAGAAGACATAACAATTGTAAACATTTATGCTCCAAATATGTAAGCACCCAAATATGTAAATCAATTAATCACAAACATAAAGAAACTCATTGATAATAATACCATAATAGTAGGGGACTTCAACACCCCACTCACAGCAATGGCCAGGTCACCAAAAACAGAAAATCAACAAGGAAACAATGGCTTTGAATGACACACTGGGTCAGATGGACTTAACAGATATATTTAGAACATTTCATCCTAAAGCAGTGGAATATACATTCTTCTCCAGTGCACATGGAACGTTCTCCAGAATAGATCACACACTGGGACACAAATCAGCCCTCAACAAGTACAAAAAGATCGAGACCATACCGTGCATATTTTCAGACCACACAATGCTATGAAACTCAAAATCAACCACAAGAAAAAATTTGGAAAGATAACAAATACTTGGAGACTAAAGAACATCCCGTTAAAGAATGAACAGGCTAACGAAGAAGTTGAAGAGGAAATTAAAAAGTACATGGAAGCCAATGAAAATGATAACACCACAGCCCCAAACCTCTGGGACACAGCAAAAGCAGTCCTAAGATGGAAGTATATAGCAAGCTAGGCCTTCTTAAAGAAGGAAGAAAGGTTAAGATACACAATGTAACCTTACACCTTAAAGAGCTAGAAAAAGAACAGCAAATAAAACCCTAAACCAGCAGAAGACAGGAAATAATAAAGATTAGAGTAGAAATTAATGCCATCGAAACCATAAAAACAGTAAAACAGATCAATGAAGCCAGAAGCTGGTTCTTTGAAAGAATTAACAAAATTGATAAACCACTAGCCAGTTTGATCAAAAAGAAAAAGGACCCAAATAAATAAAATCAAGAATGAAAGAGGAGAGATCACAACCAAAACAGCAGAAATAAAAACAATAATAAGAGAATATTATGAGCAATTATATGCCAATAAAATGGACAATCTGGAAGAAATGAACAAATTATTAGAAATATATAAACTACCAAAACTGAAAAGGGAAGAAACAGAAAATTTGAACAGACCCATAACCAATAAAGAAATCAAATTAGTAATCAAAAATCTCCCCCAAAACAGGCGTCCAGGGCCAGATGGCTTTCCAGGAGAATTCTACCAAACATTTAAGGAGGAGTTAACACCTATTCTCTTGAAGTTGTTTCAAAAAATAGAAATGGAAGGAAAACTTCCGAACTCTTTCTATGAAGCCAGCATTACCTTGATTCCAAAACCGAACACAGACCCCATTAAAAAGGAGAACTACAGACCAATTTCCCTGATGAATGTGGATACAAAAATCCTCAACAAGATGGTAGCCAACCAGATTCAACAATACATTAAACAAATTATTCACCACAACCAAGTGGAATTTATACCTGGGATGCAGGGCTGGTTCAATATCCGCAAAACAATCAATGTGATTCATCACATCAATAAAAGAAAGGACAAGAATCACATGATCCTCTCAACAGATGCAGAAAACGCATTTGACAAAATACAGCATCCTTTCTTGATAAAAACCCTTAAGAAAGCAGGGATAGAAGGATCATACCTTGAGATCATAAAAGCCATATATGAAAGACCCAACGCTAATACAACCTCAGTGGGGGTTCAGAGCTTTCCCCCTAAGGTCAGGAATAAGACAGGGATGTCCACTCTTGCCGCTGTTATTCAAACATAGTATTGGACGTCTTAGTCTCAGCAATCAGACAACACAAAGAAATAAAAGGCATCCAAATCAGCCAGGAGGAGGTCAAATTTTCACTCTTCACAGATGAGATGATATTCTATATGGGAAACCCAAAGATTCCATAAATAACTGCTAGCACTGATCCATGAATTCAGCAAAGTGGCAGGATATAAAACCAATGCACAGAAATCGGTTGCATTCCTATACACCAACAATGAAGCAACAGAAAGAGAAATCAAGGAATCGATCCCATTTACAAGTGCACCTAAAACCATAAAATACCCAGAAATACATCAAACCAAAGAGGTGAAAAATCTATACACTGAAAACTATAGAAAGCTTATGAAAGAAATTGAAGAAGACACAATAATTGGAAAAATATTCCATGCTCCTGGATAGGAACAATAGTGTTAAATGCCAATATTACCCATAGAAATCTACATATTAAATGCAATCCCTATCAAAATAACACCAGCATTCTTCACAGAGCTAGAACAAACAATTCTAAAATTTGTATGGAACCAGAAAAGACCCCGGAATAGACAAAGCAATCCTGAAAAAGAAAACCAAAACAGGAGGCATCACGATCCTGGACTTCAAGCTTTATTACAAAGCTATAATCATCAAGACAGTATGGTACTGGCACAAGAACATACACTCAGATCAATGGAACAGAATAGAGAAGCCAGAAATAGACCCACAAATGTATGGCCAACTAATTTTTGACACAGCAGGAAGGAATATTCAATGGAATGAAGACAGCCTCTTCAGCAAGTGGTGCTGGGAAAACTGGACAGTGATTTGCAGAAGAATGAACCTAGACCACTTTTTACACCATACACAAAAATACACTCAAAATGGATGGAAGATAAATGTAAGACAGGAAGCCATCAAAATCGAGGAGAAAGCAGGCAAATCCTCTTTGATCTTGGTTGCAGCAACTTCTTACTCAACACATCACTGGAGGCAAGGGAAACAAAGGCAAAAATGAACTACTGGGACCTCATCAAAATAAAAAGCTTCTGCACAGCGAAAGAAACAGTCAGCAAAACTAAAAGGCAACTGACAGAATGGGACAAGATACTTGCAAATGACCTATCAGATAAAGGGTTAGTATCCAAAATCAATAAAGAATTTCTCAAACTCAACACCCAAGAAACAAATAATCCAGTGAAGAAATGGGCAAAAGACATGAATAGACACCTCTCCAAAGAAGACATCCAGATGGCCAACCGACACATGAAAAAATGCTCAACATCACTCATCATCTGGGAACTACAAATCAAAACCACAATGAAACACCACCTCGCACCTGTCAGAATGTCTAACATTAACAACTCCGGCAACAACAGATGTTGGTGAGGATGCAGAAAAAGAGGATCTTTTGCACTGCTGGTGGGAATGCAAACTGGTGCAGCCACTCTGGAAAACACTATGGAAGTTCCTCAAAAAATTAAAAATAGAACTCCCCTACGACCCAGCAATTGCACTACTAGGTATTTATCCAAGGGATACAGGTATGCTGTTTCAAAGGGGCACATGCACCGCAATGTTTTTTTTTTTAATTTTTTTTAACGTTTATTCATTTTTGAGACAGAGCATGAATGAGGGAAGGTCAGAGAGAGAGGGAGACACAGAATCTGAAACAGGCTCCAGGCTCTGAGCTGTCAGCACAGAGCCCGACGTGGGGCTTGAACTCACGGAGCGTGAGATCATGACCTGAGCTGAAGTCGGACACCCAACCAACTGAGCCACCCAGGCACCCCACATGCACCCCAATGTTAACAGCAACACTATCAACAATAGCCAAAGTATGGAAAGAGCCCAAATGTCCATCCATGAATGAATGGATAAAAAAGATGTGGTGTATACACACACACACACACACACACACACACACACACACACACACACAAAACGGAGTATTACTTGGCAGGCAAAAAGAATGAAATCTTGCCATTTGCAACTATGTGGATGGAACTAGAGGGTATTATGCTAAGTGAAATTAGTCAGTCAGAGAAAGACAAATATCAAATGACTTCACTCATATGAGGACTTTAAGAAACAAAACAGATGAACATAGGGAAGGGAAGTAAAAATAATATAAAAACAGGGAGGGGGACAACACATAAGAGAGTCTTAAATATGGAGAACAAACAGAGGGTTCCTGGAGGGATTTTGGGAAGGTGGACGGGCTAAATGGGTAAGAGGCATTAAGGAATCTACTCCTGAAATCATTGTTGCACTATATGGTAACTTGGATGTAAACTAAAAAAAAAAAAAATTAAATAAGAATTAAAAAAAGAGAATGAAGGCTGTCTCTCTCTGCCCTTTCCCCACTCACATTCTATCTATCTCCAAAAATAAACATTAAAAAATTTTTAAAAAGGGTGGTGGACGCCTAGATGGCGCAGTCAGTTAAGCATCCAACTTTGGCTTAGGTCATGATCTCATGGTTTGTGGGTTCGAGCCCTACATCGAGCTCTCTGCTGACAGCTCAGAGCCTGGAGCCTACTTCGGATTCTGTGTCTCTTCCCTCTCTCTGACCCTCCCCTGCTCATACTCTGTCTCTCTCTCTCTCCAAAAATAAATAGACATTAGATAAAAAAAAAAGAATGAAGGCTCTGGAATCAAACCATCTGAGTCGGTCCTAGGTATACCTTTTATTGACTCTTTGACTTGAGCCAGTATTGAGCTTCTCTCCTGACCTCAGTTTCCTAACAAGTAAAATGGAAAGAACAATAGCATCTACCTCAGAGAGGAGAGTAAGCACTCAATGAGTTAATATAGGTAAAGATCTTCAATCAGAGCCTGGCATGCTATAGGTGTAAGATAAAATCTATTTGCCATTATTATTATCGTCATCTATAATGAAGCCCCAAATCCTCTCATGTATATACAAGACTTAACCCCCATGTGAAGAAAAAGGAGATTCCAAATAGTAGAGAGAAGTGTAACATCTATCACCTTTATGTGCCAGGGGAAAAAATGCTGAACAGCTGGAGTTCAAAGAGAGGAACACCTTTTGACTGGGGTAGTCAGGGAAGTCTTCAGGGAAGAGGAGGGGTTTAATATCATTTGTTTCCCTTTCCAATTCCTTACCAATCAGTAGATATTTGGTGATTCAGTTATGCAAATCAGAAGATCTGCCTGTGTCCACAATGGGTCTACAAGAGGGGAAGGAGGAAAACTTTCCCTCTGCAGCTTTTCCCCATGACTCATGTGTATTTCTGTTGAAACTTCGTTCTAACTTGAAAAGTCAAAGTACTTAGGGGTCATTCAAAAAGAGGCAAGTCCTAGTGAAGGCAGTCCCATGTAATGTGATGGCACCACCACAGGCTGACAAGCAGGCCTAGCCCTGAAGTGTCAGCAGTAGCAGACAGAGCTGTTTAGGGGCTTCTCTCAGGATCAGAATGGCTTCTTTCTCACTGTTCCTCAAAGCCCTCAAGGAGAGGGCAAAGGATGCTGAAGGGATAAAGTCAATTAGTTGACGGTTTTCTAGAGGAGGCAGTGTTTCTGGAAGCCTGCATTCTGGATGGGGTAGTTGCTGGAACACTCTCGGTGTTAACTGTTAGAAAGCAAGCATTGTGAATGTCCCCATCAACCTGCACAGCTCACCAGGTGGTTAAATGCACTTCCTCCTTTCATTTAAGAAAATGTTTCTTGATAGAATCTGAGAACCAGAAAGGATAGTAAAGGTCACCCATCCTCCCTTCAGCTCTGGTCAAGAAACCACGGGGCAAGAACCTCCTAAGTCAGTGCTGTGAATGAGGCTCTGAAACATAAGTGGGACTCAAGAGAAAAATAGACTAAAATGTTTGCAAGGGTCACATTCTACTAAAAATTTAAAAATCCCTTTCTTAGGAAGTGTCTTCTGTGTTTTATTTTACTTTGCATATGAGTTCCTAGGAGTTAGGGGACTAATGAATAAATCATAGAAGAAATGATAAACACGCATATTTCTGAGTATAACACTCAATAGTCATGAGCCAGGCAACTTAGACCATACTTACTGCTCCCAGGAAAGTTTATTTCCCCCTCCTATGAAAGTTTTTAATGACACCACATATTAAAATTTTTGCAAAATGTAAAATTTCATACAAAAGAATAAATTCCATTTAGTTGGAGATACAACAAAGGAGTGAAGGGCAGTGAATCCAAAATCATATTCTGTCACTCATAAGCCCCTCTCCCACTGAGATCCTTCCACCGTCTACAAAACAAAACAAAACAAAACAAAACAAAACAAAACAAAACAAAACAAAACAAAACAAAAGCTGGCTTCAGTTGAAACAGTATTTTATCATAAGGAACTTATTTTTGACAACAGGATGTTCCTGTTATTTTCAACTCTAGTAATTTCAGCAACAGGATTTCAGAGCAGTGAAATGAAATGGGAACAGCAGAGTGATATTAATTTCTGAGCATAATCATGAACATGTGAGAAAAATCCAAATAGCCTAAAACCTGCCTTAAAAAATTTAAGACTATCTCCTTCATGAGTTTTCTGAATTTCTTTTAATTAAATAAAAAGTCATGATCTAATATGCACTAAAGATTTTTGGCTGAGGTTCTTAACTTCTTAATGGTAGCAAAACTTAATTGTAGAGCTGGGCCATAAAAACTTCCTTTTACGACAGTACACTAGTTTGTTCTTTTTCTTTTTCTCTCTTCAAATAAAAGTTTCATGTGCCATGAAATGGAAATAATTTTTAAAACATGCTGGAAATTCAAGAGCATGATATACATACCATCTGGGAGGGCATCATGTACTTAGAAAAATTTTGTTTTCTTTTTAAATTTTTGAGGGAGAAAGAGAGAGAGAAAGCACACGTGTGAGTGGGTGTGGGTCAGAGGAAGAGGGACAATCTTGGGCAGGCTTCATGGTAAGTGAAGACACATTGTGTGGGGCTTGATCTCACAACCTCATCGGAGCTGAAATCAAGAGGCAGACGCTTAACTGACTGAGGCACCCCTCATGTACTTTTATTTTATTTATTTACTATTTTTTTAATGTTTATTTTTTGAGAGAGAGTGAGAAAGAGAGAGAGAGAGAATGAGTGGAAGAGGGGCAGAGAGAGAGAGGGAGAGGATCGGAAGCAGGCTCTGCACTGACAAAGGTGAGCCCAATGTGGCGCTCAAACTTATGAACTATGACACCATGACCTGAACTGAAGTTGGATACTCAACCAACTGAGCCACCCAGGCGCCCCTGCCCCCCCATCATGTACTTATCGAATCTTATCGAATGTCAAGACTCTTCTTCATAACTCATTTGGAAGCCTGTGACTCAGATATGTGGAAGGCAGTTAGGAGAGATCACCTCAAACATTCACTTGAAGATTCTGCTGCCTGTTATCACCAAAAACAGAGACTAATCTGAGTCTGATTATGAGTAGAAATGCATCAAAACATATTATTGTCTGGGATGTTTTACATCGGAAGAGGAAGAGTATGATGATTTCACAAAACAGAGTGAGAAAGCCATGTGCTTATACATGTGGAGTCTGAATCAGACAGGTCTGGCTTTGAACTTTGGCACTGCTATTTAATAGCTATATGACTGTGGGTGAGTGCAGTTATCACTCTGAGCCTCAGAATCTTTACTTATAAAATATAAATAAAATCTATTTTTTAAAATAAATGTGTTGTGAGAATTAAATGAGATTAAGTTGATGAAGGTGCTTAGGACAGTATGTAGCATGTTGTAAGAATTCAATAAAGAATAGCCATTATCATTTACTTCAGCTGTGAATTGGTTTAATTCTTTGCTGAAACACTGTTATGCTTACTCATGTATAGAAACTATATGTGGGATTTAACTGTATTCATAATCCATTTCATATGATACCCAGATATTTGGTTAGTGTCACTGGTTTTTTGCAAAGCAAGTTTATCCACAAAATCATCAACACCTCTAGCGTCAGATACCATTTCTCAGAAAAGCAAGCACTGGCATGAACACCCACAGCAATGACTTAAATGTGAAAGCCCTGGGTCAATGTTTGGCCACTTGAAAGCAAGATAGACCTACCATCTTTAAAACATAGGTGTCTAAATCTCCATTTGGTTCTGCCAAAGTGACCCCAAATTGTGTATACAAAATCCTACATTTAAAATCATAGAAAGGTGAGGTGGGATTGAATCTTTATGTTGGGATGGAGATTACATAACTAGTCAGGGATTCTCTATGGTTGCTTTTTGGTTTTTTTTAATGTTTATTTATTTTGAGAGTGGGGGTGGGGGCATGGGGGGAGCCTGGGGGGAGAGGTGAAGAGAGAGGGGAACACAGGATCCAGAGTGGGCTCCGTGCTGACAGCAGAGAGCCCAGTGTGGGGGCTCAAACCCTTGAATCGTGAGATTATAACCTGAGCTGAAGTTGGATACTTAACCAGCTGAGCTCCCAGGTCCCTCTACAGTTGCTGTTTTGAAGGGTAAGGGAGCACACACCATTACAGTGACCTTCCTTACTTTGACTTAGCTGTTATTTTTGCAGCAATGTTACTGGACTAGGAAGACATTTTCTCTGGCAATTGAGGCAGCTTTGTTAAAGGTTCCTATCATGTAATTTCAGTATCTGAGTAACAGCAAATAGCATCCTCATGGTGTTTTTCCCCCATAGTTTCCCTCTCAGTAAAGAGGTACTAGACCTACCATATGCTTTATTATTTCAATAAAATACTAAAGTTTAGCTTATGTTCCTGAAAGGGTTTTAAGTAGCTTATAAAATATACTCTACATAAGCTAAAATGAAAATGAGAGAACTGAGGCAAATAAAAAATAAACTAAGATTAAATCAGGAATGGGGCACCAAAGTGTCATTTACTATAAATAGGCTATACATTCATACCAACCCGCTCTCTAGCAGGTGTTTCTGGGTGCATGCACACACGTGCTCACACACAAAGTAGTTCAGGAGAAGCACAACTGTTTCCAATATGGAGGAACATGGTCACTATGTCATATAATGGACAATGTTGCTGATCTTAAATTCAATGTTGCTAATCTTTCACATGACTGTTATTCATTCATTTAACATGTGTTTATCAGGCAACAACTATGTGCATACTATTTGCTATGCTCTCTGCATATAGTGATGAATAATACATGCCTCCTGACCTGGAGAAGATCAGGGTATAGCATTGAGGAGAGGCTCATGCCATATCTGAATGCAATGTGTTAAATGTGATAGCACAGCCACCTGGAGAGTGGCAGGAGCTCAAAGGAAGCAGTGAGTTATTGCGTACACGGGAGTTGGATGGTGAAATTATATTTGCCAAGAAAGAAATAAGAATTGAGAAGGACATTTGTTCCTTAAGTGACTTGAGAAGAAAATCATTTGGACAGTCTTGAGAAAGCCACACTCTCTTTCTCAGACAATGACAAAGAAAGGCAATACTCAGAAATTTCTGAGCTTTGCTTCCTGTTGGTTCAGGAATCATCTGTGCTCTTAAAAAGGGAAGCGTGGCTTGAGATTTTCAGGAAGATAACATAATTATGATTAATCTTTGTTCCTCTGGGGCTATAAAACTTTCAAGGCTAAGGATTTGTGTACATGCCCTGATATGGGGGGGGGGGGGTGGGCAGCCACCAGAATTAATAACCCCATAACATTAAAACACAGGCTTGACTGGTCCGAAGATACACACACCATGTATTTTACCAACTTCACAAAAAAGGCCTCAAGTGAAAGGGAGACACAACATTTTACAACCTTCTAATACAGTCTGTGGAAAGGATAATTATGGAGGAAAACTCAAGAGAGCGCTATGTAAGAATTTCAAAAGTTCCCCAAACAGTCCAGAAATCACAGCTGTGCCAGGAAGGAAGTGGTTACTGAACCAATGCTCTCTTCTCAGGACCCTTCAACCCAGTGAAAATGTCAAGGTATGACCCATAAGATCAAAGCTGAGTGGAGGGGTTTGGGAAGTGGAGTTGTGGTAGAATTCACCCCTCTTTGAAATATTCCACTTCCCTTTAGTGCTCTGAAACTAACCAAAACTTAACTGAAGAAAGTATTCATATTGGATAAAAGTAGCAAAAGGATGAGCACGGAAGCAGCTGTATTTCTGAAGGGAGAAGAGGGCTATTCACATGGATACCGCCTTTCTCCCTATCTTTTAAATGTAAATTTGTCTTCTACTGATAAATAAAATTATTTCCTAAAGTATAACTGGAATCTGACATAGGCATCTTTAACTAGACACATTATTTTTTTTAGTTTTTTTTTTTAATGTTTATTTATTTTTAAGAGAGAGAGACAGAGTGTGAGCAGAGGAGGGGCAGAGAGAGAAGGAGGCAAAGAATCTGAAGCAGGTTCCAGGCTCTGAGCTGTCAGCACAGAGACCGACATGGGGCTTGAACTGACATAAACTGTGAGATCATGACCTGAGCTGAAGTCGGACACTCAACAGACTGAGCCACCCAGGTGGCCCTAGACACAAATTATTTCAAACACTAGGTCTAAAGCTAGACTCTCCTGGGAGCCCAATAGTAGGATGGCTGTCAGCATGCAGATATCTTGCAGAGAAACACAGCAGAGATGAGATTCTCCTGTATTTCAGTGCTATCAAGAAAACTGAGTACAAAACACTACAATCCATCCCCTAAATGCTACACTACACAATTTTGTAAAGTTAGATTCTGAGATGCATCTTTTTGAGGAGAAAGTTTCAAGAAAATACAGAGGCTATGAGACTATCACACATGCTAAAATCAGATGTCTGATTCTTTGTAACTCCCTTTCTTTAATCCTCATAGAAACTCACACAAGGACCCTGATGTTGACATTTGCATTTGCCTGGAGTTCCAAGTGGTCTTTCTTGAGATTAATTTAAAAAAAGAAAAGAAAAGCCAGTAGCTTCATTTTATAGTTGAAGTATAATCATTATTCAACATTGCCAAGACACAGATCAAATATAGTCAAATATAGTCCTCAGTCTATGGTTAGGCACAATGTGTAGGCTCTTCTTCCATCTGTTATGTGAAAGAAGGTTGTTGTCAGCTGACATAAGGCCAAATGCTGCTGAAGTCATGATGAAGTTCTCATCATCGTAAAAAAAAAAAATTGCTCATTATGAAAACAAGGATAGTGATAATTTTCAAGAGTCAAATATATTTAAAACATACACTTCGTTAGTTTCTCCCAGTGTCTGGGTTGAAGTTCATACATTTAAGTCAGGACTGGCATTTCTAGGTACCGTATCGGCCCTTTTAGGGTTTGTGGATTCCATATCCCATGCTAGGTTGTGTTGTGCTAGGTATATTTTTACACACAATCTTTGGTTTAATTCTCATGAAGAATCCATAAGATGAGCATTAATATGTCCATTCTCTCATTTGATGAATATTTATTGAGCACTTTGCAGATGCCTGAGATTGTTCAAGGCTCCAGGGTTAGAGTAGAGACTAAGCACCAGAGCAAGCAGTCCTTGCCCTCATGGAGCCTACACTCTAGTGGACAGTGCTGTTTCTCCTTTTTTTTTTTTTTTTTTTTTTAAGAGAGCATGAGCAGGGGAGAGGGAGAGAGGAAGAGAGAGAAACAGAGAGAGAGGGAATCTTAAGCAGGGTTCCCACTCAGTGTGGAGCCTGACCCAGGTCTGAATCCCACAACCCTCAGATCATGACTTGAGCTGAAATTAAGAGTTGATGCTCAACTGACCGAACCATCCAGGAGCCACTTATTAATTCTTTTAAATCCAACCTTGTCCTGAGCTAAGTTATTAGAAAGAAATTTAAGAGTAAAAGCTTCCATTTAGATCACAGCTGGAATCTGACATAGACACTTGAGAGACAGAAAAATATGAAAAAAAACACACACACACACAGTAAATAAATATATACCACATTTGATGGTGATAAAGCCATGACAAAAGATGGAATTGGATAAAGTCATTATAAAGTATTGGGAATTGCTAATATTCTGTGAGAAGGTCAGAGAGATAGTCTCCCTATAAGAAACAAAACTGAGATATGAGATTTTTTGATGACCAAATCAGTGCTAGATCACAGATGTCTCCTTTGTAACAACAGGAAAAAATAGCAATATTCTAGAGGTATAATCAGCATGCTATTGTCCAAATAAATAAATGCAAGTCCTGAAATGGAAGGATATTGCTCACTCACTATTTCACTACATTGGGAAAGAATCCTATTACCTTATTTCTGAAACATAAAAATTCTCGTTGTCACCATATGTACCCAGATAGGTATGGTTATTTTTATTTATTTATTTATTTATTTATTTTTTAATTTATGTTTTTATTTTTGAGACAGAGAGAGCAGAGGGGGTGCAGAGAGAGAGAGAGGGAGGGGACAGAGGATCTGAACCAGGCTCTGTGTTGACAGCAGTGAGCCTGACGTGGGGCTCAAACCCATGAACCGTGAGACCGTGACATGAGCCGAAGTCTGATGCTCAACCGACTGAGCCACCTAGGTGCCCCAGTACGGTTTTTTTCTTTTCTTTTCTTTTTTTATTTTTGAGAAAGAGAGAGAGAGAGAGAGAGCAAGTGAGCATGAATGGGGGAGAGGCAGAGAGAAGATGGAGACAGAATCTGAAGCAGGTTCCAGGCTCTGAGGTGTCAGCACAGAGCCTGATGCGGGGCTCGGAATCACGGACCACGAGATCATGACCTGAGCCGAAGTCTGACGCTCAATCAACTGAGCCACCTAGGTGCCCCAGTATGGTTATTTTTCTAATTCTTCATCAGCAGGATCTGTAGGAGGGCCTTGGGAATTTTAGTTTGATGAAAAGGCTCCTAGCTAAATATGAATAGAAATATACTGTATTTTTTAAAGAGTTAAATATTGTACTTGCTAACTTACTAAAGCCCATGCCTCACATTCACTGGAAAACATGAATGCACAGGTGTAAGGATCCAGTTGAAGAAAGGTGATAATTACATTTGTAAGGTATCAATAAACTAGTAAAATATGTTCTGGCCATTGGATGATCCTGGATTCAAATGGTTTGCTCTGGCCTTTCAGCCATGCTAATTTGCCCATTCTTATCTTTGCTCAGCCTAGTCTGAAATTCACTCATGGAACTACCTAGGAAAATTCTTTTCATTCTTTAATGCGTGGCTAAAATATCATCCTCTTCTAAAGTTTTCTTTGACCATATCTACCCACAATGATCTTTCTTTCATGTGAATTTCCATATTACTAATGATTTACTGATCTGTACTGACCTCTTATCGTTTTTGTGTCTTATTGTTCCAAACAGACTATAAGCTTTCAAAAACAGAGCTCTAGTTTATTCCTTTTTGTATCCTACTCACTGTTGAACATAATGGCACATGATAAAGGTTCAAGAAACAAAAAATATTTATTCTTCTACCTTTATGGTACTGCCAGTCTGTACTTAAATAAGATTTCAAAAAGCAACATCAATTTATTTTTAATTTGAAGATACCAAAATAACAATATCAAAGCAAGTGCAATTCAGTGTGGGTTGGGAGGTCTTTCATTTCTCTGACATCTCCATTTTTACTTAACCTGCTTAAAGAGACTTTGGCTATTTTACCGTGAAGTATGTTCCCAAGCAAAGCAACGGCTTTAATAACAATTCTTTGTTGAAGAATTCAAAATTGAAAATGAGAAAGTACTTTCAATAGTAACACTGGAAAAAATGTATACTGATTACTTAAAAAAACCTCTTTCTTTACCAGTGATAGTATTGCCATCTTTGTGTGTGAGTACATGTCTTAAATCTTTGAACTTGTACCATTTTCTTTCCCTGTTTCAAATGTATGTTGAACATCACATATAATGAAAACAAAAATGACTTTGAGAAGTCAAACTAAAAGATCAGGCTTATGTTGTGAATCACTATAGACACTCTTCAGGGTTGGGTCTGAGTGCGGCGTTAGCACGTAACTCTCACATACTAAATGCTAGGCACTTAGTGCTAGGCACATACTAAATGCTTCTCAGTAGTAGAAGAGTAGAATGAGTAGAATAACTCATTAATCCTCACAATAATCATAAGAGGGTATTATGATCCTCATTTTACAAACAGGAGAATCAAGGCACAAAGAGGTTAATATGAGTTCTTCAAGGTTGAACTCTAGGAGGCAGAACAGCCAGATTTTGAACCCAAGTAATCAGTCTGGCTCCAGATTCCTTTCTCCAACCACTGTACCACACTGCCTCTCTCAACAAGGTGGCTGGGCATTGAGCAAAGTATCCTTATAAAATGCATAGCTAAATGGCTTAGTCGGTAGAGCATGTGACTCTAATTTTTTTTTAAATGTTTATTTACATTTGAGAGAGAGTGTGCACGCGCGTGTGTGCGTGTGCAAGCGCATGAGCGGAAGAGGGGTAGAGACAGAGGGAGACAGAGGGAGCCAAAGCAGGCTCCAGGCTCTGAGCTATCAGCACAGAGCCCCATGCGGGGCTCAAACTCATGAGCTGAGCCATGAGATCATGACCTGAGCTGAATTTGGACACCTAACCACTTAACCACCTAAGCCCCCCGGGTACCCGATAGAGCATGTGACTCTTAATCTCAAGGTTTTGAGTTCAAGCCCCATACTGGGTCTGGAGCCTACTTTAAAACAAACAAATCAAAAAACAAAAAAAGATAAAGAACAAAAAAACCCTAGGAACCCCCGCCCCCCCCCCCCCCAAACTTGTGGCAAAAGCTTCTATAGCTTCAAAGAGTATCACCATCAAGGTATCTTTTTTTTTTTTAAATTTTTTTTTTTTTCAACATTTATTTATTTTTGGGACAGAGAGAGACAGAGCATGAACGGCGGAGGGGCAGAGAGAGAGGGAGACACAGAATCGGAAACAGGCTCCAGGCTCTGAGCCATCAGCCCAGAGCCCAACGCGGGGCTCGAACTCACGGACCGCGAGATCGTGACCTGGCTGAAGTCGGACGCTTAACCGACTGCGCCACCCAGGCGCCCCAAGGTATCTTTTAAAAAAAAAAGATTTGTCAGGGATGCCTGAGTGGCTCAGTCAGGTAAATGTCTGACTCTTGGTTTCACTGGAGTCGTGATCTCCCAGTTCATGAGTTCAAGCCCTGCATCAGGCTCTCTGCTGTCTGCGCAGAGCCTGCTTCAGATCCTCTCTCTCCTTCTCTCTCTGCCCTTCCCCTGCTCTCTATCTCTCTCAAAAATAAATAAATATTAAAAAAAAACTTGTCAGTTTGACCCAATATAATACTAACAGGACTATATCTGGGCTAGATATTCCTCTGGAAGGAAAATAAACAGATGGGTTTCTCCAGGCTATAGACAGGTCTATTGTATTACAGTCAAGAACACACCATAGGTTTCCTTCTTTGATTACATCTGAGATAATCAAGCAGAGATTAAATTTTGGTGTTTCTTCTCAAAAGAATTACATGTGCTTTTTCCAGATGCTTAACAGGAAACTGCCGACAGACACTGGTCTGTGGCTCAAGTAACCACACAAGTCTCAGGCTGTTGCTGAGCACACATTAATAAAAATGCTTGGTGTTATTACTGACTCAAACTATAGCTTGTTTGTTCTCTTGGGAAGGAAAAAAAAATCAAGGAATCAAGTTTTGAGGATTTCAATAAAGAGTTGGAGCAAAACAGTAAACCCTTTCAGTCCTTGGAATCACATGGAACACCATCATGGAGATCTGCTTCCTATGGTACCTCCCATTTATGGGTTTACAAGCACATGTTTGTTAAAGTCCTGACATACATAACTTTAGAACTGCATAAACGAAACAGGACAGAGATTGTCGGCTAATGTGTAGAGTCTTATTTTTTAAAGACTGCTGTATTTTCTAATACTGAAATTTTATTCCGATTAAATTATCTTGAGTTAGTATTTAAAGTTTAGCTCTCTGCGATGCGATGGGCTAAAAACCAAAATGTATCACAGTGAAGCACTTCAACACTTATTTTAATATCCAAGGAGGTAGACATGTTTTGTGAGGTCCAAATGGGCAGCGCTGGCCCAACTGAATGAAATAAAACAGTTTACTTTGTGGTTGCAAGTATACTGTGATACTTATTATAATTCATTATCATTTAAGGTGACTCCCAATAGTATGACTCCTAGATTTTTTTATTATTCAAAATAAATTAAAACAACTGTAGCAACACACAATTTCTTCATAAGGCATTAACCACTTAACTGATTCCACAGAAGTAGGCAGAGCTTGGAGAGCCTGCTTGAACTGAGTGAACATGTCTTCCCTGGGCCAATGGTGTATGGACTAGAGTAATTAGGTCTTAGGTAAGTCAGTAGAACTAAACTATGAGTCTCAAGCTTCAAACCTCTGTGAAGCAGTGAAATAACTTCCAGATTTCTTCATCCTGACAACTATTTCCTGATGGAGAGCTAATTTTAATTTTACCACCTAAGTTCTCCTCAAATCTAAGGCACTCTGTGAGGTGTTCTTTATATATGAGAAGAAGGGAAACAAACATACTAAGTTTGGCTGCAGTGCTGAATGTGTTTGCAGAGCATCACAAAAACAACGCAAGTCAATGAAGTCTCATAATGGTATTAAGAGATTACAGTAACCAACTGAAATTAATATTTTTCTTAAAAAAATTTTTTAACGTTTATTTATTTTTGAGAGAGAGAGAGGGAGAGAGAGAGAGAGAGAGAGAGAGCGCGAGTGCATGAGCAGGGGAGGGGCAGAGAGAGAGGGAGACACAGAATCCGAAACAGACTCCAGGCTCGTAGCTGTCAGCACAGGGCTCAACACAGCGCTTGAACCCACACCTGAAGCGTGAGATGACCTGAGCCACAGTCGGATGCTTAACCAACTGAGCCACCCAGGCACCCCTGAAATTAATATTTCTATTAAGTTATGGCCTCTGAAAACTTTCCTCTGACTTCAGGAAATTTTCCTCTTTTAAGTGGTTCCGCTACAAGTTCTGCCTTAAAGAGGTAATTTTACATTGGCAAATCATTCACCTCAGCTGGGCCTCAATCTCATTGTCATTTAAATAATGACATGTCAACAGAAGGAGAGGTTAAGTAGAAGATGGGCCTTCAGTTTCTTTGTAAGCCTAAATTCCATCACTCAAATCCATTTTGACCTGAACTCAGTATTGAATCTATTCATCACGGTGTTATGACCATGTGCTTTTTATTCAGTATAACCTGTGGTATTAATAAACTCCATCCTTCATAATTAGTGTTAGAATAAACTCTTAGGTGATAATAATAGATGGAGACAATGGACCAGGTGATCCCAAATTGCAGATAATTAGAAATTGTATCAGTACCACATTGTCATTAATCTTTTACTTGGATTGATAGCAGATCTCACTTCTATTCACTGAAAACACAGTAGCTAGAAAGTTGGCAGTCTAGGAGTCTGCTCTGCATGATGATAACACCAGCCTAATATTTTTTGGGTAGATCCACAAAACAGACTCCATACACAGAAAATTAAGAATTGAGTGTATATATAAACTAGCAACAACATACATTGACTCAGCAAATATTTTAGAGTCTCTTATGCTCTTGCTCCTAAGATGCAAATTTGTGTAACATGTGATTCTCACCCTTGTGAAGCCAGCACTCCTGGAACTCTTGCTTCAACTCTGAGCAGTGCAGGACCTCCACCAATCGAAGAGACGAGAAGGAATTTTATTTTAAAAGATTCCAGAGAAGGCTTCTAATTCATACCAACACTTTATGACTTCTAGTTAAAACTTTCCCTATCTCTAATCCAAATATTTTATGCTTCTGCTCAAACTTCTTTTATTCTGTTTTATCTTGAGTACAGATGTAGAAAGAAAAATAGCCATTTTTAAAATGCACAGGAACATATATACATAAAAGTATTAAATTTGTATTTCCCTATTACAATAATTTTATATCTTTTATCCTCCTCAAAAGGCCTTACTTTGCCTTTTGAGCACTACAAAGCACTACATACCTGCTTATTGCTTTTTAAATTTCATTTTCTACCTGCTACTCATCTTTGTAGAACTCTTCTGAAATGTTTTCAGTCTACTTTTTTAGTTGAAGAGTCCCGGCTTAGAGACAAGCATCTGACTTAAGGTAGTAAAATAGTAAAACTGAATCATCATTCCCCTCCTCTGCACATAGTTTTTAATGTATCTTTCTATTTCCTTGCTTTCAAAACTTTGGCACCTATTGATTCACAAGCAACACACTGTACAGTCTTTTCATCTTCTATTTGTGTTACTGCACAACTGCCTCTTCTTCATTTGTCCCTGTGCACCTTGTTTTACTCTTTCAGGTCTGCAGTTCTGCATCTGTCCTTACTGGAGTCATTCAACCGTGTTTCAGCATCTCCCCAGTTTTCCTAACTGAAATGATCATGTTGTTTGTTGGTATCTGTGCCCGTCCATCATCCCTTCCCCATGCTCTGGGGTCATATCCTCCTCTTCTTTTGGAGCAGAGATAACATGCAGTTCCAGTCGAACTAGCCAAGTAAACAGGTGACCCTAGCAGGACAGTCAGTGCTTCATCCTCTGGCCACACTGACTTAACTGGGTCTTCCCAGTTTTTATGACAGAAAAGCAATATGCTCTTCACTGCGAAACCAGAAGGACCACATAGGCTAGGATTTGCCAGTGGCCTCTTTTCCTGCCTCATGGAGAAAGCCTGCCAATAATGAAAGCAATAAGAGAACCCAGAAGTGAGTCATGGAGTGAGACAGAACCCTAATGTCATCTTCTGTCTTCACAGCTACCTGAATCCTACCTTGTTCTGAAGGTTTTTAGAAACACAAGCGATGTGTTTTCCTAGAAGAGTTCAAGTTGGATTTTTAGCAAATGCATTTTTTATTTATTCATTTATTTTTTAGTGTTTGTTTATTTTTGAGACAGAGAGACAGAGAGGCAGTGTGAGGGTGTGAGCAGGGGAAGGGCAGAGAGAAGGAAACACAGAATCCAAAGCAGGCTCCAGGCTCTGAACTGTCAGCACAGAGCCCGAAGTAGGGCTTGAACCCATGAACCTTGAGAACCTTGAGCCAAAGTTGGATGCTTAACCAACTGAGCCACCTGGGTGCCCCTAGCAAATGTATTTTTAAATACTTCAAGAAGATGCTTTTGGGAGTTCCTTAATCCCAAAAAATAACTTACACATTGTGAACAGCAGGCTCAATACATACTTGATATGGTTACATAACTCCTATATATTCAGAATGGGCATTAAGGGCATCCATGGGCATTAAGACAACATGACAAAATGAATACATTGGGAAGTGAGGGAGAGTTAATGATGGCATTACATCCTGATTTAAATTGTGCTATTTGGAAGGGATCATACTGCTAGGAAAATGTGAGAAGTAATATTTTACCAACTGATAACATAAGGATACTCTTTTCTTCAATGAATTCGAGTGAAACAGAGCTCTATATTGAGGTTAGGAGGTATATGTTGACATCTCAATCCCCTACGGCTCATCCTTCATCTGTACCAAAGTTAGTTGTTAGGGCTATAGAGACAAGCAGGTTCCTTATGTGTATATATCTAAAATGCTTGCTGCCACTGAAATAGAAGTGAATTTCTGAGATGAAATCCCCAAGAGGCTAGATAATTCTTTCTAGGCACTCTGCCTGTGCAGTTTCCCATGCCAGAAATCTGAGAATTGCCCGTGACTTTTTCTCCCTCGAAATATCAAATCAATCACCCAGGCCTGACAACTACATTTTATAGATATTTTGGAATCCATCATTTCTTTTCATCTACGATGCCAGTGTCTATACACAGGTCACCATCACCTCTTGTCTGGCTTATGTAAATAAATAAGCTTTCAACTCCCCTGTCTGAATTCATTGATTTCCCTATAATCTCTTACCAACAATAGTGGTGGTGGTGGCAGTGGAGGCTTTTACAATGCAAATATAGTAAGGGTGTGTTCTCTCTTAACCTTTGAGTGACTGCATTGTTATCAGGATCAAGTCCAAAATCCAATCTGGCCCCTGCTTTTTTTATTCTGATCTAATAATCCTGGCCCTCCTGTGTCCTGTTCCTCCAGTAATCCAGGCTTTCTTCCTCCAGGAAGATTTTCCTTTTACTCAAAATACTGCACTACCTACTCTTTTTTTTTTTTCCTTAAAAATTTTTAATGTTTATTTATTTTTGAGAGAGAGAGAGAGAGTGGGGGAGGGGCAGACAGAGAGAGGGATACAGAATTCAAAGCAGGCTCTGTGCAGTCAGCACAAAGCCCAATGTGGGGTTCAAACCCATGAACTGTGAGACCATGACCTGAGCTAAAGTCGGACACTAAACCGACAGAGCCACCCAGGAGCCCATGTGTTCCCTACTCTTAACCTGATGATTCCTACTACTCCGGTAGGCCTTGTTTTCACGTGTTATTTCTTGGGGACACTTCCTTTGACGTCATCATAGATCAAGTCCCCCTAATGTACAATTTCATAAATCCATTTAATTTCCTCTGGTGGAATTTATCTAAATTGCAATACACTGTAAGGCTTATTTGTTTAAAGTCTGTAAACTTCCCAAAGGCAATCACTATGTATACCTTGTTCCTTTCATATTTCTATTACAGTGAAGAGATTATGGATTATCTATCCATATAACTAACTATTCCCCCTCCCCCAACTAAAACCTGACAATATCTCTTCCACGATACATGGTGGGACACATGTTGGGACAAGGTCCTCCAAGGGTCTGTTTCTTTCTGTCTTGCAAGAGAGGCACTGACAGATTTTGTTCTGGACTATCTTTTCAAGAAAGTATGGATAGCCTTGGAAGATAGAGATAGCACTCTTCTCTGGAGCAGAAGGCAGACTTCTGTGCTGTTTTCTAGTATAATAAAGATGTGTCCTTCCAGTGTAAAGATCAGACAGATTTGCCTGCAGCCCATTATAAAAGACTGGAGTTTCCTAAGCTTGAGAATCCTCAGCTGGGATACAAATCCACTTCTGTACATAGCATCTGCCTAGGCTGCTTTGCACTGGACCCTGAGTCTTGAGGGGGCAACGGAAATAGATGTGAACATGAGCTGCCCTTGCTGGGTCATGAATTGCTTTATCTCTAACCTGGAATTTTCATTTCTGCCAGTATTCATGCATTATAGCAGGCTAATTTCTTAGCTAGCAAGGAGGGTAAATTTTCAGAAGCATCAGAGTTCCTAACAACAGGAAGTCATCTATATCTTGTAATTCTCAACATTAAAAACAGTTTAAAAAAATCCCCAACTGATTTCCTACCAGAGACTCTTAAGCCATGAATTCTTAACCTGAGATATCAGGATGGGCTTCATGGGAACCATAAATCCAATATGTAAGCACTATTGTTTTCACACAGTTATTGAAACAAGTAAATTGATTTTATCAGATTTTCTAAGGAGCCAGAAAAAAATATTAAGAAAAATGTAAGGGTGCATGCCTTACTTCCTTATGAATAATTTAGATTTATTTGGCATATATTAGAATAAAGTTGAAAGATAGTGATTTCTTTATCGATTTTATACACACACACACACACACACACACACACACACACACACACACATTCTTAAGTGTTTATTTATTTAAGAGAGAGAGCAAACAGGGGAGGGCAGAGAGAGAACAAATCCTAAGCAGGCTCTGAGCTAGTATCGATGCTGGGCTTGAAGTTATGAACCACAAGATCCTGATGTGAGCCTAAATCAAGAGTTGGACACTTAACCTACTGTGCCACCCAGGTGCCCCTTCACTGAGTATATTCTGAATGTCAGATATCTGTGACATTTAATCTAAAACCCTAATCTGTAAGCCTCCTTCTTTGCGTCATACTTTTGTTCTCAAATCCTTGAGATAACATATGTGGTGTGAGTATGTAAATCTTAGCTAACAAGATGCCAGGCATTGTACTAAGAGCTTTGCTTGTATTAACTAAATTATTGCTTACAACATCCATATGAGGTAGGCATATTATTATTATTATTATTATTATTATTATTATTGTTACAGATGAGAAAACTGAAGAACAGAAAAGTTAAATTACTTGTTCAAGGTCACACAGTAAGTGATGAAAGAAGATTTGGAACTAGACAAGTAGATACATGAATTTATCTATGATCTTGATGTCCAAGGTTATTTGGCTTTTCAATTTGATTAAAAATCCAAGATCTTTTTGGTTTCCTTTTGCTGTTATATATTGGTCTGCATATACTACTTGATTTGACCTCACTAAATTGGGCTAGTTAATATATATTTATAATGTATATAATATATGTTATATATAATATATATAATAATAACTTATCAATCTCATTCCTGAAAATTACATTCCTAAATTTTTTTTTGTTTTTAATAAACTCAAAGTTATTAATCAAAACATTTCAGAAAATTGGGGTGAGGTAAAAGTTATAAAATGCATCTGGGACATGTTGGGGAAGAAAAATATATTATTTCAAAATATGGTAAACAGAATTCTTCTTAGGGATATAATATGGTTAGCAAAACTCCTTAATAAGTCATTGGGGGGTAAATGCATGGGCCTCAAGAGAAAGAAAAGGTGAGGTCAAAGAAAAGTCGATTTACTCTTCAAAGCAAGTGAGGAAAAAACTGTTCCTTTCCAGGGGTAGTTCCTTTCCAAGGGAGGCAGTGACAGCTGAGGACATAAGAAAGAGACCACTGAGGAAATCTCTCAGTTGCAGGTGACAGGAGAAATCCTTAAAAATAAGGATGCCAAGCTGGGGCGCCTGGGTGGCGCAGTCGGTTAAGCGTCCGACTTCAGCCAGGTCACGATCTCGCGGTCCGGGAGTTCGAGCCCCGCATCAGGCTCTGGGCTGATGGCTCAGAGCCTGGAGCCTGTTTCCGATTCTGTGTCTCCCTCTCTCTCTGCCCCTCGCCCGTTCATGCTCTGTCTCTCTCTGTCCCAAAAATAAAAATAAACGTTGAAAAAAAAATTTAAAATAAAAAAAAATAAGGATGCCAAGCAAAATGCTTCATATTCTGTTTTGTCTTCTCTTTACCCTGACTTGTCTTTGTTGAATTTGAATGAATTCAAATTTTGAATGAATTTGTTGAATTTGAAAGAATGTATGTTTCATCTCTTTGTTAATAACAAACAGAGAGAGGAAAACGTGTGGAAGAAGCTAGATGCATAAATCCAGAGCATAAGTGTTTGTGGAAAAGTGGGTGAAGACACTATCCCCTTCACCTTTCCTATGACAGGGAATCAGGTCAGGCTCTCAAAACCATATTATGGAAGGGTAACTCTGGGAGGACAGAGTACTTGACAATAAACCTTCTAGAAGGATCCTTTGCTAAAACAGAACTGATGAATGGGTGTTAATAATCTACTGTGTCACATCACCCTTATTGAATCTCTTTTCAAATGTTCAGAAATCCTTGTTACAATGCTGTCACAACTGAGGCAGATTCTCCCATGAGTTTTGTGTTACTCAGATGTTAACCTGCTCAAAAAGTTTACAAACCTCATCTTATCAGATTGAAATATAATGTGTGCATTTAGACTAACTCCAACTGTTTTTCACAAGCCTCAGAAAAATGTTTGTGTAACCTCCTGGCCTTCCCAGGACTCAGTCTTCCAGCATTTCTGGGAAGATTTAGAAAAAGCAATCACTGCTCATATGTTCAGTTAAAATGTTGAATATAAAAAGTTTAAAACTTTCTAAATTTTGGTATTCATATATAAAATCAAGTTATCACAAAACCTAAGTTGGTTAAGAATTTATGTGCTAAACTCTATTCCCCTTATATAAAGGAATTAAAGTATTTGGTGATTCAAAAAAAACAAGAAAAACAGAAATTTTAATTTTTAAAAATTTTTTATGTTTATTTATTTTTGAGAGAGAGAGAGAGAGAGAGAGAGAGAGTGAATGCGAGCAAGTGGGGGAGGGGCAGAGAGAGAGGGAGACACAGAATCTGAAGCAGGCTCCAGGCTCTGGGCTGTCAGAACAGAACAGGATATAGGGCTCGAACCCACAAGCTGTGAGATCATGACCTGAGCCCAAGTCAGCTGCTTAACCAACTAAGCTACCAGGCACCCCAGAAAAACAGAAATTTTAAACAAACAGTGTCTTTGAGTAAGGCAGCATCAGAAATATAAATCAATATCACTAAGATTTTGAATATTAAAGTGAAAATGTGGAAAATAGACTTCAGGTCAATATGGTTGACTGTACTGATGTGTAATAACTTTCCTCTGCTCCAAACAAATAAATTTCTTAAAAAATAAACAAGATGGGCACCTGGCTGGCTTAGTCAGTAGAACATGTGACTCTTGATCTCATTGGGCATAGAGCTCACTTAAAAACAAACAAACAAAAAACACCAAGAATAATAAAAATTTAAATGTATAGTCTAATTCAACACATAAAACCACATTTCTTCATGTGTATAAAATAAAGCGACAGATTTGGAGGGTACAGTCCTGTGGCTCACAGAGCAGTCAGAACCAGAGAAGCTTGGGTTTAATGCCTGTGTATGTGGCAGGACCCTGCCTGAAAGTGATAGAATGCAGTTAATGCAGGATTCTAGAGGCTATGAATGGCTGCCAGGATGAGAGGGGTACCAGAGAAATCCTTGTTGACTGCTATAAGGAAGTGGAAAATAGTTGCTAGACAGATATCTGAATTCCAATTCCTGCCCCCCATGAAGATGTTGCATCCAAATTGACATTGTTCATATCGATCAGGAATATCACGCTAAGAAATTAAGATAAAACTGGTCTGGAACCTGTGAGTTGTACAGGACCCCATTAAAGGGCACAGGGATTTCCTATAAAAAAATTACCCTTACCTAGCTGGATTTACAACAAAAAAAATTATAAACCTCACAAGGAAATACATGTCCTTCTATTATTAATGGAAAAATTAAAGACATTAACTTTAAAATTTTTGCTAAGTGTATATTTTGCTAAGTGTATATATATATGTGTGTGTGTGTGTGTGTGTGTGTGTGTATACTCAAAAACTATATAAATTTGAGAATACAAAATCAATATATAGAAATGGGTGGATTTCCATATACTAATGAAGAAGTAGCATAAAGAGAAATTAAAAAAAAATCCCATTTACAGTTGCACCAGAAACAATAAAATACTTAGGAATAAACTTAATCAAAGAGGTGAAAGACCTGTACTCCAAAAATTATAAAACACGAAAGAAATTGAAGTTGACAAATGAACAGAAAGATACTCCATGTTCATGGATTTGGAGAAAAAATTATTGTTAAAAATGTCCACACTACTCAAAGCAATCTACAAACCTAATGAAATCCCTATCAAAATATCAACAGCATTTTTTTACAGAACTAGAACAAATAATCCTAAAATTTGTATGGAACCACAAAAGACCCCCAATAGCCAAAGCAATCTTGAAGATTTCTTCGAAGCTCAACACAATCTCAGATTTCAAGATAAATTGCAAAGCTGTAGTAATCAAAACAATATGGTACTGGCACAAAAATAGACAAGGGAATAGAAAACAGAGCCCAGAAATAAACCTACGATTATATGGTCAATTAATCTACAACAAAGGAGGCAAGAATATACAATGAAAAAAAGATAGTCTTTTCAATAAGTGGTGCTGGGAAAAATGAGACAGCTATATGCACAAGAATGAAACTGAACTACTTTTTTACATAATAAACAAAAAATAAACTCAAAAAAGAATTAAAGACCTAAATGTGAGACCTGAAACCATAAAATACCTAGAAGAAAACACAGACAATAATCTCTTTGACATCAGCTGTAGAAACATTTTTCTAGCTGTCTCCTTTGGCAGTGGAAACAAAACAAAATTAAACTATTGAGACTACCCCAAAATAAAAAGCTTTTGCACAGCAAAGGAAATGTCAACAAAACAAAAAGAAAACCCACTGGATAGGAGAAGATTTGCAAATGATATATCCAATAAGGAGTTAGTATCCAAAATATATGAAGAATTTATACAACTCAATACTAAAAAACCCAAATAGTCCAATCAGAAAATGAGCAGAAGACATGAATAGACATTTTTTCAAAGAAGATATACAGATAGCTAACAGACACATGAAAAGGTGCTCAATAACACTAATTAGCAGGGAAATGCAAATTGAAACCACAATAAGATATCACTTTAAACCTGTCAGAATGATGATCAAAGACACAGAAAACAACAAGTGTTGGTGAGAATACACTGTTCCTGGGAATGCAAGATGGTGGAGCCAGTATGGAAACAGTTTGGAGGTTCCTCAAAAAAATTAAAAATAGAATTATCATAAGATCCAGTAATTCCACCACTGGGTGTTTACCCAAAGAAATGAAAACACTAATTCAAAAAACTATAAACACAGATGTTTATTGCAGCATTGTTTACAGTAGCCAAGTTATGGAAGCAACTGAAGTGTCCATCCATAGATGAATCGATAAAGAAGGTGTGTGTGTGTGTCATAAAAAATGGAATATTAGCCATAAAAAAGAAATGAAGTCTTGCCACTTAAAACAACATGGATGGATCTAGAGGGTATGTTGCTAAGTGAAATAAGTCAGTCACAGAAAGACAAATACCATGATTTCACTCATATGTGGAATTTAAAAAACAAAACAAACAACTAAGAAAAAAAAAAAAGAGACATCCAAAAAGACAGATTCTTAAATATAAAGAACAAACTGGTGGTTGCCAGAGGAGAGGTGGGTGGGGAGATGGGTGAAATAGGTAAGAGATAAAGAATATACTTATTGTGATGAACACTGAGCAATGTATAGAATTGTTGAAATCATATTGTACACCTGAAACTAATATAACACTCTATGTTAATTACAATTGAATTAAAAAAAAAAACTATATCAACTTGTAAACAAAAAGTGGGTTGTTTAACCAAATCAATGAAAAGACAGTGTAAAGAAAGTTATCAAAAAGCCTGATTTATAGAAAATATAAAATGAGTTAGTAGAAATAACTCTTGCTTACCAACAATTGCAATAAATATAACTGTATTAAACCCACTAGCTAATCGGACTATACATTTGATTTATACAAATCCAGATACATGCCACAGGAGATTTACCTAAAAATAATGACCCATAGAGTTTAAAGTAGAGTTAGGAAATGCCAAAGCAAAAAGTAATACTGATACCAAACGAAGTAGAAGGTAAGGCTTATAAGCATTTGTAGAGACAAAAAGATGTATTACTTAGTGATAAAAGAACAATTTACCCTGGAAGATATAATAATGTGGAAACTACATGAACCCAACGAGACAGTCTCAAAATACATTAATGCAAACCCTAATATAAGATAAAATCAACACATTCACACTCATATTGCAAGAGTTCATTTCTTTCAGAAACTGAGAAATCAAGTTGACAGAAACAAAAAATGAGGAAAACAATGAAAGAATAAACCATATGATTAAGGTATCTGACCAAATACAACATTTAATTATAATGAATTGAACAAAATAGGTAAGAATAGATGGTATGTAACAATGTGTGTCAATTACGCTTCAATTAAAAAAAAAAGAAAGTAGAAGAAAGAAAATAATAAAGATATAGGCCAACATTGGTGAAATACAAACAAACAAAAACAGCACAGATGAATGTTACCAGCCTCATATTTACATCTCCAATGCTACCCACCTTGGGCCAAGGGCCAAGGGCCAAGGGCCCATTATGTCTTGCCTCTATTTTGCATTAGCCTAACTTCTCCACCCTGCTTCCCTTTACATTTGAAACTGTAACTCAGATTCTGTCATTCCTCCCATAGACTTCTCAGGGTAATCCCAGAGTGATTACACTTACCTATTTCCCTGACTTCCTTCCAATCTCTCTCACTCACTCTACTTGGGCCATACTGGCCTCTTTGCAATCCTCAGCCATCCCAGGCATGCTTTTGCCTTAGAAATTTTGTACTTGCTGCTCCCTCTGCCAGAAATATTCCTTTCCAGATACCCACATGACTAACTTCCTTGCCTCCTTTAAATCTTTGCTCAGATATCATCTTCTAAATGACACCTCTCCTTTCTGTCTTAAAAACCTTCTTTAAAATGGTGACCCACATGTCCTTTCATACCCTATAACACCTCTGATCCTGGTCACCTTGCCCTATCTTTCTCATAGCGTTTTGTATCTTATAATATCCCATATAATTATATTTAATTTTTTTTGTCTTTCCCTCATAAACTCCACAAGAGCAGGGATCTAAGGATCTACTTATTTTTCACTATTTTCACCCTGACCCCAGTCACTTAGAGCAGAACATGGCATACAGCAGTTACTCAATGAAGTTTATTGATCACATGAATGAAGGCATGGTTTAAAAACTACTTCTTTGAAAAGAAACTATCATTGGCATTATTGATCATTAAAAAGAAATAAGGCATAAGAACAATGTTAAGAATGAAAAAACGGACAAAGGAAACAATCAACAAAACTGAAAGGCAACCTACGGAATGAGAGAAAATATTTGCAAATGACATATTGGCTAAAGGACTAGTCTTCAAAATCTATAAAGAACTTATCAAACTCAACACCCCCAAATTAAAAAAAAATGGGCAGAAGACATGAACAGACATTTCTTCAAAGAAAACCTACAAATGGCTAACAGACACATGAAAAAATGCTCAACATCACTCATTATCAGAGAAATACAAATCAAAACCACAATAAGATACCACACCTGTCAAAATGGCTAAAAGTAACAACTCAGACAACAACAGATGTTGGTAAGGACACAGAGTAAGGAGGACCCTCTTACACTGTTGGTGGGAATGCAAACTGGTGCAGCCATGCTAGAAAAGAGTGTGGAGGTTCCTCAGGAAATTAAAGACAGAGGAACCCTATGATCCAGCAATTGCACTACTAGGTATTTGCCAAAGGATAAAAAAGTACTGATTCGAAGGGGCACATGCACCCCAATGTGTATAGCAGTACTACCAACAATAGCCAAATTATGGAAAGAGCCCAAATGTCCACGGACTGATGAATGGATAAAGAAGACGTGAGACATATATGCAATGGAATATTACTCATCCACGAAAAAGAATGAAATCTTGCCATTTGCAACAATGTGGATAGAAGTAGAGCATATTACACTATGTAAAATAAGTCCGTCAAAGAAAGACAAATACCATATGATGTCATGCATATGTGGAATTAAAGAAACAAAAAGATGAATATAGGAGAAGGGAAGGAAAAATAAAATAAGGTAAAAACAGGGAGGGAGGTAAACCATAAGAAACTCTTAATTGTAGAGAACAAACTGAGGGTTGCTGGAGGGGAGGTGTGTGGGGGGATGGGCTAAATGGGTGATGGGTATTAAAGAGGGCACTTGTTGGGATGAGCACTGGCTGTTGTATGTAAGTGATGACTCACTAAATTCTACTCCTGAAACCAATACTATACTATACGTTAACAAACTTGAATTTAAACAAATCTTGGAACTGGGGCGCCAGGGTGGCTCAGTTGGTTGAGCGTCCGACTTCGGCTCAGGTCATGATCTCACAGCTTGCAAGTTCAAGCCCTGCATCAGGCTCTGTGCTGACAGCTCAGAGCCTGGAGCCTGCTTCTGCTTCTGTGTCTCCCTCTCTCTCTGCCCCTAACCAACTCACATTCTCTCTCTCTCTTAAAAATAAATAAACATTAAAAAAAAATTAAACACAATCTTGGAAGGAAAAAAAAAGAATGAAAAGAGGGATATGACTTTAGATATAAGAAAATAATACAAAGCATTTTATGCAAAATTTTTTGAAATTTAGATGAAATAAATGTTCTAGAAAAAAATACCAAAAGTGACTCAATAAAAATACAAAATGTGAATACACCAAAAACTACTGAAGAAATTAGAGTAAAAACTCCCTCCAGGCGCCCCTGGGTGGCTCAGCTGGTTAAACGTCTGCCTCTTGATTTCAGCTCAGCTCATGATCTGATGGACTGTGGGTGAGTTGGAGCCCCGCTACTACTCTGCACTGATTGTGCTTGGGATTCTCTCTCTGCCTCCTGCTCCCTCTCCCTCCACACTTCCCCTGCTTGCACATGTGTGCGTTTGTACATGCACCTATGCGCGTTTGTACATGCACCTATGCGTGCAGTCTCTCTCTCAAAAATAAATAAACAAACAAACAAACATTAAAAAAACCCTCACTCCATATCTTCAGGTCAATAAGGCGTTACAGGTGAGTGTTAAACCTTTATAAAAAAGATAACTCCACCTTATACAAATTATATCATAAAATAGAAAGTTCTCAACCTCATTTTTTGATGATGCTATAATTTGGATCCCAGAAGACCAGAAATGTATGAAAACAATCAGTACAAACCAATCTTGCTTATGGATATGCATGGAAAAAAAAACCTAAATTAAATATTAGCAATTTGAATCTAGGAGTGGACTAAAACAAAGTATTGTTTATCCAAGTACATCAAAGATGGCTTTACATGAGGATACCTATCAATATAATGTCATCATTAACAGATTAAAGGAGAAAAATAGCAATTAAACAATTATGGTTTTAGTATAGAAATAAGCAAATGGAACAGAAGGAAAAGACTACCCACACGCGAATGGAATTTTAGTATATGACACATAAATAGGGGAAGAATACATTACTCAATAGATGGTATTGACACAATACGCTACTATTTTTTAAAAAAATAGATCCCTACTTGACACTACCAATGAAAATACATTTCAGATGAATAAAACATCTAAATGGAAAAAGTGAAAGTTCAAACATTTTAAAAGACATTGTAAGAGGGGCGCCTGGGTGGCGCAGTCGGTTAAGTGTCCGACTTCAGCCAGGTCACGGTCTCGCGGTCCGTGAGTTCAAGCCCCGTGTCGGGCTCTGGGCTGATGGCTCAGAGCCTGGAGCCTGTTTCCGATTCTGTGTCTCCCTCTCTCTCTGCCCCTCCCCCGTTCATGCTCTGTCTCTCTCTGTCCCCCAAAAAATAAATAAACGTTGAAAAAAAATTAAAAAAAAAAAAGACATTGTAAGAGATTATGATGTTGGGATAGTTTTTTTTTCTTAAGCCAGGTACTGAAATGTAAACGTTAAAGGAAAAATTTGGTTAATATGACTACAGCAACTTGAATACTTCATCTGATACATAAAACTCAAAAGGCAGGACAAACTAGAAGCTTATAATTTGCAACACATTTAATTGAAAAATTGTCACTATCATGAAAAAAGTTATATAAACTCCCACAAATCAATAGGAAAAAGACTATCAATCTATTAGAAAAATGGACAATAATCTGCAAGGACAAGGCACTAAGTGTTGGCACAGCTACAGAGATATGCTCCTACATGTCTCACATAGTACAAATTGCAGCAACCGTTTTCAAGAGCAATTTGTTAATGACTACTGTTTAAGATGTGTCTACATGAAGTTCAACAGTTTTATTTCTAGTTATATGTTCCAGAGAAATTTTTGTACACACACATATGCAAATATGTTCACTGGACCACTGTTTCTAACAAGAAGAATTAGGCGAAATCTACATGTCTATCTCTTGATAGCTAACAAATGGGAGCAATAAATAACATTATATTCATATTCATACCTGTGCATACAGAAGAACAGTTTAAATCAGTGAACTAAAGGTATAAGTAAGTATCAAGCTGGAATAACCATTATCAACAATAAACATGTTGATTAAATAAGCAAATTGTGGAAGGGTAGGTACATTTACAGAAATTAATACTCTGTGGCTTGTGAAGGGTATAAAAACATGGATGGAAAGGATACACACTAACCTTTATAATATGGAGGAGTAGGAAGGGGAGTTGCACTGTGCTTATGGTATATTTTTCTTTTGAGAAAAAAAAACTAAGGAAAAAAATCTAATGTTTTCACTTGTTGGACTTTGGCTCAGTCATGTTCAGTGACATAAGCCTGGAACAGGTTGTGCTTAAAGAGATTGGTCCTTGATGACAGAGAAGTCTTAACAATGGGGCAGGGCAAGGCATCAGCAGATGATTAGGATACATCCGATGTGTTAGATAAGTCTGGTCATGTACACGTAGACCTTACTACTGGGAAAATAAGGTTAGGGGCAGGATGTAGACTGGGTCAGACGAACAAAATGAAAAATAAAAGGATACTAAAACCAACTTTAAGGATATTAAAGTCAATTTAAAATCTTTTGGAAAGATAGCCACAAGTAAGTAAGCAATCAATCAAGAAAGAATGGTGAAGCAGATCTTGGTAAGTACAATTTTCTTACAAAAACTAGGACTGTAATGTAGGCTGGCCTTGACTCTGTTTAGAACTCTAGGTTCTGTGGGGTAAGTCCTCCATCTAGCTTTATGTAGATTACGAGGTATGAGGGAGAGGAGGAAGAGTGGAGTTGTTCATAGTGTCAAGGATCTGGGTAGAAATCCTTCCCCACACCATGATCCATACAGCCTCAAAACAGATTCAGAAGCAGGGAGGTACAATGCTGATCTTTATTAATACATCTGTCTTTCTACTTCTTTTTACAAGAAACAAAAGCAGAGAAAAGTTGATATGCAGCCATTCACTGGTTTAGAGAGTTCAAAACCAAACCAAACCAAACCAAACCAAACCAAACCAAACCAAACCAAACCCTGGATCTGAGTAGCAAGTGAGTCTCTTGGTCTTCCGGCACACATGCACACTGTTATTTAAGAAATCCTGATTTAGAAAACAAATTCTATTAATGACAAAAGACAGTCGGCTGTCTTGGTTAAGCTTAGAAACCAGCAGGCTCTTTAAAAAGTTCTTTGTAAGATTCAGTATTTGCCACAGCAACAATATTGTCAATAAATTAGACTTACTATTGTACAACACAGGAAAAAGCAGTGTTCCTTGTTTATCTTTGGCCACTGTTTACTTTTAGCTCTGCTGTGGGAAAGAGAACCAAACAATGCTAAGCTTTTCCTTAGTGAGATCCTGATTAGATGGCCTGGACCAATGCATAAAGCACAATATACTAGAGCAGGAGAACAACCTTAAAATCCTTGTTGTCCCCTCCCCGGCAAGTCACTGTGTCTGTCCTCAGCACAGAGCAGAGTCTTTTCACATCAGGAACTTCCCTCTTTCCACCGAGCTCCTGTTCCAACTAATCCAATAACCTTCTTCACTCCCTTTCTCATACAGGTACCATTATCTTTGCATATTCTGGGCAGGCCTTGCCTTGCTCCTGAACAAGGAAATCCACCTACCATATCTCAACTTGCCAGCATTACAAATTAACAGAATCACCAAAGGAGGCATTGCAAAGAATGTGAGATTTAATCTATGTTTTTAACCTGGGTTCTATGATGAGGCTTAGGGGCTCAAGAACTTCAATGAATTTATGCCTGCACATTTCTCAAGAGAGTGAGTTCTGAGCTTTATTAGATTATCAAAGAGGTTAGCAACCATTATTTAGTCCATTAATTATTTTATGGTTTGGAAAATGAAGAACTGAGAGTGTTCCTTTCCTCTAGTTAGTTCATTAATGGCAGAGAAACGAATAGTTTCCTAGTCTGTGGGCTTTTGATCCTACCCTCATGCTATAAGAGCTGAGGTTAACTTGTTTTTATGAAAACATTTATTCTTATTGATAGATTAGGCATTTTAACTGAGGCCTTCAGTGTTCCCATCCCCCACCTACCAGGTGTTTCTGGCATCCCCCTAAAATCCACTCACAGCACAGATGGCTGCCTATGAGTTCGGGAATTTTCATGTTCAAAGTGCTGTTAAACCTCCTTAGTAAGAGCTTCAACACTAAAAACATTCCCTCTATTAACTGAAATCCAAGGAGACGCCAATACAAATTGTATACTGTATACCAGTAATGTATACTTATTTCCTTCTACTCCTCAATATCAAACACAGAGGTTTAATCTTGAATTTTTCCATTTTCCAGGGCTTATGTTGAAATACAGGGAAAAGGCATTGTACCAAAAGAGGAAACGGTATTATTTAATAATTAAATTGCCGGATTTAAAAATAGTAGTTTGGTTAATATTTACAAAGCACCAAAGTGGTTTTATGATCTTTGGCTGTTTTATTTTTTAAAGGCCATTGTTTTATGCCCTGCTCCAATAAAATACATTTCATTTGCTGGTATCACACCCAGTCTGTTGTAAAGCATTTACAAACATGGAATCTTGTTTGTGAGGGCCATGCCTTAAAGCAGACCTTGAAGCAGGTTCGCATCCCAGCTAAGCCACATGCTGGCTGTGTTATGCATGCAAATTTTATGTAGGTACTTTGTGCCTCAGTTTTCTCATTTCTAAAATGGAGATGATAATAATCGTATGCACTTTACAGCAGCGCTTTGTACTAAGCACATAATAATTATATTTAATTAATATTTAAATTAATAATTATTATTAGATGGCATTTCTTTGGTTATCACTCATCAAAATAATGTGCCCAATTCTTCAAAATTGTCACCTCTGTCCTGTTAAGAACTGAAGAGCTTTCACGCATTGAAGCTAGCCTGCCAAACTTTTCAATGCACTATGCTTTATTTTTTAATTTATTTATTTTTAAAGTTTTTATTTAATTATTTTGAGAGAGAGAGAGAGAAAGCACAAGCAGATGAGGGGCAGAGAGAGAGGAAAAGAGAATTCCAAGGAGGCTTCACTCTGTCAGCACAGAGCTGGACACCAGGCTCAAACTCATGACCTGTGAGATCATGACCTGAGCCAAAATCAAGAGTCAGATGCTTAAGTGATTGAGTCACCCAGGCACCCCAGCCTTATGTTTTAACAGTATATCCAGATTTCCTGTACCAACTGCAGCGGAACAACACCACTAAAATAGGGTCATTTCAGTTCCCCAGCTGGGCTATCAATGGAGATAACTGGAATACATGCAAAGGTCCATTATGGAAATGAGAATCCGGGTCTATGTAGTTGCTGACTGGTGAGGACCCTGGTTTGCAGGTTGCCATTCTGAAGGTGTACCGAGGCGTGGCAGAAAGGATGCACTACCGGCTCTCTTTTGCCCATGGCCCTCTTAAGAAATCAGCTAGAACAGCCATCTTATTTGAGAGCCTGCCTTTCCTTGATGACTCTCACTACAGAAAAAAAATTGTATTCGAAAGTAATCATATCCACTGTTCCAACTACATGTCCACAAAGGTGACACATTAAATCAATTACACTACATTTTTTATTGTAAATCAATCCCAAGTTCTTTTAAAAGGTACTTATGTGTCCCTTTTGATAACTGGTATTAAAATGATTCATTATCAGGCTTAGGTAAGACATGGCCTTAAAATCTTCCTTGTGCCCCTAGGCAACTTTGTTTTTGCAATATGCAAGCTCCTGATTTTGTTCCTGACTAACTGTGTGATTTTTAAGCAAGTTAGTTGAGGTCTGCATGGGGAAGGAGACTATGCCCAGAAGAAGGGGTAAATGGAAAAACAGAAGAGCAAGGGAATGCTCCAGAGAGGAGAAGGAGAATGACGCAGGACAGGAGGGATACTGTAATTTAATGTGTAGCATGTCTTTTACTCTGATGGGTTGGGGATGGTCTCAAGTTTGCCAGGGTAGGTCAGACAAGCTTGCAATAGGCAATCAACTTTCCTAGTCTAATAAGAGCTCAAAAAGCTGCAGTTTATAATTCAGAAGCAGCAATGGAAACTTTAAAGCCATTTATCTTGGCACAATTCCCAGGGAAGTTGACGTGGAGACCCACTGGCTGTGCACACCATTCTGTGCAATTTGATGCTTTTCATTTGGTAGAATTTTGTTGCCAAGGCTACTGTATCAAGTTTCTGAAATTTTAGTGGATGTAAATTGTCTCATCTGTCACTTAGCCTGGCAAAAAATTTAAAGGGCATGCTTTCTATCGAAAGGAAAGACTTACCCTCTTTAGCCCATTATGCAACAAGCTGCATTCTAAACACCATGGAAATGTCCATGCTGTAGTTTGCGTCTTTGAGAACAAACTGACTTTTTTTTAAACTAAAAAAGAAAAGTTTTAGTGGGACCTCGTTCCTCTTATTTTGAAATGTGCACACATTCAGAGGGATTATCTAGGGATTAAGAATTTTATTTTGTATCTTTTAGTCATTTTGTGTAGTTGTTCAGTTTCTAAAAATTTGTGTGTAACTGGGGCGCCTGGGTGACTCAAATGGTTAAGAATCCGACTTTGGCTCAGGTAATGATCTTGCGGTTCGTGGGTTTGAGCCCCACATCAGGCTCTAGGCTGGCAGCTGGGAGCCTCGAGCCTGCTTCAGATTCTGTGTCTCCCTCTCTCTCTGACCCTCCCCCCCCACTCTGTCTCTCCCCAAAATAAAATAAAAGCATTTAAAGTTTTTTTAAAAAACTGTACGCAACTGAGTTACTTTTAGTTAAATCTCAGGAGAGAAATAAATCAGTGCTGATGTATACAGGCTGTAAACAAAATAATGTTCTCAAACTCTAAATGTTGGTAGACTAAGGAGAGTAGAGTTAGGGCTTCTTAATCTACTAAAATAATTCAAGGAATACAGAGATCGCTTCCCTTTCTAAAACAGGGTATTATTAACATGGACTTCCTTTCTTCAACTAGACTGAAAGTACTCAAACCTTCTGTTTCATTGCCATTCTTCTCTGTCTCAAAATCATCATACGCTAGACAAGGCTACGAGCATGAAGGAAGAAATGGCTAAGAGCAAACAAGAGACTAAAGAACTAAGACAAAGTGATGCTACAGGCTTGAGTGTCTAGAGAAGAGGAATTCTCTGGCTGCATGTGAGAATCAGCTGGGGAGTTTTTAGAACATCCTCATGCTTGGGCCCTTGGTCCTAGGTGTAGAAACTGGGTTAGGATTGGGCCTATGCATCAGTACAGCAGTCTGCCCTTATCCATGGGGATACGGTTCCAGACCTCCAGTGGGTGCTTGAAACCATGGACAGTACCAAACCCTAAATATACTATGTTTTTTCCTACACATACATACCTCGGATAAAGTTTAATTTACAAATTTGGCACAGTGAAAGATTAACAATAACTAACAACAAAATAGAACAATTATAACAATATACTATAATAAAAGTTATGTGAATGTGGTCACTCTCTTTCTCAAAATATCTTATTATACTGTTTTCACCCTTCTTCCTGTGATGATATGAGATGATGAAGTGCCTACTTGATGGGATGAAGTGAGGTCTCAGTGATGGAGGCATTGCGATCTAGGGTTAGGCTACTAGTAATCTGATGATATGTCAGAAGGAGGATCATCCGTTTCTACACTGGGGTGGACCATGGTGGACTGAAGCCACGGAAAGAGAAACTGGAAGGAGGGCAGCTGTACTAGGTTTACACAGCTTTCTGCTGGTGTGTGTGCTTGGCTGAGGGGCCAATACGCTGAAGTTACCCTCTGCAGGAGTGGGACTGAACGACTCTAATTCAGAACCCTTCTCAGGCAGGAGGATACAGGAGCGTGGGGAAGCCCTTGGTTGGCCTCACATAGTGGGTCTCCTTTTGGCCCTGCTGTTGGAATAGGGGTCCAGTGCAGAGACCCCCTCATCCCAGAAAACAGGAACATGGTTGGAGACAGGACTGCCTCCTAGCCCAAGATACAAGGCACATTCATGGAGAATCTGGTGCTAAACTATTCAATGACCTGCTTCTGGGTCAAGAATTTGTACCTAGAAGAGTAGCTCCCTCACTGCAATCTGTTGAAAGTCAGAGTGGCCCCTGGCCATCAAGTCACCCCTGGAGCTTGGGTGTGGCCCAGGATCCCTTTGGGATTATGAGATAGAAACCATGGGTAGGAATATGATTTATGTTTCTATACCAGATATCAGAAAGCATTTCCAAGTGTGTTTCACTTACTATTCCAGCAACTAAACCCTGAAATGTCCAGAAAAATTAACCCTAGCTCAGAAATTAAACAAAAGATTAGGAGAGAAAACATACACCTTTTTAATCTGAATATATAACAACAATTCTATTTCTGGTATCAGGTCCTTGTTTCCCATTAACGTCTTTGTCAACTCACTTTTATCACTTCTTCAGACTATCACACTTTTAACCTGGGCTCAGGTGTCCCACCCTCTCTTCTGTCCAGGAAGAGCTGCAGGTTAATCTAAAGGCTCAGAACATGTAAATGCTTGCAATAATCTCATAGTTTAGCCACCCGCCCCCTACAGAGTTTTTCATCACAAGAGTGTTTTTAATATTTAAACACTGGCTTATTAACTGTAAAACTGTAACATGTAAGTTTGCTTATAAATAAGAGTTTCTGTTTAAGGATCAATCCCCCTCTAAAATCACTAGGTCTTAGTTTATCTGAAGGATCTTCAATAGGGAAAAAGAAATCATTTCTATTTTAACTCACACAAAAAGGAAGTAAGACCCGAGACAACAGGGAGTTTAAAAATTATAGAAATATCCATAGGACCCCTAATTTCCTTTCAAAAGTCCCAGGATTTCACACCTAAATTTAGTAATTTTTAGCTCTTTTGTCTCCTTTTAATGTAACACCTTAAAATAGCAACACAGAATGCTTCATGCTGAAACTATAACTTGTAAACCTGTTGGAACAAATTCAGTCCTCACATTAAGCAAACTAAATTACTATATTCATCTACTCCTAAAATTCTCCCCACAAGTAATCGAGCTTATCTGTGACCCTATTCTAGTTACTCATAAGCGAGGGTGGGGTTCCATAAACCCACACAGTGGAAATACTTGAAGGATTTATGAGCCTATAAATGGATGTTAGCCATTTCAAGAAAACCCAGGCCAAGTCAAACTCAGCTGTCTGTATTTAGCCTTGATTACAGGGGTTACACAAATAAGAACCCAAATGTATCCAGGACTTAGAAAAGTTAGAGGTTTTCCTTTCCCTAAATGTTAAAGTACAGGGGTACTCTCTACTGAGCCTCTGAATCAATTTTTTTTCCCTTGTCGTATTTTCATGGCTGAGAGAGAGACAGAGAGAGAGAGAGAGAGAGAGAGAGAGAGAGAGAGAGAGAGAAAGAGGGGGGAAAGTTCTTAGGAGTCACAGAAATTTTTTGTAGCTCAACTATTCAACTCTCCCAGATGATAATATTAGTGGTTCTTCCCATCTGGCTCCTTAGACATTCTACAAGCATCTGAGAGTACCTAAGCTTAAATCTAGTTTTAGCGGAAACATTATGCTGAACTTGGCTGTAATCTCTACTCCTAAGTATCTGTATCAGAGAGCCTAGATTGCATGATCTATAGAGCAGATAGCATCTGCTATGGTTGAATCAGGCAGAGAAGGCTAGGAGAAAGATGATTATGCCATTTTAACTAGTTCAAGATGGAACTGTTTTGAGAACTGTGATTACCGTATGAACCATTCGATTTTTAGGGGGGGTCAAGTTGAAAATATTTTGAGTTGTAGGCAGTATCAACTGCTTGCATGATTTTAGAATCCTTGTGATTACTGTATGAACCATTCCATTTTTGGGGGGGTCAATTTCAAAATGTTTTGAATTACAATTCAGCTACCAACTGCTTGCATGATTAGAATCCTTGACTATATTCATACCTTCAGTTGCCATTTTTTCTGACTGCAGAGCACCCTAATCGTGGTGCTGAACCACTCTCATGAGTAGGCAGTCATTTGAAAAATAACCTTCACTGGCTTTTCCCTGGATATACATCATTGCTCACATAAAGCACTAGACCTGGATTCCCAGTGTTCCAGCTCCTCCAGGTGCAGATGAGAGCACACCTACTACCAAACACTACCCTTCTTTTACAAGACAATTTGGAACTGGCTGGTCTCTTCCAAAAAGCCAGGACAAGGGTGACTATGAATCTGTGCCACACAGATGTAATGATCTGGGAGTGCAACCACACTTTATCTACTTGCTGCCATTCTTTCAGGAGAGCCAGTGTGATTTACGCTTACCTCTGTTTTGCACTTCCTTGGTAAAGACTCACATGAAAGCTAGTGAGATGAGGTAGGACTATTTCATATAGGAAATGTGGAAGATAAGCAGTCTCTCACCTGGTTCTCTTGTGGGCTTAATTAGGTCCCTGATTCTTTCATGGGCACAGAAATTATTAGTCTTGGCTTTGATTTCCCCACCTAATAGAAATAAAGCTGAGTTCATTAAACCATTTGATCTGCTTCCAGCCACTCAAATTGGATTTTATGGACTTAACTTTGTAAATACAACATCGTGAGAAGATTGAGAGAAAAATAATACCATCAAGAGGAAGACAGTAGGCTTCAGCTAGGATTCAAGTCATATCTTACATAATGATGAATGAAACTGACAGGTTTATGCCATTTTGCATCAGAGCCCTTCAAAAAAATCAGTTGTGACAGTTGTAATTGACATTCTTGAAATAAGACAAAAATTACGTTAGATAAAATATTTTCTTTTGCAATTCAAAGTCCCAACAATAATTAATGGACTTAAACCACTAATTTCTGTCTCTTTCTGTAGTATTTGTTTTAAATTTATATTACAATTTTGAAAATATATACAAAGGACTTAAATGATAAAGCAAATTCTCATTTATAAACTAGTAAACTGAGAATAAATACGCTTGAGGAAATACTGTGTATTCCAAATTAAGTGACCTTTAATGAAAAGATTTCTCTTATTTGAATTATGATACAGGTAGTACAAGAACTAACTTGTCCCCAAAATGAGTAGCTCTTAAATAATATCTCAGAGATTTAGATGTCAAGGCAATAACATTCAGTAGGTTTAAGTGTCCTTTACAATGTCTCCTACTGGTTCATTCTTCCTCCCCAGTGTCTTCTCAGTGTCTCAATTGCTATCAAGCCCCTCTGCCTTCCAACTAAAATGCCCGCCCATTTCTCAGCCTTGCAGACTTCCTGAGTGACATACGCAATGGCAGCTGGTCTTTCACACATGCCTTGCTCTGTCTCACAGTCTGCAAATGCCAGAATGGGTTCCAGGCAGTGGCAAGATGGAAAGAACACAGACTCAGTCCAGAGTCAAAGCCCTGATTCTGTCATTTTTTACTCACGTACCTTGGCACAAATCACTAAAGGTCTTTAAGTTCCAGTCTTTACCTGAAAACTTAGGATAATGATACCTCATCTATTTGAGAATCAAGTAGGATAATTTACATGAAAGTAGTTACCAAAGTGGAAAGTCACATATAAATGGAAGCTATTTAACAAGCTCTTTTCTCTGTGACCAGCTGATTAGATAATGAAGGCCAGTAAATATGCCAGAACTAAGAAAGCTGCATAGTTTAGAGGGCTGAGCATGGAACTGGACACATGTTGGATTCTGGGTCCCACTCTTTGGGATCAAGGCCAGCTTACAAAAGCACACACCCATGGCAGCCTGACAAGAACGATTACTGTAACCTGCCCAGAAATAACATAAACCAGCTAACATTAAACAGATAGTAGCATCATATGCAATCTAGGGGGAAGAAATCAGCCATCCTTCCATAACTATAAGCAATATAGTTAGAAACATTATCATATTTTCTGTCAACTTTTCTTAAATATGACCTATATCGATCAGCAAGGCTTAGATAGGTCCAATTATTTGAAAAGAATTTTAAAGTTCCACCTGCTTAAATGGTAATTATATAAGGAGAAAGTATCAGAAACCAGGGAATGGGAGAGGTACAGAGAGTAGGAAATGCCTAGCCAAACGAATGAGAAAATTCTCTGACAGAGAAGAATTAGATTTCTTTCCATATGTATTTAGTTATGCAAATCTGAAGAGTTAAAATGTAAAGAACTACAAATATTTACCCTTTTATCATTTTTTCTTTTTGTTTATTTATTTATTTTTGAGAGAGAGAGAGAGAGAGAGAGAGAGCACAAGCAGGGGAGAGGCGGAGACAGAGAGGGAGGCATAGAATGAGAAGCAGGCTCCAGGCTCCGAGCTGTCAGCACAGATCCCCATGTGAGGCTTGAACCCACAAACTGTGAGATCATGACCTGAGCTGAAGTCGGATGCTGAACCAATTAAGCCACCCAGGCATCCCAAAATATTTACCTTTTTAAAGGCAATGTGGAATTTTTACCAATAATTTTTACCAATAATTATTTTATTTCAGTGACATCTATCACTGAGAATCCCAGGAATTGTATAAATAAAAGAATAAAGCAGTTCATAATCATCAGATTCCAATGCAAAAGATGGAGACCTAATGGCGTCATTTCTATTTTCCATTCAGAGAAAGAACCTAAGTAAATTAATGGCACAGCAACACGCAAGCCACCACATCTGTTACCATTAGCCAAGGGTGCAAAAGAGCAATCTTCAAGTTGGTTTCATTTTGCACTAAAGTGTGACATATTTATCAAATAGTTTAAGGCCAGAAGAGATGATTAAAAGTGTTCTAAGAAGGGTCATCTATGCCAGATGAAAGTAGACAGCAATCCTAAGGATGGATGTCAGGGGCACCTGGGTGGATCAGCCAGTTAAGCATCCTACTCTTGATTTTGGCTCAGGCCATGAGCTCACAGTTTCTTGAGTCTGAGTACTGTGGCGGGCACTGTGCACTGACTGTGAGGATCCTGCTTGAGATTCTCTCTGTCCCTCTCTGCCCCTCTCCGTTCATGCTGTTTCTCTCAAATAAATAAACTAAAAAAAAAAAAAAAAGGGTGGATGTCAGAAAGATCTCAACTAATTCCCCTACGTTTCGTAACCCTAGGACTGCATTCATATAGATTTTTACATACTACTTTCTTATTATCATAGCTGACCTCACTCTTCACTGCTCTAAGGATGGACCCTTACCTGGGAAATCAATGTTATCTGCTCCTCTATTCACAGAGATAAGCTGTTCTCTTGACTCCATGAGGCCAATGAAACTCTCATTTAGGACTTTTTGGGGGAACTCTTGAAAGGAGAAAATCGCTTCCATCTGGATGGATAGGCTGAAAGGATGAGAGCCTGAAGCCAGGAGCCATCACTCTGTCACCCTGAAGGAAGCACCCTGCAGTGGTGCGATGACTGAAAGACAATCGCTGTGACAAGGACTCCACCCCTCCATGGTGAAAGTCAGCATGCAGTGACATCCGAACCCTTGGATTCACAATGCCTGAAGCCACTCATTCACAGACAATTACATTACATAATCTTTAAGGCTTACACCATGCCAGTTTGCACTGGGTTTGTCATCTGTATCAGCATGAATTCTGAGTTATCGTATTTTGCCTCATAAAGTGTGGGGATTTTTACTGAATTGCTTTCACTGTGCTTCAGGACACTGTCTTGGAAAGGAATCTCAACGTGACAATTTCATAAAAGGATTTAAAATTCATTTCTCAAGTTTTCTGTATGACGCTACGGTGCATTTTTTCTCTTAGCTGATTTAAGGCAAGTTTAAGAGCGTCTGCTACTTTTTAGAAGGGCAATTCACACCTACAAACCCAACGCAAACACTATCTGAGGTCAAGAGACTGAGTAACATAAATCTCCACTTGTTCTTTCAACACCTCTCTTGAGACTCTGCCAAAAACTTCATTCTACTACGCTGCTATGTAAACCTCCCATATCCAGTTTACTGATGGCACCTCCTGTGGCATCTCTGTCCAGGTCCTGGGACAGCAGAGGGACCTGTTTGTGAAGCTCTGCTGGCTACTCCAGCTGTCTGGAGCTTCAATTAGCAAGTATTTAAGGACAGGAAGAGCTGGCAGAGTATGAAATTGCATTCCAGGAAGCCCACCTGGGACTTTCTGCAGGACATCAGTCTCTTAAAGCAGTCAAGGTCAGGAGGGAAAGGAGAGAGTCCCGCAGAAAAGGTTTTTCTTTTCCTTGCAGGCCAGGTTCTTTACTAAGTCTCTGTATGTGGCTTACTTCTTCTAATAAATATGGAAAACCCAGCATATATTTGGTAGGGCTGATTACAAATACTTCAATAAAATAAATTTGTTTTACACTGTGGCTCAGCATATGACATATATTTCGTACTTCTGAACATGTAATCATTATAGTTTTATTCCTATTAGCAATTTAGTTATATTGACTGATAGGAAGAGATTTTTTTTCCTTTTAAGTGCATACGTTTCAAACTTCAATTTGCATTAGACTCCTCTGAGGGCTGGTTCAGAGCACTGACCTTCATGGCCCACCCCAGACCTGAGGAGTCAGAATCTCTGTAGGCAGAGCCGAGGAATCAGAATTTTCAGGTGAAGCAGTCTGAGAAACGCACACTGAGAAACATTATCCTGGGGGTACATGCACATCCAAGGGCACAAACCCATTTGTACTTTGTCAATCTAATTACCAGCAATTCACATCGTTGCTGCCATCTCCACAACTTGATGCTTTTATCATAATCTCTTATTTATCAAGAGCCACTGAGTTAAAAAGAGTATGCGACATTGCTCTGACTGGTTATTTGCTCTGCAGTCACCCCCTCTATCCCTGCCACAGGAGGATAAAGTGTTCCTGACTCACTGCTGAAGTGGCAGCCCAGTGTGAACAGCTTCAGCTTTCTCACAGGTGACCAACCAAAAGACATCACAGACCCCCATGGATCCGCTGATACATCTTAAAGAGTTCACAAATTTTATTATTATACTTCTGCATATTATATTTATTATTATACATTTTTACCACAGGACTACAGGAATTACCTGATGTATTCTACTTTCTTTACATGAGAACACATTCTGCCAGTTGTGGTCTAAATTTAGTTCACATAGTTTGATAGCTGGTCAATGCTGCATGACAGAACAAGGTCTCTTATGAAAAACACATATATATGTCAAAATTGGAAGGTTAGCAACAACATATAGAAAAAGGCTCCTCATGAGTCACATATACCCTTCCTGAAAGCCACACTTATAATAAATCATGCTTGAAATATATATTAATTCTCCTGAACTGCTGGGTAGCACTGAATGTAATGGAACAACAGTTTCATAAATGGTTTTCCCATTGGAACTCCTCACATTATATCCCAGACATACCTAGGGTTTACAATTATATGACAGTCTTAGGGGCGCCTGGCTGGCTTAATTGGTAGAGCATGTGACTCTTGATCTCAGGGTTGTGAGTTCGAGTCCCCTGTAGAGTTTACTTAAAAAAAATTAATAAATAAAGTCTCTTTAAAAAAAAAAAGGGCACCTGGGTGGCTCACCTGTTAAGCATCTGACTTTGGTTCAGGTCATGATCTCACAGTTCATGAGCTCAAGCCCTGCTTTGGGTAAGCACAAGCCTTGCTTCGGATGAGCCCTGCTTCTCTCTCTCTCTCTGTCCCTCCTGGGATTGTCTCTCTCTCCCTGCCCCTCCAGGGACTGTCTCTCTCTCTCCCTGCCCCTCACTCACATGTGCCCTGTCTCTCTCTCAAAAAAATAAATAATTTTAAAAAGATATAATATATGACAGTTTTGATTAATGCCACAGTCCTCTTCTCTGTTTTTCCCTCTTTATCCTTCCCTTTGCAACCCTGTACCTTCTCTCTTTTTACTATCACTGGGAATAATGTCTCAGACTGTTTTTATTACCATACATCCAATGACTCCTAATCCATTTTGGCATATAAAAGGTACTTAATAAATACTTATTGAATGAATGAATAAACGAATGAATAAATGAACAACGGCTCTCTCTGCTTTGGTCACATTATCTTTCATTCCATTTAGCTTTACTCGGTCTGTCTCCATTCAAGCTGAAGTGAGCGAGAGTACATTCGCATCACTGGCCACAGGATACCTAAAGCTCCTCAACCTGGCTCTTGGCATGCTTATGGGATTAATGTCTGATCTTGTGGAATGGAGAATGGTTTTCATAAAATAAGGGTCAGCTTTTCCCCTCCTCCCAAAGTTTTGAGGTTTTCTCTTCTTTAATAAATAATAGGCTTAAAGAAATTGAGATAGAAAAAGAGGCCAAGAAACATCCCAGGCTCATAAGTGTGGATCCATGTGTGGGGGAATTTGTCTCTGCACTTGTGTGTACATGCGTCTGTGAATCTTTGCAGGGGCTGAGAGCTGAGGTGGTGGCTGTAAAAGCAAGCACCCTCCAGAGTCTGGTAATTAATTTTTCTTTTCTTTTCTTTTCTTTTCTTTTCTTTTCTTTTCTTTTCTTTTCTTTTCTTTTCTTTTCTTTTCTCTTCCTTCATTCTTTCCTTTTCTTTCTTTCTTTCTTTCTTTCTTTCTTTCTTTCTTTCTTTCATAAAGACTTTTTTTTTTTAATTTTTTTTTTCCCAACGTTTATTTATTTTTGGGACAGGGAGAGACAGAGCATGAACGGGGGAGGGGCAGAGAGAGAGGGAGACACAGAATCGGAAACAGGCTCCAGGCTCTGAGCCATCAGCCCAGAGCCCGACGCGGGGCTCAAACTCACGGACCGCGAGATCGTGACCTGGCTGAAGTCGGACGCTTAACCGACTGAGCCACCCAGGCGCCCCTAAAGACTTTCTTTTTAAGTACCCTCTATACCCACTGTAGGGCTCGGACCTACAACCCTGAGATCAAGAGTCGCATGCTCTACCCACTGAGCCAGCCAGGCACGCCCAGGGTCTGGTAATTTCTGAGGAACTTCCCACCACTCAGTGTCTACAGCCAAACAGATGATCAATAAATCTTTGGGCTGAATGGATAAAAGATTTTTTGTTCCTGTTGTAAAGGCAAAGTATGCGTCAAATCAGTCAATTAAAGGCTGATTAGAAATTACAAAGAGATGTACGTTTGAGCCATCTCAATGTTAAACATTTATGAACACACTTGATCACTTATCTTGTCTAAGGCAGGGAACAACTGCTTCTTATTTTCTATTATTCCCTCAGCATCAGAGCACTACTTGACACATAGTAGGCAAGTAAAGTAACAGGGAGAGAGACAGCTACACAAATGATGCGAGCAATTCTGTAAGTGTCATGAGTATTCAAATAAACAGAAAGCTATTCATAGGAGAGAGAGCCTGCCTATAATGAAAAGGAAGCAAGGCTTCTAGAAGGTAATAGAATTAAACCCCAAGGTATACACAAGATTTTAACAGACAGAGAGGCAGGAAAGGAAGACTGAATGTGATTTATGAAAATAAACGGTATAAACAAATGGGTAGAGTAAGGAAAGAATAAGGTGTTGGAAGGGGAATAATAACAAGCATCCCAAGTAGACTGGAACAAATGAAATGTCTAACAGTCACAGACCAAGCTGAAAAGGTATCAAGGGACACTGAAAGTTAGGCTAAGGGAAATCACACTTTATTTAGGAGTAAGTAGGAAAGTGATCCCCAGAAGAATACCGGTAGGGGACGGCAGACCAACCTGGCCTCAATTACAGGAAAACTGGGGAGCCAGCTAAGTACTGGACTTGTTTTTATTTCAGTATTTCAGGTCATAGATTTAAGGGCCGGTAGTGGGCATGGAATGAAAAAGTCAAATGAGAGACATACCGTAAAGAAAGAATCAGAAACAAGAGGGGATTTTGCCAGATGTGAAGAGTGGAGGGTGGGGAATCGAGTCAGGTAAGTTCAGATACCTGGAGGAAATCACAATTGAAGGAGATGATGGCTCATTTCCCAGGGAGGAAAGTGTTTTCGTTTAAATGGATAGATCAGTTCAGTGCTACTACTATCAATGGAATGAGACTCAATACTAATAAAGTGCGAAACCTGTCTGTTAGCACCACTTTTTTACTTCTTGCCCGACCAAATCTCCGTAGAAAAAGATTGTAAAAGGACAACATATGCCATGTCATAGACAAACAGAACAATGAGTGTAGTGAGAAATTTAACATTCATCATTTCCTAGTAAGATGAGCAATGCTGTATACACACACAATACACAAAAGTAAACATTCTTTACATAACAGTGTTTTACATGAATGAGGAAGAATGTAGAGTGAACTCTCCTAGGATCTGGGCAGTCATGTTTTTTTACCATTCATGTGATCGTGATGAACCTAGGAAACTATGGAAGAAGGGAAAGTGGATGCAGAATTGTGAAGGGAAGTTTAATCCAAGATATCAGGAAAGAACCAGAAATGACATGTTGGTTACCAAAGTGTTCAAATTAAGTTATTCCTCCTTCAAAAACAAAATAAATGGAAATAAAATTCAGTGAAGACTTCAACAGAAAGGTAACAAGGAGTTAGATATTTGCCAAGTTCTCCCATTTATAAAGCTTTTAAGGTGCCACATTTTTTTGGCTTTAAACATTTTTTTATTATGAAAGTAGTGAAGTTTGTGATAAACACAATCAGAAGACTCCAAAGCAGAAAGTAAAGGGCTTCTGATACCCACGACCCACCCCATTCCCCAGAGATAAACCACTGCTAGTGGTTTGATGTATATTGTTACAAATTTCCTTTACGTATATAACATAAGTAATATAAAAGGATTTTAGTAAAATATGTTGCTATCTGTTTCTAAGAAATCATTCATTTATCAAACACTGAGTAATTGTGCACTATGCTGAGAATCCAAAGTCAAATAATGTCTGGATTTCATTTTCAGGGAATTTACAGCCTACTGGGAAAGAGAGAGAAGCATGTCAACTATTTCAATACAGAACTTAGTACTGTGGGAATCATTACTTTGTCTAATATTTATTAAATATTTCAAACATTTCATAAAGTTTTCAGATACTAAGTTTAATATACTTCAGTTGAATGAAAGGTGATTTCTAGGATGCAAGCACAGATTGATTGATGGAAGATTTTCAGCTTTCTAATGAAGTAGTATGAGTTAGCTAGGCACTCTCAGATATCAGACAAAGTCTCTTTATATTGTGGAGTCACTATCACTTAAGTGTTCATTTTCCAGTGGCTTTAGTATCTGAAAATATCTTTGACTAAATTTTTTCATTTTGTTTCTGGCCCATCAAAAATCTATCTGAACAGGGGTTCCTGGCTGGCTCAGTTGGTAGAGCATGCAACTCTTGATCTGGGAGTTGTGAGTTTGAGCCCCATATTGGGCACAGAGCTTACTGAAAAAAAAAACAACTATCTGGACAAATGTGAACAATGATTTTTCTACTTTGAAATATTCTGTCACTCAGAGGAAAACTAAACTTGACTTACAGTCCAGAAAGAACTACGTCTGTCCAGGGCAAGCAAGAGTCAATGAAAGGTGCCTCAAAGATCATCTCATCTCTGAGAGGAAGACTGGCTTTAACACAGGATTTGTGCTCATTCAAGCATTTCCCCTTCTTTTAGAAGATGGACAGATGTATGAGGTGGCTCTTTTGATCTGCCCTAGGAACTGTGTATGAAACCACCACTTCTCAGAAATGCTGAGTGAGACCATCTTTCAGTACTTTGGAAGCCCAGGTGTCCTGTTCATTTTAGTCCTCTACTAATACCTATTTCTTAACCCAGCTGGTTTTTAGTAACTCACGTTTAAAGACTATTTTGTTTGTGACCCACTACAGACACATTTTAAAAAAGGAGAGGCTGAGATGATGACAGTATATTACTAGGGTGACCCTGATCTAGTCAACATCCGTTTGTTTCTGTGGTGCCTTAATGAAATTCAGAAACCGAAACAACTTGCAGTGTTTCAGAAACACATGGAATATATACTCATAATTCATATAACTACCCTTAATTTACTGAAACATATGTAAATGTATGTGCTTAATTTTCTGATGCTTTTATTCTTTCTCCTTGAGTCCAAATCCCTAGAGGGCTGTGATAGAATGTTTTGAAATCCACCCAATTTAGTGACATAGGCACTATAGTACAACTTAATACACACATTATATAACTTTATTTCATGACAGAACTGACTTGCCTCTCTTTTGCCATTTTAAAATGGAAAAAGAAAACTTAACGTGGATTCTTTTATTAAAATCATATTCAAAAGCTACAGCTTTAACAAAAGAAAATTTCTAGTTACTTCCCAATTTTTGGCTCTAATTATCTATCACAGACAGATATTTATTGTATGACTAAGCACACACAAGCGGTGTGAACATTTGGAATAAAAAATAAAATGTATTCTGAAATCTACCAAGAATATCTGATTTCACATCAAGGGAAGTCGGCAGTAGGTCATTCTTGGGACGTGCCAGAACTATGTGATTCACCCTGTCTCGTTTCAGTTCTCTCCAGTGGGACCAGTAAGTGCAATCTGAGGGCCTGAGTGCAAAGATGGGTTAGCAAAAATGTTATCAGAGGAAGCATGGACAGTTCTGGATACTACATTTATTCTCTTCATCCTTTCCTTGATTAAAGAACATTTTGCAGAGGTTCTGAGAGTGGAAGGTTATAGCTGCTTCCTTTCACCTCACATCTCTATGCCAGAAAAAGTCACGCTTGGAGGAAACTTAGGAAACATGGTCAATAGTCTTTGTGTTACCCTGTGATTTGCCCCAATGGGCAACACATTTTGAACATTTAGATGAATTGAAGACATAGCAAGTCACACACAGACGCAATAGATTATTTGAAGATAACATCAGTATCAACCTAAGGGAAGTATTAGTGTTCCTACACTACTACCAACATATTTTCCGCCCTAGAATCCTCTGAAAATGATTGTTGGAGTCTGTTAACATTTACTTCTAAGGAGCATAGGCTATGCTGTGCAGAGGCTGCCTTGTGCAAGCTCACGAGAGCTGATCATTCAATTTTTCAGAATTTTGTGAACCAGCTGTTAAACACAGCCAGTATTAAAAATTAGGCTTACACTTAATTATATTAAAAGCAAAGTTAAAACTCAAAACTCACCACTTTCTTATTATTTTACTAGGTCTTATTATCACCCATCCATCCACTGTGGAAATGTGGTGGACATGTCATATATGGGGTGCTACCATGCATCTCTTTCCCTCTCCGTGTTTGGTGGTGTCGCATGGGTAGCTTGAAACCAGCCATGAAAACTAGCTAAGGCTACAAATCAGATGTCCCCTGCCCCCAGGAGCCAGTTGTTAAACATTTACCAGCATAAGACTGCAGGGTAGATTCCAGGATTACAAGGAAGAATAAGACTTTGCCTTCATAGAAATTATGACCTAATTGGGAGACAGGTAAATACTTAACTATAAGACATCTTATCATCGATAAGAGGGGTTAAAGGTGTTACAGGAAAAGAAAGATGCAATTAATTTTCTTTGAGGTGTTCTGAGAAGGTTTCATAAAATAAACAGCCTTTGACTAGACCTTAAAAGTTGAGTAAAAATTCATTTAGTAGTGAAGAAGGAAAATGGTCTTCCAAAAAAGAGCAAAGTATGAAATGCCTTGGTATGTTCAAGAAAGGGCTAAATGAATGTCTACAACAGTGTTTCTTAGACTTCTCCACTGAGAACTATTAATGATGAATAATGAATGGGTAATTCTGGTGATTCTTAACATTGTGGCTTGAAAAGGCCTACCGCTCTAAGAAATTTCTTTAATTTTTATCTATTTCACTTTAAAAATTCATTGAAATTTTCCATTACCCCTCTTACATATTTTCACTTGGATAGGGTTCTGTCCTCTTTCCCTTCTCAACAAAACTACCTTTCTTCATTTAAATAAAATTAAACTTCAGGAAGATGAACCATGTCTACCCTGAGGCTTTATGACTCTGGGGTACTCTGTAAGTATCTTGGGTTGAAACTTGGTACTTAGTCTACAAGTACCTTCGATCCAGGGCTGAGTGTGCATGAGCTGCTATGAAGGGCTGTTAGAATACAGGTTGTGGCCCGTGCATGAAGGGCAGTAAGGGAACTGCCTGCTGTATAAACAAGTTTGGATTTTTTTTCAGAGAGGTGCTAAAGGGGTTTAAGCAGATCTTGTTTTAGAATGGACTTTGGTGACGGTACAGTGAAAGGATTAAAATGGGGAGTAAATAATATAATAACTTGGAGGCTATTGCAATAGACTTGGTTCAAGATCACAAGGACGTGAATTAGGCCTGTGAAATAGAAAAGGACAGGAGGGAACAGGTTTTAAGTGTTATCAAAAGGATCAATAGCCCTGTGAGTAACAGCGTGTGGAAAGTGGATGAGAGGGAAATGCCAAAGATGACTCCAAAATTAATAGCTTGAGCACCTACTTGATGATAAAGTTGGAGAATGCACCATCAGCAGATTTTTCACAACATAAATAGTACTGACAAACAAACTGGAATTGTTGCCTTGAAACTTTTTTGATATTATTTTAAAATATAATTTAAAATACCGCTAAATTTCTTTTTATATGAGTATCTTGGGGCATCTTTTTCCTTTACAAGAAGCCAATTTTTGGGTTACCAATTATATCCTATGTGATATTTTAGCAACAACTAGAATCTTTTTTTTTTTTTTTAACATTTATTCATTTTTGAGAGACAGACAAAACGTGAACAGGGGAGGGGGAGACAGAGAGGGAGACACAGAATCCAAAGCAGGCTCCAGGCTCTGAGCTGTCAGCACATAGCCTGACGTGAGGCTCAAACCCACACACAAACCGTGAGATCGTGACCTGAGCCGAAGTCATATGCTTAACCAACTGAGCCACCCAGGTGCCCCTACAACAACTAAACTCTTAAAGCAAATTGGTCAACCAAATTTATTTACTGAGTATTTATTGAGCATTTACTCTAAAACAAGCATAGAAAAACAATAAAGTTTAAAATGAATTCTAAAAAACTATACAAAGTAGGCTCCTTTAGTGTAGGATTGAATGTAGTAGTCTATTTTTAAAAACAATTTAAAATATACATCAGATTTAAAAATTTTTTCAGATTTATAAAAGAGAATCAAATTATAAAACACTGAGGGGAAAGGAACTTTAGAAGTCATTTAATTAACTTCCAATCAGTGTTTGACTCTCCAAGTTGACTCTTCTGGTCTCTGTTTTTGTTAAGTCAGTTCTTCACAGATTTGAAGAAAGCTGTGTTCTGTTATGCTTTAGAGACAAAGCATATCTATCTATGCTTCTATCTATCTATGAAGCTATGGACAGGTCCACAAACCTTCTCTGTGATGTCATGTGACATCCTCCTAAACATCATGATCAGTCTCCTACTGACATGCATGCCACTGTTTTCCGGCAATTTCTCTTTCTCTTTAGAATTCAAAACGAATTAGTAAAGCCATACTCTTTAGGTACACTGATTTAAGCAAGCATAAAACAACTCAGCTACATCCAGTCCATAGTTTACCGTCATGTCATTAACAAACAATGGGAAAAAATGACACAGATTACAATGTCTATAGCATTCTCCTATAGAGAGTATACTGGTACACTCCTTATAAAGGAAATTGGTCCAATAGTATACGTTATCTTTTAGTTTATCACGGGTTTCTTTTTTTCTAAGTGTTCTTAAGGCATCAATTTACGAAGATATCGGGAATTTTTTTCAGGACCAGGAAGACTGAGAATCCAATTTATGAAACTGGGGACATTATTCACTTATTTTCCATTTGTTTTCTATTACAGAACTGTCCTGCATTCCACATTCCTCAATGTTGGTTCCTCAAATTCTCCCATATTTGAATTTTATCAGTCAAGCAGGAAGAGAAATGTGAAGTGACTTAGAATGCCTAGATGCTCACATAACCAGCTCACTTTGAGAGTTCAGGTCTTTTACTGGTAGCTCTTTTCTTCCCTCTCTAGAGATTCTTTCTACTTGATGGAGAAAGTGAAAGCAAAATCGAACTGAATCATCTTTTCTTTTTCTAATATTAAATGCCTCCCTATAGAGGTTTTCTCCACTGTAGAGGGTATTTTTAATCTTAACAAAAACTTTCAATGGCCTCTCCTTTCCTCCACTTGTCATTTTATCATTTTTAACAAGCCTCACTTCATTTTAGTTTAAGTTCTTCTTTTCCTACATTAGCCATTCTTTTCCTCTAGGATATATTTATACTTTCTTTCATTATGCCTGCCCTTGTTATTCTGAGCCCTCCCCAAATGAGAATACACACCCCCAGATTGATTCTGATGACTGCCTTCCTCTTTTCTCCCTCTTTTTAAAATTATTTTCAACCACTCCATTTGAAGTTCATTCTTAAAACTTTCATTCCTCTGCCACTGTTTTTCAGAATCTCCAGTAATGAAATGTTCTCCAATTTTTTTATCTGTTTCAAAACTGATCTTCCTAAATTTTAGTGTGCACACATATCTACTTATGTTCAGGATTTCCTTCTCTGTTTATCAAAAGCTCCATTTGGCGAGGGTTATTTTCTGCTGGATCTTATCATTTCTATTTCTAAAATTAAACAGAATTATGTCAAGCTGTTTGCCTTACTGCTTCCTCTACCTTCTGAATAACTGTCAGATTTTCAAATAAAATACATCAGTTACACCGTTTCAAGTAGACTAGGATTTCCAGTATGTGTGTGTGGGAGCAGCTATGGATCTACAGATAAGTCAGACACACTGGGTGTAATTCTGGCTATGCTACTTATAATTGTTCTGGATTTTCACCTCTTTGCACCTAAATCTTCCACGAAGAAATAACTTATCTAATGGTTCACATAAGTATTCATTTAGCTTTAAAAAGAGCTAGGATCTCTATCAACTAGGAAGCTGGGCAGATCACAGGAATTTCTTGGTGAGACAGCCACGGTTCCTTTTCTTCTGCCAGCACTGCACCCCTCAAATTGGTCCTGATGATCTTTATCTATTATTTCCAAGGATGCAGTTCACCAAATCCACGGGAGCAGTAGGAGTAAAGGGGAATGTGTTTGGCTACGGCATTCGGAGAGGTATGGTTCCCAGGAAAGATACATTACAGAGGCAGAGAGACAGGAAAAAACTGGCAGCAATGTCTTTGGGGGCTCACATTTTTCATGTATTCAACTGATTTAAAGTGCCAGATGACTACCTATGTGGGTAGCTGAAAACCACACTTCTTTCTTATAGACCTACAGTAGATGCATGCTGTTAATTACCGTTAACTGTGCTATACACATAGACCTTACTATGTATGTTACCATGTAAATAAACCTTAAATCAAGATTTGTATTTAAAGAGATTCCCTATAATAACTAAGAACAAAGGTGAGCAAAACCCCAAATCAAAATTTCGTGTATTGAATAACACAAGGCTCCAGGGAGATCTCATTCTAGAATGAGTAAATGCTTTTTAAAAATAACCAACATGGGATACATGAAAAGAAAAAGTAAAACCCGCAAATGCCAGAAAAAAAGATGATGGTTTTGAAAATTATAATGGGGACCAGAACAAAAATTTTAGAAAATGGCTTAAAACTCTAAATATAATCCAAAAAGACAAAGCCTAAGGAAAGAAGCAAAGTAAGGTCCAGACAAAAGTATTCTGAGGGAGGTATCAAGGGGACAAAAGGAGCGGGGAAATATGCAATAACAAGTCAAATCTGTATTGGAAGCAGGGATGAGCAGTATGGCGATGCAGAAACCCGAATGACTAAGAGGACACACAGACCTCAGTAGCTGTGGCAGGATGCATGGGAAAAAGTCAGACTTGAAAAATGATTAAGAAAAAAAAAGGTGTGATTATTGTAATCATGTAGATAGAACACAAGGTCTAGTGATAAGTACTCAGGATACTTTGGTATCTTTGATTTTAAAACAATGGGAAAATAGCAAATAAAATGTCTAAGATTGGACCACTCAACTGAGGCAGAGAGACAAAAGAAAACTAAGGATACAAACAGTTTATCAAGCAGGTACAAATGGCCAATATATAAAAGTGTATTCAAACTCCTTGGTCTCATTAAATAAATAGCAACAAAACATTATTTCATTGCATATGCTGGTTATATGTCAACTTGAATGGGCCATGAGAGGCCCAGATATTTAGTCAAACATTTCTCTGGATGTGTGTGTAAAATTGTTTTTGGATGAGACTAACATTTAAGTACATAGATAAACTGAGTAAAGCAGATTGCTCTCAATGTGGGTGGGCCTCATTCAATCAGCTGAAGGCCTGAATAGAACAAAAAACCCCTGGATCTTCCCCTGAATAAAAGGGAATTCTTCCTGCCTGACGGTCTTTGAACTGGACATTGGCTTTCTTCCCCCCTCAGACACCAACTGGAACACTGGCTGCTCCTGGGTTTCAAGCCTCCTGGCCTTTAGAATGGAACCACACCTACACTATCTGTTCTTCTACATCTCCAGCTTGCTAACTTTCCCTGCCGATTGTGGTAATTGCAGGCCTCCATAATCTCATAAACCAATTCCTTATAATAAATTTATATCCATGTATCTATCTATCTACCCAGCTAACTATATTGTATTGATTCTTTTTCTCTGTAGAGCCCTAATATACCACATTTACCTATCAAAATCATAAAGCTCATAATCAAGACTAGCATTAGTGTTGGGAGACTGGTACTCTCAAGAAATATTATTAAGGGGGTACCTGGGTGGCTCAGTAGGTTAAGAGTCCAAGAGTTTGGCTCAGGTCATGATCTCATGGTCATGAGCTTGAGCCCTGCATTAGGCTTCGTGTTGACAGCTCAGAGCCTGAAGCCTGCTTCAGATTCTGTATATTCCTCTCTCTCTGTCCCTCCCACATTCATGCTCTCTCTCAAAAATAAATAAATATTTAAACAAAAGAAATACCATTAAGATTATATTTTGGGGGTGCCTGGGTGACTCAGTTGGTTAGATGTTCAACTTCTGCTTAGGTCATGATCTTGCAGTTCTTGAGTTTGAGCCCCAAATTGGGCTCCACACTGGTAGTGTGGAACCTGCTTGGGATTCTCTCTCTCCATCTCTCTCTGCTCCTCCTTCACTTGTGCTCTTTCTCTCTCTCTCAGATAAACTTTTAAAAAAAGGATTATATTTTTAACATTTTAAAAAATGTTTATTTATTTGAGAGAGAGTATGTGCACACACATACACACAAGCAGGGGAGGGGCAGAGACAGAGAGAGGGAGAGAGCGAATCCCAAGGAGCCTCCATGATGTCAGCACAGAGCTCAAGCAGGCCTCGATCCCACGAACTGTGAGATCATGACCTGAGCAGAAATCAAGAGTCAGACACTCAACTGACTGAGCCACCCAGGTGACTGTATTTTCAACCTTTTTGGACGACAGTTTTGTAATTTTAGTATTTCTAAAAATGTATCTTTAATCTAGTAATTTCATTTTAAGGAATCTGTGCTATGGAAATGTGACATAGCACAATCACTGCAGATTTTTCAATATTAAAAATGGTGACACATAGATCAATGGAACAGAACAGAGAACCGAGAAATGGACTCACAAATGTATGGTCAACTAATCTTCAACAAAGCAGGAAAGAATAGCTACTGGAAAAAGGTGTTGGGAAAACTGAAGAGCAACATGTAAAAGAATGAACCTGGACCACTTTCTTCAAGCATACACAAAAATAAACTCAAATGGATGAAAGACCTAAATGTAAGACAGGAAAGCATCAAAATCCTCGAGGAGAACACAGGTAACAACCTCTTAGATCTCAGCTGTAGCACCTTCTTACTAGACAGTCCCTCAAGGTATGGCAAACAAAAGCAAAAATGTACTATTGGGACCTCATCAAGATAAAAAGCTTCTGCATAGTGAATGAAACAATCAGCAAAACTAAAAGGCAACCAACAGAATGGGAGAAGATATATGCAAATGACATGTCGAATAAAAAGTTAGTATCCGATATCTATAAAGAAATTCCCAAACTCAACATCTAAAAAATAAATAATCCAGTAAAGAAATGGGCAAAAGACATGAATAGACACTTTTCCAAAGAAGACATCCAGATGGCTAACAGACACATGAAAAGATGCTCAACATCTCTCATTATTGGGGAAATACAAATCACAACCACTATGAGATACCACCTCACACCTGTCAGAATGGCTAAAATTAACAACTGTGGCAACAACAGATGTTGGGGAGGATGCGGAGAAAGAGGAACCCTTTTGCACTGCTGGTGGGAATGCAAACTGGTGCAGGTGCTCTGGAAAACAGTATGGAGGTTTCTCAAAAGTTAAAAATATTGTGTCCAGGACCCAGAGGCAAGAAAAAAAAATTAAATTAAATTAAAATAGACCTACCCTATGACCCAGCAATTGCACTATCAGGTATTTATCCAAAAGATACAAGACTGCTGAATCAAAGGGGCATATGCACCCCAATGTTTATAGCAGCACTATCAACAATAGCCAAATTACAGAAAGAGTCCAAATGTCTATCGGCTGACAAATGGATAGAAGAGATGTGGTGTATATAAATATAATGGAATATTACTGTGATAAGAAAAATGAAATATTGCCACTTGCAACAATGTGGATGGAAGTAGAATGTATTATGCTAAGCGAAATAAGTCAGAAAGATAAATAATGTCACTCATATGTGTAATTTAAGAAACAAAACAGATGAACATAGGGGAAGGGAAGGAAAAATAAGATAAAAACAGAGAGGGAGGCAAACCATAACAGACCCTTAAAACAAAACAAACTGAGGGTTGCTGGAAGGGTGGTGGGTAGAGGATGGGCTAAATGGGTGATGGGCATTAAGGAGAGAACTTATTGTGAATGAGCACTGTTGTGTTATAAGTAAGTGGTGAATCACTAAATTGTACTCCTGAAACCATTATTACACTACATGTTAACTAACTTGGATTTAAATTAAAAAAAAAAAAATGGGGACAGGGAAGAACTTAAATGTCCAAAGCTGGGAAATGATAAACATGATATGACAAATTCTATCGTGAGAAAGACACTGTGATGCCAGTAAAAAATGCTGAGGTACACTTAATGGTATGGGAAATTCTAATGATATAACATTAAGTGAAATAAGGAGACAGAATTGTGTAATCCCAACTTTGTACTATAAAACCCAAAATATGTAAATCAGGACATAAACAGAAACATATCAACAATTAGAAGTGCTAATAGAGGAATAATGGAAATATATCTGATTTTTATTTTTCAAAATTATATTTCTAAGTTTTCCATAGTTTCTAAAATAAACATTAATTTTATAATAAGAAATTATTTTAAGAAAAAGAAATAGCAGGCAGATATCCTTGCCCTGAGAAGTTACAAAGTAAAAAATACAACCTGAAAATCAACTGTCAGAAAATCTTTTTAAGCAGGGAATGGTTTTCTTAGGTTGTACCAAGTATCCTCTTTGACACAATGTTTATATTTGTGGGCATTTCCTTTTTCATTAGAATTATCTTCAACAGAACTTCCGCCATAAATAACTGATTTGTTTCCTGAACTAATACACACGTGGTCATTTGTGGTTGTATAAGCTTTTTCAGTTTTTCAAATGAGAATTTTTGAGATATTGCAAAATACCTTGTAATACAAAACATCTGAAAATGAAAGCTGACCAACTTTTGCATTTGGTCCCTAAAATTTTTTAAAGAAATAAGCAAGATAAAATGCAATTTTAGGGGCGCCTGGGTGGCTCAGTTGGTTAAGCATCTGACTTCAGCTCAGGTCATAATCTCATGGTTCATGAATTCGAGCCTTGCATTGGGCTCTATGCTGACAGCTCGGAACCTGGAGCCTGCTTTGGATTCTATGTCTCCCTCTCTCTCTGCTCCATCCCCGCGCTGGCTCTCTCTCTGTCTCAAAAATAAACAAACAAACCATTAAAACAAAATTTAAAAAAATGCAATTTCACAAACATCTCTATCACTACAACTCCATCTCCTACAGCTTTACAATTAGTTATTTCTTAATACTTTATTTGGCTTGATATTTCAAATATCCAAGTCCTTAGCACTTTGCAGTGATAAGTAATCATTAGTCTTCCTGATTCTGCCTCTAGTTAATAAATTAGGATGAATTCAGACTGAGGGTCTTGTGGCAACACACTTTCACCATTTTGACCCTGAGTAAATTACTTTAAATGTTCTCAACATACTATTATTGTACTTGGAAACTTTAATTAGCACACAAATGATTCTCTGAAATGATCTGATATCACACAAAAGCTCATCTCATACATTAAGATGTAAAATTTCCTTAAAAATGGATAGGAGAATGATGTGTTAATAGAGAAACAAAAATTCAAGGGAGACAAAAGTAATAGCTCTAATATAGCCAACCTCACCTTTTAAAAAAGAAAAAGAAAACAAACACTTCAAATTATTGGAAAACATGAACAATCAGAAAAATTAATGCAGGGAGATGAACAAACAACTGACAAAAGAAAAATGCTAAATAAAGCTATGCAAAGATATATAAATGAGACCATGTACTTAGTATAATGTCTGGTACAAAATAAAATAAGCTATTAAAACATACTGTTAAAGAAATAAAAATTTGAAAAAAATATATTTTATAAAATTTCACATCGGCAAACACTGAAAAAAAACTTAGGATACCCAGAACTGGCAAGAATGTGGGGCAACAGGCTCTGTTATAATTTGCTATTTGTTATTTTAGAAAACACTCTGGTAATATATTTTAAAGTAAAAAATTATGTAGGTGTCCTTTAAATGAGCCATTCCATTGCTCAAAATTCATCCTACGGAAAATGTTAACAGAAGTACAACAAACATTATACTCTATAGGAATATTCATTACAACAGGGTTATTAAAAAAACCCAACTAGACATAGTTCAAAAGTCTAACGATAGAGGGTTGGTGAAATAACAAAACACTATAGGACAAAATAAGATTAATATATACTGATATAGAAAACTGTCACATAAAAAGTAAACTGCAAAATAGTACATGAGGTATCCCGCTTTTATTGAGAATGTATATATTCAAATATATGTGAATGTGTATATATATATGTGTATATATATATATATATATGTGTGTGTGTGTGTGTGTGTGCATATACATAGAAAAAAGGTTAAAAAATACACACACACACACACACACACACACACACATGCCCCAGAGGTGCACCTGGGGGCTCAGCTGGTTGAGTGTCTGGCTCAGGTCATGATCTTATGGTTTGTGGGTTCAAGCCCTATGTCAGGCTCTGTGCTGATATCCCGTGGCTTGGTTGGGATTCTCTGTGTCCCTCTCTCTCTGCCCCTCCCCTGCTCTCTCTCTCTCTCTCTCAAAATAAATAACAAACATTAAAATATATATATATATATATATATATATATATATATATATATCTCAAATTATCTTTGTGATGGAGTTATAAGTGATTGTTACACATTAATATACTGATGTTATTATAGTAAGTATTAAGACTTGGAAAGAGCCATTGTTGATACAAATGAAGTCGGTATAAGCAAAAATATTTACAGGAAACTTTACTCTGAGAATAATTTTAGAATAACCCGGCTGTTTCTGGACACAGAAGAACACAGTTCTTCATCTTTCAACAAAAATGAGACTAAAGTTCTACTAATTTTCACAGCTTGTGGCCTGATCAAAAATGATTCCCTGGAACTAAAATGGATATTTAATCATTTACTTCAGATTACATTCACATTTAGATAAACTTAAAAAAAATTTTTTTTAACATTTATTTTTGAGAGAGAAAGAGCGCGAGCAGGAGAGGGACAGAGAGAAAGGGAGACACAAAATCTGAAGTAGGCACCAGGCTGTGAGCTGTCAGCACAGAGCCCGATGCAGGACTCATACTCATGAACCATGAGAACATGACTTAAGCTGAAGTTGGACACTTAACCGACTGAGCCACCCAGGCTCCCCTAGGTAAACTTTAAAAATACCTGCCATGGACTGAATATTTCTGTCTGCCACAAAATTCCTACATTGAAACCTTAACCCTCAATGTGATGTTTTTGGAGGTGGAGCCTTTGAGAAGTAATTATTGTTGGATTAGGTCATGAGGGTGGGGCCTCATGGTAAGATCCTGATAATACTCCTCCTTTATTCATTTATGACAATATTCTCTAATCTTAGACAATAAGTAAACAGGCTCTCTATATTTATGATCATTTTTTCATGATTCTCTTTTTAAGTAATTTAATAAAATAAAGACTCTCATGTGATATCATACTTCCAATAGACCACTATTACTTCTGCTTAGTTCTAATTTAGAGCATACATATTTGTCTTCTATATTAACAACAATGTCTCCTAATATAGCTAACTAAATTAGACTGTTTTCAGAGGATTGAATAATTTATAAAATGGGTAATTGAGCTCAGGATCAGGATAATCAGAAGAGGTTATAATTAAGATTTGTTGAAAAAAAGATTTATCAAAAATATCAAGAGTAAAATTTGCTAAAACACTAAGAAACTGAAATTCTAAAAAGTTAAAAAACTGTAATCAATTTTAAAATTAAGTCATGCATTTTTTCACTACGAGCAAACAAATTCTTAGATTAGGAAACACAGGATCTCTCTGTGCATGCACCCAGGAAGGCCACATGAGGACATAACCTGCAAGAGGGCCCTCACCAAGAACCTGACCATGTTGGCACTCTGATCTGGACTGTGAGCTTCCAGAACTATGAAAAATAAATGTTTGTTGTTTAAAGTCACCCCGTGTATGGTATTCTGTTATATAAAATATGGAAAGCTTTAGTTGTATTTTTCCCCTCATTTATGACCAAAACAAAACTCTTTATGTTAGGCTGATAAAAGCTTCTGAGTTTCAGAAATATTAAAGAATATACTGTTTGCAATATTAATGTCAAAGATGCAAAAGAAAATGATAGAAATAATTTAAATAATAGTATCAGAATATCTGGAGGTAATAAAATGATAAGCAACCCTTTAAGAATTTATAGGGCCAATAATATTTAGACAGGCTTATCTGATAGGTTACATGTAATTATTACTTCATATGAGACACACATTCACAGACTGATAAATTAGGCTTTCACAAACTGACCCCTCCTGTGTGCCAGACACTGTACATTCACATGCATTTTTTTTTTTACATTTATCATCTCAATCAATCCACATCACATTTCTAAGACACAGGTTTTCATTACACCTATTCTACAGATGGGGAACTTCAAGCTCTTAGAGGGCAACTTGTGCAGGGTCACAGAATCAGAATATGGCATGGTCAGTATTTGACTCCTTGTCCATCTACCTCCAAAGCTGCCTTTTCCACTGCACTCCAATCGAAGAAAAATCTACAGACACATCTCCTGACATATTTAGTATAGTGAGGTTGCTGAAGTATACTGTTTTATGTTCCCGCATTTCAGTACTTGGGTGTTCTAGAGTTAAGCATATTTATGTAATATTGGATTGCCTAAATATCAGAACTGGTCTCTAGTTTCATGTGGCCTTGAAAAATAACAACTCGCATTCCTGGCACAGTCTAGTAGCCACTAGGGAAGAAATTTGGGTGGGAGAATGCAGCTGTCACTCTTTGAAAGCTTCATTTCTAATGAAAGCCCTAATTTACAAGGATATTTCTATATTTGACCTGTCTCAGAGTCCAGCCAGTACAGAAATTCTGTTCCTTGGGTGGAAGGTAGGAATGAGGGGGTGAAAGGGACGGGGTTGCTTATTAAAAACAATGTAAAGCAAGTGATTTAACTTCATGGCTTCCTGAACTAATGAATAAAAGCAACTGGGGCAAACAGACAAACCAAGAAGATTGTAAGAAAAGCTGGGGTATGTGATGTCCACAGAGGCCTCGGAGGGGGCCAATATATTCCTGATAATTTAGAAATTCACGTTCATGCCTAGGACTGTGCCCATGCTCAGGAAAAACCTGAGAAGCCCTTAGGCTCTCTCATCACTGGTTGACCTTGAAGGCCTACATAAGCAGGAAGTGAAGGCTAAGGGGTAGTTGTCAACTTCCTGGTGGAGTGTTGAAGTCATGTTCTAACATGCACATAGAACCACTTGGTAAAGAGTGGGAGATGTCTTGGTTCCAAGCATTTAAGGAAATAATTGTCAATCATTAATCACTAAACTAACAGAACACAGATCAGTGGCCACTGACAAAGAATATTTATAGAATTTAGTCTTATACCTTTATAGAATTAGTTCATAAAACTCAATAAATGAAGAACTACTACTGAAATGAGCAGAAACAACAAACCCTGAGGAAAAGGGAGAAAATAATTTTCAGATTTTCCACATTATATTGTTTAGAATATCCAGTTCTATACAAAAATTACAACACATGCAAAGAAATAAGAAAGTATGGTCCATATACAGGGGGAAAAAAAGCAAGCAAAGTTACTATCACTGAGGAAAACCAGATATTAAATCTACTGGACAAAGACTTTAAACCAGTTACTTAAAATTTGTTCAAATAATAAAAGAAACCATGTGTAAAGAACTAAATGAGTGTATAAGAATGATGTCTCATCAAATAAAGAATACCAACACAGAGAAAGAAATTGCTAAAAAAAAAACCAGACTCCCCCAAAACAAACAAATAAAAAAACCCAAATGCCAACAGAAATTCTAGTGTTAAAAAGTATAATAACTATAATGAAAATTTCATTAGACAAGCTCAACAGCAGTTTTGAGCAGGTAGAAGAAAGAACCAGTAAATAAGAATATAGATCAGTTGAGATCATCAAGTCTGAGCAACAGAAAGAAAAATAATGAAGAAAAATCAACAGAACCTCAGAGCTCCTGGGACATCATCAAGCTTATCAACAAATGAATACTAAGTGTCCCAAAAGAGGAGAGAAAGGGATAGAAAGAATATCTGGAGAAATAACAGCCAAAACCTTCCCAAATCTGATGAAAAACATTAATTTGCACATTAAGCTCAACAAACCTTAATTAGGAGAAACCAGTGACAACCATATCTAGATATATCATAATTAAACTGCTGAAAGACAAAGACAAGGAGAGAATCTTGAAAGCAGCAAGTTAAATCATATGACCCAACAATTCCACTCTTAGGTATATATCCAAGAGAACCGAAAACATGTTGGATGACACACAAAAACTTGTACTTTAATATCGTGTGCCATTTTTGCAAAACAAAACAAAAAAAATGCATACTCGCCATATAATCATGGGAAAACATTAAATAAAACCAAGTTTGGAGACATTCTATAAAATGATTGACCAGTACTTATCAAAAGTAAAAACAAGGGAAGACAGAGGAACTGTCAGATTGGAGGAGACAAAGAGATGTAATCACTGAATGACATGTGGAATCCAGCACTGGATTTTGGAACAGAAAAAGACACTGTGGAGAAAACTGGGTAACTCTGAGCAAAGTCTGCCATTTAATTAATAGTTATTTATCACAGTTAATATCTTGGTTTTGATCATCGTGCCATGGCTACGTAAGTATGTGTGTGTGTACCCAGGGTGAAGGGTGTATGTAAATGCTGACAATTTTTGCAACTTTTCTGTGTTTAAAATTCTTTCAAAAATAAAATAGAAAAAGAAAAGACTGTATAGACAGAATAAGTTTAGAAGAGAGCTATTGAGATAGTGAAAAGATGCAAAAGCACACTATACGAGGACATATATATTTTTTAAGTTTATTGATTTTGAGAGAGAGAGAGAAAGAGAGAGAGAGAGCAAGCATAAGGAGCATAAGCAGCAAGCATAAGCAAGAGAGGGGGAGAGATTATCCCAAGCAGGATCCATGCTGCCAGGGCACAGCCCAATCTGGGGCTTGATCCCACGAACCATGAGATCATGACCTGAGCTGAAATCAAGAGAGTTGGATGCTTAATGCTTAACCGACTGAGCCACCCAGGCGCCCCGTGAAGACATATTTGAACAAATCAGAAATGTTCAGCTTGGAAAAAAAAAAAAAAAAAAAGAAAACTGTGACACTGAAGGATTATCACATGGAAAATACCCAGTTATTTTTTGTTTCTCGTTTGTTTTTTGGTATGAACTCAGCAATCAGACATTGAGACAGAATCTAAGAGATTTTTTTACTCTACGTAAGAAAGCCCTGGGAGGAAATACATTCTTTTTTACAGATGAGTTCAACTATAAAATGAATGAAAATTGGTCTGCAATGCTGTAAAGATTACTCAAAGATTGCATGGGGAATGGATTCAATGCTTTATAAAGTTCTCTTTTGTCCAGGTTCCACCTTGCTTGTAAAGAGAAGAATCCAGGGACTCAGAAGCCATGAGGGATGTCACTCAAGGCACCAGGCAGAATGTTTCTCAGAGAGATAAAGTAGTAGTCACAAAAGCTAAGGTTGTTGCTAGGAGAGATAAAGCTAACACAAGATAAGGGAATGAGATAAGATTAGCGGAGTAGGTTGTTAATCAGTACCCATAAAAAGTCAAATAAACTGAATATTTGGGATAAGAAGTTCAAGATACTTTGAACAGGGGTTTTAATCATGATGTTTTTGAGGACTTTATTAAGGCAAGCTTGAAAATATTTTCCAACCCTTCAATTCTGGGATTCTAAGATTTTAGACGAAAGTATACTTCCAATATCTCTTTATTTTGGAGCTCTGAATAAATGGAAAATGCTAGTCTAAAGCAGCTATCTCTATGTTCATATATTATGTGTATGTGTGTGTGTGTATGTGTATGTACACCCATGTGTAATAATACACTCCCTAGCTGAACAAATCTATGAAGAGATCCTGATTAATACTGCTCCTGCATTCATTTATGTCAATATTCTTTAATCTTAGACAATAAGTAAACAGGCTCTCTATATTTATAATCATTTTTTCATGATTCTCTTTTTAAGTAATTTAATAAAAATAAAGACTCTCATGTGATCATACTTGCAATAGACCACTATTACTTCTGCTTAGTTCTAATTTAGAGCATACAGATTTGTCTTCTATATTAACAACAATTTCTCCTAATATAGCTAACTAAATTAGATTGTTTTCAGAGGATTGAATAATTTATAAAATGGGTAATTCAGCTCAGGATCAGGATAATCAGAAGAGGTTGTAATTAAGATTTGTTAAAAAAAAAGATCAAAATATCAAGAGTAAAATATGCTAAAAACTGAGAAACTGAAATACTAAAAAATTAAAAAAAACTGTAAGCAATTTTAAAATTAAGTTATGCATTTTTTCACTATGAGCAAACAAATTCTTAGCTTAAATAGATGAGAATTCACTTAGGCCTATAGGTATATGCTGATTTTTTCTTAAGTTTGAATTCATATGAATTAGCAAGCAAGAAAGAAAAAAGCAAGTGTTTGGAAGCACAAACCAATCTATCATCATTATTATGTCAGTTTTACTGCTATTGACATGTATTGATGTGTCAGGGTCTTGCAGCTGAAAGGTAGGAATACTGAGATAAGAAAGCCTTCACTGTCTTCTTCTCTATATGGCATGACTTGGACACTGATTCTCAATCACTCTATCCATTCCTAGCCACAGAGTTGTAGACTCAAATTAATGTGTTTTTTTTTTTTTTTAAATCGATTTAGGGATAATTCTCAGGGCTATATTCCTTTTGCTTCCACCCTGGCTCTTGACTTAGTTCCATATTCTCTTCCCTCTGCCCTTTGCATGAACAGTCTAAAGATTTCTCTTTAGCTTGTTTCTTTTTTCTCAAGTAGCCAAGAAGTGAATCCAAGAAAAATGGGTGACTACTTCCAAGGATACTCTATAAACTACTCAATAGAAACTAACTCTGGGTACTCTCAATAGAATGACTTCTGGTAACCAATGGAAATCAATCAAAATTGATTGATTTCCTTTACTTTGACTTTATTTTATTTCAGCACTGTTCAATTATAAGATAAAAAGAAAGCTGGAAAAATTTCTAGCACTAATTTCAAAAAGTGATGAAGATGTCTTTAAGAAAATGTTAAAGGTATAGGAAGCCTTCTTTTGTTAACTTTGAGTATAGTATGATTCCTCATACAGTCATAAGATCATCTGACTCAGTGACAAAGGAGCAATAACAAGTCTATACTGGATTTTCTACTTTACAGACAAAAGCAAACTTACAATTTTATAGTCTCTGTAGGACCTTTCTCCAGATCATGTTGTGTATCTTAAACCTAGATTAAAAAATCCATTAGTCTTGGTAAATTACAATTTGACCCTTTATGTATGTATAAGAAAGTTTTTTTCTTATAAAATATCACCGTTATTATGTAGTATTTAAAGTGTTGAGATACAGTATTATTTGGTCACTTCCAAGTACTTTTAGATACATTTTCATAATCATATGATTGTGCAAAATTTTATTATATACATGTTACTGCATAGAGAAAGCATGAAAGTTATCTCTAAACCCTCCTTTGTATACACTTAGCTTGGGTTGTTAAGGCTTTCCTTTTTTCGGTTCAGATATTTACATTAAAGAGTAAATTATGCCCTGTATCCTTCAAAAATTTAGTAACTTTTACCATATGTTACCAATTATTAATCACTGATCTCTACTCTGAATTTCAATGAACATGGCTGACATAATCAAGTGTTCATAATATACTATGGTTGCTAAATCATAGGATTTATGACAAGTTCTGAGTCTATCAAGGCTACATATAAGAGGCAGTATTTTAATCTGAAACTAGATCCTTGACAGAGCTGATATTTAAGTTGATGTTTAGAGGAAAATAACAGATATTTTCTAGGCAGACAAAAGCAAAGAAAACCATTTGAGACATAGAAGATACATTCAAAGGTATAGGCACAAGAGACCATTGGAGATATCAAATGAATGATTCGGTTACAAAGGTAATTGGGGAGGATGGGTGTGAGGGATGCTAAATGAAGCTGGCTCAGCAGGTTAGTGTCAACTATGGATGACCTATCAGTCCATGAACTTGAAGGTAATGAAATAAAAAGGAAGAAATTAGAGATGGGAATACAAGCTAGGAGGCAACCCAAAAGACCAGACGAAGATGACAGAACTGAACTGAAGAGACAGTGATGAAATAAGACATGAAGATGAAAATGAGAAGGTAAATTAGGAAGACATGTAGGAGTTAGGCTAGAAAATAATTTGTGACTAATAGCATGTGAAGTGTAAGAAAAAAGAAGTAGAAAAACTCTTAAGTTCACAGTTTGGGTACCTGGGCGGATGGTGGAACTTTCCTAGGAAATACAGGTCAAAGCACACATTTAGAAGATCAATTTTGAACATGCTAAAGATAAGATAGCTATGCGTCATTCTGGTAAAGATGTTTATTGGACTTCTGAATATATAATATAGGTCCCTAAACAAACTCAGCTTTTCCAAAGCACATTATAATAAACTTGTGAAAAATCAAAGACAAAGAGAATCTTAAAAGCAGACACAGAAAAGAAGCTTATAACTTTCAAAGGACTACCCTTAATGCTATCAGAGGATTTCTAAGCACAAATCTTCCAGGCCAGGAGAGAGTGAGTGGGATGATATATTCAAAATGCTGGAAGCAAAAAATGTGCTAATCAGGAATACCCTACCCAGCAAAATTATTCTTCAGAAATGAAGGAGAAATAAAGATTTTCCTACACAAATAAAAGCTGAAGGATGAAATCACCACTAGGTCTGCTTTATGAGAAAAGGTGAAAAGAGGGGTGCCTAGGTAGCTCAGTTGGTTGAGCATCTGGCTCTCGATTCAGCTCAAGTCCTGATCTCACAGTTGTGAGATCAAGCCCTGTGTTGCTGTAGGCTCTGTGCTCAGTGTGGAGCCCACTTAAGATTCTCTTTCTCTCCCTCTGCCCTTCTCCCCTGCTTGCATGTGTGCACTCTCTCTAAAATAAGACACAAAGAAAGAAGAAAAAGGAAAAGAAAAGGTGAAAGGAGTTCTTCAGGCTGAAATGAAAGGATGTTAACTGGTTGCCTGAAAACATGTGAAAATATACAGTATACTAGTAAAGATAACTATACAGTCAAATTCAGAATTCTCAATAATATCATGGTATGATAATCACATAACTCTAGTATGAAGGTTAAAGAAAAAAAGGATTGAAAGTAACTACAGCTACATTGAATTTCAAATGAAAACACGATTTAACAAGAGGTAAGTTTTAACATCAAAACATAAAAGGAGAGGGGTGAAGTGGAAGGGCAGAGTTTGTGCAAGTGACTGAAGTTTTAAGTTGTCGGCATAAAATAGTTATATCTAGATGAGGTTTTATGGAAGCCTCATGGTAACCATAAAACAAAGACCTACAGTAGATACACAAAAGATAAAGAGTAGGGAATCAAAGTGTACCACTAAGGAAAACCATTAATTAGTAAAAGAAGACAGCAAGGAAAGAAGAAAGGAATACGGGAACTACAAAACAGCCAGAAGACAGTAAGATTGCATTAGTGAGTTTTTACATATCAATAAATACTCTAAATGTAAATGAACCCAATTCTCCAATTAAAAGGTAGAGTGGCTGAATAGATTGATAAAACTAGAGCTGGGGTGCCCGGGTGGCTCAGTCGGTTAAGAGTCAGACTCTTGATTTCAGCTCAGGTCACAATCTCATGGTTTGTGAGTTTGAGCCCCTGTCCAGCTCTGTGCTGTGTGCTGCCTGCTTGGGATTCTCTCCCTCCAATCTCTCTGCCCCCCTCTCCCACTCATGCTTGCTCTCTCTCTTTCTTAAAAAAAAAAAAAAAAAAAAAAAAACTTAAAAAAAATCTCAGGGGGACTGGGTGGCTCAGTCGGTTAAGCATCTGACTTCAGCTCAGGTCATGATCTTGCAGTCCATGAGTTCGAGCCCCACATCAGACTCTGTGCTGACAGCTCAGAACCTGGGGCCTGCTTTGGATTCTGTGCTTCCCTTTCTCTCTAACCCTCCCCTGCTGGCACTCTTTCTTTCTCAAAATGAACAAACATTAAAAAAAAAAAAAAACAACCAAACCACAAGATTTAATGATATGCTGCCTATATGAGAGTCACTTCAGCTCCAGGGACATACATAAGCTTACAGTAAAAAAGTGAAAAAGATATTCCATCAAGTGGAAACCAGAAGTGGGCAGGGATGGCTACACTTATATCAGACGAAATAAACTTCAACTCAAAATGTATAACAAGTGATAAAGAGAGCCATGATATAATAATGATAAAGGGTCAACTTATCAAGAACATATATGACAATCATAAATACATACAGACCCAATGTCAGGGCACCCAAATATATAAGAAAATGTTAACAGATATGAAGGGAAAAATAAACAACAATAGGATAATAGTACGGAACTTCAATATTCCACTTTCACCAATTGATTGGTCTTCCATTAAGAAAATCAATAAGGAAATGTTGGACTTGAACTTTAGTCTATAGTTTAGACTAAATGGACCTAAAGACATATACAGAACATTCAATCCAAAGTAGCAGTATATCCATTTTTGTCATGTGCACATAGAACATTTTCCAGAATAGACCATATATTAGGCTACAAAACAAGTCTTAAGAAATTTAAGAATACTGAAATCATACCAAATATCTTTTCCAACGGCAATGATATGAAATTAGAAATCAGTAACAGAAAGAAAACTGGAAATTTCACAAGAATGTGGAAATTAAAATTATACTCCTGACAGCAAATGGGTAAAAGAAGAAATCAAAAGGGAAATAAAAAAATGTCCTGGAAAAAAAACCCCACAACATCCCAAAACAATTCTAAGATGAGACTTATAGTGATAAATGCCAACATTAGGAAAAAATAAAGGTGTAAATTAACAACCTAACAAATTAAGAACACCTCAAGGAACTAGCAAAAAAGAATAAAATAAGCACAAAGTTAGCAGAAGAAAGGAAAGATCACAGAATGTTGGTGGGAATGTAAACTGGCACAGCCACTAAAGAAAACAGTACTGAAGTTCCTCAAAAAATTAAAAACAGAACTATCATATGATTTAGCAATCGTAACTCTGGGTATACATCCAAAGGAAATGAAATCTGGATCTCGAAGAGAGATATGCACTCCCATTTTCACTGCAGTATTATTCACAATAGCTAAGATATGGAAACAACCTAAATGTCTGTCTCTAGATGAATGGATAAAGAAAATGTGATGTGTATATACATAACACACACACATACACACAAATATTTTTTTTATATCAGTGCAATAGAATTTATTGAGCCATGAGAAAGAAGAAAATCGTGCCATTTGCAACAACATGGATAGACCCTGAGGGCATCAGGGATAGACAAAGAAAGACAAATACTGTATATTCTCACTTATATGAGGAATCTAAAAAAGCCAAATTCATAAAAACAGAGGGTAGAGTGTTGGTTGCCATGGGCTGCGGTTGGAGGAAATGGGGAGATGTTGGTCAAAAGGTACAAACTTTCAGTTATAAGATGAGTCAGTTCTGGGGATTCAATGTACAGCATAATGACTACAGAGAACAATAGTGTATTATATACATTTGAAAGTTGCTAAGAGTGTAAATCTTTCATTTGAAAGTTGCTAAGAGTGTAAATCTTAAATGTTCTTATCACACACATTTAAAAAGGTTAATTATGTGAGGTAATGGAAGTGTTAACTAAAACTCTATTGTAGCAGTCATTTTGCAAGTGATGTATCAAATCATCACCTTAAACTTACACAATAATATATGTCAACTGTGAAGCCCAGGAAATTTTTAACAAAATAAACAAAATAAATGCATACTGCCTGGCATACAATAAGAAGAAAAAAAAAAGGAAAGAAAAAAAATCAGATAAAACCCAGACAGTATAAGTAATAAAAAAATGAGTGTAGAAATTGATGAAGTTAAAATGAAACTGACAACAAATGCATAATAGAGATTATCCAGTAGTAAAAAGCTAGATTGGGGAAAGAAAAATAATATTAATAAACCCTCAGCAAGACTGATCAAGAGAGGGGAAAAAAAGTAAGAAAAGACACAAATTATCAATAACAAGAATGAAAAAAGTTTCATTACTGTAGATCTTATAAACATTAAAAAATTATAATACCGATGTGAAATAAAAACATTCATAGAAAAAAGATTTACCAAAATGATACAGGAAGAACTAGATACAAAAAATATGAATAGTTCCATTTAGTTTAAAGAAAATAAACCTGTAGTTAAAAGTGTTCCTGTAAGGTACCTGGGTGGCTCAGTCAGTTAAGCATCTGACTTTGACTCAGGTCATGATCTCATGTTTGCGAGTTAGAGTCCCACATCGCGTGGGCTCAAGCCCTGTATTGGGTGAGCTCGTGCCCTGCTTTGGTCAGCTCTGCTCTTCTCTCTCTCTCTTTCTCTCTCTCTCTCTCTGCTCCTTGCTCACTTGCACCTCCCCCCCCCAAAAAACCAAAACAAAACAAAAAAAACAAAAAACAAAAACAAAAACAGCCTAGCTAGCTTCATGTGTAAAGTCTTCTAAAATACTAAGGAAGAAGGGTGTGCTGGCTGGCTCAGTCAGTAGGGCAAGCAACTCTTAATCTCGGGGGTCATAAGTTCAAGCCCCGTGTTGGGCACAGAGCTTACTTTAAAAAAACACAAAAAAACCACAAAAACAAAGAAGAAATAACACCGAACTTGAAAACCTTTCCAGCTAATAGGAGAAAAGAGATAGATTGCTTCTCACCTGTTTTTATAAAATTATCATAATCTAGGTTCCAAAGTTTGAGAAAAACATTTAAAAATAATAACTGGATATATGGATGCATTAGAGAAAATTCTTCATAGAAAGATGTTTTTTGTTACTGTGAAGTAACCACTACATGATAGATGAGCAGCTATTTCCCATAACCACAAATCCTATCATTACCGCTAGATAAAAGTTTTTACATGATGTTGTAAGTACAAAATATTTTACATAAATCATATCATAATTTGTATCCTTATACTGAAATTAAAGTGATAATGAAAATACAGAAGTAAAAATAAACTGTAACAAATTTACATAGGGATGATTTAGGAATTCTAAGTGAATGGAGGATCAATGTAACCTATAAGAGTGACAAAAGTTAGTCACTTTGGTCTAATAATCCCTAACATACAAAAACCAGGTAGAGGTTAATGTATTTTGCATTTTACTTATAATTGAGCCGATAATAAAAAACTTTTTGCAAAAGCCTCAGAAAGCAAATATTTTAACATTCAGTTGACTTGGACATTCTTGTACAATAGTTTATTTCTCTCTTAAATTTTTTTTTAATGTTTTATTTATTTTTGAGAGAGAGACAGAGATAGAGCATGAGCAGGGGAGGGGATTTATTTTTGAGTGAGAGAGGGGCTTTTATTTATTTTTGAGAGAGGGAGGGAGACATAGAATCTGAAGCAATGCTCCAGCTGTCAGCACAGAGCCCGATGCAGGGCTCAAAATCATGAACCACGAGCCATGACCTGAGCAGAAGTTGGATGCTTAACTGACTGAGCCACCCAGGTGCCCCTATTTCTCTCTTTAAAAATCCTTTTAGAAGCACCAAGAGAGTTCCTTCTAATTAATATCACTTTTATCAGGTTCCATTTACCAAGGCTGGATGGGGACATGTGTTAATGGTAACACTGCTGCCAAGTAAGTCCTGTGTTGCCAGGAAGCTCATGAAAGGTATGGGCAGCTGGCAGCCAGGACTTGTCTCATGGTTGCTTTGTATTAGACAAAGAATGATGCTGAACTTTCTGACACTAATCCTGGCTGCCCAAGATTTAAATTAATGTCAGGGGTAACAAAATGTCACAACACAATTTTGAAAAGACACCATAATTCCCTTCTAGAAGATTAGGCTTTTAGAATTTTATATGCACAAATACATTATAATGCTATAAGGTAAACAGTATGAGGGAATCTTACTGAATCTTAATAAAAAATGACTATATTTGGCATCTCAGTGGGTGTGTGCGTATCACATAGCTATTTTTCTTGGTTGAATGTAGTGGGGGATATGTGCGTGTGTGACTGCCTATTTGTGAAATACATTTGCATACCTCAATAATAAGTATTTATTAATTATTAATAGATAATTATAACTGATCAGGGGCAATAATGGTACTGAAATGATTTCTGCTTATATACTACTTTTACATTTAAAGATTATTCACATCTATTAACTAGTAATAATAATAATAATAATAATAATAATAACCTGTGAGATAATTAGGTAATACTATCTTCATAAGATTGTGAATAAGCTATTCTTTATTTAGAAATGTTACTTTTCCCCTCTAATCCTCATTACACCAAGGGAGCTGATTAAACTTTAATATTATAAAGGTTTTTAAAATTTATTTATTTACTTTGAGAGAGCAAAGGAGCGTGCAAGTGGGGAAGGGGCAGAGAGAGGGAGAGCCAGAATCCCAAGCAGGCTCCACTCTATCAGTGCAGATCCTGAGGTGAGGCTTGAACTCCAGAACCACGAGATCATGACCCAAGCCAAGATCAAGTCGGATGCTTAACTGACTGAGCCACCCAGGTACCCCTAATTTTTTTTTCCCTGCGTGTGGAGTCAATAAAAAGAGCTGGGTGGTCCTCAAAGCCATAAGATACCAGATTCAGGATTAAGGCATGTATATATGTGTGTATATACAAATTTGTTACATTTTAAGATTATTAGTGTACTTTAGTAAGAATATACAAGAAGGTTGTAGTTGACCCTGTCTCTTTCCTGTGTACTTTTGCAGACACTTTCCATTCACTCTGATACAGTCTTTTGGTATTTAAGGATGTTATGGATGTCAGTAACTATCATTTTCTCCCATCCCCCCACCCCCAAATAAATATCAGAGTCCTTAGATAATATGCCATACTCCCTATTTTTCATTGTTTCTACTCTTTATCAAAATTTTCATAGTTCTCTGATTTCACTAGGTATTTTTGTCTCAATCTAATAAACTAAATTACACTAAAGTACAAATTACTGTGAACCATCTAATACATCAACTCACCTGAGAAAAGTGCATCTATCAAGGGAACTGGAAAGGTAATAGTTTCTTACTTAAAGGGATAATTAGAGGAAGCAGAGATGCAGACAATCTGGGAGGAATGCAAGGTCTTCCTGGTATTCCTCCTTTAGTCATACCACCTCGTCAAATGTTTCACCATCTACTACTAAAGCTGTCTGGGTACAAAAGGCTAAAAAGGCTAAATGAGTTGTGCCTGGATGTACTTACAGGTCACCATGGATGAGTCCATAGATCTGTGGCATGCTCTGATGATAGATTCCTCTCAAAATAACTATGAGGAGAATCACCACAAAAGCTGGAAGTCCCCAACTCAGAAGGAAAAATAGCAGATATCGCCTCTCTGAGTGTTCATCGTTCATCACCAGTACGTACCAGAAATTCACAGACTAAAGAAGGAAACAGAACATAAAATGAACAGGTTCTGGTCTAATGGCACAGGACACAAACTTACTACTGATCAACAAAGGGCTACCATTACTTTATAATTATTTATTTTTTTATTTTTTTTAGTTAGTTCACAGAAATTCAGGATACCTCCCAAATCTTGAAATAGTGAAAAATATTTATTATACCTTTTATTTTTCTTAGTTTGCTTTGATTTGTTGTCACAATCATCTATGATTGTTCTGTGAATGTGTCTTTGAAGAAACATACATTGATATTCAAACCTACTTCTCCTGTGAACAACTTCATGATGATAATGAAGCAAATAGCCCATTGTTCTAGACTATTGGACAATTTTTATTATGGCCTTTCTGACAGGGTTAGACACTTTTCTAGGAATGTGTACATAATTGTGAAGATAGCCCCATGTCAGTTCCCAGTACGGGATACAGATGAGTAAACAGAAAATGACTCCACAGAGAAAAAAGTACTATGATGGGGTAGTTTTTGTAGCTGTTTTTCTTTCTCAGTTTATACTCTTTTTCATTCATTTACCTGACAAATATTTACTGAATGCTTACTGAATTCCAGGGACCAGTCCAGGCACAGGGGATATAGCAGTGAAAGAGATAGGGGAGGTATTTGCTTTCTTGTATGTTAGTTTCCAAACAAGTGGGAAAGAAATATTAATGAAAATATTTGTTTTATATTTATATCATATTTTATATCCATTATTTCTTATTTAGATAAAAATATAAAAGATAAGCATATAGAGAATCAGGAAGATGAGGGGGAGCATCAGATAAACAGAATAGGAAAACAAAATGTTCTTATTGGCCCCAAATCCCACGCTTTAGCTCCCACGCCTAAGCCAAATTTGGAGCTTATATATTCTGCCTTCTAGTGTTCTCTTTCCATTAGAGTACTTATGTTTAATTACATTTAGCAGAGCAACAACACTGAACGTCATTTCTCATGCAATGACACTTCTTTACTAAATAAATCCTCCTTCTCAGTTTCATCTGGTGGAAAACGTGTGAGCATAAATACATATATACACCTACACACACACACACACACACATACATACATAAGTATTTATATATATCAGAGAGCTAGCTAATCAGGAGCAAGCAACAATGCCATAGCTTTGGTCCCCTTATGCATACAATGAGGTTATTACAAAGATTAAATGAGATATTATGTATAAAGTGCTGAGCACATTGTCACCATTAGAAAATGTTACCACCTCCCTTAAATCTCCTTTTGGGGGCGCCTGGGTGGCTCAGTCGGTTGAGTGGCCAACTTCGGCTCAGGTCACGATCTCGCGGTCCGTGAGTTTGAGCCCCGCGTCGGGCTCTGGGCTGATGGCTCAGAGCCTGGAGCCTGTTTCAGATTCTGTGTCTCCCTCTCTCTGACCCTCCCCCATTCATGCTCTGTCTCTCTCTGTCTCAAAAATAAATAAATGTTAAAAAAAAAAAATTAAAAAAAAATAAATCTCCTTTTAGGATGTTAGACAGTGTGAAAGACAAAAGATAAACCATCTAAGACCAAAAGTAAGCTGTGATACAATGGAAACTCTTTCTATGGGATAAATAAGCACGTCTAATGTTCATGGGAAGGCTTTTAGGTGCTGCTTACAGAGTCTTCCAAGTAAGGTTCTATCTGGACCTAATCAGCCTTGAGGGATTAGTACTGAACGGCCTAAGCCAGGAAAAAATAAAAATGTTTGGTTACTTGGAGATTTTTGTCTCTGAATTTTATTTCCTGTCAGCACTCCATATCTTTATGTATATCTGCGTATGCCTGTAATTATGAAGCATGTTTTGAGTTGTTCCTTATGTAAATTTGTTCTAACTTCTTTTTCAAACCATTGGGTCCAACAGGGTTTTCTCCCTTCTTTCCATAATTAGGACCGGGATGCGCACCCAAGTAAGTGGGACCGCCATCAACTGTCTGACGCTGAGGTGATCAAACAGCCTGTTACAGAATAAAAATTCAGGCAAAAGAAGGATGATTAGCCCATTTCCCAAATAAAAGTATTAATTATTTACTTTAAATAGATGTTTGTGTGTATCCATATAAGATGGTAACTCAGTGGGACAGTTGGTGGAAGAATCAGAAAAGAGTGGGTTAAATGACTTCTAAGTTGGTTCATCATGATAGAGATTGGGATATTTCAGAAATGTCTGCTTTTATAAAGATGGACATTAGTTCTATCAGTTAGAATCGCCCAGTCTTTTGGCAACTGTCTGACCTTTACCAGAGGCTCAGATAAGACTGACACAAGTATAACTGTTGGCTAGATTTGGACATGCATGGCTTCTGCTCCAAAAAGCTCAAGGCACAGTGCTGATGAACAAACAACACAATTCCTATAGTCACAACCTTTTGTTGACTTTAAAAAAAAAATCCTTTTCCCTTCCAAAAGAATCCAACCACTGACATGTACTTTAAGGACAGGATTTCCCACTGTAAGTTTTGTTTTGTTTTCTTCTTTTTGCTACAGAATTGAGATACAATGTAATGAAATGATGTTTAATTATCTTAGAAATACCATATGGCTCAAAGATAAAATCTGTGTTGGTGAGCTAACTTCAAGTTTTACTTGAATTTTAAGATATTTTAATATAGTATGGTAGGTACCTTTTGAGATACGACTGGGTCATGAGTTCTTCTCAGAACCCTATCTTTCCACTACTGATTCCACTCCCAAATATGCAGAGTGGATTCATGACCCTGTTCTTCCATTCATAGCTGATTTGATCTGGGACAGAAGTTTGACCCAAGCTGGGTCAATTATGAATCACTGAATTTCTTGAAATTCAGCTGGTCAGCTGAAAAAAGAGCACATAGGAACTTTAGCGGTAGGAATAGGCAACAGCCCAGGGAAGAGAGAAAGTGTGTTTTCAGAGGAGACAATTCTTACAGTTCTTGGGTTCAGTAAGTTATCCTACATGCTTATTATTCCTTTTATGATTTAAATGTTTGCTCAAATTAGTTCAATTTAGTTTGTTGTTAAAAGAAAAAAAGGAAAATGAGTGAGATATATAATGCTATTCAAAAGCAGTGGGATTAAAATCACCAGTTACCACCATTCTCTAAACAGAGAAGACAGTGGAGCAGTGACTACGTTCTTTTCCTTGTAATCACGGTTCCTCTCTTGTAATCTGAGGTAAGAGGGTTTAAAGACCATCATGTCTGTATGATAATTTCATGTTGACAGATTCACAGCATATGCAATCTGTGTGCCTTGGTGTCTGTGTGATGACCCAATACTGGAACCAACGAAATTTTGAGAACTCAATGCAAGTTAAAGGGTGTCACTCTCACCCAAACATGTTTCAGGTGGACTGAGCATGGCTTACTGTTCACTGTCCATATGTCACTTTTTTCCTGCCAAACACTGTGAACTGAAAATTTCAATAGTTAGGTCTCTATGTACGTTTCTATCTCTAAGCTTTAAAATTTTTGCTAGAACCATCTTATGGGCCATCTCAAGACATCACCACTACGTAGTCATGCTGTTTTTTAGCCAAAATGTTACTATCCCCCAATTTAGCCAACTGTATTAATCTAACTTGAGTATACTTCATAACACACAGCTCACAGGTTCCTAGCATTACTGTAATGTAGGCTGAAGGCAAGCCCCAAATGATTCAAAACTATTTTCAGCTTTAGGAACCCAACAGACACTTCGAAAGGGACAACTGAATAAAATGTTTTGCAGTGTCCAAAAATCAGTGATGTTACCACAGTCACATTAAAAAAAATTTTTTTTTTAAATACTTTTTTTTTTTTCAATGTTTATTTATTTTTGGGACAGAGAGAGACAGAGCATGAACGGGGGAGGGGCAGAGAGAGGGGGAGACACAGAATCGGAAACAGGCTCCAGGCTCTGAGCCATCAGCCCAGAGCCCGACGCGGGGCTCGAACTCACGGACCGCGAGATCGTGACCTGGCTGAAGTCGGACGCTTAACCGACTGCGCCACCCAGGCGCCCCCCAAAAAATTTTTTTTTTAAATCTTTATTTATCTTTGAGAGAGAGAGACAGAACGTGAGCAGGGGTGGAACAGAGAGAGAAGGAGACACAGAATCCAAAGCAGGCTCCAGGCTCTGAGCTGTCAGCACAAAGCCTGATACGGGGCTCAAACCCATGAACTGCGAGATCATGACCTGAGCTGAAGTCAGACGCTCAACCTACTCAGCTACCCAGGCGCCCCACCAGTCACATTTTTAACATCACCTCTAAACACTGCTACATTTACCACCTTCCGAGGGCACCTGGGTGGCTCAGTCAGTTAACTATCTGACTTTGGCTCAGGTCATGATCTCGCGGTCTGTGAGTTCAAGCCCCATGTTGGGCTCTGTGCGGATGGCTTAGAGCCTGCAGCCTGCTTTGGATTCTGTGTCTCCCTCTCTCTCTGCCCCTCCCTTGCTCATGCTCTTTCTCTCTCTGTCTCTCAAAAATAAGTAAACATTGAAAAAAAATAAAGTTTCAGGTAAATAATAATATAAATCATGAGTTTAAAAATTTTTTGAAAAGACACGTTGATTTAGTGACTTGATTTGGATTATGACGTGGTTGTGCATGGATAAGCTGTATGTTTTTGGCCAACATTATTTGGTTCCTCTGGGTTTCAGTTTCCTTCTCTGGTAAAGGGACAAGTTAAACTATGCTACTAACAATTTCCTTACTCATACTTTATGATTGAATCATTGTAGAAATTACAATTTCTTAAATAAAAACACTAATGGTATGGATGCTCAGACTGTGAATTTTAGAAGTTAATACCAAGTTTACAGATCATCTTACCACACATATCCTCTTATTAGAGATGAGGAAGCAAGGGCAATGAGAGAAAAATACAACTTTTTCATATTTTGGTTAATTATAGAGCTGGGATTAGAAAATGAGTCCAAGGTTCCTCTGAAGACTGATTAAGATTTATTTCCATAGAGACTCACAAAAATATTGACAATATTTTTCACACGAGAGCTTTTTCCCCCCTCTCATTTCCCCCAAACACTTCCTATGCCTGTGGAGATGCATTTTTCTTGTAAAAGTATGGAAATTACCCTTTCTCTTTTCCTCTCCATTTTTTTTTGCTAACACTAAAAGACATTTTACAAAGGTTTATCAGAAGATAAATTGTTCAAACATGACTGTGACATGTGGGAAATTAATTTTTGTATACCTCAGAGTATCTAGTAAAATGCTTTGCATATAGTATTTGCTGAGAAATACCAAACAAATGAAGATCTATACAATTTGAGTTAATAAGTTTTGTTGAATTTAACAATTTTATAATTTGGTTTAGTTACTGAGTTTACTCAGTTATATACCATCTTGCCAGAAAAGATTGTTGGGAGGCTCAAAAATTTTAATTGATTTGCTTGAACTCCTAGTGACAAGGATCAAAGTTAACTGGTGCAAACTTTAAAATGTTAAATGCAAAAATTTATGAGAGGAAGAATGGAACCAATATTTACTAATTGAGTAATAAATGTAGACGCCACTTTTAACTATATCTCATTTAATCAAAACAATGGTTTTCCTAACTTTTATTATAGTTTTTTTCTTTTTTTTCCTTTTTCCCATTTTCTTTTCTTTCTTTCTTTCTTTCTTTCTTTCTTTCTTTCTTTCTTTCTTTCTTTCTTTCTTTCTTTTTTTTTAACACACAGGAGGAAGCTGAGGATGGAAGAAGTAACTGAAGTTGTTAGAATTTAAATTCTTTTTTTTTAATTTTTAAATGTTTATTTATTTTGAGAGACAGAGAGAGACACGGAGTGTGAGTGGGGGAGGGGCAGAGAGAGAGAGGGGACAGAATCTGAAGCAGGCTCCAGGCTCTGAGCTGTCAGCACAGAGCCTGATGTGGGGCATGAACTCATAAGCTGTGAGATCATGACCTGAGCTGAAGTCAGATGCTTAACTGACTGAGCCACCCAAGCGCCCCAGAATTTAAATTGATTCTGATTAAAATGCAAACCAACCAAAATAGCTAGATATAATCTAGGTCAAATATAGATAGGAATAAACTAAAAAATCATGTGTCTGTAAGTATAGTTACTTATATTCTTATACAGACACATCTCTTCATTTTTATAGTAACATTTTCAGTGACTACTACTATTTTCCAATATCCACATAGGAAAAATGAAGACTTACCTTATTAATTATCATAGGCCATAATTATGCTTTCATATGCTCCATAAACACAAATTCATTAGTTTACTCATATAACATATATTAATATATCGGATATTAGTACATTTGTAAAACATAAAGGTGAAATTCTTTTTATTTTTTTACAATTAAAAGTAGGCTTCCTGAGCCCCATATATTTTTATGCTACGTGGGGTAAGACTGGTATCTTGCTTGTCATTTAATATGTGGTTATTAACTCTGTCACCAGAAACCTTAGACTGATTTATAGTATCAAGTTTACTCAGAGATCATGGATGCTATTAATTGTGTCATTATCATATGTTCTTAGTCGTTCATTTCAGAGAAGAGTCTAAGAAATGTTACCACATGTCCTTGCTAAAGTTAGCCTCCCTCTTTCTTTTTTTTTTTTTTTTTCAATGTTTATTTATTTTTGGGACAGAGAGAGACAGAGCATGAACGGGGGAGGGGCAGAGAGAGAGGGAAGCACAGAATCGGAAACAGGCTCCAGGCTCTGAGCCATCAGCCCAGAGCCTGACGCGGGGCTCGAACTCCTGGACCGTGAGATCGTGACCTGGCTGAAGCCAGACGCTTAACCGACTGCGCCACCCAGGCGCCCCGCCTCCCTCTTTCTTAACAATTATGCATGAAATAAATTGCAAGGCTTTTTGAGGACTGGAGAATTCAGTATTTCCTGGGTATGTCATTTTTATCTTTATAATTACCAGTCCGTTGTCCTTAATAGCTTTGATGTCCTCCCAAATTAAATCAATGATGAAGGAGAAACACAGCTAGTTGTAGCATTTTCCTTCTTGTTGCTATGCCCTGGCACTAAATAGCCTTTCTGCCAAGGAATAAATAATATGTATATTTGCTTCTTCATAGCCTGATTTTACACAGAAATTAAGGCACAAGTTACAATTGCTGAATGATTTCTAACTTTATCCTGCAATTAAAAAATATGTTCTTTGGGGTGCCTGGGTGGCTCAGTCAGTTAAGCATCTGACTTTGGCTCAGGTCGTGATCTCGCAGTTCCTGAGTTCAAGCCCTGCATCGGGCTTGCAGCTGTCAGCCTGCCAGCATGGAGCCCGCTTCGGATCCTCTGTCCCCCTCCTTCTCTGCCTCTCCCCAGCTCACACTTTCTCAAAAAATAAATAAAAAACATGAAAAATTTAACAAAAAATTTTTTCTTCAAGTAAGCTTTAGTTTTAAAATAAAACATTATACTATTTCCCTAAGCATGAGATCAACAAATTGTAAGGGTAATCGAAGGTTTGGATATTGTTCATATCTGAAGTAGACTGTTATATGATTTTGGTGACAGGAAATGATCATAAAAGTGGGCCAAATGAATATGCAGAAAAAGTAAGTTTCTATTTACCCATATTATATACTAACATCTCGAATACGTTACTTGTGATTTATTTTCTTCATGGATTAACTCATGGTCTGGCAGTTCATCTCACAGTACATTTCATGTAAATGTTAATAGTAAAGGCACAAGTTCTAGGAATTTATTCTAAGAATATTCCAAAAGTAAATAAATATTCAGAATGCAAGGATGTTCAAGGAAACATAGTTTATACTAGAAAATTAACTGAAATAAACTAGTATTTCATTAATAAGAGACCAGAAAAATAAACTATGGAATAACCATATTATAAAATAGGAAAAAAAGTGTAACTGTATTTGGTAAATGTGTGTATAAATAAATTTATATGCACTATATATAAGTAAATAAACACACACGCACACAAGAATATACACATATGTGCTTTTTTATATATTTATAAATGTTTGTATATTTGTGGAATACTTCTGGAAAGATACACAGGAAACCACTAACAGTGTTTACATTTGGGAGTAGGGTTGAGGGTAAAGCAGAGGGTGGAAAGTGTGTGAAATAGGGAGAAACAGATGTACTTTTCATTTTATTTTTCTCTTCAGTGTTTGACTATGTTTTGTACCACAAGTACATGCTATTTCTAAAATGAAAGCAAATCAAAACAGAAAAAGGAAATGAAAATAGAACAATAGAAACTAGGAAAAGACAGTAAAAATCGTACAAGAATTTAAATTCTCACTGTTCGTTTTTCTGAAAGTAGACATGATCGGCTGTTTTAAGGAAGTGGAAGATTATTTCAGTAGTTTCATGGTTTTTGCATGATGAACAAGGATAATTCAGGTTCCATGGCCTAAAAGGGAATTTGTGAGTTGTTTGCTTGAAAAAAAAATAAGGGAAATAGTTTGTTACCCTATTCCAATCATTAGTGATACAACTTCCCTGTCCAGAAAGGGGGAAGCCTAAAGAAACAGAGTGAAGGTCACCAGTTACAGATGCTGTGATGAGCCATGCGAGTACATCAGTACAAGAGGTTAGAAGTTATTTATCTAGCTTGCTGAAGCTTCACAGCTAGTTGCTGTCTGCCTCACTCTGAGTCTCTCCCTACTATTCTCAAGCAAACTCTCTTTTGGGAATAAAAAAGTGGAAATTGTACTGGAAAAACATAGCTTGTAACGTGTTTCAAAATCCATGGAATATTAGCCATACATATTTGCTTAGCCAATAATATTGGGTAAATATGTATGGAGCAGTTGGTGCCAGGCACAATTCCAAGCTCTTTTCACGTATGAATTCATTTCATCTTTCCACAATCCTCAAAGACGGGTACTGTTATTACGAATCTGATTATTCAGATAAGAAAATCTAGGCTCAGAAAAGTTATGTAACTTGTTTACTGATAAAATCTTTCATTAACTACTCTAAAATATAATCCAGTTTTACTATAATGTACTAAAAGCATATAATATAAAAGTTCAAGATAAAGTTATTTAAATGCATTTTTTCTAACACTGAAGATATGAGGCAGGTCAAAATGAACAGTAATTCTGACATGCTAAGTCCAATGATTAAAAGTTAATGGTTAGGGGCGCCTGGGTGACTCAGTCGGTAAAGCGTCCGACTTCGGTTCAGATCATGATCTCACGGTTTGTGAGTTTGAGCCCCACGTTGGGCTCTGGGCTGACAGCTCAGAGCCTGGAGCCTGTTTCAGATTCTGTGTCCCTCTCTCACTCTGCCCCTCCCCTGCTAGTCGCTGTCTTTCTCTTTCTCTTTCTCTCTCTCTCTCAAGAATAAATAAAACATTAAAAAAAAAGTTAATGGTTAACTTCTTGTCATAAGCTATGCACACACATACATAAGTCAAATTCTGTCCTATTCTGTTAAAAATAAGAAGTAGAATTACTAAAATGTTAATATTAAAAAATTTTTAAACCCTAATTGACTATCAGGATTGGATTAACAGCAATCTAATCTTTTACACAATGTTTTAAAAATGGATTCTAGGGGCGCCTGGGTGGCGCAGTCGGTTAAGCGTCCGACTTCAGCCAGGTCACGATCTCGCGGTCCGTGAGTTCGAGCCCCACGTCGGGCTCTGGGCTGATGGCTCAGAGCCTGGAGCCTGTTTCCGATTCTGTGTCTCCCTCTCTCTCTGCCCCTCCCCCGTTCATGCTCTGTCTCTCTCTGTCCCAAAAATAAATAAACGTTGAAAAAAAAATTAAAAAAATAAAAAAATAAAAATGGATTCTAGTTTTGGGGTGCCTGCGTGGCTCAGCAGGTTAGGCATCTGACTTCAGCTCAGGTCATGATCTCACAGTCCATGAGTTTGAATTCCACGCTGGGCTCTGTGCTGACAGCTTGGAGCCTGAAGCCTGCTTCAGATTCTGTGTCTCCCCCTCTCTCTCTCTGCCCCTTCCCCACTCATGCTCTGTCTCTCAAAAATATATAAATGTTAAAAAAAATTTTTTTTAAATGGATTCTATTTTAAAAATAAGATTTTAGCAGGCAGTAGTTTACAAATAGGAAAACACATGTTGGTAAAGTGACAACCTCTTCCCACAAAGTAACTCATTAGAAGTAACCTACCTAGAATGAGAAATTATTGAATTTTCCCCTTGTGGTTGCACCACAAACCATGAAAAATGTGTGGTGTGCCATCTGAAATACATTAAACTTCACTGGTACTTTCAATACTTTTCCTAACCAATAGCCATACAGATATCTAATTACCTTACTAAATGTCCATCAGCCACAATCTTATTTACTTAAGACTGGAAAAAGAGATAGAGAATACATCAGTCTCTATTGAGTTGGGTAAAATCTTATATGTGATCCCATCTAACACTGCCCCAAGGCAGGAAAACATGTTTGAAAGTTGTTCATTTATCCCTGTTTGAATATATTTCACTGACTGGTACTTTCTGTTTAGAGAAACAACCTCTTCAATTTTGACAGTTTTATTGGCTATCAAAGACGTTAAAGTGAATCAAAACTTGCTTCCCTAATTTTGGACCCATTTGTGCCATTCTTCCAACTAGAGCTACAGACCACTCTTTATTTCCTGTAGCAGCACTTCCAGTATTTGTGGACAGCCATCACATCACTCTAAATTCTTTCCAGGTTAGTTATCTCCAGCTGCCTCAAAGTTTCTTACAAGACTGTTTCCAACTTCTCATTGGCTAGTTAATATTCCTGGTGAAACAGGATTCATGAAAGTGGTTACAGGGTCCCAAGGTTTCTTGAACATTTGTAGATTACAATGTAACCATGATTCCCTCACCTACCTCTATGCTGTTATTAATGTAACCTAGGTCTGTGTTGTTTTTGTAGTTGCTGTTTTAAGCAATCTGGTCACACATTTGATTGCACCTAAGTCTGTGTTAAATTAATATTTCAGGTGGTTTATCTTAACCCCATCAGATTATGTTCAGTTTTCAATCTTTCACAGCAGTTTCTCTATGTTGATTCTACCTGCATCGCTAATCCAGGCAGCTTTCTGTTTTAGCTGTTTTCTCAACTTTGTATCATCTGCATACCTGATAGGACAGTTTCCTGGGTCTTTATCTGACTCATTCATCAAAAACTGAGTAGGGCAGGAACTTGGACAAAGACCTTCCACACTGAGGACCTCAGTCCAAGCAGATAAATAACAATATATACATGGTACACATAAAAAGTTCAGCTTAAACTCTTAAAATAATTTTGCAGAGAATCTAGTAAATACTTTAATATCAGCAAATATTAAGTTTTATGTTATATGGTTTAGATTTAGCTTAACTTTTTTTATATTTCAAATTTTTTATTTTAATGTTTATTTATGACATAGAAAGCACGAGCTGGGGAGAGGAAGAGAGAGGGAGGGACAGAGGATCCAAAATGGGCTCAACAGTGACAACACTGACAGCAGTGAGCCCAATGTGGGGCTCAAACTCACAAACCATGAGATCATGACCTGAGCCAAAGTTGGGTGCTCAACCAACTGAGCCACCCAGGTTCCCCAAGATCTAGCTTTACTTTTTAATTATGGGGGAGGGGTTTGAGAACACCAGAAGCTTTTCATAATTAGAGCTGCTTAAAGACCTATGAAATAATAATTCTATGAAGAAGGAATTACCCTCGTATGCAGATTTAGAAACAAAACTTGGAAAAGGCCAAAAACTCGATTAAAGTTACAAAGATAGTGGCAAAATCAGAATTCAAACCCAGATTCAGGGCTTTAATTACTGCAATTAGTTCTATTAACTAAATAATTCAGTTCAGTTCTCCCAACAACTATAATATCATACCTTGCAAAATATCCCTTCCATGAGTTTGTATGGTACTCTCATATTCTTTCATTATTGCTGTGTAGTGAAAACCCCACATCCTTTTATTCAACAAGAAAAAAGAATATGCAAGCACTGAATGCATCTGTTTGCATGAAATAGTTCACATGCATACTCAAAAACACAAACAAAACTTTGTATCGTATGAAAGATTTAACAATATCAAAGCATTATCAAAGGCAACATTTCATTTAGTTGAGCCATTTAATGACATTAACACTACTTAAGTGGATCCAGCTTTCATATTTTTCTCTTTATCAAGCAAATCTGCATAGGACAATGAAGAGAACTTGGGATTTTAGGCAGAAAAGGAAGAGTTCACGTCTCTCTGCAACGTTTACTAGTTCCTCCGGTGTATACTAGGACTGTTCAAGTCTTACTCTGTACTTTCTCCCAAAGCGATCTCTTCCAAAGCAATGCACTCCTTTTCCAACTGTAAGTCAACAATTTTCTTAAGTATTTATATAGCATGGGCCTCTGTTCTGAGATTTAGTACTGTGTATCCCACTTCTCCCAAAGTCCCCACTGGAAGTCTTACACTGGAGAAACTTCACACTCAGCATGTCCTAAAAGTGTCATCATCCTTCCTGTAATTTCCAGTGGTCATTATTTCAGTTCAAGGCACCCCCATCCACCCATCTACTCATGCAGAAACTTGGGAATCATCCTTGGTTCCACCTTCTGCATTCTTCTTAACCATCTATACATTCTATTATTATAGTTTAAAAAAAAAAAGAAAGAAAGAAATCTCAAAAGCTTCTTCTGCTCTCAGGTTCACACTGCCATGTTCTCTGACCTGGATGCAGCTAACGTAAACTTAATTAGCTCCCATGTCAACCCTTCTATCACCAATTCACTACAAACAGGAAAATCTTCCTAAAATACAAACGTTGTCACGTCACTTGTTTCATTCTATGACCTCCCCTAGAAAAAAGTTCACATTTCTTACTGTGCTTTACAGGGTCCACATCACGAGCCTCATCTCCTACCACTTCCTTATTTCTACCCCTACTATGTTTTTTCCCATTTCCCCAATTCGCTAAACTTTCTGATGTACAGCTTACAAGGTTTTCTTTCCAATGATCTCCTAGGAACGCAGTGATAGATATATGGAATTACTTCCACTTCAGTATAAAGAATAGCAGATAGGAAGAACATTCCATGCAGATTCACTGCAACGCTGAAGGGGGTGGGAGGAGGAAATGAGGTACCAACCTGAATGAGCATCCAGCTGAACTGGCAAAGATAAAGGTAATGTGTGACAGCAGCCATGGCCGAACAGCTCTCATCTGTGAGTTGGGGACTTGCATATGCAGAAGCCAGGAACACAATCTGTAAGAAACAAATACCTGTATTTTGAAACCATGCTAAAAGTGATCAAGGATATTAAGAAAACAAACTGTTCTTATCAGAATCTAGGATTCAATGACTCAAAGGGAAAATAAGTTAATGTGTTGCTCAAACTGAGACGATGAACAGTCATTCTAAAAATGGCAAATACATAGAGTTTTATATTGCATTTATTTATTTATTTGAATATAGTTGACATAATGTTACATTAGATTCAGGTGTACAACCTGATCTGACAAGTTTATACATTTATAGCTGTGTTCATTAAGTGTAGCTATTGTAATACCAAAGTACCTGTACTACAGGCTACATTCTGTCAAGAGATAATTTTCTTTCTTTTTAAATATTTAAAAATGTTTATTTTTGAGAGAGATAGAGACAGAATGTGAGTGGGGGAGGGGCAGAGAGAGAGAGAAAGAGAGAGAGACAGAAAGACACAGAATCTGAAGCAGGCTCCAGGATCGGAGCTGTCAACACAGAGCCCAATGCAGGGCTTGAACTCATGAACCGAACTGTGAGATCATGACCTGAGCTGAAGTCAGATGCTTAACTGACTGAGCCACTCAGGCACCCCAAAAAGTAATTTTCAAAGTAAACCCTTTTCTTATTATGGATGGACAAAAATCCCACAAAATGCATTTATTTTAGATAATTAGAAAAGAAAATACAGACATTCACTTAAATCAAAGCTACAAAGAGGGACAAGAAAGAAAAGCAAAGGGTGTGACTTTACCACCAAATGCATCTTTTTTTTGTGAAGTGACCTATGTAACAAAGAAGACTTAAATTTACAATTTCAGATCCTAGGATTATTCTAAACCTTGGACTTTTATTTCAACTGCCCCCAAGGCTTTGGTCAAGGGAAATCTTCAGAATGACAAGATGACCACACAAATTAAAATTATACCCTTTTCTTTTCTCCCTCCCCCACACGTGATGCCCCTACCCCTTTTTACTTTTTTAGTTTATTTGAGAGAGAGAGAGAGAGAGCACACAAGCAGGGGAGGGGCAGAGAGAGGGAGAGAGAGAGGATCCCAAGCAGGCTCCATACTTTCAGTCAGAGCCTAATGTAGGGCTTGAACCCATGAACTGCAAGATCATGACCAGAGCTACGATCAAGAGTCCAGCACCTAAGTGACTGAGTCACTGGGCTCCCCTATTTTTTTTTTAATGACACTTATCATCTTCTAACATGCTTTGTAATTTGTTTACTTACTATGTTTCGTGGTTATTGTTCATCTCACCTACTATTGTTCACCTACTAGAATGTAATACTTATGAAGGCAGGATCATTGAACATTTCAGTTACTGATATATCCTAATTACGCAGCCCAGAGTCTGGCATACAGTAGGTACTCCATAAATACTTATTAAATAAATGAATAAATAAATAAAGGAAAACACTCTTGTGGTTTCTACCTATTGTTTTGTATTTTCAACAATATATGCCTACTGTGTTAAATTTTGTAATGAAAAGTGCAGATGGCAAGGGGAGATTTGGAACAACAATAGCATAACTTCTCAAGGAATAAGCTCTCTTTTTAGGACAGTGACCAAGCCTTTTTGGTTTTATATTTTAATAAGCTACCACTATGCCAGGGATATACAAATGTTCAATAAATTACTGTTGAGAGAAAGAATAACTGATGCCAAAAAGACAAAGGGGTGTTGCAAGGAAAAAAACAGCTGACCTATATCTCAAAACCTACCTTCTAACAAGGAAACATAAATACCTTTGAGGTTGTTTGAAATTTTAAAAAAACAAATACTGTGCTCAAAACCAAATTAGAGCAATGGGACAAAGTATTGCTTTTATTTTCAAATGAAATATGTGCCTCCCTAATCCTTTTGTCACAAAGGTTGTGGCCATTAAACCTCCTTGAAAATTTCTATCCAGCAGTGTTCGTAGGGTAGCATCACTGTGGTGAATTTGTCAGGATCTAAGGTGAGGGCCTACATGCTTCAAATGTCTTCACTTCACAGGGTGACACTTAGCCATAACCAGCCTACTTAGTCAACTAAAGAAAAGCCAAAATGCTCATTAGTAAATTTACAGTAACATGTATATTTTTTAAAAATTAAAAATTTAATTATTTTTGAGAGACAGAGACAGAGTGTGAGCAGGGGAGGGACAGAGAGAGAGAGAGAGAGAGGCACAGAATCCGAAGCAGGCTCCAAGCTCTGAGCTGTCAGTACAGACCCTGATGTGGGGCCTGAACTCACAAACCGTGAGATCATGACCTGAGCCAAAGTCAGACGCTCAACCGACTGAGCCATCCAGGTGCCCCTACAATAATATGTATCTTAGGCCATAATGAAGTGACACTTTCCTCTTGGAAATTATTTATTGAGTACTTCTTGTACCAAGTATAGAAGAAAAAAAAAAGGCTTTTTCTTTTTCTTTTTTAAAGCTATAGACACAACTCAGTTTATCCTTCTGAGACTAGTTTCTTCATCTGTAGCAGGAAGAAGATGGAAATGATAAATTCTTAAGTTTCTTTCTGTGCCAAGATTCCAGGATTATTTTTTAAATGAGAAGCATTCCTAACTCAACTTTTTGTTTATTTAGCCCTGGATTGGGAGCATTTGTAACACACAGTATTAGGGGAAAAAAGCAGATGCTAGAAATTAATGTCTCATTATTTCCTAACAATCTGGTACAAATGAGTTCCCTAAAAAAAAACAAAGTCAACAAATTCGCCCTTCCAGAACATATCACAAATAGCTTTTCAATTATTTTGAAAACATGCTTAGATCTTCCTAGATTTTAGCTTCTAACTTCTGAATTGTAACACACTATAGATCATAAATTTAACCTTCCTAAATTCCACAAATATTCACTGAACTCTTTCACCAAAACTAACGTTAGTTTGGTTCAACTAACGTTGAACACTAAGCACCAAAACTTCCTTAAAAGCTGTTGGAAGAACAGACTGAGAGGTTCAGCCAAAGGAAAAAAAAAAAAAAGGAGTAATTTTAACATCTTATTTTCCTTCTTTTTACAAAGCGGCATCTATTTCCACAAAGATTTTGTAAGTGTACCTATATAATAAGTTTGAACCTGTCTAATTCATATTCTATAATATGCATAGCGTTGAGGTTTACATGGTAGTTATGTTCTAATCAACCTGAAGAGTTTGCTTATGTAAGACAATAGTATAATCCAAACTTGTAATTGAACATGCTTAGTTTTAAGCATTCTATGAAACTATTTATAAATGGTATGCTAACTTGAATAATTGTTATTCTCTTAAAAACTCTTTTCTTTGAAACAAATTAGTAAAGGTTATTATTTAAGCTGCATTTGCTTTCAGAATACAGTTTTAACACCCAGAATTCTATTCTACAGATAGGACTTCTCTATATTTTATTATGTTTTACTCTCCTTTCCTAAGTCCTAAAAATACCAGTCACAAATCTACTTTTGCAAACTATGAACATTCTTCCAGAATGTTCTCTAAAGCACGAGAAATACTTCCATCTGTATGAAAGGAGGTTAGTCTGCAAGAAAAGGCTGACCTTTCACAGTGCACACTGCTACAACAGGAATGAGGTAAGAAAACTTGGGAGAACCAGCTATTACAAATAACCAGGCGTATCTAAAATTAAATTAACTTTAGCTTAAATACAAATTAAATGGTTATAGTAAAATAAAATGCCATCTCCTAGCATATTTAGCACATACATCTTTAAGGCACATTAACGTGAGGAGAAAGGAGTTTTTACCATTGTTCTTTTACTTAATCATACAGAGTTGACCAGGAGAAAGGTTATTTTCACAGTCAGTTCTCTGGATGCATTAAACATCATAACATAAAAAACAAAAAGAATTTTTCAAAGGTCCTCAGTCATTCACGTTACTGATTCATTCAGTAAGCAGGCAAGTACCTACTACCAACAAAGTGTTACTATCTTTACGAGATAAAGAATATGGTGGCAAAAGGTGCTACATGCTTTCCCTGGTTTTCTTGTGAACCCACATATTAATGATGTGAAGTCATTATTAAGTTACACAAACTTAATAAATGATGAAAAAGGATCTGATACAGGAATTCACTTTTTGGAGGTAACTAAATGTGTTTGAAAGTTAAAGTGGGATTCAATGTTGTTTATTATTATTATTATTAATTTTTGAGAGAGAGACAGAGACAGAGTATGAGTGAGAGAGGGAGATATAGAATCAGGCTCCAGGCTCTGAGGTGTCTGCACAGAGCCCGATCCAGAGCTCGAACTCACGAACCGCAAGATCATAACCTGAGCCAAAGTCTGATGCTTAACTGACGGAGCCACCCAGGTGCCCCAGTTAAAGTGGGATTCAAATCCTGGAGTTCTCATTTATATAGCATTCTCTCCAGAACACCATGCTGCAGCCTATAAAGCTAAAATCAAACTCAAGTCCTGCCTCAAAGTGCTGAACTTCTAGTTCACTCTTCCTCAATCTTTTTTAATCCATGGCACACCACAGGTTCATAATGGCCATAGAATATAATGCCAATAGCAAATATCATACTATTCTCAATTCTATACTGATATAACATACATACATCTTAACTAAAGAGAAAAGAAAAATAAATATATGTCCCCAAAGAGAGTATCTGATATGTTTTGTTAGTAACTTATAAAATTCTTTGCTTCTTCTGGTTGATGAGAGCTCTACTGTACCTGTGTATAGTTTTCATTTTAAATACAGAACATGTGTTTCTGCTGGGCTAAATAATAATAATAAAAACTGATTTCACTATAAACATCAATTCTCAGTACTCCTTAGTATACCTCTCTCCCCACTTTACTATAAACATTTTCACTCCTCTCTATTAATTGCCCTTCTCTTTACTCTCCAGCTTATCCAAAACACCTACTCAATTTTTACAGGATCAGTTCAAATTCCACCTGCCTACTCAGATCATGATAAGCTCCTAGACTTTCCTTGTTTTTAAAGTGGGAAAGCACTTGTTACTCGGCATTTATAATGAGCCAAATGTCGTCCTTTCTAATAGGAGAGTTCTTATGGCTAAAGCCATACAAAAGATGCAAAATGTGACAGGTGTTTTAACAGGGTATGGAGTAAAATACCAGGGGGACACATTCAAGATTGATTAGTTCCGCTTGTGGGACACAAAGAAACAATTAAAGAGGAAACAGAATTGTCTTGGTTTGGCCTACAAATCCCATCTGCCTTCCATACCCTTTTTCAACTTATCTTCCACAAGATTCTTCCAAACATTCGACTCTAACTATTTTGACTGCTATTCCCAAAACATGTTCCATCATCTTTCCAGTCTATTCTTCCTCTTTCTCCTACCTAGGATTTCTGTTTCTCATCTTCCTCTGCTGAAATCATGTCTATTTTTCAAGGCATGACTGAAATGCCAACTCTATCATGAATATATGGCTTTCTTTCAACCACAAGCAAACTTTTCCTCCTCTGAATTTTTAAAATAGGATTTTATTAACATAAGGGTTGGCTTTCCTATAAAGCTCAATTCTCTCAATTGTTATATAATATCAGCCTTAATCTCTCAGAAAACTTTCAACTCCTTAAAGGCAACAATTTCATCTTATAATTATTTTGAAATAAAATTTTTAAAAAAGAAAATTCAGCAAATATTCATTATCCTCTATAGCTCCTATCATGGGTTTGAGCATATCGTTTTTTTTTTTATTAAAAATTTTTTAATGTTTATTTATTTTGAGGAGAGACAGAGCACGAGTGGGGGAGAAGCAGAGAGAGAGAGGGAAACCTAGCCTAAAGCAGGCTCCAGGCTCTGAGCTGTAAGCACAGAGCCCGATACGGAGCTCAAACTCACAAACTGCAAGATCATGATGTGAGCCGAAGTGGGACGCTTAACCAACTGAACCACCCAGGCACCCTGAGCATATCATTTTTTAAAACAGCTTTATGGAAGTATGGTCAACAGAAAACAAATGGCACATATTTAAAATGTGTATGATTTAACAAGTTTTGACATATATACACCTGTAAACCATTACCACAACTAAGATAACATATGCATCATTCCCAAAAGTTTCCTCACGATCTTTGTAGTACTTCCGTAGTAGTGTTTTTTTTCCCATAGTAGTGTTTTAATTATGTGTTCTTTCAAATACTGATGGATATTTGGGTTGTTTCCAGTTTTTTTTTAATTTTTTACAAACAAAGCTGCTATGAATGTACAAGTGCTTTTATTTGTCTTGAATAAATATCTAGGAGAAGGAACAGGTGGATCATATGATAAGTGTGTATTTAATATTCTCTTGTGTGTGTATTTAATATTCTTAAAAATAGATAAATTATTTTCCAAAGTGCTTGTAACATTTCCATTCTCATCAGCAATATATTAGCATCTCACTAAAACTTGTCTGGGATAGTCAAAAAACCTTTTAGCCTTTCTAAGGGGCACACATAGTTCCTCATCGTGGTCTAAATTTGGATTTTCCTAATCAGTAATGATGTTAACCATTTTTTCATGTCCCTATCTGCAATCCATGTCTTTTCTTTGAAGAAATGCCTCTTCAGCTCTCTTGCCTACTTTATTTTTTTTTTATTTTTTTTTCAACGTTTTTATTTATTTTTGGGACAGAGAGAGACAGAGCATGAATGGGGGAAGGGGCAGAGAGAGAGGGAGACACAGAATCGGAAACAGGCTCCAGGCTCCGAGCCATCAGCCCAGAGCCTGACGCGGGGCTCGAACTCACGGACCGCGAGATCGTGACCTGGCTGAAGTCGGACGCCTAACCGACTGCGCCACCCAGGCGCCCCTCTCTTGCCTACTTTAAAAATTGGTTTGTTTTCTTAATGTTGAGTTTTATGAGTTCTTTTTATATTCATGATACAAGTCTTTCATCACATGTTTAATGTGCAAGTACTTCCTTCTACTCTGTGGCTTGTTTTAAAAAATTCTCTTAACAGTGTCATTGGAAGAACAAAAGTTTTTAACATTGGTGAAACCCAATTATGGATTGAATCTACATTTTTGATCTTTTATAAATACTTCTGAATTACCTTTTGCATTTTTGTCTATCTATGTAGGAGTCTGCTTCTGGACTCTCTGATCTGTCCCATCAATCAATTTTTCTATGTTTACACCAATATCACATCGTCTTGATGACTGAAGCTATAATTTTTGAAACCAGGTAGTGTTAGACTCTGATTTATTCTTCTTTGTCAAAGTTATATTGTCCATCCCAAGTCATGTGCATTTCCATATAAATTTTAGAACCAGATAGATGCTTACAAAAACAGAAACCTACTGAGGTTGTGATTGGAATTGGGTTGAATCTGAGAATGGACATACTAACAATATCGACTCTTTCTTCTCATGACCACATGGTACCCTTCCATGTATTTAGGTCTTCTCTAGTTCCTCTCAGAAGTACTTTGTAATTATCCATGTACAAGTCCTTCATATAATTTTTAAGAGATTCATCCCTAAGTATTTTATATTTTTGCTATTATCATAATTGATATTTCAAGTCCTTCATATAATTTTTAAGAGATTCATCCCTAAGTATTTTATATTTTTGCTATTATAATAATTGATATTTCACTAAATTTTAATTCCTGATATTCACTGCTAGTATACAGAAATACAATTGATTTTTGTATATTGATCTTCATCTCGCCAACTTACAGAACATACTTATTAGTTTGAGTAGCTTTTTTGTAGAAAACATATTTTCTACATAAAGGATTATGTCATCTCTGCATAAATGGAATTTTACTTACTTTTTAATCAGAATGCTTTCATTTCTTTTTCTTGCCTTATGGTACTTGTTGGCAATGGATATAAATATAGATATAATGTACACACACTCACACACACACAGAGTACTGAAAAGAGGTGGCAAAAATGAACACCCTTGTTTTCTTTTTGATCTTAGCATGAAAACATTGTTTTCACCATTAATTATTTTAATGGTCTGAATTGTGTCCCCCAAAATTCATACACTGAAGTCCTAACCTCTAGTTACTCAGAATAAACTGTATTTGAAAATGAAGTCAATAAAGAGGTAATTAAGTTAAAGTGAGGTCTTTAAGGTGGGCTGTAATCCACTATGAGTGATTTCCTTATAAGAGAAAATTTTGGATACTGGCAAGCACATGTACAGAAGAAAGACCATGCGAACACCAAGGGAGAAGACAGACATCTGTACAGCAAGGAGAGAGGACTCAATATGAAATCAACCCTGTCAACACCTTGATCTTGGAATTCTAGCTTTCAGAACTGTAAGAAAATAAATTTGTTATTTAAGCCATCCAGTCTATGGTAATTTGTTATGGCCGCCCTAGCAAATCATTACAACTATGAGGTTAGTTAATATAACTTGTTTTTGTAGATGGCATTGTCAAGTTGAGAAAGCTCCCCTCTATTTCTACTTGGTTGGAGTTTTTTTAATCAGGAATGGCTATTGAATTTTGGCAAATGCTATTTCTCTATTGAGATTACAAAACATTTTATTTCATTTTTGCTTGCTAATTAATATGATGAATTAATTTGATTGATACTGGAATATTAAACCAACTTTATACTACTTGGATAGTTATCACTTTTTGTGATGCATTATCATTTTGATTCGCTAAAACTATATTAAGAATGTCTGCATCAATATTCATGAGGAACACTGGTTTGTAGTCTTTGTCTCATTTTGCTATAAGGGTAATGCTGGTTTTAGAGAGTTGGGAAAGAGTTCCTCTTTTTCAATTTTCTGGAAGAATCTGTATAGAAGCGGTATTTTTTCTTAAATGTTTGATAAAATTCATCAATAAAACCATGTTAAGACTAAAGTTATCTTAGTGGCAAGATTTTTAAATATAAATTCAATTTCTTTAATAGGTATATACCTATTCAGATAACCTAGCTCTTACTGAATGAGTTTTGGTAATATATGTCATTTTAAGTAACTTTTCTATTTAACCAAACCTGGAAAATTTGTTGGTATAAAGTGATATATAATATTCCCTTATTATCTTTTTAATATTTAGAATCTGTTGTGATGTCATTTCTCTTTCTTCATAATGGAAATTTAGAGCTCCTCTTTTTTTTTTCTTGATCATTCTGGCTAAAGGTTGGTCACTTTATTGATCTTAAAGAAATGGCTTTTGGTTTCACTGACTTTCTCTGTTGTTTTACTGTTTTATATTTCAGTGATTCCTGTTCTGTTCTTTATTATTTATTTCTTCTTTTTCTCCTATTTTTAATTTAAAAACTGTTTTTATATTTCTGTGATCCTATTTTTGAAACCTTATTTCTTTTTCTAATAGAGGCATTTAGTTCTATTATATTTTTTCCTTATATTGCTTTAAGGATTCCTCAAATTTTGATATATTGTTTCCATTTTCACTCAGTTCAAAATTCTTTGAAATTTTCCTGAATTATTTTCTGACCTATGGATTATCTATAAGTGTGCTAATTAGTTTCCAAATATTTGAAGACATTCTAGTGATCTTTCTGTTGATTCCCAATTTAATTCTGTTGTGGTCAGAGAACATACTCTGTATGGCTTTAATCATTTTGAATTTATAAGCCTATGTTTCTTGCGTACATGATAAAAACATGTTTTCTACTACTGTTGGTTTCAGTGTTTTATAAATCTCAATTAGTTCAGGTTGGGTGATAACATGTTAAAATATTCTATATTCTAAAAAAAAACAAAACAAAATTCCATGTATTTACAGATTTTCTGTTCTTTTAAAAAATTTCTATCAATTATTAAAAGAGAAGTCTTTAAATTCCCAACTATAATTGTGGATTTGTCAAGTTTTCCTTGTAGCTCTATAAATTTTTGCATGGTATATTTGGAAGCTTAGTTATCAAGTTATTAAATTTAGGGTGATTATAGTCTCTCAATAAACTAACCCCTTTATCATTATAGAATGACTTTTTTCTCTGGTATAACTTTTCTCTAAAATCTGCTATGTGGCGTCTGGCTTCAGCTCAGGTCGTGATCTCGCAGTTTGTGAGTGAGCCCTGCATGGGGCTCTGTGCTGACAGCTCAGAGCCTGGAGTCTGCTCCAGATTCTACGTCTCCCTCTACCTCTGTCCCTCCCCTGTTCATGCTTCTGTCTGTCTGTCTCTCTCTCAAAAAATAAACATTAAAAAATATTTAAAATCTACTTTGTTAATATAGTCAATCCCAATTAATTTTCCATCTTTTTATTTTTATTTTTTTTTTTTATTTCAGAGAGACAGACTGAGTGCGAGTTGGGGAAATGGGTAGATAGAGAGACAGAATCTCAAGCTGAGTGTGGAGATTGACCTCCTGATCAAGGAGCCTGATCAAGAGTCCGATGCTCAACAGGTATTTTCTCCTTCAGTACTTAAACATGTTCTACTTTCTCCTCACTTGTATTATTTCTGACAAGAAATTTGCTGTAATTCTTATGTTTATTCCTCTGTATGGATTTTTTGTTTTAATTTTTGTTGCCTGTAAGATTTTTCTCCTTATACTAGTTTTACGCAATTTGATTATGATGTGCTTTCATACAGTTTCTTCATGCTTCTTCTGTGTGGGGCTCATCACGATTCTTGAATACATAAGTTAACAGTTTTTAAGAAATTTGGAAAATTTTAATCATTACTTTTTAAAATGCTCTTTCCCAACCATTAGGCACTTTTACCTCTCTTTCTGACATCTCAATTACACATATATGAAACACTTAACTTTTTCCCCCACAGTTCAATGGTGCCCTGCTGATTTATTCTGACTCCCTCTTTTCTTTTTCATTTTAGAGTAACTGATATTGCTGTTTTCAAATTCACTTATTTTTTCTTCTGCTACTTCTAATCCCAATCCGGGTATTTTTCATCTCACACATTGTAGTTTTCATTTCTTTTTGTTTTAGTGTTTACTTATTTATTTTAAGAGAGTGAGAGAACACATATGCACAAGAGGGGTAGGGACAGACAGAGAGGGAAAGAGATAATCTTTTTTTTTTTTTTAACGTTTATTTTTGAGGAGAGAGACAGAGTGTGAGAGGGGGAGGGATAGACAGAGAGGCACAGAATCTGAAGCAGGCTCCAGGCACTGAGCTGTCAGCACAGAGCCTGATACAGGGCTTGAACTCATGAACCATGAGATCATGACCTGAGCCAAAGTCAGATGCTTAATCAACTGAGCCTTCCAGGTGCCCTGTGTCATATTTTCTTGCCTTTCACCACATCTTACAGTTTTTTATTAAATATCAAACACTGTGATCTCACCTCTTTGGGAGTTGGATATTTGTGTTCCTGTAAATATTTTTGAGCTTTGTGCTAGGATGCATGTGAAAACAATTTGGTCTTTTCAATTCTTGCGGTTAAGATGTGTTGGGCAGGGCCTAGTGCTCAGGCCAATCACTCCATGGGGCTGAGGCAAAACCCGTCTGTATACTCTACCCAGGTGTTTGTGGATCTTGAGGATTTCTTAGTCTAACAGCAGGAAAAGTTACTATTCGTGGCTCTGTGTAAGCACCTCACATTGATCTCTTTTGCCTTCTGGGGGACTCTTTCTCTAGCTTTGGGTAGTTTCCTCACAACATGGGCTAGTCAGAACTCAGCTGAAAAATAAGAACTCTGCCTATCTCCAGGGTTCCTTCTTTTTCAGTATTTTGGCCTCCAAACTTTAGCCACCTTGTTTTTCTCAGACTCTCATCTTTCTCCTTAGTTCTGTGAATCTGCAGACCACCTGTGTTCCTCCTTTTTGTGCCACAGCTTGGAAGGCAGTATTCCAGGGCAATTATTAACCTCATCCTGTTTGTTTCTTGTACTTCAGGGATCCTCATCCTTTGCTGCCTGATGTCTAGCCTATTGACATTATTTCATATAATGTTCCGTTTTTTTTCATTTGTTTTAGATCTGGTGGTAAATCTGGTCCCTATTATTTCATTTCGGCTTGAAGCAGACTCTTGCAGGTATTAACACCTTCTGGATCCTGCTATTAACTCTCTTTTTTCCTGAAATTAAAATATTTACTATTATTATGGTGTTCTGTCTTGAGCTTAACTAACCACACTTGAATCTACAGTATCCACTTACTCTATTTTGTGAATTAAATGTTTATTTATTTTTGAGAGACAGAGCACATGCAGGGAAGGGACAGAGACAGAGGGAGACACAGAATCCGAAACAGGCTCCAAGCTCTGAGCTGTCAGCATGGAGCCCAAGGCAGGGCTCGAATTCACAAACCACGAGATCATGACCTGAGCCAAAGTTGGACGCTTAACTGATGGAATCACACAGGCGCCCCTAATTTTTGAATTTTTATAACTCACATTTTCTAATCCACTTAGCATCCCTGATCCAAAAAGTTTTTTACTCTCTTCTTCCAAAGTTAACTGATGAGTAAGCTATTTTAAACATTTGTTTCAATGACAAAAGCAAGATATGTTAAGCTAAAAAGATCACAAAATGCTGAGTTCCACATTATTTCTGCTACTTGTAAATCATTTATGTCTGCAGAATCCCTTTCATTAGAAAACTGTGTTAATAACCCATTAATCTGAGGCTAAAGACAAAAAGACCTTTGCATGTTGCTGTTGCATTGGCTATTGCCAATGTGCCAATGCCAATGATAATGGAATTCACAAAGTATAATGACATTTCCATGACTAATGTATTCTGTGGTTAACAGGCTTCCTTTTGTTTAAGTTTTAATCAGCATTATCTGTGCAACTTTTTTTTTTTTTTTTTGCCGTTTTTACAATTAGTGTTTGAGAGAGAGAGACAGAGAGAGAGCAGGGGAGGGGCAGAGAGAGGGGGAAACACAGAACTTGAAGCAGGCTCCAGGCTCAGAGCCCCAACATGGGGCTCACCCTCACAGACTATAAGATCATGTCCTGAGCTGAAGTTGGATGCTTAATCGACTAAGCCACCCAGGTGCCCCTATCTGTGTAACTTTTAAAATTATTTGAAAGGGCTGCATCAGTCTCTATGCTGACAGCTCAGAGCCTGGAGCCCACTTCAGATTCTGTGTCTCCCTCTCTGTCTGCCTCTTCCCTGCTCACACTGTCACTCTCACCTTCCAAAATAAATACTAAAATTTTTTTTAAAAAGTTACAAGAGTATTTAAAGAAACAAACTATCTGAAGAACTTTAAAAAAGTATTAAACTTAAAACATCAATAAAATTTAGTGATAATAGTTAATTCCTTATGCAAAAAGGTAGAAACCAGAAATGGAAAAACAGCTATAAAGGCAAGGTAATCAGTATTTTTTTTTAGGTATGCTCAATAGAGACTGCCTGTAGCATGTTCCTATAAACAAAACACTTGGACTAATGCCATACTTAATTTCCTGTATCTTTTTTCATTATCTTGAAACCACATGTGTACTATTACAACCCCCATCCCAGGCTAGCATCTTTTTCACTGGTGTTTCTACCTTATCCCTTAAAAGAAGTTTAAATACCAGAATCTGAATTTTTACTATTACTAAAAATATCATACTTAACATTAAAATTATTCTCACTGATTTCACACAGATATTCCTTTTTTTCCCCACATTGACTAGAAAGCTTTGAATATTTTTGGATGGCCCTCCTATGGTCTTCATGTCAAAGAACATAAAATCTATTATGCTCATGTTCATAGTTAGCTTGCTTTCCCCTTCCTTCTTCCCTTCCTTCCTTCCTTCCTTCCTTCCTTCCTTCCTTCATTCCTTCCTTCTATTGGGAAAATAAATAAAGTTATGCACCATAAGATGGCCCACAGGACTAACATAAGCTCTAGTTCCTAGCTTAGAGACTTCTCTTCCAGGCTCTTCTTCCTGCCCTGCTTGCCATGCATGCCAAATTACTACTAATGCACAGTGCGCAAGTAACAGATGATAAATTGTCCCCCATGCTTGTGCTCGGGACTCAGATCTCTGGAGAAGGATCTCCTCCGAGCTCGCCAGTGTAAAATAAAACTTGGATCCACCAAGATCTCCGAGTGCCACTTGGTTTTTCCACCAGTGATCCAGCCTGGTTCCATAACAAACTCAGTTCCCTGACCAGGAAACCCAACCACGCTGGCCCATTGTTGCCACCGGTTTGGGAAAATGGCAAGGTGGTGACGGAATTAGGCATCGCAACAGAGAAAGTGCGCCCTGCCTGATTTTTGGCAGTCTTTCGCTTGGTCGCCGCAGGCCAGTCCTGCTCTGCCATTCCTGCCAGACTCGAAGAGACTTGGCAAGCAAGGACCTGGACCCGACATCGGAACTGGTAAAGCTGGGGCCTCAACCTAGTCAGACCCACTCACAAGAGTGGAAGGGGGACTTGATCACTCCCTAGAGCCTTCAGAGGTCTCACAGGTAGGAATTCTGTGGGAGGGAATGCAATAATCTCTGGTGTGTATATGAGTGCAAATGTCCGATTTGGTCTGGCTTGCCCTGAGGAGTTGGATTCTGTGGCTCCACGGGGGGGGGCACCCTTAAGGTTCCCAAAAGCCCACGTAGTCTGAGTGGGCCCATCTGCGATTCCATGGTGAATGGCATATAACCTATGGCAGCATCAGAATAGTTTCCGATTGTAAGTCACAAAGCTGAGACTGCTACGGCTAAGCATCACCTAAGCTCCTTAGGGATACAGTGAGACAGGCATCTGACTAGTCTCCTCATTAGAGGGGGCACCCCTACCCCTCTGTCTTTGCAACTCCATCTCACAGGAACATTATGGGGTCAGGACAGAGTAAAGAAGGGGTTTTCAGGAGACTACGGAATTAGATGACGCCTGGCAAGTTAAGGACCCTATGTGAGTTGAAATGGCCCACTTTTGATGTAGGATGACTCTCAGAAGGAACATTAGGTGTCCAACTGGTCCGGCAGGTTTGGCAAATAGTCACTGGAAACCCAGGTCACCCTGACCAATTTCTGTATATTGATTCCTGCCTTGAAATTGCCCCAAATCCCCTACCTTGGATGCAATTCATCTATAACACAGAGTCAGGCAAAGGTTTTAGCTGTTTCACCTGGAGAATTGAAGAAGCAGCCCACTGCTCCTGTCCGGCATCTGTGGGAGACCCAGAGGAGAACCCTGTCTTTCCACCACCATACCCACTAAGGCCCCCCACCCCCGGGCACAGGGGCCTGAAACTCCTCTGTCATTTGTCTCTCCTCCATCCCCGGACCTGGAGAATCCTCTCTCACCAAGGCCAGCAGCCAGATTGCACCCCAGGCCTTAGGAGAAAACTCCAAAAGCTAAAGGGCTTAGCCGGGATGAATATTACCCAGTTGACAGAGGTCGCCAATAAAGTTTTCGTGAACAGGGAAATCACAGCCGAGGGAAACTGAAAAAAGACTAAAGAAGAGGGTCACCCTTCTGGCAGTAGCACGGAAAGAAAAGGACAATGCAAAGACTGGGAAGCTCCAACCACCAAAGGGGGGAAAGCCCAGAGGCCCCTTAGCAAAAGACCAATGTGCCTACTGCACAGGAAAGGGAGACTGGAAGAATGAGTGCCCAAATCGGAAGGGGCCCCCGAAACCCAGCTGATATCAGGAGGAACCTTGAGAAGGGGACTTTACTGGTCTGGCTGAGACAGAATCAGACTGAAGGGGACGCTTACCCTCTCTCTCTGTTCCTCTGCCTAATAGTTGTGAGGCCTTCTCCCTCATTCATTTCCCAGGTTAACAGCTATAAATGGAGCCAACTGTGGTTAGACTACTTCAGGACAGGAACTTTAAGGAATATTCCCAAGCAGCTGCTGACACTCCACTTGTTTCGAGGAAATTCCCGGTCTTCTCTGGCCTGATGTGGACTCCATATTTCCACTTTGGTGGAAGAAAACATGGCGTCTGCTCCTCTGTCTGGGCTAAGGTTTTGAATCCAGTTTTCCTTCTCTGCCTTCTGCTGGCACCTTACCTCTTCTGCTTTTCTCCGAACCCCCTTCTGTTTCTGTACCAACTTGGGTGTGGTCTACATAACTGGTTCCTATACCATCCTCAGTGCCTCAAGCACCATTGGCTCCTCCCCTCCACTCTCAAGGTCAAGGGGCAAAGAGCACCCCCTTGGACCACCCACTTCAGATACCCCCACTGGTGTCCCAGATGAAAACTGACAATGGGGAAAAACTGATTGATTTTAAGTGAATGCATGTGAAACATATTCAGTATCTAAACTATTTAAGTTTGTTGGACCTGTCTTTAAAGTCATCAGCATTAAAAATGAAACTTTTACTCTATCAAGGTTGACCTGAGGAAGATTATAATTTTGTGACTCTTGTTGGAAATATTGCTGGTTCTTTAATGTTTGCACCTCCAGATTAAGGAAACTTTTCTCTTATGATACCTATGATAAACTGAAATGTCATAAAGTATTCATTTGTAAACTGAAGCATTTATCTTTTCTCTCTACCTAAATCCTCTGAAATTCAAAAACTCTCAGTGAGTATTCTTTTTTTCATGGCAATTACAATTGTTTACATAAGTTCAAGAAGAATCTGTTCTCCTTGTAACAGGTCACCATTAGAAATACTGGTTATTTTACCAAGGCTTTTGACTGGAATGTCATATTTGAGAGTGACAAGCATAGACTCAGATATGACCAGACAGCTTTCAGGAACTAAGGTTGGCTTTATGAAACATGGAACCATAAAGCCCCTTGGAAAGGTTGGCCTGATACCTTGCTTACAGAGTTCCCAGCAGCCTCACCAGGTGAGTAAAGGTCACTTCCTAGCAGGTACAGCCACCTCAGGATATCTCGGGGGCCTTGTGAAAAGGAATTCACCCAAATCTACCAGTATTGCAGGCCTGTCTGATGGCAAGTATTTGGCTTGGCTTCTGGCCTGGAGAGGCTACTAAAAGTTCAAACTGGAGATTCCTTATAAAAGGTTCCAGCAAAGCAAACTTTAAAATATCCTCATGATCAATTGCTATTCTTGCTGAGCTTATGTAAATAATTAGGCCAGGTTTGTTTAGACTGGATTTGTTCTACAAATGCATTGGTCTCGATTTGGCTATCTCTGGAAATGCAGGTTTTTAGAGAGAAAAGCTATGTTTTAACAACGCACTGTTACGGGTGTTATATTCTGGTTCTGATTGCCTTTAAATGTTTGTTGTTTGCCTAAACTAGACAATTTGAGGTAAATGTCAGAAGAACTGTCACAGTATTTCATGTAGACAATCTTTTGTGCTTGTTATTCTGTGGGAAAAATAATAAGACCCCATGTGCATATTATTTAAACAACTGGAAAACAGGATGGATCTCTATATATGCAAACCATATCCTCCCTGAACCTGATCTGACAGTTACTAGAAACCCATCCCATAAAAACCCAGGAGAAGTGGTTCATTCAAAGGATGGGGGCCACCCTTTTTAAAGACTTGGAGGTGGACTTTATAGATATACAACCAAGCAACGGATTCAGGTACCTCCTTGTAATAATCTGCACATATTCTGGGGGGTCGAAGTCTTTCCGACTAGGACGGAAAGAGCTTTGAGGTGGCCAAAGCTCTTCTACAGGAAATTGTGCCTCGGTTTGGTATGCCCTTAACCATACACAGTGACAACGGACCTGCATTTGTGGCGTACATTATACAAACCCTGACCAGGTCTCTCAACATTACCTGGAAATTGCAACGCGCATCTTAGCCCTCGAAGGATACCAACCCCAGGAACTAAAGGGTGATGCCTACCAAAAAGATTTTTTGAAAAGGCATAAAAGGGGGAATGTTGGGAAAATAAGTAAAGTTATGCACCATAAGATGGCCTACAGGACTAACATAAGCTCTAGTTCCTAGCTTACAGACTCTTCTTCCAGGTTCTTCTTCCTGCCCTGCTTGTCATGTGTGCCAAATTACTACTAATGCAGAATGTGAAAGTAAGGGATGATAAACTGTCCCCCATGCTTGTGCTCAGGGCTCAGATCTCTGGAGAAGGATCTCCTCTGAGCTTGCCAGTGTAAAATAAAACTCTGATCTACCAAGATCTCCAAGTGCCGCTTGGTTTTTCCGCCAGCGATCCAGCCTGGTTCTGTAACATTTCTTTCCTATACAAGTCCCAATTCTCTGTATTTTATACTTACTCTGGCTGTTACATAAGATGTATGTGTATATATAAGACCCTTGAAAATTAAATTAAATTAAATATGCCTCTAAATATCTTAGGTGTGTCAGGGAGGTATTTTACGCAATGCAATAGCTTTTGGCAACTCCTGAATGTCAGAAACCAGTATGAACAGGTTTTAATAATTATTACCTTTTTATAGTTGCCATAGTAAAAATACAGTACCAAAATCAATCAACATTCACAGTTTCCTGATGGCACATTCTGTGTATGTCCTGTCTTTAGTACACCCTTGTGCCTGCTGCTGTAAATAACACAGGGCACAAATCTCCTACTCACACTACACGTTACTGTCAGAACATGAAGCATGCTGTTTTCTCATCACATCTAATAATTAAAATATAAGAACACGTACCATTATGTAAATCAGCAGCTAGTCCTCAGAGTCAGAAGCAGATGGAGACTGGGAGGGTCCACTTAGATTGTATATGGACAGAGTCAGATTAAGTTATTTTAAGTATATGAATTAAGTAAATCAAATGTTGGCAATTATCATTTCAAAAAAGAACAAACCTCACATCTATACACATGTCCATTTTTGTCATAGCTCATTTTTGGTAAAGTAGACTGCTTGGGACAATCTGCCCCACAAATAAAGACATTTTAAAAGGCCATTCTGCAAGAAACAATGGTAGAATTTACCAAAAAACAAACAAAACAAACAAAAAACCCCAAAAAAGCAATTCAGCTCCCATTTCAGAAGTTTTTAGAGATACTTTATTGTTTTTATTTCTTTTCTTTTAAAAGTAATTTTCTTTCTGAGAAACAGATCTTTATGAGTCATGCATTAACACTAAGACTAGTCTTTTTCATCTGGTATATAGCCAGAAAAGCACTAACTCATTTTTATCAGCAATAATAACAATAATAATTACCCTTTAATGAATGGCTATTATGTGCCAGGTACTGTAGTAAATGCCCTACAAAACATTATTTCATATTATTCCTAAATAACTCATGCAATTTAGAGATCACTGCCTCCATTTTATAGAGGAGGAAACTGAAGCTTAGTAAAAGTTAAAAAAAAAAAAGCTGGAAAAGAAGTCCTATGTTTTCCATAGGGTTTTACATAGTATGTGGATATCTAATATATTATGTTCTCATTAAAAATCAACTTCAGGGGCGCCTGGGTGGCGCAGTCGGTTAAGCATCTGACTTCAGCCAGGTCACGATCTCGCGGTCCGTGAGTTCGAGCCCCGTGTCAGGCTCTGGGCTGATGGCTCGGAGCCTGGAGCCTGTTTCCAATTCTGTGTCTCCCTCTCTCTCTGCCCCTCCCGCGTTCATGCTCTGTCTCTCTCTGTCCCAAAAATAAACGTTGAAAAAAAAAATTTAAAAAAAAATCAACTTCAGTTTAACATTTAGTTACTATAATATATGTTTAAATATAAAAAGTAGTAGGGGCGCATGGGTGACTCAGTCAGTTAAGCATCTGACTTTTGCTCAGGTCATGATCTCACAGTTCGTGGATTCGAGCCCTGTATCGGGCTCTATGCTGACAGCTCTGAGCCTAGAGCCTAGAGCCTGGAGCCTGGAGCCTGGAGCCTGCTTCAGATTCTGTGTCTCCTTCTGCTCCTCCTCCACTTGTGCTCTGTCTCTCTCAGTCTCTCAGAAAATAAATAAACGTTAAAAAAAAATTTTAAATATAAAAAGTACTAGAGGCGGCACTTAGGTGGCTCAGTCGGTTAAGCGCCCAACTTCAGCTCAGGTCATGTTCTCACAGATCGTGAGTTTGAGCCATGCATTGGGCTGTCAGCACAGGGCAGCTTCAGACCCTCTATCGCCTTCTGTTTCTGCCCCTCCCGCTTGTGCTCTCTTTCCCTCTCTCTCTCAAAGATAAACAACATTAAAAAAAAAAAAAGTATTTGCAATTACTATTGATAATTATTTGATCAGTCCATTGGCATAGTTAAAATTAAATAAGCATAGCAGAAATCTAATTCACAATTAGGGAAATCAAACATTTTTTATAGGCCTTTAAAAAAACGGTTTTATCTTTCATCTAGGTTTTTAAGGAAAAAGAAATGAAATAAATTTCCTACAGCCATTACCATACTCTTTCTGTGTTATTTTTTGTACCATTTCTCCTCTTAGAATTACTCCAGAAAATTGTTATAATAATTATTAATAAAAAAGGCACACATTATCTTCATGGTCAGTTAGTTTCAATTCGTATTTTTACTTCAAATTAAGTCAAATAGCCAAGTTTTTGTTTTAATTCTAGTATAATTAACATAGTGCTATATTAGTTTCAGGTGTATACTACAGTGATTCAACAATTCTATCCATTGCTCAGGACTCATCACCATTAAGTGTACTTTTTAATCCCCTTCCCCTGTTTTACCCATACCTGTACACATCTCCCCTCTAACAAACACTAGTCTGCTTATTTATTTAAATCATTTTTTTGTATTTTTCCCATTTCCATTAGTTTTGTTTCTTAAATTCCACATGTGAGTGAAATCATCATATATGTCTTTCTCTGACTTATTTAACTTATTAGCATTATATCCTCTAAATCCATCCATGTTGTTGCAAATGGCAAGATTTCATTCTTTTTTAATGGTTGAGTAATATTCTATTGTTTACATATGCCACAAATACTTGAGTTGCTTCCATATCTTGGCTACTGTAAATAATGCTGCCATAAACATAGGGTTGCATATTTCTTTTTGAATTAGTGTCTTCGTATTTTGGTTAAATCCCCAGTAATGGAATTATAGGATCATATGGTAATTCTATTTTCAAATTTCTGAGGAACCTCCATACTATTTTCCACAGTGGCTGCACCAGTTTGCATTCCCACTAACAGTGCACGAGGGTTCCTTTTTCTCCACACCCTTGCCAACAGTTGTTGTTTCTCAAATAGCTAAATTTTTATACATAACTTTAAAATTTTTTCACTTGAATCATTATTCTTCAAAAGCTGGACAGGCGGCATTGACTTTATTTGCAATTTCACAGAGGTCATTAAAGCTAGTAGTAGCAACACAGATGCATCTGTGAGATTGAGAGCAATAAACAATATAATCTGCAAAGTGACATGATTGAATCAATTCTGGTTAGGAATATGTAGTGTGTAGAAAAGACAGCTCAAATAAAATAAGTATGCCCCACACATAGAGAATGTGGCCCTCTGGAAGAAACTAAGCACCTATGGTCCAACATGGAGGCTACCTGAGGTATTCCACCAGTTTAAAATGTCATTAGCCAGCCCACAAGAAGTAAAGGATCTAATCACTTGCCCATAAAGAACTTGAAAAGACTAGTATGATATGAACAACCTGTGTTCATTTATCAGATATCATAAATCTATGATGAAAAAAATTAAGACTAGACATTTTACTCAAATTAAAAAGCAAGGGTGTGTGTTTAGATGTCTACACTGTGTGACTCCTCCAGTGAGACTACTAGCAAAGTTCACTGCATGATGGAATGAAGGAAAGGGCCAGATTATAATGTAGATTTCATCTCAGTGTTGTCATGAGAATCTGTTAAAGACATTTAATATTTAAAATTAAAGAGCTCTGAGGGTTTCAACTTTTCAAATCCCCTAGTCACTTCATGAAAACAAACCAACAAAAACAAAAATAACAAAAAGTATAGTGATTAAGATCATGAGCTCTGAGCCAGAACACTTAAATTAAATCTTGGCTCCATTCCTTATTAATTGTAGTACTTTGGAAAATTATCTCTCTGTGCCCCTCTTTTCTCATGTATAAAAATGAAGAGATAGCACAGTATTCACCTCATAGGGTTGTTGTGAAATTAAAAGTATAAGTGTAAATTTTTATGTCAGTGTTCATCATAAAGAATGGGCAACTTGTTCAAATAGGTGTAGTTATTTATATGAAACTGGACAGGCTGATGTACTGTTAGCAACTGAAGACTCCTCTTGTTTCCAACTGGTAAATAACTTGGAAGTCCATAAGATCATTTTTTAAAGAAAATAAGGATTCTATGGTATAAATGGAACCAGCTTCTAGGAATTTCTGAGGTCTTGATCTGAGAATCAATCAGTGAATTATGTTTTACCTTTGTGTAATTTCTTGAAGAAGAAACATCAGGATGTTTATGAATTGCCAAGCGTCTTCATTGTCTAAATGGGTCAGCTAAAACAAAACCAAAACCACTGATGACACTCAAAATAAACTAGGTCTTCCAAGAAGAACCAGTATTCCTGGACTTGGAAAAATGAGCATATGAATCCCTTTAGTGTCCTAAAATATTGAGTATTATGGGCACATTGGGCTATATTTTCACTCAATAAATGGAGAGAAAAGTAATTAACATTTATTGGGTGCCTAAGGTGTAGTAGGCTTTTGGTGGTTTCTGTAAATAGGTCATATCATTTTAATTTTCGTAATAGTCCTATAAAGTTATTATCTCTGCATGGTATTAAGGAAACAGAAACCCAGAGGTCTTCAACTGATCAATGGCATAGTTGGGATCCGGCTTATCTGACCCCTAACTCCATTCTCTTTTTGCTATTCTCTCGTTTTTATGCTATTTCATGGAAACAAATAAAATCCAGGCAAAGGCAGCCATTAGTTCCTTGGATGTGAAAACAGAATTGAGATTTGCCACATAGCTTTCAAGAATATTTCTGCTGGGGCACCTGAGTGGCTCAGTTGGTTAAGCGTCCGACTTTGGCTCAGGTCATGATCTTTGCAGTTTGATTCTCGAGTTGGGCCCTGTGCTGACAGCTCAGAGCCTGGAGCCTACTCTGGAGTCTGTGTCTCCCTCTCTCTTTGCCCCTCTCTCCCTGCTCATGCTCTGTCTCTGTCTCTCAAAAATAAATAAACATAAAAACAATAAAAAAAAAGAGTATTTCTGTTAATATTAATGTTCCCATAAACATGCTCAATGCTGGCAAATCTCAAAAGTGATTCAAATTGTTCTTTTCAATTAACAAATTTTATTAAGCTGTTTTTAAGTTTATTTTAGGTTAATACTAAAATTTATGTTCTTGAACTGATAAAAAGTAGGTGATGATTATCAACAGATAATCCAAGTGCTTTTCTTTTAAAAATGTAAAAAATGAAAAATTCCTACCGTAGACAATCCAGTAGCATATAGGAAATAAAAGAGGGCTCTATATAAGGAAACAGGTAAGATCAACACAAGTAGATCAAAATCTATATAAAAGTTGACTCTTGGACTCTTAAAAACTGAGAACAAACTGAGGGTTGATGGGGGGTGGGAGGGAGGGGAGGGTGGGTGATGGGTATTGAGGAGGGCACCTTTTGGGATGAGCACTGGGTGTTGCATGGAAACCAATTTGACAATAAACTTCATATATTGAAAAAAAAAGTTGACTCTTGTATTTAAATGGTAGAAATCTGAAGTGACATTTTGATACTTCTCTCTCATTACTATCTACACAGACAGCTTAACTGAGTTCATGTCCCAAAGGAGAAAATGTGATTCTTCTGATAGTGTTATGAAATAAGATGTGGAATAAGACAAGGACTTGGGGAAGCTGACTTTGGTCATATTAGATATGTGGGATATCTACTGATCAGTCTGGCAGCTTCAAGTATCCAGCATGCTTAAACCTCAAAATAGTCCACCCTTCCAGCAACTCAATCTTTTTCATGGCACCCCCCTGCAGGCACAAAAAGGATTTAACAAAAATGTATTACCTTTGAACAGAAAGTAGCAATGAAAATAAAAAGGTCTCAGAGTTAATAAATGGTAACCCATGACTGTCTGATTGGAATGAAGAGCACGGTAACTGACTAATGATGTTCATAAACATTAGCTGTTTTGAACTAAAGTAAAGACTCTCTCGAGAAGTGGTAGGAAGCAAAAAAAGTGAGACAGAAAACAGATGGAGGCAGGGGTAGCAGCAGCAGGGCAGAGAGATCAGAAAGAGAAGCACTATTTGGGCAGCACTGATAGCCAGTACTAAAACAGAGACAGCTTTTATTTATTTATTTTCTAATGTTTATTTTTATTTTAGAGAGAGAGGAGAGAGAGAGAAGGGGAGGGGCAGAGAGAAAGGAGGGAAGAGGGTCCAAAGCAGGCTCTGTGCTGACAGCAGCGAGCCCAATGCAGGGCTCCAACTCAATGAACCGAGAGATCATGACCTGAGCCAAAGTGGGATTCTTAACTGACTGAGCTACCCAAGCACCCCAAAAGAGAGATAACTTTTAAAGGCTCAGGGTAGACTATGGGCAATTACTAGTTCTTGGTACAATGGAGTTTTGGATATCCGTATAAAATTTTCATTAGCTTTTAGTCTGTGGAGAAATTTTGACCCTCGATCTTTAGGAAATTCCTATTTTAACAATGACAAATAACCGACCTTTGCAAGTATTGTCATGGATTTACAGAAGAGTATTACAGCAAGTTACCCACTGTCTGAAAAAATTAAGATAACTTTACATGCAGTATAAATTATATCCTTAAAAATAGCTCCAATTCTACACAACTTGTATTTAATAAACTCTCAGTTAAGATTTAAGCACTTTGAAGGTAGGGCTCATGTCTTGGTTTTATGTATGTATGTATGTATGTATGTATGTATGTATGTATGTATGTATTTCCTTATTTTATCTTGCACTGGTTCATATGCCCCAGGCCTAGTCCTTGAAGTGCTGATATTTGGAGATCCAGGTGTGGCTCAGGGTCCTAATACCACTCATCACCACATCCCTCTAGCTCTCCCCTCTCTTGTAACTCTGCCCATTGGAATGGCAGCAGGCTTTCCAGCATATTGTCCCAGTGAAGGAGTTTACTAATGGGTAAACTGAGGCTTCCAAGACTGAATATTCTCTTCTTATGGAGATGAGAACTTTTCTAGAGCATTAGACATATCTTTTTAATATATATTATAAAGAGACCATTTAAAAAGCACAAAAAATATATTACAAGCTCAGGGAACATTTGGCTCCTGTGTGCCAAGAAGCATTTAGCTCCCAGGTGGTGTGTGTGTGTGTGTGTGTGTGTGTGTGCGTGTGTGTGTGTTTTAATTTAATAATTTATATATTTTTAAAATTTACATCCAAGGTAGTTAGCATATAGCGCAACAATGATTTCAGGAGTAGGTTCCTTAATGCCCCTTACCCATTTAGCCCATCCCCCCTCCAACAACCCCTCCAGCACTGCTCCCTTTGTTCTCTATATTTAAAAGTCTCTTACGTACTGTCTCTGTCTCTATTTTTATATTATTTTTCCTTCCCTTCCTTTATGTTCATCTGTTTTGTATTTTAAAGTCTTCATATAAGTGAAGTCATATGGTATTTGTCTTCCTCTGACTAATTTCACTTAGCATAATACTCTCTAGTTCCATCCATGTAGTTGCAAATGGCAAGCTTTCTTTCTTTTTGATTGCCGAATAATACTTCATGGTATATATATACACCACATCTTCTTTATCCATTCATCCATCGATGGACATTTGGGCTCTTTCCATACTTTGGCTATTGTTCATAGTGCTGCTATAAACATCAGGGTACATGTGCTCCTTGGAAACAGTACACCTGTATCCTTTCGATAAATACCTAGTAGTGTGATTGCTGGGTCGCAGGGTAGTTCTGATTCTAATTTTATGAGGAACCTCCATACTGTTTTGCAGAGTGGCTGCACCAGTTTGCATTCCCACCAGCAGTGCAAAAGAGATCCTCTTTCTCTGCATCCTCACCAACATGTGTTGTTGCCTGAGTTGTTAATGTTGGCCATTTTGACAGGTGTGAGGTGGTATCTCATGGTGGTTTTGATTTGCATTTTACTGATAATGAGTGATGTTCAGCATTTTTTCATGTGTCAGTTGGCCATCTGGGTGTCTTCTCTGGAGAAATGTCTATTCACGTTTTTTAGGGCTCATGTCTTGTTTATCGAGGTATACCTAATAGTACATTGGCTAAGATCTAGTGAGAATTTAATAAATATTTGTTGAATTATTTCTTTTTAAAAGAAATAAAATCTCAGTATAAATTAAATTTATTACTTATGAGAACATTTATAAATTTATTTATTATTTAATGTAAGTACATATTTTGAATTTATCATTTGCAGGATACCAACTCATTTAGAAATGTTTACAAACCTATAATTTAGAAACTAATTTAAAATGGAGACTTTTTCATTTAATTGCATGCACCATTAAAAGTATTTTGTATTCTATTATATTCTATTGAGGAGCAGGGGGAGAGAGAGAGAGAGACAATCTTAAGCAGGCTTCACAATCAGCGCACAGCCCAATGCAGGGCTAGATCCCACAACCCTGGGATCACAACCTGAGCCGAAATCAAGAGCTGGATGCTCAACCACCCTGTTTTTGCTTTTTAAAATTAACTATGTGGTTAATTATAACCATGGCTTCTAATAAAACAGAAATTGCATTAACTTAAGTGAAATACTCATTTTTATGAGCAAAAATAATATTATGATATATATCATATTATATTATGATATATATCATATTATATTATGATATATATCATATTATATATATAATACATATATATGATATATATAATAATTATGAGCAAAAATAAAATTTGTTACTAGGCCTTATTTGAGATAAGTAATGATCAGATGGTATTAAATTTAAAACTTAAAATAGATTGATTATGAATATGTGAAATAATCAGAGATACATACTCAGGCATAATCACTCCCTACAAGACTCCACACTGAAATGTTCTCCTCTTCACTAAAAAGTACATCCAATGTTCTGGGTCCAGTAACTGATCCAGTACTCAAGCCCTTGACTTCTTTTTTTCATCCTGTGTAATTAGTTCTCAAATTCTATCAGCTATACTTTTTAAATACCTCTTGAATATGTCAATCCCACATCCCTTTCCACTATTATCTCTCACCTGGACAACTACTTTTCCACAGAGAACAGTATGGTGTAATTACCTTAATATACTCGTTACTACATTTTTCACTGAAGTGACCACCACACTTTAATAAATGCCTTGCCAGTTCTCCTTCATTCATGTAGAAACATTCAATTGTTAAGATGCTGATAGGAATCATGGACCAACCATTGTACAAAGTTTGTGTTTAACAATTATTCTGGAAATGGTTAATCAAACATGAATAAAAGCATCTCTCCTTAGTCCAAGAAACGTCACATCAGAGCACTGTGTACTTTACTGAGTCACTTCCAAATACTCAACAGAACACAATCCATTTTAAAATCAGAGGGTAGGGTTGGATGAAAGCTAATGTACCTTACTATATTGTTCTAAAATACTATGAATTTTCAGGTTCCTTCTGACTTATAATTCAAAAACATCTCAGAATACATGGGTCAGAGTCTAAACCAAATCCACCCATTACGTGCAAGGATGCTCTATTATGCAGAGAGCCTCTAGAATTCCCTGGTGACGGGGAAACCCATGTCCCCTCGCTTTTCTTCTCCTGTGCTCATGACTAAATCCCTCTTCCTGGCTGGGAAGGTAGGAAATAAGATGGCATGGCTGACACCTGGCTCCCATCCTGCTATCTTCCCAGTTAAATTTCTCTCTCTTCTTACTGATTAGTTACAGCACTAAAGAGAAACAAGGAAAAAAGAAAAGAGAAAAGTGTCTTTGGAATAGGAAAAAATTCAGTTCATTGGCCGGGAAGTAAGTGCCTCATACTATTTTGCTTTTCATCTTCAGCATATACACAGGACTGGATTAAAATATGTCTATTGAATTGAACTGAAGTCATCTGATTTTTTAAAAACATTTTAACATAAGTAGAGTTGAGGGGAGCCTGGGTGGCTCAGGTGGTTAAGCATCTGACTTCAGCTCAGGTCACGATCTTGTAGTTCTTGAGTTCGAGCCCTGCGTCGGACTCTGTGCTGACAGCTCAGAGCCTGGAGCCTGCTTCGGATTGTGTCTCCCTCTCTCTCTCTCTGCCCCTCCCCTGCTCACACTCTGTCTGTCTCTCAAAAATAAACATAAAAAAACCCCATAAGTTTGGTTGACATATGATTTTTAAAAATGCTTCTTTATATGAGAGGTGGGGGGAGGGGGGAGGAGGGAATCCCAAGCAAGCTCCATGATCAGCACAGAGCCCAATCAAGGCTTGATCTCACAAACCATGAGATGACCCAAAACCAAGAGTTGGACACCTAACTGACTGAGCCACCCAGGCGCCCCAGCTGACATAGCATTTTTAATTGACACCAAAACTATGTCTATTTTGGTGATATTTCTAGCAAAATAAAAAACATTTATGAACAAGCTTTTACAGCATAAAGATATTAATATAGTCAGTTCTTCACCATTTTTATCACAGTTACGTTCCTTTTCAATTATAAGTACTTAGGAATCTTAGAACTGCATTTGTTTTGTTTAGAATTGCAACTTCAAACATTCTTAAATTTAATGCAAACAAAATCGTGTTTTAATAAAAAAATAATAAAACCCAGCCCATTTTCTCAGTAGCAGAATTAAGTGGACTTTTTTCCTGATGGCATTTAAAGGTCCCCAAGAGTATGTTTTAGCAACACTGTATTGTTAAAAGTGTCAAAACTGATGACTAATTTCCAATAATTTTCCAATTAAATAATTCAAACTGATAAATTAACTTTCATGAGAAATAACTGTCCCACATCTTTTTAAATTTAAAAGGATATGAATTATATTCCTATGAAATAACATTGTTTGAAATTTAAAAAGGTCTTTTGGGGCATCAATCCCTCTGAATGTAAAACTGAAAACTGCTTAAAGTACATTTAGCTTTGGTGCCCAGTTTTCAAATATAAGCCAGAATGAGTGTTCATTACACTTAAAGACACAATCTGAATCTTGGAAATTTGTTGGTCCCTTTTTATCAGGCCAACTAATTGTTATCTCAGTGTTCTGTGTTTTTTTTCCTTTCCCTTCAAGTAGAACTCTAAATGAAAGACACAGTGTAATCATAGTTTAAAAAAATCTTGTGCAAGCAAAGGCCAACTTGGTGTCGCTGAGCATCTAGAGAAGGACAGAATCAGGTATTATTTGCACTGTAAAATACTTTAAGGACCAACAATTACAAACCCATCATTTTTTAAGTTGATTTATTTTGAGAGAGAGAGAGAGAGAGAGAGAGAGAGAGAGAGAGAGAGAGAGCACATGCAGGGGAGGGGTAAAGAGAGAGGGAGAGATAGAATTCCAAGCAAGCTCTCCGCACAATGAGCATGAAGCTCCTTGCGGGCTCGAACTCATCAACCATGAGGTCATGACCTGAGCCAAAACCAAGAGTAGGATGCTTAACTGACTGAGCCACCAAGGCAGGCACCTCCCAACCCCATCTTTTTATCACTGAAGAAAATGAGCTCTGAGGAAAAAAGATTATTGAATTCACTGAATAAATATGTTTGATTAGCTTTTAGTTATCAATAATAATCTAGGCACAAATAGTAGGGAGAAACAAATAAAAGAGACTTGAATCCTGTCCTTACAGAATTTTCATGTCAGGAAGATAAAGTAACAAATGAACATGTAACTACACATACGATCAGTACAACGGAGAAGAGAAAACAGGGATCTTGCAATGGTTTTAATAGTGTCACCCCAAAATTCATGTCCACTTGGAACCTTGGAAGTTGACTTTATTTGGAAATAGTGTCTTTGCAGATGTCATTAGTTTAGATGAGGTCACACTAGCTTAGGGTGGGCCCTGAATCCCATGACTTTTAAGAACTCTGTGGAGACACAAACACACACACAGGGAAGAAGGCCATGGTGATAAGAGAGTCTGAGATTGGAGTCAGGTAGCTGCCATCCAAGGAATGCCAAGGATGGCTGGCATTCATTGAAAACTATGGAAGAGCAAGGGAGGACTCTTCCCTAGAGCCTTTAGAGGGAGCATGGCTCCACTGACTCCTGGATGTCAGACATCCAGCCTCTACAATAGTAAGGAAAGACATTTCTGTTGTTTTAAGGGGCCTAGTTTGGCTACTTTATTAGAGCAGCCCCAGGCTCCATTTAGAAGGGAAAATCATGGGAGGTCTCTTTGAAGAAGTAACATTGTAGCTGTCATCTTAAGGACACGAGAGTGACAGTAAATGTGAGAAGAAAAGTTTTGCTGGCCAAAAGAACACAGCAAGTGCCATGGTCCTGGGATGGGAAACAGTATGTCAGGTTCAAGAAGCTGTATGGTTTGTCCAAGGTGCTAAGGCCAAGAAGTAGCAGAATGGTTCCAGGTTCTGATGTTCTAATTTAAAGGCCAGGGATGAAGCTTGACACTGCATCTAGAACTCAGAAGATCCTCAAGACAACCAACCAACCAACGAACTAACCAAGTCACCAACTCTCTTGCTCCCCACCCATGCCTCACTGTATTTGACAATTAAAAGTGAAGCATGGCTAGAGGCAAGCAGTGCGGATACTGCTAACAAAAGACATTTTTATGAGTGACAGGAGAAGGCCAGTTTTTAAGAGCTACTCTACAATTTTCCCTCCTACCCAAAGGGTCCTAAGGAAGCACATTAGGACTAGCTCTGTCAGTCTCCAAGTCTTGGGGACTATTTGTAGCTACTAGTTGGAAAAGGCACAGGAAAGACTTCCTTGAGGCTGTAGCTCCTTCCCATTCAAAATCATCTATGGGCAACCACTGTGACATCCTTCTTAAAATATTCATCATATCTGTGGTGAGGAAAAGGCTGCAAGGCTCACCTTTTCCTACACATATTGTGGCTATGGTATCACAGCCTCCAGATAGGTTTTGTTTGGCCTGCTTACTGCTTTAAAAGTCCAGATATTTCACACAATAGTTCACATATTTGATTTTTCTTGAAAAGTAAGAAGTCCTTGCCACAGGGAATGATCAGTCAGTCCCTTGCACCTCACTTAAACAGCTTATCTGGCCTCTTAGAGGCATTTGGGTTTGTGAGACTTGATCTATAAGGATTAATTTTACAATCTCTAACCTCACCCCACTTTATCCATACTCTCCAACATTTCACTTGTCTCAAACTCAGAACCTACCATTAACTCTGAAAAACTCCTCAACCTCCTATAAATATCTCACATTCATTTCCCCTCCACCTCTCTTTTGCTCAGTTCTACCCCTTCTCCAGGGAACAACCCAAGTTATGGCCCTTTCTCCAAATACACTTGGGCTAGTATTTTTCCAGAACTAACTCCTTATTGTGTCTGCTACTTAGTGTTCTTAATTGAATGCTGCCTGGCATTGTTAGTTAATTGTCAAGTACACATGTTTAGCCAAAGATTACAGTACTGTCAGGAACTTCTTTGCTGTCATCTTAGCACCTAGCACCTACAATACACAAGGTTAGCTTTAATAATGTGTTTCATAACATAGTAGGTGAATAGTGTCAATGAGTCATCGCCAAAGAAAGAGTGGCCAGTTAATAATTCTAACTATTCCCTTTTGGATTAGCTTAGGTAGCTTTTTTGGTACACACTGTTATTTCCAGATGGTTCCTTACTCAATGGATATCTACCAAAGAAGAGAAGAATATAGAAGGCTATGGTTTTCTTGTAAATCGTTCTAATATAAAGCTTTGTGAGAAGAAATATTGAAATTAATGGGTAATATAAGATTATTACATTACCCATCTATAAATAAAATGTCAAGATACAAGATAAGTTAGCTATGGGTTTTATTCCATATGCATTTGAATTTAGACTATCTCTAACTCTGCATGAGAGTCTGCTCTGAAGTTGAATTTTTAAATTCCTCCAAATATCTGTATGGCTGAGATTTGGGGTTAGATGATTCTTCCAGTTCTGTCTCTAATACCTGTATTCTCAATTGGGGGACAGGGTTGGCAGTGACTCAGAGTGGAAAGCATCTAGCAAGTTTTAAATGATTCTGGATTGCTGCCTAGTAGTAGTAAAACCCAAAATTAATGAGACAGAACTGATTTGAGTATCATGAGTTTGAAACATACCAGAAGCCTTATATCTACCTTCCTGCCCACTCAATTTAACTCATTCCTGAAAGTCATTCTTATTTTTTTTAATGGCTACTCGTATTATAAATTTTCACAAGGCTGATCATGTAATATCAACCAATTTCATTTCCCTTACCTAAGAAAATCTTTAGTGACTTTGATCCTCACACGGGTTACGGGTGATTTCCTGTTTCTGGTGATTTAGAACAAACATCCCTAACACATATTCTACAATATTGTAATTAGACAGTTTTTGAAGTATAGTTTTATTTGCTTTTCATGGTAATATCTGTTTACAATACTCAAAAGAAGTGCTTTTACTTGGCATGAATTTATTAGGAATTCTCTAGAACAGATTTTATTTATACTTGGTTTTTATTTTTTTCTTAGGAAATGTTCAAAACTAAGAATGCTACTTTACTAGTATTCATACTCTACCCTGATAAGGAGGGGGGAAAAAGGGCAAATCCCAGGAGAAAAAATGCAGAAAGCTTTGCTGTAGTACAACAGCTATTTCTGTGTTTCTTTCATGGAAGAATAAGAAGTTTGTGAGAATATTATGGCCATAACCACACATTCAAATGAGAGCCTCTGAACTGCCTTACAGTGAACCTCTGAACTGAGGAATCGCTGAATATAATTCTCTTCCCAGTGTTCCTCCTCTCTGCCGGTCCCACCTCTCCTCTCCCAGCATTTCTAACTCGTGCCGGTTCAAACTGGCTGGCTCCAGTGTTCACAGCACCCTTCCTCTCTGGGCTTTTGTTCCAGTTACAACAGAGCGTGGCTTTTTGCTTCCAAGTAACTTGTCTGATTAACTCACAGACTGAGAGACGTCATGGCGTATCATTCAATAACCCATTAATGGTGTCATTATCTGAAAAGATCATACTAATCTAAAGCAAATGTAATTGGATGTTTACTATTTATTATCAAATATATTTGTATTTCACTTATTCTCCTGGTGCTGGTACTTTAATAGCTTTTCTCCCTTGGCCAATGATAAGTCATTCTGTATATTTGTTCTGTTTGCTGTTTATGAAGTCCTATGGAAATATTTAAATAAAAAATTTGAAAACAATCCAAGGAAAGTTCATTCAAATATGCTTTTCTGTTTTTCCATCGGACAGACAGGAAGAGTAAACAGAATAGTCCCGAGTCATCCAACGAAGGAAAAAACGGAAAATGTTCTTGATGCAGTGGCATTATTTTAAGCAATGTACTGCTTTTAGAATCAATTATTTTAAGTACCGAGTATGTCCCTTCTGTACCAGTACCTTTGGAAAGGAAAACTGTTCGAAACCAATTTTGTTTTCAGAATAAGTATATGCCACTACCAAAATATGAAGGACATAAAAGTGGCTTAAAGCATAGAAATATCATATTCTGATGAAATAAAAATTAACATTATTTAGTTACACCAAACAGCTACCACACCCCATATTAAGTGCAGTTTCTCTGCTTGGGTTGCAGACTAATATATCAACCTGATAGGAGCACGATTTTGGCCTCAGGCTTCTGCATTTCCAGGCCTGTTCATGACCGGGTGTACGTGCGTGCATGTGTGTATGTGTGCTGTGGGGGGAATAAGATGAACAGAGAAAAGATGAGGCCAATGGGATAGGGTCCGTGACTCTTTGACTCTTTCATTTGAGGCTTTAGAATCCCCTTAGATGCTAACACACCCTGGGCCAATCTAATGGGATCCACCAAACTAAACCAGCCAACAGAACTGAACTTGGCCTCACGGCAGGCGTCACACACTGGAAAGTGAACTTCTGCCTGCATATGTGTTTTCTTTGGCCAGCTCAGTGTTCTTAATAATTCGAATGAGAATGCCCTTAGGCAGGGCATGTACTCCCTATGTCCCCTCTGTCACCATTCCCTGTTGCTTTACACTTGTTTTCTTTCGTATGCTTATGGTGTGACTGGCCCCTGAAGGCCTTTTGAGTTTGTGATGTAACCTCAGAAGCTGAGTCTTATGATCTGACCCAACACTTCCACTGGCTACATCCTAAAGCCTCCCTCCAAGCTCTTGACACAGGTTTCTCTATCTTAGGAATTCTGACTCAGAAACACATTCACTGTGGCAATAGCCTTGGCAGTGTATACAAATCCGTCTGTCTTTCCCCAGAGTATATGTTTACAATGAAACAGAGTACTGTGCTAAACTCAGCCAGCTCAACTGTGTACCATCCCTTTGCCAGTAATGGACAAACTTGGAATAAGGAGGAACGTCATCAAAATCACGCAAGACTCGTAAATTCAGAGTAAATGCCAACCACGGTGTGCCTTTTGAATTTATTTTGGATTCTTAGAGAAAACTAAAAGATGACACAGATGATGTATCTTCTCTTTGTGGAACAGTCTGAACACTGAGCATGCTCCTAAAGCAATTCACATTTCGGAGAAGACAGAATCAAATTTACACCCAAGTGCTTAAAAGACAGTCGGTGGAGAGTGGAAGATTCTTATCCTATATGCATTGCTTCTGTGAAATAAAAGCGGCTCCTGGGCTGTTCTGTTAGTCTGCAGAAAAAGCCAGAAGCTACTCACAGGAACAGCTCTTAAGGAGAAAAGAAGTCAACATTGCCATTTCGAAGGCCTAAGGTAAACGAAAATACCAAGATGTATGTTTGGGAAATACGCTATTTCTCAATTGCATGAAGAGGTGAAGTAAGGTAAGAATGTCTTGTCTCTGTGGGGAACTCTAGAATGGCATCAGTGTTGAAGAGTAAGACAAATGTGTCCAATGTCTCGTAGGCTCTCTGAGAAAAGATGATTTTCGGCTTTTCATGAGGCCGCACAGAAATGGTCTAACTTACTGGGCTTTTGTAAGGATCACATGAGATTCCAATGAGAAAGTGTTTAAAAAACCTGAAAACCACTATTCAAATGCTAGATATGAATATATTACAACCAAGTGAAAGGAAATGCTATTCTTCCACCTGTACAGCAATGTATCTAAATTTCCAAGGAAAAGTTGCTTATCAATTATAAGTATTATTCCTAGGTGAACTAGAGATATTTTTCCCCCTTAATTATTATTGTTTTTTCCCACAGGTACTTTCACAGTACTTTATATCCTTGCCCTTTAAAGCATTTCATTCACAATAATATTAATCTACAATATCTCCACAAGGCAGGAAGAAATTCAAATTGCATGGAAAGTCAGGAGTAAGCCTAGAATGGAATCCACATTTCCTGATGTTCTGCTTAGTGTTCTGTTAAACCCTGGTATTTGAATAATGAACTCAAACTAACCTAATTACCATTGCTCAAAAAGTCATTAATCAGAGCAGGAAATCAGAACAAAATGAGTAAGTCAATGGAAACCAATACCCTAAAACTGCTCTTAAGTGCCATTCCTCACATAGCTACCTAATTAATGAAACTCTGAGCCACATCTTGTACCTCATTAAAAATGGGCCTCTTCTTTGACTGCTGTGTTCTCAAACATAATCCCAAGGCTTATCCTGACAATATACTTCTTTTGTTGTCTTGATTTAACTTTGTATTCCAAGCTGGAAGATCTGAATATGGTTTTCTAAATATGGCACATTTGATTTACAGACAAATGAAATAATTATCAATCTTCTAAATAAATTTTAAATCCATAACGATAGCATTAAAGTTACTGATAGTCTACTAGTGTAAATTTAACTAATAGAAAATATAAAGACACACACACTAATAGGGGTGGTGTTTCTTCTATCAGTGTCCCAGGCATGTGCCACAAAGAATAAAGATGAGTTCCTCTGGATATAGTTTCTGAACTGAAAGATAATATTATGAAAGTGAATCCTAGAATCACCAACTATACTTCTCCCACCAGTAGTGCACATAACCAACTTAGAACTGTAACTTTCCCTAGTGTTTAGTGATTAATAAAAACCATGCTTGATCATAGCTATAATCAACAATAAACTAGAATGCAGGCTCAAGGAAGGTGGAGATTTTATATGATTTGTCTGCTGTTATATATTCATATTTTGTACACAGAAGAGTGCCTGGCATACAATAGATGGTCAATAAAATATCTGTTGAGTAAAAGGTAGTGGAGAATTAAGCAAAGGTTCTGGATGCTGGAGCAAAGTCACAGTCAGGAGATCGCAAAAAGCCCTAAAAGAAGCATTCAGTAGGGAAGCTTTTAATAAAATGATCTCTTCTGACACTGAAACATTATCAGCCTCACTGTTATCCTTTCCTTTCGAAAAACATATTCTTCAATAGTAGTGTATTAAATCAGACTACAAAATACAAGTCAAAACCAAGTAGTTCTAAGAAGGAGGAAATATAGATAAGAATAGCTTCAAGTTAATCAAAATGAATTTTTCAGAGCAGTATTACAACTGGAATAAAAGCCAGCAAATAAACAGCTGCTTTTGTTCTAATTGACATTAAGAATTACTGAATGACAACCCCAATAAAACTATTTTTTATTTCTCCCTTTTCCTCAAACAGACTGTTTGGGACTTCCAGTTCAAGATGCACAATGGCTTCATATAGGAAAGTCCATTCTAAATACAGACCAGTGATGGAGTTAGAGTGGAAGGAGCAAAATTCACAGTACAGCCAGGGTCAAATACAATCAAATACTTTGCGAACCAGAAATGGAATAAAAATCCAGAGGGTAGGCTGGTACTACAGTCATGATTTTGTTGGACTAGGAGTTTGGAAGTATGCTGAGACATCAGATATTTTGGCTACTGTGGGGTAAAAACAAAAATGTTTCACAGGAAAGGGGAAACTGCAGGCAGCATGTGGTGGTGCTTCCTTACCTAAACTTCCTGAAAAAAAACTAAAACAGTTTCTATCAACTGTGGCCCAAACTAGTGTCTTACGGAGCTGTAGGACTGAGTAGAACACCAATCCAGTCTGCTAATGAGAAAATGAGCCATGTCATCATTTGGCTCCAAGACTAGACTGACCATATACCCAGGAATATTTTGTTATTCTAAGTCTGAGTTCCAGTAGGGGAGCTCTAAGTTTAGGTGGGAGCTACTGCAATACTATTAGAAAAGAAGAGGTGATGAAAAAAGGAAAGGAGAGGAGAAGGGAGAAAACAAAACAAGGCAAAAAAATCTACCACTCAACAATAAGTCTGCCAAGCAATATTTCAGAACACATGAATAAATCTAATGCAAATAAAAGGTGATCAATCAAATAAATAATTTGAACATTAATGCACCCCAGATAAAATTAGTTTCAGGAAACAAGCTGACAAAGATATTAAAAGAGTATGTTAACAACGACCAGAGATTAATGAAGGCAAAGTTATCCCCTAAAAATAGCAAGAGGCATGGTAACTGGGTGGCTCAGTCCGTTAAGTGACTGACTCTGGATTTCAGATCAGGTCATGATCTCAGTTTGTGGGTTCAAGCCCTGTGTTGGGCTCTGCACTGATAGTGTGGAGCCTGCTTGGGATTCTGTCTCTCCTTCTCCATCTCCGCTCCTCCCCCATTTGCATGCACACTCCCTGTCTCTCTCTCTCTCAAAATAAATAAAGTATAAAAAATATAGCAAGAGGCTATAAAATACACAGTACACAGTTAGTAATAAGTATACGTGAATTCTTATACAAACCTTGAAATTTAAAAGCATAGTTAGTAAAATTAAAAGATGAAATAAATATAACTTAAGACTGGCAACAAGAATGAATTAATGAAAGGGTAGTGGATACTGAAGAATTCTCCCAGAATACAGCACAGAAAGTCATGGCTAAACATAAAAGAATATTTAGGATACAGAAAAGTATTCAGAAGGGGGAAAGTACTAATTATCTACATTAGAATGACAGATAGGCTGACAATAAACTTCTCACTGGCTACAACAGATGACAAGAAAGAATGAAGTGGTATTTTCAAGGTGCCAAGGAAATACAGCTTTTAACCTAAATTTCTATACCTAACTAAACTATTTTTTTAAACCTGGGAGCAAAATAAAAATATTTAGACATAAACAGATGAAGATACCTGGCACCAGGGGTTTCAGGGGTGATTGGGAAGTGGTTGGGCATCCGGCTTCAGCTTAGGTCACAATCTCACAGCCTGTGAGTTTGAGCCCCATGTCGGCTTTGTGCTGACAGCTCAGAGCCTGGAACCTGCTTCAGATTCTGTGTCTCCCTCTCTGTCTGTCCCTCCCCTGCTCACACTGTGTGTCTCTCTCTCAAAATAAATAAAAATTTTTTAAAAAGCTTAAAAAAAAGATACTGGACACCAATATACTTAGCAAACGACTCATTAAAGTCTTCTAGAAAAAGAAAATCCAACCCATCAGGAAGGTATAATATATAAGACACAACAGTACCCACACAAAGTAATGATTATAGAGAGCAAAATTTTATCTATTTCTTGAAAGACTGATAAATGATAATTCTGTTAAAAAATCTATAAACAACACAAATTGACAAAATTCTTGTTACAGTAACAAAGAAGACAAAATAATAAACTACATACATTGTTACTTTTTTTACTTAAATATATATGTTAAAATGTATGAGTAAGCAATATAATCCATAATTTCCAAATGAAAACATTACAGATTACACAGAACACAGGGAAGGAGAAAAATGAAAAAGAAAAAACGAGGATAAACAGAAAACAAGAAATATTGTAGCAGTCCGTCCAATATATCAATAATCAGAATAAACAGACATAGATTAAACTCATTAAGAAAGTCAGAAAGTTGATTTAATAAAAAAAAATCAAGCTCTTAATTGCTTCCAAGAATTACATCTAAAACACAAACATAGAAGAGATTGAAAATAAAGTATGAAAAAAGATGTAACATACAAATATACTAAAAACAGCAATAAGAGGATATTTTATCAATAAGAAAATCAGACAAAATATGATTTAAAAGAAAAAAGCATTGAAAGAATATGAGAATACCTATAATAGAAAAAAATTAGCACAAATATACAAAAAATATAATGTAATCTTAAAACATATCTGACAAAACCTGATAGGATTAACAGGAGATAGTGAGAAATACACAATCAAAATAAATGATTTAAGGGGCACCTGGCTGGCTCAGTCAGAAGAGCATACAACTCTTGATCTCGGGGTGATGAGTTCAGGGCCTATGTTGGGTGTAGAGATTACTTAAATAAACTTAAAAAAATAAAATATTTAAAACACTTCTATCAGGTACTGATAGATCATACAGATAAAAATAGTAAGGATAAAAAAAAGTTTTAACAAACAAAAATTCTGGGAAGAGAAAATATTTACAGAAATTGACTAGGTACTACATTCCCCCTAAAATCTCAACAAATTTTTACAAATGATGTCATATGTAATTACATATGATATCATATGTAACTACATAATTTTTGACCCAATATGATTAAATTAAAAGTCAGTAATAAAAAACTAGTAAAAAAGCCAAATAGGGGTGCCTGGGTGGCTCAGTCAGTTTAAGCATCTGACTTTTCAACTCACGTCATGATCTCGCAGTTCATGAGTTACAGCTCTGCATTCAGCTCTCTGCTGCCAGTGCAGAGCCCGCTTCAGATCCTCTGTCCCCTCTCTGCCCTTCCCCCACCTCATACATGTGCTCTTGCTCTCTTTCTCTCTCTCTCAAAAATAAACATTAAATAAACTGAGTAAAAAATAAAAACATTATTTAAAAAATTTTTAAAATGTGCTCCCACATTAATTCAAATAAATTAAAATGGAGAGCACAAAATGTTTAGAACTAAATGACAACAAAAGCACCAAAATTTACTGGAAAGCTGCTACAGTGATACTTAAAGGTAAATTTATAGATTTAATTTTTACTTACAAAAAAACCCTAAAAAGTTATTTAGTTCAAAAGCTAAGTAAATAAAAAAGTAAACAAATTAGGTAGAAGAAAATAAACGGTAAACTGGAAAAAAAACAAAAACAGTAAGCAAAACCATCAGTTTGTTCTTTGAAAATGTCAATTAAACTAGATAAACCTTGAGAAAGGCTAATCAAGAAAAGAGGCACAAATAAACAATATTGGGTATGAAAAAAGGAAGATTTTTAAAAAACGTTTGTTTATTTTTGACAAGGGGGGGGAGAGAGAGAGAGAGAGCATGCAGGGGAGGGGGTAGAGAAAATGGGGTAGAGAAGATCGAAGTAGCCTCTGCGCTGACAGCAGACAGCCCAATGTGGGGTCAAACTCATGAACCTCGAGATCATGACCTGAGCTGAAGTTGGACACCTAACTGAGCCACCCAGGTGTCCCAGAAAAAAGGAAGATTTTTACATGTAAGTTACAACTCATGTGACTTTACAACATGTAAAGTTACAACTCATGTAACTTGAAAAAAGTCAGAAAGATACAAAATATTCATATTATCAAATTTGAAAGTTGTAGATATGTTTAGATACAGATAGAACGTGTGTGTGCATGTGAGAAAGAACACCATGATTAATGCTAGAAATAAACAGAAAATTAAAAATTTAATAATCCCATAATAATTAACTAAATTAGAGCCATAACCCAAAATATCTTAGTCCAGAAAAAAATCACAAAGGTTGTTTGGAAGAACACTGCAGAACATGGTCATTGTCTTTTTCCATGACCTAGGACAATGGTTCACAAAATCTAGGGTGCAAAAGAATCATCTTGGAAATGATTACAGGTGCAAACTAACAAGCTTCATCGTAAGAGATCTAACGCAAAAATTTTAGGGTAATTGATTTTTAACAAGTACTTGAGATAACAATAGAGTTGGTCCCAAAGTCACATTCTGAGAAACAGTACTTCAAGACACAAGACATGTGGGTATCTATCTATGAAGCTCAGTACGTCTTCCTAACCGTGGCAAACACATACCATAAATCTGTGTATAGGCATAAAGGTACAGATTCTGTTGTACCCACAGAGTTCACAGCTAAAACCACCACCACCACCAAAAAACTATTAGGAAGTCACATGACTTTTTTTTCTTTGAGACAGAGACAACACGCATACAGGGGAAGAGAGAGAATTTTTAAAAAAGATTTTTAAAATGTTTATTTACTTATTTGAGAAAGAGAGAGAGAAAAAGAGAGAGGGAGAGAGCACAAGGGGGGTAGGGGCAGAGAGAGACACACAGAACACGAAGCGGGCTACAGGCCCTGAACTGTCAGCACAGAACCTGATGCGGGGCTCAAACCCATGAACCATGAGATCATGACCTGAGTCAAAGTCGGATGCTTAACTGACTGAGCCACCTAGGTGCCCTGAGAGAGAATCTTAAGCAGGTTCCTCACTGGATGCGCGGTTTGATCCCACAACCCTTGGATCATGACCTAAGCTGAAATCAAGAGTCTGATGCTTATTAACCAACTAATTCACCCAGGTGCCCCTTCAGACTTTTTTTTTCCTGTTGAAGATATAGACTCTGAATTTTCATAAGTTTCAAGAGCATCAACCATCTGCCTTCTCTGTATGAGAGAGCAAAACTTGCCCAAATACACTAAGCAATTCTGCTCACTCCACAGCTACCAGTCAGAGCCCAAGGAATACACACATTGGGAGTGAGTATTGTAGGGATACATATAGTCCCAGAACTACTCACCCTGAGTAAAACTACTCACTCTCGGGGAGCAGAAGTGAAGACTTTAGTCCCTACTCCAGACCAGTTGACTGGGAGGCATCCTGGGCTGCCAGCCAGAATGAAACTGTCAATGGATGACCACAGAGGACCAGACTGAGGATGCCCTTGCCTTTTTCTCCCAGATGGCTTACTATTACAAGAGTCTCCAAGAACATAAAAGTAGAGCCTCAGAAAAAGGCCAAGGGAGTGCAGACTTGAGTTTCTACCACCCAGCAGAATGAGGCCCAATTCAGTTATGATCAAATAGAGTTATATTCCTCCTGTATCTGTGTGGACAGACTGAGATTCAGACTCTCGACATCTCAGGCAGAAAACCTAAATAAAGCAAAAGAGGATTGGAAAGGAGGGAATTTACAGGAAATAGCAATCTGGTGTCGCATACAGTAGGTGACTAAAGTGCAATACTGAAGGCTTTCAACGTTTATTTTTTATTTATTTTTGGGACAGAGAGAGACAGAGCATGAACGGGGGAGGGGCAGAGAGAGAGGGAGACACAGAATCAGAAACAGGCTCCAGGCTCTGAGCCATCAGCCCAGAGCCCGACGCGGGGTTAGAACTCACAGACCGCGAGATCGTGACCTGGCTGAAGTCGGACGCTTAACCGACTGCGCCACCCAGGCGCCCCCTGAAGGCTTTCAAAAACTAAATTCAGAAGTTCTGAATTTAAGCAAAAGTTATAGGGAGCCATCACAGGTTTGTGAATTGTGTATATGGTCAAAGAAGCATACTCAGAACTATGTTGAGAAATACAATTAATGTGGAAAATATATTTGACAGAAAAGACAAAGACTGGGAGAACACTAAGTTGAATGACTTACAATAATCAGATATGATTCTGACTGTGTGTGTGTATATGTGTGTGTATAAAACTCTAAAGGTGATCTTCTGAATGAATCAGCTCCACAAAGTCTTAGTCGAAAGGATCCAGAAGGTTCTGTCATTTAATCCTCAAAACAAGTTGACATATAGGTCTCATTATCCTCACAAAGGCAAACAGCCTCAACAAAGTTGTGGAACTTCCTCAAGTTCATGTAGAACCATCATCTCTTGCTTTTAGACAACTGCAAAATGACTTAATTTTCCTACTGTCATCTCACTGTACAGTCTAGATTTACCTCAGAAGTTAGTGACTAAGTCACTCAGGTAGCCCAAATCCCGCCAGTGGCTTCCTACGCTATCTGGAAGAAGACTCTACTAGATCCGTCACACCTCCCTGAAGTTCTTTGCGACCAGACTCCCCAACATTCCAGACACATGCTTTCTTACTATGCCTCATGTACACCTCAGGATGGAGCTTGCTTTTTGCTTCCTTTTATCTGGAACTTCCCCCAGTTACATGCATGGCTTTCATCCTCATTTCCATGTCTGCTCAAATGATACCCTCTCAGAGAGCCCTTCCTTAACCTCTCCATATAAAGTAGCTCAGCCTCTAATACTTTCAATCCTTTTGTAACTGCTTTATCCTTTTCTACTGCACTTCATCTCAACCTGATATGTCCCCTTGCCCCCTGCTACCACCACCAACAAATATAAACATCACAAGGAAAGGAATTTTGTCTCTATGTTTCCTGTTCTAAACAAAGTCAGGAATAGGACCTGGCCAGTATACCCTCAATAAATGAATGAAACAATGGAGAGAGATCTCTGATGCTGATGTAACAAATTGGAAAAATCATGCTTTTTAAAGTAAACCAACTGATTTCAATTGGAAGTACATTTTAAATGTTCACTTATAATCTCTGGTAACAGGAATTTGAAACTATCCAAATATTTAATAGCTGTATTAGTTGCTATAATCCAAAATGCAAAGTGTGATTATTTCTGACACAACTGATAACTCTTGTTTAATTTCAGGGAATCATTATTCCAACTGTGTATATCAGTTGTGTGACTGGCAGTGATGAAACTGATTTTCATGTGCCACGATGAAAATGTTCTCTAGGTTCTGGTCATTGTCATCTCTATGTATGTGTATACACCACACAGCAATCCTACAGTCCCTGATGGCTTTTTCAGATCTGAAAGCTCCTCCCAATACAAATCACTGTTTACTTTTTGTAATGTTGCATTCTACTATCACTTAATATCCTCAACTGCTCTTCCCTAAGACACATTTAGGCATCTCAATGCTGCTACCTCAGAGAAAAAAAATATTGAGGAGAGAATCATTTATTTTAAAGGTATTATTAAAACTTTTAATAAACATTTGATATCACAGAGATGTGCTTTTATAACAAATTAAATACCTCTCTCCATAAAATAGTACTTGGAAAAGTAGATCCCAATCAAAACGTTTGGAAGTGCTTTCTTTTCTTTCTCTTTTAACAACCATCTCTACTAGCAAATAGACACTGAGTGCAAAAACATTTAGCTTAGAAACAAAAACAGAAAAGATGAATAAATACCCACAGACTTTATTGGGAAAAATTCTGGGCGCTCTGAGAACGAGAGTTTGGAAAGAGTGCCTCCTAGTGGTTAGACATACTTGAGGTTGGAGCGATGGGACGGAAAAGTACCTTTTACGTAAAAATGAAATGGGATATTTGGGAAATCATACCATTAACGACAACAAATTCACAGCCTTGCAAACTCATTTCCTAGCAAGTCACCGCTTCCTTGAATTCTCTCACCTGCTAAACTGATTACATACAGATTTGTTCATAAGGAAAATAAACTAAACCGGCCAGCAATGCTTGAGAAATCCTTTCTACCAAGTGGAAAATTTATAATAATTTATATGGGGAAGGAAAATAAAACAAAGTGAGTAGAGGGAACACATAAAGTTGAAGTTCCTGGCTCTCCTTGCTGCTCTTTGTACCTCTGCTCCCATGGATCACTTATTTTATGACCACTAAATATTTAATTAAATTTTAAGATATCAGGTGTCTAAATTTAGATCAGTAACAAACTGCCGATGATTTTTTCCTGAATCAATACATAACAGAGGATTTTCAAGCACACGCTTGTCCAACAACAGTTATTTCGTATCTGTCCATTAAGTAGGAAACATAGCTAATTATGGACTAATCAAAGAAATAGCAACGGACAACTATTAATAATACGTAATTATCCTGACAATTTTAAAAGAAACTGTGTTGTCAGTGTAAATGCATGTTTGCTGAATCACACTCTACTTTCTATACTTCAATTTAATCATTTACATAAAGTTTAGCACAAAAGAATTCAAATAGCAAAAAGTTATTTTTTCTCACACCTTGTGATTTGAAAGATTTCTTAATTAGAATTGTATTACTCCTAGGCAAGCAAACATTTTGGACTAGTGAAGTTTATTGATTGTGGCAGCAAAGAAGACCTGAACCAAGAAACAAAATTTGTTTTATGGAAGCTGCTTAGTGAACTGGATGCATTCTTGGATGAACAACTAATTGATCCCTTTCCTATCATTCTGTACTCTAAATCTTCACTATCTCCTCATCAAAGGTAAAATTACAAGCTTCTTTGACACCTGGCCTTTGATCATTAGCTCCTGCTCACCAGTCCAGCCTCAGCTTGCACTTCTGCCCTGTTTTGCTTTACACTCCAGTCACCCTAAACTGCTGTTTGATCCTTTCTCCATCAACACATGACACCATGGCAGCATTCCCTGTTTTTACCAATGCCGCTTGCTCTACCTGGACTCATTTCAGGAACTATCTCTTCTCCCCCACCTCCTTTGCTTCACCTATCAAAAAGCTACTAATCTTTCAGTACTCAGCTTGGGTGTCATCTACCAAGTCACCTTGCGGGGAGCCACGTGGCCCCTTCTTGGAGCTCTCATCAAGCACGTTCATAAGTCTTACCTTAGCACTGACACCCTGTACTAAAACAATCTGTTTATGTTTCTCCTTCTCAAAATCAGGCACTGTTCATCCCTAGATCCCAGCACACATGTTGCCCATAGTGGACAGTCTCCAAGTGTTTACTGAGTTGCATAGACTACATTATATAGGTTCTTACATTGTGAAGGTTCTTACATTGTGAGAGATATTTTCTTTAATACCCAGGTAAAATCGGTAGACTTGAAATCACAGTATTTCCTCATTTCCATTAAATGGAGTCATTTATAAAATTGTAAGACCAAGTTGATTAGGGTGATAAAAAAATTATCATGTATGCAAAGAAGAATTATAGTTTCCACTCAGAAATTTGGATTCATGTAAACCTAGAAAGAATTCTCTAATATTTAAAAATTAAAAGTCTGGCTAACACCAACTTTTGGCCACTTTTTACTTGGTTGAAAAAAATAAATGCTTACACAACAAAACAATACTATTGCATTTAAATTCAAAATAAATTCAAATTCATGCATTAAATACTGAGTTATAAAAACACATGCACAAGCCACCAGAACAATGAAAGGATATTACCATTTGGTCATTATAAATTTAGAAGATTGTATAGAAATGTTCCTGGACAATTAAGTCCCCCATAAAAACATGTTTTTATAAAGTTGGCATTCTCATCCACTATCTCTGAGTTTTAAATGTTTATTTATTTATTTATTTTGAGAGAGAGAGAGAAAGTGAAAGCAGGGGAGGAGCAGAGAGAGAGAGAGAGAGAGAGAGAGGGAGGGAGAGAATCCCAAGCAGGCTCCATGTTCACCAAGGAGCCCAATGTAATGCTCGATCTCACCATGGCGAGATCAGGACCTGAGCTGACATTAAGAGTCAGATACTTAACCAACTGAGTCACCCAGGAGCCCCTGTTTGTTTTTTATTCATGGTCTGCCAAAGGACCCATCACCCATTTCTAGCAACATATTCATTTTGTTAGACCAACACTGAAAGTAAATATTGGCATCAGTGATTCTAATGAGAAAGTTGTACATGTGACCCTGTAGCTCAGGAAGCTGTTGCATCAAGAATCACACCATGATCTCTCCTTAAAATAGTACTGATAAGAAATATGGCTCCTTGCCAAAGATTTTTAGCCAAACCATATTAAAGAAAAAAAGAAGCAAACAACAATTCTAAAGCCTGTGCACCAGCAGTATCAGATCACATGGGAGCTTGTTACAAATGCAGATGCTGATTCAGTAGGCCGGGCTGGGCCAGATATTCTGCATTGTGAACAAGTTTCCAAATGATACCAGTGCTACCGATCTGCAGATCATATTCTGAGCAGTGCAGGTCTAAATACTTGGCAACAGAGGTAAAGCAGCAATAAACTCTGCTTCAGTGGAAGGTTATCTAGGAAAGCCGTTGATAGGAGGTGACAATCACACAGAATAAAGGGACAAAGAGCTCTAGTCACAGGAGATTTCAAAACTAAGGACATATAGCTTTGAAAATACATAACATGGTTAAGTCACAGTAAGCCAGCACAAATGTTGAAAGTACAGAATACATGGAAAGAGTGCCAAAAGGCCAGGTCAGGGAAGTAACCTGAGGCCAGGTTGTGACTATTCTATATACCTGTCATACACCTTGACATTTATTTCACAAACATTGAAGAGATCCTGTGGTGATACTGGACTTTTTTGCGTGTGTGTGTGAGAGAGAGAGAGAGTGCGCAAGAGCAAGCAAGAGCGTGCGCATGTGAGCAGTGGGGAGGGGCAGAGTGAGAAAGAGAGAGAGAATCTCAAGCAGACTCCATGCTCACCACGGAGCCCAAACTGGGGCTTGATCCCTCAACCCTGGGATCATGACCTGAACTGAAATCAAGAGTCAGACACTCAACTGACTGAGCTACCCAGGCACCCCAGGATACTGGACTTTAAAAATTGTTCTAAATGAATGTATTTGACATATAACATGGCATATATTTAAGGTGTACAGCATATTGATTTGATACATTTATATCAATTGTATTGCTATTGTAGAGATATTTAGCACTTTTACCATATTATATAATTATCCTTTCTTTTTAGTGACAGGGATAATTAACTTTTAGTCTCTTAGTAAGTTTGATGATTGCACTATGAGATTGTTGTCTATACTCATTATATTATGCATTAGCTTTTTAAAAATTTTTCTTGAAGAAAAACCACAGAATGCCAATATTAAAAAAAAAAAGAATTGTGACATTAGCATGGGAAATGGGCTGAAAGAAATAAACATAACCAGGCAAAAGGTTATTTGAAGTAATTTAAGCAAGAGATGTTGAAGCCTTGAACTACAGCAGTGGCATTTAAATGGGGTAAGAAAGGAAAGCCCCTGAAAGACATTTATGAATTTACGTGTGGCACAGATACGGGATTACCCACCAAAATCCATTTTCCCACGCTTTCATGGTGTAGAGTTATGGCTAGGGGGTGGCTGGCCACTTAAGAGAGCAAGAGAACTCCTGGGGCACCTGGGTGGCTCAGTCGGTTGAGCATCTGACTTCAACTCAGGTCATGATCTCGCAGTCTTTGAGTTCGAGCCCCGCATCGGGCTCTATGCTGACAGCTCAGAGCCTGGAGCCTGCTTCGGATTCTGTGTCTCCCTCTCTCTCTGCCCCCCCCCCCCCCCCCGGTTAAGGCTCTGTCTCTCTTTCTGTCAAAAATAAAATAAATATTAAAAAAATTTAGAAAAAGAGAGCAAGAGAACTCGTTATAGCCTGCACAATGTTCATGAAAGTGATGTGAACTTAGCCTTACTTAAGAGTTAATTGTTGACTTTGGTCTTCCTCTGTGCCCCCTCCCACTAGCTGGAACTGTAACCTTGGAGGTCATATGTTGATGACAGAAGAGGTGCTGTGGTCTGAGTCTCTAAAGGGTTTCATGGAGATGAGCTGCCCACTGACTTGGGCACTCTTCTCAGGATGTTACGTAAGAAAAAAAAAACCTGGCAATGTTCTTATGTATATGTATTATTATGTGTTTTGTTCCGGCAGCTCAGTGTTTGCTTTTAGCCTCTAGAGGACTTAGTGGTTTAAGGAGTGTGAACAGTAAAGAATACTAGGGATTTCAGAGTATCTAAACGAACAGCACGAATCACAGAGTGATGGTGTGTCCTTATTCAGATAAAAGAAAAGCAGAAGAGATTGTAGGTCTAGGGGAAAAAATTGTGAATTCACTTTTTGAAAGATGAAGTTTAGGGTGCTTGCAGGATTTCCTGTCGCAGATATCCAGCAGGTTTTTACACAAACAGGCCTGGATCTCAAGAGAATACAAGAGGTTTGAAAAAGCCAAGTGAGGCAAGGAATACACAGGGAGAGACTGTGCGGTAAGAAGAAAAGGCTGTCAGTTACAGGACCCTGGGAACAAAACCAATACAGGAGTGGGGTCCAACCAAAGGAGAATAGTGGGAGAAACATAGGTGAGGGCAAACAGAGAGTAGTGTCACAGAATTATCTCATAAAACAATGTCAACTGAAAAATACAAAAACAAGTGCTGACGAACACACAAATACACTATAATGTCATTTATATAAAGGTTAAAAACATATAAAATGTAACATGACATATTGTGTAGGAGTACACAAATATATAGTAAAAGTATAAAAAATGAATGAGAATGTTCTATACCAAATTTTGGATAATGGTTACACATCTGTTTGGGCAGGATTACAAGCAGGGAGGAACATACAGGGAAGTTGAACGGTTGATAATGTTTTATTGAACTGGGAGGAGGCACATCAGTGCTCACATTTTTAGTAGTTTGTATGTTTCATAATAAAATTTTGAAACTAATGAAAATGTCAAAAGAGCTGCACAAAGTAGGATGTGGTAAACAATATCATAAGAAGATAAGAAATGGAAAAAAAAAACAGTGGATTTGGCAGGTAGCAGTTTGGCAAAAACATTTTATAAGAGGGATTTTTTTAAGTAAAGAGGAACTTAGGTTAGATTTTTTTAAACTTAAGGAAGCAAAATTCCATGTTGACGTTTTATTTGTTTGTTTATTGCTTGTTTATATTTTATTTTAGAGAGAGAAGGAACAAGCAGACAGAGGGGGCAGAGGGAAAGAGAGAGAATCTTAAGCTGGCTTCACACTCAGCATAGAGCCCGATGTGGGACTTGATCCCATGAACCATAAAATCACGACCTAAGCCAAAATCAAGTCAGCTGCTCAAATGACTGAGCCACCAGGTGCCTCCTTTTGACATATGAAACATTAACTACACTATTTCTGTTGAGTTATTCACTTTATAAGAAACTTATAACCGTTTATAATTGTTTTATAATGAGAAAAACTTGTTTTCTGCAATAGAGGAAAAGACACTAATGAAATTATAACTCCACCTAACATAAATTTCTTTATGAGCTTAGCTCATGATAGAAATAAACTATAAAATGTTCATCATTCTCCATTAGCATATAAAAGAGAAGCCATATCTGATAAAAATTCTAGGGGCCAGCTGAATCTAGAATAATGAAAATAAATTAAGGGCAAAAACTGACCCTGGAAGGATAAATGATCTTTTTTATTCAAGAAGCAAATGAACTATTTGCAAAATAACCCTTTTTCAAAATATTTATTCTAGCAGTGATGAGATCTCAAGCTATTGTCTCTATGTCCTCTAAGGGAGCAACACTCAAAGCTTATGCTAAACTTCACCTGAATCACAGATGAATACATTAAATAATTACAGTACATTTTAGCAAAGAAAGAGATTACTTTGAGGAAGAATTTTCATTTTTCCTTTTTTTAACTGTTCATTTATTTTGAGACAGAGGGAGTGTGAGCAGGGGAGAGGCAGAGTGAGAATGAGAGGAGAGAGAGAGAGAGATTGAGAATGAATCCCAAGCAGGCTCCATGCTGTCACTGCGGAGCCCAATCCAGGGCTTGATCCATGACCATGAGATCATGACCTGAGCCAAAATCAAGAGTTGGCCGCTTAACGGACTGAGCCAGCCAGGTGCCCTAAGAATTTTCATTTTTCAAACTCCAGTTGTTTCTCATTTAATCTTCATAACGACCCTGCAAACTTGTGACTGCTATATACGTTTTAAGGACCAAAAAATTTAGGTACAGAGACATTAAGTAATTTAGCTGTCCAAAGTTATAAAAATAAGTAGTGGGGCTGGATTTCAAATTCAGATATAGCTACATTCAAAATTGACAGGCTTTCCACTAATCTTTGTATCTACCTCTCAAATGAACTTAGTGACTGATGGACATGTAAGATCCGCCCCCCCCCCCCAAAAAATTGCTGCAAGATTAAAACCTAGTGACGGATGGGGAGCATGAGTGGCTCAGTTGGCTGAGCATCTGACTCTTGATTTCTGCTCAAGTCATGATCTCACGGTTCATGGGATCGAGCCCTGTGTCAGGACCTGCCCTGACAGTGCATCCCCTTCTCTCTGGCTCTCCCCTGCTCACTCACCCTTTCTCTCAAATAAATAAACTAACTTAAAAAAAAAAACACCTAGTGGTGAGTGGATGTCAATAAAAGAGGACTGGTCTCTGAAAAACAGATGTTTTAGATTATTCTCTCTAGATCTGGGCTTTTGTTCAGTCTAGTAGACATGTCCTGTCATAAAACCTCTACAGGTGTGCTGAAAGTCAAGAAAACCTTCTGGAGGATCATTAGAATCAGAATTGATTCAAGACTCTTGGACTACTTCCCACAAAAATTAGCACCTTCCAAAACTATCAGATTAAGCCGATCTAGCACCCAAACCATAGCATCTGTGAGAGCCAAATAATCTCTGCAAGTCCACTGAAATGTTTGATTTCAGCATGGAAGAAGGGTAGATACTGAGGGACTCACTCTACGTCAGTCAAATTCCAGCTGCTGCTCTTACTGGTTGTACAACCAGTGTTGAATGGTGCGTTTTTTCCCTCCCTGCTCAGTTTCCTCACTTGAAAAATGGAGGAATAAAATACATCTCTCTAACAGCCATGATAAAGATTAAATTAAAAAAAAAGTACTATTCAGTATAGTAACTACAAATGATCCACTTACAAAAAGCTGGTGATGATAAAAATGATAGAAGGTGAGGAACAGGAAGAGGAAGAAGAGGAGTCCAACTCAAAAGTTTAGAGACAGGGGCCTCTGGGTGGCTCGACTGGTTAAGCGTCTAACTTCAGCTCAGGTCATGATCTCATGGTTCACTGAGCTCTGCATCTGGGTGCTGGGCTGACAGCTAGGAGCCTGGAGCCTGCTTCGGATTCTGTGTCTCCCTCTCTCTCTACCCTCTCTCCCCTACTCATTCTCTCTCTATCACTCTCAAAAATAAATAAACATTTTTTACAAAGTTTAGAGATATTCTCTGAATATCTGCATTTCAAGTCATTATTAGCCAATAATCTACTTTCTGCTTGAAAGCACGCTTTCTATAGCCTATGGATAATAAAAAACATAAGGTGAGGCTCTCTGGCTGGTTTTTCTTTTAAGGAAAGAAGTCTGGACTCTCAATTACAGAGATGATCAGGTTTGAAATTTATTTCCCCAGCAGTGTGTCAGATTCTGCGTGTGGTATAAACTTTAACTATGTGAAGCAGGTTACACCTGTTCATGTTGTTTTGATTCACCACAGTCCTGTTTACTCATTTTGAATATTCTAACTGTTAAACACACAGTTGGCATAAGTCATGATAGTTAATTTTTATTCATTTTTGGTTGTTGTAGGTAATTTACATTTTACAAATTTTTGTTGGTAATGATTTAGAAAGTCACTTTTAAATGAGAATAACCTACTGGTATCTATTTGATTATAGACACAGCACTATTTATATCCCCCAGCTTCCAGGGAATTATCCATGGCTTTATTTATAAATGTCGCTATTTGTGGTATTTTCCCTTCTCATTTCTGGAAGCCCTGAAAAGGATGGGGATTTAAAATGTGCTTTAGTAAATGATAATTCCCAATTCCAGGAAAGTTATGGTGAAACAAGCACTCGCTGCTGATAGTATTGGGATTGCCACATCCCTTCTTATGAAAGCAATGTGGCAACAATGAACAGCAAGGTTTGTTCATTCCCTTTGATTTGGTCGGGAAATGATCCAGTAAAAACCAAATGATAATGCATCACTGTCCTCCACTAACTTACAAATATGAGACTCAACATTAGAAGAATGATTCAAAAAATTATAATACAAAAATATACAAACATTGTAATGAAAAATTTAAAGATTATGAAAGAGCACTGTAAGTATCTGATATCACATTAAGTAAAACAGAATATATAAAAAGAATATAAAGTAACATACACACTGGCTGAAACTATATCAAACTTTGGTTCTTCACCTGGGGTGCCCAAAAGATCACCTGCACACGTTCCTGAAAATTCAAATGGCCAGGCTTCACCACAAAGGGGCCTTATCAGTTTATCCGTTGGTGGCGGGACTGCTGAAAATATACATTTCCTTTAGATTTTATTTAGTGTAATGATGTTATCAATTTCAAAATGTCTTCATATTTTTAATGTTCTTAAATGACAGTATGGTGCCACTACAAATGAAAAGTTGTTATATTAAATCCATGTTTTGAAGAATTGTCATTGCCTTGTTACATGTAATTGTTACTTCCAATTAACTCCCTGGAACGGGATTCTAGAGGCAATCCCACAAAAATGTCATAAAGTGGCTACACTGAAAACTCATTGGGAGGCCAATGACAAACTCTATCCAAATGCCCCCTGAACATCTCCAAGTCTCCAAGCCCTGGGGCCAGTCCACACCTAAGAAAACATCTGGGAAATGCTATGCAGAGGTCAAGAGTCCTTGCCCATACCCATCTAAACCATAATCTGTCACCCCAAATATAAGACAATCACAAATGTACAAGGGCTTGTAAGTATCAACTAACAATGCTAAGTATGGCCCAAATCCTCATCATTACAGACTAAATATTTACACGAATGAGCTATGAAATGCTGAACTATTCGTTATGTGTATAATTGTAAGTAAAATAAACTGATGTGCTCTTTTGAAGTGAATTTGGGTAATTTTTCTAAGGATGAAGTGCACCCATGGAGTATACTATATAAGGGCAAAGTCTGTGAGCAGAAGGCTGGGCTCCTCGTCAGAGTGTCTCAGTGAAGGTGGGGGAGAGTCCTCTCAACCACAGGACAGCCAGCAGCCCCCCATGGGCAGCACAGTGATAACAGAGGCTAATTTTAGAACTTGATGTGTATTTTTTACTTGGTTCCCACCCCCTTTTCTACCAATCCCACAGTTAATGTTCATTTTTGCAGTGCTTTTTGCGTTCCTGAAAGAGTTTAGCCTTCAGACACAATGGAAAAACAAACAAATAAGGTCATGGACCTCATCATGTTCAGTTCATGTGGTTCTTCCCCAGATTTCAGAGCAAAGGCCATAGAGATTAATACGTAATGCTCAAGTCTGGGGGACTAAATAGTATCTGAATTCTTAAGCCAAACTCCAGAGTCGCTCAACACAACAAACTTCAAAGTAATTATTTTAACATCAAGGTGCTTTTAAATCAGAATATTGATTATTCTAAATTATTACTTTTTTGCAAATGATAAATACCTTATAACAAATAATTAAAAATAAGTTACCCTAAACTACATCTGAATATATTACCTTTTCTAAGATTACTTTAAGAGTACTATCTTGAGACGGTAGTATTTTCTAGGGAATAATCCCCACAAATTAATAATAATGAATATTAAAAATAAAGTTTAATTATGTATAAAATTTTCAAAGTTAAAGAAAGAAAAAGAAAAAATTACAAACATCACAAAATCCAGTTATGAGGAAAGCACACAGGCAGAGACCATAACATATCTTTGTTCATAAATGTTCCAATAGTCACTTAGAGAATTCGTCTCTTAAGAGATCTTAAAGGTAATTAAAACATTGTGATCACATGACTACTGTTATTTAGGCAGGGTTTCTTGAAAAACAGGCTGCTTTTGTTTTTGTTATTGTTAATAAATAAACTTAGCTGGTGAATTTAAAGGCCTACTTAAAGATTATTAACCACTTGACCTATAAAGTTAATGAAAAGGATCTGGCAGCTGCTGGTAAGTGAAAAGCAAGGAGAAACAGGAGAAGTATCTCTTTTATTAAAGGTCAATTATTAGATAAAGTAATTATATTTACAAAATTTTTACTTACATAATTTTTGGTAATACACTAACCACACTAATATAGTTATGCTTCACTAAGCCTATTATCTATAATTCTTTGGTCTAGAATTAGGACGAACAGTTTATCACCACGTAATAGTTTTGTGATCTTAGACAAGCTAGCTAAACTCTCTGAGCCTCAGGTTTATTATTTTTAAAATAGGGAGAGTAAGAGTAGCTCACTCAAAGATCTGTCGTGAGGTTAAATGAGACAGTCTCCATGTTAGGACAGCAGCTGGAACAACATAAAGTTATTAAGATGTTATTACTCAGCTAAACCTGGGTCCATTAAAATAGTCCCATCCTCTACTGCACATACTGAAAAAAGGATTAGATTTTCACTGTTAAAGTATTCATGCTAAGAGGGTCTTATTAAATCTTCAAAATTCATGCCACGGTGACCAAACACTATATAGCAGGATATTCACTTATAAAGATTTATGATGTTGAGGCATGAGGAAAGTATCATGTATCGATGAACAACTAACTTTCAATATTTTCAAATGAAATGAACACATGTATCTTGTGGTTGGCTTCGTTCTTTCTGTGGACACTCACATGGAACTCATTTCAGAATGAGGTTTATGGACAGGAAGGTCTCTCTTTGTGATTATATTTAGAAAACTACTCTGCAACAAGAAGAGATCCATGAATTGTGATAAATGTGGCTTCTAAGGCACAGACTTGAACTACTTCAAATGGAGGATGTATCTAGGTTTCCTCATCAAATTTCAATTTCCTGCAATTGAGGAAAACTAAAATTTGAAGAAAACTTCTTAAAATTTTATTATAATCTTAATACGACTAAAGGCATTTTACAATTTCACATGTATACTAATCATTATCTCTAAAACTATTTTTATGTTACCACTTTTCCAAAGTAAAACCTCTATTAGACCTAATTGCTTAACTTCCACCAAATCAGAAAAAGAAGAATTCCCACTAGGGAAGTGGGAAATATGGATATAACAGGATAGTGTAGTAAAAAGTCTACAAATTCAGGTTTATTCTTTGGGTTAGGTGTGAAATTGATAAGAGCACCGATTCTCTGATTACTGGTGTAATGGCTGCTCCTATGAGAGGGGACACTTCCATTCTAGAGTTGGATAAATACAGAGATTGCTTCCACCCTGCCCTAAGCAATTAGTGATTACTGAGAAGGCACTGGCCCTACATTTCTGCAGTGTATAATGCACATGACTTGCTGGGGACCCAATTACTTAGGCGAAAACACAAACTCCTAGTTAAGTGTGGCATAGAATTTTTTACACTGAGCCTTTTAATCATCGGAAATACATGTGAATACAGAATTCACATAGAATTGACAGGACACAAGTTTAGGCATGAGCAGAGCTAGCTACTAAGCGGTTTACTAGATGTTTGTTGTTAGCAAAGTTAAACTGTTGGTGCCTCAATGTCTTCATCTGCAAAACGGCAACGATAACTACTTACTGAGGGCCATTGTGAGGATTAAAGAAGTCAGTATATATATTATATTGTATATACATTATACAGTGTAATATTAGTATATATATTATATATATGACATATATTATTAGTCAGTATACATATATTATATATTATATATAAATATATATTATATTTATATAATAAATTCTTAATATGTGCTTCTAACAATACATTTCTCAATATTCCAATTCTCTTCACCAAATATAGGAATGGCTTTCTTTTGATTTTAGGGTTTGCTTCAGAATAATTTTTCTCGTTTCATTCAATACTGAAAATGGTGTTTTCAAGACCTGCTATATTTGTCTAGTCTTGTTTTTCATATAGTACAAACCTGAAAGGTTAAGGGGAATGAAAATTTGTTTTAAATGGAAATATAAAAGTCCCAAATTTCTACTACATAAAAATGAATGTGGACAATATAGATCTGAGAACTGGAATTAATTAACTTTCAGCAAAAGATAATGCTGGCAGAAGGTCAAGAGAAATGCTTGGTACTGTCACTTAAAATCATTAAGGCCAGTCAGGCCTCCAGTTGACTTAGGTCTTCTTATTCAGCTGTTTCCGGTTCTCCTTTTCCCTCTTGCTTCCTTTGTTATAAAAGGACCTGGTATCAGCATTACAACAGGCTTGCTGCTGTTTACCAATGGTCTTGAGAGGTTAATTAACTCTTTAAACACCCCTGTTGAACAAGGTTCTCTCCTCTCCGTAATCATAATGACAATAATAGCAGTTTTTATATATGAAGTCCTTACCGTGTATCAGGCACCTTGTCAGGATATTTATATACTGTTTTGCATTTTATGCTCATGACAACTCCTTGCGATTGGCTCAGTAAGTCAACTGCCGCCATCGTGCGGCTCAGAAATGGCAGAGCCAAGTTTTGAAGCCAAGCAGACTTGAAGCACTGTAGACTTGGCAGTCTAATCATTATGGGGCCAATCAACAGTATACTTTGACCTGTTCTCTTAAGCACAGGCGTTCTCAACCTGAGATACTGGAAGACACTTTTTGGAGAGATTTGGTAAAGTCCCCACTTAACTTCCTGACAGGACAAGGGGAAAAAAGTCCAGGATACTGTTTCTGATTCCAAAAAGTTTATACTCTTTGGGAGACTCAGAAAGCTGAGAAGGCTGAGGCCAAAATAAATACACAAATAAAGGAGGTAGGTATTATATATTTAGTATGTAATATTAAAACTACTAATATAACATGTGAGAAGTTACAAGGTCAACTTTTGTGCGATTCATTTCATATGTTTTGCATTAATAAAAATTACCATAAGCTAAAAAAAACTTTATTCTCCTAGGTAAAAAGTATGTAAAAACAATACTGTTGGACAATTTTTAGTTTCTATGGAAATATTAAGAGAATGAATCCAAGTAACACCTTTTAATAGATTTTGAATTAACAAGAGTAACTAACTGATCATGGATTCAGCCTAGATGGGAATGTTTGGATCAAGAGACAGACTGGTGGTTCATAACATTTACAGAATACAAAGAGATCAAAAGCTAAATGCCTAGTAGTCTAAAAGAGCCACACTGTTGTCAATACATGAAAGAACTTATGTAAATTAAAAACAGAACTCTCATTATGCTACCTACCTACTCCATTTTCCTAAAGAATTTCACTTAAAAATAGAATCACACTGATTTTATAGTTATAATTTTACTTTCCTTGGTAAACCCATCGAAGGTATTTAAGATGTTATAGTTCTCTTTTGTAACTCCTTTACTAGGTTTATTTGTAGAATGGAGAGAAATCCCATTAACTGGAACTCTATTTTTCAATATTAAATAAGATATGGCCACAACTCAGTTAATATAAGGACGATCTCAGACTACTTTAATGTCATCCTTTCTCTTATGAGTTGCCAAGTTCAAACACCTGATGAGAACTCTAATAGGAATAGAGAGGAACACTGACAAAAGAACCTGCCATTGCTGCTATAAAAAAATGTATTCCCATAAAAATTAGATTTTTGGCCAATAGTTTCTTGCTATTAAAGATAAAAATTGTGAGAAGTATATGAGCATGTCTCTGTATATATATATATATATATACATACACACATACATTATATATATATACACACACACACACACACATACATATATTCACACACACACATATACAAGTTTCTCCCACTATCTGAAAGTAGAGCATTCCTATTAAATCTTGCATAAATTGAAATGGTGTTAAAGCCAAAAGACAGCTACCATTTTGTAAAAGTGAAAACCCTCTTTGGATTTCCCTTGGTTAGGGCAAACAGCTACTGTAGGTCCTTTGTAAAAACAAAGTGGCATAAAGTGAATTTTCAGATAGCAGGGAAAACATGCATATATACATCTTGAAAAAGATTCTTGCCAAAACTTACAGACTGAAGGTACTCTTTATGATGCAATCACATGTCAAAGGTGATACTTATACTCCTAATACAAACTTTTTCTTAACTACACTTAGAGCAAAAATCAATGGTATTTTTAATCAGTTGTAATAGAGATTCCACCAACAAAAACTGGTAAATTCCAAGACTATTTGAAAGGTAGATATAAAAATATCTTTGATGAAGAACCTCATCCTATGTGTATATTCTACTTGGAGATAAAAAGCACAGTGAATGAGCATGGTATTGTCGTTTTAAAATAGTGTTCATTTCACTTTTATACTTAACCTTTAAGATTTCTATGTATATAGTTGAGGAAGAGTTTGTATTAAGTGTATAGGTTTTGTGTTTCTAGTTCTCAGATGCATACGATCTGTAGCTCTTGACCAGAATCTTTTTAAGGCACTTGATCATTTTGTGAATGCTATTCAGGTTAAAGCTAAAAACACAATCTGTAAATCTAGGCACACATAAAATGCAATTCTTCAAATATGCTGAAAGTGAATAAACATGTAAGGTCCCCACTGTCAACTCTTACAAGATGTGGAGTTTGGATACCTCCCTCCAGAAACCTGTTGCCACACGTGGTATGTGACCATCTGGCATACAGAGTAAACTGGTCCATCTATAATTTAAATATTTGTGCTATTTATTTTTATTCTAAATATTTACATTTTTCATTTCTTTTGTATTTTAAATAATGGTAATTCTTAAAAAAATTTTAAGATAAAGACACAATGGACTAATCATTATAATAATTTCTTTCCACACCCCAATGGATCATCCTGTGTATTTTTGAAGTGCAAACCTCCTACTTCAAAAACTATTGGCATAGAGAGTGAAATAACAACTTCAACCTATCTTGGAAATCCTTTCATAAATTTATCCTATTTTTTCAGTCTTCCCATAAATGAATCACTCATGCCAAGTGAGCTGATAGTTATGACAAAACAAGATGCAGGGCAGGAAACTGAGACCACGCTACTTTCTGGTTGGAAATGCAGTCTAGATGGGTAGAAAGCCAACTATACTAAAAACTAGAGGTCAGCAACTAAATTGATGGCAAGCCAGATTCACTAACAAGCAAAGAATCTGACTGAGAGGAGCAAGTCAGGAACCTCGCTCAGCCAGGCAGAAAATGAGAACATACACGTCATAGGAGCTCAAAGACCAAAGGAAAAAAATAAAAATAAAAAAAATCAAGCAGGCAGATGAGAACCCTGAGGCACAATGGCAAGGCTTCTGGAATGGTTACAAGGTCAAGGAGGCAGGAATCAGGAGATCCACTTGAACCAGCACAGGGGTTGGTGAAAGGACAAGGAAACAGATGTGAGGCCCAAGCAACAAAGCAATTTGATACTGAAGCAATTTTCTGTTATGGCCAGGAAGTTTCTGACATGTTTCCTACTGGATCCTTTCCCAGAACTTGGCTAGTGTGATCCTGTGCATAGCAGCAGACACATCGGAGTGTCTGGAGAATAGGTAAAGTGAGGAAGGGGGATCAAGCAAACATTCTCCAGAGTTCGGACCTCTGCTATGATGCCCCCAACCTCCTGCGGCATTCTGCCCCCCTATTCGCCCTTAAAATCACACTCATATACTACGCCTCCCCTAGTCCTTCTTTATCATCTCCACTCTGAATTTCTAGAGCAATTATTTTATCCTCTGAGCATTTTAACAGAACTGTGTACAGCCCTGCATTTTTTTTGTTCGTCTCAAGTGTCAGCTTCCCCAGAGAGATTCCAAACACCCAAAGAGCTATGTATTCATGTCACACTTGGTTTTGAGTAGAATACTTCTTAAGTGTTTCTGAGAGTTCCTTGGATACTGTGATATCACTCTTTACCCAGGCAAATGTGCAGAAGGGCAAATGCACACAATATTTAGTATACAACTGTGTGAGAGCAAGTAATTTATCTGAGATAATTAGAGTAAAATTCTGCCACTGAATTCACAGCAAAGGTGAACAAATAAAAAAAAAAAATGGCTTCTGTACCAAAATACAATAGGCACAAATTGTTTCACTTGTGTGAAATATGAAGAACTAGAAAATACTGGATACTAGTCATTAAAGTATTGATTAGTAGTATCCAACCACGGATGGATTACTATAACACTCATTCATTAATTTACTGACAAATTCCATAAATACCTTTAATATCCCTGCTGTCAAATACTTAGCACAGGGGCGCCTGGGTGGCGCAGTCAGTTAAGCGTCTGACTTCAGCCAGGTCACGATCTCGCGGTCCGTGAGTTCGAGCCCCGCGTCAGGCTCTGGGCTGATGGCTCAGAGCCTGGAGCCTGTTTCTGATTCTGTGTCTCCCTCTCTCTCTGCCCCTCCCCCGTTCATGCTCTGTCTCTCTCTGTCCCAAAAATAAATAAACGTTGAAAAAAAAATTAAAAAAAAAATACTTAGCACACAGTGGCGCAGATGAACACAGGGATAGAGACATGAAAAAAGCATCCTTTCACCCTTAGAAAAACCCAGAGAATATAAAATATTTCAGGGGCACCTCATCAAGCCCAGAAAAACTACGCAGCCATTTGACGCTAGGCATGAAGAATGAGTAGTAATACATCAGGCAAAGAAAGAAAAAGTTGCAGGTGGCAGCAGAATCCCCAGTGGTAAAGACAGGAGAGCAGTGGAATACGGGTGAGGGGCAGGAGGGAGCCAAAGAGAAGGGATGCAAGGGGAGACTGAGCATCAGTGGGTACTGGAGCATATGCTATGCCAAGGAGTTTAGACTTCATCTGGGATGCACTGAGGAGCCATGGCCAGTTTTTAAGTAGTAAACTAGTAGATTTTCCCTGGGTTCGTGGAAAAAAGTAACATTTATTAATTTAGGTGACTTTTTAATTGCCGACTGTTAATAAGATAATACGCAAATCCAACTTAAGTGATATATAACATTTGGGCTTATTCTTTTGTTTCCCAAGTTAGCTAGTTTGTTTTTTCAAAAGCCAGATGATTTTCAAACTATCTTTGAGAAAAATTCAAAACACACACACCATTAGGTTGAAAGACAAATGTCCACAGTAGCACTATTTAATGTATTAAATAATGACGTACCTAATAACTAATTTGCTGATTAATTTAGTTTATACTATTTCCTACTTATATTTTGTGGATAGATCTTACTTACTTAACTTTGAACAGATTAAGTGCTGGCTGGATACCATCTGGGAATCATGAACCACAGCAGAAGTCACCTGCTGAAGTCTGACAGGTCCACCTATACATCTCTACACTACTTGAGAATATAGACTACTACTTTATTATTTAAGTTATTCATGTACCAATGGATCATTAGTCTATCGATTCCACCTTTTTTGTATCAAAAAACAGAAAGCCAAAGAAGAAAACACACCCCTGATCTGCTTCCCTCTCTCCATTTAGGGTACATTCTGATTTCTTTGTAAAGTATATCTGACAAATGACCCACAGTCCACACTGTGTTCCAAACAAAATATTACTATTCCAAAATTATACTGCAAGTTACTCAAGTACAAGAAAATACTGTTATTATTTAAACTCACAGAGACACTACTATGATTGTTCCATTTGAAAGAGATAAATGTTGCTCAATATTTAAAAAAAATAAACTTTGGTGTGTATTGTAAAACAAACATAAGAAATTTATCTCTATCTGAAATCACGCACAATATAATTTCATGGAAATATTTTGGGGTAATGACTTTGAAATGAATACAGGAAGAATGTTATTAAAAAGAACAAAGATTAGGAAATATACTGTAGCACATAATCCTGCAGTGGGGAAGGGAACAGTCTCTTATGATCTAATAGGATTTTTCCATTCTTAACTTGGTTAATCTTAGACACAAAACAAAATAAATCACTCTTGGTTTCTAAAAGTCCATGGTGATACTGAAAGGAAATTAATTCCCTTTGCTAAACATGGTTCATAAAAACATACTATTAAAGTCAGCTCAATGGAAATTCTAGATTTATTAGTAAGTAAATGGGATGTCATTTTTCCCCTAAAATAAAGGATTTTCCCATCCCTTTCCAAAGAGTTTCTAACACAAAAGTGGCTTTCCAATATTGGGAAAGAGGTGTCGCATGTGGCAGAATGGTGACGGTATGATGTTGGCATAGTGGAAAGCTTGGTAAACTCAGTGTGGTAAAGAGGCCAGCCCTTGAAAAATGAGAGCAGAGTGCTGCTTTCAGAAAAACTCAGGTACATCATCACCTTAAAATGTGAGGAGAAAACAACCTGATTATGGGTGAAATTGTGATTATAATTCTTACCATACAAGCCACTGTCTACTACATTGGAATTAAAATGCTATCGTCACTTAAAAAACATTCATTTAGAACCTAATTGTAAAAATATAAGGCAGGGATTGTCCTCTAGGTGTTAAAAATCAATGACAGGCACTTACATGGATGTACATATATTAAAACATGGGATTAAATGGCCAGAGCAAATATATTAGGGGAAAATGAGGCATTAGGATTTCTCAGTTAAAAGGTAGCACACTGTAGCCGGGAGGCAACATGTGTTACTGGGTTAAGAATGGAATAGCTATGGAAACTCTTTCTCCCAACTAAATAAACTATGTGGAAAGAATCTGGTCTTTGGTCAATCAGAAGAGTTTGATGAAAGATCAAGGATTTCAAAATCTGTTAGAAAGTTCACAGAACAGGTATAATCTGTAAGTTTCCAGAGGTGGGTGGTGAGAAAAGAGAGGACAAGCAAGTGAGTAATGGAGTATCTGCTCGAAGTTGATTTCTGAAAGGAAGAAATGACATGGAAAACTGGTGTGTTGAAGGAAAGGAATCAATAAAGACTGAGGGACTCAAACCAGGGGTCTTCCTGGACTCCTCTTTTTCTCTCACAGGCCACATCTAATCCAGCAGCAAATCCTGTTGGCTTTACCTTCAAAATACAGTGCAAACCTGAAACTTCTTCTCCCCACTCCTGAGGCCCTAGTTCACGCCATCACTACCTCTCACCTGGACTCCTGCAAAGACATCTTCACTGTTGTCTTTTTTTCATTGTCCTCCACCATCTACTATTTACCACAGTCCATCGTCCACCCAGCAGCCAAAACTTTGTCATGACTTCTCGTCACATTTGGAATAAAACAAAAGTAGTTTATCATCAGCGAGCAGACATGACATTACCTGGTCCCTACTTCTCCATCTAAATCCACCCCCCTCCATTCTCCAGTCTGGCTTCACTGGGTTCTGCTGGTTCTCAAAGCAAAACCCCAGCTACCTGGTATTTCATGCAACTCTGAAACGGGGCCATGTACAGACCCTGTTTAATCTTGTGACTTCTCTTAGGGGAATTTGCTATTTGAACTGAATTACAGAAATTTGTATTCGGGAGTAACAACGACAGTGATTTACCTGATTACAGACAAACAAAAGAGTATAATACAGGCATGTTCAAATTCATCTTTAAGATAAGAACAATAAGCATTTGCTACAGAAAGACACATAGAAGTGGCCTATGGCTATAAGTGAATACATCCCTTTTAAAGTAAGAAATATGTTTGCCATTACTGCATGTGTGGGAATAAACAGAAGAGAAACATTAAAAAAAGAGAAATAAGGAGAGAGCTGTGTCGCAGGTGCCGAAATGTGCCAAACATACCACATGGAGCTGGGAAAAGTGGAGGAGAAAGGGCTCTAGCCTGAGTTGCAAAGTGTGGGCAATAAGAACACTAGTCTGCAGACATCTATTGGCACAAATGGCTGTCACATAAACCATGCTCAGGGGTTGTGGCTGAGTAAGAAAGACAGATTCCCTGCATCCTTTTCTAATATGTGTATCACAGAGTGTGCTTTCCCATAGAAACATGCTATGAGATGGTGAGGCTTTCTGAATAAACCACAGAATTCTATCTAATCTACGATACTGCTGGAAAAATGCATAGGAAAGATAATGACATCAACTTTTGTACATCACAGCCATACTATGGATTAAATTATTTCTTGGGAGAGAGCAAAAGAGTCTAAATCCTAATTTAAAAACAGTAGTTGCATCCTAAATGCCTGAATATGCTCGAACTGCTAGAACTGCTAAAATACACAGCAATTACAAATCAGAAGCTGATAATTAAGTAGTCTGAGCAAGTCAAATGGGTTCACACTCATTCCCAGGAGGACAGCTCTTGGGTGCAAAGGTTTGGAGGCAATGGAGGTGGGCCTAGAGATATCACACTACACAAAAAAGGCATCTGGATTTCTCAGCTTTGGTCTAGATGAATAGTTGACTGTCTTCACTTCTTACTTCCATTGGCCTGAAGCTGGCCAGAATCTGAAAAATACACCTTCCTAAACAGGCGAGGTCAGGACTAAGACAAACCCAACTGCCTTAAAATGTTCCACATTTATGAATACTCACAAATTAACTTGTTAAAAGTACTCAACAACTGTTCCTTCGTCCTATTTAAACCACTATGAAATCAATTGACAACGATGTTTTCTACTTGGGCCTAGTGGCTGGGAAGAATCCTTGAGTAGGAACCAGTCAAGTCCCTGATTTGGAGAAAGTCTAGTGCCCTAGTCACAAAGTGACTGGACTTTGCAAACCTGAAATTATTACATCTCCTGAGGAAAAAGACAGCAGGATGTTAAAGAACGAGGGAAGCTTGCTGAGGGAGAAATTAACTCCTGCACATTCTATTAAAATTCTGTGGGGGTGGGGGGAGAAACTCTGGTGCTGGATGAGAGGTGGGGAGAATCCCTGAAAGGAAATTTGCCCAAACTTAACAGTGACTTATTCTGGGAGATGGTAATACAAGACTGTTACCTTATTCTTTGTAACTTTTTCTATGTTTTAATTCTTCAAAAAAGTGCTGCTGGGTAAAAATTTATGCCTTTATCTCTTTGATACCAACCATTCTTTTCCTTTTAAGACATATCACAAATTCAAATGCCTATAAGGCCCAACAGTTAACGTAAGTGAGTGAAGCCTGCAGGACAAGAATTGTGTCAAACCAACGAGCACACACCCATGTCAAGAGGCACCTGTTCCTTCCAACCAGCTCGCAGCTGCTGCAAAGAAATGCAATCAGTAGTGTTGCTACATTTAACAATTTTTTGAAACCAAAAGTCTGGTTTTTTTGGTTGAAATTGACTGATTTTTAAATCTTGGCAAATGACTTAAGTTAAAAAACAAAACAAAACAAAACAAAACACTTCTGTGAAGGGCCAAATAAAAGGGATTTTCAAAAGTTATTTTGCCCAGGAAGTTCAAGGTACATCTCTATTCGTGTTGTATACAAACCCATATTCGCATTAAAGTCTGAGAAGCATAGCTTTAGATAAAAAAAAAAAAAAGAAAGAAAAGAAAAGAAAAAGAAATAACTGCATAGTCTGTATGCAGAAGTCAGGGCATCCAAGCAATATCTTTCAGAGAATTATTAAATCCTCATCTAAATGGAGAAGTCCCTATTTAAGAGAAGACATTTTAAAATGTCTTGTAAAGTTTACTCCATTCTATTTATCATTAAGTGTCTATACCATGTTGAAAGATTAAACAAGATTAGTGGAGTGACATCTAAAACAGGGGCTAGGTGACATAGCTTTACTCAAATAGTAAATAAAAGAAGTACGTGTGTTTTTCTTATATTGTCTATGAGACATGAAATTTGTGGTGAGAAAAAGTGCAAGGAATAGTCAATCAAAGGGAAAACAGAGGCATGGATCAGCACAAGGCCATATTCAGAACCCTCTCTTCCAAAGAGCTGATGGCATCACCCCGGGTGACAGACAAGTTGGTGAGGTCCCTCAGATGAAGGGGAATGGTGGCTGGCCAAAACTCTAGCAGGCTAAGATGCAGGACGCTCACTCTGACACCAGACTGCCCAATGAGGTGGATTAGATTAGGGAAATGGCACGGGGAGTGGAAGGAAAGGACAGTGGATGTCTGGAAGGTGCAGGAGGTTGGCACACCAGGCCTGGAGAAACCTCAAAGTCCACGTAAAGAAAGCCGAAAAGCCACACAAGTATCTGGTGTATAAAGAGTAGTAGTGGGGATGCAAAGAAAGAGGATTAAATGAGGCAGGGAGAGGCAAGCCCAAATTCCTTATATTAGAAAGCTGCTGAGGTCACAGCCAGCACAGAACAGGGTCTGAAGTCAGACCCTGGGAAACAAGCAAGAATGCAGGCAGCCTCCTGGTATTGGGGAAGAGGCAGGCTAACAACAGGTTTCCAGATTCAGCCAAGTTTTCTCAGCTTTGTTGCTGTTGGCCAGATAGGGGACATTTACCTATTGAGGGCCAGACAGACTAGAGAACAGATAGGTCTGGAGAGTGATCTGTTCCCTAAGAAGACTCAAGCCCAGAAACACCACCCCAAAGGTCTGGGGACTATCCTGGGACACGGCAGTGTATCTTCAACTGCAAGTGAAAAACATTGTGATTCATCTGCCAGTAAGTTTGCTATCTGATATATTTATGCTAAAACCCAGCATCCAGGAAGTTCACTGTTCCATTTACTTTGCAAACAGGGTATGATCAGGAAACTATTTAAAGAAAGAGTTAAAAAAAGTTTTGCAGAAGCTAAATGCTCTTTTCTCTCTGTCATGTGTGACCTTTGAACTTTATGTTTACATAAAAAAGACAGGCAGCAGCAGAGTCCACCGTAATCTTTAACCATAACTGATTTCCAAGAATCTGTGATACCATCCCGTTCCTTTGGTTCAGTTACTTTCAATGAGTTACCGCTTTTAAATTTATTCAAGCATGCTAAAAACCAGACACAATGAAAATGCTAACCTACATGAAGTTGTGAAACTTTTTATTCAGAGCGAAAGTGTTTCAGCAAATCCCAAATCCCCAGTGATGACATCTGCTGCAAAAGTGAGGATACAGTAATGACTCAACACTGACTAAGGAAATTCAACTGTGGAACTTGTCTGTTTATCAGGCTTTAAAAACAAATTTCTATGACCAACTTGAAATGGAGGAGGTAAGTTAAAATATGTTAACCACATAAGGCAATGAAAAGACCACTGAGGCCCCAACAAAGGTGAATTGCTGAGATCCTCCACGTCTTGGCCCAAGCACAATGATTAAAGCCATTAGAGACTCTCCTGTTCTGGTTCTAGACAGAATATGTTATCCACTATTTTCTCTTTGTCTGCAAAGGATCTTCAGCCTCAAATAGTCAGACATGACAGAAGGAAGTCAACTTGAAATTCACACTAACACTCTGAAGTGTTTCCAGGGATTAATACATATAAATGTACCTAGGGACAATGAAAGTGGAAGCACTTGCAAAAGTAAAGCTGTACCCACTTACACAAGAGCATTTCTTAGGGGACATGGAGGGAAATGGATAAAGGCAAAAGCAAGCAAGCCCAGGAAAGTCAGATTCATATCAGCAGGGGTCGGGTAGACAGGGCATGCCACCCTCTGACCTCAACCATCACTACTGTTAGGGGCTTGGGTAGTCACAGCCAAGTCCCTGAGCTGTGCTTCCCTCTCCTACGGTGTTAAGCTGCACGAGCACACCACCCCCCCTATACATTGTCTACAGGAAAGGCACAATAGAAAAAAGTTTCTCATCCTCTCACTTAGCAAACACAAGCCAGAGAAAGCCTCAGAGGCAAAATGACAGCCCTCAAAAAAGGAATACCTGTTGATGAATAAAGCCAATAAATGTAAAGGTAAATAAGTTCTCATCATCTGGGATCTCCTAAAAAAAAGGAATGTCAATGTATTTCTCTCCTCCCCTCACTTCTTTTTTTTTCTGATTGCTAATTGCACATAGGTAAAAAGTTATTTTCAAGTTGCTTTAATCCTGATATAATATTAAGATAGTAGAATGCAAAACTGCAACTACATTTTGGGGGTACAAAAAAGGGAAAGCCTGGCTATTAATGAGTTAACAATTTATTGAGTGCTGATGTTTTGCTAGGCACTGTACTAAGCTTACAGAATTTCATGGACTACTCATATAATGAATTTAATTCTAAAATATGTGTGAATTATGCACACATATATTTACATCCACATGTTACTATTCTAAACACTTAGCACTATATTATTCAAATTTTATAGCTGATAAAATAGGCACAAAACTAACAAATAACAAGAGTAACAACTAAGGATATAAAATCCAGATCTACTGACTTCTCTATCAATACTCATAATGAATCACGTTTATATGTTGTCTTTCCCTCCATAGGATAATTTTCATGTCTGAACTAAATTAATTTATAAAAATAAATTTTAATTGATCTTATAAGTGCTTATATTTATACAAAATATATATTAAATGTGCTAAACTTTCTGCTGGCTCAGTGGCCTTCTGTATTCAATACTATTTCTCTAAGTTAAGATATTTTCCTCTTTCAAGCACATGTACAGGGACACCTGGGTGGCTCAGTCAGTTAAGTCTCCATCTCTTGATCTTGGTTCAAGTCATGATCTCATGGTTCATTTGTTCAAGCCCTGCTTGGGGCTCTGCACTGCACTCTAAATAAATAAACTTAAAAAAAAATGTACAAACAAACAAAACAGAAATAAGTTTAATAAGACAGCTATTTTGGAAATTCATATAAAAGAAATCGCTCCATAAAGCCAGGACTCAAATTTCATAATCTGTCCAAACTTTAGGTCTGTGTTTCCTGAGAATTCATAGTCCCCACACTGTGTTGGGCAGCTTGCCAACAAGACTGTACCATAAGTGGTATTTCATTGAGCCCCAGCAGTCCTCTCTCCTCATGCATTTAACACTGTTCTGTGCTGGTGCAGTAAGTTCATGAGAAGGTTATTTTTCAGTTTCTTTTTCTGGAGAAATCATAGTGCTTACTTTTTCACTCACATGGGATATTTATTTTATTATGTTAGTTTCACTTCTAATATATATATATTGAAACCATTAGCAGTCAGGGGCCAAACACACTGAATGGCTGTCAATTGTCTCAATTCTGAAGAATGAACCCCAATGTTTAAATACGGAGTAGCAAATAATTCACTGTAACATCAGATTTTTTTTTAAATAAATCACTTCAGGTGAAATTTATAAGTCCACTGTAAGTTCAAGAAACATAAAAAGATAACTTTCCTTCCTCAGACTTTGAAATATCTCAAGAAAGAAATGCCAGATCTACTGCATTTAAAATAATTTATGATACTTTTAAGAAGTATTTACATTTTCAACTACATAAAATCCATTTAATCTGATCATCTGATAGTCAACCATATAAGAAGCTGGGGTTCAAGGACTTATCTGCATCCCTATTGGCAGTTCTGAGCCTAGACATATCAGAGCACATCTAATTCTTTTTTTTTAATGTTTATTTATTTTGAGAGAGAGAGAGAGAGAGAGAGGGAGAGAGAGTGCATGTGAATGGATAAGGGGCAGACAGAGATGGAGATCAAGATCCCAAGCAGGTTCCATGCTGTCAGTGCAAAGCCCGTTGCAGGGCTTGATCTCATGAACTGTGAGATCATGACCTGAGCCAAAACTCGAAGAGTTGGATGCTTAACCAAATGAGCCACCCAGGCGCCCCGAGCACATCTCATTCTAATGAAGGGCACAAATCTATAGACAAAACAACTTACCATTCAACTATTAGCACAAAATTAATAGATAGATGCAGTGTTCAATTAAGGCAAAGTTCAATTAAGTCCTTTAATTTGAAATTTCCTCTGTTACAAAGAGTCAGATGGTCTATGTATTTTCTTAAATTGAGGGGAAAAAAAGAAAATAAATTTAAAAATTTAAAGATGTGCTATATATATGAAGGCCCTGTCTACCACTTGACCCCATTTTCTAAGACTTCCTATCCTATGCACTAAGTGATGGCTACACCATCCTTTCTGTTTGTTGTTCAAGCATGTCAAGCTTGTTCTTGTCTCTGGGTCCTTTTTGCACTTGCTATTTTCTCTCCCTAGAATGTTCCTGCCACAATTTTTGCATTTCCTCTCAGTTCACAGGTCATCTCCACAGAGATGCATTCACTTGACTCCATGTTCCTCCAAATGATTTTCTCCATAACACTTAGCACTACCTGAACTGTTTCTTTACTCCTTTATGTCAGTCTCACATGCCAAGGTACTTATGCCCAGAGTAGAAACCTTGCCCTTTTCTGTTCACCACTGCGAACATGGTTGCCTGGCCTTTATTAGAAACTCAATGAATATTGATTAATGTGATAAATGATTAAAATTAATCTAATGAAAGCATTCTGATTGAAGGACCAGACTTAGGAAACAAGACCTTACTTTTTAATACTGACATTCCTAATTTAATTACAATTTATCTTGAAGCAATTCAGGGTAAATAATAAATTAGGTTTGCATTTTCATTCTTGGGAATAGATACCCAATGCCCTGTGCCCTGCTATGTGCTATGACCATGCCTGGGTGCTATGCCAGTTACACTCAGGAAGCCCAGTGGAGTCTGAGAAGCCAATGTGTCTCGTAGCGTCAGTGACTGATGCATTCTTAACAAAGTCATGAAATATGAGTAAAATAATTACATTGGGAAAGAACAAAGGTTACTAGTCTACTCAGTTTTGCCAGCCAGCCACCGTATAGTGCCTCCCACTGAGGAATTGAGTGAGTGAGTCTTTGACTCACCAAGCAAAGGAAAGCTATTTCACCTATTCACTTTATATGCTGCTGTGTTTTGGGGTGCAGTTAAAATTACATGAAATTGTGCAGGTATTCCTAGAGTTTAAGAAAGTGATCATCAAGAGCAGATGGGGCAGGCAGGGGTATGAAAAGAACAATGATACTGAATACAGATCTGGGAGTCTGAAGGAGGTCTGAGAATGATGAGAACCTTTGCCAAAACTTAAGCTTCAGAACTTACTGCTTCTTCCTTGGGAACAGCATGTGCTACAGGGTGGGGCAAGATGATTTTACTGCCAGATTTTTGATGCTGTGCTCAATTTAGTTTTCATTGTTTGCATTGGGGGGCTTATTTTGAGTCACATACTCTATTACTGTTAACATAGGAGAACATCTATTAATACTTTGAGTCTTCATTAGAGTTTAAGAAAAAGCTATAATTTAGCTTTAGATGATCTTTTAAAAGTATGCTGAATTTCTAAGTGGGATTTATTTTTAAACTCAAATTTTCCTCTTTATGTCTTCCCATACCAGTTTTCAAGGCAGCACTGGCAAAGAATTTTAAAAATGTATCTATACCTAAAATATTGGAAATGCACTGAGAAGTGTGAACAATACACTAACAATCTTTATATGAACAACTTTTTGCTACATATGGCAGAACTTGTGAAAAATAAATATTGAATTAGTTAATCTTTCTTAATTTAATGTTTATTATTAATTCTTGAGAATAAAACTACATATAATGGATTCAGATTCTTTTACATGCTGAAGGTATAACTGATACAGATGGTTCTCTTTTGTCCTGAAACTCTCATAAATACTTAAATATATACTTAAAAAAAAAGCACAGAGGATGAAATGTACCAGATTTAACAAAAAGTTCTTGAAATAGAGAGGATACTTATTTATTTATTTTTAAAAGACTTTATTTTTTTTTTAATTTTTTTTCAACGTTTTTTATTTATTTTTGGGACAGAGAGAGACAGAGAGAGACAGAGACAGAACAGGGGAGGGGCAGAGAGAGAGGGAGACACAGAATCAGAAACAGGCTCCAGGCTCCGAGCCATTAGCCCAGAGCCTGACGCGGGGTTCGAACTCACGGACCGCGAGATCGTGACCTGGCTGAAGTCGGACACTTAACCGACTGCGCCACCCAGGCACCCCAAAAAAAGACTTTATTTTTTAAGCAATGTCTACACTCAACATGGGGCTTGCATCCATGATGTGATGATCAAGAGTCTCATGCTTTACCACTGAGCCAGCCAGGCGCTCCATTATAGAAAATATTTAAAGAAAATGCAGTATTGTTACTTTCAACTGCTGGTAGTAAAGTGGCAAGTGAATGTGCTTTTAAAATTATTATTCAAAGGGGTGCCTGGGTGGCGGTGCCTGAAATCAGGCAGTTGAGCATCTGACTTCAGCTCAGGTTCTGATCTCATTGTTCGTGGGTTTAAGCCCCATGTTGGGCTCTGTGCTGACAGTCTGAAGCCTGTTTGGGATTCTCTGTCTCCTTCTCTCTCTGACCCTCCCTCACTCACACTCTTTCTCTCAAAAATAAACATTAAAACATTTATGTGGGGGGCACTTGGATGGCTCAGTCAGTTAAGCATCCAACTTCAGCTCAGGTCAGGATCTCACGAGTTCGAGACTTATGTTGGGCTCTGTGCTGACAACTCAGAGCCTGGAGCCTGCTTTGGATTCTGTCTCCCTCTCTCTCTGCCCCTCCCCCACTCATGTTTTGTCTCTCTCTCTCTCTGTCAAAAATAAACAAACATTAAATTTTTTTAAATTATTACTCAATAAATTATAAGACTTTTACATAATCAGCCTATAAATTATAGGCAAATATATATGGCTAATGTGGATTTATGGGTGGATTACATGAGTCTTAGAGCTTGTTGAACAATTTGATTTTAAATAGCGTAAACATATTGTGGTAGCTAGCCTTCAAGATGGCCTCAATGACATCTAGCTCCTACCATGAATTAGGTGTGTAGTCCCCTTCCACAGTGAACAGGGGTTGTTCTAAGTGACCAGTAGAACATGAGAGAAGAGGTGGTATATGACTTCCAAGATAATTCCGCTTTCATTTGGGTCATGCTCATTCTCTCTTGTGACATTCTCTCTATAGGAAGCCCAACATTATGTTGAACAATCATATAAAAAGGCCAAAGCATGAGGATCTGATGCCTTCTGACAGCAGGAGTAGGCCAGTCAGAAATTTGGCCATCTCGGGAAGAGAATTTCTAGTGAAGTCAAACATTCAGATAACTGCAGCCCTCACCAATAGTGTGACTGCAACATCATTAAATAGCCTGGGCCATAATCACCGAACAAAGTCACTCCAGGATTCTTGACCTTCAGAATTAAATGTCTGTCATTTAAACTGCTAAGTTTTGGTATAATTTGTTATGCAGCAATAGATAACTAATACACACATCTTCTTGCAACCTATCTGCCCTCTTACTCCATCTTGGTCAAAAGCCAAAATCAACTGGGTAAGTTTTGATTGAAGATTATAGTTACAAATAAAGCTGTGCTTTGCACATGTCTTTTTTGTTTCTCAATTTTTTAAGAGAGTGTGTGTGTTTATTTATTTTGGAACAGACAGAGACAGCACGAGAGCAGGGGAGGGGCAGAGAGAAAGGGAAAGAGAAAGAATCCCAACTGGGCTCCATCCTGCCAGTGCAGAGCTTGACATGGGGCTCGAACTCATGAGAGTGTGAGAAACCTGAGCTGAAAGCGAGTTGAATGCGTAATCAACTGAGCACCCAGGGGCCCGTTCTGGACATTTCTTAAGATATGAATAATTTAGATTTCTTAAGATATTCTTCATTTCTTAAGATATGAATAATTTAGATTTACTATCTAATAGTTTTATATCCTGGTTTGGAATGTACCCATGCAGTATTGATGAACAGTGTCAATATGCAAAAAAAATATGGAAAAGTCTAGAAAATACAAACTCCTCTTTTATGACAGCAAACAGATTAGTTGTTGACTGGAAATGGGGGAGTGGGGTGAAGGATTACCAAGAGGTCACAGGAAATTTTGGGGGGTGATGGTTATGTTCATTATCTTAATTGTACTGATTACTTTATAAGTATATATATGTGTGTGTGTCAAAATTTATCAAATTGTACATTTCAAATGTGCATAGGTTGTTTTTCAAATATGCTTCAATACAGCTGTTTTTAAATATCTGACTACTGTATTCACTATTTACCTAATTCTCAGACTGCCATGATTTTCAAATTACAAGACTAGAATGTTACTAGACTTTTTTACTTTGGGTTCTAGAAAATTAAGAGACTAATAGTTTTATTATATATCAACCTATCCTGATATCATAGAAACAGTTTCATAAGTTATTATAACCTGTGTTGGAAAATTTGAATCGCAGTACTAGTATAATCAAATCAAAAATCTTCTCAGAGTAAAAATTTATTATGGGAAACATGTTAAGAAAGATGAAGGAAAGATAATTTCATGTTAACATGTAGCATTATAGTACTGAGAATAGTGGGAACTTCAAAGAAACTGAACAAATCTATAATGATCTTTTAAATCCACAAGATTACATTACATAGATTCATTTAGAGTTCTAGTCAACAACTGTCCAGGAAAATTCACCCTTTAACCTTTAAATCCTAATAGGTAATATTTAAGTTGCATCTGTTGCTCTGAACTTACAACTTTTCACCATAGATAAGAAAACTGTCTAGATGATGTAATCATCTATGTCATTTGCCTATGTTAAAATCAAACTTTTCATATTAATTAAATGCAGTAATTATTACAAAAAATCACTGCTTGCACAAATTAAATATTAGACACACACACACACAAATGATAGCAGGTGGGTTTATGTCATTTGCCTCCTTATATTGACAAGAGCATCACATTTAACCTATTTTAATGGTGTCTAAAAAGATATCATTCTAAGATTAAGAAAATTGGTAGTTTTATAAAATATCCAAGTGAAATTTACTGACATAATTAATTTTGGTAACATAGTCGGTAAAACTTTTAAAATATAATGTTCCACAGGATATTTTATTATTTTATCACACCATAATCCTTTTCTATTGTCAGGAGAAAAAAAAAAACTAGAGAATTTTCTCTCCAAATCTATTTTCCATATTTTTTAAATAAATGGAATGCTAGTATTATTTGAATTTTACTGTTTAACGTTTATTTATTTTTGAGACAGAGAGAGACAGAGCATGAACAGGGGAGGGTCAGAGAGAGAGGGAGACACAGAATCGGAAGCAGGCTCCAGGCTCTGAGCTGTCAGCACAGAGCCCGACACGGGGCTCGAACTCACAGACTGCGAGATCATGACCTGAGCCGAAGTCAGATGCTTAACCGACTGAGCCACCCAGGCGCCCCTGAATTTTACTATTTATACTTTTATGATTAAAATGTTCCTATAAGTAATTGCTTTTCTTATACTAACATATACATACTAATTGTCTTAATCAATAATATTTAAAACAGTGCTATCACTCTTTAATTGCTGAATCCCAAACATGATTCCTGGCTTGGTAATGAAACCTAAATTGATTTTTTTAATTATGAAATATTGAAAACATCATGAAAATGACAAATAATACATAACCAGCTACTCATCACCCAGATATAATAAATATTTTCTTTAAATTGTTGTTTAGGGGCGCCTGGGTGGCTCGGTCGGTTAAGCGTCCGACTTCGGCTCAGGTCATGATCTCACCGTCCATGGGTTCGAGCCCCACGTCGGGCTCTGTGCTGACAGCTCAGAGCCTGGAGCCTGTTTCAGATTCTGTGTCTCCCTCTCTCTGTGACCCTCCCCCATTCATGCTCTGTCTCTCTCTGTCTCAAAAATAAATAAATGTTAAAAAAATTTTTTTTTAAATAAATTGTTGTTGTTTAAAGAAATAAAATATTACAGATACAGCCAGGTCCTAGTCTTCCAAACCATTTCTGCCCCTTCTTCCTATATTTTAATTTCATATGCTTGTATCTAGTATTGTACATTTTGTTTTAAGCAAAGAGTATTAATGGAAATTCCCAGAAAGGCCAATTAGAAAAGATTTTCAACTTGACTCTTCATCAGAGAATGCAAATTAAAATAACAGAGAGCTACTCTGTCACCTATCAGACTGAAAAAAATTAAAAGTCTGATGATAAACTTGAAGTGGAGGACAAAAAGGAACTTATGCACCACAGGTATAAGTTGGTACAATATCTTTAGAGAACAATTTAACGATTTTTTTGGTAAAATGAAAGATATTCCTAAGCTATAGTCCGTAAATTACCCTTCTAGGTATTTACCCAAGAGAAAGTGTCACACGTAAACACTTCAGGAGGCATGCAAGGGTACCGAATTAATAAATGTAATAGCTAACACTTGTTACCATGGCTCCTGTGCGTCAGGCACTGTTCTAAGTCCTTCCTGTGTTTTTACTCTCTTAGGCTCATAAGATGCTTACCCCATAGGAAATATACTGCATTTAACAGACGAGTAAACTGAGGCACAGCAGTTTACAACCTGCCAAAGTCACATCACTAGTAAGGGTGGTAATACACACCCAAGCAGTCCAGTTCTGGAGTCTGTTAACCACTATGCTGTAAGGGTCACAGAAGCATTGTATGAAAGAGCAAAAGGATGGAAATCATCCAGGAGTCCATCAAGAGAGGAAGGAACAGACAGGCAACAGTACATTCATGCAGAGCAGAAGACCACAGCTAGTACAATGCATAAGCCATACTGCACAAAGGAGTCAGCATACATTTCAGAAACCTAACTCAGGGAGAGCAGGCAAGATGCAGGATGAGCTATACTATATGATACCTAAAGTTATCTTCATGATTTATTTCCAACAGCTTTAAAATAGCTAAAGCAACCTTAGGCTATATTAATGAAATTAAAGAATCAAGAGCAAAAAACATGGAGGAATGAATCCTTTTTTTCCCTGGGGGTTAAAAACTGTTAATACCTTAAATAATGTGCCAATTCTGAGAACCACAAGACTGATCAACAACTACACTGGATTTTGAAGTAAGCAGCCGGAATGATGGAGGATTTTGCAGCTGTTTAGAGTATTTACGAAAGTCTCTCAAATGAGGGAATAAATCTGCACATGTGCAGGAAAAGACAACGCTCTCCATCATCCTTCTCTTTCCCCATAGCCTTCCTATCAAATGTGTGGGTACACACTACTGACAGGACTTAACTTTTTGACTTATGACAATCATCTTCATAGAGAAACACTAATAAGTACTATAACAACTCTGCTTAACTTTATATGCATTAGATGTAGTTTCCTCAAATACATGGAAGAATTTTAAATACCGAATTGTGGGATCATTTAAGCATCTGACTCTTGGGTCATGATGTCACAGTTCGTGGGATAGAGCTCCACGTCAGGCTCTGTAATGTCAGGGCATGTGGAGCCTGCTTGGGATTCCCTCTCTCCCTGTCTCTGCTCCTTGCCCACTCGTGCACTCTCTCTCTCTCTCCCAAAAACACAAACTAAACTAAAGATACCAAATTGTGCACAAAAAAAGATTCACAGAAAACCATACAATGGTAAAAAAAAATATGGTTGCTTTTACATGAACAAAAAAGGTGAAGAGATGACAAAAAAATAAATTTTAATTGTTTTTATATTATACAGTCTTACAAGATAGGTCTGCCAAGGAATTTCCCTCTCCTACTGAAATAGACTATCAACAAAAAAGTACTTTCTTTAAGAATACATACCTAAAAGGAGATTTCAGCCTTGAAAACAATAATCTGTACAAGGTCATAGCAGTGAACTCTTTTTCCTCACTACCTAAATAAGCCTTCTCTGTATGATGAACAAGGGAGGACAGTAAAGAGGCCACAACATTGACATCAGCTCATCTAGACCATCAGCCTCCACAGAGCAGGATTACTCTTTATAGAAAAGCAGTCAATCTAAAACCAAGATCTCTGCTGAGGAAAGACTGTTCTAACAAAGACAAACCTTTGAAAGATAAAGAAGTTAAAATGAGCGCTGACACACATGGCTAAAATGTTTTCATGAAAACTTAATGGACAAATAAGTGGGGGTATATTAAATGTTAATTACTCTTAATCTTAGCTGTTGAAAAAACGCTTTAGGTTTGGGTGTGGCAACTCCTTCTGAAAAACGTGTTGGCACTCCGGTGTAGACCTTGCTATGATTTCTTTCCAACATTGGACACACCTTGTTCAAAAGACAAGTGAGTCATAAGAGGCCACAACCCAAAATGTGGTATTCAGCATTTAACTTGCTAATGATACCCCAGAAGTAGCCACCGCTTCTGCTGTGAGAAAAACAGCAGAGGATTAAAAATGACGGCTTCTCTATTTCACTAGAATCAGTTGTGCAAGAATAGTAAAAATACAGTTTAAAGAGTGTCAGATAAGGTAATGAGGAGAAAGGCCACAGGCGGGTTGTGAAAGTGTGCCAACGTCAATAAATGTTACTCAATATTTGTACCACTTAACAAAAATAAGCCAAGCATAAAAGGTGAAAATGGATAGATAAGAAAGGAGAAAACATACACCTGAAACTAAAGTAACATTGTTTGTCAACTAGACTTCCATTAAAAAATAAAAGAAAGGAGAAAACAAAGGCACTAAATGTAAGAGTTGACGAAGCAACTCTGAACTACATTGGTTAAAAACACCAAATGATTGACACCTGGTAACCAATTATCAAACACCTTTTGTATTATCAGTGAAACAAGGCCAATTAGAGTGATGTCTTTCTCCAAAGTCCATAAGCGTATTCATTCATGTTTTAACATCATTTCAATCGTTGTATAGAATTCTTTATCTTAAATTCTTGCACCAGCCACAAAAAGTTACTATTACATATATGATTTATTTACTCATTCTTTCAGTACAGTTTTGTGAATTCTATGATGTTCTATCCTAGTGATGAATTCCTTTTTGGCTCTTACAAGCTCACAGTGTAGTGATGGGCAGAAAACAACACAGATATTTCTGGTTAATAATAATATTGTACTATCATAGAGTTATATGGGGATTTTATTGCTATCCAGTTCTACTAAAATAAAAGTGATGCAACAGATCACATGTACACTGAACTCAGAGAGTGCAATGACCCTTTCATGTACATGATTTTAACAGAACCCCAAGAAGACAATATTCAAAATGGTGACATTTTAGGAACAACAATCAAGGGTTAATGAATACCTTTTAGTTGTTTTTGTTTTTATAACCTCCCTCAAGTCACAGTGTGTGGGCAAATGGTCATTTTACACCTTATCTAAGGTCAACCATGTGTTTGTTCTTTTGCCACATAAGTGAAAAAGATCACTATATCTGGAATGCTGAATTTTTAAAAATTATGGTGGAATGGGCACCTGAGTGGCTCAGTTCGTTAAGTATCTGACTCTTGGTTTTGGCTCAGGTCCTGATTTCGAAGTTTGTGAGCTCGAGCCCCACACTGGGCTTCACACTGACAATTTAGAGCCTACTTGGGATTCTCTTTCTCCTCTCTCTGCCCCTCTCCCCCTCACAGGCGCACTCCCTCTCTCTCTCTCAAAATAAATATATAAACTTTAAACAAAATCATAGTACAAGAATCTTACTCTTGAATTATACAAGTTCAGTGCTGGCTAGTTAATGCTGTTACATATTTACATGAAACTATATAAAAGCATAACAGATGAAATACGGGATAGAGTTAAATTATTATAATTCCATGTTAGATTTTAGTATGTAGGTTTCCACTTTCAGTATGAAATCAGTTATCGTCCAAGCACTGTTCTGAGGAACGAGTGTGTACAGTAGTAATAAAAGCAGCCATGGTTCACACTCTTACACAGCATGTGGTCTCCTGAGGAAAACAGCAATGAGTGAATAAATGACCACAATGTACGAAGTACTATAGAGGAAAGGAAAACTGAACTGGAAGAATACTACATGCTGAGGATGAGGGAGATTTAAATAGAGTAAAGTAAATGGTGAGGAAGGCCTCCCTAAAAAGGTGACATTTAACCTGATCCCTAACATGATTGAAGGGATCTGCAGTGTGAGCAGCCAAGGACCAGGGAAAAGAGCATTTCAGGAAGAGGCTAGTGTACCCGTAAAGCTTTCAAGATAGGGAACCCTCAGGAAACCAAGGCAAAATCACTGTGCTGGAGCATCGTGAGCGAGGGGCAGAGTGCTAGGGCTGGGGAGAGACTGGTGAGGCCAACCAAGCTGGCCATGCACTGTTAGACCAGCCATACTAAGATGTTTGAACTGAATGTGAAGAGCAGTGTGAAGCCATTAAACGGTTTCGTAAGAGGACATATATGACATTTTTAAAAGATGACACTGGACTCCTAAATATAGAGAGCAAGTTGCAAGCAACCTATAGGTGAAGCAGGCAGACCAGTTAGAGGCCAATTTTAGTAGTCAAATAAGGCATGTGGTGGGCTGAAAAATAGGTAGTAGATGGATTTGGAAAAAAAAATAGATGAAGTCATTGCATAATTTGGAGGTAGAATCAATAGACCTTGCTGATAGGTTGGATACTATGGGTAATGCGCAGGAAGGAATAAATAATGTTCAAGAAACCCTGGGAAAGATGGTCCCAATTACTGAGATACAGAACAATGTGGGAGGAACACATTTCGAGGGAATATTAAACATTTTTTTGGACATGTTAAATTTGAGATACTTATAAGACATCCAAGGAGAGATATGAGGGCAACAAAGTATACAAGACCAGAGCTTCAAAGAGTGGTTTGCAGTGGAGATCTAAACTTGCAAGTAATGAAGCAAACAAATGGTACTTAAAGCTATGGCTAATGATGAGATCACTGACGGAGACAGTAGGAAGTGTTATATCTACAATTTCAGCATGCGGAAAAATTTCCCGGGGCAATTCTGATTCAGTAGGTTTGGGGTGGGGACTCTGAATCTGCATTTCTGTTCAACTCTCCAGGTCGGTCTCATTCGAGTATCATTCTGTTAAATACTTCTATAGAGACAGAAAATAAGTGAGCCCAGTAGTGAGCTGAGAAACTCTAGCAATTGGTAGCTGGCGGTAAGAGGATGAGTTTGAGGAACTGAAGCCATAGACCAAGTAGGAGAGGGTGTTCCATGCAATCCATACCATGTTCAAAGGGAAACTAAAAGGTATCTGACTATTGGATACTAATAGCAAGACTCTGGTCAGAGTTCTTTTGAGAAAGTTCCTATAAAACAGTGCCAAGAGCAGGCCTTCAGAACAACAGCTTGGCTCAAGTGCTCAGTGAATGTGTGCTTTGTCACTGTAAGGAGAAAACACAGACATTGTGTGGAACAGGATTGTTGATGCCTTCTAAGAATGACTACTGCTACACTAAAATCAGGAGAGGACATCATAGAATTGGTACTGGCCATGTTGGAGTTAATGAGCCCTTGGCCAACCCACTTCAATATTACTGAGGGTAGTAAGTGAGCAATACCACTCACTACCCTTGCCTCCTTTTCCGTAGCATACAACTAGCCTAAAGACCCTAGTACTTATTAACGCCTTAAACCAATAGGCTAAGACAAGTTATGAGGCAGATTCATTTCTTTTTCTCGACTTATATTCTAACAACTCCTTTCCTAGACTCCACGTCCCAATACTGCTCTACTTGCTTAGAACTGTCAATACTGAATCCTTACCTGTGTCAGACAAACAAACTTCATAACTCTCCCTTTGGTCATTTCTCAAAACTCATCTTATTTCATATAGGCTTTTGTAATAACTAGGTGACTGTACTATTATTATATGCTAACGAGTTTTTTATTGCTCACAAATGTGCATTTTAACTGGAGATCTGTGGATACAAACTTTATTTAATTTTAGTTTTAGTTTTAGTTTTAAGTAATCTCTACACCCAATGTGGGGCTCAAATTTACAACCCCAAGATAAGAGTCACATGCTTTACTGACTGAGCCAGCCAGGCGCCCCAGTGGATACAAACATTAATTTGAAGGAGTTGAGCTAGTGTTGGAACATTCCTATATTATTATAGAGGAGATATACTAAGTATAGAGAAGATAATTTTAATAATCCTTAATCAACACCACACAGATTGCTATCTGTTTCACCTGTAAAGTATCCACAGTTTAAGAAGTCTTTGAGTGAATCGCCTGAGAGCAAGCAACCATTTAAAAAAAGACTGCCAAGAGATTATAAATTACTTCAGAAAGCTGATTTCATGTTATGGGATAGATGAAAGAATTTGTGAACCACAAATACATCTATGAGTTTGCCTTGTGAAAAATCTACACAAGACCAAAGATTTTCTTTACCAAATAATAAAGTGGAAAGCAGTCCTTAAATGAAGGGGTACAAAGCAAAGACCATCAGTACAAGGCAATCAACATAAAGGTGTAGAGGAACCAGATATAAAACAACACAGGGCCAGGATCCATGGCAAACATTCAAACTCAATTTTTGGAAAACACCGTGAGACCACACATAACCTAACTACGGGCCCACCTCATTTCCAGAACCTCAGTGTCCCTGCACTAAATTCCCCATCCCACTGTAGAACAGAAATTAAGGTAGGACTAAGATGCTCTGATTGCAAGGGAAATAAAAAGAGTATCAAGTAGGATTTTGAACCATCATCTTAGATTTCTCACGACTGAAGGTTTACCAGAAGGCAAAACTTCCAGCGCTAATACCAGGACAGTCAAAAAACTTGCTCTGCGCTTTGGCACTATGGGAACAAAACAATGATAATGTGGGGTCTACTTTCCACCAAAAAGTTGAAATCAGTAGCTTGGTTTGAAAAAAATTAGCAGGTAGCATCGGAAGATAGAATTATCACCAAGATATTCTCCAAAGAGTAGCTAGACTGAGAAGACAATCAACTGTCATAGGTACCCGGTATAAGTCACTGACATTATTTTTTCACTATCTCACACCAAAACAACACTGTGAACATGTATTAGCAGCTCTTGAAGAGGCCATGATATGAAACAACAAGAATCAGAGGCAATGCAATGCCCAGTAGTGTTGAAACCAACATCCTAAAGTGAAATAAGATCATTGTTCTCTAATTTAAAAACAACAGAATAATTTCCTAAAACATGTAGAAAGAAATGATGAAAGGAGTTAGACCAGTTAGGTAGAGTTGTGGGCTCTCAAATACAATGTGGATGATTTTGGCCTCCAGGAAACATTTGATTATACCTGAAGACATTTTTAGATGTAACAGCTGGGGAAGTGGATGCTACTGGCATCTAGTGAGGAGGGGCCAGGGATGTTGCTAAACATCTTACAATGCACAGAACAGGCTCCCACAACATATCTTCTGCCTTAAAATGTCAATATGCTGAGGCTGAGAAATCCTAGTTTAGGGCTGTAAAATTTACACGAAAACCACTCGGTTAATGCCAATAAGGTTAGAGTGCATAAAAGTAATTTTATTTTATAAATGTGATTCCAAGGTTGACAAGGGACAAAAAGGGAGAAAAGGAGAAAAGCAATGAGAAATCAGTAATGCTACACAAGGAGAGGGGGCTACACAAGGAGACAAGGGCTACACAAGGAGAAGGGGACTCATGTACCATCACACCACAACCACTCTGCTCATTACGACTCCCTGCCCTGCAAGTCAACACCAACAGAAACCTGTAACTTTATCCCTTCAGAAGTGTGTAGTTCTAGTTACTACAACTCACCTCTTCATGCCACAGTTCTGTTAATAAAAGGATAAAGTGCATATGGACACATTTTACAGTTACCAAGTGCCAGATAAGAATGCTGGCCTTAAGGTGGGGAGTTAAGAAAAGGGGGTGAAAGAAGGTGAAATGTCAAATTAGTAAAAAATAGAGAAGTGGCAGTTAGAAAGAGGTATATTCTGCACCTATGCAAATAAATTTCAGGCTGGTGGAGCAAGCCAGCATTGTACCAATATTGCTTCCAGTTAAATATGGCAGCTATGACAAGAAACCAGGTATGGCAAGAGTGACCAGTTCATAAGAGGATCATGATTTAAAATAAAAATGTTATGGGGCACCTGGGTGGCTCAGTCAGTTAAGTGTCCAACTTCAGCCAGATCATGATTTCATGGTTTGTGAGTTCAAGCCCTGCATTGGGCTCTGTGCTAACAGCTCAGAGACTGGAGCCTGCTTGGGATTCTGTGTCTCCCTCTCTCTCTGCCCCTCCCCTGCTCATGCTCTGTCTCTCTCTCTCTCTCAAAAATAAACATTAAAAAAAAATTTAGTAAAGTAAAAACATTCCAAGTACTAAGTAGGGTTCTGAAGACCAGCATTTTCTATGTACCTTAACACTGGCTCTTATATTTACTGAAATAATAGGAAAAGAGAAAAAAAACAGATAATGGTTTAAGAATGAATATATTTTGCTGCCTCTCCATAATGTCATCCTCTTCAAGGCCTAAAATACCATGTAGTTATTCCAGAAGACCTTCCCTCTCGTTCTCAAAGATGAACATGTAATTTTTAGTACAGTATCTCTATCACTAAAGATCCGTTAGGGTTTATCTGAAAATATATTTTAAAAGAATCACAATTCTCCACAATCATATCTTTGGACAAATAAAATCAATTCAGACATAACTGAGGTTGGCAGTAGTTTTGAGGTATAGACCCATTAAGATTATGTTCAAAGCCTAAACTTCCAATGTAGACACAGAATTTTTTCGTACTGAACTGCTGTTTTGATGAAAATATTACTATCAAAAACATTTAACTTAAAGATCTTGAGTTATTAATAGCACATAATATATAATACGGTCACAGACATTTTTTAAAGTGAGGATTTTTAATTTGACATGACTTTGAGGATATTTACTGATATGATTTTTAGAATTCTGACAACTGTGGTTCATGTTAAAATCATTTATAAATATTTATTATGTACTTATTAATTGATTAAGAACATCTATGTACTTTTGAATATTGTCGCTCATCTTCTGTAAGAGCTATGATCAGTATTCGATACTGATCACAATACGATCCAGTAATTCCAGTACTGGGTATTTACCCAAAGAAAACCAAAACAATAATTCAAAAAGATATATGCACCCTTATGTTTACTGCAGCATTATTTACAGTAGCCAAGATATGGAAGAATCCAAGTGTCCATAGTTGGATGGATCAAGAAGATGGTACATACACACACACATATACACACAGAATATTACTCAGTGTAAAAAAGAATGAGATCTTACATTTGCAACAACATGGATAGACCTAGAAGGTATAATGCTAACTGAAATAAGTCAGAGAAAGACAAATACCATATATTTTCATTCACGTGGAGTTTCCAAAAGAAAACAAAACAAACAAACATAGGAAAAAAAGACAAAAAAAAAAAAAGACTCTTAAATATGGAGAACAACTTCGGTGGTTCGGTGGTTGCCAGAGGGGAGGTAGGTAGAGGACAGGTGAAATAGATAAAAAAGATTAAGCCTACACTTATCATGATTGAGTAGTGAGTAATGTATAGAATTTTTGAAATGTTACATTGTGCACCTGAATCTAATATAACACTGTATGTTAACTATACTTCAACAAGAGATTTTTTTAAGGCATTCATTGTGTCTATGTAAAATGCCAACAGAAAGAGCAATTTATCATGTCTAAGCAGGTAAGTAGTGAGTGCATCCAAAGGCCTGTCTGGGCACAGGTGGAGCTTTCCCATCCAGAACAATAGCTTTCTTGAAAATTTTAAATGGAAAATATCACAGAGAGAAGTTTTTAAAAGTTTATCATGAAAAATATAGATAGGTGTATGTGTAGTAAAAAAAAAAACATAGTGTAAGTTTTAAGATGTAAGTTTTATTTACAGCTTCATCAGTTACTAGGCAAGAGACCATGGGTAAGTTTGTTTCCACATCTGTAAAATGGAGATTTAAAATATGTGATTCTCAACAGAGTATTCAATAATGTTATTTCCTAACCACTCCTCTACAATGAATGAGAAAGACAAATAAAGAAGCATTGAAGAGTTTTGTAAAACTGGTTTCATAAGTGAGAAAAATCTTTGTTTTAAAATAATTCCACTTAATCAAAACATCAAAGTTTAAAATCTAGAAAAAGCTTTCTGTTTGGAGGCAAACATATTAATGGAAAAAGTAATTCCTTTAAAACCTGTGAGAAAATCTGTGATTTTCTCCCATACGTGAATTTTAGAAGTTCTTCCAATGGCTTAATACTTAGTAAAAGTTAGCTTATATTCAAAAGTTAAAGATAAATTTGCCCCACGTTTTATTCTTGTTTCTTTCCAATCTCTAAGGTTTCCAGATTTGTCTTCCACAACTTGCATCAATACTATAAAACAGCAGATTAATATTACAAATTCTGAGCATCACTCACACATCTAATCTTCGTTTGTTATTGTGAACCACTGACCAAAGTCCATCTCTCTTGAATTATCCAATGAGATGAATTTTATGGAAAAATACAAGATTAAAAAAAAAACTTTTCTGAGACTTTTAATGAAGGTTTGTGATCAGACAAGTCTATTAAATGGTAGCACATTTAATGAGTACCTAAATTATATTATTAAAAGCCCAATAATTAGATCTTTTGCCACACACACATGCACACACACACACAAAGTAGTAAGGGCAGAACTTCCGGCAACACTGGTTACAGGTGCTCCAGTCTTAGCTGTTTTTTGTTCTATCCCATTAACCTGATTAATCCAGAAATAATGAGCAAATGTGAACCCTTCCTGGAGTGCATCATTTAATTTCTTTTCAAAAATTGCACAGGTGGAACCCAGCAGTTTCTTGGCAATGTACTAATGTAGGATCCAAGAAATACAAAATATTCCATCAATTTTCAACTAACGAGATGCATAACAAAGTATGTCCATGTGATATACATATGTACACGCACATTTATACATGTTTGTGGGTAGTTTCATGGATAAAAGAGATTCAGAAACACATGGGTTCAAATCTTAGTCTTGCTTCATAGCTATGGTTTCTTGGGCAAGTTTAATTATATTCTGTGAGACTCAGATTACCAGTTATAAAATGAAGACAATAATGCCCATGATAGCACTACTATGAAAATAAAATGAAGTCGCATATTTAAAGTCTTTGGATCACACCAAAAACTCAAAAAGAATATTATTGGGGCGCCTGGGTGGCGCAGTCGGTTAAGCATCCGACTTCAGCCAGGTCACAATCTCGCGGTCCAGGAGTTTGAGCCCCGCGTCGGGCTCTGGGCTGATGGCTCAGAGCCTGGAGCCTGCTTCCGATTCTGTGTCTCCCTCTCTCTCTGCGCCTCCCCCATTCATGCTCTGTCTCTCTCTGTCCCAAAAATAAATAAACGTTGAAAAAAAAAATTAAAAAAAAAAAAGAATATTATTAACAATATTATTACCCCTCTAAGAATTATATAAATAAAAAGGAAAAAACCCACCTGAAAATGGTTTCTTAAAAGAATTTATTTTAATTGAATTAAAACTTGAAATGAAATATATGCCACTTCTGTTTAGGAAAATAAAAGGAAAAAATCAAGCAAATCAAAGAAGCACAATTCTAAAAAATTAAATCTCAAGAAACAAGGCTAAATCTTGTTCAGGAGTGGGAGAGATGACATTCTTCCTTTGATGAGGAGAGTCAGGGCTTCCATAATCAAAATAATTATGTGTTACACATTTTAAAAGTAAAAAAATAAGTTAAAAAACTTTAAAAAAAATCTTAACTGTATTAATTATTTTTCTAAATGAAAACTCCTTTCAAGTCTCCTAGCTGATTTTGTTCACTGATACTTTCTTTTGTTTTCAAAATGTGCACATGGATTGCTCTTCAAAAGCCTATGGTAAGGGAGTTTACTTGTATCTAAGGGTCTGTCTTCCTTGTGGATCTCAAAACAATTTTTGGAACGACACTGGGAGGGGAAATCTGAGGCTCCACCCCACAAAGTGAGGTTGGAGTCCTTGCCCTGCTTTTGCTGGTGGATGCTCCGTTCCCTTCCTCCTGCATGCAGAATGGGAGAATGTGAACAAAAGCCTTGTTTCCAACATGTATGAGTCTGTGACCTTCTTTCTTCAACACCTTCCCCAAGCCATTCTCCACTTAAAAGCTGAAGTGGGCTTATCCTGGGGAAAGAATTACTCACACACAGTTGGTCAATGGTTTCTTTTCCATTTGTTGCAGTTTGTCCACAGAAGGAGATCTAACAAACAAATGTGGTTAGAGTCCTTACCCTCAAGTAAATTATAATCTGTCTGTGGGAAAGTGTAAGTGTGCAGCAACAAAAAATGGGTGACAACTGTACCACATTTATGTAGCCAATTTCAAACTCTTCTTTCTTTCTCTTGTTTCATATAGCTATATGTATACCCAGCACTCCTTAGGTGATAACCTTCCAGAGGATGTGATTGTGACTACTTTTGGGGTTAGTCAGATTGATTGTGTAATCTCACACATAATTTGTAAATGACTATAAACTTAAGAAGGATTTACTGAAAATATGTCTTTGACTTTTCAGAATTACCCCAAGGAAGTGGTAAGAAGGTGCCCTTCTAGAATGAGATCCTAATTAACATGTAGGTCGAGATGTTCAGCAACTCTTGGGAATCACTGTCTTTTAAATTTATACAAAACAGCATTCCACTGGTGTTCTAAACCACTTACTTTAGCCTTCTAATTCCATGTTAAACTCAAGTGGTAAACAATCTTTTCTTGAAGTTGCTTCCTCTCTCATGGCCACCACTGACGCAGACATCAGCTAGAAGAGAGGCCTCCGAGGATTAGACAGCGTGCGTTATACGTAGCTTGGCAGCCACTTGTGAACTCCAAAGAGAGTAAACCAAATATCAGTGACTGATTGTGAGGCTGAATTGCTTCCTCTTTTCTAGTTTCTCACAAAACTGTTTGAATTCGGCTTCCCTTCTCCCTTAACAGCAGCCACTTCTGACGGAAGTCTATTCTCTAGGACTTGCTTCTATTTAGGAGAAATTGCTTATGTTGTTGTTCTCAGGCCTATTAATAACTTAGAAAGGAGTTACACATGCTGAATTTTAAACAATGACACAGATATTTTCCTGTGGTATTTCGCTGTATTTTTCTATGTTCTGAATTCTATCTTTTCCTCAAAAATGTTAATTCAATAGTAGATTCGCAAAGGTAATATGGAAAATACACACAGGATATATTTCCTATGGTTACATAGTTGGAGCTAGCACAATTTCATTGTAGTGTTTTTCTGAAATTTGTCCTAATGACTATGTAAAAGGCATATAAAATATAGTGTTGTATCGATATTTTTATATAAGTTTAAATAATGTAATATATGAAACTACATTAATTTATGCCTTTATGGACCTTTAACATGATTGCAGTAGATTGCATTTGAAGTAACACTGAAAAACATACTTTATACTTGATTAGCTTTTTCCTATTTTTTTACTTAAACTAATAACAGAGTTCATTGGAGTTGTTTTCAAGAATTAATCTTTAAAATATGAAATAGCTTTTTATCTTAATGTATAATGAATGCTTCACTTTTTAACAGATATTACTTTGTGCATTATTAAAAGACAAAAAAAACCCACATGAAACCCCAGAGAACCTGATACCTTACAGAACAGAGACTTCTGATTTTTATCAGGGGTAGTATAGAACTGGATACACTAGCCTTTTCAGATTAGACTATATAACACATTTCTAAGAAAAATGTGCATGAGACATGAAGCACCCAAATGCTTCTCCTTGAAAAACCTATAAGAAATGCTCATTTCTTGTTATCTCCTCAAATATCAGCTCTGCTCAGGTCTGGAGACTACTCTCCACCTCTTCCAAGTCTGCCACAGAAATAATTCTCCCTACCTCCCCAGCAGCCCTCAACCAGTTGAACCATCCCTGAAGACTTGCAAAATAAACAGAATATAATCCAATGTAGAACAATCCCTTTTGTATCATAATCCTGCCAGACACAGCCCCTTCCTCTGCCTTTACTAATGTCTGTATTTTAATTATGTGTAGATTCCACCTGGTGAAGATTTCTTATCTTCCAAGACAGCTTAAGCATTCTCATCTCTCTAAAGATTTTTCTGACCCCACCCCTCACACTCTGGATAGAATTAATAATTCTCCCTTTCCTTCTTTATCCCACCATATGCTGCCATCATAGGCCTATAACACTCCATTGCATTCATTTATTTACACGTTTATTCCCTTCCTAGTAGACTATAAATTGTTCGAGGACCTAAAGGAAATCTTATTTATCTTTATATCTGTAGTTCCTAGCAAAAAGCTTGATATAGTACATATAACACTAAGTATTTGCAGAATGGGAACAATGAATAGCTGTTGTATACAAAGAGATAAATTTAAATTGGGCTTCTACAAAAATTTCAGAAAAGATCTTCTTCTTTTTGTTCCTAGAGAATAAATAGATCTTTCTGCTGCTCTGATTGAGACTCAAACAGGAGGAGGTAGACAGACTTGCTTGCTCTCATCTGACTTTTCTACATTCACACAAGAGTCTTCAGTAATGAATCCTGACAAACACTGTCAAAATGCCAATCCCTAACTTAACAATGAAATTCAAGTTTGGACTGTTTGTATAATACAGGCCATCTTTTACGGGGTCTCACAAGTACTTAACGAATTAACAGTAACGATGACCATGACCTGAGTGAAAACAGTGGGAAACCAGCCATTCTGGCCTCCTAAGGCTAATCTCTTAGACTCCTCTGACTTTTGGACCTCTGTGGAGTAAAGAAACAGTGTAAGCAATACCTACATGCCTCTATATATAGAATTAAAAATGCTTACATTGCCCTAGTACAACAAAATTTATCGAACATTTCTCTACAGATTCAAGAAAGCCAAGAAAATTAACTAACACTTTCACTTTTTAATCTAAAGATCTCCAAGGTATAAAACCATGTTCTTAAATGCAAAGACTTTAATTTTTAAAAATATATTTGGGGGAGGAAACAAGGTTTTATGATTGTTATGTCTCATTAACTCACTTGTTTTTAAAACAGCAAGCATTATAATGAATGCTTTCAGCTATTTGTAGGGTAAAGGGCTTTGGGGGTGTGGTATCCAATATAACAAACTCAGAAAAGATCAGTGGCTTCATCATAATTATAAACATGACCTAACCACAGCAGGATAGTTCATTATGTTCATTATGCTCATCATGTCTATGTCTGTTGGGATATTTCACCTCAGCCTTAGTTCCAACATACTATCAATATGACAACCTTGTTACTTAGATCCTTACTTTAATGGCTTATATTGTCTACTTTGGTACTATAGACATTTATAATTATTTATTGCAATTAGCTATCACAATTAGTTATTATCTATCCTGAACATCTAGACTCAATCTATCACAAAATGTTATTCTTGGTCTTTTCTTTGAGTCGGGGGTTAGACAGGGGAAGAGGGAGAGAGAGAATCCCTCCACACCCAACATGGGGCTCCATCTCGTGACCATGAGATCATGACCTAAGCCAAATTCAAGAGCTGGACACTTACCTGACTGAGCCACCCAGGCTCCCCTCAAAAAATGTTATTCTTAGGGAATACAGAAAGATCTTATTTGAGAAACCTCTTCTGTATACTCCAACATTTAGTTGTTCTCCCACCTCTAACTTTGCTTCTCAGTAAGAAGTTAAAAAAGCTGCTTTAAGAACCAAATACCTGTCCTCTACCATTGCCACAAGATTCAGAAACCTTCATATCTGACATGCAAGTTATTCAAAGAAGCATCTCCCTGAACTCAGGAAGCAGATTTCCAGAAGTCTACCTCTGACTTCTAACTCCATTTCACCTGTCCCCACTGCTTCCCAATCCTGGGCCCTTCTGGTCTGCTTCTGTGGGCTTCTGAAGAAAGGACAGGCTGTGGGAACAGCAAGGTTGACTGAAATTCCCAATAGAAATTAGAATGTGTTTCAACACGAAGAAAAATTACAAAGTACAATTAGGATCCTTAAGAGCTGGATGAAGAGTTGAACAGGTTTTGGTGGCTGGCTTGGGATCTTAACTTCTCTTTAGAACTATTTTTCTGGGGAAGAAAACATAATTCTGCGTTGAGTGCATTTAAATTATAAACCAAGATTTATAATGCACTTTGTCTGTAAGTTGTAGACCACTACAACATTACAAATTTTTAGTAATATAAGTAATTTTTAATTCTGATTTTTCTTCAAGGAATTGAGCTTATTTTCATGAGAAAATGGTGATAACTTCATTTTAAAATGCAGAAGAATATTTTTTTAGGAGCAAGCCTATAACTTTCTTTTACTTGATTGTTTTTCTCATTATTTTAACTAGTTTTTATTGGAAATCTTGTATGTGCCAAAAAGCTTTTTATGGGCGCTGGATACATAGCAATGAACAAGACAGGCAATTCCTGATCAAACGGACTTTATATTCTAGGAGATGAGAAGGAGGAAATGAGGAAGAGGACAGAAGATAATAAATAAACAAGAGAATCCAGATACTGATTTCATATATAAAGTAAACGTAACAGTGATGCGAGCAGCGGGGCTACTCAGGGAGCCTGTTCTGAGGTGATAACATATGTGCCAAGCATGAAGAAAGGGTGGATAGATGAATAAATATACGAATAAGCAGGGGCACCTGGGTGGCTCAGTCGGTGAAGTGTCTGACTCCTGATTTCCACTTGGGTCATGATCTCATGGTTCATGAGTTTGAGACCAAAATGGGGCTCTGTGCTGACAGCACGGATCCTGCTTGGGATTCTCTCCTTCTCTGCCTGTTCCTCTCCCGCTTGTGCTCTCACCCTCTCTCTAAATAAATAAAAACTTTAAAAAAAGTAAAAAATACATGAGGTGCCTGGGTGGCTCAGTTGGTTGAGCGTCAGACTTAGGCTCAGGTCATGATCTCGCAGTTCGTGAGTTCGAGCCCCACGTTGGGCTCTGTGCTGGTAGCTCAGAGAGCCTGGAGTCTGGTTCCAATTCTGTGTCTCCCTCTCTCTGCTCCTTTCCCGCTCATGCTCTCTGTCTCTCAAAAATGAATAAACATTAAAAAATTTAAAAAGTAGTAATTTTTTTAAAAAAATTATTGGCTGGTGCTGGGTGAATGGGTAAAGATGGTAGAAGGTAAGATCAGCACAGGCAGGAATGACCCTCAAGGAGTTTCTGGACAAAGGCCAAAAGTTCCTCTTTTTATGAGCAATAGGAAGTCACTGAAGGATTTCAGGTGGGAGAATGACTTGGGTTGATTCAGCCTTTGAAAGGACTACTCTGGCTACTGAGAAGAGAACCGATTATAAAGACCAGGGCCAGAGTAAAACCATGGGGAATAGTTTTGAGGCTACTGTAGAAGAAAGATGGTTTACAGGAACATGATAACAATTAGGATAAACTCTGGAAGCGGCAAGATAAAATACATTTAATTCCCAAATATAGTTAAGTCTATACATATTTTTGAAAAGGGAAATCCGTACTGAAAAAGTTTTAAAATATTTTTAAAAAATGAGAATACGAACTCAGAGTGTCATTTCACCTCACTCACACTTTCATTTCACCTTGATTTCTGTATTCCTGAAGGTGCGGGGGACTAAACTGGATGGGAGTGGGGCTTAGAAGTGAGGCCTGGGGTTACTATGGAATTTCTCAGTTTCCACACCTAATCCCCGAAGATCACATGCACACACTATCTTCTGCAGATGACATCTGGCAACGAAATACACTTGGTTGTTGATACATAACATGTCAGTGTTTCAATTTGGCAATAACATTCAGCCTTATAACCAAAACATAGCACCTGAAACCAAGTTCCTCCCATCCCTGGCAGAACACAGAGCACACGTTCCTGGGAGATTGGATCCAAATGGGGCTTTGCTAGAAAGGTGGTTCTAGGCCCCACACAGCTAACAAGCCAATAAAAAAGGCTGCTTCACTTTTATAACTAGTGTTATTCTGGCCCTCTTGTTTACCATTTGGCATAGCATATGACACAAAAAAAGAGTTTCTTTGCTCAGGAACTTAAAGATCAGTTAGGCAGATAGGCGACTAAATATAAGACATTCTGTTGGTAGAGCAAGCAGCTGAAGCTCAAGACACAACTTCTAGGGCTTATAGATGTATTTGTAAATTCAAAAACAAATTTTGTAAGGGCCAGTCATTGAAAAGATTTACAAAAGGAAAGCAGGATACTTGAGAGCTAGAAACGAGACCGAAGGGAGGCCCACTAAAATGATTAGTATAATAGTAAATGTTGGCTATATCTCAATAAGGCTAGAAAAATAAATAAAATTGACTGGTGCTGCTTGCATGACTCAGCATATATATCGAAAGTCAAAGAACTGTACACCTTAAATGGGGGAAACGTATGGTATATGAATTGTGTTTCAACAAAACTGTTTTAAAAACCATCTCTAAGAGACCATGCTCTTATGTTCCATGGAAGTGGAGGAAGAAGGCACCACCCAGTTCTCTGGTTCTTCCAAGAGAGGTGGAGACGGACAGCAGGGTTTTGGAGATGACAGACCTACTTGATATGGATTGGGGAGCAGGGGGTAACTAACAAAACCTTCTAGGGTCTCCTATTTTTTATGTGCAATCCAGGAGTAATAAAAATAATACTGATTACCTCACGGTGTTATAAGGATTACAAGGAATTTATGCATATCAGTGTTTATAGTAGGTAGTCCTTAGCAGTACCAAGAGTTTCATTACATGTTTCTGTGTTTTTTAAATATAAGCCTATTTCAAATGTCAAATGTATACACATACATGTGCACAAGCTCACACTACATACACACTAATATATAAATGTATGTATTTTATATTTTTTATATATAAAGGCATATATAATTTTTAAAAGACACATGGATGCCCATTTAAATGTATGTAAGCATAGGGGTGCCTGGGTGGCTCAGTTGGTTAAGTGTCCAACTTCAGCTCAGGTCACAATCTTGTGGTTCGTGGATTTGAGCCCCACATCAGGCTCAGAGCTCAGAGCCTGGAGCCTGCTTCAGATTCTGTGTCTCCCTCTCTGTCTCTGCCCCTCCTCCACTTGCACTCTGTCTCTCTCTCTCTCAAAAATAAACATTAAAAAAATTTAAAAACCATAAATGTATGTAAGCGTATATATATATAAAGGCATATATAGGTATGTATATATATATATGAAAGACACATACACATCTGTCACCAGTTCTTAAGGTTTCAACAACTCAACACAAGCAAAAAAGACATAAGAACTTAGGAAACACTCAAGATTGGGCGGGGGTGGGGGTGAAGCTCATTTAAAAAATATAAACAAAGCAAAATTAATACAGTGCATACACATAATGTGGCCCAACAGCAAAGCCTTTCCGGGACAGTACAGTGAGAAGTGTGGCAGCAGGCAAGACAGAGAGGGCTATTTTAAGGGGGTGAGCCTGAAAAACTTGTCACCTCCCTTGCGGTTGATTTAAGAAAACCTCTGGACTAGAAAATGGCGCTCGGTGCTCCAGAAGGCATTAGGGAGTGTTCGACTCAGAGCTGAAGCAAAGGGCCTCTGCCCTGCAGTGAGCAGCAGGGACCATCCTCACCTTCCTCTGCTCCCTTGTTCTCAGGCCTTGCGTTTCCAGCTTGTTGAACATGATCTATTATCTTCTTAACAACTCTGCAAGGCAGGCATTCTTATTTTTCCAAATATTTTTCTGATACAGCTCAGGATATTACTCCATTTGTCCTTCTAAGTCGAAAACTGGGACTCTTCGCCCTACACTCCATATTTGTTAAAGTTCTTTACAGCCAGTACTAAATATTCATAAAAACAATTTTTCTCAGATGCCAATTTTCCCTAGTTAAGGATATCAAAAGAAGGCTTTTAAAAAGTCAAGGATAGTTTATGTTTCTGAGGCTGTAATAGAAGATTCCAAACTGGTATTTTCTGGTAAATTCTGGATTTGCCTCACAAATTTTCCTAGTAACAAAAGCCATGTTGCAAACATGATAATGTCACTGTAGCCTCATTCAGAATATTACTCACTCTTTCTGTTGCTTTGCTACTTCAGCACTTGGGAAAGTTTGAATTTCCCAGTAGTGTGACCATGATACTATTTTTGTATCTTCGGCATCCACTTATTTTCAATTTAGTGAGAACAGTCTATGGTTGAGCTGAATTTTGAAAGCATGCTGAAAAAAGGCTGGATTGTATTATTTAAATATTTAAGAATGAAAAATTTGATGCATAAAGAAAATGTGTACTCAAGAAGAAAGCAAAAATAAAATATATAATTTCTTCTGAAATGCAATGCCTGGATTGATACTCAAGTTTCACTTCATCTGAATACCAATATCATTTTAATCCCTCAAAGCACACACTTGTGAATAACATAATGCTAACATTTTTGGTTGCAGAAAAGATTATAAAACTATTTGATAATCACTAGTTACAAACTGACTTCACAACTGATTGCAGATTCACATGAAATTCAGTAATAATACCCAAAATATAAAGTCATCAAAGACATTTGGATTCAGGAAATAGGGGAGGGGGGTGTTCAAACTATAAGCTCTAATCTCCCAGATGTAACATGATTAGGTTAGGCACAATAGCAGGGTGTCACTTGCCTTAGGCATAAAACATTTCAAAGCAATAAAAAAAATAAATAAAAACACAGACCAAAGAGAAATGTACTAATTTTTATCACCCTTTCATCAGTCTTCTATAAAAAGCTCTCTTTCAGGGGCCCTAGGTGGCTCAGTCAGTTAAGTGTCCGACTCTTGGTTTCAGCTCAGGTCATGATCTCATGGTTCGTGAGCTCAAGTCCCACATTGGGATTCTCTCTCCCTCCCCCTCTCTCTGCTTCTCCACAGCACATGCACTCTCCCTGTGTCTCTCAAAATAAATAAACCTTTTTTTTTTCTTTCAAAAAAGCTCTTTTTCAAAGGAGGAAAATACCATTCAAGAGGGTAGGGTGGGAGAGGGAGAAATCTGTCCTTCGGCTGGTGGTAGCTGGAAGCCCCAGGGTCCACCTTCCCTTCAGCAAGCTTTTTATGATCAGAGGCACCTGAATGGCTCCCCCTTCCTGAACCCTGACAGCCCCCTTCCTTCACTGTCAAACTTCTTTCAGGTATGGTGTGAATCAGCCTGTCCCATTTCTTCCCTACCCCTTTCTTCCCTAACTTTTTACGTCTCATGTTCATCCTCTCTCTCCAAGTTTCCAGTGACCTTGTTCTTGCCAAATTTGAGGACTAATCTCCCACTGATGCTCAGTCCTTCCATTTGAAACCTTTTTTTCCCTTCCTTGGCTTCAGAAACTTTAACTGTGCTTTAATTATCCACTCCTAATGATCCTTCTCATTCCACATGGCACAGAGTTTTAAACACATGGGTTTCAGAGCCAGACTGCTTTGACTTGGAATCTTTCTTCCAGCTGCCACATTCTACCAATGAAGGTTAAGACAGGTAACAAAACTTAGTCTTATTTTTCCATCTGTAAAATAAGAATGATGGCAGTTCCCAGCTCGTCTGGTAATTACAAGAAGGCAATACGTGTAAATCACTTAGTTCAGTGCCATAAAGGCAAGCCCTTAATGACGTTAGCTATGTGTATTCTATAATCATGGGTACACAACCTGTGTCATAGAACCTGTTTTCCAGTGTCAAGATTTCATGTTTATATAGGTAATATCTGAACCACTGGTTTAAATGTGCTATAGCAACTTTAAATCCCTAAGGCTGCAAACTGCATGTATCCCATCTATTAAACCTTTTAGCTTTTTCTATTTAAGTCAAATGAAACCACGAGTTCCACAGTTATCTTAAAATCATCTACCTCCTTTGGTGACAGAGTAAATCTCATTAATTCCTGATTTATGAGACAGTATGCATAGTGGTTAAAGGCAAGGACTGGAGCCTGGCTGCTTGTGCCCAATTACTGGTTCTGTCACCACTATGTGACCCAGGGCAAGTAACTTCTATTCGTTTTGCCTTGACTGCCTCGTCTGTAAAAAAGGAGTAATATTAGTACCTATATCATAATCCTTACCTCACATAATACTTAATAGGTATTATATTAGCATTTATTAAATTAAATAAAATTTGCAATGCACTCTTTTTATTGATTATAAAAAAAAGAAGTAAGATTTCAAAGCTTTCATAAAGCAAAACAGGGTGTTTTTATTAGTTCTTATTTCTTCCTTTGGTTCTCATTACCCCTACCATTGTCCCAGCTCACAACCCATCACAACTGGATAATGGTAAAAGCTGCCCTACCCAGCTTCTCTAAACCGATCTCCCTAATTCCACCTTCTCATCTACTTTAATTCACTTTTGATTTAATCCCTAATTGCCAGATTAATCCTTAAAAACACCGCTTTCATACTGTACCTTTTTGGACTAACTCCACAGGTGGCTCCCCGTGGTTCTCAGGCAATATGAAACTACCTCGCCTGTAGTCAGTGTATCTATCTCTTCCTGCGCAGGGACGCATGGGCAGGCCTCGATTGAGTGGAACGCCCAGGTCCGTTATAACCTCCATGCCTTTATTCTTTCTCCTTCCCATTCCTAGAATGTGCGCATTCTAAGTCTTCACATCTCATACATCCTTCAACAACCCAGTTGGCTACGTTGCTACATAAAGACTTTCAAGCTGAGGCCTCCTGTTGATAGCTTATGGAATACTATACAGTACACTAGAGAAGAAGAGACCTACGTACACACTTGGTTCTTACAATGAGGTTGCTATTATAGACTGTCATTTACATAATTCATGCGTGCATGTCTTGCTTGGAATTTCCCATGGCATAATCTCAATCTCAAAACTGTGCATGTGGTAGATGAGTTCCAAGTGGTTGACTTTATAGATGAATGATGATCCTCACCTGGGATAAGGAGAGTTTACTCAAATTTTTGGTTTTAATTTCACTAGTGGACAATGGAATGGGCATTCAGTCATGAATGTGCTAACCCTTTGGCCATATTGAGGATCACACCTGAATTAAGACTCAAATACATAATAAATTCAACTTAAATATATATTCATATCTGGGTGCGGAATGCTCTTTATTCATGGTCACCATTTAATCTCTACATGAAGACAAGGCACAATTGAATACAAAATTTTTGGACAAAAAATAAAAATAGAAACCTTACATACTTAATACCATTTAAATGGGGGCACAATACCATTTAAATGGGGGCACACTCAAGGTCTTCAGAGGGAAGAAAGAATTGGGAGGGACTGGCTACACTTTCTTTCTAGTGGTTTATTTTATGTCCAAAAACAACACTGAGAAGTTCTGCCAAGTATGAAATGCTATGAGAAAGACCAAAATAAAAACATAGTCTGTACTCTGAGTCGGACATTAGTTCTCTTGTCTAAGTACCTTTCCTTTGGGTACTTAGGGATGGAGTAGGGGAGGATAAAACAAGAAAAAAGCAGCAGTAGTCTTTCCTTCCAGAAGGAAAGACAAGCATTTGTAAATAGTTTCAAAGGCAATGACACTATGAATGAAAGTAAAAATTTAATTAATGTCATTTCTTAAATAATTTTTCATAGTAAGGAAGACAGGCTGACAGTGTGGGTTTGGTAATAACAATAATAACAGCAACAGCAGCAGTGGCAGCAACAGCAACAACCAGAAATGCACTTGGGTCATACTATGGTCAATCTAATCTCCTAACAAGCCCGATCTAGAAGCCCACCCCAGGCTTACTGGTTCAGTATCTGAATTTTAATAAGATGCCCACAATGAAGCTTAAGAAACACATTTCTGATCTACTTACATATGCACTAGCGTATAATCACAAATGTTCTACTGGATAACGACCCTTTGTGTTTCTCAAGTTCCCAATCCTCAAAGCGAGACCCAATTTTGATCCTTGTACTTCAATTCTTACTTTTTTTTTGTTTCTTTTTGTTTGTTTGTTTAGTAACAAAGCAGAAATAATATAGGATATTCTGGTGAGTAAGTAACTAACCCAAACTTCCAACTAAACAAAAATCTGTTCTGATTAGTTTATACTTTATAATTTGTCTCATTCTGCTTTAATTGATACAAATATACTTTTTAGATATGCATTTTCAGACTCTGCACACACAATGGCTTTCCTGAGCTGGCAGTCTCAACAAAACAGGGAAGCTGTAAGGGGAGAAACCGGGCCCTGCAGCAGCCAGAAGGAACCTGTATTTGAGAGTTTACACATGGCTTCTGGCTTCCTTCACATTGTAGTCAACGATTCTTAGAGTCCCAAAGATGCTATATATTCAAACCAAAAGGACATTTCAGCATTAAAGCAGAACCTGTTGGCAGGAATATTTGGGCAGCATTCTACCCGGAAAACAAAATGACATGGCAAAATGACACCCCAAATGTTGCAGAATTAGAAAACTGGACAAACACTGATAGCCCATCTTCAGCTAAATGCCAGAGAACAAGCTTCTGAATTTTAAGGCAATTCCCTTGTCCTTTACTGAGGAAAATGTCTAAGTAGTTACAACTCCTGCACATCCAATGGCCACCAAAAACTTAATTTAAGTATTTAAAATTCTCAGATATTTAGTGTCTTCTGAATTCAGATAATATATAGACTGGCCAACAAATTTAATCATTTTTACATACATTTTTTTTCTAGACAAATTTACTCTTCAGTTTAAAAATATGTGCTTAAGCCATGTAAATAAACAACAACAACAACAACAAAAAAAAAAAACAGAGGGGAAAAACCCAAGTACTTCCCCTTTGTTAAGTTTACCAACCAGAGAGTAAATGCAGTTCTATCTTATCATGTTTTCTATGAGAAAATTTCTGTTCTTTTTTTAGATTTGGAGAATTGCTTTTCCTGACAGAACCCCCAGAACTGAGAACCCTGAACTGCAAACTTGTCCTTTGTCCTAGTTGTTTACCAGCCTTATCAGGGCACACATGGGTTGGCAATGTGATTCTAAGATAAAAATTCCAAAGATATAATTAGATGTTTTTCCGAGAAATATCACCCAATACCATAAAAATTTGTTTGCTGTTCTTCACATTATACTTGAAGTGAATGGTCTCACAATTTCTTGCCATTTAGTAATCTTCTTTTAGGTAACCGAGACATTTTAACTTGGCACTGAAGAAAAATACATATTATTTTTTAAATAAATAATACTGAAAAAAGAGATCTTATCTCAAAACTTCTACCTGCAACATTTCAATGAACAGATATTTCTATATAAATAACAGACTTATTAAAACTTCCACAGCAAAAATATAAACAGGAAAACAATCTTTTGCCCCTGAATTTAACTATAAGTGATAAATGACACAAAGATATATTCTAAGCTAGTGATGCAGAACCTTGCTTATGGTATCCTACACTTTTATTTAGTATAATTCTGAACAAAAGAAATAAAAAGACAATGGTAAGAAGCCACAAAACGTACATTTACTATTACAGAAGAATACTCTCTAGCCCAATCATGGAAGCACTGTAAAAACATCTCTCAAGTTTTCTGCTGAACTCCATTTTTGCTAGGGATTGAAACCATTAAAAAAAAAAAAAAAAAAAAAAAAAAAAAAAAAATCAAAAAAAATCTTCTACTGCCACCTGCTGGTAGTTTATAGTCAATGATTCTCAAAGATGCTAGAATGACAAACCAGATTAAGGTATAGATATAAATAATATAAATATATATTTTTACATATGTTTCTAGCAGAGAAGTAGAGCCAGACGAGCACATTTTGATGGCTAACTTGCTCACTGACTGACCTACAATGACAAAAGGAAGTCAAAGATGATCACATTTCCATTCTTCCCTTTCCCACAAAGGCCATTCAATCTCATTCTAGGTAAGCAATAAAGATTTGACACTGAATGCTTTTGGCTGACCTGTATTTGAGTATTTGCAACTCAAACACTTGAGGCCAGCAAGGAAAGTTTCATTCTCTTAGCCAAAGAATGACTGGCCAAAAGTGTATTTTTGAAGACTTCTCAAGAGGAACCTCACACTCTAGGGATGTCAACATAATGTTGATGGAGGATTCCAAATGAGAGATCTGAGGTTGGAAATGGAATACCCCCATTGGCAAGATTCTGTAACTGGAGACATCAATACGATTTTAAAATTCAGAAAGAGCGGGCCCAAGTTCCTGCAGTCAGCTTCATTTCTTTTTTTGGAGAGTCTGAGGATTTAAAAAAGCCTTTGCTAAAAGATTTTCAGGGAAACAACTATTCTCTTTAATTTAGAGGGTATTTATGGGGCGCCTGGGTGGCTCAGTCGGTTAAATATCCGACTTCAGCTCAGGTCATGATCTCACAGTTTCTGAGTTCGAGCCTGGTGTCAGGCTCTGTGCTGCCCACTCAGAACCTGGAGCCTGCTTCGGATTGTGTGTCTCCCTCTCTCTCTGCCCCTCCCCTGCTCATGCTCTGTCTCTCTATCTCTCTCAAAAAATAAGTAAACATTAAAACAAATTTAAACGGTATTTAAAAAAATCAAAGTAGATAGGTAAACCATTTTGAGGCAGCAGTACTTTATCAATAATACACCAATTCTTCCTACAAACTACGGAAATGTTTTTTTTTTTAGATATTTTATGTCACAAGCTACATATTACAGAATATTTCATGGCACAATGCTTCATCTATTCTAAAAATAAACCAAAAAACATGGATTTGACTAACCTTCTTCTCTAAAATTAATGTTAAGTACAATGTGAATCAGAAGGCAGTGTCCCAACATATAAATCCTGGGTCCTTCTTTCACATCCCCAGACATGAGCAAATTTGTCTGCTAGGACACTGAAGAGTTGTCTGTAATTCTACAGTGCTATAATTAAGACTTGTACAAATTCTGCTGCCAAAAAATCACCAGAGTGGGTGGTGAATGCAGCCAAGTAAACTCTAATTATGGAAGGCGGGTTTTCTAAGATCTTACATACAAGAAGCAAAGGCAAGATCAGACAGCTAAGATAGGTTACCAAGGCAATATAAATAGCCTTGTCAAATTCAATGTAAGCCCCCCTTTGGTAACAGCTGTTACCTCCCAAAGCTCATAGGTACTTTAAAAACGCAATCTGGAATCCTCTGCCTAGAATCCAGCACTTAACTGTTCCCCCAAAATAAAGTTATGAAATTTACACATGCCATTTTCACTCCTAGGACAATAAAAAGACAATAAAAAAAAAGACAATAGGAGTCCAATATCTCAGATAATTTTCCATCTTAAATTTCAGCTCCTCTACTAGTATTATTTTAAAAACTTCTGTTAGAGTTCAATAAAATGCCTTAAGCACTCTGAAACACAGCATGGAAATCCTAAGTGTACAGCACAATAAATTTACATAACTTGAACATATGCATATAACCAGCAGCACCCAATCAAGAAACAGTATTTTTTTGCACTCCAGAAGGGCCCCAACTACCTAGAAAAGGGGAAGTTTTACTTTATAAAATAAATACAAAGTTCTCTCAATAATAATACTGTATAATGTCTTCCTACTGTCTGGATCTGTAATTACAGCCTTCAAGTAGATATGATTATGCCTTTCCCCCTTTGCTTATACAAACATCTGTGCCCACCTTTCCCCTCATCAGCAAACTGCACGAACTTCTCATTCAAGTCTGACCACAAATATCACCTCCTATATGAAGACTTCCTGGACTTTCACAGAATAATAAATTAAATCATCATCTACATTCACACAGTACTTTGCAAATAGTCCATGTTTGCACTTATCTATACATCTACTGTTCTAGACTGTGAGTACTTCATGGACAGGAAAGGCATCTAATTTCATTTTTTGATCTGTTTTCTGTGTTTTAAACTGTGCTTTAAACTTCATGCTAATGGATGACGAAATGTTTTTCATGTTCTATCTTCTGCAAGAGAAAACCTGAGTAGTTTTTCAGAAAAGAACGTTCTACCAAACTGTGTTCTATAATATTAAACCACACAAAATACAGTTGACTCTCGAACAACCTGGGTTTCAAATGTGTGGGTTCACTTACAATGTGGATTTTTTTCAATAAATACAGTATATAGTGTTGGAAATGCATTTTCCTTATGATTTTTTAAATAATATTTTCTTTTCTCTAGCTTGCTTTACTTTAGCGTAAGAATGCAGCATTTAATACATACAACATACAAAACACAGGTTAATCAACTGTTTATGTTACCTGTAAGGCTTCCAGTCAACAGTACACTATCAGTAGTTAAGTTTTGGGGGAGACAAGAGTTCTATGCAGATTTGTGACTGCACGGGGAGTCAGTGCCCTGTACCCTCATGTTCAAGAGTCAACAGATAAAATATTAGCAGATATTTTAAAATACATATCATCTTAATGCCCTCCATGTAAAAGAATTTGTAACAAAGCATATTTTATTCAAACAGATTAAGTAAAATATGCTAATGTTAATACATGCACATCAGTAATACATTTATCACATATAAATTGAGAGTATAATGCTTTGTGATAAGAAGCAGCTATTTTCTTGTAAGGGAGGATATTAAGGTACCCCTGTATAAAACAGTTCACAAAATACACTTTAGGTCCTAATACTGTCATTTCCTCTTACCACAGTCTTCCACCCTCCCCTGCTATACAACTAAACAAGCTTACTTCAGCTACAATGAGATTACACTTTGCTCATATGTTCAAGGATCACAGAAGAAGAAACATGAACCTCTTGTGAAAGGTAGAAATCCCCGGGCCCTCTTACCTGTGTACCTAAGCTGGCTGCCATCATGTGAGTCAGAAGCTTAGCTGCAAACATGGAGTGCCTGGCACAGAAGATATGGGAAAGGACAGCCAGGCCAAGACCTGCAAGAACAAAAACGTTCACAGGTGGGTTTACAATCCATGAGCAAACAGTAGCGAAGCAAACTTCTTTGGAACAGGTAAGCATATAAGGCCTGTAGTCTCCCCATGCCGCACAGCATGGAAACGATCATATTTTAATTTTAATCTACTCCATTTTACATGACATATACAATCTTAGCAATTAGGGCCAAAGGACAACGTTAATTTTCAACAGCTACATGTTCACTCCCTTACCAAAAAGATAGCACAAATTAAGCAGATTAGTAACTTCATTACGCTTCTGTTTTTCTATGTTTCCACTAGACAAGTTTTACTGTATAAGAAAATAATCAAATTCCAATCTAATTTTCCAAGAACAGGTGGCTTGGCTAAATAGAGATATTTAGGGAGGTGAATTGGAGTTTTCAGGCAGAAAATTGTGAATAGTACTAACAAAACTCGGGCTTAGTAATTACTCCCTTTTTATCTACTAGGAGTAGTTATGTAATTACAACAGTGGTAATTATGAATTTTAAGAGTAACCTTATGCTACTGGGTGCCAAAACCAAAGAACAAAATGTATTCTTTCCTCCTGAGATGACATTTAACCTAAACATCTACATTTCTAAGTGAGGTAAAGAAAACTGTTCTTATTTTCTTTAAATGTACTTGAATTCATCTCTTTACACTACTTCAAGGGGATGATTAGAAACTTGGCACTAAAAAAAATACAAAGAAACTCAGCATTAACCAACAAATCTTTTATCTTGCAATTCGTATCTATAAATTTCTTTTAGTGCCATGTTTTAAATGCAGAGTATATACATATTTTTTAAATATTTCCTGTTCTAGAATTTAAATGTGCTTCAAATAGTAACCCATTTGGTTTTTCACTTAAGCCTTTTCATCCTTCACACCTTTGCTAGAGTTATTTTGTGTGAGAACCATCAAAACGTGACAATTGGCATGTATGTGCTGCTTTGCCATATCATTTGCATGTAGTTTTAACATAGTTTGAACCTCATTAATGCCTCCTTTACAAACAGGAGACGCTGCATTTATTTAAATTTGCTTTCCATTATCTTCTATGAAGTTATGGAACAAACTTTATTTTTTTAAATTTATTTTTAATTTACACATATATTTAAAGAATTTTTTTTAATGTTTATTTATTTTTGAGAGAGAGAGAGACAGAGATAGAGACAGAGCACGAGAGGGAGAAGGCAGAGAGAAAGGGAGACACAGAATCCAAAGCAGGCTCCAGGCTCCAGGCTCCGAGCTGTCAGCACAGAGCCTGATGCGGGGCTCAAACCCACATACCATGAGATCATGACCTGAGCTCAAGTCAGACACTTAACTGACTGAGCCACCCAAGTGCCCCTATACATATATATTTTTCATTTTATTTTATTTTTTTATACATATATTTTAAATGTTTGTTTATTTTTGAGGAGAGAGAGACAGAGTGCAAGTGGAGGAGGGGCAGAGAGAGAGGGAGACACGGAATTTGAAGCAGGCTTCAGGCTCTGAGCTGCCACCACAGAGCCCAAGGCGGGGCTCGAACCCACGAACTGTGAGATCATGACCTAAGCTGAAGTCAGATGCTTAACCAACTGAGCCACCCGGGCACCCCTGGAGCAAACTTTTAAAATATACCACATGTTGGCCTAAGTGGATTGGGCCTCTGCAAAGTGCCCACAGGGGGCTGATGACTAACTAGTAGTATTCCTTACAGCAATGCCTCTCCTAACTCCTTTTGGTAAAGTTTAGATTTTAATAAGAGTGTTTAGATTTTAATAAGCTAGACAAAGTTCCACATAGGAAGTGAGTCTTTGCATTAGACAAAGCTTTTGGCCTAGAAATTTGGCCAAGAAATCTGACATAATCCATTTTTCGGAAGGCTGCTCTAGGGTGTTCTGGGGCAGGTGTGCAGGTCTCAGGTTGCCTCCGAGATCCACCCACACAGGGACACAGAGTATCCAGAAACTGCAGTGTCATGCCTGACTTTGCATCTTTACTTAGTCTATAAACTACTGAAGCTAATGCTCTGAACTCACCAACGTTCACCAGGAATTTCTTATGGTGATCAAAGCTAGTTTATACTCAAGGTTTGGTGTGTGTGTGTAATAAACTGATTTAAAAGCAAGGCCTTGCAAATTTTTTTCGATATAAGCCACATGATCACAAATATGTGTTTTACTGTACGTTTATTGTGGTAGATGCCAACAATGTGAGGCAAGGGGATTAGCGTTGGATAAAGGAGAAATAAACATGAGTCAACTGGTTTTTTTCTAGATCACAAGAAGAGCTTATTCACAGCCTTTTCCCTTAACTTGGTAATTCTCCATTATATTCACTTTTGATGAGATAAATTTAGTACCGTTAAACTTGACCAGCTCAAGAATATTTAATTAAGTATATGAGCTGCAATTAAAATGCTAGCATGACACCTGGTGGTAGTCCAGGATTCAAAGCCAGTGGTAAAAAAATGGGCTAGATTCTATTAGCCTAGAACTATAATGCATGATAGTTGTCTGGATGCATTTTTTATTTAGGGAAGAAGAATGGTGCTAAAAAACCTCAAGCAGCCTGCTCCCCAGCCTTGACGGGCCTTGGGAAAGCTGGTGAATATCTTATATTTAAAGAAATGCATGCTTCAGTTCTCAAGTTCCTGAAGCACTATATGCTAAGTACTTAACTTTTATTTTCTTATCTGATATCAAAAAGCTGCATTTAGCATACATGATTTAAATTTACAAGTCAGTGTTTCTTTTTTTAAGTTATAACAATGTTTGGTTTAAATTCAACATGTAAATCACAGGGTATGAAGTGTTATAACTATAAATAGAATGTTTTAAAAAAAATAATAAAGTGTAACAATTCCAGGTATTATCTAAAGGTACGCTAAACAGCTTTTTAAAAAATTGACTCCTTGGCCATTATGCGGAAATAACAAGCAGCTAACTGGATAATTTTCCTTTACTTTTTTTCCTAGCACAATGTAGGTTATATACTCAATTGGAAAAGAGCTATTAATTAGTTCCCTAACACAAATGACTTTTCTATATTATTAGAAAGTGAAGGAAAAGATAAATTACCCTTAACAAAGTAACACTGATAATCTTTGATTTAGAGAAGAAAAACTCTAATGAACTAACTAGATTGTTTTTCTAACATCAAACTGGACCAAAGATTTTATTGAGCTACACAATATCGGAATGTTGATGTGTATAAACATACATAATGTTTGTATATGAATATGCATACCCAGTAAACTTATCTATCATTTGACATCCCTTAAGAATAGGGTATACCTTGGGAATGCAAGCTGGTGCATCCACTCTGAAAAACAGTATGGAGGTTCCTCAAAAAACTAAAAATAGAACTACCCTACGACCCAGCAATTGCACTACTAGGCATTTATCCAAGGGATACAGGTGTGCTGTTTTGAAGGGACACATGCACCCCCATGTTTATAGCAGAACTATCAACAATAGCCAAAGTATGGAAAGAGCCCAAATGTCCATCGATAGATGAATGGATAAAGAAGATGTGGTATATATATATATATATATATATATATATATATATACACATATATGTATATACACATATATACATACATACAATGGAGTATTACTTGGCAATCAAAAAGAATGAAATCTTGCCATTTGCAACTGCGTGGATGGAACTGGAGGGTATTATGCTAAGTGAAATTAGCCAGAGAAAGACAAAAATCATATGACTTCACTCATATGAGGACTAAGAGACAAAACAGATGAACATAAGGGAAGGGAAACAAAAATAATATAAAAATAGGGAGGGGGACAAAACAGAAGAGACTCTTAAATATGGAGAACAAACTGAGGGTTACTGGAGGGGTTGTGGTGGGGGAGGCTAAATGGGTAAGGGGCACTAAGGAATCTACTTCTGAAATCATTGTTGCACTATATGTTAACTAATTTGGATATAAATTTTAAAAAATTAAAATTAAAACTAAAATAAAGAATAGGATACACTTTCCAAGTTACTGATCTAAATATCAATATTTTTTGCCATGAAATTTCTTTTAAGTGTCCATAACTTTTGTATCTACCTATGTATCTGTTTCTATCTTCTCTATGGATAAATCTCAACAAAACCACATGCTCACTATACATTATTAAATCAATTACTAGGTTGTTACCTTCATTTTTTTTCTATTTTCCCACCTAATGCTAGCTGTAACTGTTCCTTTTTTTAATTCTTGTGGCTCATCTCTAATGACTCCCACATTTCTCTCCTCTGAGCATGGTGCCTCTTGGTTACTGCTACTAATAAGCTAAAGGCAGGAAAACAAAATTGTCAAGCCTGAAAAGTTTTCTCTGTTGAACAAAAGTCAATATGAACCACCTTAGAGAACACAAGTTCTATGTGTTTGGGGAGAGGATTTCTTACAGAGGGATGAGGGTCAGGAGACTAGCCTCCAGAAAATCAGAGTGTTAAACCTGAGAGGTTCAATAACCCCATGTGTTTATCTAATTTTAATTAGTTAAAATTAAATAGAATGAAAAATTCAGTTCTTCACTTGTTCCAGTCACTTGTTCCAGTCATATTCTGAAGGCTCAATAACACATGTGACCAGTGGCTACTACATTGGACAGTGCAAAGCATTTTGATCATTGCAGCAAGATACACTGGAGAGTGCTGTGTTTAAATGTCCTGTCCTGAGTGAAAGGAAAAAAAAGAATATGCTGTATTTCAGAAGAATTTTTATTAAAAATGGCTAAAATGAGAGAAGGTTTGGGACTTGAAAGTAGGATGTTGACTTACATAGTCACAAGAACACGTAATTGTTGGAGGATGTCACATCAACAACATATATTCATTTATTTACTAATTTAACCACTAACTATAAACTGCTACACATCAGGGGCTGTGTTGGGCAACGAAGACACAGTGTTGAAAAAGGTAGTTACTTGCTGCTCTCCCACCTTATCTCTACATTTCTACCTGTACCTCCTCCCAGACACAGACTGGTTTATGAAAGGTCAGAGATCACAATTCTGTGCAAAGAGATGTGCAAGAAAACATTCTGGATGGTTTTCAGGGAAGTTTTCATTGCTCTTAAAACAAAGTGCTTTTCCTTTGGCAAGCCTAGACACTTGTGCAATGCTGAGAGTTGAGGCTAGCTCAAGACCATGTAGGGCAAGACAGAAAACAAAATCTTTGAGGAGAGCAATACAGAAAAACAAGAAGGGGGTGGGCCTGTGATGACACCACTGAGGTCCTGAATTAATCCACCCTGAACTCTATTTATTTATTTAAGAAATTCGAATTGTCTTCTGTTAACTTGAGCCAAGTTCATCTTAAATATGTCCTGTATGTCTAGAGAAATCCACTATTTTTATGCCATATCAGAATTAAAACTAAGCTTTCTGACTCACTATCTGCAACTTTCTCTTCAAATGGCTTTAAAAAGATTCTTATTTATTGTTTTCTATTCATGTTAGTAACTCCTCCATTTGATAGTTAAAATGAAGCTGTTTTGATATACCTTCCCCCATAATCATAAGGCTATTTTAGGACAGTGATTACAGTGAATATAAACTTGATATTTTTAGAAGAATGTGACACAAATTTTTTTTAAATCTCTAACTTTGAAAAGTATTTTGAAATGAATGGGTGGCATATGGTAAAGGTATTTTTTTTCTGGGAAAACTATCAGAATTTCAGCTTGTAAAACATAAAAGGCATAACTAGAATAGTCTTTTCGTTTAATATACCTTGGACAAAAGAAAAAGCATGCTTCAAAGGACTTTGGATTGTACTGATTTATTTATCCTTATTATTTAGCAATTTATAGACAATTATTTTGTTCCTTAACTGAAAAATTGACATTGTGCTGACATGTATATACTTAGTAATCTGTACAGTAAATAAAACCATTACCCATGTAAAAGGGAAAGCTTTAGTCTAATGTGCTAAATGATTTCTCCACTGTAAGAGAACAAAAAAAGAACAATGAAATAAACGTGAAGTCTGTAATTCATCTTTAATCTCAGCTTAAAAGCCCTCCAAACACAGGAGACTTAAGAGCAAGTGCATCACATAAGACCTAGATCACATACTGATATTAAAACTGAAATGGATTATGGAATGTTACAGGTCTTGTTAAGATCCCAAGGCCACAGGAATTGTATTTAAAGTTAAAATCAGAATGATTCCAATCCAATAGTCTATCCTACTACAACATCAACAGACTTACAAGCAGGAGAGGCTTCTTTGACATTATTCTCCAGATAGTACCATGTACTTCAAACCATGCTTTAGGTTCCTTAACAAGTACACTCTAAAAATTATGGTGTTATGGCATCATTATCTAACATTATCTTAAGTTGCATTTCTTCCAAGTCACCTTTCCAAGTGACTTTCATACTGTTACACCTAAGTGCACATTTATGTTTTACTTGTCCTATCTTTTTGGCTTCAAAAGATAACCTTTGTTTAATTTCTTGGAATCTATTAAACTCGTTTACAATTTTTAAAGCCACAGTTATATATAAACCCTCATCTTTCATCTTCCAAAGCTGAAGATTACTAAACTTTTTGGCCTGTATGGCCATTTCACACACTTTGATCATTTAAGGTGTTCTGCTGGAGCGCAGTAAGCAGACATACAGAACTAAAACAGAAACACTGTGATCCATCCTGGCTTAAAGGATTTATTACTTCATATGTAATTGTATGTTGGCATGTTTCATGAAAAGAGCTGGTCATACTGCTTCCAAATTTAGATGGATTTCTGATAGGGTCTGGCATAAATTATAAAATGTGTATGTAAGATACACAAAATTCTCATCTCTAGTTCCTGGGGGCCATCAGAAGGATAGATGGAAATCTCCCTCCCATAAAGGTAGAAACAGATACAAACACAGGACTTTATGTCTCCTGCTCTACAGAACACGCTGTATACATTACAATATGCTGTGGACAGGGGTGCCTGCGTGACTCTGTCGGGTCAGGCGTCCAAATATTGATTTTGGATCAGGTCATGATCTCACGGTTCATGAGTTTAAACCCCACATGGGGCTCTGCGCTGACAGTGTAGAGCCTGCTTGGGATTCTATCTCTCTCCCTTCTCTCTCTGCCCCTCCCTTGCTTGTGTGTGCATGTGTGTGTACTCTCTCTCAAAATACATACATACATACATACATACATACATACGTAAACAAACGAACAAACATTAAAAAAATATGTTGTGGACAGAGGGGGAAAGACCCAATAATTTCAAATATGACTCTAAGTGAAAAGTAATAAAAGCAAATACTAATATTCAGGTATTGGTTCTCAAATACATGACCAAATCTATGTACTCTTTTCTAGACTGAATTGGAAAAAATATCTATTAATAATTCTTCTAGGAAATATGTTATTGTCCTGCTAGTCTTCTACAGAATCACAATAATATTCTCTCTTTAGTTTTTAAAACTCTGTTTTGATATTCAATACTGAGAGCAAGCAAGGGATTTTGTGGGTCATAGCAGCACTTGAGTTTATGTCCCTAAGGAAATATATAAAATTACATCCAGATTTTACTGCAGCATTTTACCTTTTGGCTTTATTTTATGTCTATGAAATTTCAGTAAATATACTAGCAATAAAATCGAGTAGGATGTCTCCATCTGATTTGGGAACTATGTGGACCTGGAAGAATCTATCAAGCAAGAAATGTTATCCTTATAAAAGATGTTATTAAGAATAAGAAAGTAGCTTTTGCCATTGAATATGTTAGACTTAAACTTAACATAAATTAAGGGAAATGTATATTCTTATAAAATGAAATTATAATGGAAAGATTTTTAAATCCTCAGGACAAAGAATATTAATTAATTACTTGTGTCTACCTCCACAAAAGTTTCATAATAAAGATTACTGTTTCCATACCAAGTAAAAAAGACACAAATGTAGTAATAATCACATTTACAAACAAAACATTATTAAAGTAGGAGATCAGAAATTTCTGAGTTAGTATGTTTACCACCCTATTATATTAATACACTTTAAAGTCATATATTATGGGCAGAGAAACCTCGGTATATAGAGAAACTAACTAATTTGCCCCAGATCCCACACCTGGCCACTGGCAGAACCAGGATTTGAACCCAGGGAATCTGGCTTCTATACCTAGTTGTCTGTATAACACACTGTTTACAGAAGCAGCAGGGGGCTGTAAAAGATGACTCAGGGCATGGAATAAGCAAGGGTAGGGAAGAGAAATATAGTTAAAGGAATTCTCAGACTCCTGCCCATATAATCAATACAGCAAATGAGAAAAGTTCTATACTTATTAAAAATTAAGGTACAGGTAAATAGTTTGACAGACATTAATACCAGTGAGGTTCCTATTCCTGCCAGAAAAGGGTTCTACATGTAAAAGATCAAAGACTATTTTTTAACAGAGTGATTGAGTATATTCACAGCTCATAGGTTGTATGCGTGTTTTTTTATTCTTAAGTTTATTTATTTATTTTGAGTAAGAGGGTGTGAGCATTAGCAGGGGAGGGGCAGGAAGAGAGGAAGTGAGAGAATCCCAAGCAGGCTCCACACTGGCAGCGCAGAGCCCGATGCAGTGCTCAAGCCCACGAACAGTGAGATCATGACCTGAGCCAAAATCGAGAATTGGACACTTAACCAACTAAGCCACCCAGGCATCCCTATGTTTGTTTTTTTAATGAAAATACAAAATGCTTATAATTTATGTCAGACCACATCAAACACTGTATATTATGTCTCATATAATCCTGACATTCTACTGCAGAACCAGCCCTCTACATCATAACACTAAGAACTATATCCTTCCCTACTATCTTTTTAAAAACATTTTTTTACTGTTTATTTACTTTTGAGAAAGAGAGAGAGACAGAGAGAGACAGAGTGTGAGTGGGGAGGGCCAGAGAGAGAAGGAGACACAGAATTCGAAACAGGCTCCATGCTCTGAGCTGTCACTGCAGAGCCCGATGCAGGGCTCGAATTCATGAACCATGAGATAATGACCTGAGCCGAAGTCAGATGCTTAAGCAACTGAACTACCCAGGTGCCCCTATTCTTCCCTACTATCTAGCTTCTATCTCACACTGTCTTGTATATTCCTTATGAGTTGGAACTGTCTTGTTCTTTATAATATTTTATTACATTATTATATTGTATCTTGTATTATACCTTTGTTATTCATTATGTCAGTACCAAGTTGGCCTTCCATAAATACCCACTGTATGAATTAATGAATAAGACAATGGTAAAATTCATTTCCCCCTAGTACTTATGAATTATAGTATGTTTGCATCTTGCAAACATGGGAAAACAGACTTTCATTCTTATAAATATTCAAAATTATTGACTCTAAAATACCACAACTGACCTGAGATACATATAAATCCAGAAGAGAAAAAAGCTTCATTGTATGAAGATAAGTTGTCAGTCTCGGCGTAGACCGCATGCATGGACATGTATGAACAGGCACATTCCACGTAGTCTGAAGTGTCCTCAACCACTTTGCAAAACTGACTGTCAGACAACCAGCTAGGGCAAAAACACAATGGTCACTACTGCTCTTTTATCAACACTTAGGGTATTGAGATGGCTTTTAAAGTAAAAGTAACTTACTGAACTTAAGTGTTCTTTACTCAATCATTTAGCATACCAATTTTCAAGAAAAAAACACTGGAGGGAATATCTTGTCTAAGACATGACACAACAGATCCCACAAGATACCCCAAGAAGCAGCCTAAATACTAACCAAACCTGCAGAAGCATTCCTGATACCAAAGCAGCCAGTCCTCTCAAGAGAGCAGTGCCAGCACTTAATCTAAAGCAAACACACCCAAGTGCAGATGCACTCCTCCCTAGCATTCAAAAATACCAAAAGATGGACAGAGCCACTACGTGTGTAGTCTTCACCCTTCTTCAAACAATCCTTGTAATTTTTTTTGTTTATTTACTTATTTTTGAGAGAGACAGAGAGAGAGAGAGAGAGAGAGAGAGAGAGAAAGCATGCATGCACGCTAAAGCAGGGGAGGGGCAGAGAGAGGGACAAAGAGAATCCCAAGAAGACTCCTCACTGCTAGCTTGGAGCCCAATGTGGGGATTGAACTCAAGAACCGTGAGATCATGACATGAGCCAAAACCAAGAGTCAGCTGCTTAACCTAAGGAGGTACCCAGGCGCCCCAATTCCTTTGAACCACATAAATTACTTGAAAGATTTTCTACGTTTCTTTCTTCATTTTTGTTTAAATTTTGAAGCCAGTTATATTTCATAAAAGTTCTCCAGCGTTCTTTCAAAAGTTTCCTTCTATAATATCTGGCTTTTAACACAAAAACTTTGTAATGATTACAGCAAATACAGGGTTAGATGCCAAGCCTTGTGATCATTCCTCAGTGACTCTTGGTTGAGCCTCCTCCCTTTGATAGTGCCTCTTGAATCCTTTACTTTTCTAAGGACATAAAACTTCTTAGCCACAACAGCAGATTCAAGTTTGAAGCATTCATTATTAGTTATGTATCAAGGATGGCACAGTATCTATGTATTAAGTTTAAGATCTCTCACCAGGCATTCGAAATTTCAACTAAAAGATTTTTACACAAAGAAAAAGACTAACCAGAATTTTGCTGTTTGGAGGACAGTTACCCAACACAGCTGTTAAATGTATTTAGAATTTTAGTCTGTGCAGGTGAAAGTCAGAAATAAATAGAGCCTAGTGACTAAGCCCTCTGGGCCAGCCATGCCTGACCCTACAGCACTGATGGAGCTTCAGGCATTAGAACTGCTCAGAAACTGGAGGCCCTAGGCCAAGGAGATTCTACAGAAGAATCATTCTCTTCTTCTCATTCCTGTGCATGGTTTAATTCTAAAATGTACTCTAAGCCACATGTGGACTAGAATTATAAATTCCTGCTAATTCCTCTAAACACAGAGCATCAGATTCAGAACTATAAGCCAGATGGAAGAGGCAAAAAAAAATCTCCTTTCCTGCCCAACAAATTAACCAATAAACAAAGGAAGGTTATGTGAATTGAGTAGAACTCACACTAGGTCCAATGAGAGCAGTTATAATAAAGAAGTAATGTGTTAAACACATCTTTAAATTGTTGGGCTACACTTGCTACCTACATAATGCCAATTTCCAATGCTGCTTTGTCATTTTATTGCAGGGATTTTTCTCCACTCTAAAGTCTCACCTGAGGCTACCCTGTATGTTCAGTACAAAAATTGGGCTCAACGGTGGTAGAATGGGGAAGGACTGAATTTTTATTTTAAAGAATTATTAAGTACCTTGCAGCAGCCTGATTCCAAAGGAGACACAGAGACGTGTGGGGAATAATCCTGGGCTCAGCAGCATAAATCCTATAGAGAACTTCATTGTTGTCAGTCAAGAGTTGTGAACTCTGTCCTTTCACACTCAAAGATAGTACCTGTAATGACAAAAAAGACAGAAAAATGGTGTTTTAAAATCAAAGGAAAAATCAATTCTGAACTTTGATTCATTTTCCTAGTCACTTAAATCACTTGCTTACTGCCACTACTTAAATAATTAGCTTACTTAGGAATGCAGGGAATCTGACTGGTTTTTCATTGCAAACGTTTTACCTCCACTTGAGTTACCGAGCCATCTTCTGCAGACAATGCTCACTTTAACTGTCTGGCTTCATCATGAGTGGGGAACAGAATATGATATAATATTAGTGAAGGCTACATTGTTCACTTTCCCCACTATATATATTTTCCTCAAGAAAACATGAAGGAGCTATTTCTAACTATATTTGAGACTGCACATTCTACAAATAAGTTCATGAAGATGGGACATGTTTCATAATTAGCTCACCATGTGCAGTCCTGACCACAAATCTGATCGAGCAAATGCATTCTGAGGAGTGTGTCTACTAAGGAAAAATCAGATTCCAACCACAGAATTCTTTAAGTCATAGATTACCTTATTTTTCAGGGCATGAAGACTGTTTCCAGTTATAAACCACTGCTGGCTGCTATACTCTGTAAACTGGACTAATTCACAAGTCCTTTTTCCAGCCATTATTTCTGCATCTGGAACCTCCAATAACCTCTCTGGAACTCGAATATAATCACCTTCTTTTCCTTCAAACTTGTGACCATTGATTTGTTGAGGATACCAGTGAAGAGCCAGTATGGACAAATAGGGGCAACTGTTAAGGATGGTCTTGCTTCTGTAACAGAGAAGCAAAAGGCTGTGAAAAAAATGGCACGCATTTACGTACTCATATGCACTTCTATCTGTTAAAATGCATTACACAGGGGCTCTGTTCTTTATGCACAACCATGACATTACCAACCCAGAAGCAGTAAAGACAATGTGCTCTCAGTTCTTTTATGGTTAACTGTCAGGAAGGATTGTTTTCCACAGAACTTTCGGCATCCTTTTCCTGATTCCCCTTGTAATCCAAACCACGGGTTTTAGAAAGCTGAGAGCTATTTCACGGATATCAGATACAATCTGTGTCTTTTCTGTGTTAGTCACATCAGCATTGGTGGAATGGGTTGAGGAAAGGGTGCACCATTAAACTGAAACCTCTGCTTTATTTAAGAGTATTGTAAACCTTATACACCCAGAGCCACGTTTTCATCAAGGGTTTACCTCATCTCTTTCTGCTCCATCAGAGCATTTCAAATCCAACCATGTGACTGATAAGAGAAACTGCCTAGAGCTGGGATCTTTATCCATTCAACAACTCTGTTTTAAACACCCTAGGCATAAGATGGGCTTAGTGAAAGTGCTTCCAAACCTCAGTGTGTGTTGAAATCACTTGGAAGCTTGTTTGAAAATATAGATTTCTAAATCACATCCCAGACTTACTAAATGAGAATCCTTGCCTGGAGAGGAGGTTAGGGGTCCTACAAATCTTTTTTTTTTTTTAAGTTTGTTTATTTATTTATTGTGAGAGAGCATGAGCAAGGGAAGAGCAGAGAGAAAGGAAGAGAGAGAATCCCAAGCTCTCTCTCCACGCTGACAGCACAGAGCCTGATGCAGTGCTCGATACCATGAGATTATGACCTGAGCTGAAATCCAAGTGTCAGATGTTTAGCTGACTGAGCCACCCAGGGGCCGGCCCCTCCAATCTTTTTTAACCCCCAAAGAATGTAATAAATCTTGTCTTGGACCCATCGTAGTTACAAAGAAGAGATACAAAGATGAATCAGATCTGAAACCTGCCTAAAAAAATTTGGAGAATATTATGATTTTAGGGTAAAAATTGTGCATTAAATGTTAAAAGTTATATGGGCCACAACAAGCAGAGAGTATGTATAATTAAATAATGGAGATAATGATGCCTTGTCAAAATCCCTAACCTGGGAGATGGAGCTGAGAATTTTAAATAGAAGATCTAAGGAAGAAAAGGAAAGGAGGGGAGGGCTTTTTCTCTAGTTATATTCTCTCTCTTAAAAAAAATCTTCCATAATTTTAACTACCACATTTGAATCAGTGCCTTCAAATATCTATTTTTAATCCAGTCATTCACGTAAGCTCTAGACCCCTGTTGTACAGGACTCCTAAATCATCTCAAGCTATGTAAACCACCCACACCTTCACAACAGCTCACCAAAACCTCATCTCTTAATATCCTCATTCAGCCTCTCACATCTTCACCGGTGACTCTAAGCTAAAAGCTGCAGCCCCTGCCCTGGTACAATGCCGCTGAGACCAGCGGCCACATGGCTGCATACCTTCTGCCCACTCTCCCTGGAATCTAATGAGATTTAGTCCATCAGCGTCATCCTGGATGCCATTACCTTGGGATACTGAGACCTATCTAGCATGCACTGGCTCTACCCAGCTTTGACACTACAGTGCCAAATTCCTGGCCCATCTGTCTGGGAAATAACTATACTCCCCCTGATACTTTAACCTCCTATATCTACACCCTTCTACCACACTCACTTTAATCAATCCCACAGTCTGTTTGACACCCCAGCTGATGTGAAAGGGGGAGAACCCCACATTAACATGTAGAATGGTACCACTACAAATCCACTGACCAACTGCAGTGGGCCCTCAATACAATGACATTGTTTTAACTTGGCTTCCAATTGTTCTAGATGCCATCATTCTCCTCAGCATCCCTGCTCAATTCCCAAATCCTTCACCCTCAGTAGCTGCCACTGAATACTGTTTAAGACAATGTATAAATAACACACATTGGAATGGTCAACAACTTTAGAGTTTTCCAAGTAAAAAATCTGGTGTTGATTACTCTCTTATTTTTGAAGTTTATTTTGTCACCTATATGGTAATTTTACCACTAAATTGTTTTCGAAGTACCATCTTCCCCATGTCCCTGCTTCAATTTCAGGCCTCATCTTACCTGAACAATCATCCCCTATGTAGTCTTCCTATTTCTTGATTTATCATCTTCTTCAGCCTTTGACACTGTCCTCGACATGATGGTTCTAAAATCCTGAGTCTGATTCTTTCAAACACACATGAATCCTACCTATCTTATTCTATACTGGGTCTTTTTTTTTTTTTTTTAATGTTTGTTTATTTTTGAGACAGAAAGAGACAGAGCATGAACGGGGGAGGGTCAGAGAGAGAGGGAGACACAGAATCTCAAGCAGTCTCCAGGCTCTGAGCTGTCAGCACAGAGCCCGATGCGGGGCTCGAACTCAAGGACCGTGAGATCATGACCTGAGCCGAGGTCGGACGCTTAACCGACTGAGCCACCCAGGCGCCCCTATATTGGGTCTTTAAAGGTTGATGATCTCCCGAAACACACCACACTATTCCTGGCTGACTGCCAATGCACATGCTGTTTCCTTCTGGACAACTCAGAAGGAAAGGTAAGTCTATGGAGAGGAAACACATGGCAAAAAACATATTGATTCATTTCTTTATTCTAGTCACTCATTATACCATAACCACTGAGGATATACCACATACCAGAGACCATTCCAGGCCTGGGAATACATTAGGCAACAAGGCAGAAAGGTAACTCCTTTTGCGTATCCTATACTCTTTGAGTTCTCACTATGCCTTTGAGGTCACAAATATGGGAGCCAACATTCAAAGCAAGGTAGATGGTTCACATCTAAGACAACCTCAATATCATAATGATCTTGCACAAATATGGAAAAACAAAAGGAAAAGATTGGCACTATAGGGAATTATAAAGTTATAAACTATTTGATTTCATTGAACAACAGAGCTGAACACAGTTCAAGAGAGAAAAACAATAAAGGATGTTTTTTAACCCCTCCCCCCCCCCCCCCCCACACACACACTGGCCTCACTGCAAACTTACATGAAGTAAAGAAATGATCCATTTCAGAGGTTTCTGAAGACATTAGGGACATGTTTAAAAGGTAGTGAGTAGCTGAACTAATCACTGGTCTCAGACAGATATTTAGGACCAATGGTGAAGACTGGAGAAGGGGCCTCCTAAAAAGGTATGCAGAGCTTTGCTGATGAACTCCATTAAGAAAACCTCAATCCTTGGGGAGCCTGGGTGGCGCAGTCGGTTAAGCGTCCGACTTCAGCCAGGTCACGATCTTGCGGTCCATGAGTTCGAGCCCCGCGTCAGGCTCTGGGCTGATGGCTCAGAGCCTGGAGCCTGTTTCCGATTCTGTGTCTCCCTCTCTCTCTGCCCCTCTCCCGTTCATGCTCTGTCTCTCTCTGTCCCAAAAATAAATAAACGTTGGAAAAAAAAAATTAAAAAAAAAAAAAGAAAACCTCAATCCTTAGGACTCACTCATTAGAGTTAAGAGTACAGCATAAAAGGATGCTGGTTTTGTACCTTAACCTCAAATCAGACCCCAGCACTAACCTGGGATGAAAGTTGTGGGTGCTTTATAGCCACAGGGGTGGCTTGTTACAAAACAAGTGGTTACAGTTTCTTCTGACCACAAGGCATAGTGGTCAGCAGGGATGGGGAATTACGCAGGCCTGAACTGACATCTCACCACGACTAATCGTGTGACCCTTGACAAGCTGAGTTAAGGTCTCTCCACTTCTATACCTGTAAATGGGAATAATGAAAGTTCTAGCCCTATCTTTGACCAGCTGTTTACAATGATCTTTTATAAGAAGAAAATATAATTTTTAGTAAGGATTAGGTTGAACCATATGAAAAGTCCAATATATTATACTTTCTTTTACCTACAAAAAAGGCAACTTCATACTGTTCAATCTAGTACAAAGTTGAGGACTGGAGCAGAGGTACACTTAATACCAGTCTTCTCATTTTATTCCTTGATCTCCCTTGTAACCTTTTATATCTGGATTGACTATTTCTTTGAACTTCACGTGTCTTGGGATCTAAGAGCTAAAGCTAAAAATTTTACATATTCAACCCATATATTAATTAATCTGTCAAAGTTTATAAAGGGCACTAAGTAGATGTCTGAAATTATTATACCAGATTTTTAAAATATGGCCTCCAAAATATTCCTGAATTTCAATGTGACTTAAATGCTGATGAAGGCATTAAAAGGAATTACATAAACACTTTTAATCAGAGATGTTTCATTAAATAATAGTCACTGCTTCTTTTTTATTTCTATTTATTTATTTTATTTCCACCTTAATTTTCCAATTGCACTTATTCCCACAACTGCTCTCTTCTATTAAAGGTAAGGGCAATAATATTTCTTTCTTTCTTTCTTTCTTTCTTTCTTTCTTTCTTTCTTTCTTTCTTTTACATCCAAGTTAGTTAGCAAATAGTGCAATAATGATTTCAGGAGTAGATTCCAGTGGTTCATCCCCTGTGTATAACACCCAGTCATTACTTTTTAAATAGCCTGTATTACTCTGTGAGAATTGGAAGGAAATCTCCATTTTTAACCAGCTTCTATTGTCAGCCATTTTTATATTAAATCAAATAGAAATAAAACATTTTTAGATCACTTTACTAGTTATCCAATTTACTTTCTGAATGTAATTTAAAATACCATGACTTCTGAAGAACACTAACATATAGTTACAAAATTAATTACATAGTTGATAATGAACATGAGCCACATTTTATTTTTTCCTTTTCCTCTTGCTTGCTTTCTGCCATGAAACAACTACTCCAAAGTTGAATAACACTGGGAGAGCTGCTTCCAAATACATAAAACTGGACCATAACTTCACCACAACAGTACATCAAAACATGTCTAGGGGCGCCTGGGTGGCGCAGTCGGTTAAGTGTCCGACTTCAGCCAGATCACGATCTCGCGGTCCGTGAGTTCGAGCCCCGCGTTGGGCTCTGGGCTGATGGCTCAGAGCCTGGAGCCTGTTTCCAATTCTGTGTCTCCCTCTCTCTCTGCCCCTCGCCCGTTCATGCTCTGTCTCTCTCTGTCCCAAAAATAAATAAACGTTGAAAAAAAAAAATTAAAAAAAAAAATGTCTAAAAGTTGGAATCACCTTCCTTTTTTTTTCTCTGTTCAGAATGTATCTTCTATTATATCATAAGAGTAAGCAATAAGCTATTTTTTTAATTCTTAAAAGACCCTTCAAAACAAGAGGAACATATTGCTGACAGGATACATTCATTTTTCTTGATGTAGTTACTATGTTTTCTTCAAATAATTACTTCATTTGCCCATTAGATACAATGCATTGACTGTATAATCCTTAGTTACAACATTTAAATGTGAATTTGCATTGCATATTACTTTGTAAACTATGAAGGAATACATATCAAGTATGATTTAAAAATACTTACTTTTCACCAGGAGAGCCACAGGTAACATCAGTCAGCAAAGAAAAGGCAAAATTCTCAGTCACTTCAATGAAGTGACTGAATCCCCTAGTGTCTTTGCGCTTTGGGTTAATAAGAGCACAGAGTATTTCATAAAAAAGATTTCGATTTTCAATACTGAATGCCTGGCTTTTTCCTTCAACAGTTATCTAGAAAAAAAAAATTCCAGTATGAAAAAAATATCTTCAAAAATAACCTGCTTAAATGACATGTATGGTACAGTACATGTTCTTTAACACTTCTTTAAACTAGTAGAGGCGCCTGGGTGGCTCAGTTGGTTAAGGGTCCAACTTACGGCTCAGGTCACCACCTGGAGGTTCGTGAGTGCGAGCCCCACATCAGGCTCTGTGCTGACAGGTGAGAACCTGGAGGCTGCTTCGGATACTGTGTCTCCTTCTCTCTCTGCCCCTTCCCCCCTCCCCCCTCTCTCTCTCAAAAATAAACATTAAATTTTTTTTTAAGTAGCAAAATAAGGAAGAATCTATGAAGAATTTAAGAAAAACTGGTATAAAAATATTTCAAATTTACTTGCACTTTAAAAAGCATAATCATTTCTTAAGAAAAGCCATGATCAGCAAAACATATTTTTTTATTTAATAGCTAGATGGTTGCATGGATCACTTATTCTTAACTATAATAATGAACATCACGAATATTAAAATTAATCTCACTTTTGGATCTACCCGGGAAATAAAAATAAGTACAAGAATATTTGCCAATAAAAAAGCAAGATTATTCTTGATTACCTGGCTTTCAATGAACAGACATCACTGCCTATCACTAAATTTCTCAAACATCAAATAAAAATATCCTTTTCTAATCAAGAGTAGTCAGCAGCTCCTGGCATTCTTGCCTTTATCTGGAAGTATGAGGCTTCCTACCTTAAAAAACCAGGTTATTTGTTGTTTAAGGGACAAGGAGAGTAAGAGGAAAATAGCTTTCATGATTTATTTTGGTTTTCTTTGCCAGAATGACAGGGACCACATCTTTAATGTTAGATTAAGCACGGGTATAAAGCCATTGATTTGTTATTCCATTATTCTTATATACCTGAGAAGTCTCTATGAATTCTTCAAAATCCAGATTAGTCATCACTTTCTCTGTGATTTATACACTGTGCCCCCACCTGTCAATAAACATCACTCTCTTTGTAACTTGCACATACCTTTATTAATGAATTTTTGACAACACTGAGATGATCTGTCTGTTGCTACTACCAGTGGAGTTTTAAAGTTTTGTAATTTACACAGAGCCAAACTGATAGCTGAACTCAAGATCTAAGTTTATAAGAATATCCATCTCAAAGATAGTAAGGAAGAATGGAGAAAAATCCACAAAGAAAAGATGATAAAAGATACAAAGTAAATTTATCTGGCAACAAAACAAAGTAAAAATTTAACAAATAAAAATTACAATGAAGAAAAGCAAACAGCTCACTGACTATTGAAACAATCAAACTGAATACAATGGAAAATCAGCTCAGGATATGCTTCCAGAACTCCGAGAAAATGTAACAGATAAATAAAACAAATCCATGAGATCCAACAAGCATATAAAAGAGCTGGCAGAAGCAAAAAATAAAAATAAAAAAAATAAAACCCCCCCAGAGTTCCTTGATAAGCTAAAGAAACAGTCCTGTCTAAAAATGCAAAGCTTGTTATACTCAAAAAAAGAAACACCAACAGATGCACTGGGTGATTGTTAAATATTATTTCAAGTGTTAAAAAAAAAATCCTACCAGAAACCAAATAGGAAAGAAAAATTACCAAAAGAGAAACAAAAATTCAGTTTGACATCAGACTTTTTTATAAATGAAATGCCAGAAGCCAACAGAGCAACATGTGCAGTTTTAAGAATTAAAGGTTGTCATCCAAGAATGCTGGAGCCACCCAACCTTCCATTCATATTCAAGGGAAATACAAAGTTTCTTCTGGTAAAGCACTCAATAAGTAAAACAAAGTGGCCATTTATATAATCCCTGCTTTGTATGGGTGCTGTTGTCAGCACTGACCTATAACATTAGCTGTCTTTTCACTTTCCGTGGGGTGTATGCAGAAAGAAATTTTGTTTAACTTCAAACTTACATATTAAAAATGATTCATCCGTGTTTTCTATGAATACTCTCATGGTATCAGTTTTACAATCTCTGATCTGTCTGAGATTTATTTTGGAATAGTGTTTAGGATAGAGATCCAGCTCTATTTATCTTACAAATGGTTAAAAACAGCTACATCAATAACATTTACAGAATAAAAATTTTTAAACCATTAATCTGAAATGTCACTTTTATGATGTGTGGAGTTTTCATATGTGCTTGCATTTATTTCTGTACTTTCTGTTCTCTTTCATCCTCTCAGTGTCTATGTCTGCACCAGTGTCACTGTGTTTTAATCGCTGCAAGTTCATAATATAGTTTTCATATTTGTGGTGTGGTGAGGTCCCTATCATTTTTCTTCTTATTCACAAAACTTCTGCCCATTCTCACATGTATATCCTCCAGGTCAACAATGACATCACTTTGTCCAGTTTAAAAAATACAAAATAACTTACTGATATTTTGATAGGGACTATATTGCTTTTATAGGTTTATTTATAGGAAACTGTTGTTTTTATGATGCTGAGTCTTCCTATGGTGGGACAAGGTATAAATTTCTCTTTACTCAAGTTGTTCAGGGGAATTCAGGAGAATTTTTCAGTTTTATTTATATAGTATTAAGTATAATATTATATAAAACATATTATAAAATATATAAAACTATTGAATAAGTCAGCTACTCAAATCACCAGAATTAAATAATGACATACATATAAAAATTGAATTTGTGAAGACAATATGCCATACATTAAAAAAATTTTAATAACAATACATTTTGAAAACAATGTTTGCTAATGATTACTCAAAAAGAATTACAAAAAAAGTTAATTATATTTTTTCATGAGTTTCTTTCATAACTCAGTTTTACTACTCATGACAGATCCAATGAAAAGCAAACAATATGTACTACTTGACAATGCTAGTTAAAGAAATGTTGATTCTACACCAATAATATATAGTTCTCTTACATAGCTTATTGAGGAAATAGAATGTCCTTATCTTCTCTAAATCACATGAAATAAGGTTCTCTTTTCTGAAATGGAGCTACTGTGCATTCTTTCCCTCTTCTTGGCCAAAATCAACATGTTATTGTCCTAGGCCATTTCATTATTAGAGAGTTTAAGTAACAATATTTCCCACCGTGAATTCTTTTTTTTTTTTTTTAAGTTTATTTATTTATTTTGAGAGAAAGAGAGTGTCTACGAGTGGGGTATGGGCAGACAGAGAGGAGAGAGAGAATCCCAAGCAGACTCCGTGCTGTCAGCACAGAGCCTGATGCGGGGTTCGATCCTAGGAACCGTGAGATCACGACCTGAGCAGAAATCAAGAGTCGGATGCTCAACCGACTGAGACACCCAGGCACCCCATCCCATAGTGAATTCTTATCTCTAGAACCTCCTCTGCATGAAATAGCAGTCACTTCTCTTTGTTTTAAAAGCTATTTGGCAAGACTCCCTCTTCTTGCCTATGTACTTTATAATTTTCTTTTCTACCCTTCAGGCATCGTATTTTAAGAGACCACATGAGAAGTAAAATAGGAATGATAATCTAAAACTCCGCTGTTAGTATTTTAAGTACTTAAAGGGTCACTATGTAAAAATACACCATTTATAAATTCATATGCATGCATTCAAAAATTTTCATGCTTGTACATAAATATATTACTAAGAAATATCTTGATTGAGAAAGTCCCAAATAAATCCCTATAGAGTCTTTTCCTTTAATAATAATTCTTTGCAGATCTCGTCTTTCATTTACATTTTTAGGATCTTGCATTTCCTTTTAATTTCATTACTGGCATTACTCTAAATAAATAAATGGGTTAAAAATAAGACCTGGTTGATCTAAGTCCACATCAATTTGAATGCCTGCAATCATTTGGTCATTCCTTATTTCTTCTTCTCTGAGAGAAGGTGCCCTGTTCAGTGCCCAGGAGGAGCAGAAAACAAGCAGAGAACAACAGCTCCTGTTCCATGGAAAAACTATGTACTCTAGTCCAAGTCCTTTCTACGGGCTCAGAAAACTGAGATGAAATCTCACAAGATATTCGTCCAGCCTCTGGAGGTTAGCTTCTGACATCTGGTGCCTCCTTTCAGACAATGGGCTGTCCTTGCCACTACAGATTACTGATTATTCTCCGGGTTTAAGATTGAGCTTTCCAGACAGACATCAGCAAAATTACAGTGTCTGATATGATGGATTCCATTCTTATGTTCATAAATTTAACCCTATCATAATTTCTTGATAACTAACATTATTTACTGTTTTGTTTTGTTTTGTTTTCATTTTTTAAATGAAATTTTACTAATCCAGCTGCTAACGCTTGCAAGAGCGTCTTACCTTGTCTGTTAAATGAATCACGGCGCTGAGCTGTTCATCTGTGTTCTCCATTGCCACTTTCATGCTGATGCTGTGGAGTACTCTGTTAAGAATGTCACCATCCAGGGGCTGCTGTAACTGATCCGCAAGTCCCCAAAAGGACTGTGAATCCGCATCAGAAACGAGAGTGATGTTAGCAGTCCCATATACTTTATCAATTCTGGCCCCACCTTTTGGGTCAAAGAGCACAATCTGGAAGCGTTTAGGAAAAGGATTTAAAGACCCTGTGTCTGGTGTTAGGATGACATCCAGTATGGTGTTCCTCTGGCCAGGTTCAAAGACCAAAGTGCCTTCAGTTCTCACAAAATCCTTCCCTGAAAGAGCTGGAGAGATGAGAGTACGGCCAATTTTTTCAGCACTCCTCAACTCCTAGAAATTAAACAACACCACTGAAGTGAAACTGTTAACACCTCTGATTTTGTCCTGAACAAACTCTACCTTCTTAAACAAATCCTGTTTCTCTTAAACAAACTGATGGCCATAACAACATTAATACTAAAACATGGGTTCTTACATTTGCTCTAATCTCCTAAGATAAATTAGAGAGATAAATACACAGTGATGAAGTTAGGAAAGACAGATGCCTTAGAATAGCTCAAGGAAGAGAACTAGAAAAGAGATGCCACTATTGCCTCATGGAATTTCTGCAGTTGTAAACACACTGAAAACTGTGCTTTATTTTTTTAACATTTATTTATTTTTTGAGAGACAGAGAATGAGCGGTGGAGGGGCAGAGAAAGAGGGAATCACAGAATTCAAACCAGGCTCCAGGCTCTGAGCTGTCAGCACAGAGCCCGACGCAGGAGTTGTACTCAGGAACGGCGAGATCACGATCTGAGCCGGAGTCGGACACTTAACCGACTGAGCCACCCAACTGCCCCTGAAAACTGTGCTTTAAATAATTCATGCTGCATAATAGAAGTATGGAGGAAATGAGAGAATATTTATATCTTTCTTCTCACCTAAAAAATTTGGGAGGATGGAGTTTGGAGGAGTACAAAGAAGGAAGAGGGGAAGAAGGAGGCGGCAGAAAAAATTGGTCTCTTGTTGGTTACACTTAAGATACGAAAATGCCCTAAAGAATATTAGGTCCTGGCCATATGTACTTCTGATTTTCTCCAAATTATGGTTATTAAAAGATTTTTTATTTTTAAGTGAAGCCTGAGAACTTAGGAAAGAAAAGGTAATGTACATTCATTCACAACTGAGCAAACAAATATTAAACCCTCGTGTGTGCTAGAAAACTGTGGATGCAGATGTGAACACAGAACACCTGCATTCATGGAACCTGTTCTAGCAGAAGATATAGGTAGTACAAAAGTTAGAGAATCAACAACATAATTTTACATGAAGATGAATTTTTTGAAGAAAAATAAGATTACACAAGGGGATACAGGGTGATGGTAAGGGTACTATTTTAAAGAAGGCTGGTCATAGAAGATCCTGATGTGATATGTGAGCAGAGACCTCAGTGACATAAGCAAACAGGCCATAAGGGATCTGACGGGAAATATTGCAAAAGTCCTGAGATGGGAACCATCTTAAAATGTCAGATGAAGAACCAGGAAGCCAGTGTGATCAGAAGGATGAAATGAGAAGAAGCTGACATGAGAGAGGTAGGCAGGGTCAGACCATGTACATCCATTATACAGAGAATGGCAGGAAGACACTGGGGATTCCAGCAGTATAATGACACATTTTATCTCATATTTTCCTGAGTGTTCTGGCTCTTGTGCACAGGCTAGAGCAGGGGGTGAACATGGAGGCAAAGAGAAGAGATGGGACATTTCTGCATTACTTCATGCAAAACACAGCTATAGGCCTATCTAAAAATAACTGGAATTGGTGATGTTTTCACTCTCTCATATCTTTACATCCCTTAACTTTATGTCACAAATACACAGATATAAAGGAGCTTATGTTAAGACAATAGTATTTATGTACAGAGAATGCTGACCCACCAAAAGTATGCACGCTACAGCTACTATTTGACTATATTATTATAATCTATGTAAAGTAAAATGAAAATTGATATCTTTGTAACAGTATAGTAACTTAGTCCATAATTATTTTCTCATCCTTGCCAGCTACTAGAAAATAGAATTTTAGGTCTCTGTCCTCTACTTATGTCAGCATTCAGAGAGACAAAATGCAGTGGCAATGAAGGAACAGGAAAATAAAGTACCAGAAAGGTGAGACTTTCCTTTCTGTTTTTAAATTACATTTTTAATTTTGAGATAACTGCAGATTCACATGCAGTTATGAGATGTAATAAAGAGTGATCCCCCGCACCCTTTATTCCAGGTCACTCTTTGGTAACATCTTCCATAACAATAATATATCTAGGATATTGACATGAATATAGTCAACATACAGAACATTTTCAACACAACAGGGATCCTTCATGTTGATTTTCACAGTGGTCATAAAAATGCTACGAGTTACATGCCAGTGACAGCATGTGTTTTTCAAGGAATCATTTATGGTGAATCGAGAAAGAATATAAATGAATGTGATAGATAAGCTGGCATTCAGATTCTTATTTTGGAAACTTCAACCTTACACTGTCATTTGAGCACATTGAACTAGTTTAAAATGTGCCTCACATCTCTTTATCATCTGTTCTTGTTCTCCAGTCTCTCTTCTTCTAATCTGCAAAGTGGCGAGCATATGATGGTATCTATCTCACTAGAGAAGAAGAGAATGAAACATGTATTTTCCCCCATTCTTCTTTGGTATCTTACTTAAATGCTCAAAAGAAAAAAAATACGAAAATCTTCCCACCATGAATCAAAATACCTCACTTTGTGTCCATACCACTTCGAGCCTATTTAGAATGAAGTTTCTTTCTTTTCTTAAAATGTTGATTTTTTATTATTTATTTCTTTGAGAGAGAGACACACACAGAGAGAGAGTGCGGAAACTCAAGCGGGGGAGGGGCAGAGAGAGAGAGAGAGAAAATCCCAAGCAAGCTGCATGCTGTCTGTCAATGCAGAGCTCGACGAGGGGCTCGAACTCACAAACCGTGAGATCATGACCTGAGCTGAAACTAAGAGTCAGACGCTTAACCGACTGAGCCATAAAGATGCCCCACAGCATAACTCTGTGTTTATTTCCAGAGTTTCGTATGATAGAGAGTTTCATCTTCTTGTTTGCCAAGCTATGGACTCTGTCATAAAGACAAGCTTTTCTGCCTGGCAAACTTCAGACAGCTCACCACCCACAGCTCTGAGTCTCATCTCTCATCCCTGACTCACATGATGGCTACAGAAACTGGCTACGCATAAATTGTACTTTAAGCACAGAATGTTCTACATGTTTGAGCCACCCAAGAGTGATCCAACCAAGTACATGGTCTGGGGCACTTTGTAAAAACAGCTACAACAGCAACCACTTTTGAAACTGGAGGCCTAAAGGGTCACCAGGTTTGGAATCTTGAAACAGGGGAAATGGCAGCTGTGAGCAAAATGATGGTTTTCAAATTGTTCGATGAGTGAAAGAAAAAAAAAAAGGAGGGCTACGGTGGGCACACTCTAACCCCCACAACTGTGCTTCAGGCAGAGCAGATACACTTTTGTTTTCATGTATTAGTGTTTTGCTACTAAGACAAAATTTAAAGAATAATGCCGGAAAGGTGTATGATGCTGTCTGGACCAATCCCACGGTCTGGTCACTGAGTGTTAACCACATGGCTTTTCTGAGTCTCTGGGTACCCCCTACTCCCTCCCTTCTCCCCAGTAGGAGGGCTGTGAAAAGTGGCAGCAAGACCTCATGAACTTATGGATTTAAAGAAACCTAAAGGTCAAATAGAGCGTGAAGTTTTGGAGAAGTAAATTTTCAACCAGTTCAGATACAGAACATAACAAAGACTCTTACTTTTTGTTTCTGGTCTTTCTCAGTTACATTCTGAAAAAATTCTAACTCTCTAGAGATTTTATAGAACCGTTTTATGTAAGACACTTTGCATTGTATTATCACCTTTTTCAAAAAAAGAAGTATAAAAGACTATCACTTTAGAACATGACCTAAGTGAAGCTGAACTATTTCAAGGACAAAAAGCTTAATGTAATAAATACAGTGTGAATTAAAATGGCATCATGAGAAAATACTCTATCAATTATTCTTTTTATGACATATGTTACAAATAAAGAAGGAAACCATAATGTGGGTTGATATATATTCCATGCTCACCTGGGTACTGAAGTTAACAGACATCATTAGTCCTGTCCCAGCATCTCTGGCCACCTGCAAACTGATTAAAGTGGCCTTCTTATGAGCCACTGGCAGTCGAGAACCCACAGAAAAATACACGAGGCTTTGAGGTTTCTCACTCCGTAAGAATTTAATTTGTGCAAATCTGGCACTATTGTTTATCGCTGCCCCAGCACTTACTTCATACAATTCCACAAAAAAATGCATTTCAGCTCGAGGTATCTGACAATTAGAAAAAGAAAAAAGGATGATTACTAATATGTTTCTATTTTTACATAATGATGATGTTCAGAAATAGTATTTATGTGCATAACTATAAAAACAAACACATCTGGAGATACAGTCTGTAGAATTACAGGATCAAATTCTTATGTTAGATTACAAGAGGGTTTATGGTTTTGGTTTTTCTTTAAGAAACACCTTCACTCTCCTGGGTGAGCTTCTTACTAGGACATCAGTATCAGGAGACAACCTATGTGTACTTCAATAAGCAAAAAGATAAACATTCCTACAATGAAATGCTATTTAGTAGTTAAAAGGAATGAACCATTTCAATACTTTTCAACATAGATGGATGTGGAAATATGCTAATAAGTAAAAAAATCAAGTTACATAATGATATGTATAGCATGATACAATAAGCGTAAAGTATAAAATTAGATAAAGCTTACTACATAGTGTTTATGGATACACATTTACGTAAGGATTTGAAAGTAAAATAGGCTCCTAGTTATGGAATGAATAAGTCATGGTAATAAAAGGCACGGCACAGGGAATACAGTCAGTGGTACTGTGGTGGTGTTGAATGGTGACGTACGGTAGCTAAGCTTGTGAGCACAGCATAATGTATACAGACGTTGAGTCACTATGTTGTATACATGAAATTAATGTGTCAGCATTAATTAATGTGTGTCAGCAATACTCAAAAAAATTAAAATAAAATAATAAGTGACAAAAACCTTACTATGAAATTTTTTAAAAATCCCCAAATTTCACTGTGACAGTAGTTGGCTCGGGTAGAGGGGTTGGGTTGGGGATAGGCAGGGCATGGAGCTGTAGAATCATGCTGGGAATAAAGGAAATAGAGAGCTTCAACTTTTGTAAGGTTTCATTTTTAAAAGGTTATACAGAAATATGACCAAATATTGATAACAGTCAATTCTGTAATCTTATGTATTTTTTAAAATTTTCCCAAATTCAGTATCAAGTAAGTCTAAATTTAGTCTGTTGAGTTATAGTTTGTCATGTTTCATCTCAGTTCTTCTTAACAATCTCAAAAAATTTATTCTCTAGAGCCTGAATCCATTTTGTAACGTACTGTCACTCACCTGTTTTTACTTATTCACTCTTTCACAGTAATCTAAAAATCTTAGCAGTACCTGGCATAACTCTAAGAAGCTAAGCCAATACACTTCACAGCTAAATGTGTCACTGTCTAATTTGACATAATGCATTGTTTTTACCTACCAGGGGCTTTTTTCATCCTTTGTTTTGTGATCATTTTAATGAGAATCATTATGTCACGAAGCAATAAGATGAACTTTAATACCACCCAAGAGTAAGTTGAATCTTAGTCACCCAGTAAATGAACTTAATCTCATTTTATTATCTGAAGAAATATATTTAGCTTCCCCATGGCATATATCATTCTTTTACTTTCCCTGATCAACTGTCAGTAGTATTGAAATATAGAGAGAACAGTACTTTTCCCACCTTCGAGAAACTAAATTTGGCAAACACAATAAACTAAAACACTAGAAAAGTACGGGTAACTATCGTCAGGAATTATTATTCCCTAATGGCCAAGTAAACTTGAGTTCACAAACATTTCATTTAGTCCAGGATGTCAGCATATCACATTCCAACACAGACTCTTGTCTTTATTTTCTAGCGAAGTATTTCTTTGCTTTATGATGATGATTACAACATTACTTATAACCACTCAGAGTCAAAAGAGTATGTTATAATCTAAGAACCATTTAAAATGAACAGTGTACAGATGGGTGCCAGCACATAATTAGACCAGAGACAAAATGAATCTTCCAGTCTTATAAAATACTCTACTCAAACAATCTGCCTGAATTATGTTCAGAATCCAAAAATTGCAGATCATATCTGAACTTCTCTAGACTTAAACATGACGTGGAGACTTCACAAGAACCCATTACATGTGTAATGGCCAAAAGTTCCTTTCTTCATCAGGTCAGAAGCATTCCAGGGTAAGGTTTTGCTCAACTACTATAAAATTATTTTCCATGGGCCCAGATCTGCTCAGAAGCAGACAAACTAGTAATAAAATAGTATCTTACGTAAATATTTTTTAAAAATATTTGTGGGTTAAGAGTATGCCTCCTAAGTGATTTAACTATCACCTTTACACATTTTGCTAACATAGATCCATTAAGTACAGCAGCAGGGGAAGGGGAAATGGTCTCAAATTCAAACGACATGTTCTAATCTTGGGCAAGTAACTTACTAAGGAAAGTTACTTAAATTCTTTATAACTTCAAAATGAAAGTAGTACTGAATAACTATAGAAATGATAACTAGAGATATGACGGAGTAGAAAAACTTTATGCTGGGGGTCAGGGGACTCCAATGAATTTAGTAGAAACCACCATCAGTCAGTGAAATCACTCCATGGATGTCATTCCACAGTGTTAGGTTTGCAGTGTTTTAATAACTCTCTAACCACTAGTGCTGATGCACCTACTTCTCAAGTCACTGAATTGCCTCAGGCTCTATTCCCACCCACTCTGAAAAACAATAATACAACCTTCTCTTATGAAGAGCCAACTCATTCCAAGAACTGTGCAAGGAACCTCTCTCATTCACAATTTCATTTAATCTAACAATACTCTCATTTTTTAAATTTTTTTAATGTGTATTTATTTTTTAATATATGAAATTTATTGTCAAACTGGTTTCCATACAACACCCAGTGCTCATCCCAAAAGATGCCCTCTTCAATACCCATCACCTACCCTCCCCACCCTCCCACCCCCCATCAACCCTCAGTTTGTTCTCAGGTTTTTTTTTTTTTTAATTTTTTTTTTCAACGTTTATTTATTTTTGGGACAGAGAGAGACAGAGCATGAATGGGGGAGGGGCAGAGAGAGAGGGAGACACAGAATCGGAAACAGGCTCCAGGCTCCGAGCCATCAGCCCAGAGCCTGACGCAGGCCTCGAACTCACGGACCGCGAGATCGTGACCTGGCTGAAGTCGGACGCTTAACCGACTGCGCCACCCAGGCGCCCCTGTTCTCAGGTTTTAAGAGTCTCTTATGCTTTGGCTCTCTCCCATTCTAACCTCTTTTTTTTTCCTTCCCCTCCCCCATGGGTTTCTGTTAAGTTTCTCAGGATCCACATAAGAGTGAAAACATATGGTATCTGTCTTTCTCTGTATGGCTTATTTCACTTAGCATCACACTCTCCAGTTCCATCCACGTTGCTACAAAGGGCCATATTTCATTCTTTCTCATTGCCACGTAGTACTCCATTGTGTATACAAACCACAATTTCTTTATCCATTCATCAGTTGATGGACATTTAGGCTCTTTCCATAATTTGGCTATTGTTGAGAGTGCTGCTATAAACATTGGGGTCCAAGTGCCCCTATGCATCAGTACTCCTGTATCCCTTGGGTAAATTCCTAGCAGTGCCACTGCTGGGTCATAGGGTAGGTCTATTTTTAATTTTTTGAGGAACCTCCACACTGTTTTCCAGAGTGGCTGCACCAGTTTGCATTCCCACCAACAGTGCAAGAGGGTTCCCGTTTCTCCACATTCTCACCAGCATCTATAGTCTCCTGATTTGTTCATTTTGGCCACTCTGACTGGCGTGAGGTGATATCTGAGTGTGGTTTTGATTTGTATTTCCCTGATGAGGAGCGATGTTGAGCATCTTTTCATGTGCTTGTTGGCCATCTGGATGTCTTCTTTAGAGAAGTGTCTATTCATGTTTTCTGCCCATGTCTTCACTGGATTATTTGTTTTTCGGGTGTGGAGTTTGGTGAGCTCTGCATAGATTTTGGATACTAGCCCTTTGTCTGATATGTCATTTGCAAATATCTTTTCCCATTCCGTTGGTTGTCTTTTAGTTTTGCTGATTGTTTCCTTTGCTGTGCAGAAGCTTCTTATCTTCAAGAGGTCCCAATAGTTCATTTTTGCTTTTAATTCCCTTGCCTTTGGGGATGTGTCAAGTAAGAAATTGCTGTGGCTGAGGTCAGAGAGGTCTTTTCCTGCTTTCTCCTCTAGGGTTTTGATGGTTTCCTGTCTCACATTCAGGTCCTTTATCCATTTGAGTTTATTTTTGTGAATGGTGTAAGAAAGTGGTCTAGGTTCATTCTTCTGCATGTTGCTGTCCAGTTCTCCCAGCATCTTTTGTTAAAGAGACTGTCTTTTTTCCATTAACAATGCTATTATTAACCCCAGCAAACACGGGAGGCTCAGGAAGGCTAAGCAACTTGCCTAACGTCACTGAGCTAATTGAGGGAAGAGCTAAGATTTGAACCCAGGTGTTCTATCATCAGAGCGTAAACTCTTACCACTACTTTCCTAAATAAGTTCAGTACCCTTGAAGCCTGTTCTTTATTTAAAAATGAGGAGATGGTTGGTTCTTAGGTCTGCTAGGACCTCCAAATAATCTCTCAAAGCCTACTAGAGAAGAACATGGTCACTGAATCAGTCTCATTTACATCTCTAGGTATCAGTTTATCATACATAAAAAGAAGAACTTGAACTGGATGAGTAAGAAGTTTCCTTCTAGTCACAAAATGTGAGATGTTAAAATGTGTATTAGAAGCTAACCATACATTTTGGAAAAATTTTTTTTATTCTTCTAAGCATATAACCTTCTTCCTTCTTCACCCTTCTAAATTTCCTCTTACTGAAACTGGAATGTGTATTACTCTTACTTGTACCTTGCCTTTTGACAGCTGGGAAGACAATGAGAGCAAAATGCTTTGAAAATTAGCTGCTTCTCAGGATGCAGAAGAAAATTTAACTATGATTTGGGCATTATATTAGAGAAGTAAGAGGTGAGACCAAATTCTTTCTCTTATCTAACTGAAACTACTTAGATATGGGTTTAGTAGCATTGCCCTCATTAGGACAAAGGATATACTTAGCTAGCATCCTATGTACTGTCCACCACATTCCCTTAATCCATAATTATAATATCTTTAGTATTTAGGACTTCCCTTGGCATCTCCTGCCAGTTGAGCAAGCCCAGAGGAAGCAGTCTCTTCTCCCACCTACAACTCTACCCAGCCTATCGCCCTTCCTTTCAGCTTCTCCAAGACCACCTCTGCTTGCCTTTTTTCTTTTCCCTCTCTCTCCTACAAGTAGAGACCCCCTTCAAATAGGATGAAAGCATAACTTCTCTATCTTTCAGGATCTTTACCTACTGTACCTGCCTGCTGTCACCAATAAGGTATTTCTACTCCATGAAAATCATTTTTATCTCTAAATACTGACTAGTATCACTTTACAAGAATGAAGTCAGCAAAAGACTCATAAAGACATTTATCCAAATAGCAATATAGGATTGAACTCTGATCTCAAAAGATTTTTCTTACAAGATTGACATCTGTGTATGAGATACAAGTTTTAAGTCTAGTGAGATCTAGTCAAGATTGCAATTTACCAAAAATCCTATTTGAAAGAAAATGCACAATAGACTTGTCAATAACTCCTCTATGCAACACATATTTATGGAAGATGATGGGAGGAATGTAAAGATGAATAAAATCATGTTCTAATTTTCAATCAGGTAAGAGTCCAACTGTCAAGATAAAATATGCATAAGTTTTAACCCTACATATAACCAGTAACTTCCATAAAAAAAGGTACCAAGTCTGTAAATTTAGAGACTTAAGAATTCTTTTTTTTTTTTAATATTTATTTGGTTTTGAGAGACAGAGAGACGTGAGCGGGGAAGGGACAGAGAGAGGAGGACACAGAATCTGAAGCAGGTTTCAGGCTCTGAGCTGTCAGCACAGAACATGACATGGGGCTCGAACTCACGGGCTGCAAGATCATGACCCAAGCTGAAGCTGGACACTTAACCAACTGAGCCATCCAGGCGCCCCAAGAGACTTAAGAATTCTAACTGGAGATATCAGGGGAGGCATCATGGAGTTAGCAGTATTTTGATTAGTCCCTAAGGGATAGTTAGGAAATATGGGGTTGTTGGGGGTTGAAGGCATGAAACTTTTTGAAAAAGGCCTAGAAGAGGACTTACATGTTTCCAAGTAGAATAACATCAAATGTTTTGAATATTGAAATTTTGGTGCAACAGAAACTATTAGCAGCTAATGAAACTCCTCAAGAAAAATAAAGTATGATAAAATGATACGTTAAATTAGGTAAAATCAGTGGGACTTAATATTTTTAAAATATTTTCTAGCTCTATCACTAGTAAGGTGGCCCACAGCAGCGGCACCTTTGCCAACCATCAACTCCCATGTGTATCTAGAACGTATATTTAGATCTCTACAACTCTTCTGGATGAAATAAATCAACTCCTTGGATGGTAGTTGATTGGATGTCTTAGATCAGGAAAAATCAGAATGGCTATGAGATATATGTTATTGCCATCAAGCAAAATACTTCCGGAGTTTTATTTTGTTTTTAAGTTTATTTATTTATTTTGAGAGAGAGAGCATGAGTGGGGGACGGAGACACAAAGAATTCCAAGCAGGTGCAGCGCTGTCAGTGCAGAGCCTGATGTGGGCTCGAACTCATGAACCGCGAGATGATGGCCTGAGCCGAAATCATGAGTTGAAGTTTGACTGAGCTACCCAGATGCCCACAGAACTTTAAAATAATAGGAAAAGACCAAAAAATGATCTTAATAGGACTTTCAGTGGCCATTCATGGCTATTTGAGGAGTGAAAAGAAAGTCATTCAGTAAGTAATTAAAATTAGTTGATAAACCTAGAGGGTATTTATGTTAAGAGAAATAAGTCGGATAGAGAAAGACCAATACCATATGTGATTTCATCACTTGTATGTGGTATCTAAAAAATGAAACAAATGAACAAACAAACATAAAAGCCGAAACACACCCATATGACTACCAGAAAGAAGGGGGATAGGGGACCGGGCACAACAGGTGAAGGGGAGTGGGAGATACTGGCTTCCAGTTATGGAATAAGTCACATGGATGAAGGGTAGAGCATAAGGAATACAGTTAGTGATACTGTAATAGCATTATATGGTAGTTAAAGATAGCTATACTTGCATTGCGCACAAATATAAAATAGAGACTTGCCAAATCACTACACCACACACCTGAAACTATACTTTGTGTCTACTATACTTCAATAAAATTTTTTTAATTGAAAAAAGTAGTTGAATTTGAGTCTATAATGATACTTAAAGGAGAAAAGTTACCAAAGTGTGTAAAAAATGATTATAATGGAAAATAAGTGTGAATATAAAGTATGTACTAAATATTTTATTTAATGTGAAGAAGACTGTTAATGTACCTGGATATTTATGTCTTTTATTAAATATGTGTTCATTCATTAAAGAATAACAAACATTCTTTGCATACGTAAGTAGCAAAGAGCTAATAAAAAAATGTGAATAAGACAACATTCCTAGAAGGAGTAAGAACTGTACCAATAACAGGAATAAATTGTTCGGACCTATGAAACACATATAAATAAAGATGAAAACCAGTCAGAAGGTAAAGAATGCTGGTAGTCACACACAAGGTGAAAGATTACACAACTGTGTGGTTCCAGTGTCACAGAAGAGAGGAGCTAAAGAGATGCCCTAAGAACACAGGCTGGTTATCTCATCTTTTATGAGATGAAGCCTCCAGATTGCCCTCCTAAATACAACAAGACACTAACAAGGCGAATATTCCCAATACCTCTAATAGACCAGCTCCTGTCACAAGAATGATAAAGCAATGATTAACGTTAAGCTGGCAGTGCAAAGTTCAAAGAATAAAGGATTCTGGAAGAAAAACATGGTGTTAAAAAAAAAAATCAACCTCTGAGGCATGAGCTTAAAAAAAAAAAAACCTAATGATATAACAAGTGAAGTCATAAAATAGATCCCAACCAGATGACCAGCAATTCTTATGTGAAACAACTTTAGACAAGAACCAGGACCCATAATACCAACAAAGAACAAAGTAGTGATAACCAAGAATACATAACCTCCTAAAATAAGTATTATTTCTCTTTTGGAGCCAGTAAAATTATTACAATTCCAGGAAGGTATGAAAATAAATACTAGTGTAACCTTAGGGAAGACCAATATCACTGGTACAGAGATCCTCAGAAAGTGAAAAAAATAAGAGAAAAAAATGAAAAAAATTTAATCTACAACATTGCTATTTAGAATGGATTTAAGCACAGTTACACGTTTTGGAATAATTGCATTTGTGCATACTTTTTCTGCTGTTTGAAGTGTGTGGCATGGAGAAAGAAACCATGATACTTCAAAAAAATTTTTTTTAACGTTTATTTATTAATGAGAGACAGAGATAGACAGAGCATGAGCATGGGAGGGACAGAGAGAGGAGGACACAAAGAATCTGAAGCAGGCTCCACACTCTGAGCTGTTAGCACAGAGCCCCACATGGGGCTCAAACTCACAAACTGTGAGATCATGACCTAAGTCGAAGTTGGACACTTAACCGACTGAGCCACCCAGGCGCCCCAAAAACCTTGATACTTTTGAACATTCATAATATTATGGCTAGTTTTTATGTTAAATATTTGACTGTAATAAATTAAGTAGTGGGCAAAAAATACTGAGTGCTCCCTAGGCATTAAATTATCACCAAACAGTCATTAAAAAAAAAAAAAAAAAAAAAAAAGGTCACACACATTTACTAAAAGACTTAAGCTCTGGTAAGTCATCAGTGACTAATACCATGTGAATAATGCAGATTCCTATGGAAAGACAGGGTCTGCCTGTCTCCTGAGTGCCATGTACAAAACAAATGCATAGAAATTTATCTAAACATTCACCAAGAATGGTAGCTCAAAAGTGAACTCTCTCCATATATGAATAAAGAATGAGAGAACTTTCATTCTATGGATGAAATCTATGGATATGATATGATTTAGGCAAAATTATGGGTATGATAAGAGCAAAACATTAAACATTTAGACTGAAAATGATTCAAGGCATCATTCACACAATGAGCATGTGGCCCCAGAAGAACCTCGAAAATGACAAGAAACAGAAATGGAGAAAACTGATGAGATTTTTTGGTATTACTGAGATAAAATTGACATATAATGTATTAGTTTTAGGTGCGTAACTGACGAGCTTATTAAAAAATTCATAATATAGGGGCACCTGAGTGGCTCAGTTGGTTAAGCATCTGTTTCTTGATTTCAGCTCGGGTTGTGGTTTCATGGTTTGTGGGGTTGAGCCATATCAGGCTTTGTGCTGACAGCATGGAACCTGCTTGGGATTCTCTCTCTCTCCTCTCTTCTCTCTCTCTCTCTCTCCCTGCCCCTCCCCCTGCTTGTGCTGTCTCTCTCTCTCTCTAAATAAAAACATAAATATTAAAAAAAATTCATTATGTAATGATTTGTAAGTCTCAAGTCTGTTACCTAGAAAAGAGATTTAGATATTATGGCTAGGCGAGACACAAAGAATCTCCACATAACCAATGTGTAAATTGCAATAAAGTGACTCTAAAATTATTAATTCTGCAGAAATATAATTAGAAGTTGAAAACACAGTTACTCATCATTTCTTACCTTCCCCAGTTTGAGCTCAATGGTGACAAGGCACTTTGTTTGACCCACTGTACAGGTTGTGGTCCCTGATACAGATAGAAGTTCATCCATCAGGTTCACACCATCTTTCTGGAGTACGGCAGCTGTTTTGTTAAATGTGACTCGCCAAAAGATCCTGACATCTTCAAAGGCCCTAGGAACAAAGCAAAACCTATGCAAATGCAACAGCAGAGAGTGTTATCCCTGTGTCTAATGCAGAACGTATCATTGCGCTTAAGTGTACCTCTTCACCCAAAGCATAGCACTTCCTTGACCACTGATAAAGCTGAAGGTAACCAATTCACCTAATCATTACCCTTAAAAAATCAAGGCCAGAATTTACGCGGCATTCTTTGACCACACTCTATTCAAACCTGAGTAAGTACTTCTTAAACTACTATGTATCAAGAATGTGGAAACAAATAATATCTCTCTGCCTAGTATGCTCACTTACCCCTGCCTTCAAGTAAGTGTTCTTTGTCTTTTCACAACAATTCTTCTAAGGGAAACACACTACTGCTAAAAATGATCGTTATTATAAAAATAAAGGGCAAGAGATGACCGACATTTCCAGAGAATTTAGGCCCAAAATGGAAAATATAATTTACACCCATGTACATGGGTGCATAACACATGTATGTCTGTGATGAGCATTCAGAAGATGTGTACTGTGGAGTATTAAGTTGCAAGCAAAATTTTGATACTCCATGTTTCCCTAATAAAATAGTTGTGTACGTGGAGGGATCAGAGAATAGTAAATTTGCTGAAGTGATGACTTTCCATAATCTTCTGTCTGTAAGGTACTTTATGAAGTACAAAATATTCAAGGTGGCCCTAAGTCACACTCATTAACCAAGTGTGTTAAATCACAGATTAGGAACTACAGCATCCGAACACTGACATACCAAATTCCACATGACCTTCTATCAGCATTTCATCCTGTTTTTACCATTTTATGAATTCAAATCAGGTACTATACAGACACATAGGATGTTGTATCTGCTACATATATATGTATCAACATACCTGTTTGGTTGCCGTGTGACAGTAAGATGCAATCTGTTCTTATCAGCTCCTTCACCCAGCTCCCGTCCACTCTGGGACTCCTCACTGAACCCGATGATGCCATTGTGAAGATCACTCCCTGATAAGTAAAAAGGAGGGTTATAATATACTCAAGACTCTAGAAGATCTCCAATGTTTTGCTAATCTTTCCAGCTCAGACGGTGTAGAAGTGAGAAATATTGAGTAGGGGCAGTTACAATTTTTAAAGATCTTTACTAAAAGTAGACTAGCATCAAAATGATAATACCAAGGTAGGTGACACCTTGAGAACATAATACCAAAAGAAAGAAAACATAATTTCCTATATTCCACACTGACACATGCTCATTTCTCTCTGATGAGACTATTTTATATTTGATAGCCCTTTCTTTACACTTTACATATGTTTACTGTTGAAAGTTAGTATATTGAAAGTTAGTATATGAAAGTTGAAAGTTACTGCTATATTCTCAGTATCCATAACAGTGTCCAGCATATTGTAAGTGTTTAATGAATATGCTGAATAATGAACTGCATTTAACTGATTTTCCTTCCTATAAGACCATTCATGTTATGCATTTGGTTATTTCCCCCAGAGAAAAACATAACTATTAAGGAACTCCTAAGTATCTGAGTAAAAGAAACAACTCTGAGCAACACTGGAGGTTACATGCACCATCATACTACAAACTGTGTTTACACTCGAGCAAACCAAGGGCCCACACTGCACTAAAACAGTCACTCCAAATCTTTGCCAGCATGTAAGCTAGCTTCTCAGACTAGAGATATGCCAGTAAACAGTTCCTACCTGCTGTTTTCTATTTCTCAATGACCCAGTTTTGCAAAGTGATCCTAAAAGCAATGACCCCAAAGCAATTAGCTTCAAAAACCACTTGTGCCCGTCACTGTGCAACCTCACTGCTGGGGTTCCAAGGAGACAGAACCTCTGAAGTTAGGGGTCAGGGTAAGGAAACAGCAAACCACCTAATGGTCCCAATGAGGGAGCTCCAGGAGTCACCAGCCCCTACTTTGCAGGTCTGAAGTGTGAGTAGATGTGGAGCCTATTAATTAGGGACATGCAGGTGATGAACCATTTTGTCCTGGTGTCTCATGTGTGCCTCGTTTCAGCCAGACTGCCAGTCTTCATCCTCACTCATTAATCACTGGGATCACTTCTTAGCCCTGCATCAGAACCTGTCAGCAACTTTTTTCTTTGGTAGCAACAGTTTCCTTGTCATTTTGGTGGGGATTTGTCTCTCCAAATAGAATATAAACTTCTCACAAGCAGAACCTTCATTTTCTTTTCCAGTGATACAGCACTGAGCATGGTTCTGATGAACACAATGCTTCCCTTGCCACATCTACGATCATAAAATTGATGTCAAGTTTCTAGTAAGATGAATTAAGACTTGTAATGTGCTAATGATCAAGCCCAAAACTAAATGATAAACTATTTTCTCCTGATATTATTTTGAAAGTTTGTTCTAAAGTCTAAATGTGAAAAGACTATGCAGATTAGCGAAAGATAAGAAGAATGGGAAAAACTAATGTCGTTAAAAAGGAAATATTACTTTAAAATAAAAAGCCAGATGGGGCACTTGGTGGCTCAGTCTGTTGGGCATCCGACTTTCGCTCAGGTCATGATCTCGTAGTTTGTGAGTTCGAGCCCCATGTCAGGCTCTGGGCTAACAGCTCAGAGTCCAGAGCCCCTTTCAGATTCTGTGTCTCCCTCTCTGCCCCTCCCCTGCTCATGCTTGCTCTCTCTCTCTCTCTCTCTCTCTCTCTCTCTCTCTCAAAAGTAAAAAAAAAAAACCAAAAACAAAAACAAAAAAACCATTAAAATAAAATAAAATTTAAAATAAAAAGCCAGGAGAAAAGAAGACAAATAAGGGAACCTGGGGTATATGACCATGCAAATGTACTTCAGATGTTGTCACATAGATTACATCACGTGACAGTAAGAGGTAGGTACGGTGGGGAGTTATCATTTGCCCTATGTGTATCGTCAGTGTACCCTATGTAGGGAATAAACATTAGAGAACCTCATCAAGGTTCAGCTGAGTGACTGTTTGCCTGGTGAGTTAGGCTCAGGGCTGGTATATGGGTAGGCATTGGTATGTCACATCAGTATGGTGTTGACATGCCACACGGCTATGCACTGGTATTGGTACGCCATACTGAGTGAGGAGCACCTCCGTTCCACGTGTACACAGCTGCTTTTCTGAGCACCCGAAGCACCCTCCCCTGACCCTGTAACCAGGGCCACAAGATGTCTCCACAATCCAGTAACTACTGGGGAAATGCTTAGGATATCAAGGAGCCTCTGGCAACCATTTTGACTGGTCTGGGCCTCTGCCACACTAGCTGCTAAATATTTTGATGGATCCCTCGTCATATTCAAATAACTATAATTAAATATCTATCCTATAGCATGGGGGAGGAGGATACTGAGTGTCAAAATAATTTTGATAGAAAAATACAGATAATTAACCTAAACTGAATCAAAATCAGTAAATAACTTGGTGAACAGAATTACAACTTACAATACTCAATAAACTAGAGGAAGAGGAATAAATGACAATTCTGGCTGGGTATAAAAGGAAGTTATATAATTGCAAAATTATGATTTAATTACTACTGAATGGCTAAAATAAAAATTCTAGGAGGCATCAAATCCTAAAAGGGTAATAAAGATGTTTATTCTAAAATTTTCCATTTATAAAATAGAAACATAAAGAGTAGACACTAAATGATTTCATCAAGTCTCCCAATTAATGGTTGATGTGGTCCATAAATATAGGAGCCATGACATTTAGTTTCCTTTCCACTACACTACTATTTTATCATAGTGTCATCTGAAACTCTGAAGCACTGTGTAAAATTCATAAATGTTTATAAAAAAGAGCAGAGTAGGTAAGAATCATAAGATGGCCTCGTCAATACTCTAATTAGGGTAAGATACTGACAAGCTGAGCTAAACAACTTTAAGAAACACAGTATGATTTCAGAGGAAACTACCAATTATCACTGAAACATTTTATAAGATGCACAAGAAACTCTTAAAAAATCAGTAAATTTTTAATCTATTGTAATTTATATACCCAATAGTAAAGAAGTTATAAAAGCTGCAATGGTTCAAAAGGAGAACAAAATAAAAGAGTTTTCATCTATTTCCCAACATAAAGAATTTCCTAGCATTGAGACTTAGATTTAGGGATGGATTATTGAAAGTGGTTCAGAAATGCAGAATGAGGTTTCACAAAAGGATATGCAATCATGTGTTTGGATAATTAAATTAAATATTTTCCAGTGGAAGAACATGGTCTTAAGCATTTTTATGGTCCTCCTAATACTGTGAAAGTATAAATTTATAGATTGTTTAACTAGATCTGAGCTAAGTGACATTTACAGTACAATTAAATTCGAGCTTGGCGCCCCAGAATAATATCATGAGTTCATGTTACGGGTTCCTGCCACAAGAAAACAATGGTTTAATGAATAACTATGAGCAATTCAAGTAAGTCACCCTCTCAAATTAAATTTAAGACAGTAATATTATTACAAATTTTTTACCACAAAAGTACATTTTTATCTCCATTATACCTGTAATAATGACCATGGCAAAGGCTGCAAATCCACCATCATCCTTCCCCTTCACAATCTGTGCTCCTCCTTGAGGGTCTGTGAGAAACACATAGAAGAATTCTTGCCCCTCGGGCTCATCATCATCCAAAATTTGAACCAATACTTTATGTTCTCTTTCTCCATCTACAAATGTAAGGGTAACAGTTTGTTCTTCAAAATCTTCTTCTTCAGTTGCCCACGTTAGGTTGGAAATTCCATAGATATCATGAAAGGGCAATGCATTTGGTTCCTTCTGAGAAGATCTTTCACCAAAAGTTTTAACTGTTATGCTGACGTTGCCAGTAGACCCACCAGTTCTTCGGATCAAAACTTCTACAGCATTAGATGTACCATTTTTCACCTCTTCTTCAACATAAACAACAGGTGGCCCAAGACTAAATGTTCCATGGATGGAAACATTTGCAGTCACAGTGGACACCTCGGGCTTCCCAGGCAAGGTAGATGTATCAGGGACAGTGACAAGTTTCTCAGGGATGGCGGATACACCAGTTGCCTCAGGAACAATGGCAACCATTTCAGAGGGCTGTGGAACAGCATTTATCGTGGTTGTGTCAGGGTATGTGCTTGAGAAGTCAGTTTCTACAGGAATGAGAGCTGTGTCAACTGCTATGGCCACAGTTGTCTCAGGGAAAGAAACACCCATTCCTGCCAGGTCATCATTATCCAATATTGAGATCAATGCCACACTGAAATCTAGATTCAGGCGTGGTCTCCAATCAGCATCAAACTTTTGTAATCCTTTCATTTCTACTGAAGTAAGATTAATGTAAAACATTTCTTCTTCCTCAGGAAGCTGATCGTTAATAATGATTATTTCAATATTGACCTCAGGTTGGAATTTTTCAAAAAGTAGTTCCCCATTCTGAACAGGCTCAAAGTCTTCCATGGGCTTTGCACTGCCTGCAGTTGTCTGATAAGAAACTTTAATAAGATCGCCGTGGAACCCAAAGAGTCTTTGGACATATAATCTAATCATCTGGGTATCCTCTGACACGATGACATTTCTTGAACTAGGGGAAAATTGAAAGACTCCCATTGGTTCAATTTCAGCAAAGGTGAACCCTGATCTGGAAAAAAACAACATGAAAGAACAGATGAAAAAAAGGAATACTATTGTAGAGATTCATTTTTCAAATATTTAAGGTGCTTCTCATGAGGGCATCTTAAGTTTATTTATGTATTTTGAGAGGGAGAGTGCATGTGCAAATGCATACGTGCATTGGAGAGGGACAGAGAGAGAGGGAGAGAGAATTCCAAGCAGGCTCCACGTTGTCAGCGCAGAGCCTGATACAGGGCTCAATCTCACAAACCAGATCATTACCTGAGCTAAAATCAAGAGTTGGACACCCAACCTACTGAGCCACCGAGGTGCCCCTCATGAGAGGCACCTTAAAAATGGCATGCCCTTTCAAATTCCATAAAACCCTATTTATGCATTAGTGAATACACCAGAACACAAGAAATGTAAGAAGAGAAGCTGTGATCATGGGTGACAAGCCCTGACAAGTTTTATTAGCCCAGTGAAGAACATACAGGTCTCTGGCCTGTATATCTAGTTTATCCCAGAGCAGTTCTCTGAAGAATTTGAAACAGGAGGCTCTCTCTTATGATAAGTACACAGGGAGCCAAAAACTCAGGATGCTCTGGATGTCGGCCAGATTTCTTATCTACCAAATAGAAATGGTTATCCCTATTAAATGCAAAATCCTTGCTTCTTCCAGCTGGCCAGTAATGGGACTATTCTCTCACACAGTTTTTGCTAAAATTTTTCATGTGAATTTGAAGAAACATCCATAAATGAGTGATTTATCTTTAGCTTTTTCTTATGGAGTTGTGTTGTGAATTAACGGTTATGCCAGAGGTAACACAGGTGGCCCATCAAGAGAATTTAGACCACAGACATAATTTCTTTAGCTAACAGTTTTTTTTTTACCTGTTGTTTAATCAGTTTTTTTAATCCTTTAGGGAGGACACCCCAGCGCCCATTACTCTCTAGTGTCAAGCACCTATCTCTCAACACATAGCATAGCGGTTAAGAGCTCAGAAAGTAGACAGGCAGCCTGGGTTCAAATTATGGTCCCCACCTTATAGGCTGTGTGATGGGGGGTACATTACATATCTATGAGTTCTTTCTTCATCTAATGGGACTAATAATAGTATCCATGTCATATGGTCATTGTAAAGTCATAGTAAACATACATGTATACATATAAAATATAATTAAGACATATATAACACCATATATACAAATTATAAAATATATCTTTTTTTATGTTTATTTTTGAAAGAGAAAGAAATAGAGTGTGAGTGGGGGAAGGGCCAAGAGACAGGGAGACACAGAATCTGAAGCAGGCTTCAGGCTCTGAGCTGCCAGCACTGAGCCTAAAGCAGGGCTTGAACCCACGAACTGTGAGATCATGACCTGAGCTGAAGTCGGACGCTTAACTGACTGAGCCACCCAGGCGCCCTGAAATATGTATCTCAAAACAATGCCTGACCTATCATAAGCATTATAAAATTGTTAACTATTGTTATTGTTAAAAGCATTTAAATTTCTTACCCAGCATTGCATTCTGTGGCCAAACATTTTTTAAATATTTAAAAAACATTTTAAGATACTTTTTAAATATTTGATTGTGCCAACCAAGATCTCTTAAATCTAAACATGCATACAAACATACTTGAACACACGCTGGTTTTGCCCACACCTTTCCACCACTTTCCTAGTAAGTAAAGTGAAGAGAAGAAAGATCAAGTAACTTTCGCAAAGTCACACAGCAAATGAGTGGCAGGGCCAGGACTAAAACCATGAGTCTACCTTAAAGGTCGGCCCTCTGCTATTCTGATCAACCCCATTGCAGGTATGAGACAAGTAAATTGCTTTTGACTGGGACATATTTATCTGCAAATGTACTGATTTAAATTAAACTCAAAAGAGCCACCAGTACAAGTCACATTATAACCCTGCTATGCCTATTCTTATTCTTAATCCCTTGGGAAAATTAGGTATTTTCTGGCAAATTCTCAGGAGACAGCCTCCTTTAATAACAGATGGTTTGCCATCACGGTTTTTGCTGGAGGCGTTACCCAGGCCAACACTATAGAGTAAGAGGACAGGAAGAACTCTCTTCAAAGCAAGCAGAGGGCGGTGACTCTAGGAAAGTCAGCCTCCCTCTGTGGCATCTTTGGCATGCAGGCCATGTGTTGCTCTACACTAAAACTGTTCTCACATCTGCTTCAAGGAAAGTGATCCTTGTGTCTTCTTCTGTTTCAACTGCTAAATTCCACACTATTCCTCAGAGATTTTATTGGTTGAGAATTGGGTTGAAAATTCCCTTTGTTTTGCTGGTTGAGGATCTTACCGAAGTTGAGCCCCACCAGGGGCACTGCTCTGCACCCCAGAGAGGTGAATAACAAAGGCCTCTGGACGACCAGGACTGGGAAATGTCCACAGCAAGACTCCTTTACTTTGTTCTCCATGAGAAAATGAAAGGCTCCCTGGAAGGGAAGAGGACAAGAGAATCAGGGTATTATTTATGAGTTCTTACACTGGGATACAACTCTTAAAAATGATGTAAAATACTGTCTTTTCCAAAATTCTGTGACAGTCTACAAAAGGTTAAAACATTTAAAAAGGCAGAAGGGGAAGTAAACTTAGAGAAAGGTCATTACGCCACAAGTTCTGCCTTCAATCCCTGTCTGTTCCGCATGGTAGAGGTCACATCATCTAACATCTAGGTCTCAGGGACCCTCACAGAGCTAACGGTATAATTAAAAAAGAAAGAAAGAAAGAAAATGAAGCAACAGCCACTCTATTGTGAGAAATATTCAGGTGAGCACACAAATGAATACAAAGTTCTACCTTTTTTTAATATTATACAGGCACATTAAGTTTTTAGAACTACTTTTAATAAACTAATATATCGACAGAATCATCTGCTTAGTGACCACTATTTCCAGGTGAGGTATGAAGTTTTTATTTTGATTGAATAAAGTTTCTCATTTTTACCAACTCTGATCACTCAAATATGAAAGCAGTGTATTAGGAAACAAATGGTGGGGCACCTGGGAGGCTCAGTCAGTTAAGCATCCGACTTCAGCACAGGTCATTAATTATCTCAGGGTTTGTGAGTTTGAACCCCACTGACAGTGCAGTGCCTGATTGGGAGTCTCTCTCTCTCTCTCTCTCTCTCTCTCTCTCTGCCACTTCCCTACCCACACTGTCTCTCAAAATAAATGAATAAACTTAAAAAAAGGAAAAGAAAAATGGTTCAGGGCGCTTGGGTGGCTCAGTCAGTTGAGTGTCCAACTCTTGGTTTCAGCTCAGGTCACGATCTCGTGGTTTGTGTGGTGGAGCCAGGTCAGGCTCCACACTGATAGCACAGAGCCTGCTTGGGATTCTCTCTCTCCCTCTCTGCCCCTCCTCTGCTTGCTTTCTGTCTCAAAATTGATAAATAAACATTAAAAAAAAAAACAAGGGGTGCCTGGGTTGCTCAGGTCATGATCTCGTGGTTCATGAGTTTGAGCTCCACATCAGGGTCTCTGCTGCAAGCAAGGAGCCTGCTTTGGATCCTCTGCCCTCCCCCCCCACCCGCCCCTCTCTGCCCCTCCCCAGCTTGCTCTCTCTCTTTAAAACATAAACATTAAGAAGCAAAAAACAAAAACAAAACACAGTTCATTATCCAGAGTAACGACAGTCCAAGAAAATGAGTGGCCAATTACACATCTCCATGTCCTATAGGGCAGATCTTAGAAAAGCTACAACTCACCTAATTTTGGGGTCATATTGCCAACAACAATGAATTCTGGGATTTCTAACCCAGGAGCATATCCAGCCACCCAGGCAACCACGAGAGAGCCATATGTGCCTCTCCTAGAAATCACAACGTGGCTTGTTCCCGCAGTGACGTCCGTGAGTGGAAAAGCAGTAGATTCAAATCCAACCTAAGAAAAAACATGCTTAGAATATTTTATTTCTTTCTAAACATTCCTGTTTTCTAAACAGTGGGTTATAAGTCAACTTTCTCTTTGTTTATACAATCTATTTTCTTGTTTTGAAAATATTCAATTCAAGAGTAATGCTTAAGAAATGACATCTGAGGGGCGCCTGGGTGGCTCAGTCGGTTAAGCGGCCGACTTCGGCTCAGGTCATGATCTCATAGTCCGTGAGTTCGAGCCCCGCATCGGGCTCTGTGCTGACAGCTCAGAGCCTGGAGCCTGCTTCAGATTCTGTGTCTCCCTCTCTCTCTGACCCTCCCTCGTGCATGCTCTGTCTCTCTCTGTCTCAAAAATAAATAAACATTATAAAAATAAAATAAAATAAATAAAAAGAAATGACATCTGAGATTTGGAAATATATTCAATTTTGTAACTCCAATGATAGTTTATACCTTTTTTTTTAATCAAAATATAGTCCTCTGAATTTACAAGACCCAAAAAAGACAAATGTAATTTGTTAAAAATGAAAGCAAAAGATTAAAAATTTTAATGATTTGTTCATGGGTTTTTATAGAATCTGGTTTATCTAGAACTGAAATCTGACTTCTTTCCAAGAAATAATAATAAATTCTTCATTTTTAAAATGAGCACCATACACTAGATTTTCTATTAAGATTCTTTCCAGCTCTTTGACTCAATTTAATATTTTTTTGAGGACCAGAAACCTCCAAAGATTTTTTTTTAAATAATCATCTTTTTTATCCATATCAAGTAAGATCTTGTTTTAAGGGTAACCTTTTCAGGGAACTCTGGGACTTAAAAATGATTTATAGATGAAATAAGTTCTGGCCAATAAGTAAAAATAAAACCAGATTCCTGGCTTCACACTGTGATTTGGATAACTCAGTTTACCTCTTTTGGTCCCAATACCAATAAATTGGGATACCATATGATTGACAGTTCTATATTAAGACTCATTTGCCCCATTTTATTTTTCTTCAATATTCCAGACTTCTTTTTTTTTTTAATATTTATTCATTTTTGAGATTAAGAGAGAGAGAGAGAGAGACAAAGAGCAAGCAGGGGAGGGGCAGAGAGAGAGGGAGACACAGAATCCAAAGTAGGTGCCAGTCTTTGAGCTGTCAGCACAGAGCGTGATGTAGGGCTTGAACACACAAGCTGTGGGATCATGACCTGACCTGAAGTCAGACACTTAACTGACTGAACCACCCAGGAACCCCTCATTTTCCCCATTTTAAATCGGAAAGCAAAGTAGCAGAAAAGTGTAAGAAGGTACCACAGAAGAGCCTCTGGAGCTACAGAAAAGAAAAAGGAAAAAACAAAAACAAAATTTCCATTTTACACCAGCCTAGATTCTCTATTATAGTGAGGTTTCTGTTTAGCAATTGTCAAAAGCTTTGACATATTTAAGATCATACCTGCTCCATGGCTAGTGGCTGTTTGAAAGTGTTCTAGTCACATGGGGCACCTGGGTGGCTCAGTCAGTTAAGTGTCCAACTTCAGCTCAGGTCATGATCTCAGTTTGTGAGTTTGAGCCCCACGTCAGGCTTTGTGCTGACAGCTCAGAGCCTGGAGCCTGCTTCAGATTCTGTGTCTCCCTCTCTCTCTGCCCCTCCCCTACTCACACTCTGTCTCTTTCCCTCTCAAAAATAAACAATAAAAAAAAAAGTCTTCTAGCCACAACACACACACACACACACACACACACACACACCCCACATACAAACACTGGTAAGGAGTACAGAGGATACATCAAGGACAGGAGGCCCCAATCTTGCCCTTTGAGGTGATACATGTCACGACCATGTGCGTGGACAAGGAGTAGGAAATATTTTGCTATGCCAAATAAATGGTTCATGTTGAAAGCAATCTTTTTTTATAACTACCTGTGAGTAACAAGAAGACAACAAAACTTCAAAGTATTATTTATTAAGTTATAGTCCTCCATTCCCTCTTGAACAGATGAGGTGCAGAGGAAAGAAAACTATTCTTCTCAGTTATTTTTTAATGCTGATGGATTCCACCTAGGGGATAAGCAAATCCATCCCTGCAGCCCAGGAGGGAGTTTCTGAAGAGGATCTGCTTAATGGTCAGAGACCCTGTTACACAAGCTTCTGGCCAGCTCTATCAGCTGCAGAGACTACATGTCTACACATTGGTCTAGGCCCGCCTTAATCAATCAAAGCTGAAGGAGCTCCCATCTGAAGGAAAAAGATGCAATGTTATCTCACCATCGTCTAACAAACACACACGTTACCATGAGCCAGAGACAACAGCCCCTGCCTTGCTCGTATACTGACAGAATCTGCCTAAATAGGAATTAAAGCCCTCAAGTTATTCTTTGTTCTCCTGTGAATTTACGAAGTGATTAGGAAACACTCTCTCCCACACTGAACTCCTGTAGAAGATTCAAATATGCAGGGACAACCAAGTCACAGGATCCTATCACGATTTATCTCCATCAGCACAAACGTGGCACAATAAAAAGGGCTCTCAAAATGAAAGAAAAATATTCACAATGAGTAAATGAAAAAGTCTGAAATATTAACTGATGTTTTGTTCTAATTTTAATTATTTAGCATAAAATATCTCAATATGAAATATTCACTAACGACAACAACAAAAACCTGGAAATTTTTATTCTAGGTGACGGTTATTTTTAAAATTCTTATATTGACGTTCTGTGAGACACAAACTTTCTAAATCTCCAAAAAGGAAAATGTCAAAAATTGGCAAATTGCTTTCATAAAATGCATCTCTAATCAATGCATCTACTTTGATACTGATTTAAGGAAATAATGAATCTTGAGCAATTTTAGGTCTAAGAATCTTTTTAATCCTTCCTGTGAAAGCTGCCCTCTAGTGGTTCTACGACGGTTACACACCCTGGACCCATTACCTGAGAATTGGCGGCTTTCTCAGGGACAGGAAGGACAGTGGATTTTGCTTCCTGGAGAATTTTTGGCATGCCGTAGAAACGCCCGCTGACAAGCATCACAGTCAGCAGTTGCAAGGTGAAATTAGAGCCCAGGGATAAGAAGACCTATAAACAATCAGTATCAATGACTTCTTTAGTAGTATAAAAAAGAATTTTCAGAGAAAAATACTGACATTTGACAGGAGTCATTAGCACAACATCTCACGGTCCTTTCATACAGTTTCATCAATATATGTCTTTTCCCTCAGGTCATAAAACAAATCACAAGTACAAAGACTATGGGGTGAAGAGTGATCGAGTGTAAAAACACAAATTTGCAAATCTTCCATGTGTGTCCAAATGCCTCAAGAATGATAACAATCACAGAAGTCACATTAGTAATGGAATCATGTACCACAGGAATAAAAGAGTGCACTGGTGAACAGTCAGCATCTAAAACTCACTTTCTTCTTCTCCATCGAGTGATAATTACTATGCTAATGAGATTTACTCAAAACGGATAAGGATGTAGGTGTACTGATCATCCGAATATTTTGGATAAATAAAAATTACTAATAAAATGTATTAGATTACAAAGTTTTAAAGTTTTCGAATCTAACTAAAAAAGGGAAATTCTGAATTTAAAAATTAATGTTACTCTAAAATGGATTTTTTTTTAATTTACAAAGCATTTTCCCACAGAAACATGGTTGTTGATAATGGATAAACCTCCAAGTCATCTCATAATCTGGACTATTACTAAAAACTCTGTACATCTTTATTGAATGCAAAAATAACCATTTTTGTGGAGTCTGTTCTTCTTTTAAATATAATGTACTTAAACATACACCACAGTCCTCCAAATGTGCAAAATATGTACCCTAGTAGTTTCAAATGTTATGTAACATGAGGATAACAGATGCTTCAATCATGCAATCAATCTTCATTTTTTCAAAGTGACACTCACTGAATATGACTCATAGATCAACTGCTAAGGAAACAGAAATAAATCAATGTCCTCACTTCAAGCATGTGCCTCCCACCTCTCCTCTAGGGGTGCACCCTTTCTCCACACAGTTCACTGGCTGGGCCGTTAAGGTGGGGCATGTACATAAATCGAGGGTTAAGATTTTTTCAGTGGTCTCCTTTTCCCCTTATGCTCTAGATATAATGCATTGCTCTTTGAAGACTGGGATATTAGTTAGAAGAAGAAAATATGCCTATAACTTTTGATTCTCCAAAACTTAACTACTGATGGCCTACTGTTGACTAGAAGCCTTACTGATAACATGAACAGTCAATTAACACATATTTGATAAGTTTTCACATATTACTACTGTATTCTTGCAATAAAGCAAGCTGGAGAGAAGAAAATGTTCTTAAGAAAACCATAAGGGAAAACACATTTACAGTGCTGTACTATATTTGCTGAAACACATCTACATGTAAGTGAACCCGCACAGCTCAACTCATGTTGCTCAAGGGTCAACTGTATACCATTCATCTTTTCAAGTGAAAGGAAAAGAAGACTAACATCCTTCAAAATGTTCCAGGTACCATGCACTACAAGAGACAATCTAGGAGTTAGGCAGATCAAGGCTTTTAGTCCCTGTAATATATATCACTTATTTTGGATTTCCTACACATAGTCTGAGAATAGTTTTGTACTATCCATATGGCTTAGTAAAATAACAGAATAATCAAATCTTCACTGTGGCAGGTCTTACTGTCAAATGAAATCTCACTATAAAATAATATGAAGCTATTCCTAGAAAGGCTAAAGGAATGTCCCCTGGTGTTCATTAACAGAAATTAAAACTTGAATGCATTCACAAGGTGATATTACATAGATAGGTATAAGGAAATGTTTTGTTACATAATTTAGGCACACTGTATTTTTTTAAAAACTCTTCTAATTTGTCAGTGAGACTTAATACAATCATATTCTGGTCAAGTTCATCCATCTCCCACTTCTCCAGCTTTGCAGTCTTTATTCCAGTCTGGAAAATTTTCAGAAACAGGAAATGGAGGCTAGAAATTAATACAACAGGGTCAGGGCATCGAGTCAATTTCCCAAAGAACTACAGGAATGTTAGGAATAAGTACTGCATTAAGTGTCAGCTGCATTTAAACAAAAATACGTTATTACCAAATGGGAATATACTAAATGCATTTATAAACTGCACATGTCTCATCCAATAATTATTATGCATTTCTATGGCATTTTTTTATGGTTATATTTAAATATCTCAGTAAGATTTTAAGCTGAAAACGAGATAAGCCAGGCCTCTCCTTGAAACGGTCAGGAAACTGAAGAAATGCTACAAACCTGACTCCTCACTGGCAGCAGGTCCACTTTATATCTGGCACCGTCTTTGACCACCAGCTGCCTGTCTGAATTTTCACTAACAACTAGCTGCTCCTTTTGGTCAGAAGAGATCCGAAACCCAACAGCCACGTCTCCAAATGTTCCAGCAAGCCGGGTTACATTAATTTGGATGAATCTACTAAGGTTTTTCCCTACAAGGATTGACTGGTAATCTGAATACAGAGCAAATACTCCATGTGGGTCATCATTTGCAGAAACAGAGAACTGGGTGATGCATTTCTCTGGATCTAGTTCTGCTCCTCCCTCTACAGAAACAAGCCGGATCACATAATCTTCTTCAATCTCAGGTATATCATCTGGCAGCAGATGAACATCAAATCTCACTTCACTCTCTCCATCAGCAATAGTGAAAAATCCTTTTGTAGAAAGAAAGTCTCCAGTAATGTCAAACACACTACTTATTTCCCAGTAAACCTAAAATAAAAGGAAATAATCCAACAAAGTCACATAATTCAGTATATTGAATCAAAAGCCTTTATATTTCCCCCATAATATACAAAAACTAACTCTGAATTGTGCAGCATCATAGTCAAAGCCAGACTCTCCAAATAGTCAGTTTAGAAAGTATGGAAGAATGACATTAGCATCATGAAAGTATATGAACTCTTTCAGACTATTGTATGAAATTTGCAGGACAAGATTACAAAATCTCATTTCACTTCTAAAATAATAACATGATTTGAAGAGATAAAGCAAAGGAAAGTTAACTTTAGAATGGCAGTTCCAAAAATACATTCTAGAGTTCTGAATATGTATTTGATAGGCATTTGAATCACAGACAATACTTGAAGATAAAAAGCGAGTAGAGAATCTGATGCTTCATACTGGAATTTGTTTGGGTTCACTTTTAACAAAAAGGGAATATCTACAAGATTTCAAGAATTAAAAATTATTTTCCAAGAATTTTTGTACCCCTAACCATAAAGTTTCCACTGAGGAAGTACCAATTAATCTCCAATATGTGAAAAGAGTTAAGTTCATAAAGAAACTGCAAAGTATGTTCTGCTAGCAAACAAACAACCTTGATCTGTTAGACAAACATCCCGATGATTTACAAGAGCATCCCCAAACAGTCTATGTCAATATACATGCAAATGCAACCTCTTAAAAATCAGTTGGTAAATGAGAAAATTATACTGAGAAATAAAGCTCTAAAGAATAGATTAAGCAATTTACAAAACTCATTGAGGGACTTAAGTAGGAAAAGTTAAACATCAGAGCAAATAAGAAAATACAAAATAATTCAGTCACACCCTTCATGACTAAGTGTGAGAAAGATCTTTTCAATCTAAGTATAGCTGGGTTTAGAGAAACAGCTAGAGGTTGATGTTGGCTGGAGAACCCAAAGGTGCTGAAATGAACCTTCTCGGCTTCTCTGAAACTCATGTTACTTCTAAAATTTTTACCATAACATACAGTTTCTCTGTTCTTCACAATCACGTTTGTTAGGCAAATTGTCACACTATTTAAAAATCAAATGAGGGGCGCCTGGGTGGCGCAGTCGGTTAAGCCTCTGACTTCAGCCAGGTCCCCATCTCGCGGTCCGTGAGTTCGAGCCCCGCGTCAGGCTCTGGGCTGATGGCTCAGAGCCTGAAGCCTGTTTCCGATTCTGTGTCTCCCTCTCTCTCTGCCCCTCCCCCGTTCATGCTCTGTCTCTCTCTGTCCCAAAAATAAATAAAAAAAATAAAAATAAAAATAAAAATTAAAAAAAATCAAATGAAAAATAGTACCATAATTTCTCCAAAAATGCCCTTGACTCTTTTGACAAAGAAAGTAATGATCAGGGGCCCTTCCAGAGCTGACGGCTCTGAATAGGTCTTCTCAGATAAAGACTCAGGAGCAAACTGAACAACCCCATTTGGATCACCAAACTTCTGTATCTAAAAACAGAAAAAGATAGCAGAATGAATAATATAACAACTACAGATGAAATTACAGTACCTAACATATCAACATGCAGATAAGCTGAAGAAATGAAAGAAACACAGAAATAAGTCTTGAATATAATCTGCCTAGCTACCTGATTTTTCAAAAGCTTCTTCAGTACACTGATTGTTATCTAAAACAAGTAGGTTCTTATTCCCCAAGGGTAATGGGAGTGTCTGGAAAACTGTAATTTGTAGTGTCTCAGAAGGATAGTACTTCAATGCCTGAATTTGATTTGATTTGCCTCATGTTTGCTTCACTTTACCAGGCCTAATTGTTCAAACACTAGCCTAGATTTTGTTGTGAAAGTATTTTATAGATGTGATTAATATTTACAATTGGTTGACTTGAGTGAAAGAGATTACCCTTGATATTGTGAGTGGGCCTCATCCAATCATCTGAAGGCCTTTAGAGCAAACACTAGAGCTTCCCAGAAGAAAAGGAATTCTGTCTCAACACTGCAATTTAGGAATCCTGCTTGAGTTTCCCTTCTGCCAACCTGTCCCACAAAATTCAAACTCAAGATCACGACTGCAAGTCTTTCCTAACCTTCCTACCAGCCTGCTCTATGGACTTTGGACTTGTCAACCTTCACAAACGTGTGAGCCATTTTTTTTTTTAGTCAATCTTTCTCTCTCTTTGTTTTTCTGGAGAAGTCTGACTGATACAGACCCCAGACTATTTTCTAAGCTTAAAAAAAAAAAAGAATATCTCTCTAGATCATTTTCACAGTAGCCTTGGTCCCCAGCACTTTCTACCCCTAATGGACTAAATGGTTCATTCATATAAAATACACTAAATTCAGAGTTGATGCAACACATCATTGTGCTAATCGAACAAATAACCATTCTTTCTCCCAACAATCTGCCTTGTGACTGAGTGAATAACTTTTATGTACTTTCACAGCAAGGACACCCAATGTTTAGGATGATGTAACAAACAGCTCCTGTCTAAAAGTGCAAAAATATTTCCAAAACACCGAATTTTCTCAGGGAGCAAAATAAGTATTTATCACACTACATGAAGGCCACTTAAAAAGTAACTACCAATAATCAAGCTATATAATGAACTAATATAATAACCAGAAAGTCTGGTCCATAGGAATTATTCTGACTTCATCTGGTTTTATGACTTTCGATACATCTTAAGCCCATGGAGTTTCAATAAATATAAAATGCATTTTTTGATAAATTCATTAAATCCAAAATTCTGTGGGAAAAATAAAGTTGGACTTACTGTTATAGTAATATCTTTAGATCTGGAGTCTAATTTAGCTTCTCCTTTCACAAGTTCAAGTTTAATAATGAAAATCTCTTCAACTTCAATGTCTTCATGAGGATAGATTGTCAGAGTGATGGTTCTCACACCACCTTCTCCCTCTCCAAAATAGAAGGATCCACTCACTGGGTCTGCAATGTCTCTGTTCTGTGGTGGTAAAGCTTCTTGAGAATTGGGTCCTAATATCTCCCAGTTCACCTGAAGGGTATTGTGTTTTTAATAGAGATGACCAATTTCAAGTTTTTTATTTATTTCTTTATTTTAAAAATTTTTAAAAAGTAATCTCTACACTCAATGAGGAGCTCAAACTCACAACCGTGAGATCAAGAATGGCATAATCTACTGACTAAGCCAACCAGGTGCCCCAGAGATAATCAATTTTAAACAAAGAATTACTTTGCAGGGTATGTAGTATTAGAAACAAATATATCTATGTATGAAAATTATTCTATGATATCTCCAGCAAATTCCTCATGTCTTTTAAAAAATACTAATATTTGAGGGGCATCTGGGTGGCTCAATCAGTTACACGTCCAACTTTGGCTCTGGTCATGATCTCATGGCTCTTGAGTTCAAGCTCCACGCAGGGCTCTGTGTTGACAATTCAGGGCCAGGAGCCTGCTTAGGATTCTATTTCCCTCTCTCTCTCTCTCTGCCCCTCCCCTGCTCACACTCTGTCTCTGTCTCTCTCTTTCAAAACTAAACATTGAAAAACAATTTTTTAATTAAAAGTTAAAAAAATAAAAATACCAATATTTGCAAATATAAACTACCTAATTGCAGGATATAAGTTTTCAGGGATAACAATGTATATGCTTACTAAGTAAAGAAAAATATGAATACCTGGTCATTTGTCATCACCACAGGATAACAAAAATATAAAAGCATGTATTTTAAATATATATTTTAGAGAAATAAAAACTTAAATAGTATGAATACAACACTGTCTTGCTGTATGCACAGGTTCTGTCAACCAAAACCCATTTGAATAAGATAATAAAACCATGTGAAAAATCTTATGGGTGTGTAACTTCTTTTAAATACACCTAAATAAATTCCTAGTGTAAAACAAACACAACTTTTCTTAAATTGTTATAAAAAACAAAATTATATTCTAAATGCCTTTTTAAATATTTCTATAATATAAACTCATATACTTTTCATATCTGCAAGGAAAGAAAATTGGGAATTTCTCTTTGCTTCTTTCCTCTTTCCGCAGCACTGGGCATGCAGCTGGCCACTGCCTCTTTCTGGCAATGCTGCATCCTGTCTTCAGTGGCCTCCATGATACACACCTTCCCAGTTTTCCTCCGCCTCTACATCTCAGGTTTCTTAGCTGGCTCTCTTTCCTCAGAGAGTTCACTGCCGGCAGCTGGGGACTTCAGGCTGTCTCCTTCACGTCCCTATCTACGCACCTTAGGCCACATAGTTTCAAATGCCTCCACACGTCAGCAGCTTCTCCCCTCCCCGCAACTGCAACCCATACTTACACATGCCCCTGCCTGCCCGACCCTGCACTGGGACGTCCGGTATCAATCTCCAATTAACATGGCCAAAACAGAACTCTTGGTTTTCTGCCAAGCTTCTGCATCTCAGTAAACAGCACTACAATTGAAACAGCTGCTCAACTGAAATTGCAGCAGTTATTCTTCATTCCGCCTTCCCTCAGCCTCCACTAATCTAGTGTTTTCTCCAAAACATACTCAGTATGTATTCACTCCTCACCATCCCATCTCCACCCGTCTGAGCCACTGTCATCTTGACCCTGGACGACACAGGGCAAGAGCCTCCTAACTAACCTCCCTGCTTCTACTCTGGCTTCTTGACCTTTCATTTTCCTTAGAACAGTCAAAAGGGAGCTACTTAAAATGTCAATCCAGGGACATCAACACCATCCCCCCACTTCAAACTCTCTAATGGTATCCTGTTTGCACTTAGAATGCTCTTTAGTCTGGCTAAGGAGGGTCGCTGTGATCAAACACCTCTCGACCTCTCTGATCTACCTTGTGCTGCTACCCCCGACCACCCAAGCCCGCTACCACATGGAACTCTCCGTACCTCAAACATGCCAGGCTTGTAGATACACACTTATTCCTTCTCCCCAAATGTTCATCCCTCTAACAATTACGTGACCATCTCTTTCTCAGCATCCAGTGTTCAGCTTAAATATCACGTCACCATCTAATCTAGAGTAGTAAACAACTCTAAGTCTAGAGTAGTAGAGTAGTCAATCTAGAGGTAACTGACGATTGTGTTTCTCAATTTTACATCCCTGCAGAGCACTTAAGTGCTATCACATAATTTTCTTTTTGTTTATTGCTCTGAAAACTCTAAGAGAACAGAGACGAGGTCTGTCTAGGTCACCAGTGTATTCTCAGTGCCCAGAAGAGGACCTGGAACATGGAAAGCACTCAACAAGTACTTGAACTAATGCGTTTTATAAGAATTCTTCATTTTATTTCTAACTTGCTCTCGAGAGATTCTGATGACAGCTTGTCTCATACATTTTTATGGACTTATAGGACCTGGAAGCCACTTTACCCCTATTAGGTAATTAATAAATATTATTGCAAATACATAAACGGATATATTTGAATAGTAAGAAAATCCAGCTCCATACTCAAGCTATCATTTTTCAAACCATGGGAAGAAGAACTCTACCTGAATCTCTCCCAAGAGTCCTCCAGCCCGCTCCAGCAGCAAGGATAAAATCATTGTGGAATGGGGATTAGGAACAGAAATGTTGCTTTCATTAAGAAATCTTATAACGCCAAACGGAGGGTCACTCTTGGCAATTGTGATTCTGCTCACTAGGTGGCGCCCAAGGACCGCTCCTCCAGTCGCTCCAATGAGCAAAATTTCAACCGGCTCTGCAAATTCACTGCATAGCAAGAAGGAGCAATTCTGAGTTTAAACATATTAAAATGCTTCTAAAACCCAAATAACTAGTCATTTTCCAAATTGGTCATACATATTCAAGGCACAGCATTCATACACCAGTGGTACGAAGAGGGTGCTTAGCTAAAAGCATGAATGATCAACTTCAATATTACATAACCTGCAATAGTTATTAGACGTTCTTCCTCTCTTTTGAATTGCTTAATGCATTAAGGAAGTGAATTGCAGGATGCTTCTACATTCTGATTAGACTTTTCAAATCTAAAAGAACAAAAATTTATTGTTTCCCTCTATATGCAAAAAGTGACAAAGACAATCCTAATGGTCTCCTGATCCCTTCTTCCCTACCCCAGCCCCCATAAAAGTTTCTCATGAATTTCTCAATTGGCACATGTATAACCTAAAATCCTGTTATCAGTGCAAAACATGGGTAAAGACTGGAACACAAAAATCCTGCTTTACATATGCCCAAAGTATTTCCAACATTACTAAACAGTATTACCTTTCATTATCATCAATGATGGAGACATTTATAAAACTTAAATTCTGTCCATGCTGAAAGGTGATTGAACTGCCATGCAGTATATAATCCACACCAGCAGGAACTGTAGAGGAACTCCGAGAGATGAAATCAGCAGTCACACGGCCATAAGTCCCCTGCAGCCTCACCACTGGAATCATAATCACTCCAACATCCTCCTCCACTATGGCAGGAATATGTAATTAACTGGTATGCCAGACAAAACCACTATCTTTTATAAGACTCAGTCAAATTAAACACAGCAATTAAATATAATAGTACAGTTGTGCAAGCCCTCAATGTTTCCATAGTTCATTTATCATTTAAAAAATATTAGTGAAAATTTCAAGACATTTTTTATGAGAAATGCAGTTTGTCATAAGTTAAAAATTATAGTGAGCAGTGTAGTTAGAATTGAAATAACCTATTTAATCATTAGCACAGGAATTCTTCCTCTGTGTGCTACATACAAATAAATGATGCTTGCTTTCCAAGACAATGCTAGATGAATATGAAAAACCCTTAGACAATGCTAGATGAACGTGAAAAACCCTTAAAATATGTGTACTCAAAGGAAAGTATTCTGGACTGCTGCTACATTTAGTTGAAATCTATGTAATATAAATAACTGTGGTTAATGTTAATTATATCATATGAATGTTTTAGAAGTCCACATGTAAATATAATTCTATTACTTCTTTAGTTCCGATGAAATATATTTGAGAATGTGAAAATGTATCCTCAAAGTTTAATTTCAACTTAGAAATTCTTTTCAAAAATTTACTTCCTCTTAAGCTATGACAACCTCTGTAAATTAAAATGTCATTTAATAGTTTGCACTAGCTATGTTTACATTAGCCAACAGTTCATGTTAGCTATAGCTAAATAGTGCTGAATTTACACTGTAGTTATAAGTATGCATTGCTCCAAAGACAACAAATCAAACAGAAATCACTGAACACAAAAATTCTAAGTGATTTATTTATTTATTTCTTGGTATAAAACTGAAGCATGACTTTTATTAACTGTAGACTGAAGTTCACAAAAGAGTGATGTCTTCCATATCCGTAAAGTCGATATTAATCAATTGCAAAATGATTTCCGATGAGCTTTAAAAATGGGTACATAACCAATGAATTTGATGGAGGCAATGAAGTCAAAAAGTTAATTGCAGCAAGAAGATAACATGATTATTTTGAAAGGCATGTTCATATTCTACCTTTAAATAAAATAAAAAAGCAGCCCCTTTTTCCCAAGGAGGGATTACAGCCATATATCATGCATTCTGCTTCTAGGGGGGGTGGGGAACAGGCAATAGTAGGTGGCTGCTGTTAGGAACTGTCACAAGAAAGTACGAGTAGGTGCCCAGATACCACCTGCATTGTATCTGCAGTCCAGTAAAACGGTCATTTCAAAGCTGATTATTTATTAGAAACTGAATATTCACTGATTTCTAATCACAGAGGAAATGATTTCATAAATGAGAAAGATACTTTATGAAGATGACTGAAATCTAAACATTGCAATAATCCTAAGGTTCAATGGGTTTTCTAAAGCCTCGTTCCTTACCATTCAGCTTTGCCACACATGAGTAAGGTTCATACTGCCCAAAGATAACTCAAAATATATTTTACAAATAAAATATATAAATATATGTAAATACATATAAAGGTGTACATGTAGGGGCACCTGGGTGGCTCAGTCGATTAAGCATCCAATTCTTGATTTCGGCTCAGGTCATGGATCTCACAGTTCACGAGACTGAGCCCCGCTCAGGTTCTATGCTGACAGGGTGGGGCCTGCTTGGGAATTCTCTCTCTCTGCCCTTCCCCTACTCCCATCGTCTGTCTGTCTATCTCTCTCTCTCTCTCTCGAAATAAATAAATTTAAAAAACCTTTTTGAAAAAAGAAAGCGGCAAATTAATAAGATTACTGAAAACTTACCTTCAAAGGCAGTGTATCTTGGGTCAAATTCAATGACACCCTCTACATTATCATTTTTCATTATTATGATTCGAATAATGGAGATGTTTCCTATTTCAGGAGGTTGATCTATCTGAAGTCCATTTTCTTGAATGGTAAAATCATACCCGCTTGCGAAGTCATAAAAAAAATAATTAAAGAAAAGGAGTAAATAATTGTTCATTGAAATGCCCTCTTAGCTCCTATAACTTAGTCCTATTAAGTGTTCTTATATTTTTAAAGATCCCAACACTAAAATATTTCTTTTTCCTGAAATGATGTCTGAAACAGACTTCTGTGCTGCTCCCAATTATCACTGCCTGCATGAAACCTAAACCAATATAAAGTTATTAAACGAGAAAAAGACTATTGGGAAATTGGGAAAAAGTTGTAAAATGAACCTCTGGGTGACGAATGCATTGATAAACTCATCCAACAGTGATGGGCCAAGGAAGAGGATGTACATGAAACTGTAGTGCACTCTGAGACAGGAAACCAGCTGGGCCACAGCCACAGTGTCAGGATGAAAGGGTTACTTTAAAATTTTTTTATGTTTATTTACATTTTGAAAAAGAGAGAGAACAAGCGAGTGCATTTGTATGCGGGGAGGAACAGAGAGAGAGGAAGAGAGAGAATCTCAAGCATGCTCTGTGCTATCAGCCCAGGGCCCAATGAGACTGCAGAGCTCAACATGGGGCTCATTGCCACAAACCATGAGATAATGACCTGAGCCAAAATCAAGACTTAACTGACTGAGTCACCCAGGCTCCCCTAAAAGGGTGACCTTAACTTTTTTTAATGTTTATTCATTTTTGAGAGAGAGAGAGACAGAGCACGAGCAGGAAGGGGCAGAGAAAGAAGGAGATACAGAATCCGAAGCAGGCTCCAGGCTCTGAGCTGTTAGCACAGAGCCCGACACAGGGCTTGAACTCACAGACTGAGAGATCATGACCTGAGCCGAAGTTGGACACTTGACCGACTGAGCCACCCAGGTATCCCTGAAAGGGTTACTTTAAGGAAAAAAAGGGTATCATGCCACTAAAGAAATTTCAAGCTATAAGAAAATATCTCTGTGGACACCAACTGCAATCAATGCCTCTATTCTTTAATACACATGGTAGTTCACTTGGCTAATGACATATTTCTGCTGAGGAAGTCACCTTTTTTTTTTTTTGATTGATGTTTTTCCCCATGAAGGTAAGTTGTGACCTCCAGAGTTTAATATCACTTTAATTCCTGAAGCTAAAAAATGTCACAAAACCATTTCAGTCTTTTCTTCAATTCTCAAATTCTATTTGCCTGGTGTTTTTATGCTACATAGTTTCAAAAGGTTGAAAGGTGATTAATAAGATTATTTGTAAGGCAACATTAGAAAACTGGGGATTAAACTATTAAATAAGAGTCAATGTTAACAGTTGTCTGAGATGGCCTGTAGATGACCTGATTCCCTTAATCCCAAAGAAGTAAATTTTCTAGCAACTAGGCAAAATGAGATCATACAACTTTGCTTTTTCAAATCAAAGGAAACCTAGAAATTCACCTAGAAGGAAAAACTTGGTTTTCTCAGAATTAAACTTAAGCAGGAATTGCTTTTTAAGGCCAAGTCATAGTTAGCCAATAACACAGATGTTATCTCCACACTTAATGAGTTAATTTGACTAAATTTCACTTACTTAATGAAAACAGCGAGCAGCTCAAATTTTAACACATTTAATGTAAGCTAAAATTCATTCCCATTGTCGGTTTTCCTTTTTTCAGATGGCCAGGAAGATGGTGGACATTCAGACTAAGGATGCCTACCAAAAGCATGTAACCACTTTCAAAGTAAGAAGAGGGTCCTGCTTGGATAAACTGGCAAGGACACGCTCCTGTGATACTGCAAAAACATTGGTCTGGGCTTCAAGATGCCCAAGGAGGCCGTTGAAGGCACCCATTTGACAAAAATGCCCCTTTCCTGGTAATGTCTCCATCCAAGGGCAGATTCTGTCTGGTGTGGTGACCAAGATGAAGAAGGAGAGGACCACTGTCATCCACTGAGCCTCCCTCCACTACATTCAAGAGTAGAACTACTTTGAGAAATGCTTTAAGAACTTGTCTGTGCACCTCTCCCCATGCTTCAGGGATGTCCAGATCAGTGACATTGTCACAGTGGGTGCATGCCAGCCCCTGAGCCAGACTTGCACTCAACAGGTTCAAAGTCATGAAGGCTGCTAGCACCAGGAAGCCATTCCTTGAGTTCTGATATTAGACATCTGTCCACACCCCTGAAGAAAATAAAGTAATTTTCCAGTAAAAAAAAATTAATTACCATTGCCAGACACAGAATCATTTCTGGGAAATTTAAGGCTTGAAGTGTACACATATCCACAGTATTTTTTTCCAAGTGGAATGATATATACTCTACCTAAGTCACACAGTGAAAAATTTTAGCTGGAAACAGCTTTTAAAGCATGGTATGCATATAACAGATGCAAAAACATATTTATGCACAAGAAAAATTCCTTTGAGACTCATAAATGTAGGGGCGCCTGGGAGGCTCAGTCCATTGAGCATCTCACTTGATTTCAGCTCAGGTCATGATCTCAGGGTTTGTGAGTTCAAGCCCCACGCCGGGCTGTGCTGACAGTGCAGAGCCTGCTTGGGATTCAATCTCTCTCTCTCAAGATAAATAAATAAACATTTAAAAAACTTACATAAATGCAAACATTATTCTAGTTGCAGGTTTTGTGTAGTCTGTCAGAGCAGACATACTCCCTGGGCTACTACAGCATGCGTAAGGAGTTTCTGTCCTTGTTCATCAAGTCTGCTCCCACCAAATCAGGGAGTGAGACAGGCTCAGTATGGTTAATTCTTAATCTTCAATAAAATCCTGGTGCACCCCTAACAACTATCTTTGACTCAAATTTTTCCCCAGTTAGAAACTGCTGATGGGCAAGCAACCACCTCCTTCCCCCACGGAAGATAACACGGCCTTCAGAGATACCAAGGAAAGAAATCTCTCATTCAGTCCTTTCACAGGTGTAGAGATAGAGGTTACCAAATTATTACAAGCCCATGCCATGTTCAATTCCCTGACTACCCAGAGTGAATTCTCACAAGAAAAACAACATACTTTCAACTTTAGGAGAAAAATAATACTTTAGAACACTATATAATTAACATCCTTTATCATAATTTCCCTTCTATGTCCTGTCCCACTGTCACATAAATCTGAAAAAGAACAAGTTCAGTATTAATCCCCACAACAAATATTCTTCTCCCTCTCTCTTTTTTTGTTTGCTTTTTCCCAATTTTCTTTACCTTCCCAGGAGTTCCACCTTTGTAATTACTAGAGAAAATTCCTCTGGGCCTTCTGGAAGACCATCATCAAGTATTTCAATCGGCACACTTTTTGCCATCTCCTCTGCTTCAAAGAGCAGCTCCCCCACCGCAGGGATAAAATCCAAGCCTGCCTCTGCTGTCCCACTCACGGTCTCATACCAGAGTCTCACAGGACCCAATGATCCACCTGAACGGATGACTGTGATGTTCACCTATGCAAGAAGCAGTTTTTATTTAATTTGGATGTTTTATCTACCAGACAATACTTAATTTTTATCATTTCTAACTAATTTTCTATGTTTATCAGGGTTATGTTAAGATTGTAAATAAATATATAAAAGTTTATAAATTATATGTTAAAATAATGATATTAGCAAATTAGTTTGTGAAAACTATGGCAAATGAACAAGGAAATACTTCGTCAAGATCACTCACACTATAACTTGCTACATTAACTCTTAATATTTAAATTAAAGCTTAATCAAGCTTGCCAAAAAAAATCACTCACTCACAAAAAAATAGAAACTAAAATGGTATTTAAGATTTTAAGCATTTTACACTCTACCCTTTTGGCTTCCTCTGACACTCGAAGTTGCTCATGTGAAAAGGAGAATCGGCCATAGGGAAAGTCACTGGCCACCACTGTGATACCAGCAGTGCTGCGGGATTCACTTAGTATCCCCCCTTCACTGACCCCAGTGAGCTGAAACTCATAGAAGCTCTTCTCCTCAGGAATGTCATCATTCAAAGCCTAAAGAAGGACAGAAAGAGACGTTATCAGTAGGATCTATAACATTTAAAGAAAAATGCCTATCATGTAAACAACAACAACAAACTCAGGGATATCAACAACCCCCAACCACCCCACCCCCCAACACACACAGAACAAAGGGAATAATAGAAACGAGTAATATTGATTGATACCTGTATTATTACAACTGCTGCAGACTGTCCATCTCGCAACGTCAGTTTCCCTGATATTTCAGCAAATTCTCCCACAGAAGGAGGGAATATCCTCCAGTACACAGTGACCTCCCCCCAAATCGCTGAACCACGAATGAGGCTATAATATACAAAGGTAAAATCAGTACGATTTTGTTGAAATAATTTTTCCTAAATATATTTCCTAAATATTTTCTGTGTCTTTCAACAACAATACAGACAAAACCTGTATTCTTTTAAAGGGATTTAAAAGAAAATATTTATAGACTTTTCATGTAATACACAAGGGACAAAATATGAATAGTTTACCACAGCTCTCTTAAAAAACAGCACTTGATACAAAGAACACTAGAGGAAAACTATGAAAAAGATAAAGTATTAACCCAAATTCGGTTTTTTCATTGATAGCTGTCCCTCTCTTCATGAGAAAATTTGTAATAAAGAAAACTGCCTATGATCATACTACTTTAATAGGCCCTAATTATATATAGGGCCTAATTTTAGAACACTTAGAATCATAAAATGTTTGATCCAGAGGATTTCAAAGGAATGATTTTGTATCTAAGACACGAGCTTACAGACAGGAAGTAACTCTTATTTGACACGGTGAGTGACAGAACAGGGTGAAAGCATCAGATCTCCTGATGTTAAGTGAAGGTGCTTTCCTTGTCATAGGTTGTGCAAATCACCCAAGTAGCAGTCATGATCATTAGATGTCAAGATTTGTGAATATGCAACCGTATGATCAATACATATCTGTTGAAGAAACTTTTCCTAAATATTCTTCATGATCTAACTTCAAGATAGGTCAGGATAGGTCTTTAATTTTTAGCAAAACTTTTTTCTACTTTCCATACGATGTTACTAAAATATAAAATGATGATGTCTGAAGAATATGTATGTGATGAAAACAATGCACTTACATAAAAATGCTAAGGATTTTAATTTTTTTTTTCAACGTTTATTTATTTTTGGGACAGAGAGAGACAGAGCATGAACGGGGGAGGGGCAGAGAGAGAGGGAGACACAGAATCGGAAGCAGGCTCCAGGCTCTGAGCCATCAGCCCAGAGCCTGACGCGGGGCTCGAACTCACAGACCGCGAGATCGTGACCTGGCTGAAGTCGGACACTTAACTGACTGCGCCACCCAGGCGCCCCAATGCTAAGGATTTTAAATAAAAGTTCAAAATCTCCACCTAAGCAAAGAAAAAGCATGAAGCCCATACCTGATGATAGCAGTACCATTATATTTTCCTGAGGGTTCCCCAATGAGGACATGCTTAGATGATGGAGCAATCCCAACTTCTCCTGATGTTCCCTTATCTCCCCGAATGATTATTGATGCACTACCTGAGTTGAAGATGATACATAACATGAATGAAACAAACATATGTATTCACTTATTATACGCCTGGCAAAATTCTCAGCACTTTACATATATACTAATCCTGTGAGTCAATGGTCATGGAAATCATATGAACTAGGTGCTAACATTATCCTCATTTTCCCAATGAAATTATTTAAGCGCATTGAGGCACTCAAGACAGTGAGGCAAAAAACTTGCCCCAAATCATATTTTAATGAAAGGGTGCAGGAGAAAGTGGGCAATAATTCCACTATCACTCTCATAATAAGAGAGTACTCTTCCACCATTTGCATTAATTTACTTCTGCAATGACCATTTTGCAGTTCACTAAAACTGGCTATGTGGCAAAAGTAAGAATTCTTGGGGTAGTTTTTAGTTTTAATTTTCTGACTCCGCTATTTGCTTACAAGCATTTATAAAAAGCGAGCTAAATAATAGAAAGAAAAATTATAAGAAGTAATATGAGTATTCATATTATAGTTTAGCACTAACTTGAAGGAAAATGTTTCCAGAAGCTAATAATAGGGTTTTATGAAACAAAGGACTGAGTAACTATACTCTCACTTTCTTTGGCAATGGATTAATAAAACTAAGAGTGGTCCGTCATGTCCAAGTATGCCACAATTCGAAATATATTTTTTATATTAATAAATTATTCATCCTGAACCATAGGTATATTCTTAGTCTTATGTCTAGTTAGTCTATATGACATCAGTCTGACATCTAATGTGACGTAGACAACTGAGCTAACTTAAGATGTATGGAAGAATATGGTGTAATCATATGATTCCCTCAGAAGTTTGTTGGAAAGTACTCTAGAGAAAAATGAGAAAAGAACTACCTTAAGTACATACAGTGATATTCTCTACAATTTTGAGAATCTCTTTGGCCTGGAATTCTGCTTTTTTGGCCACAGACCAACTCCATAGGATGGAGCTACTGATGTTAAAAAAGGGCACGTATGTCACTAAGCTTTCATATCAAAGTTGCTGGGCCATTTTTTAATGGTTATTATTGTCTGTACCACAATGCAACCATTTTAGGACCATTAACCCTTTCTCTTCAGATAGGAAACAAATTTTCATAAGGACCAGAGACAAATGAGAATTACGATGCCTATTTCTGAAATGTCAAAATATTGAAGTAATCACTTTCAGATGAAAATAGACATAGCTAGCCTGAAACAGACATAATATGCTAAGTTTTAAAATAATATTTTATTATAAAAGCCATATGTGACAATTATAAATGTGTAGAAAATATAGGTAATCAAATCACACTATCAACATTTCAAGTAAGTAATTCCAAACACACTTATAACATGCACGTGAAAAAATGGGATAACTCTGAACATGTTATGAAGCCTGCTATAACACAGCAATTATCCACGTAACTAAGTGTTTTTAATGTTTAATGTAATTAAAGCTTTTTCAGCTATATCCTTTTGAATACTTATATGGTACTCTGTCATATTGAACCAGTCTCCTATTCATGGACGTTTTAGGAAGCTTCCATATTTTACTTTACAAACATCACAACAACAAACATCTTTTAAAAAATCACAGAGCTAAGTACTGTAAAATCTTTGATATATAACTTTACCAATTCCAATACCAATCAGGTATTAGAATTTCACTTTTAAAAACTCTTTGGCTGGGGCCTCTGGGTGGCGCAGTCGGTTAGGCGTCCGACTTCAGCCAGGTCACGATCTCGCGGTCTGGGAGTTCGAGCCCCGCGTCAGGCTCTGGGCTGATGGCTCAGAGCCTGGAGCCTGTTTCCGATTCTGTGTCTCCCTCTCTCTCTGCCCCTCCCCTGTTCATGCTCTGTCTCTCTCTGTCCCAAAAATAAATAAACGTTGGGAAAAAAAAAAACTCTTTGGCTGTCATACAAGTGGGTTAGCTTATGTTTCAGCAAGCATTTTAGTAATTATAAAACCTAACTTTGTAACTACTCATTATTTGGTTATATTTTCCTGAGTATCTGCTTTCTAATTTCCAAACATGTGAATTTCTCTTACCTTTCACTGGAGATATTTCTACTTCATCAGTTGGTATCAACTGAATGGTAAAACGCCTGTCCTCCTCCAACACAGTATCATGAAGCGTGTGCAACACAATGGTCTTTTCAGACTCTGTCTACATCAAATGAGAAGAATAATAAATTTTCTGGATTGATAAAAGCCAAATTTTGAGTGTTCTCATTAGCAGAATAATGTTTATGCCCATAAGTATTTTTTCAAGTGTCTTTTTGTACCTTAGAATTATGAGTTGCTTCTAGAAAAATTACTATATAAAAATTAGCTCTGACCAAAAATCCCATGTAAGTTTTTAATTGGAAAGAAGGGGGAAAATTAACATAACCTCTAAACTGTCTAAACATTGATGAGACTTGGGATCAAATAAGAGTTACAGAATGGGTGGAAATGGGGATAACTCCCAGATGTCCAGCTTGGTTGATGGGTTTTACCCTCAGTCAGGAGAGGAAACGTTGAGGGATGGAGGCAGTGTCTGAAATTAAGTTAGATTTTAGACATCAGGTATGTGTGTGATTTTCCTCCAAAGTGCCTATGATCTCAAATAAATTCCACACATAGTATATACTATCATACGAATTCATAAGCAGTACTATGGAAAAAAACAAACACAAGTTTGAGAAAAACTACAGGAGTCCTGATGCTGACGATACCTCATCAAAAAGAAGCGTCCCATTCAAAGGCCTGAGATCATTTTTAGCTGCCTCATCTATGGTCCACTGAAGTCGAACAGCTCCTTTTCCTCCTAGGGACCGGACAACTGTCAAGGTCACATATGAATCAGGGTCATCAGACAAAAGAGATTCATCAACCATTACCTAAAAGAAAGAAAATCCAGTAAGGTAAAAAAAGAAAGGAGCAGGAAAAATAATCTTATTTCTATTTGCAAAGACTGAAACTTTTCAATTCAGAACTCTGTTCATGGCATGTTACAATCATGTGGCAGAAAAAAAATACTTCACCAAACCCCATTTCCTTTTTGTCCTAGACACTCTGCTACTTGGCATCTCCTTGCCTTTCCTCATCTCCTAGCAATTAGGTAGAGCATGTGACTAAATTCTGGCCAACAGTAACACGTGGGAAGTGAAGTACGTTCCTAACAGTCTGCATCAACTTCCCACAAAACATTCCACATTCCTTTTTTCTCCATGTGCTGGGTGAGTAGTGAGGACTCCCAGGAACCAGGACAGAGTCAAGAAGGAAAGAAGTGGGTGCCTGAGACGCCAGTTGGACAAGAGGTGTCCCTAAGACCCCACGAGGACCATGGATGTAGGGCTTCTGAAGGAAGAAAACAATAAACTCTTATTATCTTAAGGAAGTAAGATTTAGGGGTTCTTTGTTAATGGAGTCAGGCTCCCCAGACAATACAGACTGCAAGTGTCCTCCTAATTATCTGCAGTTTGCCAATTTTAGGAAGTCCAAATTTATTTGTTTTATTTTGGTTTTTTTAAATTTATTTTCAAGTTACTTAACATACAGTGTAGTCTTGGCTTCAGGAGTAAGTCCAAATTTAAAAGAGGTTTTTATTAACCTGACAGAAATAGAGAAGGAAATTCAATACATTAATTTACCTGTACTATTTATTTTCTACACAAGTTCCTTATTAAGAGAGCTGGTTCAACTGAATTGCATATACTGACTGGGGAAGCAAAGTCCAAACTAAGCCTATAATATCCACCTGTTATGTAAATACAATAATATAAAACAATGCTTTCCATTTTCAAGACAGATACCTAAGTGCCCAACACAAATTTGTTTTGCTTTTTTTTTTCATGAGATTTGGTAATGGTTCCAAGAGCAGAGCTTTAGTGCTAACTAATATTTATTGAGCTTCTAGTATATGTCAATTCCGGCATATACATTATCTTATTTAAGCTTCACAGAAGCTCTAAGAAATCTGGGGGTTGGATATATGCACATATATGGAAAAGAGAAGCCTTCTCTTCTGGTTCAGATGTTCTGACTCCATAGCCAGTGCTATTCATGCCACCCCTCAGATAATAGAAATATTAAATAAGAACCAAAGTGAAAAAGAAGATACCCATTATAAACTTATCATTCATATATAAGTCCTTTTTCTTTCCATAGATAACAACATTGTAGCTTCGGTTTCACAAGGAGATTTCTTGAGCCTGTGCTATTGCCAGTGCTTTGGTATACTTACCATATTGCCCTCATGAGCAGCTTATTTGTTCTGACAGATTTATATTAATAAACTTTCCTCAATATTGTTGACTTCTAAATCTAATCTGTCATCAAATAATGCTAACAAAATGTTCACTATATGCACAATACTGTGTATCTTAGATACATGTTAAAACAAAAAATTTTGTGTTATCAAGAGCCTTTGGCAGTAAGAAACACAATATAAAAAAGTAACCACAAAGGGCTGAAAAACAAGCTGCTGCTGATACTACTAATTATAAAAATAGCAATTGACACCTACTAAGTGTAAGACCCAGTTGTAAGTGCTTTACATATATCAACTCATTTGTTCCTCACAGCAAGGCTTATGAGAAATAACACAGTAGGAATTGGGTGACCTCACTCTCACTTTTAGATTGCAAGACAAATTGGAAACTTGAGGTTACTACAGTAAGATATGAGTTCTCAGGCCAAGGGTGCACTAAAGTTTACAACAGTAGTTAAGATAAAATAAATGAAAGTTATTTATGAATAGTCATGTAAGTCTTCATTTTCCCTAACAGTGACAGAAACTTATACACATACCGTCTAATGCCTAGGAGTCCAAAAGCATGACAAAGTTAAAAGCAACATTTATGTTAAGGTTTTACCACTAAAGATTTGAATGAAACCCTGAACCTTTTATCCAAACTCAGAAGTTAACTGACATTTTATAAAAACTGAATTATATTTATATCAATTAAAATATTTCTTTTCACATATGCAAAGAAAAAAAGCATAGATGAAAATAAAAAAATATGAATGATGTCCGTATCTTAGGTTAATAACATTATGGATGCTTTTTACTCTCTTCTTTATACTAATAGTATTATGTTTTCCAGACTTTTCATTTTGCTCAGGAAACATTCACAGCCACTCTTGTGACTCTACCACTCCTTACAAACACTTAATTCTGCTTATTCATTTCCCAAGAAAGAGAGACTCATAAGGCTATAGCCGAAGTGTGTGTGTCCTGTCCCTCTCATGGTTCCCATTCTCTTATGAAATTAAAACTTCAATGATGGGGGCGCCTGGGTGGCTCAGTCGGTTCAGCGGCCGACTTTGGCTCAGGTAATGATTTCAAGGTCCGTGAGTTCGAGCCCCGGGTCGGGCCCTGTGCTGGCAGCTCAGACAGAGCCTGGAGCCTGTTTCATATTCTGTGTCTCCCTCTCTCTGACCCTCCCCCGTTCATGCTCTGTCTCTCTTGGTCTCAAAAATAAATAAATGTTAAAAAAAAAAAAAAAACTTCAATGATGTAATCATTAGGTAATTATTAGGATATATTTAAAGTTTGGAGCATCTGGGAAGCCCAGCCTTAATGGGCAAGTTATAAGTCTAGCCTTTCATCCACAAAATAGTAAAGACAATGAGCATTGGGAGCAATCTGTTTATTATTTAAAATGATCTATTATGAATTACTAATTATCTATAAGTGGTCAAATAAAGGGAAAGGTGACCTATAGACCAAGAAAACTTGTGTATATCAGAATTATCTAAATATATGATTATTTCATCTTGGAATTTCCTTTGAAAGACAGCCTTTAAAATGGTGATATAAAATCATGTACTAATTGTGATACAGTTTTAACAATTTTTTAATATTTAAGATGTAGAGATAATTTAGCATTAGTCCCCAAATCTGGCTTTATAAATGGTTAAGTTTTTTTCTCCCTTAGCAATTAAACCGATAATAGTAACTGGCTTCCCTCTTCCAGGTCCTGAAAGTAGACAACCAAAGGGAAGTAAGAGGGAGGAGAGAACAAATACAAAGAAACATTTCAGCTGGGTTGACTGTGGTGTTTGTTCAATATGAGACTGAGTACCAGAAGGGAAGGTAAAGTAAATCCCTCTGTGTTTTGTTCAATATGAGACTGAGTACCAAAAGGGAAGGTAAAGTAAATCCCTCCCCAACTAAATGTATCCTAGGATGTAACACTTAGATCCACGATAAAATCTTGCCTCGTGACCAGGATGGTGGTCTGGTAGCAAGACAGGCTGAGAACAAAACGTATGGACAAAAACTGACTCTTGGTCTACGATACCCAATAAGTAAGATTTTTTTTCCCCCTTTGTAATTGTCTGATCTTAGATGACTCGTTACTGTCAAACACAGATTAGAGGACTGACCCTTAATTCAACAGCCAACTTCAAGGACTCTTGAGCAGAAAATCATGAGTGAGAGGTAAAAGTTTTTTTAAAAATGAAAGATATCTTTCTTTTAAATCTACAAAAATAATTAGCTTAGGGGAAGGCACCCTCCCCCTGGTATTTAACTTACAGTCTTTTCTTCAAATCCAAATACTCCAAATGGGGAGTCATTTTGCGGAATAACAACAGTTACCACAACGTCATCGCCAAGTCTGCCACCTCCAGCCACCCTGATTAAGGAAATAGTGAACGTCTCCATGAGTTCAAGTTCAGCATCATCAATTATGGTAATTTCTATCATTGCAGTAACCTACAAAAGAAAAGGGAGAAAGAAGGAAAAGGAGGGAGAGAAAGAAGGGAGGGAACAAGGGAAGGAGGGAGGGTAAGAGGCAAGGAGGATATAATATAATAGCAATTTTTGATCACATATATTTAAACTTTTAGTTGACAGAAATATAATACAAAAATATAGTATTTTTTAGCCTGTTATGTTCATAATACTATTTTAAAATTATACATACTATTTAGTATTTCAAATCAGAAATTTACACTCTATTATTTTCAAGATAAGGGAATTACACATGTAATAAAATATAGTGATATTTATGTATACAAAAACTAATGAAGCCTGATTCTTTTTTTTTTTTTCTGAAATTTATTGACAAATTGGTTTCCATACAACACCCAGTGCTCATCCCAAAAGGTGCCCTCCTCAATACCCATCACCCACCCTCTCCTCCCTCCCACCCCCCATCAACCCTCAGTTTGTTCTCAGTTTTTAACAGTCTCTTATGCTTTGGCTCTCTCCCATTCTAACCTCTTTTTTTTTTTTTTTTTCCTTCCCCTCCCCCATGGGTTCCTGTTAAGTTTCTCAGGATCCACATAAGAGTGAGACCATATGGTATCTGTCTTTCTCTGTATGGAAGCCTGATTCTTGAACAAAAGTATTTAAAATGCCATATAGGCTCTAATAACCATTTCGCAAATAAAAACATTAGTATACTTAGCATTAATATCACATGATATACAATGGTAACATAGAAATTACCATTGTCTTCAGCAGTTAGAAAAAATCCCTTTGGCTTCAAATGTCACTCTTAAAATGTTAAAGAAAGGCAGGAAGAAAACCCAATTCTGCTGTTCTCAAATGTTGGTGATCAGGATTTCGTATATTTGTCTGGGTCTATGTTAAACATTTTTATAACTTATAAATAAGTAAAACTTGGCCCAGCTTGTGATTTCACTACTGGTCATAAAAATATTCTAGCCGTATCTCTACATTTAAAATGTTTTCCGTATCTGGGAGGGAAATTCCAGTATTTTGACACAGACGTTTACCGGAAAATGAAGTTTTTCTACATAAATCTACCTAATACCTTTAATAAAAGAGAAAAGTGAGAAATCTGGATTCATACTCAGAAGCGGAAACCTGAACAAAATCAAATGTTAAAATGGAAGCTTATTAAAATGTAGGCACCTCAACTCTATACTGTAAAATACAGAATACTTGCTTAGAAGATGTTAACTTTAAGAATGACAATGATCTTAAGGTACTGTTAAATAACAGGACTTCAACCTCATGTACAAAATAAAGTGCTAGTAATATAAGGCAGAATGCTACTATGATGAAAAATATATGTATTTGTTTCTACTGTTAGTGTAAAGATCTCTCTTTTCCCTCCTTTTAGTAGGAAATGTTTGAAGTTCTAAATTTGTTAAAAACTCATGATTTCAAATATTAATAGACCATTATGTATAGGGATGTCTAACCTGTATGCTTCTTTTTCAGCAGCAACTAATAGGCTGATGCATACTGTACAAATCTGTCTCAGCAAAATCAGGCTTCATACATCATATTACAAAATGTCCAGTTTCCAAAACTTATAACTCTTAGAGAATACTTTGGCCCAAATCTAGAACACCGTTTTTCAATTTTTCAGATTTGATTATTTTGTCTCTTCTCTATCATTTTAAAAAGTCTTGTTTTTAGTTGTAACAAAAAGTTCTGGATATTAAGTAATAAAATGTGCACACTTTCAGTGCAAATCCTAAATAAGTAAGTTATCTGTATTGATAAGCATTAAGAAATCAATAGAATAAAAGAACCTAAAATTTATAGGAATAACAAAGTTCATGAGGCAATTTTTTATACATTCTTACATTCTTAGGCACTTCTAAGCCATTCATTATCCTCCTTTAACTTCTCCTTAAAATTAAATGAGGTAGGAAAGTTCAGAAAAGGGTGAGATTTTTGTTTCTTTATATTCTCTTCCTATGTCCACCAATAAATTATAACATATTAATTAATAAGAGTTCTGTTTGGCTTGATATACAAACAAAAAGTATAATACATTTAGCAGTCACTAATGCACCCATTTGGTGGGTATCTATAAGATGTTTGAAGTACACGATAAATTGCTAATACATTTGTAATTAGCATACTTGTTTATCTGCAAATTCAAGAATCCCATGAGATGGCTTAAAGTCTTCCAGGCCAGCACTATCCAGTGTTGCTTTCCAATAAACATTTACTGCCCCAAAGCTTCCTGCCATCCGGACTACAGGAATTTGAATAATATTCAGTGGTGGAGGCACCTCATAGGCAGTAATAACTCCACCAAAATCCTTTAAATAAAGAATATAGTTAAAATACAAGAGAATATTAATATCTTACATGTCATCATCACTTTCCTTTTTTTTAAAACTTATTTATTTATTTGGGGGGGGGGAAGAGAGAGAGCGACAGAGAGAGGAGGGACAGAGAGAGAGGGAGGAAGAGAATCATAGCAGGCTCCCTGCTATCAGCACAGAGCCCGATGTGGGGCTCGAATAAACCATGAGATCATGATTTGAGTTGAAATCAAGAGTCAGACAGGACACTCAGCCAACTGAGCCACTCAGGCACCCTATCATCATTTTCTAAATTTATTATTTCTTCTTACATTTCTTATATTTCACACTTCAAAGTAGAAATCAATAGTCGGATATAAATATGCATAATAGGTGTTTTCAAAATTCTTTTCAAATTTAAATTTGAAAATATACTTGCTTAACCTCTTGGTCTAGCACAAAGAGAATTAAGAATTAGTCTATAAGACAAATTTTAAGGCACATAGTTATTTTTTAAAGGCTTTTTATAATGTTTATTTAATTTTGAGGGAGAGAGAGACAGAGCATGAGTGGGGGAGGGGCAGAGAGAGAGAGGGAGACACAGTATCTCAAGTGGGCTCCAGGCTCCGAGCTGGCAGCACAGAGCCTGATGTGGGGCTCGAACTCACAAGTTGTGAGATCATGACCTGAGCTGAAGTCGGACGCTTAACTGAATGAGCCACCCAGGGGCCCATTAAGGCAGATATTTATAAATATCTATAAGCAAAGCCAATTACTCTGCAGAAAATATATAACATTGAGCAAATCAGCAGGTAGAAGTGTCTGTATTACTATAAATACATTAAAGTTTATCTCACTGTGGTAACATGAAACTTAAAAATTCCTCTGGGATCATCATTTTCTTCAATCATTATCTCAACTATTTCCATCCCAGGTCTCCGCACACTTGGCTGTCCTGCAGAGAAGTCAGAATTCACCAGGTACACCTCAGTGATGTTGACAATAAATCCTTCTTCCAACTCAGGAGCATTATCCTGAGGGGGGTGGGGCAAACAGGAGAGACATGGTGTTCCATTTTTAAAAATATACTGAATTTGTCTTGGAAACCTGATTATTTTTCAGTAAGGAATAAATGACTGACCACAGGAATGGGCACCTTTTTCACAAATAAAAAAGATTCCCTTTTATATTTTAACACATTCCCACTGACAAATTTCAGAATCTTAGGGAATAGTCAAACTTATCAGTGAAGTTTTAACTGAAGCCTAATACTCATTAGCAAATATTTTTTTAAATATACCACACAATTTTGATCATATTCTATCAAATATGTTTTATGCACATAATACCCCACCAAATACAGGAGAAATGGTAAATGCTACATACATCTTAAAAGTAAAAGCTCTAGACTTGCAACTCTAGATATTATCCTATATTCTAATTAACTTTTTAAAAACTGTTACCTTATTTTGGAATAGGTGATAAAAAATTTCCAAAGATAGAAATAATGGACACTGAACAGGAAAGGAAACTTCCGTTCTGCCTTATCCCTTACATCTTTCCCAGAATGTCCTTTCTAGAGGCCACTATTATTTAATACCACTAATAATACTGCAATTAGTAACACTAATATTACTATGCAACATTATATTTATTTAATAATATATATTTATTGTTAACATTGTAATATATAAGATTATAACACACACAATATTAGATAATACATATTACAGATAACACTAATAACTACTCTTAGTTTCTTATGAATCATTACAGATATATACACTTATTCTTATATACGTGAGAAAGCACTAAAACCAGATCTAAATCATCTAAAGAATAATCTTGATTTGAATAATATCATGACATGAAAATACTGTACTATCAAACCAACAATAAAAATAACCACATTAATTCGGGCACTCTATTCATTCACTCGTTAGTACAAAACAACTAACTAACCAGCAAAACAGTGAATGCAATGAAACATATAATCAAATGTAAATTCCATGCTTCAACGGTCATTCAAACAATATTCCAGTTCATAAATAAACACAAATAATTAATAAATATATTATTTTTACCAGTTATAAAAAGTAGTCATCTGTTATTAAATGTTAGGGTGGGTGGAAAAGTTAGAATACTCACAATTTTACATGTAAAAGCAACCTTTTCAAAGATTTTTATCTTCCAGAGCATCACAATTTTAAGAGCATATTCTTTTATTTTACATCCTATTTATTGCACCCTAAACTCACCGGCAAAATGGCAACTTTGATGTAAGTTTCTTTCATGTTTTCTTTCATCATTATTATTGTTTCTTGTACCACAAAGTCTTCATTCTCAGTAGCTTGATTATCGATGTGCAGTAAGAAATTGGGTTTAGCTATCAAGTGAATGGCAATGTCCCCAAACAGTCCTTTATCTCGAACAATGGGTAACTGAAGAACGGTGATGTTCTCTGTGAGATACACATACCTCAAGTAAATAACCTTTCCTATTTGTGGTCGACACCACCCCAAACACTTACGTGGAATGTCCTGCACTATCCCAATGTATGGTCCCAAGGAAGATTTTGTGCTTTGTCCCCCTTGTCCCTAAAGTTGTACTGGCAATCATCATATATTATATTCCAGTTCTAAACCCTCACTTTGGGTTCTCTAATCACCCTCCTATGTTGCACACTATCAGGTACCTTATCAAAAACTGCTGAAGATCTTAGGTAAGTACATATGTGCAGGTTGACAGAGGTGCTAATTGCAAATGTGAAGATTTTTCAAAAATGAAAAAGTAAACACCCAAAGTCATCATTTAATAACTTAATCATTAGACAAACAGTCAGTAATTTTGTTCTAATAGTCAGGTGTTTACCACAAGGACCAAAGTATTTCACAGCACCTATTTTTTATTTCATTTCTTAGATTTTTAACATTAAATTTGCCCTGTAAATGGACCAAAAAAATGCTTGCCAATCTTCCTCACTGGTCTGTGAGTTTCTAACAACCTAAGACTGTGTCTCTGTTTCCAGAACACACAGCACAATCTGTGGCACTTCCTAGGTGCTTCAAAATGTTCGTTGAATGAATAAATGAACATATTCTAAGTCTACTGCTTCTGTTCCCATATATACAGACATATAAACGCCCAGATATATAATTATATGGCATTTTTTTCAGTCAACTATCTAAATGAAAGGTCCTTGAAAGATGTCCATGTTCCTGTCTGAAAATTTTAGAGCCTTCACACAGCATATTCTAAATAAATACATATCATATATGTTTAAATATATTTGTTCAAATAAGTCAAATGCCATTTACCTAAAAAAATCTATGTATCTTATACCTATATAAGTAGTTATTTGGGCAGAGATTTCAGCACTAAGGTTAAAGGAAATAGGGACTGATAACTTACACTTCACAGAAAAAATATTCTAATTACTGATCTGGGGTTTAACAATACCTTGAGTATTATATGCATTTCACTGTGTTGCTTACTGTTCCCTATAACTGTTGAAAATCTGTGTAGAGGAAATCTGAGTATGGGAAGACAACAAATAAATAAAGGATGAAAAAGGGAAATTAAAATAAAAACCAGTCACCTTTACTGCAATGATTTACCAAAATATTAACGTTTCTATTACGATAGTAATGTCTCAAAAGAGTAAAAGTGTTTCTCGTAACACTAATGTTAAGTGATTATATGATCATAAAATTTAATAAACAAATAAAAAGTAGAAAAGATTAAATATGATCTGTCAAACTGAAAATATGTATGTATGTGTATACATATATATATTTTTTTTTAATTTTATTTATTTAGTTTGAGAGAGAGAGTAAGCAGGGGAGGGGCAGAGGGAGAGGGAGAGAGAGAGAGAGAGAGAAAGAGAGAGCAAATCCCAAGCAGTGCTCTGGAGCCAGACACAGGCCTTGAAATCACAAACCGTGAGATCATGACCTGAGCCAAAATCAAGAGTTGGATGCTTAACTGACTGAGCCCCCAGGCACACCTGAATACCCACACACACACACACAAAGGGACTTATATTCCTAGTAAACATTACAATTAAATTACCCAATAAAAGTTACTAGAACCTGAAAAATATTTAACAAGACTTACCTTTAGGCTCTGCTACTCTAATGAAGAGAAACTCAGCATGCCAGCCCACTAAGCCATAAGGTGAATCATTGGGCAGAGTCGTTATCACAGATCTGTTTCTTTTCTGATCAATGGTAGCACCTTTAGATAAGTCCTCAACCCCTTCTGTGGTAACACGAACGAGTGTTACAGTCACAGTTTCTGATAACTCTGGTACATCATCAGCAATAACAGTCAGAGTGATTGTAGATAGCGCCTGCCCTTCAGAAAATGAAATCTAAAATTTTAAAGAAAGAAGATTTTATTTATTTTGTAATTATCACTGTGCAGTAAGAATATCAGATTAAATTTTCTTTCAATATGAACCACAACTTAAATAACAAGAGATATTTAAGCAACACAATATGATTCTACAAATCAGTCAAATTCTTTTCATATTAAAAGTGGAAGACTTTTGGGGCGCCTGGGTGGCGCAGTCGGTTAAGCGTCCGACTTCAGCCAGGTCACGATCTCGCGGTCCGGGAGTTCGAGCCCCGCGTCAGGCTCTGGGCTGATGGCTTGGAGCCTGGAGCCTGTTTCCGATTCTGTGTCTCCCTCTCTCTCTGCCCCTCCCCCGTTCATGCTCTATCTCTCTCTGTCCCAAAAATAAATAAACGTTGAAAAAAAAATTAAAAAAAAAAAGTGGAAGACTTTTAGGAAAAAGAAAAAAGTAAACAATTACTGAAACTCAACCTTATAAAACCTGTAGCCAAACTGTCACATCCTGAAGCCTACATTCTATTAAAATATAGAGTATATAGTCTCTCTGGGAGTCTAAGTCCCAGATAACATATTGAAAAATCTATAAAAATAAAAGAAGGTTGGGGTGCCTGGGTGGCTCAGTCGGTTCAGCCTCTGACTTTGGCTCAGGTCATGATCTCACAGTCTGCGAGTTCAAGCCCTGCATCAGGCTCTGTGCTGACAGCTCAAAGCCTGGAACCTGCTTCAGATTCTGTGTCTCCCTCTCTCTCTGACCCTCCCCCGTTCATGCTCTGTCTCTCTCTGTCTCAAAAATAAACTTTAACAAATTTTTTTTAATAAGTACACAAATAAAAGAAGGGAACATACTAGTTTAAACATTTTTCTCTACAAAAGCGTTGCCAGGATTGCTATTTCTTTTGGCTACAATAGATGTATGATTTAACAATCAATGAACCAAAACAGGTAGAGAAAGACAAAAAGAGATACAAATCACAGCATCTCTCTCCTCCTGTTGTATCTGCACTGTCTAGAGTCAAATCCAAATTTGCTAAAAGGCATCTGAAATCCTTTCTGATAGGGCTTTCTTTGTTCCTGGAATGTCATTTCCCATTGCTCCCCACCTTATACCCTATTCTCTAGCAACATGACTACAAGCTACAACCATTCAAACTAGCATTCCAGGCCCATTTTGTTGACGCTCATCTCTCCACCTCAGAAGGCACTTGAAGATATAAACTGAAGAGCTTTATTAATAAAATCAGGGGTCAGAGCACTACTACCCTTTGGTGAAATCCATTTTTTAAATTAAGTTTTACTGGCATACAGCAAAGTTCACTTGATTATATATCATCTAACATTGCTATTATGCTACAAAGGCAAAGTTGAGAATCTAAGAAAGAGACCATAACAGCCCATAAGTCTAAAATATTTACCATCTGGCCCTTTACAGGAAAAGTTTATTGGCTCTTGAATAAAATAATTAATTCTTCCAAATATAGTCTACACTTAAGATACTATTATACATTTAAGTTAGAAATCATTTTAATCGTTTATGTTAAGAAATATTAATTGGTGAAATATAATTCAGAACACACATAACATGATAGATACAACTTATAGTTTTGGTAACGTCCATAAAAGTAAATACTCAATGCAATAAAATTTGCCAAAACATTTTTAAGGCACTAAAGCTCTAATCTTTGAATGGTACAAAAGCCTAGAAATGGTAGACCTAATATACACCCATCGTTTTTTTTGAGATAATTCCATGAGAGGCCTTTTAAAGGAACTCTTCAGAGAAGCATTTGGGAAAAATTTTATGGATAAATCTGTGAAACCCAAGGTGAGTCAAGAACACCACCCATTTTCTAATTAGGAACTAAAGGTTCTTAAAACTCTCTCTTTGCAAGTCATTTACCTTTCTGACCCAAATCTGATTCCATTCTTCGATCTCTGACCCAATTTTATACTATCTTCCAATAGTAGATAAAGTGATCTTCTGCCCAGATCCCTTCTTAGAGCTGGTGTGCCCATATCCCAATTGGTGGGAATAAGAGCTTTTGTGTTTGTCACTGGGACCTGCCTTCAGCTACAGTACATTTCCACTGAAGATTATACTCTACCCAGAAGATGGTGTGAGGTGAAGGATACCCAAAATAGGGATGCAAAATCTCAGCCTCCTTGTTCCCACTGGAAAACAACTCTGGAGAACCAGTTCACCTCCACAACTTCCTCACACACTCAACCTCAGGTGTAACTACCCAAGGACCAACGGTCCCTCTGCACATTCCTACCTTCCTTGTTTCCTTATGGGTGTGTCTCCTCAGTAAACTACCCACAACTCTTAATCTCGGAGTCTATCTACAGAAAACTAAACCTACATCACTCAGCAATTCTGATCTACTTTTTCATACGCCTGACTATCTTACATAGATTCATTCCCTATTTACTGCTTCCATTTTATACAAATCTTGAAACATTTCCATCTCCAGTGTAATTGGTTTTATCTTTCTGACAGTGTAACACATCCACAATCTGGCCAACTGATGTACTGAACCTAAAAAGGGATGACTTTTTTATAGATAATTTTGGTATTAGAGAAAAAAACTAACAAAAATCACAATAAAACTAATCTTAAATTGTATCCCTCTCTACAGTGATTAGTAGGAATCCAGAGCTGACATGGTCAAACTCAAAGACTTCATCCATAAGGCAGGCATCAACAGTAACCATAATTTAGAAGTGACTCTCCTATAATTTTGTAAATTACGTACCACTCCTGAAGTAGGAAACACATCACTAATACTTCCGTCAGCTTCCCACACTGTGGTTATACGACCATATGTTCCTTTTAAGCGCTCAACATTCAAGGTTACTAAGCTATCTTGCTCCATTTCTTCCACTTGCTTATATAATGAATTCTGAAAAACACACAGGAAGTCACAAGGGATTAACGAACATTACCTAAGTACACTTTTATTTCATGCTGTTATGCATGTGCAAACTTCATAGTACTAAGCAATATTGGGTAACACAAAAACGTGATATAAGTGAAAAACAATAGTTAAAAAAAACAGCAGTATAAGATAGCCATGATTTTATTTCAAAAACATACATGTGTGAATAGGTAAAAGGCTAAGTTATAGTAAACTAAAATGTTAATTTTTAGACGATTATTTTTTACTTTGTCTTCTGTAATTTTCAAATTTATTCAACAAACATATGTTATATTCATATCCAGAGAGCATATACTTTTTGACAGTATTATACATAGTATATAAAATTTGTAGAAATGAATGGACATAGAGTCAGGAGATGAAGGAAATCTTCTCCCCCTGTGCAACTTCTGGCAATCCCTCTAGGTCTTGTTTCCTTCTTGTAAAATAAGTTTTTGATCTACGTGGACTTTAAGGTCCCACCCAAATGTAGAAACACCAGTGAGAATCAGGGCATTCTTCCTGTTCACTTACAAACGTCTTTTATCCTTGAATTCATACACTCTGAAATGTGATTATCCTTGAATTCATATACTCTACAGCCTGTGTTGTTTCCACTGATGATGTTTCATCCTTAGTCCCTAGTCTTTACAACTATTTCCTGCCAGAAATAGCCCCTTCTCTGGTATTAGAATCTCACACTCTCTTCTCACCTAAGCTTCTTGGTGTCTTTCCTTCGTCCCAGACTGATTTCTACCTTAGTATGACTGGAACTCCTCCTCCAACACTTGCAGCATCTCTTGCCAGCTGCTGAATGAGCTTTTCCTCAAAATCAATATTCAAAAGAATCCCTTCTTACAACACCCCTAGTTTATCTATAAGCAATAAAGGAAGAATATGGAGTATAAAGATTTTTAACAATCTTCCCAGTAATAGTTTTCTTTTTCTTGTCTTTTTACTATGGTAATCTGAAAATAAATTCCTCCATGAATTTCTTAAAGCTTCTATTTAGAAGGCTAATTTGAGTAGATAGCCTTTCCTTTGGCAGTGTTTTACACCGCATTTTTAACATATTGTTACAAATGTTACATAGTCATAAAATCTTGCTCAAAGCATTCAAACATTCCTACAGAAAATATCTTGATTTTAAAATATGCATATGGGGTGCCTGGCTGGATCAGTCAGTAGAATACGCGACTAAATCTCAGGGTTGTAAATTCAAGCCCCATGATGGGTGTAGAGATTACTTAAAAATAAAACCTTTTAAAAAATAAAATAAAATATGTATATAATTTGTACATAAAATACAATGCCTTTCAAAGAGAAGCCTCTCAGGCTCCATGCCCTCTACCAATAAGGGTTAGTAAAACAAGGATTTAATACAGCCAGAAAATTATGAAGAAACTCTCTGACAACTAAATCTTATCTTACAACAAGCTTGTCCAGACACAAGAGGCCTGTACTGAGAAATTCTAGTGAATGGACTGAAAGAGCCCAGGATATTATCCACTAGGAAAGATTAAACCACAGTACTTTGATGTTTCTATGATAATTTTGGAGTAAGCTTCATAAAGAGAAATCTGGGGCACCTGGGTACCTCAGTCGGTTAAGTATCTGACTTCAGTTCAGGTCACGATCTTGCGGTTCATGGGTTCGAGCCCTGTGTCACACTCTATGCTAACAGCTTGGAGCCTGGAACCTGCTTCGGATTCTGTGTCTCCCTCTCTCTGCCCCTTCCCACTCACGCTCTTTCTCTCTCCCAAAAATAAATAAAAATTAAAAAAAAAAAAAGAGGAAATCTACCATGCTTAAACAGTTATGGAATAGAATGTGCTCTCCATGCGCAGCAAGGTTTAACGACAAGAGGATGAGACCACACAGCAGAGCATGTTGGTTCTTGCTCCAAGGTCTCCAGCTCTGCCCTGTCAATATCTATGGCCCGAGAAAGCCATGGGAGTGTTCTGCCCCCTCCCCTGCATTATGAAAGATTCATACCAAACACTTCCTGTGTACCAGGCATTTTTCTGGCATAAAGCTGCGAACAAAATAATATCTCAGTTCTTGTAGCCTTGCATTCTAGAAAAAGAAACTTGACAATAGACAAATTAGGCCACTATAAATTCCATAAAGAAGACTAAGGCAGGATAAAAAAAAGGTACAGAATGATGGTGGGGAATTAACAATTTTCAATCAGGGAAGGCCTTTCTGGTAAGTTGTTATTTCAACAGAAACTGGAAGAAAGTAAGGAAACAAGTCATGTTTCCACCTGGTGGGGAAAGTAATCTTCTTTCTTTCTAATCTTCTCCACCACAATTCACGCCTTAGAGCTGTACTGTCCTACACAGTGGCCAGGGGCCACAGGTGGCTACTGAGCACCTGTAACGTGACTGGTCTATAAGTGCAAAATGCACTGGAGGTTTGAAGACAAAGTATGAAAAAAAGAGTATAGAGTATTTCATCAGCCATTTTATGTTCGTTAATATATCAGGCTAAATAAAATAAAATACTAAAAATATTTTCACCTATTTCTATTTTTTTTCTGGAGCTAAAAAACTAAAATTATATATATGGCTCACATTATAATTCTTCTGGGCAGAAGTGCTTCAGGAAAAGCTGACCTGCCTGTATCTGCAGAGATGGGCCAGAATGAGGAACATGGTGATCCTACAACGCTTGCAAGGACTCATTCAGGACATTAGCACATCCAAAACTCCTCATCTCAGCTCTCAAACCTGCTCTTAATAAGTTGTACATCTCTCACTGAAAGGAAAATTCCTGCTTCCTGTAATTCTGTGGTTTATTGCTAAATTACTGCACTAGTTTCCTGTCAATTTCTGTCCTTACCCACTTACAATCTAGTGTCAATTCTATGGCCAGAGTAGTTCATTTATTTTATTTAAAAAAATTTTTTTAATGTTTATTTATTTTTGAGAGAGACAGCGTGTGAGCAGGGGGGAGGCAGACAGACAGACATAGAAGCCGAAGCAGGCTCCAGGCTCTGAGCTGTCAGCACAGAGCCTGACACAGGGCCCAAACACACAATGAGATCATGACCTAAGCTGAAGTTGGAGGCTCAACCCACTGAACCACCCAGGCACCTCCAAAATGGTTATGTGAGCCGGGTCATGTTGCTCTCCCACTTCAACCCATTCCCTCAGTGGCTAACTTCATGATGGTAATCAGCGGCTTATGCAGGAGTAAGTTCACACAGTAGCCTCCCTGCTATCCTTCAAAGGCTGCTCAGAGGTTGGCCCTTGCCTGGTGTCTAGGAAGCTGGATTTCAAGAGGATTCTCACCATTCCTGAAACTCATAGTGGCTCTCCGTGCCTGTGCTACACACAATGTAGTTTTTACTGAACACCTGTTTTCACTCTGGGAGTCTGGAATTGTGACATGTGCCAGGCTGAGAGGGCCTGCATGAACAGTTCCCAGGGAAAACCCCAGGCACGGAGTCTCTAATGAGCTTCCCTGGTTGGTAACACATCTCACATACTGTCAGCATTCACCTCAATGCTGGGGGAATTAAGTGTGTCCTATGTGATTCCCCTGGGGAGAGCTCTTGGAAGCTTGCACCCAGTTTCCTCTGCACTTCACTCCATAAGCCTTTTCCCTTATGACTTTGTTTTGTATCCCCATCACTGTAATAAATCACAGTATGAGAATTACAGAACCCTGAGTCCTTTGAGTCCTCCTAGTAAGTCATCAAAACTGTGGGTGCTGCTGGGGATGCCTGAAACAAGGCCCTGGCCCTTCAATTTCTTTGGCCTCATCTCTACCTGACTGACTTCGGCCACAGTGGCCTCCTTGCTACACCAGATAGGCAAGGCTTATTTCAGGGCTTCGGCTGTTGCTGCTGGTTCCCCCTGCCTCGAATGTTCTTCCCCCATCTCCTACACACCTTCGTCCTCATATCACTTCCTCAATGCCACCCTCCCTGATAGCCTATGTTTTACTTCTCTGCACACAATCCCCACCCCCTCCCTCACAATCTCCATCTGTCCTTCCTGCCTAACGTTCTTCCATGGCACATACTACCATCAGATACAGTACAGATGTCTCTTGTCCACTGTCTCCCTTTGCCTCATCTACAATTTAAGAACAATGAGGATAAAGAGTTTTACTATTTTACTTTTTGATATATCTCCAGCACCTGAAAGAGCATCTGGTACACAGGTGTTTGTTTAAAAAAACTGCTACACAAATAAATTAATGAACAGTTGCATAAGTGGCCTTGTTAGTTCAATGAGAGATGAGAAGAGTTTTCCAGAAGCTTTTGGGAAATCTCTTCCTTACTCCAAGAGCCACATTTCTCTCTCTCCCCAACTGGACATGAACAAGAAAGCAGTAGACCTAACAGTAACATCAGCTTTCAAACAACCAGATGAAGAACCAGCTTTATGCTGGCAAAGTGGAGAGATGGAAAGAATCTGAGCCATGTTGACATAGTATTATCCACCCCACTCTGAAGCTTATCTTCTCTGTGGACATGTTCTTGGTGTTTAAGACAATTTGAGCTGGGTTTTCCTTACTTGCAGAAGATTTCAGAGAACGATACATGATAGTTGCAGCTATAACTCTAGTTAAGAAATAAGGGTAAAAAATAAACTCAAAATAGATAAAGGACCTGAAAGTGAGACAGGAAACCATCAAAACCCTAGAGGAGAAAGCAGGAAAAAACCTCTCTGACCTCAGCCTCAGCAATTTCTTACTTGACACATCTCCAAAGGCAAGGGAATTAAAAGCAAAAATGAACTATTGGGACCTCATGAAGATAAAAAGCTTCTGCGCAGCAAAGGAAACAATCAACAAAACTAAAAGGCAACTGACAGAATGGGAAAAGATTTGCAAATGATATATCGGACAAAGGGCTAGTATCCAAAATCTATAAAGAACTCACCAAACTCCACATATGAAAAACAAATAATCCAGTGAAGAAATGGGCAGAAAACATGAATAGACACTCGTCTAAAGACATCATCCAGATGGACAACAGGCACATGAAAAGATGCTCAACATCGCTCCTCATCAGGGAAATACAAATCAAAACCACACTCAGATACCGCCTCACGCCACTCAGAGTGACTAAAATGAACAAATCAGGAGACTACAGATACTGGCGAGGATGTGGAGAAATGGGAACCCTCTTGCACTGTTGGTGGGAATGCAAACTGGTGTAGCCGCTCTGTAAAACAGTGTGGAGGTTCCTCAAAAAATTAAAAATAGATCTACCCTATGACCCAGCAATAGCACTGCTAGGAATTTACCCAAGGGATACAGGAGTGCTGATGCATAGGGCCACTTGTACCCCAATGTTTACAGCAGCACTCTCAACAATAGCCAAATTGTGGAAAAAGCCTAAATGTCCATCAACTGATGAATGGATAAACAAATTGTGGTTTATATACACAATGAAATACTACTTGGCAATGAGAAAAAATGAAATGTGGCCTTTTGTAGAAACGTGGATGGAGTTGGAGAGTGTTATGCTAAGTGAAATAAGGCAGGCAGAGAAAGACAGATACCATATGTTTTCACTCTTATGTGGATCCTGAGAAACTTAAGACCATGGGGGAAGGGAAGGAAAAAAAAGTTAGAGAGGGAGGGAGCCAAACCATGAGAGACTCTTAAAAACTGAGAATAAACTGAGGGCTGATGGGGGTGGGAGGGAGGGAAAGTGGGTGGTGGGCATTGAGGAGGGCACCTGATGGGATGAGCACTGGGTGATGTATGGAAAACAATTTAACAATAAATTTCATATTAAAAAAAAAAAGAAATCAGGATAGAGTTTGCACACAGGGCTAAATGGTGCAATATAAAAGGGTGTCCTTTTGCTCATGAATAAAGGAATATGAACTCTGAGATGGAAGTCAACCTGAGAATATCTGAATAGTTCTCTTTCTTCAGGGGAAAGCACCTCCATGTGTACAATGCAAGTACAGTTATAAATATCTCTCTCTCTCTCTCTCTCTCTCTCTCTCTCTCTCTCTCAATATACATAAGACAGTAATATATTTGTAGGTGATGTGTGTGATGAAACACAGTAGATAGTCTATTTGGGACTTGTTTCATCATTACCCTCTAGAGATAAGGCTAATAGCAGAACCAAACTCCAGGACTAAGGCCAACTGGGAACATTTCAAATTCAATCCTATAAGAGTAATCAGCACAAAAAAAAAAAAGTTTAGGACAAGATGATTCAGAAGGTTCAGCGTGTAGGACTATAAATTATAAGACATCAGTTAAGTACACCTTAAAATGCACAGTCAGGATGAAACAGGGAAAGAGAAGGAAGAGAGGCTTAAGATACTCAAAGGAGGACTGAGTGCTGACAACATCTAACATATAAATACAATGAATAAATCATTTTGACTTTTAAGGGTGGGATCTATACCTGAGCAAATCCAACGACTCCATAGGCATCATCATTAGACAGAATATTTATTTTCACATAACCATTAATACCAATCTCTGCTCCTCCTTTGGGATTTTTAAGCTCAACTCTGAAGAATTCTTCTTCTTCTGGAACTGTATCATCAAGGACATTTACCACTATTACAGCTTCTCTGTCACCAGGTTCAAATATCAGTTCACCTGAACTAGCATAAGAAACACATCAAATAAGACAGCTGAAACAAATCTCAGGCATATACATAGTAGATTACATATAAAATTCTCAGAACACTAATTAATACTAATCATTTGGGAAAATCACATTTCATAAATAAAATTTTAATCCAAAATGTTTAAAATACTGATTAGCTCGATAGAATATACATAATATGGAACATAACCAAATTTCTAGATTATGAATTAGCCTTATATTTTATATTTTTTCAGTCATTAAATAAACACTTAGAAATTAGGTGCCCTATAAAAACTATGGTAAGCATAAAGAGGTTCCGTATAAAATGGTGAACGTACCTAGGAATAAAGTCAGACTGGCTGGAGATGTAGGCCAGCTCATATATGTGTGAGTGCCTGGTTCCCACTAGAGCAATTAAATTCTTGCTTGAATTAAGGGACTTTACTGTAACAGAAGCTGCATCATGAGCAGAAGGTGCTTCCAGAATAAAAGAGAATTGATTCAGCTCTGAATTCCAGCAGTAAAGTGCAGACATAGCTTGGCCAATAAGAAGTATGTGGACTGTGGAAAGGAAAGAAAAGGCAACTATAGTAAAATGTGAATGTTATCTCACATGCTCCCTATTGTAGGACCAAAACAAAATCTTTTCAACTCTCAAAGTTCCATTTTGGTGTCTGAATTAACTAAATATGATCTGATTTCTGAAAATCAACGTATTATTTGAAATGAATGTAAATAGTAATTTTTTAAATGCTGTGGAATGATCAAACCAGCCTAACAATAAACCTATTTCCACTTAAGAAATCACTGGATAGGGCAACTGGGTGGCTCAGTCGGTTAAGCATCTGACTCCTGACCTCGGCTCAGGTCATGATCTCACGGTTTGTGAGTTCGAGACCCATGTCAAGCTTTGCGCTAACAGCATGGAGCCTGCTTGGGATTCTCTCTCTCTCCCTTTCTCTCTCTCTCTGCCCCTCCTGCATGGAGCCTGCTTGGGATTCTCTCTCTCTCCCTTTCTCTCTCTCTCTCTGCCCCTCCTCAGCTCTCTCTCTCAAAATAAATAAATAAACATTAAAACAGAAAAAAAAATCACTGGAGAGTGAAACCCAAATGCATTGTGGACTCTCTGCATTCATCAGTATTTATGTGCTGGGCAATATGGGAGGATATTTTTAAAAGTGAAAAAGATGTATAATCCCATCACTAAATGCTTCATTTTTGTATTTTCCTTTCCAGCCACCATCCATATGAATTCATGATGAACCATGAGTACACAGACTGATTACAAAACAATTCTTAATTATAAAGCTTAACCTTAAATTTATACAGCATTTCTTAGGTGTTATTACAAAGCACTCAAATTTATAGTTTTAATGCATATATAATCTACAGGACTGATCTTTAAAATATGTGTAAATGTTCATGGGTGACTGGGTGGCTTAGTTGGTTAAGCGTCCAACTTCAGCTTGGGTCATGATTTCACATTTCGTGGTTCGAGCCCCACGTTGGGCTCTGTGTTGACAGCTCAGAGCCTGGAGCCTGCTTTGGTTTCTGTGTCTCCCTCTCTCTCTGCCCCCCCACCCACTCGTGCTCTGTGTCTGTCTCTTAAAAATGAATAAATGTTAAAAAAATTATTTAATTAAAAAATGCCTAAATGTTCTCTACATTGAATGTTTATTATTTTTATTTAACTTTTCAACATGAATTAGAGACAGTTATTAATTTTTTTCATTTGATAAATTCTTAAAGGTGGTAATTAGGCCAAAGGATATGAACAAATTTATGATCTCACTGCCAATGCTTTTTGAAATGTTAGTAGGAAAATGTGCTCTTAATGATTCAATGCAATGGTACATATTAGCAAACATGGAGGGTAAAGGGGCTTAGTACATTGTATAAGGGGAAATTCAGAGAAAGGGAGCTTATTACATTGTATATACCATTAAGCAATATTCAGGCTTAAAACTGAGAAACCATCCAGAAACATGCACAAATTCTAGTACTTGAAGAAACACATGGGAACATAAAGATATCAACTAAGATGGGTTGGGTATTAAAACAGCACTAGAACCAGAAACCATGAACATTTCAGCCTATAAGGTTACAATGGAAGATTCCAAATCCTTAAATATCAAGAATTACTCATTATGTTTCTTTATGGTAATTATTTAAGTGCTATTGCAGTCTAATAAATGTTGTATAAAAGGTAAAAATCAAGAAAAATGTTATCAATAAACTTGTATGTTAACAATGATGACATATTTTTCATAAAGCTTTGTTAAACTGGGGACGTTCAGTAAAGAGCAAATTTCTCAGACAGATCTCAACATCTCCCAAGTTTAAATGATTCTACGGGCTCAACCAATAATTGTTTCTACAGGCTCAACCAAAATCATAAACTAAAGTACTCTGAGCATCACTGATTGATTATGTATCTTAATCGTTGGAGATACACTCTACTCATTTCCTCTCAATCTGAGAAATATGAGAAGGCAACAAAAAGATAATCAGACATTCAGAGTAGGAAACGTAGGGGGCTCAAATCTGTAGAGTATATAAGCAGAAAGTGTTTTCTCAGAAAATAGACATTTGTACTGTTCAAGATCACAGAAGTGGGCTAGGGAATTTAAAAGAAAAAAAAATCCTAAATCTCTCCTCTGGAGAACAAAATTTTAACTGGTACTGATTATAGAATTCCCTTCCAGTTATCAAGACCATAAGCAAACAAATAAGAGTATTCCAAAGGAAGGCAACTGGCTGAGATCATTTAAGGAGTGTAGATAGAGAAGTCCCAGGACTGAGTGCTGAGTGCTAGAGCAAGGTTCCAGGGCAAAGAGGTGAGGGAAATTACAAGAAAAATTGGGTCTGTTCTGGAAGGCACTGTGGAAGGGTGTAGGAAGTTGGGGGAGGGAAGAGTTGTGCCCCTGGTCTGGAAATTAGGGCTCATGGGATCTAGAACACACACAGATGAGATGACAGCCGCTTTCTCTAGAGGGGGCCTGGGCTTCTTATGGTCACTCCGCAGGAATGAAGAGAATGATGAATTCATCCAAATGATTTCCAAAGATGATGGTTTTTCAAAGGTGATAGTGAAGCTGAGAGTATTGGGGAGTTAAGGAGAAAGGGAGGGATCAGTGTCTTTCCAGCAGCATTAATTAAATGCCTCTTCCTTAAAGAAGCTTTCTGGACATCCCTTAGACCTGGTCAAGTCTTCTCTATTTTGTGTTATGAGAGCACCATATCCTTGGACAACAGTTAATGTTTGTACCTAGAAGCTTTTTGTGTGTGATTATATATCATGTCCCCCATTCCCTATTGTATGTTAAACTTCTTCAGAGCAGGGACTAGAACTCATTTTGTTTGTCCTTGTTTCCTCAGGGCCTACCACTATGCCTGGCATAACTGGCATTTTAAAAACTCTATTAAATAATGAAGGAGAGAAGGAAGAAAGAAAGATAAGTGTATATGTCCTTGCCTTCTCTGTCATATCCATTCTTCCTCTTGCATTTAAAGAATTCTGTCACCACCCAATAATCTCTGTCAAGTCATTAACCAGAATAAATATGTAATCCTCACAGTCATGGCTCCAATCTAATATTTGACATATTCAAAATAAGAAAGTCCTTGAATATTATTTAATGCATAATTTCAGCTTTCAGGGGATCTATAATAAGCCATTCTAAATAATTACTTACAATCTTTTCATACTTCTACAACCTCAAGTCACAGAAACAAAAGAAATAAAGAGACCTCACAATGGGTCCCCTAACAAGCCTCTGGCAGAATTTTTCATAAATTCTTTTAGAAAGTGTGCCTATTCTATTTCTTTAAAAATCTTTAAAGAGAATTCTATAACTTCAATTAATAACCCATTCAGGCAGCACTTGTCATCCTTAAAAACATTCATTAGGAAACTATTTTGAATTATAATAAGTGACTCAAGTAGATACTGTTAGTCCACTTGAAAACTTGAGGTGTAAGAAAAGCAAAACTAATAAAGGAACAAAATTAAAGGACAAGTAGACACAAACAAATACACGGTGAAAGATACATAATTTATTTAGTAAATCAACTGCTGAGTGAATGATAAGAAAGTCACAGCTACGACCCGTCAGAGAGGTGTCACGACAAGTCAAGAGAAGTTATTTACGAAGAGGATGCACAGAACAGAGACACACACAGGGCTCTGACAGCACAGTGAGCCTAAGGTAGAGGCCAGACAATGATGTAATGGTCCAGATGTCAGGTGGCCAGGGTCTGGGAGAAAGTAGCATGGACATGGGACCGAGGAGGGAAGAGGGCACAGGGAAACAAAGCACAATGAGATAGATAATCCATAAAAAAATGAGAGATAAATAATGCTGATTCCTGCTCAGCAGGTGAGGTAACTGAAGGAGATAGGGTCTAAAGATTACAGTGCCTGAATGAGAAAACTGCAGTCAGGCACCTAAGAGAGAAACTGAGAGAACAGATTCCTATATTTGTGCTAAATCCTCTACTCTTCTCAGTATCCTAAGTAGATTCTAGCTTTTATGAGTTCAACTACCTGAATGCATTGATGTCTCCAAAATCTAAACCTCTGGCTGATTTCTTCAGTGCCACATCTCTAAACCCTGCAGAGGCTTCTATGTTAACTCTTGTCCGTGAAGGCGCAAACTCTGCATCCAGCATATTACATACACCAAAGCTAGGTGGAATTAGAAAACAGGTTTTTGATCATCATTTGCTTTTGAAATGCCTTCAAGGATTTCTCTACCCTAATAATGCTCAGAGTGTAGTCACCAGACCCCTAACAGTCACTGACACACTTCAAGAGGGTCTGTGAGGTCAAAACTATTTTTGTAGTAATACTAAGATGCCGTTTCTCTACATCATTCTCATTCTTTGTTGAGTGTATGTGGGATTTTCTGGAGGCCATATGACTGATAATATTGCAGTAGACAGAATACAGACACAGACATAAAAAACAAGACATTAAAGGAATTTGTAAAATAAGAAAGTAATACCATTCTTTCTACAAAGGTTTTTCTTTTAGAAAATACTTTTTTTAAAAAAATAAAACATGTTATTTTTGTTCACATGTAGTAAGTTCATTGCTCTCATTCTTAATTAAGAAGTATCTTTAACATTTCTCCTTTTTAATTTCTAATACAATAAATATTAGTAAATAGAACCCACACAAACAAAAGCACTCTGAGTTCCTTAACATTTTAAGAGAATGAGAAGTTCCTAAGGCAAAAATATTGGGGAACCACTGAACCATCCAAACACATATCAAATCCTGAACCTGACATTCCAGACCTTCTTGTATAGATGCTAGTGTGTTTCCAACCTTACCACCACTACGCTGAGTCAAATCCTCTGTCCCTACCATTCTGGTTGACTCACTGTGCCCTCAGCATCATGTCTACTTCCACTTTTCTCTTTTGCTCACACCTTCCCTCCTGCGCATAACATTTCCTACCAGCCCACCCAGGCCGAGCTCAAGCTCCCCTCTGATACCTCTTACCCACTTCAATTCCACCAATGACAGAACAAATAGGACTGGAATTCTATCTTGAATTATTATCTTAATATTTTTCTTGCTTCTCCAACCAGACCTTTGAAGGTACAGAATTCTTCATAACTTTAGGGGTACCTGGGTGGCTCAGTCAGTTAAGCGTCCAATTCTTGATTTTGGCTCAGGTCATAATCTCACAGTTCATGGGATCGAGCCCTGCATAGGGTTCTGTGATGACAGCACGAAACTTGCTTGGTATTTTCTCTCTCTCTCTCTCTCTCTCTCTCTCTCTCTCTCTGCCACTCCCCTGCCCATTAAAATAAATAAATAAACTTGAAAAAAATTTAAAAAAAGAAAGAATTCTTCATAACCTTAAACAATAACTTATATATAATGGCTAATAATAAATGGGGCTGTTTGATCCATACAAAATTCCTATGTCTCCGTTTAAAAGTGAGGCTTTGACCCAGACTCACCTGCTAAGTCACTTGGTTTGGCTTCCAAGTTCCTCTGGGCACCCTAACAGGAGACATAATGACTCAGTGAGCCTGCTCCCTGCATTGTTCACACCTGTTCGGGGAGGCAGCCCCACAAGCTCAATAGGCCAAGTGCTGCTGGCCTCTATGCCTTGTTGCCACTGGTCCACCTAAATGATTCTTCACCAACCCTGCAATAATCCTACAGCCTCCAGACAACATTCACCCCTTGGTTTCTCATTAACGGACTTTTGTTTCTGAAACAACTGTGAGTAAAAATATTGCTTATGTTTCTGATGTGTATATTAAAGCACAGAAAATCAAGAAAGGATCAGACTGGAAGAAGGATGGGAGAGTGAACAGCCATTTTCTGACTTTTTAAAAATACTTCAATGCAGATACCTGTTATCCTTTTATACTTTCATATTTAAAATATACACTATATGCAATGTCACTCTTCATTTTTCTCTAGACAAAAAAAATGTATTACTTTATCCTTCACTAATGTTGTCTGCTCACTAATATGTTCACTAATGCTCACTATTATGTCTAAAATAACACATTTCAGTTATTCTGATTCTTCTCAAGCACAATTCCCATTTAAAAATATTAGTCCTTTTGAATTTCTAGGATTTCCAGAAATAGTACTGTTAAGATCTTGATTTTAGATCCTTATTAAAAGACCCAGTGTCTGGCAAAGTGATACTATCTCTAACTCAACAAGATTAAAATTATTCTAGCTTTCTACATTGCATTTCAGACTAGTTTAAACACCCTTACCTATTCCTGAAGCTGGTGTAAAGGCGTAGATCCTATTAATGGTAGTAAAATCCAGGGATTGAAAATATCTGAAAGAAGACTGTCCTGTCTCCCAGATGAAAATATCAATTGAATTCTGATTTCCTACAATAATGGAATAAAAGCCAAATCTGAAGGCAAAAGTTACAGGAAAAAAATGACGAAATTACACAGTAAAAAAATTATAAAAATATTTAATTTAATTTAAAAACAAATTTAGTTAGGACATTCCTCCAAATTCATTTACTTAAATAATAACACAACTTGGTAGGAAACACTTCAAATGTTTTCTTGCATTTACTACATGAAGTATGGCCACTGCTTAATCAAATCATGATCTGATATTAAAGAACAGTGACACACGTTTGTTTTTTTAGGAATGCTTAAGTTTTACCTAAGAAAGTTCCACTAGGCAAAAGAAAACATATTCATACTCAGAGAATATTTTGAAACAGTCTTATCAAAAGTCGCTGAGCACTATTTATTACTACTATAAATTACCCACGGCTCCCCAAGTACAGTCACATAAAATGTTATCTGTTTGCACTTCTGATATAAGATCTTCATAGATCTTTCCACTTTACATACCCATCCCAAATTTTAATATAACTTTAATGTGATAGTTTGTCATCTAAAGATTATACATATAACACTTAAAATCTGTTTTTCCCCCTAAAATCCATTTGTAGCTGACAGTCAATACCTTATCCATCAAGAAATGGATTAGCTGGGGCACCTGGGCAGCTCAGTCAGTCGAGCATCTGACTCTTGGTTTTGGATAAGGTCATGAGCTCACGGTTCATGGGATGGAGACCCGCACTGGGCTCCGCATTCACAGTGCAGATCCTGCTTGGGATTCTCTCTTTCCTCCCTCTCTCTGCCCCTCCCCCTGCACACGTGTGGGCACATGCTCTCTCTCTCTCAAAATAAACATTAAAGAAAAGAAGAAATGGATTAGCTAAAAAATTATTCCAAGAGCTACGTGTTTTCATAAAGATCCTACTATATGAATGCTATATAATTTCAACCACAATGTATATATGGCAAACGCTAATATCTTCTTACCTAGAGAGAGAGTTTTGGCAAAGATTAAGTAAATATCATCTCCTGAAGTCAAGGCCTCAACTTGTGTTGTCCCACTAATTGGCACTTCTTGAAAGTTAATAAACTCACTGCCAGACCATCTGAGTAAAAGGGAATTTAGCCTGGCATTAACCTGGGAAATGGCTAAGAACACAGAGCCTCTTCGGGTGAACAAGGCTATGCTCAGCACACCTCGGACAGGAAGTGTCTGATGCAAGGTGAAGCTTTCTCCACTCCATCTGAAGACCTGTGGGAAATGTTCAAATACAAAACCCTTCATGAGTAGGAATTTAGTACTTGTGTGATTTTAACCAATATCATTTATTTACTCTCCTGGTACCCTTTATTTAGTTAGGAGGATACTTTCATAAATGAGAAAATATCAAAACTGACACTCTGTCACTGCTCTGTGTGTGTGTGTGTGTGTGTGTGTGTGTGTGTGTATAAGCACACGCAGAGAATGAGTGAAAAAGAAGTTATATGAAAATAAATCAATTTCAAATATACATCTGGATAGGGGCAAGTCACAGAAAGAAAAAAGGAAAGCTAAAAACAGGAGAGAAGTTACTTATATATGAAAATTTCAGTTGTGGGTAAGAAACCTTCTGATGCTGTAATATCATTCCTTATCCACTGTTCAAGCAATAGAATATAAAAAGAAACACCAAAAATTTTTAGTCCTGAAGGTGGCAATGCATACAAGGTTTTAAGGTGAGTGTTCACATATTTAAAATTAAAAGAAGATCCTGAATCTACCTGGTTTCTTACACAATCTGGTCAATTGCAGAATTATATTTATTCAGTCAACAACTGGAAATCTTATGTGAGAGTGGCATTATGCTAGGAATTATGGATAGAGTGGCCTCTCCCTTATGGATCTTACTAACTGTTAGGAAAAGGCAAACAATAAACACACTGATAAATAAATGTACGATTATTCAATTGAGACAAATGCTGAAGATAACAACTAGGATGACATGATAGAGAATTATGGGTGTACTAGGGAAATAAAGTTGGAAAGAATGACAATGAATGACATGGGAAAATTTCTAAGGCAAAAAATGTTTGTCATAAGCTGAATGAAGAATGGTCCAACTAGAAGGAAGTTGATAGTGTTAAGGAATGAAGACAGTAAGACTGGAGAGGTAAGATCATGAGATATCTTTTGTGAAGATGACCATATAATTTATCACTGGGATCCTTTACAGAGCAAAAGGGACAGTATTGACATAATCCAGTCCTGTGTTGAGTGGATACAGAAATATAGTTATGCTACTTATAGTCCATCATTAAATAACTTAGAATTTATTTTACATATAATTAGAAATCACTGAATAGTTTTAAAATGAGGAATAATATGAAATATTATTTTTAAAAGACTGCTCCAGCTACTTGATGGATAAGGGATGTGAGGAGTCAGAGAAGTTCTGAGAGCAGCTGGGAGGCTACTCCAACAGTGTGGGAGAGAAATGACAGGACCTGGGCTAGGCAGTGAGGATAAGAGATGGAAAGAAATGTCTGTATTCAAAACATTACTAGGAGAAATAATCAAAAGCAGTTATAAATTAGATGTGAATGAATAAAAATGAGTAATCAAGAAAGATGAATGCCAGCATTTGGTCTTGAGCAATTGCATTTATGAGGTTGCTATTTCCTGAGATGAAAGCAAGCATTGCAACAAGTGTCAAAGAGAAAATCAAAGTTAAGTTTGGGATATGTTATTAAACTTAGGTACTTACGGAGTGATGCCAACAAGAAGTTAGATATGTAAGTCTAGAAATTAGAGAAAAGACTACCAAGAAAATTGGAAGACAGCCTATAGCTGACACCTAAAGGCACAGGATTGATAAAAGTACCTGGATTGGACAAAAAGAAAAAGAAATTTGAACAAACACTAAAACTGAAAAACGCCAAGATATCTAAGTTCAGAAAAGGGAGGAGGAACTGGCGGTGGAAACTGAAAAGGGTGACACAGAGAGACAGAAGGCAAACCTGTGTGGTATTTCAGAAATGAAGAGAAGAGGGGTGTCTGGGTGGCTCAATTGGTTAAGCATCTGACTTCGGCTCAGGTCATGATCTCATTGTTCATGAGTTCGAACCCCACATCAGTCTTTGTGCTGCTGGCTCAGAGATTAGAGCCTGCTTCGGATTCTGTGTCTCCCTGGCTCTCTCTGTCCCTCCCCTGCTCATGCTCTGTCTCACTCTCTCTCTCAAGAATAAATATTAAAAAAATTAAAAAAAAAAAGAAATGAAGAGAAGAGACAGTTTAAATTTGAGGATGAGGTAACTGTCACATGCTAATAGGAAGCAGCATAAGACAATGACCAAAAAAACATCCAGTGAATTTGTAACCCAGCTGTCATCAGTGACCATGAGGAAAGACAAAAGCTGGTAGACAATTCTTTCACCGTGTCTTACTACAGAAGGGAGAAAAGAAATGAAACAGAAGGTAGAAGGGGGTGAGATCAGGAGAGAAATTTATTTTGAAACCTGGAGATCCTGCATTTACACTGATTGCAATAATTTGACAGAGAGAGACACTAGTGATGCCAGACACAAGGGGAATAACTAAACCTTCTTATGGCAAGAGGAGCCTGGTTGTTATAGAAGAAAAATTTTTTCCATAACGGGATGGAGGAACAAGACGGGGTTTCAAGAAGGTTTCTGAATTTGGTCTTGGCAAGATGACTAAGCTCCTTTCTGGTAGATTTCATTTCAACAAAGTCATCAGCTGAAAATGCAATGAGAAGCAGGTAAGTGAGTCAGAGGAGTGAGAAAATTATCAAATAAGTATTATTAGGATTATGAGATGTAGTTAATTAGAGAAATGTGGAATTTCTGGGGGTGACGTTAAGCGCCCATTTGGCAATGCTAATCATGAATTATTAGTGATACCATCTGTCCAGTTACATGATTTTTCTGCATAATGTTTTCCAACGCCATTAAACTCTAATTAAATGTTCATGCTTATTACTGCACTTGGTCTGCCTCTTGAAGACAATATTTATAATTCCAATGTTTAAAAATTAACTGTGAATAATTAATATCTACATTCTACTTTACTGTTTTACCACCATCAAATAATGGGGGTTTTTTTACACTAAATTTACAGACTACACCTTTGACGAGTTTCAAATAGAGTATTTTTTAAAAATTCATTTTAAAAGAATCAAACCTGAGTTAATTCAGAATCATCTCTTTGACTGGCAACAATTAAATAATCTTGATTGTCTGAACTAAAATATTTTACTTGAGAACTTTCCGAAATAATGATCGTTTGTACCTGCAAGGAAGATAAGACCATGGGAAAAAATATTTAAAGGCGAATTTAACTAGGAAAGGCTCTAATACAGTAATACTATGAGTCATATTTGAAGTTCAAAATTTTAAAAATCATTCTGAACACTAGGAATGCATACTTAGGTGTCATTTCAAGACAGACAAAAATATCCCGGATAAAGTCACTCTGCTAAAATGTGTATCAACTTGCAAAAAGCTTCTTTTCATATTAATATAGAACATGTATTATCTTCCACTTAGATCTTACAAATCTGATTTTCCTTTTAAATAAAGCAACCTACAAAAAATGAAGACATTTTTTACCGAGAATAATTTGAATCCAGATGTGAATGTATACACACTGATAACGGAAGGCTTTTCTTCATTTCTTTCTTCATGAGTAATCACAAAGTAAGGGGAAACACCAATATTAAATGCCTCACAAGTTTTAGGATTTTCTATATTTAAATCCTAGGAAATAAGGAATAACAGTAATTCATGAGTCATCTGATTTTTACATGTACATTTTATTTTATGTACTATAAAATGACTGATGTTTACCTCAAGTGGTATAAAAATCCCTTGCCATCGATAAATAGTAGAAGACACTTTTCTTAACATAACACCATAAATTGAATCTTCCAAAATAAAGAAACACCAACCAGAAGGTGATGCATCCAAAAAACTTTGAACTATGGAAAACACAGCATCCATTCCCCCTGAAAAACATAAATCATGATTTGCCAATGTAAAACCCCTTCAAATCTTTATGCCAAGTTTATTGTTTAAACAGTTCAACTAGTGAGTTTGTTACAAGACATAAATGGTGTGTGTGTATAAGACAAAAAATATAAGCCAGAGAATTTAAAAAATAACTAAAAATAACAACTTTTAAAAATTGTTAAAACTCTATTCTAAATCTACATAGACCTTTCCAAAGTGCATTTAAAATACTAAATGTATATTTAAAAATGTTTTAATGTTTATTTATTTTTGAGAGAGAGAAAGAGAGACACAGAGAGTGAGTGGGGAAGGGGCAGACAGAGAGCGAGGCACAGAATCTGAAGCAGGCTCTAGGCTCTGAGCTGTCAGCACAGAGCCCAACGCGGGGCTCAAACCCACGAACCGCGAGATCATGACCTGAGCCGAAGTCGGACATTTAACCGACTGAGCCACCTAGGCACCCCTAAAATACTAAATGTATATTTTAAAGGGAAATATGCTCAACATGATTTTTATCAACTTTCATAAAGATGATGAAAATATAATTGAGAAATATTTAAATAATCTCGTTTTATAGAAACACACTAAATGGTTAGTTTTAAAAACTTACACTGTTAATTTGAAACTATGCCCATCCACTGATTTCTTGCTTTACACATTATATATTTAAGAACACCAAAACAGACTCACCTACTTTAAATAGCTGTCAAGTTTTTAGTCAACTTATCACAGGTACATGTCCCAAAATTTTGCACATTTAAACAAAGACAAAAAAAAAATCCCTATCCCATGAACAATAATTTTTAAAAAGCTCTACATTTTATTATCATACCAGTTTCCCAAAGAAATTTCTTTTTAAACTTTAACTAATGTGTGAACAATAAGAATAAATGTCAAGGTTGAAATCTAGGCTCCTTATAAATTATTGATCATTTTCAGATTACCAGTTCAAGAAGTCATGTCAATGCCTCAAAGTGATTTCCTTTCCTAAAAAACAAATATTCTAAATTCCTACTGTCATCTTTTAAAGGTACACCACAGCTTTCGCATTAAGAGTATGAATGTTTTACATTAAGGTCCTTACCATCTGGCCTAATCCTTCCCTACCATAATGCAGGAAGATGGTGAATGAAAAATAAATAATGCTGACATTTAAGAATCTCCAACCTACACCCTCACAAGTACTTCCAAAAACACATGCAGATTCCAAACCATAATGAGATAACTGAATTAGAAATCATACTCTTTCCTTTTTGGATCCTATCACCTCCTGTCTTTTAGAAAATTATACCGCTACTAACCCTTTCCATTTTAAATATTCACTCTTTCTCTACTTACTAGGCCTTTTCCGTCAGCATTTAAATATGCTTAGGTCTTTCCAAACTAAACAAATGAATAAACAAAACCCCTTGAGTCCTACACCACATCACTACCTTTGCTAGGTCCTACCTTCTCAGTCAAACCTCAAACAGTTACATATATTTGAGGTCTCCATTCCCTTACCTCCATTCAAAATGTTATTTCAGTTCCTATCCCTCTATACAAATAGCTCTTGCTATTTTATTCCTTCTCTATTGCTAACCACAATAGACATTTTTTTGGTTTTTATCTTACTGGGCTTCTACACCAGCAACTAACACAGTTACCACTCCTTCCTTTTTCAAACACTCTTCTGCTGCTGTCTGCAATCCCACATTCCCTTGAGTTTCTCACACTAGGTCTTCTATGTCTCCTATGCTTCATCCTCTTCCTCTCCCTAGTAACTCAATTTGAGCCTTCTCAGAGCTCAGTCTGGGTCCTCCTCCCTTCTCTACCTACAGTCCCTCTTTCCAGGTTTTTACATGAATTTCCATGATTTTAAATACAACATACACACTAAAGATATCCAAATTTATCTCTGCAAAAGTTTCTGTTCCTTTGAGTCTAGAGAAATGTCTTCTCAAAAGTAACTCATATTCAAAATGTGTTAAATCACATATTTAACTCCCTCTCACCAAAATAACACCTAGCCCTCATCCATTACTCCTTTTCTTACTGGCAAGTATGACTCTCCATGCAACCACAGAAGCTAAAAATCTAGTAATTATCTCTGCAATTTCCTTCATACACAATCCATCACTTTGTCCAAACGACCATAGGCTGACCTTTTGTTTGTCTCCTTTCATCCTCTCTTTTCTTCTTTGCCAAATCATTCTCTACACAGTACCAAGAATGATATCTTTGAAATGCAAATGAGATTATGCCACTCCACAAATATACCTGGCAACCCTCCTGTAAGCATGAACCACTCAGAGACTTTCCATTAACCCTAGAATAAAGACTAAAGTACCTAACATATTCTTCAAGCTCTTCAATGATCAGGTCTTACCTAGTTCTTCAAAGTCAACTCTCCCACTTATTTCTAACTCCGATGTCCACTCTACAGTTCATCATTTCTACACGTTTTTATGCCTCTAGACTTGTGCCTCAATAGTTTCCCACCTTCCCTCCATCTTCCTCCAACTCAGATCTTTGCAGAATCAACATCACTCATCATTCAATCCTTGTTCAAACACTGATACTCTTGGGAAGCACTCCTTCGTGTTCTCACAGCACTTAGAATTACTCCTTTAAAACATTTATTACAGTTTTAAACTACATACTGAGTTTTACTTACTGAGTTTATTTTTGTCTCCTCCTAAATTCTAAGCATCATGAGTTCAATATCATGCCTGACACATGATAGACTCTCAATAAATATTTGCGGCTGCAATAAAAGAATTAGACATCTATTCTCCATTTTCAACAGATCCATAAGATACAATTCATGGGGAGAAATTAAATCTGATAGATGCGATCTTTCTCAGTTATAAAATTTTGTGCTTACAAGAAACCAAACGTACTCATGCCAAAGGCTGTTTCAGATACTGTCTCCCACTCCACACTCACAGCTAAATCAATGCCATTAGTGCGTGACACGTTTAAATATACAGTCCTGTTGGCTTCTTCAACGTCTATAAATGTGGCTCTAAAAAAAAAAAGATTACAGAAAGCAGAATATAATTTCTACATATTGAATATATATATCACATTGCTAGAATATATTTAATACCCTTTTAAATTTACATAAGCCAAGGTGAGATCCATCCACAAATTTCACACAGCACAAAAATTAGACCCCTACAGCTCAAAATATTAATTTATGAAGATTAAAAAAGTACTATGATCTGATTCTGTGGTTTTAAAAATATACTAAGTACATTCTTAAGTATTAAGAAATACCCAGAGTCAGTAACTTCATACTATATATTCTAAAAAATAAAGCTTTGTCACTCCTAAGTTTCCTCTTATATGAATCAACAGCATATCAAAAAGAAAAAAATGAATCCAAAAATTATTAGTTTAGTACTAAAACTAGATCTACTGGAGTATTTCTAAGAAATAGAGTATTTCTAAGAAATAAAAAATCAAATATGTGTCAGCTTCCAGCGGAATTTCAAACTACAATCATGTTAATATATGTATGAAGAGTCATTCATTTGGTTTGAACAGCTAAATATTTTTATACCATTTCTTGCTTTTTACCATCACTGAAAATACAAAATTGTACAAGCCTTCACTTGAAAGTGGGAATTCCAAGGAAATAAGAATTCTAATAATACCATTATACAGGACATGATTAGGTTTTGGATGTTCCTTGTCACAAGAGGGCATAACGCCTCTCTGGATCTATCCGCTGGAGCTCATTTTAAAAGTACCCTTTAAAAGAGTCAGAGATCAATTTCCCTCTGCATTTTCTTTATGTCAAAAGATATTTCCTACTTGACAATTTCCTTATGAATAAACTATACCTATTTGCAACTGCAGAGATACTGAATAACCCCAGAGGGGCCTGGTTTTGCAAAACTGTTATCAGGGTTTGAACATGTGCCCCCAGTCTAGCACCTCCAGTCGGATTAAACAAGGTGCATACAAAATGCTCATCCATCTCTGGTTCAGTGTCCAATATGGCAGAAATGTGTAGGGCCTGAAAAAAAAATTAAAAGGTAAAGTTACTAGACTTCAGTATTTCTGCAATACACATACAAAGAAATCTGCTAAACACTTTTGACAACAAGATTATACATTTTGGAAAAGATCGCTTCTTTTTTATCTTAATCCTGATCCCCATAATATGTAATAGTTATAAGTGTTTCAAGTTACTACTTTCAAGATTTTCAACACTGTGATATATTGCACTGAAGTCTCTAAAAATAAATTTTATGACATTTAAAAATAATGTTGAGATTAAAAAAAAATAAATTTAGGTCTTGATGTTTACTAACTCTTTATCCTGCCTAGCTACATGACTGCATCAGTCTCATTCTAGTGTAAGAGTCACTGTAAAAAAAGCAATTATAGCCATAGTAGGCACAAATTAGAAACAACCCACATGTTTATCAAAAGAAAGACGGATAAACAAATACTGGTCTATTCAGTGCAGTGCTACTCAGCAATAAAAAAGATGCTTAGCTGGCTAAGCATCCAACTCTTGATTTCGACTCAGGTCATGATCTCATGGTTGTGAGATCAAGCCCCACATCGAGCTGCACACTGAGCACAGAGCTTGCTTAAAATTCTCTCTCTCTCTCACTCTTTCTCTGCTACTCTCCCCTGCTCAAGCTCTCTCTCTCTCTCTCTCAAAAAAACAAAAAACAAAAAAACACCAACAACAAAAACCCGAACTACTGATGCAACTCAATAGATCTCAAAAACTCGTAGGCCAAAAGAAGCCAGATACAAAGAGTACATACTATATGGCACCTATTTATATGAACCTCAAGAATCAGCAAAACGAGTCTTCAATGACAGAAACCAGAAAGTAGTTTCTCTGGTGAGGGCAAGAGAGAAGAAAGAAACTTCTAGGTGATGGTAATACTCAATATATTAATCTGAGTGTGGTTACATGGGTGTATATATATATTTTGAAAGTTAATGACCCATGTACTTAAGATTTTTGAATTTTACTGTTTATACCTCAAAATAAAAACATGGGGAAAAAGACCGTTACGTAAGTGAAAGAAAATTCTACTTAATCCAATTTTCTCTAATGTTTAATTTGCCTAATTAGCAGAAAGTTCTTTAAACACTGTGAAAAAGAATCTTTTAAGAAAAAAATGTTAATATAATAACTTATATTTTAATTATTATATTATATATTTATTATATTAATATAATTAATAATGATCAATTATTGTAATTAGGAAGATTATATATTTTATATAGATGTGTATTTATTATAGACATCTATATATTATATACTAATATTTATATAATAATATATAATATATATAATTTTATATTAATTATAATGAATAATTTTTATAATTTAAAGATAATAAAAATAAAAATGGTTATTAAATTAATTAAATTAAAAACATTTTTAAAAAGAGGAAAATGCCTGTGAATGTAAAGCAATGGAAAATTCGTCAAATACTTAAAATTTGAATTCTTTTATATCTATATCAAGATATAAGTATTAAACTTTCAAATTTCCAAAAACATGAAAAAATTGGACATGTAAATAAATACGAATTTAAAATGAGTTAAAGTGTACACAAACTGATCACAAAGAAAAGTGATTACCAGGCAGACTGTTTTTAGATAACATAATTTTAAATACATTACTTTATAATTATACTTTATGTCAGGCTTGAAAAATCTTATGCAAATGTAGTTAGCAATTTTAAGCTTTAACTGTGTTTTAAAACATAAAATTTAGGGGCGCCTGGGTGGCTCAGTTGGTTAAGTGCCTAACTCTTGATTTCAGCTGAGGTCATGATCTCACAGTTCATGCAACTGAGCCCCGTGACAGGCTCTGTGCTATCAGTGCAGAACCTGCTTGGGATCCTCTCTCTCCTTCTCTCTTGCTCGTCTCCTCTCTCTCTCTCTCTCGCTCTCCCTCCCTCAAAAATAAATAAATAAACTTTAAAATGAATGAATGAATGAATGAATAAATGAATAAAATTTAGTTGTGGGGACAGAAAATTATCAATATACAGAAAAGGAAGTTTCAGAAAGTAAACTTCCATAAGTACGGATCACATTTATAATTAACCCCAAATACAGCATTTCTTCTCCAATAAGCTATTCCTATTCACACAGGATACAGACTTCTCAAATAAGCAGGCTAGAGTAAGCAATTATATTTTGTTTAATGAAAATGTGGCCAAAAGGATGACTGGCTAGGGCTTAGTGACTATAATAAATGGTTTAGAGTTTTTTAGCTTTTGTTTTAAAAATAATATAAAGTGAAGTATGTTACCTAAATAGTTAACATTTACAACAGCAATATGTACAATTTCCTTATTACTTGCACATTCCACTACCCTATTTGCAGAACAAATTTCTCCACCAGCACTCTTTGCAGACTATATAGCACTGTAACACTTTCACATGGTAATGTAATCATCTTTGCCTGTCATCTAGCCTGGGAGAACTTTTTTTTTTCTTTTTAGGACCCAGGGTACTCCCCTAAGAGAAAATTATTCATAAATATTACTTATTCCGATTAAAGAACATTAGAAACAACCCACATGTTTATCAACAGAAAAATGGATAAACAAATAATGGCCTATTGAGTGCAGTGCTACTCAGCAATAAAAAGAACCAACTGCAGGGGCATTAAAGCCTCATACTATACCTTGAAACGAACACCTTCTTCTAAAACAATGTAGCCTTTGACAGGGGTCAGATCTTTGGACTCCACTGAGGAGTTTACCTCTGTCACAATGAACTGAACTGTCACAGTTCCAAAGAGTCCTTGTGCAGGTTCCCGAACAACATACAATAGTGCACTACTCTCCTGTATGTAGAGAGCTGTCGGTTCTCTTAGGAAAAAGTGCTCACTGTTGTTAAATGATAGGACTCCAGGACCATCATCATTAGCAAGGATGGTAATTAATGCTGTTGAAATAAAAATATTAAAGCACTAAATCAAAATAGGGCAGGTTATAAGTACTGGGAAGTATGGAGATGTTTCATTATAAACTAAGACAACTCTTCTAGATCACCTTAAAAAGAAGGGGAATTTTAAAAGGCATTTAATAAAATTCCATATTCACTCATGATATAAAAATAGTCAGTAATCTTAGAATAAAAGGCACCTTTCTCATCAACGTCAAAAGCCAATAACAAAGACCTAACTCAATGTTGAAACATTGGAAGGGTGCCACTAAAAACAGAAAGACGACAACAATACCCGCCATTACTGCTACTATTCAGCATTGTCCTGGAGCCAGGAGCCAGGTAACAGGTATGAAAACAATGGAAAGGAAGACTCAGAACTAACACTATTTTCTAGACAACATGATTGTCTTCTTAAAAAAAAAAAACAGGAGAAAAAACTTCTTAGAACTATTTTAAGAGTTGAAAATGTAAGCTGAGTAACCTTCAAAAACTAAGAGCTTTTTATTTTTTACTACCACTAATGATAATATGAATAATAGCAGTGGAACAACTAATCCTACTGAGAACTTACAAATTGCTTAACCTGTGTTAACCCATTTAATTCTCACAACCCTAGGAGGTTGATTCTATTACTATTTTCCTTTACAAATCCAATGGCTGAAGCACAGAGAGGCAATCTGTGGAAGTACACAAGCTAGCAAGTGGCAGAACTGGTGCTCAGAGCTGGGAAGTGTGCTATGGAACATGCATCTAAAATATTATTATAATATCTCTATGTATAAGCTATAACTATTAAAAAAAAAACAACAGAAAAGGGACCTCATTCACAATACAACAATACCTAGGAATCAAAGTTAAAAATAGTGGACCTATATGAACAACGTATACAGTGTTAATGTGTGACTGTGACCAATGCTATCAGTGTCTCTTCCATGCCCCCTAGGCCCTTTCAAGACCACTTCAAGAGTTTCTTTTGCCAACTGATCTTTCTACCTGAGGACGCCATCAGCTGATGCAGGAATAAAGCCAGAACTGCTGGAGACTTAACACCCAAGAGCATACTCAAACAACAAGGGACAGGAGCCGGTGAATGAATATCCCAACTTGTTTTTACAACGATCACCCTGAACTTTGCTCAACTCGGTGTCTAGGAAGGACCCCAGCAGCACTGAGCTCCAGTTGCCCAAAGCAGTACCATTCGTCAGCCCATCTTTTACCAGCATTCTTCTCTCTCTCTGTCTCACTTCTTCACTTCTCACTATGTCTCCAGAGATCACTTCCTCCAATAAACTACTTCCATCCAAATCCTTGTCTCAGGGTTTGCTTTTGAGGGAACACAAATTAAAGCAATGATACAAAAGATGATCTAAATTAATGGAAAAGTATATCATATTTCTAAATGGAAAAACAATATTATAATGATGCTGAGTTCTTTCAAATTAACCTAAAACTTGAATTCAACCCCAAAACTATCAAAATAGTTGTTTTATGGAATTCAGTTCATTGATTCTAAAGTTCATATGGAAAAGATACTTGAAAGAATAGGTGAGATGGTACAGAGAAAAAAAATAAAAAGCATTTGGCTTAAAAAAATAAAATGTATATTAAAGCTAAGATAAATAAAACTGCTATTAGTACATAAACAGGCAAATAGAACAGAATTAGAGGCCAGGAAAAACAGATGAAAGAGAGAGAGAGAGAGAGAGAGAGAGGTTAAAATCCAAAGAAATTCCTGCTGAGGATGTGAAGAAATAAAAATTTTATATATAACTTTGGAGTAGGGGTAATAAAGAAGGCAGCTGTTGTCCTTTCCACTCAATACCCAATGTACTCAACAGATGATCTTAATTACTCATATATACAAAGATTTATACATAAGAATATTTATTGATATTTTATGGAATTTTTGAAATGGTCTAAAGGCTGATTAATGGGGCATAGTTTAAGAAATCACCCACTATCAAAGCACTGAGGACTGTTTTTAGATTTAAAAACAGAAAATTACAGGTACAAAGTAAACCTGACAGAGACCAATAAGATAGTCCTTCCTCCTACTCATGGTCGTGGGCATATAACCTACATAATTCCAAACAGAATTGTATTAGGCCTTTTTTAGGAATGCTTAAGTTTGAGTGCTCTTCTTTCCTATTATGTGGAATGTAAAAGGAAGATGCGGATAATCATCTTGTGACAAGTAACATTAGCCTTGTGTGGAAGCCAATATTCCAAAAGGCAAGAAGAGGCAGAGAACAACAAGGTCTTTGGTGGCATGTTAAGTCCTGGTACCACTGAATCTAAAACTGTGTATGCGTCTGGACCCTCAGATTAAATGAGCCAATAAATTACCTTTAAGTCCATTTGAATTGGGTTTTCTATTGTTTACATAAAAGATTCTTAATCAACACATCATTTCCATTCCTACAACCCTTTACATACAACCCACTATGTTGTATGTACAAAAAAATATATATTTTAAGAGTGCCTGGGTGGCTCAGTTGGTCAGCGTTCCATTCTTGATTTTGGCTCAGGTCATGATCTCACAGTTTATGGGATCGAGCCCGCATCAGGCTCTATGCTGGCAATGCGGAGCCTGCTTGGGATTTTCTCTTTCTCTCTCTCTCTCTCTCTCTCTCTCTCTCTCTCTCTCTCTCTCTGCCCCTCCCTTGCTCATGCTCTCTCTCTCTCTCTCTCTCTCTCTCTCTCAAAATAAACATTTTTTAAAGTATATTTTCAACATACTCTTTGAATTTGAAACAATGGGTGTAGACTCAAGAAAGGTTCTAAATACACAGAAATATCAACATGTTTTATTAGTATGGCAATAAAAGTAAAATCCAGTTCTTGAATTACTCAAGATTCTTTCATGTTTTTTATTACAAATCAAAATTTTTTTCACATATAGACCAATAATTTAGGAATATAAAGGTTAATTAAATTAAGGGAATCCCAAAGAACTCTCAGCCACTAGCTAAAACAAGAGGTTGAAGAGTCAGTCAACTCTTGGTCTTCTAAATGCACCTGACATATCACCACAGAAACTAAATTAAGTGACTTTTAAAGAGACCTTCTAATCCTACAAGCTCTATATTTCCATGAAGTTTTCTCCTCTCTTTTTTACCCTCTCTAAGCAGTCAGTATCATATCTAACAAGCAGGAAATTAGTATGACATTTCATAACAATGTCAAACTGCTCCAAAGAATTGTGGCTCCCATAATGTCTTAGGTATCAGTATACTTCAACTTTATGTGAAAATACTGTAGCAATAAAACGATACTAAACAACTTGCCATTCCCTCTATTGGTAAACAGAAAATCAGAGAATAATTTAAATTCTAAATGAAAGACATTTCGTTATTTAATTTGTAGCTACAGAAATGACTTAATATAATTGTTACTACCAACCTACTTTTTGTTTTACAAACACACAAACACACACAACTACACAAGGCTGGAAGGACTATTATACTGACATAGGGATTCCACAATGTTGAATTTAAAATGCTTTTTATAGAAAACTATCAAGACTTTAATCCCTGTACAACTGCCTCCATGTTAGGAAAACATCATGAGTGAAAGTGAACTGTATATAAGAAATTGTTAATTACCTATTGTTTTTTCCCCCAGCTCTAGTCCAGGAGAAGGATTTGTTAAAACCAGCTGAAATGTTTCATCTCCTTCTGGAATGTCATCATCAAGAATCACGATGTCAATATTTTTATACCTTTCTCCATCAACAAAATGAAGAATCTGGACAAGAAAGTGAAAGTAGGTGGTATTATATATAAATATATGATTGATTTTTCACAGAATATTTGGCAAAAATACAATATGGCTGGCAATGTGAAATAAACTTTTTAATAAAAATAAGGATTTTCCCTTATTTTTTATTGACCTTTTTTATTTAAATTGACAACATGAAGTTTAAAAAGTAAAATGTGTGGAGAAAGAGAAGAAAGTAAACATTTGACTAAGGAATAAAAGGCACCAAGAGACAAATTAAAAAGCATTTTAAAACACTAATTGTGTTTCAGTAAATTAAAACAAAGAAATAAAAGACTTAAAATTTTCAGCATGCCTGGCTGGGTCAGTTAGTAGAGTATACAACTCTCAATCTCAGGGTTGTGAGTTTGAGCCCCATGTTGGGTGTAGAGATTACTAAAAAAAAAAAATAAAAACTTAAAAACTAAAAACCTTAAACTTTCAAGAATCATAAGAAACACTCCAGAAAATATGTTTCTAATGATATAAATATAATGATATAAATTCTTTGACACAATAACCTGTGTTCTCCATTATCATATATTGCAATAAGACAGTGAATAAAATAATATCAAATATTAAAACAAAATAATAAATGAATAAAATAAATAGAGAATAATGTTTAGAACTAAAAATTTACAAATTTTACTAAAATAGTGAAGGGAGCTATTCCATAACGTAGAAGTCTTCTACCCTAATTTAATATGCAAAACATAATAGTTAATTACTTTCAGATTAATACAAGACCTAAGTCACTATAATTCACAAGGAATTCACCGATGGGGTGAAGATGTAATCCAGCCCCAGCTGTGCTTCCAAATTCTGGGCATATACAAACAAGGAAACATGGCCAAGAGTCCTTTTGCTTCGCTGAGCTACCAATGTTAAACTTCCTTTGGTTTCATTTACTGCAAACCTAAAATAAACATAATACATTAATCTTTTCCTTGTAAGATTTTATTCAGTATATAAAAAATAAAAAAACTTAGAAAAGGACTCTTACACAGCTTTGGTCTTACCTGCTATGTTGCCATTCGATTACACCTTGTGCACCATCATTGGCATCGATAATAATTTGTGCAGTCAAGCCCTCTGAATCTGAAAACAACAAAGAAATATATTTTTAAATAGAAATGATTAAAAAAGAATGATTTGACACAGAATTTAAAGACCATCCTTTGAGATCATATAATTTCTAATATAGAGGTATCATAGGCATTACTCAAAGATGTTTAAGAAAATAAAATATAAATGCTTATAATATTTGAATAAGAAAACTTTTTCCTAACAAGAACACCAACTTACTGAAATCTAATGAACTGAGAACAATATAAAATAAGCAACTGAGGTTATGGTTTTATTTCTATTATTTTAATCCATTTCAAGAGGAAAGGAAAATAGGGACCACTGGACGAAGTAGAAAGAGCAAGAAGCAGGGCGCCTGGGTGGTGCAGTCGGTTAAGCGTCCGACTTCAGCCAGGTCATGATCTCGCGGTCTACAAGTTCGAGCCCCGCATCAGGCTCTGGGCTGATGGCTCAGAGCCTGGAGCCTGTTTCCGATTCTGTGTCTCCCTCTCTCTCTGCCCCTCCCCCGTTCATGCTCTGTCTCTCTCTGTCCCAAAAATAAATAAACGTTGAAAAAAAAAAAAATTAAAAAAAAAAAAAAAAAAGAAAGAGCAAGAAAAGAGAAAGGAATGGGAAGAGAAAGGCGATAAGAACTGCAGAGAAAAGTGCAGGTTTAAGGAGAAGCAGGGAGAGACAGGGATACAAGGTGAGACAAAAGGGAAAGATGGGTGAAGGTTAGGTGGCACACAGACTAAAACTGAAGTAAAGCTCTTTTATCCCTTTTTATCTTACACTCTGTCTACCAAGTTCAGTATATTCCCAGTATTCATTATTCAGTCTTGAAATATTAACCTTGTCCCTGTTTAGTTTTTTAATATTTTGTCCTTTCCCCTTTAAAATTTGAAGGCTCTACCTTACTCTTATGATACTTCTAACAGTGGCCTAGGTGGGGAAGGGATACGGAGGGCGTAATTCTCTCTGAGCGAAGAGAACATTGTCAAGAAAAGAATATAAAATCGGGGCGCCTGGGTGGCGCAGTCGGTTAAGCGTCCGACTTCAGCCAGGTCACGATCTCGCGGTCCGTGAGTTCGAGCCCCACGTCGGGCTCTGGGCTGATGGCTCGGAGCCTGGAGCCTGTTTCCGATTCTGTGTCTCCCTCTCTCTCTGCCCCTCCCCCGTTCATGCTCTGTCTCTCTCTGTCCCAAAAATAAATAAACATTGAAAAAAAAATTAAAAAAAAAAAGAATATAAAATCAAAATTTGTGTCCATCAGACTAGAGGCTTCACAGCATAAGCCCAGCTCCACCATCTCCTCACTGTGTGACTCTGGGCATGTTACTTAGCCTCTCCTAGCCTCCACTCCCTCATCTGTAAAATGCTCAAGTGTAAGGAATGATGGTACTGACATATAAAGCACTTGAAACAGGGGCATTGGAAAGCACTCAACAGAAGTCACACTATTTAAGTTACCTCTAATATGAGTATAAAGAAATACGAAGTATTTTGTTAGTTTTCTTAGCATGAACAGTAATTATCTTATAATAAATACTGGATATAAACAGCTTAGTCACTGGAGTCATAAATTCCTTTTGTAAAAGAACCAAACCTTTTCACATACAGTAAAACCTTGGATTGCAAATAACTTGTTCTGTGAGTTTTCTGCAAGATGAGCAAACATTTCTAATAAATTTTAACTTGATAAACAGGCAATGACTTGCAATATGAGTAGTATATGACGCCGAATGTCACATGATCACAAATGAACCAATGGTTCTTGAAATTTGCTTTGATATTTGAGTGCTTTGGATTACAAGCATGTTTCTGGAACAAATAACACTCGCAAACCAAGGTTCTTACGGTAATATGTTATAAACTCATTATTCTCTTCTGTTATTTTCAAAGTTGTCATACTGAGTCTCACAAGTGAATGAGGAAAACTTATTCCTTAGGTTACTCCTCTCAGCCATGCTTCTCTTCCTTGAACGCAGGCTAATTTCCCGCCATCCAGCCCATCTTCTAACCAAGGGAGGGGGAACAGGCTACCACAGGGCTCACAGCCCACACTTCCCAGGCCATGATACCTACAAGCTTCAGACAAAATTCTCAATACTAAATGCCCAAACTGCACACTAAAGATTGTGTTTTAAAATAAGAATACACCTTGTTATAGTAATCTACGTAAATCTATACTAAGGTTCAAGTTTTACCTTTCAGTCTGTAATGAATAAAGTGAATCTTTTCTAAAGCATGAAAAGAAAGAGGTAAAAGGTCAAAAAAGAAGCAGAGAACACAATAAACAAACAAAAGTACTGCTTACCCTAAAGAAAAATAAAATCATCTGACAGTTTGGAGATCTAATAAAAATAGCAAATTAAATTTTAACAGGAAAAATGCCTAAGAACTAATTCTATTTTTAAGATTACAAATTTCATCATAAATAGTTGTAAAATTTAGAAAGCATCACACAACAAATAATTCTTGAATGTGTTTATGACGTCCAATGTACAAAAATGCAACAGATGACAATCTCTAAATTAAAATAAACCTAAAAGCTCACTATATTTTCTTTCATAGCTGAGATTAACAAGTATTATAAGCGATTACTTCTGATTTAAAAATGAATAACTTTACTTCATTTGCAGTGAATAAACGGAAACAAACAAAAATCATACCTAGTCTTGGAGGAAATGAAGTTAAAGGAGCCATGATAAGGTCAACATAAGTTAAATTCACAAGGAAATATTCTTCTAGCTCTGGTATGTCGTCCTGCAAAAATTATATCCATTAAATTCCCTAGAGTTACGCTCTCAAAGTCATGACCTCTCACAAGCAGTTTTTAAAATTATCTGGTAAATATATACACTTAAGTAGTATACAGCAAGTATAAAAATGCAAAGCCAGAATAGAAAAGATTTAAAATTTTAAATAAACATTCTTGGCTATGATGTTTTTTTCAGATTTGACACCAAAAGCAAAAGCATAAATAACCAAGTGGGACTACAACAAACTAAAAAGCTTCTGCACAGCAAAGGAAACCATCCACAAAATGAAAAGACAACCAATGGAATGGGAGAAAGTATCTGCAAATCACATATATGATAAAGAGTTAACATCCAAAATACATAAAGAACTGCTACAACTCAGCAGCCCCCCTCCAAAAAAACCCCACAAATAATCTGATTTAAAAATGTACAACAGATCTAGTTATTTTTCCAAGAAAGATGTGGCCAACACATACAGGAAAAGGTGCTCAATATCACTGATCATCATGGAAATGCAAATCAAAACCAGAATGAGACATTACCTTACATTTCTTAGAATGACTATTATCAAAAAGACAAGCGATAAATATTGGTGAGGATGTGGAGAATAGGGAGCCCTTGTGTACTGTTGGTGGGAATGTAAATTTGTACAGCCACTATGCGACACAATATGGAGGTTCCTCAAAGAATTAAAAATAGAACTACCATATAATCCAGCAATCCCACACCAGCGTATATACCCAAAGGTAGTAAAAACAGGGTAGGGGCGCCTGGGTGGCGCAGTCGGTTAAGCGTCCGACTTCAGCCAGGTCACGATCTCGCGGTCCGTGAGTTCGAGCCCCGCGTCGGGCTCTGGGCTGATGGCTCAGAGCCTGGAGCCTGTTTCCGATTCTGTGTCTCCCTCTCTCTCTGCCCCTCCCCCGTTCATGCTCTCTCTCTGTCCCAAAAAATAAATAAACGTTGAAAAAAAAATTAAAAAAAAAAAAAAAAAAAACAGGGTATCGAAGAGATACCTGAACTCCCATGTCCACGGAATTGTTCACAGTAGCCAAGATACAGAAACTTAAGTGTCCATCAATGAGTGAATGGATGGGGAAGATGTGGTGTATATATACATGATAGAATATTATTCAGATACAAGGGAGACAGAAATCCTGCCATTTGCAACAACATGGATGGATCTAGAGGGCATTTTGCTAAGTGAAATAAACCAGACAGTGAAAAACAAATACTGCATGGTATCACTTATATGTGGAATCTGAAAAAAGAAAGAAAGAAAGAAAGAAAGAAAGAAAGAAAGAAAGAAAGTTAAACTCACAGAAATAGACAGTAGCAAACTGGTGGCCAGGGCCAGGGGCTGGGGGGATGGGAGAAATAAGGAGAAGTTGGTAAAAGAGTACAAACTCAGCTCTAAGATAAATAAGGTCCAAGGGTCTCATGTAAAACACAGTGACTATATAGGTAATAACACTGTTATCATATAATTGAAATTTTAAAAATTCTCAGACACAAAAAAAGATAAACAGGTCAGGTGATAAATATGTCCATTAAATAGATAGGAGGAATCTCTTTCACAATGTATACATGTATCAGATCACCACAGGGGCACCTGGGTGGCCCAGTCAGTTAAGCGTCTGACTTGGGCTCAGGTCATTATCTCACAGTTTGTGAGTTTGAACCCCCGTCAGGCTCTGCACTGATGCTGCGGAAAGCTGCGTGAGATTTTCTCTCTCTCTGCCCCTTCCCCTGCTCATGTTCTCTCTCTCAAAGTAAATGAACTTTTTTTTTTAAAAATCACAATATACATTTTAAATATCTTACAATTTTATATATATTTTAGATTCTGCATAAGTGATACCATGCAGTATTTAATATTTCAATAAAGCTGAAATCTAAAAAAAAATAATAAAAGTATAAACTTACACCTATTGTATGATAAGTTATTAGGTTCAACACACAAAACTGCTAATATATTTTTTCCTAAACTGATATGTCAACCAATAACACAAATATACAAAACTGATAAATTTAAATATAATGGAAGAAAAGAAGGTTTTAAATTATCTTACTATCCAATGATTGGAATGTGGAATACAATACCATGAAAAAAAAAATACAGGCTTCACAGTCAAGGAGACCTAACACCAAATTCTGTAATTTTAAGTGAGTTACTTAAAGCCTCAGCTTCCACCATGGGGGAAACAATTGGGGACTGTAATAATGATGAAAAATAATGAGTATGGAGTTCCTGGCCTACAGAGAGTCTTTAAAAGTGATAGCTATTTGTGATGGTTAATTTTTTAATGTTTATTGATTTTTGAGAGGGAGAGAGAGAGAGAAAGGGCATAAACAGAGGGAAGAGTAGAGAAAAAGGGGTAGACACAGAATTCGAAGCAGGCTCCAGGCTCTCAGCTGTCAGCACAGAGCCCGATGCGGGCTCGAACTCACAAACTGTGAGATCATGACCTGAGATGATGTCAGATGCTTAACTGACTAAGCCATCCAGGCACCCCTGTGATGGTTAATTTTAATACACTATTACTTTTAATCACTAGTGCCCATAACAGCATTGAAAATAAGGCAGGTATCCAAAACTTAATGACTAGCAAAACCCCTGTCAATCATGACAAGACAGTCAACAATATTTACATAAAAACCCAATGTCTGTGTGTGTGTGTGTGTGTGTGTGCATAGTGTCAGTACATACATTTTGTATTATTCATTTTATTTAATGGAGATGTATTTCATTGTGAAAAAATAGGAAACAGTCTCTAAACTATCTTCTATAATATACAGACCAATGGGAGTTACAGAATCAGTTATGTAAAAGGGATAGTCCCTCACTCATCCCAGCAGCAACTCTCATGCAGCTCCCTGCACTCTCATGCAGCAACTCCCCTATCACTGCTCACCCTGTCCCCCAAGCCTGGCTTATTTCTGTGTACAGGCCTGTAGTCTCTTAACCTCATGCCACTCAGGGAATAGAAAGGGCTACAAAGACCTAAGGAGGAAAAAAAAGGTAAACTGGAAACTCCATGTTCATAAAACTAGACTCTGCAAGGAAAAGAAGGGTTAGCTACATATTTTCTGTTTTAAAAATTATCATATCTAAGGAATAATCCATTTATTTATATTTACTTATTGTATTAATAGGTTACATATTTGAAAGAAGACTTGGCTTAATGTTTTGTTTTGTTTTTACCAAATCGTGTTACATGTCACATGCTGAGTATTACCTTTTATCTTAAGGCTCTAGAGATCTCATACTACTATATTAGGTCACTATGCAATGGTAATCAACAAAGTGTAAGAGTTACTAACTTCAGATGATGAATGGTTTACACTATTTAGAATTTACTAAAAGTAAAAAGCTTCTGAGCAAATAAAACCTTTTCAAAAACAGAAGCCCCAAAATACAGACTAGTTGAAAATTATTTTTCTAAAGCAGTATTTATGGTCTTCCCTCCAACACACATACATACCATCTCCTACCTTCTCCATACATACTACTTTCATAAACCTTTCGGAAATGTATTCAGGTAGCTGAAGCACTGGGTCCCAAAACAGCATGAGGTTTTACAAGATGAAAAATCATTTAAAATGTAATTTCAGTCACCAGTAATAACTTTAAGTTTGACCATAATCACATTTTATGCCATTAGCCTCCAGTGAGTTTCTCACTATCTCTAATTTAACCAGTCCTAACAACTAAAATGCTGACCTACATGGATTTGCTGGTCCAACGAATCCTTTGGAGTAATCAAAATGCTTCCCTGGAATCTCGTAAGACAATGCCTATCTTAAAGGGGACTGCCCTAAGGAAGTTCTCTTTATCAGGAGATGTTTCTATAACAAAATACACAACAACAGACCAGCCTCCTTTGACAAGAACAGAAACCCCAGTGTGGTTGTAAAAAAATCACAAAAGGAAATAAGCTGATTTAAAGGCACTAGAATATTCCATCAATTTCTACTTTCTTTGTGGTTATTTGGATTTAATATAACAATAGCAAAATAGTTTTACCTCAAGTATAGTAATGTTGATGGCTGCTGCTGTTTCCCCTTCTTCTAAAATCAGAAAGCCAACTACTGAGACAAAGTCAACATCTGGCTCAGCAAGGTTTCCTTCTGTTTGGTTCTTTAGACTCAACATTCCAGGAACCGTGGTATATGTGACATTAATGGCTCCTAATTGAATTGGATGAGAAGAGATTTTATAATTATTTAAACTTTTAAAATGATATCTTAGTGTTAACTTTTTGACTTTCCTAAAAGCACCTGCAGTACCTTGTATTCTTGGCCCCAATTCCTTACCTTTTCCTATAACCTTGGCCTTGTAATACCTCAGTGATATCCCATTGTGGGTAAGGTATACTGAGCTGCCTTCAGACTTTGAGTTTGGCTGTGACTTGTTTTGGCTGTTAATACAAGGTAAAAGTGATTATGTGCTAGTTCTGAGCTTAGACCTCAAGGAGACTGGCAAGCTTTTGTTTACTTTCTTGGGCCTCTAATGATCCCAGGAGAAGAATGAGAGATATCTGGAGTAGGGCCATCCAGACCAAACCCAATCTATGGTAGTGGACCCAGAACAAGCCTATTACTACACACTGCTGAGATTTTATGATTGTTACACAGCATTTCTGTGATGATAGATAATTACTTTAATCTTTCAAAAATAAGGAAGTTAGGAGCATCTGGTTGGCTGAGTCAGAAAAGCATGTGACTCTATAAAGAACTTATCAAACTCAACACCCAAAAAACAAATAATCCAGTGAAGAAATGGGCAAAAGACAAGAATGGGACACTTCTCTGGATGTAAAGAAGACATCCAGATGGCCAACCGATACATGAAAAAAATGCTCAATATCACTCATCATGAGGGAAATACAAATGGAAACCATGGAAAAACATTCTGTGCTCATGGACTGGAAGAATAAATATTGTTAAAATGTCAATACTACCCAAAGCTTTCTACACATTCAATGCAATCCCAATCAAAATTGCACCAGCATTCTTCTCGAAGCTAGAACAAGCAATCCTAAAATTCATATGGAACCACAAAAGACCCCGAATAGCCAAAGTCACATTGAAGAAGAAAACCAAAGCGGGAGGCATCACAATCCCAGACTTTAGCCTCTACTACAAAGCTGTAATCATCAAAACAGCATGGTGTTGGCACAAAAATGGACACATAGACCAATAGAATAGGATAGAGATGCAAGAATTGGACCCACAAATGTATGGTCAACTAATCTTGGACAAAGCAGGAAAGAATATCCAATGAAAAAAAAGTCTCTTTAACAAATGGTGCTGGGAGAACTGGACAGCAACATGCAGAAGAATGAAACTAGACCACTTTCTTACACCATTCATAAAAATAAACTCAAAATGGATGAAGGACCTGAATGTGAGACAGGAAACTATCAAAAACCTAGAGGAGAAAGCAGGAAAAAACTCTCTGACCTCAGCCACAGCAATTTCTTACTTGACACATCTCCAAAGGCAAGGGAATTAAATGCAAAAATGAACTACTGGGACCTCATCAAGATGAAAATGTTCTGCACTGTAAAGGAAACAATCAACAAAACTAAAAGGCAACCAACAGAATGGGAATATATTTGCAAATGACATATCGAATCAAGGGTTAATATCCCAAATCTAGAATCCAGTGAAGAAATGGGCAGAAGACATGAACAGAAGACACTTATCCAATGAAGACATCCAGATGGCCAACAGACACATGAAAAGATGCTCAATGTCACTCCTCATCAGGGAAATACAAATCAAAACCACAGTGAGATACCACCACACACCGGTCAGAGTGGCCAAAAGGAACAAATCAGGAAACTATAGATGCTGGAGAGGATGTGGAGAAACGGGAACCCTCTTGCACTGTTGGTGGGAATGCAAACTGGTACAGCCGCTCTGGAAAACAGTGTGGAGGTTCCTCAAAAAAACTAAAAATAGATCTACCCTATGATCCAGCAATAGCACTCCTAGGAATTTACCCAAGGGATACAGGAGAACTGATGCATAGGGGCACTTGTACCCCAATGTTTATAGCAGCACTCTCAACAATAGCCAAATTATGGAAAGAGCCTAAATGTCCATAAACTGATGAATGGATAAAGAAATTGTGGTTTATATACACAATGGAATACTACGTGGCAATGAGAAAGAATGAAATATGGCCTTTTGTAGCAACGTGGATGGAACTAGACAGTGTGATGCTAAGTGAAATAAGCCATACAGAGAAAGACAGATACCATATGGTTTCACTCTTACGTGGATCCTAAGAGACTTAACAGAAACCCATGGGGGAAGGGAAGGAAAAAAAAAAAAAAGAGGTTAGAGTGGGAGAGAGCCAAAACATAAGAGACTGTTAAAAACTGAGAACAAACTGAGGGTTGATGAGGGGTGGGAGGGAGGGGAGGGTGGGTGATGGGTATTGAGGAGGGCACCTTTTGGGATGAGCACTGGGTGTTGTATGGAAACCAATTTGACAATAAATTTCATGTATTAAAAAAAAAAGAATATGTGGTTTATATATACAATGGAATACTACTTGGCAATGAGAAAGAATGAAATCTGGCCATTTGTAGAAACATGGATAGAACTGGAGAGTGTTATGCTAAGTGAAAAAAGTCAGGCAGAGAAAGATAAATACCGTATGTTTTCACTCCTTGTGGATCCTGAGAAACTCAACAGAAGACCGGGCGGGGGGGGGAAAGTCACAGAGAGAGAAGGAGGCAAACCATAAGAGACTCTTAAATACTGAGAATAAACTGAGGGTTGATGGCGGGGGTGGTTAGGGGAAAGTGAGTGATGGGCATTGAGGAGGGCACCTATTGGAATGAGCATTGGGTGTTGTACGGAAACCAATTTGACAGTAAATTTCATTTTAAAAATAAATAAAATTTTAAAAAATAAAAATTAAAAAAAAAAATGGAAACCATAATGAGATACCACCTCACACCTGTCAGAATGGCTAACATTAACAACATGGCAACAACACATGTTGGCAAGAATGTGGAGAAAGAGGATCTCTTTTGCATTGCTGGTGGGAATGCACACTGGTATAGCCACTCTGGAAAATAGTATGGAGGTTCCTCAAAAAATTAAAAATAGACCTACCCTACAACCCAGCAAATAGCACTACTAGATATTTATCCACAAGATACAGGTGTGCTGTTTTGAAGGGGCACATGCACCCCAATGTTTATAGCAGCGCTATCAACAACAGCCAAAGTATGAAAAGAGCCCAAATGTCCATCGATGGATAAATGGATAAGGAAGATGTGGTGTGTATATATATATATACACACACACACACACACATACAATGGACTATTACTCGGCAGTCAAAAAGAATGAAATATTGACATTTGCAATTACGTGGCTGGAACTGTAGTGTATTATGCTAAGCGAAATTAGTCAAAGACAAATATCATATGATGTCATTCACATGAGGAATTTAAGATATAAAACAGATGAACATAAGGGAAGGGACGCAAAAATAATACAAAAACAGGGAGGGGGACAAAACATTAGAGACTCTTAACAGAGTCTCTAATGGAGAACAAACAGAGGGCTGCTGGAGGGGTTGTGGGAGGGGGAATGAGCTAAATGGGTAAGAGGCATTAAGGAATCTACTCCTGAAATCATTGTGGCACTATATGCTAACCAACTTGGAGTAAATTTTTAAAATAATTAATTAATTAATTAATTTTTAAAAAAAAAGCATGTGACTTGAGCTCAGGGCTGTGGGTTTGAGCCCCACGGTGGGTGTGGAGATTACTAAAGAAATAAATAAATAAACTTCAAACATAAAAAAGTTATAAAGTCTTGTTCTGAATTAACAAATAGTAAATTGTCTCTCCTGTCTCTGATTTATTTTAGCAATGGCTTTCATGCACACACGTAGAATACTGAAAGAGCACCTGCCTGGAAACCCCATTCACTCTACAATAACACAAACCTAGAGATCCAAATTCTCTGTTGATGAAAAGCTGAACTGTCATGTTAGCCTCCTGTAGCAAAACAAATCTTGATGAAAGAGCAAAATTTAAAACTCCATGCGGTTCATCACTGGCTTCTACAGTCAGGACAGCTGCATATCCTTGAGCATCCAGCAGAGCAATTCCTGCTGGTGGAACCCCTAAAAACATCAGGGATCACAAGAAATCTAACAGTGATTTGGCATTAACTTCTAAATACTTAAATTATAACCCCACCCTCTGAAACATATTGAAGCGCCCAAAAAGTGTTCTATTTCATTCAACCCTGTAACAGAAATCTTCACATTGACAAACAGAACCTACATTTTAGTTTTCTTTTCCTAGAAAGTAAATCATAAAATATTTTCACTTGACATACTATCATCATTTGCTGTAATAATCATCCGAATTACAGAAATTGAGTAGAAATTAAAGGAAGTACCCAGATAATATACTCAACATGATTAGATTAGAGCTATCTATATAACTGGCCCAAATCCAAATTGGTCTCCTAATATAAATTAATTACAGAAAAATTATTCTTTGGAAATGTATTTTATTCCAGAAGAAAATATTTAGCAAAACTTCTAGAGGTATTTCCTGAATCCACAAAGAGAAGAATTCCCATTTTGAGCTGACTGTTTTAGATCTAACATTTTTATGAGACCGACAATATTTAAAGAAATACTTTCAAAAAATAAAGTAATATTTCTTAATTAGTATGCATCTAGTTGTTAAATATAGACATAGCAAGTATTATTTTCTAAAAAGAACAATCTGCTAGAAAAAATTTTAAATTGAATTTTGAATTACCTTGTGTCCTGACATCGTAGAGAAGGACTTGGTATACTTCTTTCTCTTCAGGAATGTTGTCATCAAACAAATGCACAAATATCGTTTTATTCAATGACCCCTATGACAAACAGAAAGAAGTTCATCCTTCCATTGCCACTGAACACAAAATATCTCTTGCTTTTATTGGCTTTATAAATTATGCATCTAAATAAATTTTCATTTAAACAAGCAGCCTGTGGATTAAAAAATAAATAAAAACCATTGACTCATGGGAAAACCAGGCTGAAAGTAGACAGCAGCTAATTACAGAGGATCCTGAATGCTGAGCTACTGAATGTAGATCTTATCGAATATGCAATGTAGCTCTACTAAAAATGTACGACAAAGCAATACGTTGGGGAGATTTCTATGGCAGTGGTGAACAGGAAAAAGGGGAACGATGAAAAAGGCCGTGTTGCAGGAAAAGTAGGTACGAGAAGGTCAATGCAGTACTCGAGGCAGAAAGTTATGGAACGTGGCTTAATATCAAGGAAGTGGAAATGAGGAAGAAAAAGAATGAAACGCACTATCACACAAGAATTCATACTGAGTACAGAAAAGAGGTGAAGATGGGAGAGTTATAATTAAATGGTGCTGATTTTCTATCCAAGAAATGCTCTTATAAAGTTATTTCCCACCAATCACCTTCTTTCAATCTATCAGAAAGAGCTTCTAAATGGAACCTCAAAAATTCAGTGTGAACAAGACATAAAAAGATACTTAAGAGCTAAATTTGTTACTGTCTTGCATTTAAAGTTCCAAGACAGTGAGGAGTAACAGAAAAGGACAAGCACTATCCATCCTGTTCAGAATGACATGGTGGACACCAGAAGTGGGAGGGCAGGAGAGCAGCAAGAGAGCTTGGCTCAAATACAAAGTTGATATATACGATTTCCTTCAAGTAAGTCTGCCAAAGACACAGGAAAAACAAACTCACTTTCTAAAATATATTTATTTATTTATTTTGAGAGAGAGAGAGAGAGAGAGAGAGAGAGAGAGAGAGCACACGCATGTGCAGTGGAGGGGCAGAGAGAGAGAATCCCAAGCAGCGGTCAGTGTAGAGCCCAATGCAGGGCTCAATCTCATGAATCGTGAGATGAACTGAGCCAAAATCAGGAGATGGAGCCTTAACTGACAGCCATCAAGGCACCCTGCCCCGGGCACTTTTTAAGTCTTAGATATTCTTCGAGTAATGTTCTTCCTCTAGGTTTCAAAGAGAACTCTCACATCAATCTCTGTTAATCCTTGTTTTACATAATAAGAGTTTTCCCATTTTCTTCAAAATATAGTAAAACCTTGGATTGTGAGTAACTTGTTTTGCAAGTGTTCCACAAGTAAACATTTCTAATAAATTTTAACTTGATAAACGAGCAATGTCTTGCAAAACGAATAGTACAGGACGCTGAATGTCACATGATCATAAGTGAGCCAATGGTTCTTGAAATTCACTTTGATATATGAGTGCTTTGGATTATAAGCATGTTTCCAGGAAGAATTATGCTCACAAACCAAGGTTTTACTTACATTGTTTTCCCTACATAGCTGTGTTAAATCTTTTCTTTGTAGTAGTACCTCAGGAAAGAAGAGTTGTCCGGTAGAGTTACCAAAATTGAGTTCTAGATTTTCCCCAATAATTTTCCAGTTAACAGAAACATTTCCTCGACCAGGGGGTGTTCTTACCACATGGAATTGCAAAATTTCTCCTGCAAATGAAATGTAAAGATTGATAAATGTTTACCAGAAAATAAATAGCACTTGAACCCAACAAAACCCCAATTCCAAACATGCAACTATTACAGCACCTTTTCTATGAACGTTAAAAGGCTGTCCTGTTTTGAATTATCCAGAAGCTTTATACATGCTTATTGTTTATTAACATAGGGATCCCACTTTTAAATACTTTCATTTAGTAGAACTTCAGGAAGTTCAATATGTAGAAGTTACCAAAAGCACATGCTAAAATGGGAAACACAAACTTTCATACACTCCAAAACATGCACCAGAACATAAATGTTCTGTAAATTAAAGGGGAAAAAAGTCCTATGGTCAAAACTAGTAATAACACAAGTAAATTCTTCCTTTACTTCTCAAAAGGACACAAATTCCTTACACTGATATACAATGTGATTTTACACAATGCATGCATAAAAATGCTTGCAAATACCTGAAAATCACATTTCTTCAAATTGTAACTTACATATACCATCAATGATTTTGTTTTATAAAAAGAAATACAAAGGAAAGGTGTCAAATTTGTACATCAGCCTCTGTAACTTCACCAAAGTTACGGTCTTCCTTCCTGGATGATTGAGGTATTTTAGATACTTTGCATTCTCGGCTTTTATCCTTACATAATACTTTGTAAAATTGAAGAAAATCATGACAATCATTTCTTTTCAACTACTCAAAGAGGAAAGTAAGTTCCTAGGAAGTATTGCTGATGGCCACATTGCTTGTTGAGAACATATGCTCAATTCAAAAGTCACAGATGATGATGAACACAAAGTTAATGAACTATATCACTAAAAAAATAATTTTTAATGAAAAGATAAATGGAATGGTGTTCCAAAGACTTTAAAAGAACACGAGTTATTTAAATTTGTGGCATAGACTTATAGTTGAAATCCATGCATATTCACTGCAAGTATCACTTTTACTTAGTTATCCAATAAGCAAACACTTCTAACACTCTTTAAACAAGGAGAGGAGAAATAAGACAAAATATGTTTACATTTTCTAATATTTTTCTAATAGTTTTTAAATTACTACAATGTTTTTTTATTTCTGAAGGTATTTTCTAAGAGAAATGTTTCTTAAAATATCATGGATTAATTAACTTAAAGTTTATCTTAATTCCAGTTACTAAAAAACAGAATAAAAATTTCATGCTAAAGTTAAGCACTCATAACTAATTTTAGGGCAATTAATTTTCTGGGGAGAGTGGAAAACATAAGGCAAAAGTATCAGACTTCTAAATAAGATTTCCCAGATACTTTAATATATACATATTTTTCAGTGTTTTAATACAAGAAAAAATTAATCACCATTACATTAGTAGACTATATCTGAGAACAAATATTTTTTTTTTTGAACCATATAGGGACTGCTAGTTAGGAATCAATTTATCTCAAGGTTAGTGAAAGAAAGCCTGTAGAATGAGCCATAACTGCCAAGATATCATTCAAAATTTATATACTTGTAGAATTCACATGAACAAAAGACAGGCACCACTATGAAATCCTAGAGTTCCTCTATTGTATACTTTCTAGAATTTCTCATAGGGTAGCTCTGTATTCAATGAAGGGTTTATTAACTGAGAGACATAAAGAAAACCTTGGAGTAATTAAGCAGTTTCACCTACAGTGTGGTCTGGTGACACAAATAAAAGGTTTATAGTCATGGTTTTTAAAATTTTTTTAAGTCCCAAAACTTACTAATAGTGAAAGAAGAAAATTACAGAAGTTTTATCAAGTGCTAAAAATGCATTATGAACACAAGTGGCAAGAAAACAAAATGTAGGTCAATAAAGATCCACGTTTAAGGGGAACCTATAATCATAATAATAAAATATATGACTACAAGATTGTACACGGAGATCTGTGGGAAAATATACCATTAAAAAGTGAAAATAAAAATGAAATGCTAAGGAGAGAAAAAAAGTAAAGTCCTCCTACAAACAATGCGCGTAAAATGCTCAAAGTCTAAAAACACCCATCTGATACAACCTTTAAAAATTTAACAAGTTACCATGCAAGTAACTTGCAAGACAATACTGCAAGAAACACAGCTTGAAGCAGGATACACACACAAACACACACATATAAATAAATGGTAAAGAAAGTATTCCTTACATACAATCATGTAAGCCCACTGTAAATCATGTGAAAAAGCATAAAGAGTGTGAAAATTTTCCTAACAAATAATCAAAATGACAGTAGTGATATTGCCTCTTTAGGAAAGACTCCCAGGAACCAGGTCCATTTAATATGCTTCTTGGGAAAACTTATCAGAGTTACCCTCTACCTGGATGAGGAGTCAAGAAACAGTCACAGGAAAAGGAAGACTTAGAAACAGGTGCTTAGTCTTTTCAGAATAAAAGGCAAGGACAAAAGGAATGCAAAAGGAGGGCAAGTTATAATTGTCATATAAATATTTTGCTAGGTGCTATGCTACAGTGCCTTCTAGTTTTTGCCCAGAATGAAAGCCTAAGCAATGCCCTTACCTACAGGAGAGTCTGACGACATTCACAGAAGATCATTTTGATATAAAATGCAGAGTCCACCAAAAGTTGGTGATACCATAGAACTCTAAAACAGAAGATCTATCATATAGCATCTAGGCCTAGCCTAATGCAGATTAAGAAATATAAATGTAAAATGTATTTTAACAACTTTAAGTGTTTTGTTTCGTCTACCTGTTCCCAAAACAAACCAGGAGTCTTTCTAAAAGATAAACATCAACTATACCGTGTCCAATAATAATGGAAATTAAAACAAAGGAAGTGTATTTTAACAGATACATGTACACATGCTATATATATATATATATATATATATATATATATATGGACCATCCAAATTAACTGCCCTCTACCATAAACAGAAAATGATTTAAACTAATTATATAGGGATATGAATCATGTGCAACACAAACTGTCAATATGAACAATTGAGAAAAACGTTGAGTGTGTCTACTCTATAGCAGCTCTGTATGTTTAAAGATTGCATTTCTTGTTCAAATCTCTCCCTAAAAAAGATTCAAACTGTCTCTGAAAAAAGGCACATTTTTAAATCCATTGAATATGGCATGATGATTAGGATACTGCTGAGTTGATGACCGAGTGACACATCTAACATGGATTTATAACTGGCACACATATAGTTTTCAACCACGGTAAAAATCTATTGCCCCCTATTTTTAAAGTAATATTTGGGGCGCCTGGGTGGTGCAGTCAGTTAACCGTCCAACTTCAGCCAGGTCATGATCTCGTGGTCCGTGAGTTTGAGCCCCAAGTCAGGCTCTGGGCTGATGGCTTGGAGCCTGGAGCCTGTTTCCGATTCTGTGTCTCCCTCTCTCTCTGCCCCTCCCCCATTCATGCTCTATCTCTCTCTGTCCCAAAAAAAAAAAAAAAAAAAAACCGTTGAAAAAAAAATGAAAAAAAAAAAAAAGAAAGAAAGTAATATTTACCATAGGGCATCTGTCCAATTGCTTTACAACAAAAAGAAGAAATAGAATTCTACAGAATTCAGTACATTGTTAAGCACGGAAGAGCCAGAAGTTCAGGATAGTCCACATTTTAAACCTAAACACATAAATGAAACTCCAACACTAGGCCAAAAGCAGGGTTAACACTAGTTAAGTCCACATGGCATGATTTTTTTTTACCCTGTTTAAATTTTTTTTAATGTCTATTCATTTTGAGAGAGAAACAGAGCCTAAGTGGGGGAAGGGCAGAGAGTGAGAGGGAGACACAGAATCTGAAGCAGGCTCCAGGCTCTGAGTTGTCAGCACAGAGCCCAAACAGGGCTCAAACCAACAAACTGCAAGATCATAACCTGAGCTGAAGTCAGATGTTTAACCAACTGAGTCACCCAGGCGCCTTTTACTGTTTGTGCAGCAGTTATCTTGAAGAATCACCATGAAATTCTCATTAATTCACTTTGGTAAATATATATGGTTGATACACATTTCTCTGTGCAAGCTTATGGTAACATACACACAAAATTCTAAATTCTTGAGGCTCAATATAATGTTTTTGAAAAAAGAAAATAGGGACACCTATTTGGCTCAGTCAGTTAAGCGTCCGACCTCGGCTCAGCTCAGGATCTCAGTTTGTGAGTTCAAGCCCCGCATCGGGCTCTGTGCTGACAGCTCAGAGCCTAGAGCCTGCTTCGGATTCTGTGTCTCCGTCTCTCTCTGCCCCTCCCCTGCTCATGCTTCTGTCTTTCTCTCTCTCTCCCAAAAATAAATAAACATTAAAAAAAAGGGAAAAAGAGAATTAATTTAGACTCTTGAAAAAACTTATGAATAAAGGTTTAGGAAAGCATGTAAAGGAATCGAATTCACCTCAAATTTTATTTAGAAAATAAGAAAAATCTAGGGAGCCCTCATGCAAGCAGTGAAAGTAAGTCAGTGTTTTATTTCCAGTACCAAACTCATGGCTTCAGAGAAATATCATAATGCACATTTTTGACCAATAACACAAGTGGCCTACTGATTTTAATTACTAGTTCTTTTTTCTCTTTGCAAAAAAAACCCATAAATACATACAAATTACAAGCCCACAGACAATGCTTTTGGCTATTAACAAAATGAAAATGTTTTAAAAGTTTCTAGAAGGGCTTATTTCAACTTCTAAACTTATCTTGCCACAAAGCAAGCACTTTGTGGATGGGCACTGATTTGAGGACCCTACTTGGAGGAGCACTGCCTGAAGACTTCTCTGTTCTTAGATATTTGTTTCCCATCCCAAGCTGTCCTTTAAAATCCTCTACATTTACTACTGTTTCCTCCAGCCCATTTGGGAATCTAATCTCACTTGCTCCCCATGTTACTTTCTTCTTCTGATAATGAATGAAAACACACTCTTCTCTCAGTCTCTTCCCACCTCGGGGAGAGCCTTCTCTCTCTCCCAAAAGGTAGGTCTTTTTTCTTTCCCACCTTCAGCCTGGTGTTCCACATGGCTCCATCTTTAACACCTTGCTTTTTTTCCTCTATCCACAAAGATCTTATTAATTTTCCTCATTTCAACTATTATCTCTAAAAATCCAATTTCCACCTATAAGCTGAGATAGAGTCAGGTTCTCTGATCAATCTGCTTCTCTCACATGGACATTGGTACTCAAAGTCATTATTCTTTCAACTCAAATCATGTGAAATATTTACCAAAAGTTCCTACAACGTCAAGTTATGCAGCAGATTAAATTCAAGTAAAACATGTTTTCTTCTCACAGATTTCCCTATACACTAGTAATGGACTTTGAGTTCACACAGCATTGTGTTTAAGCTCCACTATGAATAATTGTGTGCTACTTAATTTATCAGAAATTCAGTCTCCTTGTGAGAATATGAGGTGTATACTATTAAACCCACTTTATAGGACTCGTGTTCAAATGAAGTATAATAACGAATGTTAAATGTCTGGCACACAGAAGAGACTCACTAAATGTTATTGCTGCTGTCATTATTATTAAGATTAACTTCTACAATGACTTTTATATTACAAATATTTTTTTGAGAGTTGATGATCTGTCTTTAGACTGCACTTACAGCAACCTGTTAGTCATTTTTATTATCGCTATGACAACATGAGATTCTAAACCACAATAAAAGGGAAGAGTGTTGAAAAACAGCTCAGACACTTGTACTGGTAAGTTAAATAAACCCCCGTGTTTAGAGTAAGGTAAAAGGTAATGCACACTAAAACATATGTAGTTTCCAGCACAGCAATTAACTAGCTGTATGACCTTGTCAAGTCACCTAATCTGTGTCTTAGTTTCCTCATCTGTAAAATACAAGTCCAAATACATGAGCTATATCCTTGTCATTTCTTATCTTTCTGAGGTACAGTTATTTATTCTTCTAAATACAAACTATAGTGAAGCAAGTTATAAATACCAGTTTTATCTCAAACAGGCTTATTCAAAGACAAAAGACATTGCCAAAATGTTTTAAGTAAAAATTAGCTCATATATGCAAAACCCTACATATGATGTAAAATATTAAGTGAGGATTCAAGAAAATCTTTATTTAAAAAAAAATGGACACATTCTAATTTTTTTCTAGTTTGGCACTTCATTCATAAAATACATCAACACAATATAAAATCCACACTGAAATATTCTCCAACTGCAAACTACTATTTGTTTTGAACAAGGAGCCAGTGTTTTACAGTTTAATATCAACAACTAAGTACATAGACACTTGCTAGGAACTATGATAAGCACTTTACATTCATTCACTCACGTAATCCTAAAAAAACTATGACGTAAGTAGTATTTCTTGTCATTTAACATACGAGAAAGCTGAGCACCCCAAGTCTGACTAACTCCCTTAAAATCACACCAGTGGGAGGAAGCAAGCTGGAATCTTCAAGGCTCCTAAGTATTTGCACAGTTCACTATACAGCCCTCTCCCAGCTAAGTTCCATGCACACTATATACACAGCTCTACAAAATAACGAAAGGATAAAAAAGAAACACCGGAAACTTTAAAAGAATAAACAAAAAATGACTTCCATGGAAAAGAGAATGAATGTGCTGAACAAAAAAAGGAACCCACCTTCATGGCCTATGACAGATCTCGAAGTTGTCTGAAAGCTAACAATTCCAGCCACGTTGTCATTGGCCAAAATATTCACTCTAACAGTGCTGGAGCTGGGCAAAATTCTACTTCCCCCTTCAGTGTACACCAAACTAACTATGATGCTTTCATCATCCTCTGGCTCAGAATCATCCAAAATGGCTAAGACGGCCGTCTTTTTGGTTTCACCTATTAAAAAAAAATTAGTACAATAAAAACCGAAGTAACAAAATCACCAACATACAGAATTCACGAAAGTCCCAAATTACTTCCATTTTAAAAAGGTAAGGGGAACCTGGGTGGCTCAGTTGGTTAAGCGTCCAACTGTTGATTTAGGCTCAGGTCATGATCTCACCATCCATGAGACGGAGCCCCATCTTGGGCTCTGCAATGGCAACGCGGAGGCTGCATGGGATTATCTCTCTCCCCCTCTCTCTCTGCCCCTCCCTGCTCAAGTTCTTTCACTCTCAAACAAACATTTTTAAAAAGTTAAGTAAAAACATGTAAGTGAGTATCATGAACAGTATTAGTGCCACTATAAGCAAAAGTTGTATGTTAATCTGTATATCCTTTCACATATAAAACCCTGTAAAATTTTATTAACATGGACAGATTGCGGAGAAGGACATTTTGAATTATGGAAAAAAATTTTAAAGGGTAGAATTATTTCAAAGAGTCACATTTTTATTCCTGGTCTTTGCCTAGAACAATGACCTAGCCAGGGAAAGGATTTCTAAAGCATGTTCTTTCAGAAAACACCTCTCTCTCTAGGTGAGTGGAGTCTCATTCTCATTCTGGCATTGCTGTGAATAATTTTCTTTAGGTAATCGAGCCAATACCTCCCTAAAAGACTAGGAACACTTAGGAAATAGCAGTCAAAGAGTGGCAAACAGAAAAGGGATGGCAAATTCTGAGTGAAAAGAACCAGCCTGAAGGAGATGAGTCTTTGGATAACTAGATGACAGCATCAAATATCAGTTTCCAAGAGGTGGGGAAATGAAGGAAAAAGGCAAAAGAGGAATTCAGAGGGCTGTGTAACAATGGCAAGGCTCAAGCAATCTATTTTCCCATTTGCACTAGGATCCCACTAGTGTGCATGGAGCAACACTAAACACCTCTAAACATGACACGGCTTCTGTAGTTCAGCCTATTTTCCTCCACCTAATTCTTTACCACTTTCTGGAAAGAGGATGAAAGGGTGAGATGAGAAAAGGCAGGAAAAAGGAGAAAGGGGATACGAATGCATGCTCTCTCATGACCCTGTTACATTTCATCAATTCACAGTATCATGACTGCCTCAAGAGACTACAGATTATCTAAGAATCTGGGTTAGATATTAAATATAGTCCATTTTGTGTGATGCTAAAATTATAATTCAAGGTAATACTAACTTGTATATTACTTTTTAAATTTTGGGGGGGGGAGAATGAGTGGAGGATGGACACAGTGAGAGGGAGAGAGAGAATCTTAAGCAGGTTCCTCATCCAGTGTAGAGGTGAATGTGGGGCTCGATCTCACAACCAAGAGATCATGACAACAAAATCAAGAGTCAGACGCTTAATCCACTTAGCCATCCAGGCGCCCCAATGCTATTACTTTATATAACTTTCTCTGTAGTTACTAAAGCTGCTGGAAAATCTAACTTTAAATTTTCATCTCCAGTCATCCTCATTATGTTTTCATTATTTCCTTTGAAATAAGGAAATGTTACCAATCACCAACCTGTGGTCCCCACTCCACCAAGCATATCATATTCCATTATTCCCAAAATCATTTACTAGGAAATAACCGTTATAGAAATGTGATGTACTATTTTTAAAATTTACTTTTAAATTTTAATAATTTACTTTTAAAATTTATTATTAAAATTTACTTTTAAAATTTATCTTTAAAATTAAAACATAATGCTTATTAGATATGTCAAAAAGTATACTACATATGCATCATGATCATGACCTCCAATTACTGTTTCCAAAAACAGTATATGCAAAAAAGTTAAACAACAAAAGATGTAATCAATTGCTCTAATACATGGAATTGTGAATAATATTTATTTCCTTCATTTTTTTTGTATATTGTGAGGCTTTTTTAAGTGTCCATTTTTTCATTCAGGCAAACTCTATGCTAAAAACTATATGGAATCTATAATTGCCCAAATCAGGATTTAAACAATGATCTTAATAAAGATATCTTTCTCCCACCCAAAGATAATTATTTTAACATCTAAACATTCCAAATCTAAATATCATTATTCAATTAGACCTGAAAAAGAAAACCCATGAATCCAACCCTAATTCTAATGTGTTGGCCAAGTTACCTATAATTATATTGGTCATGAAAATTTACAACAGTTATCCCATCCAAGCCTAAGAACATTATTATAAGCTGTTCTATCACTAGGCTTAATTTAATATCAATGAAGTCATCAAAGTTCATACTGTTTATACTTACAAATTATTTTCATTGAAAATTCTCATGGGTAAGAAGTATTGATAGATAGGAAAATGAGTATTAACTGAGAAGCTTTTTAATATGTACTAGAAAAATCAGGATAAATCTTCATGCCTAAATAGTAAGAAATTTGGTAATTTCCATTACAAAATTAGAACTTGCCTTAGAGTTGCCTGTTTCCTTAAAGGTACTGCTGTAACTATAAAGGAATAAGATACACCATTCCCTGAAAATCTTTTTTGAATAAACTAAAAGAGATACAAGTCACTCTACATATGCCATGTCAACTACTAACAAGCTAACTTCTTTTTTAAACCATACTGCACTTACATATATTAGCAACAATCTACACAGTAACAATTCTTATGAACATTTTCATAAAAATTGACTAGAATGACTTTACCAGGGGAAACCAAACCTCATTTAGAACCATCACTTACCTTCAGCAAAAGTCAGAATATCTCCAGCACCTACAAAATCTAAACCTTCAGTAGCAGTTCCACCAACAACACGCCATTCGACTATCACCTGACCTAAGCTGCCCCCCGTCCTGAGGATCATCAGCTCCACTGTGGTTTGGGGCTGTTCCTGAACTTCGACATATAAGCCATCTTCTGAGGTATTGGGACTAATACTGTAGATCACAAACACTCCAAAGGCATCACCATTTAATGCTATGACAACTGTAGAAGTATTTGGCTGTCCTATAGTTGGTTGGTTTTCAAAACTGGCTGTGATGTTCATGAGGTGAACTTCATGGAGAGAAATTAGAAAACTCTCATCCATCTCTGGGAAATCATCAGGAAGAATAGAAACTGTGAGATTTGCAAATTCATCACCTTCCAGCATTATGGCCCAATGCCTTGTCACAGGCTCATAGTCACTCCCAGCCACAGCCTGACCACTAAACAGAGATGCTACCCTTGTCATGTTTTTCCTGTAGGTCCAGGAGTCTGAGATGTTAACCAATGGACTGATCCATGATGTCATCCAAAAACAGTGGGGGCCCTCAGAAGCACTGAAAAATGAAAATGCCAAGCATGCATGTTCTTTGAGACACAAAGTGGCACAGGTATACTGGGGTTCCTCCATTGCAGAGACATTCACCCAAGTTCTCCACAGTGGGTCAGGCACCCCTTGAATTGGCGATTCATAGTAGGACAGTAAATCTTGACCTTCTTCCACCGCAAGAGCCACTACATCAATATCAGAAGTACTGTAGAACAACAACAGCCGACCAAAGTGCCCTCCGCTAAAACATGGAGTGACAATTAAAAGACAGGTTAAGCACTCAAAGCAATCTGTGGATTAATTAGAAAAGGAAAATACCGACTGGAGTTTTTACTTTTTTTAAGTGTAAAAGTAATAGTACAAATGCAACCATGTTTCTTAATTATATTTGTCATTCAACATTTTACTTCCTCATGTAAGGGAATCCTGCTGGTTTGCAATCAAACAATAGTTACTCTTAACCAAGCTATTCAAAGATAGCCAAATCATATCCATTTCAGAATTATTGAACAGAATTAGAAAATGAGTTTTCATTACCAGATTTCACAGAAACAAAGTAATAACGATAATGGCATGAGTTCATTTTAAGGAAATGTAATTACTTGCCACAAATTCCCAACACCTCATTTTTCTATTTCCGAAGGAGCTCGGTGAACTGTATGCTGCCTCACACACACACATGCAGAAAACACAACCACTTCATACAGCATCTGAATATTCTTTAATTTGGAAGCTAGTTGTATTTAAGTTCTAATTCAAAAAAAACCAGAGATTAAAGCAGTAACTTTCTGTGGTTAGAAAGCCCAATGATGTATAATCTATTATCCATTTCACTAAGAATAGGTATGATAAATATATTGGGTTCTTCATATTAATAGGCATAATTCAATTAACAAATTACCATAACCTAGAAAATAATTTATATTTTATAATAACCACAAAACCTAAATTATTTAATTGCACAAGAGGTCACTTCCTACCACCCACAAGCCCCATCCCCCCCACAGACAGAAGCCATTAGTTCATATACCTTCGCCTGACAGTTATGTTAGCACAGGAACTTCGCTCCAGAGGCTCTTGAACACGATAAACCGACTGAACAAAGGCTACTGTACCATAAGGATTATCATTGGCAGGAATAATAATATTTGCCACTCGATCTAACCCAATAGTACCTCCACCAGAGGCATCAGTTAGCTGCACTTGGATAACCTAAAAATACAGTGAAAATTTCCTTAACAGAATCCCAGTTCTGAAATTAAAATAACAATGATGCAGTGGGAGAAGAGGGGGAATCAAACATATAATCCATATAAAAACAAGGACAAAATATAATGTAATATGAATGGACTCAAATAAACTCCCATTACATTTATAAACCCAACATGTAACAGAACAATCCACTATCAACTTTTAATAATAAAGCACAATTATATATAATAAACACAGGCTACTTAAATTCCTTAATATTCAGTAATATAATCTTGGGAATCAATTTTTAGATCCTTGTTTATAGTTACCATTTCAGTAATACATTTTATGTTCATTATATACATTTTTTTTTTATTTAGGGAAAATATTGCATGTATGTTTTATAAGTAATCTATTATGCTTTATTTTCCACATTATCTTAAATGGAAATTCTCTAACAAAATTTAAAACAAAAGACATCATATCATAATGCCACCTAATTTAGAGAGAAGGACTGTATTAACTAATATCCAATATTTTAGAACTGAATAATGACATAACTATCACTCAAGTGAAATGTTATGGACTTCCTTTCTATAAAAATCTGATTCTATTACAGAATAAATGCCATTAAAAGTAATTTAATGAGACCTAGGCTTTAATAATACTTGAATTTCATAATATAAAATTATCTTTAGCTAATATATATTAATAATGAACCAACTTTCCCACTGAGGCTCTATTTTTATTTGCCACCTAGCTTATTTACCATGAAATATCAGGCAGATATGTCTAACGTGGTATCTGCCATATACTAAATTCTCAAAACTATTAAAGAATAAATAAAGAAGCAGAAAATCAAAATCTAAATTTAATTAACATCAACTGGCTAGCACTCAAGCTAAAAGGGAATCTAGATACAAACAAATTAACAGTTTATATGGAAAAATGTATAAATATACATGTTAAATCTATAAATATGTATATTTAATCATTCAATGAAAATGTTGAAAATACAATGTAATTGCACAAAAAACTTATAAAATGCAGTATGTACAAGAACTTTTTCTAGAATATTCTTGCTTTTGTTATCTGTAAAAATCACTACCATATTTTGAAAATTCTTGTAGAAATAATTAACTTGACATTCTCTATAAATGCCACAATAAGAGCCATCTGTTCTAGTCACTATAAGACAAGGTATGATTTACAGTGTCATTCTATACTAGCCATTCCTCTCACCTCTTCGATCTCCGGAACGTCGTCAGCCAGGACCTCTAACAACAAGGTTTGAATGGTTTCCCCAGGGGCAAAGGTCACATTACCTGAGACAACTTGCAGGTCACCAGTAGCAAGCTGTCCATTAATGGTGGCGACCCACTGAACAGTAACATTGCCGAGTGTCCCAGAATTTCGAATTATTGGCAGGTTTACCTTCACTGAGTTAAACTCAGGTTCCTCTACAATAAGTTTAGTAATCTGAAAACCTGAAGGGCAGAACAGAGTTGATTTCAAATACAAAGTGAAACTGAGGCAACACAGAGCTAACCATTATTACCCTATAGTTGATTCTTTTTTTCCCTTAAGCAGTCTTTCAAAATTTCCAAATTATTGTTCTCTATGGTAGAAACAGAAACCACAAACTCAGGATCCCACAGGGCCAGGCACATACCAGTCATGAGTGAAGTGGGTCTACTAAGTTCTGTGGCTAATTGCACAGCAGAAGCCTGGATCAAAGAGGCAGCTGTTAGTTTGTACCCACAACTGATGCTATGCAGGAAAGGAGGCTCAGTGTTGTCAGATTTCCTGCTAATCATGAAAGCCCAGAAATCCAAACTTTTGTGTAAATTTCTGTAAGTTAATTTTTGAAAAAATTGTCTAAGATCCACAAAACACATCTCGAGGTCATATCGGACTTAAAAGCCTAAAAGTTTGTCCCTTACATATTTATGCTAAGACGTTGATTCCTTTTAATAACCACTAAGCACTGCGAGTGAGGGTGTACAGGTATCCTATGTTATCAGTAACAGCAGCTTAAAAAGAGAAACATGATCAAATTAATCCTAAGTCCCTAAAAAGAAAGAAATGTATGATCTATATCAATGAGTTAAAACTAGTTTGGTTACCAAATAATCCATAGGGGTCATCAGAGGCCTCAATGATAATGATCGCCTCTGTTAACACCCCTAATTTGGCTCCTCCTGTTGTCTCATTCAGCAGTTGCACAAGAAAAGATTCTTCCAGTTCAGGGTAGATGTCATTAATGATGTATATTGGCACAGCTTTACTGGTTTCCCCTTCTAGCAAGACCACATCCGATGAAGCTATGCTATAATCTTCACCTATAAAGATAAATAGCAAAATGCTAAGACAATTCCCTAATATTGTAATAAACATGCCATATACTAGTGAAATATTATGATGTATCAAATTTCACGGACATACTTGTAAAGCTTTTTTAAGGACAATGACTACATATACTCTAAACAAAATGATTTTACCTCTCTTCCCAGAAAAAATGGGTTTGAGATCATAAAATAATGAAAAAGACCTCCAAAAGATGTTCAAGTTTATCCTTTCCCTTTTAGTAAAATGCATACATAATTTCTTCTATTTGTCACTACAGACATAAATGTCAATACAGACAAAAGAGATGATATGGCTAGGGACTCAGACAAAGATACACAGTCATCCATTACCACAAGATAACCCCTTATCTACAAAAGCAAAAGAAAATGTGTACAATACTTTTAAAACGAAAAAGAGAACTAGAATCCTGACCTCACTAGAAAGAAATTATACTGTGTACAGATACAGGCATGTCTGCATTATCAATGTTACAGCTGGAAACTATGGGCTTTCCTATAAAACTGGATTAAAAGCTGCTACTGCATACTGCTCAGGATGGCAGGAGCTTTGTTCCTGGTCAAAGCCTGGGTAGGGAAAGGAGAGTGTCTTCTTATGAAGCCTAAGGGCTAATTTCCTAGAACACTGATTCATCCCCACTGTTTGTCAATATGTAAGGCCCTGTATAGACAGTCAGGTATTCCTCAGTCAGACTACCTAAGATATACGTGTGCACATGCACACATATGCACACACACATGCACACACACACACACACACACACACACACATACACACCACTTAGGAACTAAGTGAGCCTTGTTTATTACCTTTTCAAGCAAATATCATATCCAAATGATTTATTTCAAAAGGTCAAGCATGTTATCCTGTCCATTCACACGCCCGTTCCTCTGAGTGCATGCTAGAAAGATTCTAACTGAATAGCTCTCTGGCAAATCTCCATCTAGATGCTGTAACCGCACCAACAAAAAAGGCAGTCCCCTAATGCTTGCATTTGGCAATGAAATCATTTTGCTTACCCAGAATAGTTAATGCAAGCCATTGCCTCTTCCACATTCTTCATAAATAAATAAACAAGCAAGATAAATGGGTTGAGAGTCAAGACTGTTGCCAAGCACTGCAATCATGTGGCTGCACATTTTATCCTGCATTCCTCAGGATCATTTACACATGAATCCCTTTCAAAAAACTAAAAAGTACACATAGAGAAAGCCTAATAATATTTTCCTTAGTTTACTTTTCGTTGGTATGTGCATATTTTGGTCATTTTAACTTTAAAATTCATATATAATTTTGCTAACATTTCTCAAGAATTCTGCAAAACTGGTGCCATAAATGCATGATAAAAGCTCTACATTTATGCCTTTAAAAAGATGCAAGAGAACTATTGTTTTCTAGTTGATTTTTCTCACTACATCTCTAAGTGGCTTTGTTAATTACGAATATAATTTCCCTCTAAAACACTTCACTGCTCCTTGGATGTCTCTTCTCACCCGCCACTGCAGTTATTGGCACGGCTTTAAACTTCACAGAAACATCTGCGAATGCTCCTCCTGCTCTAGTCACATTGATAATGGGTCCAACGTGATTTTCTGCCACTCGAACAACTGGTGCCGAGAGCTGAAGAGTTCCAAATGCATCGTCATTGGCAATGATGATTAGATGAGCAATGGTTTCGACTTTAGGCCCAAGGCGTGGGGAATTTGGAACTGAAAGAAGAAAAGCTAATGTATCAAAATTCTACAAACTGGCCAAAAGTTACCAGGAAGCCTCAGCAGCAAGATCAGCCAAATGAGAGCTTCATTTGGTATTTTCTCTACTATGTATATCAAAAAACATTTACTGACTCTTATGTACTGGCACTCATCTAGACACTAGGGAAACAAAAATAAATTAAACAAAGTCCCTACTCTCTTTGAGCTTTACATTCTAGAGAGATTTTTATTATAGAATCTCTAGCAGAGGAATAGTCACCCTGCAGGAATAATTTAATAAGTATTGGAAATTTGTCAAAAGGCAAAAAATGGTTCGAGTGTGACTAATCATCACTTTGCATAATATTAAAACAGATAATGATGACACCTACAGAATTATGCTCTTCTAATTAGTTACCAGCATGCCATAAAATTTTTTTAAAAACAGCATTTCAGTTACAAAATTGAGTAGGGAAGTAATTAAGCTTCGTGCCCTCAAAGACCAGCTGCAAATCATCATTCTCTAATTAAATTACTGCCTCTCTGTGTCCCTGTCCTTGCTCACAAACCTGTTCCTCTCTGCCCCCTCTCAGTTAACACTCACTCAACTACCTTGGCCAGAAAGCAGTCAGCCTCAATGCTATCTAACACTGATTCAATCAATTGTGCTCAGTACTTTCAAGGCTTTCTTCTCACTTGCCCCTGATTTTAAACACAGGACCTTCCACAACCCTCCCTAATTTATTTTCTAGGTTCAATTTCAACCAGCACCATTGACAAAACTACATAACAAGAGACCTTTCAACACAAACGAAGCATCAACAAACTCTTACTAGAGTAAACAATTTTCAGTTGGTATTTAAACTCTCTAACGATTGTAGTACTTGGACGTGTGTGATAATAATAAAATTTAACATTTTCTGAGAATTTAATCTAAAAACAATAACACCATTTAATTTCAGTGGTATAGGCCGAGACCATGCTAAATTGTATCACACAGTTAAAATCAAAATCAAAAATAATGATTTATTGATAATGAATCAATATAATATAATTAAATTCAACTAGATTAGGCAAGAATTTGCCTGGCATTGTTTTAAGCACTTTTCTTGTATCAAGTTATTTAATCCCCACACCATCTCTATGGGGCAGCTAACATTGTCCACATTTTACAGATGAGGAATCAGAGGCACAAAGATGGAGAAGAAGTCACATATCATGCTAGCACCTGGCGCACACATCAAGAGGCATCCTGTAAGGGTCTGTCTAAATCTCTCATTCCCCACAGACAATTCCACATCAAACCAGGTATAAAACCTTCAATTACCCACAACTGTTCATTCTGCACTATGCTCTTACCCACGTGCTGATCACCTCTTGTCTTACTGTTCTCCCCAAAATTAATGAGTATACGCAGAGCACAGCAAGAGAGACCCTGCTGGGTCCTACACTGATTTTGTCTATTAAAATTTAGCCACTATCACACAGATTTGCATTTAATTGTTCTTTAATTATTTCACATCATATCTTACACCTATTGTGAGTTGCCCCAAGTATGCTGCCTGGTTCCAGGAACATATCAAACATAAAACACATAGTGATTGTTTCTCCCATCCTACAGCACATTGATATTCTGCATATACCATGCTATTAACAATAATTGTTCATACCTACTGAATGCTTACCAGGTGCCAGACACTGTATTCATTTTCACATATATTATTGTATTTAAGTCCCATGATATTTCTGTACAATAGGTAAGGAAACTGGGGGCCACAAAAAGATTATGCCCAATAGTTCATTACTGTACATTGGAATATAAGTTCTCTTAACACCAACGCCCAAAGCCCTAGCTACCACTGTATGTGATACTCCCTTCCAGGTTTATTTCTGTCTTATTCAATAAACTGTGAGTTCCTTGAAAACAAGGCATTTTTTAAATTCTTAATAAGATTAATCACTGGGTTGCATTACAAATTTTAACTAATCTTAAGTATTGTTAAGAAAAAAAGGATGGGGTATTGTGAGAGAATTTTAACCTTGACTGCTAATCTGAACATTTAATGTGAGCAGTTGTCCTATAAAGTAAATTTCCTTCTATAATCCTGGACTACAATTACTTACACTGTGGACAAGAATGCTGCTCACTATATAGTATATCCATCTAGGTATTACAGTAAGGTGAAGAAATTTATTTATGAGAAAATTTATATGGCAAAACACAGTCAACATGTAGCTCTTGGAATATTACTTTTGGAATATGTAATTCCAGCGTCCTTAAGAAGGTTTTATTTGTTTTCTTATAAATATTGCCATAACTGATGTTAAATTAATATCAAATTAATGTCACTAATCTTCCTTGTTCCCTTATTTCAGGAATTCTAGATTTTTCTCTTTATTTAAAAACACGTTTCTAAAAGTTACATGGCCGCTTAGAGAGATATTAACACAATAACCGCTTTCAGCTCTGCAAGCATCAGGCATGCTCTCTACCAGTAGCCACGAGACTCTCTACAAAGCCACTGAGCCACAACCCCAAGGGGAGTGGCTGCTACTTTTCAAAAGAAGTTACTGCACCAGATCCTCTGCCCAACGTGCGTCACTCCTCATCCTTATCCCCAACTAGTGCCTTCTTCTCAACTCTCAGTGACTCACAAATTTACAGGATTTCTTACTGCTACACAATCCTGTCTCCCTCCCCTCATGCAGTTGCTGGATCTACATACTCATCACCGAAGAGGCTACATGAGTTAGGGAATCTTCCAGAGTGGATCAAAGTGAGGGAGGCTCAGGATCTTACTTACTACCAGGACTGTCCCTGAAATCCCCAGATTAATTCTAGAATGATTTTGAAGCTGTAATACATAATACAATAGTACTAAAGGTCACTCACACGGGATTACATAGAAGCTTTTAAAAATTTAGTCTGGGAACATTAGAGACCTGTAGAACATGACTTCTTGTTTTCAAGTGTCCCACTTCCATTTGCCTTATAGGTCAACTTTTGTATGATGATGCTTTCAGAGTCAGAGCTTACTATTTTTAGAGAAATTTCTGCTATACCCAATTCTTAATTTATTATTTTAGGATTCTTACCTCAATAATAATAATAAAAACACACTAGTGGTTACTTACTTGGACGATTCTGTACTTTCTCTATTAAAGTAGAGTTGAGGAGTTCAACAAACACAGACTCCGACCTTTCTGGTTCATCATCATCCAAAACTGAAATAGTTATGGTTGCCTCACTCTGATTGGCTCTGAAAAGAGCAAATCCAGAAGCTGGCATATAGTCTCTTCCTTGAGTTGCTCTGGCTATACTGGGTGGAAAATAAGGTGGTTTTTCCATATCATCCAGTGTTGCATATGTGACTATGACTTTTCCCATGAGGCCTTTTAACCTTATCACTGATAGTGTGATATTCTGGGTTGCTTCTTCAACTTTGATAGGCCTATTTTTCTCAGAAAAGATGAAGACCCCACAAGGATCATCACTAGCCAAAACTGTTAATGTGGCATTAGTGTGAACTCCCAAAGAGCCACTGGACACACTGATGATTGACACAGAGAAGACCTTATCCAGTTCTGGATCTTCATCCGGAAGTATTTCCACTGTGATGTTGACACTCTTCTGCCCAATCTCAAATGTGACATTGCCAGAGGTAAAGGCAAGATCGCCATCAGGATCAGAGTCTATGCTCCAAAGCAAAGTCACTTGAGACAGAGCTCCATGGTTTCTCAGAATCTAGAAGATATTTAATGGTAAAATGTATTAAAAGAGGGATTAAAGTCATTGATTTAGAGGTTTTTAAATATAGAATGATAGCAGTATATTCAATTTTTATTTTATTCTTTATAAGTTGTTATCAATAATATAAGATTCTAGGGGCACCTGGGTGGCTCAGGTGGTTAAGTGTCCAACTTCAGCTAAGTTCATGATCTCCCAGCTTGTGGGTTTCAGCTCCACATTGAGCTCTGTGCTCACAGCTCAGAGCCTGGAGCCTGCTTCGGCTTCTGTGTCTCTCCCCCTCTCTCCCCCTCCCCCTGCTCATTCTCTGTCCAAAAAATAAATAAACATTAAAAAAAAGAGACTGTAAGATTCTTGATGGCAGGGAAGAAGTACTACCCATCTTTGAAGACCCTCAGAGAGTCAATTTAAAAAGTGATGTTGCATGAAGCTACAAATTGACTGAATATTTTTAGCTTCTAACTAAACTACCTACAGCTGTATCTTTTCTGCAATATTAGTAATGAAGCAAATGTAATTAATAATTTATTATATATGTATATTTTTTTACAGTTTATTTATTTATTTTGAGAGAGACAGAGAGAGCACAAGCAGGGGAGGAGCAGAGAGAGAGGGAGAATCCCAAGTAGGTTCCATACCACCAGTGCGGAGTTCAATGCGGGGCTCGAAACCCACAAAATGTGAAAACATGACTTGAGCTGAAATCAAGAGTCAAATGCCCAACCAACTGAGCCACCCAGGTGCCCCTATAATTTACTATATTTAAATACACTCATGAATATTTTTGTTTTTACTGCAAGATGGTATACCCTTCATTGTAAGGAATAATGAATGATATTTTCTGAAAAGTTAGACAAAAACTCATTTCAGAAAACAAATTATTTCCTTTTATCTTCAATGTAATATGGAAAACTCACCAAAAAAAGTATTTCACCCAAGGTTTGATAAAATATATTTAAGAAGAAATGCTTTTGCCAGTAACATGTTAAGAAGAGTAAAGGGGTTTAAAATTACTCCAAGTCCCAAATAATAATTTTTATTTATACTTAAATCTGAATGTTAATCAGAGTAACATTCAAGACAACAATTTTATAAAACTTGATCCCTTCTTTTCTTTTTTTCTTTTTTGAATAATTAGTTATCCTTTCTAATATTGAGTATCTGCCACAAGAGTGCTAAGGGATGTATTTTGAGTGATCTTTCTTCATTATTTACATAAAATTTGAGGAAGGTGAGCAAGCTTCTAGCTCATGCCAGTTGCTTAACAATAGAATTCTGCTTAATTCCTAACTGGAACAAAGCAGTGTAGGAAGTACACCTACACACACACACACACACACACACACACACACACACAGAGTTTTCATTATTAGTGTTGTTCATAAATGTTTTGGATTTTCTTTCTCTTTGGGAGAGAGATGAGATAGGATTGCATCTTTCTACCCGTTAACATTAGGCACTGCCATGTAACTTGCTTTGACCACAAAAGTGTAAATGGAAATGTTATGAATCACAAGAAACTATAAGAGCCAGTATGAGGCTCTCTACATCCACATTCCCACCCCTCCCTACAACCCTCCCACCCCACCAACCACCAGGAAGACAGAAGGATTCACTGAGCTGTTCCCTCTGTATCCTTGATCCTTCAATGACGGACAACTGCTAAGTTAAGTTGCAGATATACCATGAGTGGAAAAACAAATCTTTGTTATATTAAGCCACTGGGCTTTAGGAGACATTTGTTACCACAGCCTAAGCGAATTAGTACAACATCTATATAAAATATCACTTGTATAGCTCCACTACATTCCTTAAAGAGTTATGATTCCTCAGAATCACAAGATAAATTTATATGCAAAACTACATAAAAAGACAAATCTTTATTCAAATCCCTATTCAATGATCAATTTGTATTGTATGTACCACTAGGCTCATTCCCCTCTACCTAAAAAGGAAAAAAAAATAACATAAAGGACACCTTCATAATACCATAAAACAGTTTTAAAATAAGACAAAGTGGGGGCGCGTAGGTGGCTCAGTCGGTTGAGCATCTGACTCTTGGTTTTGGCTCAGGTCATGATCTCATGGTTCATGGGTTCGAGCCCTGGGTTGGGCTCTGCTCTGGCAAGGAGGAGCCTGCCTGGCATTCTCTCTCTCCCCCTCTCTCCACTCCTCCCCTGCTCACACACTCTCTCTTTCTCAAATAAGTACACTTTGGGAAAAAAATAAAAGTAGGCAAAATGTCTAAGGCTGCAGGGAAAAAATGTACTCACATTTAATGTAACAGTGCTGTACCCATCTTCTGGTTCAGTTCCACTGACAAAGAGTGACTCAGGGCTAAATTCAAATACACCATGAGCATGGTCAGAGGCTGCAATTGTCACTAGAATTTGTGAAGCCACTCCTAGACTGGCTGCATGAATAAGTTCCAACAAATAGCAAGAAAATGTTAATAAGTAATTTGCAAACCAAAAGAAAAGCTAAGGAACAACTTTTTGAAAAGAGTTGTTCCATTCATTGAGTACGTTCTAATTTGTTTTAGAAAGAAAGGCAGACACAAATGGTTGCCACACATATTCATGCTTTTATGACCTTTCTCTATTTTGGCACCAACGTGATATACAAGTGCTGTATAAGCACTTGGAGATGAATAAGGAAAACTTGTTTTTCTTTTTCTCCCCTATGAAAGAGAACATTCTTCCACACGGAGTATATGAGGAAAGTCTCCCACAACCTTTGCTGACCTCAGAAGAACATGAGCCAAATGACTTTTGCCTTTATGAAAGAGTTTCCCTATGATTTTCATCAATCTGGCTAAACAGATTCTTGGTTTCTAGGCCTATTTTTTCAACATATTATAATACTACAGATCTACCTCTCTTGGCCCCAAATATTCTAATCATGTAACTAAAGAGGTGCCAATATCTAAAGAAGTACTGAATTATTTCCTAAGAAGCATGTTCAACTTTTATGTTGTATTAATATATGCAGACGAGAAAAAATGAGGAATTCCAAAAGTAACAGAGTAATGAAATACAGTGACTCCATGAGGCATTGATGGAAGTTAGGAATGAGAGGGGTAGGAACATGAGTTCTGACCCTAAAATATAAAACCTGAAATTGTGAAAAGGAACATCTGAAGATTAGAAAGAGTTCTCCCTCTAGAAATAAGTATTCTATTTGTTTTCTCCCAATACAAAAAAAAAATGTCTGAGGTAAAAAGCTGAATCATGCTGGCATATGAATCTACTTCAAATGCATTCTCTTTTCAGTATATCCTCCCAATGATTGGCAACTAATTCTCCCCATTTATTGCCTCCTTAATTTCTTTTTGCCATATATTTTGATTAAATGCTACATACAAAGACTGCTGGTTCTTTTTGCAAATAAGCATGATACATTTAACATGAAAATATAAATGTTCTATTTATCTCTTTTTAAGTATTCAAAGCTATGTAAAATATTTTTCAAAAATCATTTTATAAATGATATTCAAGCAAAATTTCTATTACAAGTAGAATCAGGAAACCGACTGTATTGGGTTCATACAAAGAAGTCTGGGCTTTGGAGGAAGGCAAGGATTTGATTCTGGCTTGATCACTTGCCTAGCTAGGTAACTGTAACACAGAGCAAATAATACTTCAAAAAGTTGCTGTTATGGTTAATGAGAAAACATGTAAAGGACCTGCACATAGTAGGCGTAAATAATTGGTTAGTATTGTTGTCTCTACAAAGTTAAAATAAAATGTAGACTAGTACAGGGCCTTGGAACAGCTGCTTACCATGTTTGTGAATAGTTGGAAGGAAGAATTCCATGTCCCCGTCACCACTACCACTGCCATCAACCCTAAAGAATTCAGTCACTTCACAAGGAGACAGAGACACACACACCCACACAATACACATTGACACAGTGAGAAAATGGAGAGCTCTTAAAACATATCCAGAAAAGAGGAAAATGTAGTAATATTCACCCAATGACATGCATTCTTCCATAGAAAACAAATTATTTTAAATGGTAAAAGTATAATATTAGTCAAGCTACCAATTTATTAAAAATTCATCCAGAGCTTTAGGAAATATTCCATGTAAATAAGTTGTAAATTGGTATTTCTCATTTCTGCCAACTTGACCAGTTTTCTTTTTAAATCACTTACTTAAAGCAATGTATATTGTTTTTAACATTTAAAATATTTTTAAAATATTTGTGGTTGTGTATAACCACAGTTAGGCCTATACGACTATGACAGAGTCACCTTACCATTCACAAGAATCAAACTCAAAATTAGGGAAATGCGCCCAACGTTTCCCTCTAGTCATACGTTCAAATTCCCACTTTATTTTCCATCCTCAGACTTGAGCACCCTTTTGCCACTGACATGGTAGAAAGAAGCCTCGGCAAGTGGTGTAAAACAGTCTACTTCACACCTGGCTGTGAGACATACCCACTGGAAAACCTTCAGCAAGTCATTAAACCTCTTGGTATCTCAGTTTTCTCACCTATAAAATGTGCTGCTTTGTAAAGAACTGTTGTAAAGACCAAACAAATAATGTAAAGAATAAAGTACTTCAGCAATATGTAAAGACTATGATAAAGAGAAAGTAGTATTACCTTCACTTCCAATACATCTTATACTCCCCTCATTAATTTATCAAATGTTTACAAAGAAGAAAGGAAGGGTAGTAATGGTAGCAGTAGAAAAGAAGAGGAGTAAGAGAAGAAAGTCCACATCCATACCTATATGCCTGACAGACATGCTATTTTAAAATCTGCCTTGCTCTTCTGTTCTTCCCCTCAACAGGAATGGGATACACTAGACATGAGAATTTACAACATCACACATCTGAAATCACCTTAGAGACTTAAGAGATAAAATGAATTTTAGGGAATATCCAGTGCATCCCCTATATTACCTACACATCATGAGAGACGGTGAAGTTCAACACCAATGTACCTTGAATAACATAAAATATCTATGTGGGTGGCTATCAAAAGAATTTAACTCCCCACAATACTGCACTTCTTAGGCAGTCCCTAGCTATGACTCAGGGAATAGAAGCTGGTACCTAGATCCCTTTACCTCCGATCCCAACTCACTGAGGGGAAAATGAAGACTGTCTGCCACTATTGCTTACTAAGAGAATGCAAGACTGGTTTTCAAATGAGTACCCATGCCCAATTAACATGTAACAGAACAGTGCATATTCTAAACATATGGGGAGAAGTTTCTACATAAAATCACTATGGTGACAAATATTACTTCTGAAGATATTTAATGTTACTTATTAATCAATAATGATCACTAACATTTTCTCTATTAAATACGTACTATTAGCTACAAGTGATACAAAGAACAACTTTTCACCTGTTTTATAGTGACCTCTAATTAATGAAGTCCTGTCACGAAAATAACGATTGAGATATGCAAGTAATTGTGTCTGGAGGACAAACAAGGCTGGCATTTTTACATGTCGCTCTCCAAAAAAGGCCATTCAGCATATTTATACTGTTCTATGTAGTCAACCAACCTGTGGCACTATTTAGTCCCTTTCCTGGCTTGGTCTCCTTTGCTTTCACCCTGGGCTTTGTGAACACAGGGAAAGCAAATGTGGGGAAATTCTGCATACTTACTCCAAAGTCTCATTACACAGTAAAAGACAATTTTAATATTTCTATTTTACTCAATCTCTCCCTTTGGATGGCTTATACAGTATTGTAACTTTCTTCACTAAAACATGAAGATGATAACAAGATGATAATACAAGGTTTTGTAACGGAAGAAAATGTCCTGCTGATTCCATACCAACTCTCAATTTCTTACATTTACAAAGGGAATATGATGCACATCATATATATTCTATAACACCCCAAGCAGTACCTGAATATCAAATACATTAACACTTCTGCAAAGAAATCTATATAAATAGTTCATCCAAATGGGATAAAGACTATAAATAGCCTCTCTCCAGTGCAGATGGGTTTTGCCACAAAATGAATTCTGACTCCAAAAATTTATGAAAATTGGAGATTTTGAATATCATAATTGAAGACAAAGTATTGCTGACCTGTTTTATTGATAATCACCTCATAACAAATTAACTGAAAGGACTAGTTTTTACCTGGGCTACATGTGGAAATAGCTCTGAAGGAGCTACTATGAAAATCCAAAATTGGGAGAAAGGGAAGATGTGATTTTAGGGGCACCTACTACAAATGACAACTATGATTTGGTGAACGAGAACAATTATACTACATCATGCTAAAAGCACGTCTACTTTAGGAAAAGACCAGTGGGTAATAAAAGGGGAAAAAACAATATGAACAGATGGTGTCCTTATAATAAACGTTAGAAATATTAACTCAGAATTAACCAACCTCACAGCAAAAGTCTATGTAAATAAAACTATGAGTTGAATATTGATTTCTAAAACCAATATTCTAAGTTTATGTGGAAAGATGGAAATTTTCTTTTTACCAATAAAAGAAAGGGACTCTCCATCAGAAACTGCCTACCATACAATTATTAGTATATTAGTAATTATTAATCTTCAGGGTGCTCTTTCCAAAAACTAGTAATTCACTCATTTACAAAAAACGTTACATTGATTCAAAGAATTGCATTTCCTTAATAGAATCTACTATCATCAAGGTAAATGGACAAGCAAATATATGACACTTTTGAGTCACCAGCTTACCTCCTCCCTCCAAGTTCAATAACTCAACTTTAAAAGATTTTTCCAATTCAGGGACAGAATTATCAGTGATGTTAACAGAAATGTATTTGTATCTTTCTCCTGGTTGAAATTCTAAGGTACCAGAAACACTCTGAAATACAAACAAAACATTTATCCATTAGATTATAATTATTCTGAATATTAATGTGCACAATGAGTATTTACTATGTCCCACATTGTTGTAAATACTGAAACAGAATAACATAATAAGAATATAAACCTCAAAATCCTTAGGTGGATATGGATAGTGTTCAATACAAATTCTAAACAAATATTCTCCACAACTAAATAAAGCAGATAGATTTTTATTTCTCTTGTTTAGCTATTCATCAAAAAGATAGTCAAGGCAAATGAGATATCTGAATATGTGAAAACCACAAACTCCTAAATTAATTCAATGCACATGTCTCTTGACAAGTATATTTAGACCTATTCAAATTATATCATTGAGTAATGTAATTACTCAGTGCCTAACAACAGCATTTTGGTGTTTTCATTCTAAGGATTTCTCCAAACAATAAATATCAGTCTATTGGGCATTAACATTTTCTTGATTGTACTTGTAACTGCAATTCATCATACAGATAGATCTCCCATCACAAAAGTTCACATACTACAGGAAAAACAAAAAGTTATTTAAATTCAAAGTCTTACAGTCCTTTTTTACTCCCATCTTCATTATCTCTTAAAAAAAAAAAACACTGTCCCCTCAAGACATGAGAATACACCTTAAAGTTGTTCAAATTTTTCTAGTGTTTAGTTTGCATGGACAAACTATATTACATTCTCAGGAGCTGTTAATGGCCTTAAAGCTAAATTAAGAAACCCAAGTACCAATTTACTTATTCATTTATTTACTTTTTAAAAATATTTACCAAATGCACAGCATGTACAATGGCACCATTTTAAAAGCGTGGAATTCAAAAATAACCAAGACAAATCTCTAGTGAGATGGAGAAGATTCTATCAGGAATGTTAACTGTGTAATATAATAATTCAAATAGAATAACAACAGCTGTAAAATACATATAGTTTGCTCAAGAAGGAAGTAATTAACTTTGCCTAGAGGGTAATCATCAATAGAGTAATTCTACAAGTGTTAACAACAGAGGTAATATTTGACTGTCTAAGGAAACCATCTTAACTTGACCTTTGTAATATCCTACACAATTAGCCATTAACTCTCCAGAAATATGTTCTTCTCTGGTATTCCATATCACACTCGCCATTTTTCCTTACCTTTCTAATTCATCCTTTTTAGTATTCATTACTGATTTTAACAGTCTCCTTATGACCTCTAAAAACTGCTGTTTGTTAGACTCTCTCTAGACAAGGATACCATAGGCTTAGGCTTTTAGTATTATTTATATGCTCCCAACTCTTAAATTCCTCTCTCCAACCCCTATATCTAGACTTAAATCTTAATGCCTACTTCAAAGTTTTCTTATAATTTCTGTCAGAATTTTTAAGTCATAATTTCCCCTTAAAAAATCTATGCCTTATCCAATCCTCTCCACAGTACTAAATTATATAGCAGCAAGTTGTTCATGCCCGGAACTAGGGGGTCACTTTTGACACCTTCTTCTTTTTATCCTTTACAATAAACAACCTTCACGTCCTGCCATTTCAACTCTGACACACTTCTTGAGCCCACCTACTTCTTTACATCTACACCATGATCTACCTAGTCCAAAATACTAACACCTTTTGCCTTGTTCTAGAAAATGGACTCCTTACTGGCCTTTCTGCATCCAGTGCCTATATCTTCTAATCCATTCTCCCCAGTTCAGTTTCATAATCTTTCATAAATATATAACACCTTTCAATTACTTCTCCTTGCTATTAAAATATAAGGCACAGGGGCGCCTGGGTGGCGCAGTCGGTTAAGCGTCCGACTTCAGCCAGGTCACGATCTCGCGGTCCGTGAGTTCGAGCCCCGCATCAGGCTCTGGGCTGATGGCTCAGAGCCTGAAGCCTGTTTCCGATTCTGTGACTCCCTCTCTCTCTGCCCCTCCCCCGTTCATGCTCTGTCTCTCTCTGTCCCAAAAATAAATAAACGTTGAAAAAAAATATTAAAAAAAATATATATATATAAGGCACAAATATAGCATGAGATCTAAGGCCTAGGAAGATTCAGGCCCTTGTTTACCTTATCTTTTATCATGACACCTATCTGTCCACATTCCAGAAACATTGGTCTTCTTTGTGCTCCTCATTAGGGCCATTTAACCATTTTACTCATGCCATTTTACCATGAGATCTCAGGTAGTTCTTCCCTCCAGCTTCATCTAGTTTGCTAGTTTTCTCCTCTTTAAACTTCAGAGCTCAGCATAGCTATCACTTTCCCAAAAAAAGGCCACCTCCATTACCCTATGTCAATATCCACTTCTCTCCCATAGTACCAACCTTGAAACATTTCTGTAACTGTGATTCAGTCATTAATTAGCTATTTAATATCATTCTCAAGAGCTGGGAGTAAGCACCTGGATGGTGGGGACCACGTGTACCTCAATATATGAGAATAAGCTTAAGCACAGCGATATCTGATATGCAATTGTCTCCTCTTCAGTAGAGGATCCCTCCTGGCACTTTCCCTCCTTCCCCCCGACACTTGCATACTCACACACACAGCCTAAAAAGTCTTCCTTTTATATGCTAATGCAGACCAGAAAGAGCTAACCCATCACAGAGAAGTGAAGAAGTTATCAGGTTTTCAGGGAAAAGCAAAGATTACAGTTCAAAGTGAAAACCAATGACAAACAGGACATCCAAGTACCCTAAAAATCATCAGAAATGTCTTCAAGGGTAGTATTCTGACTGTCATGAAATATAGGCGCATAGGTTTTGCTTTATTTTGTTTTGGTTATTAAAGAAAATGATAATCCAACTGGAGATTGGGGATTTCCAGAATAACTAGAAATTGGAGACCACCAATATAAGGACTAAAGTATTTCTTTAAGAGAATGCAGAGAATATTAAGCTAAGCTGTAATGTCTTAGGGAATATGTTATATATCAGATTAATTAAAGATACAATAAATGTCAAGGCAAGAGAAATAGAACTTGCCCAAGAAAAAGAGTCTAAGAAAGAAGAAATCTGAGAAAACTTTGCCCACTGGACTACAGCCAAAATTAATTGAATTCAATTAGGCAAGGTTTCCGAGGTTTGAACAGAAAACTATATACAAATTACTGAACTCCAAACTATTGTGCAGGTCTTATTAGGAAGAAGGAGGGAAACTAATATTAAATTTTAAATTTTTTTTAACGTTTATTTATTTTTGAGACAGAGAGAAAGAGCATGAATGGGGGAGGGTCAGAGAGAGGGAGACACAGAATCTGAAACAGGCTCCAGGCTCTGAGCTGTCAGCACAGAGCCTGACGCGGGACTCGAGCTCACGGACCACAAGATCATGACCTGAGCCGAAGTCGGCCGCTTAACTGACAGAGCCACCCAGACACCCCTAATATTAAATTTTAAAAAGAGGACTCTTTGGGAAAATAAAGATGTTGAAGGATAGAAAACACATCCTGAGAAGTACAGCCAAGAAGAAATCATGAGCATTTGCTTAATATGAACAAATACTGGTGATAATAAGAATAGGCAGCAGTAACAATGTCACTGTGTATGTGCCATGTATACTACATGACACTTAAAATGCTGCCATCCATCCTCAGAGCAGTTCTGCCCAGTAGACATGGTCTCCTCTTAATGATAAGGACACTAAGGTTAGGAAGATTTGAGGCTCCCAAGGTCACACATTTAGAAGACCAGTTGAAACCCAGTCTGGTCCAGCTCAAAATCCCAAGCTTCTGTTTGCCAGTGTCACACTACTTCTCACTTGGAGAAAAATATAATTCAAATGGAAAAGACATGGATATACAATTTCTTTACAATTTTGGACCTGTTTGATGGAAGCATACAAGAGGGTTTAAAATGTTTAAGGGACACCTGGGTGGCTCAGTCAGTTGAGTGTCTGACTTCAGCTAGGTCATGATCTCACAGTTTGTGAGTCCAAGCCTCATGTCAGGCTCTGTGCTGATAGCTCAGATCCTGGAGCCTGCTTCAGATTCTGTGTCTCTGACTCTCTCTGTTCCTCCCCTGCTCATGTACTCGCTCTATCAAAAATAAATAAACATTAAAAAAATTTTAAATGTTGAAGAAAGAGGGGTGCCTGCATGGCTCAGTCGAGTGAGTATCCAACTTCAGCTCAGGTCATGATCTCGCAGTTCTTGAGTTCAAGCCCTGCATCAGGCTCTGTGCTGACAGCTCGGAGACTGGGGCCTGCTTCAGATTCTGTGTCTCCCTTTCTCTCTGCCCCTCCTCCACTGGTGCTTGCTCGCTCTCTCTCTCTCTCTCTCCCTCCCTCAAAAATATAAACTTTTAAAAATATTAAAAAAATAAAACGCTTAAGAAATAGAATTTTAAATATATACCCTATATATCAAAATCTGTGACATTAAAATAAGTAATATAAGTGAACACTATGACAAATATAAGACACAAGAGAAATTATCAGTCTGAGAGCTACTTAAGTGTCAGGCGTTAAAGGACTGAAGTACTTGAATTTGTAGAAATCAACAGGCTAGAGAGCAATCCATCAGCACTTATTTTGCTGGTTGAGTATAACAGGGGACCAGTGCAAGTCTCTTCCACTCCCAAAAGGGAAGGACTGAGTCTCTTTGATAAATATGGCTTCCAAAGGATTAAGTGATTTACCTGGTAGTCCTCAGGACTAAATGCTGTCAGTGACACCGTCCTAAATTCCGCCAGAACCCTCCCCAGGAGTCCTTGTGCCCGGACGACCAATAGTCTCACTTCTCCATCTTCCTCCTGCACGGTGACATGAGGCATGCTGCTTGCAGGCAGGGTCATCGCGTCCTCAGGCTCAGGGGGCAGCCCTGTGGAGAACTGCAGCAAGCCTGCAAGACACAGACAGCCATTCTGACCCCAGTGATCTGTGGAAGAATTTCTTCTGAAACATCTTCAGAATTCATTTGAAACAATCTTGCACAATTATTTTGGCCACCAGAATAAAATTCGGAGAGCTTTCATTTAGAAAGACTTCAGTGAAGATTTGATTAACATGCTTTTGACACAAAATGTGTAAAGTTTTCAATATAAGTTAAAATTTTCTTTGTCTCTACCCAAAGAATCTCATATTTGAGTCTCTAGAATTCATTCTTAAACTTAGAGCAGAACATAATAAATGCCTCCCTAAAGGATTTGCAACCCATTTAAGAAAAATTTAACTGTAAAATCAGAGTTCAAGAGCCTCTCAGGTTCCCTACACAGAACTCTTACTAGTTTTTCTTGCTTTATTCCCCCCCCCCCCAAAAAACTATTAATTTTCAATATAGAATAACAGTCTCAATTTGTTAGGACAGATATCTGTGATAACTCCACAATTAAGAAAATTATCACTTTGCAGCACAAAAAGAAATTAATATAAACAGACAGTGATAACTTCACTTCTTTAAGCCAGTAAAATATAAATTACAAAGTATTTCAATTAATTAGTTGTTAACATATCACTAGAAGATAATTTTTTAAATAAAAAAATTTTGAAAGTCATGAGTAAAAGTACTTTTTTTGTTTTAAATAATCCTGTATATACCTTCCAAAATATATTTGTAAACTTCAGAAATTGATCTTTGTATTTTCTTTTATAAACAATGTCCCTCAAAATGGCAGCTTAGAATTTCAAGAGCCCACAAGTTAGAGGACACAAAGGAGTTCAATTGCAATCATTTGCAAAATATCCCTTCAGAAGTTCTTAACTAGACCAAATATACCCGGAGAAGAGAGCATTCTTCTTCCAGGAGGGCTTGGTTACCATATGGGTGATCACTAGCTTTGATGGTAATATCTGTTGTTTCCTTTTCAGGGTCTATGCTTGCACCACTGGTGGGGATGGATCCCAGCTTCCCATCTCCAGGAATTGCAGAAACCAGCGTCACACGGAAATACTCATTAAGCTCAGGAATATCATCATCAAGAACATATATATTCAGAACCTATAAATGTAAAAATCCAGAGGCATAAAGCAATGAGGCATACAGAAATTACTTACCACTTACCAGAAGAAAATAAAATAGCCAATTAAATTATATTTAATTGAAATTACTATTTAACATGATCCACTTCCTTTTTTAAAAATGTTTATTTACTTTTGAGGGAGAGAGAGACAGAGAATGCAAGCATGCATGCACAGGTGACCAGGGAAGGGGCAGAGAGAGAGGGAGACAGAGAATCCCAAGCAGGCTCTGTACTGACAACACCTAACATGATCTATTTATTAAACATTAAAACACAGACAGAGAAGGACCAGAGAAATGAATTCTTAAACAATAATGGGTGCCGAGTATGAACACCTTCTGTCTAAAAATATCATATTGAGGGGCACCTGGGTGGCTCAGTTGAGTAACCAACTCTTGATTTCAGCTCAGGTTGTGACCCCAGGGTCAGAGGATCATGCCCCACGTTGGGCTCTGCACTGAGTGTGGAGCCTGCTTGAGATTCTCTCTCTCCTTCTGCCCCTCTTTCCTGCTCACATTCTCTCAAATAAAAAATAAGCAAAATAAAATAAATAAAATGAAAATACCATATTGATGTATTAACATCATACCATACATGACATATTAATGTATCAATGTAATATCATATATTGCTTGTACCAATGACAGTGGTATGACCAACCTCAGGGTACAAAGTTCATAAATAAGGAACTGCATGTTATCTGGTGGGATGTGCAGGGGGCAGTTGAACGGACAACATATACATGTCTAGTTCCTACCTAAGGAACACCTGACATTCTTAGTAGTAGCATTTTTAAAAAGAGATTCAAAATGGACTTTGAAAATCTGGTGTAAGTAATCTTTCCAAAAAAGTAGCAATAACTCAGCCAAGCTCTACAAAATTTAAGTCAAAATCTGAAGTGAAAAAACAATTCCCCTCCCTTTATTAACTGAATAAGCATGCCGTGACACCCACAATGTGCCAAGATTGGAAAATGCCCCAATCCCAAAGAGGCTCACGGGCTATTGTAGGAAAGAGATGACGAGGAAAACATTTAAAACAATGTAAACTGCTAGTTAGTAGGTTACTGGTCTGGTTTTGAATCATTAAATATAGTTATTATAGTATTTAATTAATATATTCCATATATTAAAAATGTAACAAGATATTAATTGATCAAATGCAATGTAAAATGTCATAATAGGGTTATGCACAAAGTACACATAAAAAGAACAACCAACTTTACCTACTAACGATTTTACAACAGACACGTTTTAAGTGTCTTAATGTGTTAGTTGTGGTTGTAAATAATAATGGGAAGGACATTCCGAGTAAAAGAAACAGCACTTGTAGAGGAACCCAGTGTGAAAGAATAAGGCATACAGGGAAACTGAAATTAGACCACCATCATTGGTGGGGGAGATAAGGCTAGACAGATAATTAGCTCAGTTCAAAGGGACTTTTTATGCTAACGCTAAAAAAAATTTTGACTCTCAGGCCCACAGCACCAGCAGGATGGGCAAGATGGAAGTGCCATAATCAGTACAAGAAAGCCCAGTTGGGCACAGCCCTGAAGGTCAATACTTTTGAAGACACGACCCATGCAAAGGGAGTTATGCTGGAAAAAAGGGGTCGGAGCCAAACAGCCAAATTCTGCCATCAGGAAGTGTGTCAGGGTGTAGCTGATCAAGACGGGCAAAAAAAAAAAAAAAATCACAGCCTTTGTATCCAAAGATGGTTGAATTTTATTGAGGTAAGAGTTTTAGTCTATTGTAGTTTCTGTTCTTAACATAGTTTCTCCCAGTTTTTTATGTAATGAACGGGTATTTTTAGTGAGAGTTGCTGACACCAGAAGTAAACTGTTGATTCTGTTCCAGGAAAATGATGAAGTTCTGGTTGTTGGATTTGGTCACAAAGGTCATGCTGTTGGTAACATTCCTGGAGTTTGTTTTAAGATTGGTGAAGTAGCCAGTGTCTCTCTATTGGCCTTACACAAAGAGAAGAAAGAAAGACCAAGATCATAAGTTTTGATGGTGAAAACATGACAGTAATAAATTTTCAAATGCCAAAAAAAAATTGGACTTCATTCCACAGGCAGTGGAGAGAACGGAAGAATCATAAGCAGGAAACGGACAAAATGAGAATTTTGTTTTAGACTCAGTACCAGGGCAGAGTGTAAACAGAGTGGACAGGGCAAGAAAGGATGCTAGGGGCTGAGACAGGAGGTGAATGACGAGAAAGAATGAGATTCTGAATAATGCAGTGACAGTGGAGATGAATAAAAACAGATGGATTTGAGATTTGTTCTAGAGATAGAAGACCCAGACCCTGATGACTCACTTAGCATAGCAAGTGAAGAACAGAAAGGAATGAAGAGGCCTTCCTGGTTTCTCCCAGAAAGAAGGGTGACAACATTCTGACAATGCACTCTCACTCCAAATGCAGTCTCCAAAGTACTAATCTTTGGGCTAAAACCATTTGGAGGACTTTTTTTTAATGTAGTTGTTCTTAAGAGTTTGATTTAGTAGGTCTGAATTTGGTTTTAATGCTCATTTTAATCAAAATTTTAAATAAGAAATTAACATATGGCACATCCAAAATACTCAAGGGATTAGGGCAAAAATGATACCTACTACCCAAATCATGTCATTGTTCCTAAACTAAAAGTAACAATATGCAGTCTGAAGATTTCAGATATCTTGCCCCTACAAAGCAAGCTAACAAATGTTGCTATAAAATGTAACACCAAAACATCACGATGTACATGCAAAATTAAGCAGCAAATATTTTTAAAGGGTTAAAGCACACCAAAGTAGTCATTCATTTTAGTGAAATGAAGGGTTTGAAACTGAAGACCCTATCAAGATATAAATAAATGTATTTTTACATGGTAACACAGTAAACAAAAATAATATTTACGTTTACTTTATTTACTATATACTCTGCTATTTTCTATTCTATTTTTATTTTTTTAACGATTATTTCTTTATTTTGAGAGAGAGGGAAAACAGGGGAGGGGCAGAGAGAGAGTGGGAACAGAAGATCCGAAACAGGCTCCACACTGACAGGAGCAAGCCTGATGCAAAGCTCAAACTCACAAACCGTGAGATCATGACCTGGGCTGAAGTCCGTCAACTGACTGAGTCACCCAGGCATCCCCATTCTATTTTTAAACTCTTCATCATAAGTTGTTTAATTTATTTCACAACTAACAGCCCATTAAAAAAAAATACTGAAAAACACATTTCCAGTATACTTTCCTGTACTTTAGGGAAATACACACACACACACACACACACACACACACACACACACACTTTCCTAACTCCCTCGCAGCTAGGTTTTTAGATGTGATTAGATGTGTATATTTAGTTAGCTCACTCCCAAGATAGTTGGAAGGCAGCAGCAAAGTTGAGGCTACCTTACTACTGTTTGTGCTAGAAAGCACTATTATGGAGCATTAGTAACATCACAGTTACCTATCACTGGCTTTGTAAGACTAAGTGGTTGGTGTAGATCTAGCAGACATGGTATTATAAACCAACCCCACTAGTCAATGTTACTATTTTGCAATAAAGATCACTTATTGCTTAAAGAAACTAAAAATTATAGAAGAAAATATTTTAAATATAACTTCGCAAGAGCTTATTTTCCAAAATCTGATTGACTCTTATCTCTTCCAAAATGTGTTTATAAAACAATGGTTTCTGGTTATATTTTCACTTCATAGTTGGTAAATTTCCCAAGGAAAATCTGGGGGATCAACTCTGTTTTCCAAGTAGAAACATAAAAAAGTGACTACTATAATGCCACCATTATTACTTGAGTAAAAAAAAAAAAGAATACTTTAAATCCAGAAAAGTAGTGAAAAAGACAACATCAGATTAAAATACAGCTCTTTAAATAGCATTGTTAGCCTTATGAAAACTTGCTTAGTTTTCATAATTTTCCTCACTTTACCAAAAAGTCAGCAAAATATTTACCATGGATCTATCTGCAGCCTGTTATTGGAGAATTTTTGTTATAAACTATTTAATCTCCTTCTTCCCCAAATTATAGAGGTTTGATCATTCTTTAGTGTTAACTCTTTAAATCTTAAGCATATTTTAAGTCTTCCCTCAATTTTATCTTTTCCAACCAATTAACTCCTAAATCCCTTAGATATTTCCTCAAAGATTGTATTTGCAAGCCTTAAGTAATTTTACTATGTGTCACTAATGACATATAAGCTACCTACATTTTTAATGAAAAATTATACTGATGTGAATATTCTAATATGGTAGACTAGAAGAATGTTTTAAAAAATTCTGATAGAGGGGGTGCCTTGGTGGCTCAGTCAGTTGGGCATCCAACTTCGGCTCAGGTCATGATCTCACAGCTCGTGAGTTCGAGCCCAGCGTCGGGGTCTGTGCTGACAGCTCAGAGCCTGGAGCCTGTTTCAGATTCTGTGTCTCCTTCTCTCTCTGCCCCTCACCCGCTTGTGCTCTACCTCTCTCTCTCAAAAATACATAAACATTAAAAAAATTTTTTTTAATTCTGGTAGAGGACACAGTCTCACCTCGATGTCACTTACAAGAAGTGCCATTTATTTCTGGAGCATCTATTCAGAAATGAGACGATAGTTCATGGGAAGTTTTGATAAAACTTGAGATCACTTGTACTTTCAAAACAAAGAAAAACTACCTCATTTTTTCCATGTTTAAAAACAAAGTGAGATTATAGTTATAAGAATTCCTCATTGTCTGATTAGAAGAGTACCATTAAGATCTCTGCAGTTTCCCATTGTATCAGTAGTAATAACAACAACAACAACAAAACCCACAATGACAAACCTTCAAGTTATACCATTTTTATTATACAGGAATTAAAGAAGATATAAAACTATAAAACTATATTAATACTATAATCATTCAAAACCTTTAGTTTTTATTTTGCATAAATAAATAAAAAAAAATTTTAGACGATGATATTTACCTAATTACTTGAATACTTTACATCGCTTAAACAGCAAGAAGTTGCAAATAAATTACAGAACAAACAGGAAAAGCTTTCCAGGAGACTTTCAAGGAAACAAGGTAGGGTTTACCTCAGATCTCTGCCAAGGAAGGAACGTGATAGTTCCACTGGCATTAGCAAAATCATCAACAAGGTAATTAATGCCTTCAGATTCGATCTGTGAGATGGTATAAAAAACATGCACATAATCCAGAGCTCCTCTGGTTCGTTCCACCACACATGAAATGGTGGATCCCTCCTCTGCAATCTGAAATTGAGCATAATTATTTATAAAAACATACCGATTTAAGTCAGTGATAAAATTATAATGCTTTCATGTAATTACCATAAACTTAATTCTGTAACTTTCTAACACTCTGAGGAAGCTTCTCCATTCCTCCATAGTTATGACTGCTAAGAAATACTCAAAACCATGCATTTTTGTCTCACACTTTTAGAGATTTTATAAAAACACAAAAATGCAAAATACGAAAATTACAACAGTAATTATAATCAGTTAACTGTACATGTAATTCATTCATTGATACTTCATATATGCCAGCCACTTTTCTGCATGCTATGGTACAAAATATCTATTAAAAAAAATTTATCCGACAGTCTCGGATAAATCTAAAAAGGAAGACAAACTCAAAGTTTTAGAAGTTGAACACGGACAAACCAAATGGGGAATAGAAGTGTGGGGTAGAGGGTAGAAAATGACATGAGGGAGAACATTCTAGGCATGGACATAAAAAGTAATAAAGTGGATTTTATGAAATCATTCTGAGGAGAGCACAAAGTAACAAGTGGCGAGAGCCTTGAGAAACGTCTGGTGGGGAGACAAATTTCAGGTCAAGGAGGGCATTTTCTATTATGCTCAATATTTTTTGATAGTCATATATACATATGTATACATATATATACATATATACATGTATACACATGTCTGTATGTATTTTTCACATGGAAAATATTTTTATCTAAACACTTAAGATAAATGCTTAAAAATTACACAAAGTTAGATCTTTTAGAATAAAGTCTTGATGCTCTTAAATTCTCAGTCTTTTAATTGAATTTTATTTTTATGTTAGCAAGCATATATACAATTCATAGAAAAAAGAACTAAAACTAAAGGAAAAGAACTCAAAATACAAGTTCTAATTTAGATGATGTCACTCTTTTTCATGTCAATCATGATCACCTCTGTCAGCATAAGATAGAGTCATTTTGATGCCAACACTGGGGCTGGAAAGAAAAGATGTAAAATGTATTCACAAAAAGGCAATAGTCAACATAGTTATCATTGAGCATGGAAGCACCAAGAAATCCTGAGTTTCACCAACCATCAATACCTCTACTTCAAAGGGTAACAGCAACCCTAGTGCCTCATAGTAAACAAGACTAAGCATTTCTGGGACAATACTATAATTCTTTTATTTGCCTGCAGGCCCCCTGGAATGAGAAGCCCAAAACTACAGGTGATTGTTCAGCAGAGCCTCCAGTGTGACTCCTGGTGGACAGCCCCTCACCCAGACAGAGCCAGAACTTATAATCCAGCAGAATGTAAAGCATGAGAATGAGAAACACAAATTCTAGCAATTGGTGACTGGGAGTGATGGAGACAGGGCCACTCTTACTTTCTACCTCTTGTCTCCTGAGCCCATGTAGCCTAGGTACTGTGGACACTGACCAGTTATCAGCCACTGGATACATACTAGATCACCCCCACCCTACAAAATGTGGTCCTTGAGATGGCACCTTAGCTGAGTCTTTATCAGGCCATCCCATTATTGTAGTAAGCCAGCTGATTCAGGTGATGTGGTTTATAGTAAGGGCAGGGAATCCTAGGACTGTGTGCCCACTGTTACACCTCCTTCACATAAAACAAGTCCCTCTGAGGCAGGCTTCCCAGTGGACACAGCAGGCATTTTTTCAGCCTTCAGATGATGGTCTGGTAGATCTACTAAGAACATAAACTCATTAGGTAAGTATTAATTCCAATAATAACTCCAATATAATAATAATATAACTCCAACATTAATTCCAATATAATAATAATAATAATAACAACAACAACAACTCATTAGCTAAGGTAAGTATTAATTCCAGTAATTACTCACTCTGGAGTAGAACAGCCAGATTGGGATCAAGCTACCACTAAAGAGCTTATTGGAAAGCAACTACCTTTGGTCTTTGCTGCTTGCTATTTGGGCATTCAGCAGCAAAAGTTTCTAGATCCATCTTGTTAAGAGGGAGCTCATAATGGGGTGGCTCAGTTGGTTAAGCATCTACTCTTGATTTCAGCTCAAGTCATGATCTCATGGTTCGTGGGATTGGGTCCTGGTTCATTGGATCGAGTCCTGGTTGGTGGGATCGGGCCCCACACCAGGCTCTGAACTGACAGCATGAAGCCTGCTTGGGATTGTCTGTCTCTCTCTCTCAAAATAAATAAATAAACTTAAAAAAAAATAAGAGGGAGCTCATGTTGTCAGGCACATGCATAGCCTTGATTCCTGCCATCACTCTGTTAATGGCACTGTGCTGGCAGTGAAGAGTCTAGTTGACATCCAGTGGATGCCTCATCCTAATTTCCCAGTTGTTGAGAGTGTTTTGGGAAATGTCCCCTTACACTTAGTGCCCATATCCTTTTATCTATTAACATGACTCTTCCCCAAATTTTCTTGTCTCTAGTCTTGATGAATTTAAGTCCCTGCCAGACCACTATGTCATTAGCACTGCTCAAACATGTACTTCATACCTTCAGACCATTTCTCCCTCCACATAAAATGACTAGCTAAGTGGGCTGGCTGTTTACTGCTCTGTCCTCATCCTTCAGAGCCACTGCCGAATGGAGCAAAAGAGTGGTGGTAGCCCACTTTCAGCAAGCACCAATACATCAAGACACGTCAGGCTTGTGTAAAGCAGGCTTGATTTTTCCACCTCCAACAGTTAGTTACAGGCTTTACAGTAAAGGTCCAAGAGTTGACTGTTAAATAAGCTCAGTTTGAAATGTCTACATATCCAAGAGATGTGTCAAGTGAGCAGCTAGAAAAATGAGTCTGGAATTTTGAGGAGAGGCCAGGATTGACATTATAAATTTGGGAGGCAGCAACATATAAATGGTATTTAAGGCCACATACAAATGGTATATACATATAACATTATATAAATGCTACTTAAAGACTGGAAGAGATGACAAGAGAAGTAACTAGAGATGTAAAGAAAAGGATCAAGTATGGTCAGTTATGCTATAACACTGGTTTTGAAATCATAAAACTGTTCCAATGCAACTGACCTGTCAGAGAGCATAACGTGAATAATCCATAATCTGTTATGTGGACTTCACATTTGCTTATGTGATTTCATCTATAAGAAACATGGTGAACACAGAAAACTGTGCTGACCTGAAACAAGTCATGTGGAAACACACAAACACCCCTGAAACATCTATCAGCTGCCTCAGTGCAACACGTGTGTTGCTAGCCACACTTAACTGCATCTAATGTGGCAACTTTCCCTTGGATGTCAGATAACCCTCCTCTCACTTCACAAGAATACACAACCTGCAACTGTGTACTACTTGCTTCTTCAAGCAAACAAGGGTTTTTCCTTAGGTATACACCATATTTCTTGTAGTATATGAGTATTTCACATTTATTGTGTGAAACTTTTTTTATCGATTCCCTATCTTTCTTTTTACATGCCACTGACCAAGTTTTTGAGTAGTGTTCTCCTAACCCATCATTTCCTTAAGTTCTGTGTTTTCCTCATCCAGTTTGGCATACTGCAGTGATTTCTAGGAGCCCATCTACCACATGATGGAAGAACTGACTGCTCTGAAGGTGGGGCGCTCCAATCCTGAGGCTGGAGAGAAGGGGAAACAGAAGAGACACCCAAGTGCTCAATACGCATCTAATTTAATTCCCACCCGCCACCTAGACATTTACATCAGCATTTTCATCACAGCCACTGGTACATAAATGTGTGATGAAAAGAGTATATGGCTTTAAGGTCAAACATTCCTAAGCCTCTTCATGCTACCATTTATCAAACATCTCAGTCTCAGTGATTTCTTCTGAAAATGAATATCATAATGTCTAATGGATCTGGGTGATTAAACAAATGTCTTAGAAGGTACCTACAGGAATATATTAAGTACTAAAAAATTTTTATATTTTTTATCCTTAACAAACATACAGATACATACACAATTCCAAAAAAAAATGCTACACTCCCATTTTATCAAGAAATATATATGCTTATGTATTGAAAAAAGTAAATCCCTACACATTTTGATTCCTAGCACAATGGGAACACATTTGCCCCAAATTTTAACCAGAATGAACACTTTGAATGAGCTATATTAATAAGCCATTAATCCCAACATATGAATATTCAAATTTTCCCTTTTTAGCAGGAGACAAAAATGAAATAGATCCAAAGATGCACTCGGGACTCTGACATATTTCCTTACAACTACTTACTTACTAAGTCAATGAGCATTACCAGGCAGTACCCAGGACTAAGAAAGGAGCTTTTTACTTGTAGGAATCACACAGGGAAAAGCTATTTAACCATGCTTTCATTTGGTAAAGCCCTAATCAAAATCTATCAGCTACTATTTTCAGTTTTTTTTTTTTTAGAGAAAAAGGCTATCCATATTAACAATTTATTCAATAAACTATAAATCTCCAATTACGGAAGAAGCTTCAAATGTCAAAGGTCCATAAAAAAATCACCTCGGATGCTTGGTAAAAATCCATTTTTCATACTTATGAATTTACAGAGAAATGACACAATGTCTGAGATTTGCTTTAAAAATGACTTCAGCCCAAAACAAGGAGATGAAATTGGCCAAAGTCTGATAAATGTTGACGCTTAGGTGGTGGGTCACTGGGGTTCATTATTCTGTCTTCTCTTATTTTTATGTATGTATGAAATTTTCCATTTAAAAAGATTTTTTAAGTTCAGGGTTTTAATTCCCATCTCATCTCCCTGCCAGAGATTCTAATTCAGAAATGGAGTCCTCAAGCAGGAATGGTGCCCAGGAATACGCATTAGACATTTCTTATTAAGGTCATCATGCGCAATCCCTGGGAAATACTGAACCAGATGAAGGAATTATTAATACCAGACAATAATGAAGATATGGAGAATAAACAGTTAAAATAGTTTTTCTATTAAAATATTCCACTAACTGACTTTGGAATCAGGATACGAGCAAACGTTTAGGCCAGTATACGAGAAGCATAAATCAAGAAGTAATCATCAAAAACCACCATCACTCAGTTTTTCACAATAAACAGCAGTAGCCACTACTATTTCCTCTTTTGAATCAGAAATGTGCTCAATCTTCAGAACTACAGAAGAGTAATTATAAAGGTTAACAACCAGAAAAGTTTTTGAAACATATTTTCCCAGAAAAAAAATAATGCACTGAGCCATAATTTGGCTTTCTGTATTGGAGTAGAAGATTAAAGCTAACACCTAATAATTACACATCCAATTCATTTTTTATTTTGTTTCACGCTTGGGTGAAGATCTATGATATCAGATTATATCAATATCACTTATATCTAAAGGAATCTATTCACATAACATATGGCAGGCACTTAAAAAGAAACAAAGTCCAAGTTAAATAATATTCTCAGTTTTACAAAGATCCTCTCAAAATATCTCTGTATCTATTCTTAGGCTGAGTTCATAAATATAAAATTTAATCCAAGTATTAGTTATAAAAATAAAATAATGACACTAGGAAGTTCTATGAATCATTATGAAAAGTAATCGCATTACTTTATAATTATCTGATATACAAGACTGTAGGACATACAAAAATAGTGCCAAAATAAGGTGCAGAGAAAGTAACATTAAAGAATACACAGAATACCAAAATACGGGTGGAAAACATGAGAATGTGGTTGCTATGCTACAGATCCAACAAAACTCAGTCATCTGTTCAGTATAGACACCACCTGGAATACAGAGAACTACTTGGCATGGCCCCATCAGGGCTCTCCACTACATACAGGTTTATTCATTCTTTCAATTACAATTTATTAAGCACCTGCTACTTAGTACAAACAAGATGGCGTACCAGGCTAGGCGGTAACAAATCACAAAATAATTATTATCTCTTTCAATATGCCAAGTATAGACTATGTCATGTTCTACATTTTTTCATTATTTAAGATGTGATTATACTTTCATTTTAACCTTCATATTATTTTATTTCATATGAATCTATGAAAATGTAAAAGCATAACATAACTCATAGAGAAGTCTTTAAAGATCGCTATTGCCTTCAACATTTTTGAGGGGAAAAGAAAAAAATTAACTTTTCAATGTCACCACAATAACACAATAGAGAAGAATCTATGGAAGTGACAGTGGTTTTTATTTCTAAAAATGAAGCAAATAGCCATAAAATTTAAACCCTGCAGACAATTCCAAGCATGGAATAAACCAGGGGTTCTCACATAATTTTGTTTCATTAATTCCTGAACACTCATAAAAATTTTTAAGAACCCCAAGGAGCTTTTAGCTTATGCTAGTGAAATCTGCTGATATTTACCATTTTACAAATTAAAATTGAAAAGAATTTAAATATTGATATAGTAACTCATTTTAAAATAGCAATAATAAACTCATTACGTGCTAACATAAGCAACATATTTTATGTGAAACAACTGTATTTTCCAAAACAAAAGAAATTAGTGACAGAGGGGCATTGTTTAAATTTTTGTAAATCTCTTTTAATGTCTAGCTTAATGGAAGACAGCTAGACTCTCATATCTCCTTTTGCAATCAATTTCTCTGTTAATACTTGTTATTTTGGTTGAAATATATGAAAATATCCATCCTCACACAGATATGTAACTGGGAAAGGAGGAGGATTTAAACAGTCTTGGCAGAGAGTTATGGATATTCCTCCTCCACATTATACCAATTTGACAAGTGGTAGTTTCTTAGAGTTGAGCTGCAAATGTAAAATCGTACTCTAATACATTAGAACCCGTTGATCTACCTGCACTTTGAATTACAACTTCAGCAAGCAATCAATTAGTATTACTGATGATGTTAAAAATACTTCATATTACTCCTTAGGAGAAATATGAAAAGATGAAAAAAAGATGAAAAGATGAAAGAATTCTATACTTATAGTCTTAATAATTTCAGAAACGCAAATTCTATAATATTCCTGAGATTCCAATGTTCTTTTAGACTCAACACTTCCCTTTACTGTCTAAATTTTACTCTTTCCAATGTAGATATATTCTATTTCTCTCTCCTTTGGGCTTGGAGAATGTTTTCTTTTTCTTTCCAGAAGTTCTAATAGTATAGGTGTTGCGGCCTACGTTGTGAAGTTCCCTCTTCTCCAATTAAAGACTTGACTGGTCCTGTTCAAATTCTGAGATTTCTATGAACAGGCAAAGCTATATAACTAAGTGGGGGCAAACCCACACCAATGCAATCTATCAGTGGGACTTGTAAGACAAGCCAGCATTGAATACTCCAGCATTGAAAACTCACTATCCTAGCCCACAAAGCCAGAAAAACAATCAAAAACTATTCCTCACTTGGGGCAGCTTTTTAACATTTATGTATTTTTTTTCCAGTTTGGTTGTTTATGCAGCTAACTGAACCTAAATGTGTTTGTTGTTTGAAGTATATGCCTTTTTAGGTCTTAATTATTAGAATACATTCATAAATTCAACAAAGACGTATTAAGTACCTACTATATTCCATTCTAGGTGTTGGGAGATACAATAATGAACAATAAGACGTTATTACACTCAGGGTTCTTTCATCTGTATGGTGGAAAGGGCTAGCCAATAAATATATGAACTTATAAATAACAAAGGGAATTTAAGAGTGTAATAAATATTATAGAAAAATTAAAACTAGGTGAAGGGATGGAGAAAAACTGGTTGGGAGAAGGAAGGGGGGTCTACTTTAAATAAGAAAGTCTTCACTGAGAAAAGGTCTTAAAACTGAGATTTGAATGACTGATTCTGAAGATCTAGAATGGGAGTGTTCCAAATAGAGAGGCTACAAAGCCCTGATACCCAGAGACTGTAATTGAAACAGGCAAGTGTGACTGAAACATACTGATCAAAGAGGAGTCTGACCAACATACTGACCAAGAAGCTAGAGCCATAGGCAGGTGCTGAGTCATAAAAGGAATTAAAGGGAAGCTGATTTTACATGGTACCCTAATGGTTCTCACGGTCTGATGGAAGCCACCTGTCTTTTTAAAAATAGAGATGGTGATATTAAAAATACAGGGGGAAAGACAAAGGTTAGAAGTCACAAGACAGATTCAAATTTCAGTTCTTCCCACTGTATCTTAGAAGAAAAAAAAGTAAAACTCGTATTTATTTAGTGTTGGCAACTGCCAAGCCTTGAACCAGGTATTTGATCCTGTCTTATTTAATTCAAGTTAGGTTATTTTTTTCAGGTCCTCTAACCCTCAGTTCTTAACCTTATTGGGTGGTGAGAATAACTAATATTTGTTGCCACTGTATTATGGATTGTCAGAAAGGCATATCAAAAACTTAACATGTAAAATTCTTTAATGATTGAATATCTATTTAAAACTATTATCATTATAGGGACGCCGGGGTGGCTCAGTCCATTAAGCATCCGACTTTGGCTCAGATCATATCTCACAGTTCACAAGTTCGAGCCCTATGTAGGGCTCTGCACTGACAGCTCAGAGCCTGGAGACTGTTTCAGATTCTGTCTCTCCCTCTCTCTTTGCCCCTTCCCCACTCATGCTTTCTCTCTCTCAAAAATAAACATTTAAAAAACATTTTTAAGTATTATCATTATAGATAAACACAATTCTTTTTAAATTACAGATTTGTATGACATTTCTCCTCCTTAGTCTAAGATATTCTGGTATTTCTGGTATAGAAAAAGCCCACTATTTGAAGATCTCTTATGATTATCACCAAACTAAAGAGCTGAGAAGGGCAGTAAGACACTCCTGAGAGCTAGGCTCCCCAATTTGAGCTAAATCGGGCCTATGACCAGGAGACTGCTTTTCACCTGGTATTAATTCGCGGTTTTCTTAATTGCTTCAATTTACAAAAAAGCCCTTCTAAATCTACAAGCATCAACTTGCAAAGGAAAAGACTCTTGTTACTTGGCATCCTTTCATGGGCATGGAGCTGTTGTTGTCACAGTCAACACCTGTGAAGTGGTGTCATGAGATCTCACATTACTGAACAGGAAACCAAGATGATTAGAGATCTTTGAAAACCTGGAAAGAACTGATAAGGACAGTAAAACTGCCTAATGAATTAAAGCTGGCCAAGAAGGGTGATAAGGAAGGCATTACACCCAACATGGAAGAATGTTGTAACTACTCACACATACATTTCACATGTGGAAAAAAAAACCTCAAAAAATCATATTTTAATAAAGTTTCAATTACTATTATTCATAGAAGCTTTCAATATGTATTATTTCATTTACTTATGTAGTATCCAAAGAGTAGACAAAGTACATTACATGTGGAGTATTCTGGGCCTTCTGTGAAATACATTAACTTTACAGATAATTGCTCAAGTTTCATTTGTTAATTTGTTATTACTTCTATCAGCTGCTAAAGCTTCCAATTCAAACTGTGAACTTATAAAAGGACCTTATACTTTACTTTTGCAACCACTTGTTCTAGCATACTTCCGGGCTTAGAGTAGATACTTAAGCACATTTACCAAATGAAAGAAAGTCTACCCCCAAACAAATCTACCTACAGTGAACTTTTAACTCCAAAATCCCCCAAGCGCACTACTTACCTCTGGGATACAAGTTCCTGTGAAACCAAACAAGCCATTGGCGTTGTCACTTTTTTGTATTATTAATCTTGCTGTAGTATTCTCTTCAGAAATGCGAGCTCCTCCATATACAGAGACTAGTTTAAGAATGAATAATTCCTCTCCCTCCTCTTCATTATCATCTCTTGCAGAAATAATGAATGATTTGTTAGTTTCTCCTTGTCTGAACTCCAGATATCCAGAAACAGGATGTAAATCACTCTTGGCTGGCATAGCATGAAGTTCATAAATTTCTTCAACAGTCAGTTTCCGCTCATAGGACCTCACATCCTGCATCAAACCTGTAAATCTGTCATTGCCATTCATTCCTGCCCCAATCCTCAGCATTCCAGGCCCTGAAATTAGAAATGGGTTTAAACATGACAATATCCACTACTATCCTGTACCAAATTACAAAGTGTGATTCAGAAAGTGGAACAATTTTGTTAAGAGGTTTTATTAGATAAATAAAATACATAAAGCAAATATAATCAAATGAAAGCTCTTTTCTGATATGAAAACAGAATCTAATCGCTGGGATGTAAGATATGTTACACTAAAGGATATCTTGTACATGTGTGTGTATATATGTGTGTGTATGTATTTATGTATATGTGAGTGTATACTTATATAGACATTACTTCCAGAAAATTTTAAAATCTCCTTGCACATCTAAGAATGGAACAATTCAATTCAGTCACAATTTTTTTAACTGTTTCTATTACTGTTGTTTGAGTAAATCAAGGCTTAATCTGTTAGAAATGCATCTTGAGTCAAATAAAGCTGTGAGAATTCAACAAAAGTTTTCACAGACCAAATAATTTTACGCCAATAATTAATGCAAAAGATATAAAAAAAAAGGTATTCCTCCCCAGGAACAATATCATATGCAAGTCTTACAGATTTTTTCATGAAAATAACAACATGAAGCTCCAATTATATTACTATGTATCAATAATCATGACTATTTCTTTAAAGCTCTCCCTTTTCGAAAATTCACTAGTTCTTATTTCTCTACTTATTCCCTCTCCAATAACTCAACTAGGATATTTATATAAGATGACAGCTTGGCAGTACTTTGGGAAAAAAGTACAAGTAATACTGTTTATAAAAATCATCAACCAAGGCAGAACCCAGGTAGTTGTTTTAGGGCAGTCACAAGTATCCAGCAATTATTATCTCAATCGCCCCTGCAGCAGTTCTGGACTAACTATATAGTAAAGAGAGTGAAATATCTACAACAGGCAAAGATATGATGAACACTAGAAACAATACTGGGCAAAAGAAGCCAGGCACTCAAGTATACACACTGCTCAATTTGATTTCCATTAAAAAAAAAATAGGAGAAGCTACTCTCATGCTCTCAGAAATGGCAACAGTAGGTGGGCAGGGTGGTGAGTCAGTGACTGCAGAAGGGCTAGGGGGGTTCTGGAATGCTATTTCTTGATCTAGTTAGTTACATGGGTGCTGAAATTAATGAATTTAAAGTTTTAAAACTTCATCTATCTGTACACCATATGGAACATATACTTTTATGTATCTTAAAACACCTAACATATACTATAGTTCATTAATATATTTTAAATATATAAATACTTTGAATTTTTTTTTCCAAATTACAAATTACAGAAACAATCTAAGTTCCTTGCAGTACGCTAAACAGAGAAAAGAAACACCAGCTCTTGATTTCCCCAATCCTTCCCACTCTCATTCTACCACCATGCCATCACCAGATGAATCAGTGGTAACAGACATATGCATATATTCACACACTCAAAAGGGGATTGATTTAATGCTACAGAATGCTGTAAGCATAATCCTTGGAGGTGAAATCAGTAGCGTGTGCATGTTGTTTCTTTTGGGCATCATTTTTTTTCTACTAGAAAAAAAATACAACCAGATACCCAATGCAAGGAGGTTCAGAAGGAAAATAGTCTAATAAGCTACAACCATATAAGCTGTGCTCTACTTTCCTACTAATTAAAAAAATAATCACATCCTAGGATGGAGGGGCTGGGAAAGAATTGGTGATTATAACGGAAATAACCAGTATTTCTCAAAGAAACAATATATAATCCAGATTGAAGACCGCAAAGCCTATTTCTTCAAAGCTCTCCACAGAATTCACCAATTTACCTACTAATATTATAAACTTCTGTAATTGCAGGGCATTTTAAAGTAATTTTTCTCTTTCAACTCCTCTTTAACCTACACCCACCACCCTTCACCTCCAGCAATTCACCAAGCAGCAGTTCCCCAAATTCAAAAGGCTGTTTCATGTTTCTATACCTCTGCTCTTTTTTCTACCTGGAATCCTCATGCCCCATCCCTCCTACTGCCTATGGGGAGATAAATATTCTGCCTTCATAATTTTTCTTTCATCCCACAATATTGAGGTGATCTGTTTATACATACACATCTCTCTCCCAGAGCCTATTTTAAGTACGTCAAGGATAAAGACTTTCCCTGATTCATTTCTGCAACACTCAGTACAGAATTTATGGTTTTGGTAGGCATAGCTTTATTACAGAAATTAAACCAATACACAAGCAGATTTTTAAATACCAGTTGGCCTTTGTAAGAAATCAAAATTTTTAAAAATTCAAAATTCAGTGTCCTAGTCATAAAGATGACACTCACCATCAATAATGGCTTCTCCTTTCAGACTCTTGATTCCTCTGGGCATCGCATTTCCATCAAGGTAGAATTCAATTATACCATCATCCAGGACAATGAGAAGATGAAGCCAAACATTTTCTTCTAAATATTTCGTGACTGTTGTCTTGGCAATATATGTAGCATTGGAACCCAAAGTTTTGTAATGAAGAGAAAGTGTCACATGGGATTCATTTGTTTGAATTTTTACCCCATAGTAGATGCTTCCATTACCATCATCCTTTGCTATAACAAATCCATTTGTATTGGCATCGGGGATTACCCAAGCTGAAAACGTAAAGTTGGCAATTGAGTTGTTCTTGGAAGGATGGTATTTTGGATGAACAGTTCCAAATGCACCCTCTACTCCACTGAAGTACAAAGCATCTGTTCCACTGTGGTGACGCCGCATGTGTGGCTGTAAATGCACAGTGCTGGGGAAAATTCCAACTAGCAAAAAATCTATCATTGGGGGCAAACCATCAGTGAACTCACTGGACAGTATTTCCCAGCCTACTCGTACATCACCAAACACACCCTGCTGCCTCAAAATGGTAAAATTGGTAATATAAGACATATCGTCTTCTGACAGGACATCTTCTGCAACTTCTCTCTCTAAGCACTCTGGATCCAAGATGAAAATTCCAAAGGGATCATCATTAAATGGAATCATTACTGTCACCTGGAGGTTGGTTCCTGCTAGTTGGCCCCCAGGACCTGGAGATCCACCTGTAATAAGATTGACTTATAATAAATAAGAAATCAGAATCTGAAGTACTTTCCAGTATGAGGTGAAGACAAAAGGAATTTGACTAGCAAACTTCTGGTTAAATAATATAGTCATTAATCAATGAACAACAATGTCACTGTATGTTTTTTACCACATTTTCAGAGGTATTTTGGCTCAGAATAATTTCATTAATAACCAAAAAAGCATGAAAAGAGAATATTAACTAGAAAGTTTTAATTCCTGTGCTTAAAACCACAAGTAATGGGGAAACTGATTGTCTAAATTGTTTCAATGGCATAAGACCAAGCTTTAAGCTACCATGAATCTGTACTTCTAACTTCCATTAATATTTTGTTGGAGATACTCTATTTAGTGAGGAAAGAAATCTATTTAAGTTTAAGAATGAATGTAAGTCTCCATCCATAAAACTTAGCCAAGCCAAGACCACAAAATGAATGTTAAAAATAATGCTTCTATCAAAAAGGGTATTTTTGACATTTAAAGTTGGACAATCAAGATGCACTTACTTCTTCATTAATTGTATTTTTGGTACAACTCTAATTACTTATGTATAAAACATCAAATTTCAGCAATAAAATAAAAAAGGTGGAAAAACACAGCACCTGAAATGTTTACAAGCTTTAAAATATAAAATTCATTGAATTCAGGAATTTTATCTGGAAAAGCATGGAGAATTATTGGTTTGGCTTCTTCACCATCCATAAAGTTAACAATCCCTGAAGTTTCATAGAACTCCTGTCCAGGCTGCAAAGCAGAATCATTCTCAAACAGCTGCCAAGCCACAGAAACATTGCCAAAGTGTCCGCGATGCCTCAAAATCCTACGTAACAAATTAAAGAAAATGAATTCTTATGAAAAATATATAAGTAGTGAATTTAACTCCAATGATAGCTTTCTGTGTTATCTCAGCAATAGACTTTTTCTATTTACCATCTTTAATATAAACCAGCCAGCTAATCCTTAGTGAGCACCCACGATTAATCTCACCGTAAGAAAATGAGGCAGAACTTTATTTTTTTATTTTTTTATATTTTTTTAACGTTTTATTTATTTTTGAGACAGGGAGAGGCAGAGCATGAACAGGGGAGGGTCAGAGAGAGGGAGACACAGAATCTGAAACAGGCTCCAGGCTCTGAGCTGTCAGCCCAGAGCCCGACGCGGGGCTCGAACTCACGGACCGCGAGATCATGACCTGAGCCGAAGTCGGCCGCTTAACCGACTGAGCCACCCAGGTGCCCCGGCAGAACTTTAAACAACAAAGAGAAGCCATCTTAAAAGTCATACTCTTCAAAGTACAAACTGAAGGGTAAATTCTAAACCCCATCGAAAAATATTTACAGAAGAACTGGCAAGAGTTCTTCAAAAGCAAAGGATGGGGTGAGGGTAGTCACATATCATTTGAAAGAAGAGTTGCAGAAGACTTTGGATAACTCAAGTCTCTCAGTCCTGATGATGGAAGCTGAGGTGAGGAGGGTACGGATAATAATTTCTGTTCACCAGCTAACGTGTTGTTTTTTGTTTTTTTTAAACAAGTGGCAACAGCATAAACAAAGCTTATCGTTCATTTTGAAATTTTGAAACATTAATAATATTTCAAATTTGTGCATACTTAAACGTTTTATTTTATCCAATTATGATTTTACCTTATTCAAATATGCTTACCAAAATGCATTAGTCTTTCCTTCTTCTACTGCTTTGTCTATGGGCTCCAGAGAAAAAATGCCATTTGGGTCATCATTAGCTTCAATTATCACTGTAGCTATTCCATATTGATATACTACTGTATCACCTAAATTTAAAAAATTTAAATAACAAAGAAGTAGTTAACTTGCTATTAAATTCATATTTTAAAATTAAGGAAAAGTTTATAATGAAGTTCAAATTTCAGCAAGAATTTCCACAATGAAGGTCATAAATAAAAGAGATGCCTAGATAAGTTTAATGTGACTTGTCTTTGTGGAAATGTTTAATTACAGAAGACCTACTTCACTGAAAAACATAGAAGATACTTTTCTTCACAACAGGAATATTGCTTTAGTAGTTTAATTAGAAATCAAAAACACAGCTTTATGTAATTCAAATTTTTGAGGTATATTCTTTCTTTTCATAAAAAGTGTGAGGATTACCCCATAACATAAAAATATCCCTGTTCAGGGGCACCTCGGTGGCTCAGTCGGTTGAGCTTCTGACTTCGGCTCAGGTCATGATCTCATGGTGAGTTCGAGCCCCACGTCGGGCTCTGTGCTGACAGCTCGGAGCTTGGAGCCTGCTTCAGATTCTCTGTCTCCCTCTCTCTCTCACCCTCCCTCATTCATGCTCTCTCTGTCTCAAAAATAAGTAAACATTAAAAAAATATATTCCTGCTCATATTAATTAGAATGGTCTGAACATTTCCCTTTTTAATATTAATTTTTTTTTTTATTTTAGAGAGAGAGAGTGCATGAACAAGGGAAAGGAGCAGGGCGGAGGTGGGTGGAGAGAGAGGAAGAGAATCTTAAGCAGGCTCCTTGCTCAGTGAGGAGCCGATGAGGGCTCAATCCCACGACCCTGGGATCATGACCTGAGCTAAAATCAGGAGTCAGATGCTCAGAATGAGCCACCCAAGGCATCCCTTGGGCATTTCCATTTATTTATATTTATTTTTTTAATATTTATTTTTGGGACAGACAGAGAACGAAGCCTTGGAGCAGTGGGGGAGGGGGTGGGAGGGGGAACAACACAGGATCCGAAGCAGGCTCCACACTGACAGCAGCAAAGCCAATGCAGGGTTCAAACTCACAAACTGTGAGATCATGACCTGAGCCGAAGTCAGACACTCAACTGAACGAACCACCCAGGCGCCCCGTGTATTTCCCTGTAAGTCTCTGTTTTCAGGAAGCAGTTTGCTTCCTGAACAAAGCAATCTTTATGGTGTTGAACTTGATTCCTCTACTCCAATTCCATCCAAAGTGTGTCAGCACTGTTATTGACAATAACATTCTCATTATTTCCCAGAGATCTAAAGCTCTTTTCTGTTCCTGCTGTTCCCAAAGCAAGCAAAATCCTCCTTATCTTTACACTTGTTACTCCTCAGGACCCGGCTCAAGCGACACATCTTCCAGGAATTCTTCCTTGAATTCCAAAGTTAAGGTAAGAGAAGTTCCACCATGTTCCTACAGCACTTCCCACTTTGTCAGTGTATCATAACAATCATAGCATTAATTTAGTACACACACCCACACACACATACAATTCTACTGTGAGCTCCTTGGACAAATCCTTCTTAATCAATTCCATGCCCTGAAGAGTAGAGTTCCAGTAACTGGTACACAAAAGTTATTTATGAATATTAGCTGAACTGAAAGAAATAAAACTTTTAAAATCAGATAAGGGCAACATCTAAAACTAAAATTATAGAATCAGAAATTAAATGCAGCAGACCAGCACATTAAAAAGAATTTACATCAATATACAACTGTACTCACACTTACTTTGATAATTAACCAATGGAAAGAGGGAAAAAATACTGTCTAGTAAAATAATTGTACAGAAAATGCTGACAATACAGAATAACCAAATACCTCAAAATATCGAATCATAAAAATCTAGGAAAAACAAAAATAATAAAATCTAATTTTGGCAGGATACTGATGCCATGTGCATTTGTCATACAACATATCACACGTGGTACTAAAAACTCATTCCGTCCCTCCACAGGGATAACTGACAGTATTTAACAAGGGCTCTGAGCATGGCCACATCCTTTGATTCAATAATTCAATCTCGGGCCATATACTGTGAACAGTAACTATCAGGGACAAATATCCATTGCCAACACTAGGTCCTGTTAGAGATGCTACCCATCCAGCCCTCCTACCGTTGATCCCTTCAGGGCTCGATGTGTTGACATCATAAAAGAGGAGAGAAGAGTGGAAGAGAAAGAACTAAGAGGAGATGTAAAAGCACAAATTATGTCATCCAAGTCTTCATAGCTAAAGTCACTACGTCCTCAGATGCCATGACATCTGGGAAAATACTGAAAACAAATGCAGTGGTAGTATACCTCAGGCCAGTCATCCAGTGACACTGCTTCCTCTTACTTGTTCTCTCTCCAAATATCAAAATTTATTTCCCCAATGATACATTTTACAAAACAAACACAGTCATTTCCTTGCATAGTCATGTTACATTCTCTATGTAAGAGGTTTGGATGTTTTGGGGCACCTGGGTGGCTCAGTCGGTTGAGCATCTGACTCTTGACTTCAGCTTAGCTCATGATCTGAGGGTTATGGTATCGAGCCCCATGTTGGGCTCTGTGCTAAGCATGGGGTCTGCTTAAGAATCTCCCTCTCTTTCTCTCTCACACTCTCTCTCTCTCTCTCCCACTCCCCCATCCCTCCCTCTGCCCTTCCCCCACTTATGTGTGCATGTGTGCTCTCTCTAAACTTAAAAAAGAATAAAAAATTAAAAAGAGGTTTAGATATTTTGATCCACCATAAGCATAGTGACATTTTGTTCCTGACAATAGTTGAACCCCAGTGACATTTTGACCCCAAAGATTTTGGGGATACAATAATTTTCCACAAAATGACACCAAATTAATAAATGGAATTAAGAACTTATTTCTACAGCAAACTATTAAGACCATGTCATTTCTTCATCACGACAGCAAAACTTTTTCACTTTTACATCACCAAGATTATTTTTATCTATGGCAATTTCTTTCATTTAAATTTTAGGACAATTAATCAAAATGTTTCTGGTCTACATAATACCTGATTAATAATTGTGGGGGTTTTCTGTAACTGTAAAATTTATTTTGTGGACATTACTCTACAAAGTTAATTTTTTCCTAAGATAAGAATTTTTCATTTTTACTTTTTTGATTTTCTTATTAAGCTGTGTGAAAAACAAGAAGGGAAACAGGAAGAGAGACACAACTGAAGAGAGATAAAGATAGGGAAAATGACAGAGAAACACAGCATAAACAAAAAGTGATCTCTTTCTTTTCCTTTTCTTCTTTCTGAGTATTTCAGTCCAAAAGACACAAGGTAAAGCACAAGGCAGGCATTCACAGTAAGGGCAGACGGTTATGGCACAACAGTGACCGGAGGCCATCTCCACAGAAGAAAACCTTGGTGTTAGATGTTGGAACCTGAGTGGAGTGGGAAGGCATCCACACAGGGAATTGGCCTAACATAGGAAGCTAGAACCCTAGAGGGGTAAGAAAGGTAACCTCCTTGTGTAAGGAGGATAAAAGAAGCAATGGGGAGAAGTGGTTACAGAGGGAATTAATCAAATAAGTAAATATATTAATGATAACAGCTTCTAAATTTAACAGTATCAGAGAAAGAAGGGACAAATATGGAAGGAAAGAAACCTGGAAGCTTATAACAAATCATTGAAACAGAAATAGAAATATTGGTATGAACTAATGGATACAGAATTACAGATAGACAAGTGTGTGTGTATGTATATAGAAATAGATACATAAATACATGCCTAATTTCTGTACACAAACAGGGCCGAGGAGGAACATACGCTGAGAACAAATATGCCCACCTAATGCCCAGATTCTGGTTTCTAAAAAACATCCTTCACTGAAAGAAACCAGGCTTCTTGGAGAAATGACGAATTTCAGGGTTGTCACAGGAAAAGTATAAGATGAGTTTATAACAGCTTGCTGTGCCAGGAAGTAAGAAAATGCTCACAGAATAATATGGAACATGTCAAAAAGACAAAAAAGTCATCTCAAATAGGCTACCATTAGCCAAATCTGGGAAAATCTGACCACCAAAACAAATAATGACAGTGAAATATAACCCACTGTATTAAAATAAAACCATGAGTCAATACTGATATATAGATCGGTGAAAAAAAATGAAAGTTTGGTGAGTTACAGGATATTTACTAAAGTGTGTTCCCCACAAAAATATTTATTAATTACAAAGAAAAAAGTACAGTAGAGAAGCCTGGCAGTCACCACCTAAATTATGGTCAAAGTAAACACTGCCATCAAGGGACAAAAAACAAAATCACGTGTCAACTGAAGAGATGGTTAAGAACACAGTATAACTTCTATGAAATTCCTGTCAATGATGTAAAACCTGAACCTAGTAATGGGGAAATATCAAACAAACCCAAAATGGGTGATGTTCTACAAAATAACTGGCCTGTAATTTCTATATTATAACGGTCATAAAAGTCAAGGAAAGACTGAGGAGAACTACTCCAAATTGAAGAGATTAAAGAGACAGGACAACTAAAATCAATGCATGATTTATGAAAGGACCATTTTGCTAGAAAGGACATTATTGAGACAACTGGAGAAATCTGAATGGGGTCTGAGGCAATGACTACGTTAATGTTATATTAATGGTTATACTACATTATGGTTATATTGTGGTTATGTAAGAGAGTGTCCTTGTTTGTAGAAAAAATGCACTAATGTATTCAGGGGTGATGGAGTATCCTATCTTCAACTTATTCTCAAAAGGTTCATAAAAAACTAGCTCTTTGTACACTTAAAAGAATAAATGTAGAAACAAGCTATAGCCTCACCAATTGACTAAAGGTGATATCAGGACCCAAACAGTGGGGTCCAAACATCCTGCTTCATTTATGGTATAGAGAAGAAGAAAGAGCCTATCTTTTCCTTCTTGCAAAGTATCATTCATCATGGCTATACCTTCAGAGAATTATCAAACAGCCAGTTGTATTCAGCCATCTACAGACTGCAGCCTCCTGGCCAGTATGTCCAACACCATGCTAGAATGGCAAGGGGTTACAGATACTGATTCCCTAAGCCCTTGGGTTACTAAACAAGGCTGAGGGTAGCTTTAACTAGAAGATTTCTATTCCTTACATAGTATCACAATTTTATACATGTGCCACATTGTGAAAAAAATTAAAAATAATGCCACAGAGTATACCAGGCACATGACGATTCAATGCGTATATTCTTCATTCTTTCCCTCAAAAAAGCAATAAAAGAAACAATTCTGCTCTTGAATAGTCATAGATGACAGTTACGTACTTAATGTCATCTTGATAAAGGTACTGAAACAACAGATCCGCCATAAAAATATAATTTATTTACCTGTTGAATTAAAGAGGATTATATAAAAAGACTCATCTGTTTCTGGGATATCATCTTCATTAATGAAGACAGATATCCTCTGCTTCCTATTTCCAACCGCAAAAACGAGCGCTTCTCCCTTTTCAACAGGAACAAAGTCTCCCTCTCTTGCGGTAGCCTTCCCATCCATGGTAGCATATTGGACAGTGCAGGCAACATCCACAGATCCATTTCTGAGAACTGTAAAGTTAGCAGTCTCACCTTCCTGAACTCTCACCACACGAGGTTCTGAAATATTTATGAAGAAAAGAAGGAACATGTGAGCTTTTCTGATCCCATCTACATATCTTCAAATCACTTTGTTTCTCCCTGCCCAAACAAGAACTGTCCTCCATTGTATCTTTGCTTAAAGATTCAACTCTATTGCCAAGTCCTACATGAAGCCTCTTCTGATTACTTCTAGGTTAGTAACCTTCCCCTTGCCTTCATTCCTACAGAATCCATGGTCTTCAACTCTCAAGCTGTCAGTAAATTACATGCTGAATCCTCTGCCTACTGTTTCATATATCTCATATCCAAATTCAGATTGTAAGTTCCTTGAGAATAAGCCCAGCTATCTTACGTTCTATTTTTGCCACAGCAATTAGCAGAAGGCTGAACACAGGACTAATTCATTATGTACATGTTATCTGAATGTTAAGAATAGTCATCAATAAAATTCAAGAGCTTTAAAAGATTCCTGCAGTTATAAATTGAATGGCTTGCAAAAAAAGGCTTAAGAAAGAATTAGACACCAATTAAGCTCACAAATCAAACTAAAAAAGGTCAACTGCAGAGAACAAACCAATGGTTCCAGGAGGCAGAGTGGGAAGGTAAGGGTTGGGGATAAAATAGGTGATGGGGATTAAGGAGTGCCCTTGTCAAAATGAGCATGCGGTGTTTATCGAAGTTTTGAATTACTATATTGTATACCTGAAAGTAATATCACACTGTACGTTACCTATACTGGAATTAAAATTACAATGAAAACTAAAAACTGTCTAGAGTCCCCAAAGAGACTTCTAAAGAAAATTAAAATGCAAAAAATAGGGAATCCTTAATTTACAGATCCAATAAAGATTAGTTATTACAGTAAGTGAGCATCCATTAGGCAAACAATACCCAGACCCTGAACTGGCTACATTGTGTACTGGAAGAAGTTTCGTGAAGAGTGCTCTTTACTGCACAAAGGCAAAAGAAATACCTTGGAATCTGAAGGCAGAGGGAGAACAAAGCTAGTAAAAACAGTACTTGTTTTATTTTCTTTTTCCTTCCGACAACCTTTAAAAACATTTCTTAAAATATCAAACAGATTAAATAATGATCATTCAAACAAATCAAGAAATCATATTTAAATAAGCATCAGTTGTGCTTTCTTGAAAATGTTCAGTTAAAAACGTTACTGAAGACATATCTATCTACTGTTTAAAAAGATGTGAAGTCACTCAAAAAAGACAGAAATACCACCTGCAAAATAAATGGGGTCATCATTTCTTCTAATCCTCAGAGTTGCAGTAGTTCTATTTCCTATTTTAGCTCCTCCAGTGACATTAAGTAGAGTGATGGTGAATTCCTCCATTTCCTCTGGAATCTTGTGGGAAATGTTATACATGTTTTAAGTCAGGTGATTTGCACAAACAATTCTATACTACAGTCCTAAATTATTTTTTATCTTTTAAAAAATGACTCTATTAATGGCAGTACTAACGTTCACTGCCATTTGAGGCAGAAGCACCCTAATGATTCAAGTAGGATTCAGACCCAAAAAAACATTTTAATATGCATTTCATCCAAACAGCCATTTTATTCTAACTCATAAAATTCAATAGAAATTCAGTTATTTTGTTTTATATATGCTAAAAATATAAATACTACACAGCTCACATTATTTCTATAAGAAGATATGTGTCGTTTACCAAAAAAAAAAAAAAGCCAGAAAAATAACTTTTGGATGCATTTAGAACAGAGGTCATAATAGTAACAAGAGTGTGGCTAGCTCTCAAAGGCCTCTCACAAACCTTACTGAAGCTTCACCCATAAAGACCTCATTCCCATGTCCTACCAAGATGAGATTCCCTACCATCTCTGAGTCTATATAAATCCATAGGTGAACACCATTTCTCTTTCATTTCATCCATGCAAGCTAGTGTTCTCTGCATCCTAAAATGGAAGCATGTTGGAAGTCTTTCTCTCAAGGAACAAGCCTGAGGGAAAGTAAACAGCCTTCGTGACTGTTTAAAGCACAGCTCAGCTCAGAAAAGTCCACTCCCATTGTTACTGAGTTCTTTCTCTTCACTACCAATAACATGAGCACCACTCTGGGTCCATGATCCATCTGGTCCTTTGTTCCGATTCTGAGAATGCACCAAGAGCATACTTAATAGATGGTACACCCTTGTCTTCAAAGGCCCAAAGCACAAGCGGCACATTTAACCTCAACCTAACCTTGACACCTGTGCATGTTACTGGCAACCGTGAGTTCTAAGAGTTAAAAATGCCTTCAGGGAAACAAAAAGTATTTCTCTTTTGGTGTCTATTCAGACATTATCATGCCTGCATTCTTTCTGACATATCTTCATGACAAGATGTATTGCCAGATGATTAATTATTAAATAAAAAGTAATTATTAAGCAATGACAACACATAAAGAGAGTTAATATATGCAACATTTACCTCATCTGGAAGGGAATAAATGGTGATATTTTTCGAAAATTCCTGATCTCCAAAGAAAATAGTCCCTTGGACAGGAAACACATCTTGTGTAAAGTCTGGACAAACCACCCATGATACACTAACAACACCAAAGTTGCCTCGATTTCTTACTACATCATAAACAGCTGTGAAATACAAATGTGTATAATATACATGAATATATATTGAACGATCATAAAATAAGTAAAGAAACTGCTTAAAAAACAAAAGTAAATATAAGACCTCTTTTTAATAAAAGCCAATCATTTGCTTACATGGGTTCAAAGTATGTATCTAAATGTGGTAACCTAGTTTTCTTTCTGCAGGTATAAAATTTGTGCAATAAATGGACTTGATCTTATTTACCACAGTTCGGGGATTTAAAAGTCATTCACCACAGGGAACAAAATGGTGATTAATCAGGTTCACCTATCATAAAGTTCTAAAAGGATATTTGCTAAAGCTGCTAGAGGAAGCTGTACACTCAAAAGTAATTTTTTCACCTACACAGACGCTGCTCTAAAAATAAGCTCCTTCTCATTTCATGCCACTGCACTTAGCTCCCAAGCACTAATTCTCAGTTTTAAAGTCTCTCCTATTTGAATCCTATCGTTCGGATTCTACCACATGTGGTTAACTGAAATCAAAATATAACTGAGACCATCATTATCATTACATCATTATCATTACAATACTAAGGTAAGAAATAAAAATAGGAATCCTAAACGTCATTTTTAAAAACACCAATGTCTGCACTACATGTAATTTTAAGGCAGATGGACAAGTAAAAATAACTATTTGCTAAAGAAATAAAATAAAAAGTGGTTAATTTCCTCTTTAGTAAACAATACTAGAATATGAGAAGCAGAACATATTACCACTATAGGTATCGTCTCCTTTACTTTCATTGATCATAACAATTAGATCATCAGAAACAAACTCTATAATCCCATGAGGATCGTCGTTTTTTAGAATTGTTATGTTGACAATCGTGGCACTTCCCAACTTGCTTTCCCGTTCACCATGGCTGCTGAGGACCACCCAGTAGTGTTCATCCAACTAAAGTGAACATGTCAAATTAGGAAAGATATAAAGTTCAAAACTTCAAAGCAAATAAAATACAGATAATCAGAAATACTACTACTACCTATTTTTCAGAAACATACCACTCACTGAGAAAACAGAAGAGCTACTATTATTTCTAAAACAATTGTTTAACATTCTCCTGTCGGGTAAGGGAGACATCAGATATAAAAGTACATATTATCCAAAAAGAGAAAAGAGAAGCCATGAGACTATACTGAAACAGTAAGAAGGCTTGGACATATCACTGATGATCTAGTCATTTAAACTAGCACATGTAAATAAAATAAAATTAATTTCAAAGCTACATACACGCTGGTGTGCAAACATGCTGGAACAATATGTGGTTCCATTAATACAAAACTTAACTTTATTTCCTTTAAAAATGTGATTTTACAGAAACACTTCAAACCCATATCACTACACGTTCAAACAGGTTACATACAATAAGGCTTAACATAAGTAAACTTATGAAAACCAATCACTGAAAGTTTCAGACCATTTGGTATTTCTTTATGTAGGACAAACATGCAATTCAAAGTTGAATGAATCTTCTTTTGCTTTTTAAACTTGTTTTTCTTTTCTTTTCCAAACATAAATACTTCTCAATCTTTTCTTGCTCACTTCCATTCCTCTATCTCCTTGTCAATGTTCAAAATATCTACACTCATAATGTACTAGATACTATCAGCTTTCCACAAAAGCACAAGAAAAAAAATCCTGTACCTCTGGTATCCCATCCAATCTTGATAACAATGTGATTACGATCTCTCGTTCCCCAGGTTTAAATTCTAGCACCCCTGTGTTTCCGTAGAATTCATTGCTATCTCTCGGTTCTACTCGGTAGTGTAGAAACTGCTTAACCAGAGCTCCCCTGGATCGGGTGATATGGAGCTCTACAGATTCCCCTTCCTTAAAAAAAATGAAAATCCACAAAAGTTCAAATCCATCAAGACTGTTCTCCTCAAGTTGTGAGTACAGAATAGATGGAAGTTTCTCTAATACTTACTTTTATAACATAGGGTCCTCTAGATGTAGGAGAAAATTCAAAAACTCCCCCAGGATCATCATTTTCCAAAATAATTAGGTCACGGCTAGTATATCCAGATTTTAGCACTTGATTTTCCACACTGACCCTGTAAAAGGCAAAGGGGAGAAAAAGGCATCCGCCACCTATAATCTTACTTCTCAATTTTGTAGCCTTACTTATAATATTTATAACATTTTCAGAAAATGAATATGAATGTTACTAGGAGTTAAACTTAAACTGAATTAAGTGTATTAAAATCACTTAGGATCAAAATAGTTTTACTCATAACATTTATGGAAGAATTTCTATTTCTGAATTCTTTATATCTTTCATATTTGACTGAAATCGCATGTTGCCTAAGTACACCAAAAATACAGTAATCAAAGGCAATAAATATATTTTTATAAAGTATCAAATCTAGAAATTTGTTCACAGTTTTAGAAAAATTTAATTTGTAACATGTAGTTAGAAAATATATTTAAATAAAATTGTTTTGACTTTACATACACTTGAATTTTTTTTTTAAATAACTCAAGACATTAGATTATACTAACTAAATAAAAGTTGGGTAACTGCATGGACTAAAGCAAACCACACAGATAAAAAATAAATGAAATTATGATTAGATTTTAGAAATATTTTGTGACCTTTCATATGGTTCTATTCACTTCAATTTTAACCTCATAATTTTTTGTTATTATATAAGAAAATATAGGACATACACCAAAAAATATGGAATAGAATGGAACTGAGATGTATGACTTGGTAAACAATTCCAATACATCTCTCAAAAGAACATATTTAAAACCAGATTATTTTTTTCATTTCTGGTTTTTATGTTCAATGTGTAATTAGAATGATCAAAGGGACTGGGAGGCAAGGCTCTGGGGGTTTAAAAGCCAGCATACTCTGAGAATTCTCAATCCTGCAATCTGCTCTAAACCTTCCCAAATGTCACTGTCTGCTAAACCAAAAAGTACTAATGATCAGACCTCAAAATTACAATGAAGCCACAATTAATACGTAGAAAAGACAGCTCACTTCCTACGTAAAAGAGAATCAGAATTAACATCCTTCTCTAGCTTTTGGATATCGGACAACCAACACCTAGCATACTCATGGCCACAGAAGAGACAGTCCAAATAATAGGACAGCTATTTGTTATATTGTTAATGCAGTCATATGATTTTCATAACAAATCTGCCCATATTTCATACACGCTCCTCTTACCATTAGAAAATGAAACTACACACAAAACATGCACAGGCATCAAGCAAAATTTCTCAAGACCTGTGGTCATGCAGAACCACGCAGAACCACAGCCTTGTCCAAAACAATGGCTGGAAAAGCAAAAGGTTGAAAAACCAAAACCAAAAACCAAAAACAAAAAAAAAAACCCAGTCATTATTTTGTACACTTACCCAAAAAACACGACAAACCTTTTGGTTTCTACCCTGTCAACACAGAAAGAAGTATGGGAGGGACGAAAAAGGAGACAGAGACACCATTTGCCAAAATCTCACTAATACTGCTAGGAATTTGAATGACAGAGTAAAAATAAAGCTAAAGAAAGCCTTTCGTTTTTCCCCCATGAGCCAGTAATGTACACTTTATGGGAATTCTGCACATTGGTTTCTTTGCTATTGACAAATGCTAGCAAGAGGTTCAGCAGTTCCCACTTGGGAAGGATGACCCCATGGCCAGCCAGCATGTCAACACCCATTGAAGACATTCCTTTCCAGGCCTGCTCCAAGGCGCGGAGGCCTGCCAAGCACTGTGCATGCTCACAGACCGCAGCAGCTGAGCAAATCTCATTCAGCCTGACTTATAATTACTTAGTAGCTTTAATGAGGTTTTTAAAAAAACAAAAATCTTTGTCCTCAGATCTAAAGCCAACTGTTCTTTGAAAAAATTAAAACTCTATAAGCAAAGAAATACATACCTTTCCCATTTGCATAGAAATATATTCAAGAAGCCATAAGACAGCAGTTTATCTTTTAATTTTGACAACTATTACTTACAAAGAACTTAGTATCAGGAAATCTAAATACTTTCAAATATACAATGTATTGCATTTTCAAACAGCCTCAAAAAACACATGTCAACATGCACAACACAAGGGCTTCATTTTTAAAGTCAAATAACATTGTAAAAATGGGGTTATACACCACATATACAAAAAGTTTTCTGAAATAAATTGGAAAAATAATGTCTTTTCTGATTTGGGGAAAACTAAACAGTAAAACATTTTTTACCTGATAAGATATTGAAAGCATCATAAACTGTTTAACTCCAGAGCAACTTTTATCTGTACTACAGAGAACTTGTATTTGACTTTAGAGAAAGTGTATAATGTACCACAATAAAGTGTTAATTATTTTTGTTGCACTATTATATCATAACATAATAATACTTACTACCATTCATTCTTTCATTTTAGTTTTGTTAAAAATTTGCAAAAGTGAGATGGAGGTTTTGGTAAAATATATTATTTCCAATCAAAGATTTTATTCTCATATTTATTTAATTAAATATGTCTTGGAACACTCAAAGGTACTTTGCTCATTCTTGTTCATGCACAACTAATACAAGTAAGCACTAGTCGCTAATTGAATTAAAACATTTTAATATAAAATTGAAATAATTTCCTGTATTTGAAAAGAGAGGAACTAATAATTCCTGAAATTCTCTACTCCATGATTTGTACTTCTTGTGTATTGTTTTTGCCGATGGGAGACAGAGAAATAAACACATAAAAATTATATTTAATTAAAGGTTTATATTATAAAGTTAAAATTGACTATTTTGATGGAATTATAGTCACTATAAACTTTCAGAGATGAAATTTAAATCATTCTTTAAACATTTGGCCAAAGTGGAAACTCATTAACAATTTCTATGAACTGCTATATGTCTGGTTTATAACTGCTGTTCATTTTCTTTCAGTTTATTTTTGAAGACTGTCTATTGATTTAAGAAGTCCTCAAACCTAACTAAGAGAAAAAGAATGTAGGTGAAAAAATAATCATTTTCAGTTTTCATTTACATTACGTTTCACTGATTTTCTTGAGTCATTTGAAATACCTTTCCATAAGATTTAATGTGAAATACGTATTTAAAACATAAGTCATTTGGACAGTGTGAGTGTTGCATTTGGTTGTTGCTTTTTTGTTTGTTCACTTTGTTGTTGTTTTGTTACTTTTCACGTAAAAAAGTACACATAAAACGGTTATGAAAACAAAATGCATAGCAGACATTCTGTAAATTTATTCCGTACATTCTTATTTTTCCTCAACATAAAGAAGAGCTACTAATCAGGTTTATGGAATATGTTTACGCAAAATACCTACAAAGAAAAACCTAATGGTAAAATATAGAGGATCAGGGCTTCCATAAAATAATGATTACTATTTCACTCCTGATTCATGTAATATAAGATAATGCCAATTAAATTTATCTGTGAATTTTATTGTTTATAAAATATGAATTTTACAAAGCCCTCCAATCACACTAACCCCCTCTAATATGTATCAACTTTAATATAGGGAATTACAGTACATAAGATTGATCTTGATTTTTTTTAATTAACTGACATCAGTTAAATACAGTATTCTTTTTCATTTTTGGAGATTTTTTGAATTGCTTAAAAAAAATTCTCTTTAGTAGACTGTAATATTTTCCTAATACCAATTATCCACTGAGAAATATTAAGTAAATTCTCATTATTACAGAAGAATACCTCTTAAATTTGTACTTTTGATTCTTTAAAAATATAACTACTACTTAGCGTTCACATTCTATGCTAAAAGAGAATTTAATTATATAAAGATTAACGCTTTCTTTTTACTCACTCAAAATAAAGCTCTAATCCTCTCCCCTGTTGAAAATGAAGCCAACAGAGCTGTCTGCTTAACCTAACATTTTAGATTTGTTGCTGCCTACTTTTTTAATATAGCAACATATTAGCTATGCTTATGATGTATCTGATACCTTTCATAAATTTCCCCTGTAATGTTTCCTCATAATGAATAGCAGGGTAAAAGTTCACTATGTCATAACACTCATAGTTGCATCAACAAAAAACAAAACGTCAGAAGAGGAGCAAAATGTTATCCACTCAGTTTTTTCTTTTTACTTTATATGGAGGAAATAATTAAAACAAAAAATTATTTCAGAGACCTTGAACATATAACATATACATGTTACTAAATAAACATAAACTAAACGGGTTATTACCTGTCTAGAGAAAGTGTTACCGTCTCATTCATTTCCGGTGTATCATCAGCTTTGACGGTAATGTTGATTGTTGTGTCACTTTGCCCAGATAAAAACACAACAGAGCCATTAAAGGGACCTATATCGTCCAGGGTCACTGCTTTTGAATTAAAGCCAGAGGGCTTCAAACTCCAATAGACAGTAGCCTGGCCATCAGTTCCATCTCGATGTAAGGGAATGTAGACCTTATACAAAGAAAAAAAAATGGAACAATTTCTTCTGAAACATATGCTAACAAATTATATAAGCTTTCAGTTAGGGCACGCACATGTTATTATGTGAATTATGAATATATGCATTCTGCATAGAGAAGCCAACTATTAGATGACATTAAAAATACAACTGAACAAGCCTTCTGTTTAAGCATAAAAATAATTTTAGATATAGCTAATTCTTATTAGTATTTGCTAATCAAATTTATCTACGAAATTGCTCCCACCCAGAAGTATCCCTAACCTGGGATTTGTCTTAATAAAAAGAAAAATATTTTAAAAGTCAAAAAATCATGAAAAACAGAATAATCTGCCTGAAGAATACATTTCCACTGCAGTTTCTCTGAAAAAAGAATTAACGTAGTATCACAATATAAACTGAAAAATGAGCTTTTGTAAGTAAAACTAGAAAATTATGTGAGAGGCATCCTAAAATGATGAGGGCAAAAATACAAAGTAATACCAGAAATAAATGTTTCTAACCCACACAATAAATGCAGTAGAAACAAAATCAGATACTCAAATCATAATTCTGGGTTACTCTGGACAAGTTACTTAACCTCCCTGACCTCAATTTCCACAAGTGAAATGAAGCTAGAGTTTCCCTATTTTGTAAGTTTGTGGAGAGGATTAGAGTGCCTCTCCATTGTAGGATCTAAATAAAGGATATTATAATAATTCTGAAACAAATTATATTTGGTAGTTTTAAGTGTAGTAGATTTCAAATATACACAATAAAAGGATAAATTATAGATAATGATAAAGTTTTTTCAAATAAAGAATATAAATGAATACTTAATGGTAGATATGCCATTTTTTAAGCCCCTAAAAAAAGTACTTTCTTTGTTCTTTGCTTTTTTAATACATCTCATCTTGAAAAATGGAAGATATTTTCCTCACTAACCATTCTGCTAATTTGACTAGCAATAGTCAGGGCTGGAGACTAGGGAGCAAAATAAGATATTTAGGGAAGACAAAAAAAATTAACAGAGGGCTGAGCCTTTTAATCACCCTGAAGAATGGGTGTGGCCTGGGCTACAGATGAAACACAGAGAAACAGAACCAAGGGAAATTTCCACCCTTTCTGTTTCCCAGAAGGAGAAGAATTCAGGTTCATAGAGCCCAAAATTTTCCCTCAAAACTTACTTCTCTCAAGGGAAAAATATGAAATGGTACAATGACAGATGAATGAAAGAAAGCAATCCACTCTTTAATTTTTTTTTTTTAGTTTTTAGAAGGAAACAGAATATTAAGAAAAAATATAAAAAATCACAACCATCTTAAAAAATTAGCTTCTCTGCCTATTTATAGAATGAAATATACAAACAAAGGAAGTTGCAGACACCCCATTTTGACATGAGGCTTTGATAACAAAAACAGTTATCTTCTTTTCTGATCTGAACCCCAAACTACTTTAAATCAAACAGAAGTGTGAGAGACTTGGAAAGGGTCTCAGGGATAGACTGTGACTCAGAAGATGGTAAAGCTGAAGGTTAGAGCCATCCCTGGATAGACGGCAGGAAAATTCAATTAGGGTAGGGAGCAGGTAGGGGTGCTGAATATATGAATATGCTTTTGTGTGTGTGCGCATACACAAAAATTTACCCATATATATAATATAAAATTCCTAGGATTTGGCATTCCACTACTTTACCACCATCACTTCCATCACCAAGCAGAGAACCCAAGGCAGCCACCCCAGTGCTGCCCCAGGAGGCAAACATAAGGAATGCTAAGAAATGGAACAGGCCAAGGATACCTGAGGTACACATGACTTGGCAACAAAAAAATATATTTGGCTATCACTCTGTCAAATGTCATAGCAATACCTAAAAGTAGCCATGTCAAAATACTCAATTCTGGCCATGAGCGATTAATTCTAATTTTATTTTTTCAAATATGGCAAAAGATGATGGAAAATCACATCCTCATCAGTTATTTATATCAAATGACATATTGAAGACTTGCTGTAAATGCTGGTGCTTTTCAAGATCTGTTGCTTTTGGGGGCGCCTGGGTGGCGCAGTCGGTTAAACGTCCGACTTCAGCCAGGTCACGATCTCAAGGTCCGTGAGTTCGAGCCCCGCCTCAGGCTCTGGGCTGATGGCTCAGAGCCTGGAGCCTGTTTCCGATTCTGTGTCTCCCTCTCTCTCTGCCCCTCCCCTGTTCATGCTCTGTCTCTCGCTGTCCCCAAAATAAATAAACGTTGAAAAAAAAAATTAAAAAAAAAAAAAAAAAGATCTGTTGCTTTTGTATGTTAATACTAAAAAAAAAAAAAAAATAGTGTCTGTGCATTATCTCAAGACTCATTAGGCCCCATCAATGAGAACAAGCCTACTTACCACTTCAGCAGCAGAATCTTCTGGTTCATGCAAAATGATCGGAAGGTTGCTAATGAAGCCAATTTCTCCATTTGCAATGTCCGGAGTAACCGCTAAAGAAATATTTTGGATTTTCCCAAATCTAGGACTTATAGGTGGGATTGGGGGAATTATGTTCACCAACTCCACAGTTTCCAACTATAATAAACAAAGAAACAAACACAATGAAAAATTTTAAAGAACAGAAATTTTTAAATTGAAAAAAAAAAGTCATAATAGCACGGGGCACCAAAGTAAATACGGCTAAAGTTCACAAATAAACTTGGCAATTTCACCTCCTCTTTCATTCACCATCCTATTTCAATCTCCTGCACTGGCTTCTTGGGCTCTTTTTGCTCTTCAGTTATTATTCCCCAAGGTTCTTCCTAAGCCCTTTATCTTATAATTTCATACACTCTCCTTAAAAATCCCTAGATCTCTCCTTCAAATTCTAAATCTTTATAATCAACTGTCACAGGACATCATCTAAATGTCACACAGACACCTTATAGACAGAATGTCCAAAATAGAAATCAGTATCTCTGTTCCATGTCCCGTCACCACTAACATCACCAACACTGCCATCTTCTTTACCTCCTTATCACTTATACCCAACTATCTTGACTTTAAAGCCAAATAGAGTTGCCCATATCTCATTCTTCTCTTCCACTCACCACACCTGCAATCAGTCACCCACTCCCCCTTCCCTGACAGAGAAAATTCAGTATCAGAAGATCATTCAGAACTCCAAATGTAACTTAACATGTCTTTCTGTTCAAAGAAAAACAGCCTACGTATAACACAAATTATCCCTGTATGTACTTAATGAACATGGCCACTAGAATAACTTTCATGGTGTTCTTCTCATCTAGAATGGCCTCTCATCATCTCACAAGTCCAAAGTGCACCTACTCTTAAACACCAGTCAAATCTCCCTCTCTTTCCAGAAGATTTCCTGGTATTTACAGTCATCTTTATTCTATCTCTTTCTGAATTTCTACTATTAACCTCACTAAACTTAGAACTTTATCATAAATCTCACATGTTTCTTGCTCATCATTTTATGCACTCCAGACTTTTACTTTCCAGCAAAGTCCTTGTGAGTCTGTGGTCTTCTCAGCCTTTTCCCAGCCATGACATAGACCCAAAACTGCACTGAGACACAGTAAATGTTTGTCGACTCATCCCTCCAACACAGGATGAGCTCTATAGGAATCTTGGTATATTACAAACCTTCAGCATCTTAATATTCTAACTTTCCAAAATTCAGCTGATCAACCCATGCAGTGTTCACTTGAGAAGTATAGGAACAGACAATCACTACAAGACTGGAAAAATCATAGAGATTTTAAGTTGAAAAGCAATTTTGAACTTAGTAAGACATTATGGACCTCCCACTCTATAGAGCCCTCTGTTAGGCTTTGTAATGTGGAAACGATGCGAGTAAGTACCACCAGAAGAGACTTGCAATTTAAGATGATTTTCCACAAGTGGACAGGACTAATTCTGATCCAACATACAACCTCACATTTTATGATAAACAATATATATTTTATAGAGCAAAAGTAAACGCCTTTTTTAAATGTCATACATTTTGTTTTAAAAATCACATACAGGAAGACAAAGATAGGAAAAATTACATATTTGGTAAATACGTCATTTGAGTAAAAGAAAACAAAGAAATCAGATTGACCAATTCTCCCGCAAATATGGTATGTAGACTAATTCAAGTAAAATAGAACATGTAAGTATACTGCATTTACTTTATAAAATAAATACAATGTAAAGGTAAACAGTAAAAGCCACATAACTGTCATTCTTTCTAGAGAAAAGGATTATATATGTGCACATATAAATTACTATTTATCTTAAAAAATATCACAAAGAAGAAACACATAAAATTTATATATTTGAATCACATATAAATATAAGTGCATTGCTTGAAGGCAAAGATGTTTCTAAAATATATGGCCATGTGTGAGTCAGCATGTGTTTGTAAATGAACAATCTCATTCCCATACGCTCAGAAAGAGCTAAACTAATAATACTGTTTATATCAAGAAAAAAAACTCAATGTATTTTTCCTTCAAAACTTTCTAAAAAGAAGGAAAATAAGTCATAGCTTACATTTACCAAAAAAGCTACAGAATTCATTCTAAATATAATATTTTTGAAAACACAAAGAAAGAAGATATAGAAGGCTATGAAATGAACTGATCCAAAGGAAAATGCTAATTTTCCAAGGCTTATTTCCTAGTCTCTAAGCCTTTTTGTCTGGGTTCCTTAAGCATCTGCTAAATCAAACTGCCCCATTCACAAAGAGTCGTTCTTTGCTTTCAGATGGTTTGCAACTGGGACAGCACATTAGCAAACCCTAAGCCTGCCAAAAGTTGTATCTCAGACTAATGTACTCAGCTGAGAGGGTTGGTGAAGAATGAGGAGCTCATGTCTCAGATTCTCCTTTCTTCACTTTCATTCAACTTTCCACACAGAGTCTGATGCCTCCTATTCTTGAGTTGCTCATCCATTATGTACTATACAAACTATACAACCTTCTAAGTTCCACCAGCCTTCCACAACCTACAGCTGTTTTGAACCTTGAGGAATTGTGTCCGTGACTAATAATGTCTCTTTCGCCCTATAGTGTTAAATTAACTGTCTGTGCTGTAAGACCTTTTGTTTTTTAACTGAATACAGAAGAGATAAAGAATTGAGTCTGGAATTAGTGGTGCAAACAGATTTCTAAACTGGCATCACCAAAATTCAGACATTATACACTTCTTCAAGCTTTTCCTTACTTTTTAAGTATCATCAAAAAGGAAATTCTGTCATGTTCGTATGGAAAGATGAAAAATAGCTTGGATAATATCTGATCCAGAGAACGTTCTGAATAAGCTTTTGCTTACAAAGAGATTTTCTGCAGGTACTTGGATAGAGATATTGGATATTTTCAAAAGACTAAAAGCTTACTAATATTGGCACAGACCCTATATAGATATAGGGTCTATAACACAGTAAAAAACTAGTTTTGAGGAAGCATGAGGAAAAAAATCAGAAAGCTAAAAAGGGCACAGAAAAGTTGTCTACGACTCAAGATCAACTTTACTGCATCATCAGTCCCAAACTCAACTCCTGCCACTACACTATTACCATGATGCCAGGAGGACCAGGCCTCCATGAAAGCAAAAGTAACTGTGTAAAACTTCTGCTCATTTCACTTGGGATAATAATTCGGTTCACATATCATTTGTGCCCTGTGCAAGACTGGGGGCAGACAGAGGGAGAACTGAATACTGACATACACTGAAACATATGTTATGAATTTAAATGTTTGTGTTCCCCCAGAATTCACATATTGAAAACCTAATCCCCAGTGAGATGGCATTTGGAAATGGGACCTTTGGGAGATAATTGGGTCATGGAGTAGAGTTCTTGTGAGATTAATGACCCTATATGAAGGGACATCAAGGAGCTTGTTTCCTCTCTCTCTGTCCACTATGTGAGAACACAGCAATAAGACACTATTAGTCTGCAAACCAGGAAGAGTGCTCTCACCAGACGCTCACCATGCCCAGCACCCTGATCTCCAACTTCCCAGACTCCAGTACTGGGAGACATTTATTTGAAATAAATGTCTGCTGTTTAAGCCACCTAGTCTACGGTATTCTTTACAGAAGCCTAAGACAATGTCTATTAATAAGAAAGCTCTGAATCCAGACAACAACAGCAGAGAAGGCAAAGGACAGAGTTCACCCCAAAAGTGAAAAAAAAAACTCCATTAAATTATGAAATTCTTCTTGAGAGGTTATTATCACCCAGAGACTCTTGAAAACTCCTAACTTGGGAAAATACTGCCCTAAGCGCAAGCTGGTGAAGTCAGTATGTATTCCAATCTATTGGGACCAATTTTAAAAAGTTGTGACAGGGCGCCTGAGTGGCTCAGTCGGTTAAGTGGCCGACTTCGGCTCAGGTCATGATCTCACAGTCTGTGAGTTTGAGCCCCACGTCAGGCTCTGTGCTGACAGATCAGAGCCTGGAGCCTGTTTCGGATTCTGTGTTTCCCTTTCTCTGACCCTCCCCCATTCATGCTCTGTCTCTGTCTCAAAAATAAATAAACGTTAAAAAAAATTTTTTTTTTAAAAGTTGTGACATTTTTTATAAGGCCAAACTCACAGCTTTCTAAATGTATCTCTAAATGTGTTCTAGTAGCTGCATTCTTGTCACTTTAACTTCTTGTTCAACAGGGCCAGGGCCACAGGCTCAACCGTGCACTCAATCCACTTCACAGATCCAGACCCCTCCCAGCAATCTGGCCAGTCATATCACAAAAGCATCCCACAAGCCAAGGGGAGGCAGATACAACTGTATATAAGGCCATGTTCTCCTCACCCATCACTCGAAGAGAAATTCATGGGTGCTCCGAAGAATGCATTATCCTCATAGACAGAAGTATGCACCACATCATAAGTACCCCATTTTGAGGGGACATAAAATAATAATAACAATAATAATAATAATAATAATAATACAGATAAACAGGCAGACTGTCATACCACTAGTGACAAAATTTCTGGGAATAGTGCCAAAAGGTCTCCCTCTGGGTGGGTACACATATTACAAAGAGGCATCCTCCATATACTGATAAATCATATATCTCCATAACAGGTAACCTAGACCCCTCCACCAGGAATCCTCAAGAAATACACAAACAATGGGGTGCTTGGCTGACTTAGTTGGAGGAGTGTCCAACTCTTGGTTTCAGCTCAGGTCATGATCCTAGGGTCCTGGGTTCAAGCCCCAAAATGGGCTATGCACTAAGCGTGTAGCCTGCTTAAGATTCTCTCTCTCTCCGTGTGCCCCTCTCCCCTGCTCGCATGCATTCTCTCTCTAAAATAAAAAATAAAAAAATTTTTTTTTAATTTTTTTTTAACGTTTATTTATTTTTGGGACAGAGAGAGACAGAGCATGAATTGGGGAGGGGCAGAGAGAGAGGGAGACACAGAATCGGAAACAGGCTCCAGGCTCCGAGCCATCAGCCCAGAGCCTGATGCGGGGCTCGAACTCACGGAACACAAGATTGTGACCTGAGCTGAAGTCGGACGCTTAACCGACTGAGCCACCCAGGTGCCCCTAATTTTAAAAAGAAATACACAAATGGGACAAGCATGAGCAGTGGCCCAGCTTAAAAAAAAAAAAAAAGACAAAAGTCTTCAGAATAAAAGAGCTATCCCACCAAGTGCTAATAAGCAAGGTGGGACACAACCCTGCAGAATTCAGAACACCAAAAACATTTAAAAAAGCCTCCAGAGATAATGAGCAAGTTACCTAAAAAGGTAAATAATGTCTTTCCCCTCAAATTTCTCATCAACAACTGTGGAAGCTAAAAGACAATACTTTCCGAGTGCTGAAGAAAAAATTATTTTAATCTAAAAATTTCTACCAAGCCAAATTATCAATGTTGAGTTTGAGATTTTGTTTTCAGCTGCTCAAAGACTCAAAAGTTTACCTTGCATATTCCTTTTGTGCACATGTATTTGAGGAAGATATACTACAACAAAACTAAAACACAATTCAAGAAGGAAAAGGCAAGAGATCAGAAAAATTCAGGAGCTCAGTAAAACCCATCCCAAGCAGCAGGTGTGAAGCAAGCATAAAAAGCAGTTAATATGGCTAATCTCACCATCCAACATATAAGACAACTGGAAGCTATAACATGGTAAGGATGGCATATAGGAAGACAGCAATTACTAATACCAGAGAAAGCAACAATAAACCACAAAACAAACTCTAGGCAAAAATATGAAACCAGTTTAAAAAAAATTTTTTTTCAACATTTTTATTTATTTTTGGGACAGAGAGAGACAGAGCATGAACGGGGGAGGGGCAGAGAGAGAGGGAGACACAGAATCGGAAACAGGCTCCAGGCTCCGAGCCATCAGCCCAGAGCCTGACGCGGGGCTCGAACTCCCGGACCGTGAGATCGTGACCTGGCTGAAGTCGGACGCTTAACCGACTGCGCCACCCAGGCGCCCCATGAAACCAGTTTAAATGTGCATGATTCAGAAAAAATTAATGGAATATGCTATTTCATTTGATATATATTTCGGTTAGCAAAATGTGTGGTGACACAGGATTATAAACTCTTTATCCATCCATTCATACTATCTAATTCTGTATTAAATTTATTTACATAACCAAAATTTGATAAGCACCAATTTTATTGTTAATTTTCAGATGCAACCAAAACCAAATGCATGGAAAATGAGCCACAGTATCACAAATGAGTGCAGATTTTTTAAATTTTGGCAATAAGGGGCGCCTGGGTGGCTCAGTCAGTTAAACATCCAACTTGAGCGAAGGTCATGATCTTGCAGTTCGGGAGTTCAAGCCCCACATCAGGCTCTGTGCTGACAGCTCAGAGCCTGGAGCCTGCTTCAAATTCTGTCACTCTCTCTGCTCCTCCCCGGCTCGTGCTCTGTCTGCCTGTCTCTCTCTCTCAAAACTAAACATTAAAATAAATAAAATTTTGGCAATAAAATAATATTTTGGCTAATAAAAATTAAGAAATAAAAATAAAACACAACATGGAAGAATATGTTATGGTGCCCTAACTTCTTATTATTAAAGAGATGAAAAGCCAGAGATTGCATCTATAGTTAATAGACAAAAGAATCAGATTTCAGTATATTATTTAAAAATATCTACACAATTTTTCTCATATTGCTTTTTTATTTCTGGAATGCCTTCCCTGCAGCAGCCATCATGAAAAACAGTATTTATCCTACAAATCCCATTCCTATGTCACATTAGTCCAAATCAACTCCAAAGAATGGCAGATCTCTCACTCTATCTCCCCATTCCCTGGCCCTTCTTCATTAAACAATCTGTGTTACTCCATTGTGTCACCCATTATATTCTGACCTGCATTTCAAGTTGGTGTACTTTTATTATCACTTGATTACAATATTAACTTTAGTAGGATCCTTGTTTTATTCATCCTTATATGGCTTGGGAACAGACACAGTCTCTCTTTGGATCCCCTCAACAAAATTTAGTAACCAATGGTAGAATCTAAACCATAAATAAGGGCAAGATAATGTTCAGTTAACTCTCTCACAGAGACAAGTACACGTGCAGGTTAGCCAAAGTTTAAACTGTTTTAATCATTAAAATACCTTTACTAGAAAGTGGGCCCCATTTTGAAGGAATGCATCATTTCTTATTGGTAATTTTGTAGTAACTTGGGTTTTCTGCTCTGGAAAAATGAGGTTATTTCTCCTGGATGTATTTAAGATGCCATCTTTTGCTCGCAAAGGGTCTACAGCTCCAGCAGGAATATAAAGTGCAGAATAAAACATGTTCACATCTCCTTTGGTTCCTCCTAGTCTTGTAAAACTCAGGGATAAATATCGTTCACCCGGGCTACTTTCAATCTTCTGGTGTTCCATAGGAAAAAATATTATTAGGCCATAAACATCATCACTATCCTGAATGTAGAACAAAAGCTGCAGATAAAAATAAAATATTAAAGTACAGAATTCTCACATCTGACAACACCAAACTATTTATTTTCTAGGCTATTCTGATTTTTAGTATTTATTTACAGATCATGTCTAAAGATGGTCACTTTTTATATGTAACAGAGTAAAATATGAATCAAAAACAGATTTGAGGGGCACCTGGGTGGTTCAGTCGGTTAAAAGTCTGACTTCAGCTCAAGTCATTATCTCGTGGTTTGTTGAGTTTGAGCTCCACATTGGGCTCTGTGCTGACAGCTCAGAGCCTGGAGTCTGCTTCAGATTCTGTGTCTCCCTCTCTCTCTGCCCCTTTCCCACTCACAATTTGTCTCTCTCAAAAATAAATAAACACTGGGGCGCCTGGGTGGCTCAGTCGGTTAAGCGTCCGACTTCAGCTCAGGTCATGATCTCGCGGTCCGTGGGTTCGAGCCCCGCATCGGGCTCTGGGCTGATGGCTCAGAGCCTGGAGCCTGCTTCCGATTCTGTGTCTCCCTCTCTCTCTGCCCCTCCCCCGTTCATGCTCTGTCTCTCTCTGTCTCAAAAATAAAAATAAAAGGTTAAAAAAAATTTTTTTTAAGAAAAAATAAATAAATAAATAAATAAACATTAAAAAGAATTAAAAAAAATAGATTTGACGACCTTACTAATGTACTGTTCATAGGATCTTTTTGAAGAGTGAACTTCTTATTTACAGAAGAGACAATCTTGAGCAAAAGAAACAAATGTCATTTCCAAAACCAGTGTTTCTCCTGTTGTATCAAACTAAACATAAAAGTGATTTGCGCATCAAACTAAGCATAAAAGTGATTTGTGTGACCAAATTCTTTGGCTCCTCTGTAACACAGAAATATTCACAGAAGTAAAACATAACAAGTGATCTACCTCTGCTGGTTCGCTCACTTCTGCACCTCCTCTTATAGTATGAGGCAGAATCCGAAGTAGATAAGCTTCTGCCTCTTCCGGAAAATCATCATTAATGATAGTAAGAGGAATTGATGCCAACATCTGCCCTTGTGCAAAATGGAGAACTCCGGAACTTGGTCTGATATCTGCTATTACCGGTGAAGCATCACTGCTATTCCGTGTCAATTCCCAGTTCACAGAAATATTCCCATGGGTGCCACCATTCCTAACCACTGTAATGTCTTCAAATCTAGAGTTTTAAAAGAAATATATAAGGTCACATATTATACTATGTTTCCCTTAGCTAGGTTTTTCAATGTCAAACTAGCCATCAGATATTAGTAAAAGCAGAATCTTTATCACAAAGAATGAATGTTTTTAATATGAGGGGGTAGATATGTAGATATGTCCTCGGAATTTATCATAATGTGAATTCACTAAATTACTCTGAAAATAAGAAAAAACAGCAAAACCATGGTGAAGAAATGGCACAGTTTGGCACTATGTCCAACACCACAAATACTAAATCTTGGAATAATATATTCAAATAACGTATTATTTTAAAATAATAAAATAGGGGCGCCTACGTCAGTTAAGCATCTGATTCCAGCTCAGGTCATGATCTCACAGTTCATGGGTTCGATCCCCACATCAGTCTGTCTGCTGTCAGCACAAAACCCACTTCAGATCTTCTGTCCCTCTTGTTCTATGCCCTTCCCCCCTACCTTTCAAAAATTAAAAACATTTAAAAAATAAAATAAGTGTAGCAAGGTTTAAAATCAACCATACCTTGATGTTGTATCTTCATCAATTACCACTGTCCTTTCAAACAAGATACTGTTGAATGAGAGGACTCCATAAGGTTTGTCGTTTGGCTTAATTGTGACTTGCACAGTAGAAGGGCCTAAGAGCACAGCATCTCCCTGCAAGGTATCTTTTAATAATACAACATGAAATGATTCAGAAATCTCTGGAATGGTGTCATCAACTATGTGAAATTTTAGGTGTGATTCATGAATAAAAGGTGGAAAAACAATAGTTGTGGTTGGCTGAAGATCAATGAAATCTAAGTCCTGCTGGGCATGTGCTGTTGAATTCCCGGTTATAACAACATAACTGATTGAAACTTCGTATTCATCAGATCCAATCAGATTCCCACTGTCATCTTTCCCACGAACCACTGGAATTATGAGTATGTGATCTTCCTCGGGTACCAAATAAACACTTTGAATGAATCTCACAGGACTATCATTTTTCTTAATGATTATCTCAACTGAGCTCCTAGAGATGTTGATCTCAGCTCCTCCTTCTACACTTTTCAGTTGAATCAAAAATATTTCATCATTTTCTGGTACCTGTCAAATAAATATAAACAGGAGCAAAAATATCAATAGCCAAAACATCTGCAAAGAAACCAAAGTATACAAAGTCACTATGTTTCAATACAAACATAGAAACAGAAATATTTTAACTGGAGGGAGGAAACAGAGAGGCCTGTTTAATAGCTATATATTAAAATATTTTCCTAAGTTAAATAATATATTTTAGATAGGTAAAGAAAAGTTCATAAAGCAATTGTCTGGACAAGTATTAAAGTATAGGTATATGTCTTTAACTTTGACCAATCTCTACATAATGCTAATTATATGACAGTAAAACTGGACATAAAATTTTACTCGTTTTATCAGATTAGTAGAATCAAAAGCAGCATTATGGTAATCTAATAATAAATATAAGAATATCTAAGAAGCTGCAATAATATTATAAATATATAATATCTAAGAATCTGGAAAACTACATTAAACATCACATACAAATGGTTAGTTTTCAACCATGTGAATTATTCTTGCTTCTCTCTAAATGGTTTCTAATTCAAGAGGTAAATGTACGAGACCAATCATGATTTCCAAAATACACATCATGCCTCTCTGGAGAACAAGTTCTAAGAGTCACTATCACGCAAATGTTCACCTGGTTAAAGTGAAACTTTTTTTTGCAACTGCACAGAAATCCTAGGGATTTCTTCTTCAGTATACTGCTTGAGCTTTTTCTATAAATTCTACATGATGGTTTGATATACATACACATATTTGAATGATTGCCAAGATCCAGAGAATTCACACATCCATCACCTCACATAGTTGACTCTTATAGGTGCGTGGCTGAACACTTACGATCTACTCTCAGCAACTTTCAAAAATACAACAGTGTTTTATTAACTGTAGGTACCATGATGTACAGTATCCTCAGAAGATGATCTTCTAGGTTTATAGTTAAAATGTATAATTAATCATTGCCCTAAATTATAACCTTTCCAAGGATCTAAAAACCAAAGGTTTTTATTAGTTTACATAACCAGATCAACTAGAGTTATCAATGCCAATACCACTTCACTTTTTTCAAGGAGAGAGTTTCTAATAATATCTTCTAATTCATTTGTTTTTATACTCTTAGGATTTGTTGTGATTTGGTTTCTTGATTTTTTTTTTTTTTTTTGGAAAGTAGAAGCATGGTTATAAATTCCCAGCTATTCTCTCTTCTTTTTTCTAACAATACTAAGATTGTTTCATTAAAAGTTATGTTTTCTCAATCGTGTCTCAGCTTTTTGGCTAAGATCAAGTGTAAAAGTTATGTTTTCTCTCATTTAGCTCACGGAGATATCCTTGCACATTATTGTTCAAAATCAATTCTCTCCCTAGTTAAGTTAGCTATCTCATTTATCTCAATCCTTGGTAGCTTCAATGTGAAATGTAAAAATAACTAAAGCTTTCCCATGAATGTGAACATTTAAAATATCCAAACAAGGGGTGCCTGGGTGGCTCAGTCAGTTAAGGGTCCGACTTTGGCTCAGGTTATGATCTCACAGTTTGTGGGTTTGAACCCCATGTCCAGAGCCTGGAGCCTGCTTCGGATTCTGTCTCCCTCTCTCGTGCTCTGTCTCTCTCTGTGTCTAAATAAATATTTTTAAAAATTTTTTAATTAAAAAAAATGTTTAATTAAAATATCTAAACAAAAGGATATCAATTACAGTAGAATTTTCTTTGCTTTTATAGTAAAATACTTATGCTGGGTAGGTAGGACTATACCTACTCAAAACTGCAATCACTAACAAAAAACAATCATCAAGGTTTACCAAATACTTAAGTTACTGTATTACGTGTGGTTGCCAGTTATATTCAGGTTCATCAGCTTTTATATACACAATTATGAAATAAATAAGGTAAATATTTACCAGATATCCACCAAAATGGCTATTTATAGCTAAAGTATACACTAACTAGTTAGTACAATACACTAGCTTTACATAGGACTAAGTTCTTGAATAATTTCAAATACTGAACACAATTTAATGCTTGACATAATGTTCTAACATGTCTATACTGCAGACAGAATCTCTGTCCCATTGAAGCATTTATATTATCTCACCTCATCGTCAAGTACTGTCAAGTTATAAACTACTGTTGCTCTGCCAGGGGGAAAGGTGATATTTCCTTTAACTGGGCTCAAATCTTCCTCAGGTGGATTTGGGCCACCCTCTACCTGAAAAGAAACACATAGTACCATCCATAAATGCAAAATATTTCACTAGAGTAAGAAAGCATTATTGTGATGTTAAATGACAAAAATCTGGTTTTTACTTAAAAATGTTTTATAAGAAGAATTATAGAAAACTGTATATAAGTTTCCCCTTGTAATTAATAGTCAAGGCCTGTAATTATAGATATGGACTGTAATCACATTAAACTACATGATTTCTAAGAGTTTTCTCTTTTTTATTTTTTCAAGCCATTATATTAAACCTGAGAAAAAATGTATTCTTCCATGAGAGGAAGGTATTCAAAATTGGTAAATTCTCTTAAGTCATAGAATCACATGGCAATTCCACCAGTGACTGTTTAACACTGGGCAAGTATTCAGCAACTACAAGCAGCACTTTCCCCATCTTTAAAATAATCATAATAACATACTAACAGGCTAGATATAAAGATGTAATAAAATCATTCCTTTTGAAAAGTACTTAAGTACTCTGTGCCTGACCTCTTTTAGGTGCTAAGGATACAACAGTGAACAGGTAAACTCCTTACCCACAAGGACCTAACATTTAATGAAAGGAAAAACTGATAAAGAAATACTATTTTTCAGATGATAAGTATTATGGAGAAAAAAAACTAAGAAGGGCACGGGGGAGACTGAATTCTGAGAAGAGATGCTGTTTATACGCTTAAGATTCTCTCTCGCTCTCCCCCCTGCCCCTCCCCAGCTCGCTTGCTCCCTCTCGCTCTCAAAAAATAAAAAAAATAAAAAATAAAGTGATTGCACAGTACACTTACCTCAAAAGTCACAGTGACCATTCCATAAGTTCCTTTTTCTCTGATGAGAGTAAGAGGCACAGATTCATTTCTGCCCCTAGGTTCACTCACTGTGATTGAAAAAGGCTATCGGGAAGAACAAAGACAAATCAGGCACTCATCAACCAGAGGTGGAGTGGTGCAAAATATTACCTTAGAATACTAAATTTCCACAGATAAATTAATTCACCTGGTGCCCTGAGAGTGCTGTACTTCCTAGCATTAATTAGGTGTATCTAATAAAAATGCTAAAAAATAATAGTGTAAAGGGAGCATAAAACTAGTCAGGCAAAAGTTTTAAGTTCTTGTTCTGGTTCCATCAACTAGCTGTTCTGCTGAGGGACCGTAAAGATTATCTAGTTGAAAGACAACAATCTCAAATGCCCCAGAGACCCAAGAGGTCACAAAAACGAGTTGCTTCTCCAGATGAGAGCAGTTCATTTGCAACCACCCACTGGAAGTACCACCCACAGGCCTTGCTCCCAACCACTGTTCTCTCCTCAGTGGTCAGCCTATCAGCGAAAAGCAGAGAACTGCTAATGATTTCAGGACATGATCACTGAAGCAAAGAAGAAGCCAGGACTTCAAATGCTGAAACACTCTGGCTTGGCTGCCTGAAACTCCAGCTAGAAGAAGAGGAAGAGGGAAGCAGCCAGGTGCATGGTAACCAGGGCAGCAATGCCCATCTTTCCTGGTGACACCAAGTCTCAGTGTTCCCATCCATAAACAGGGATAGGAATGCCTGTCCCAAAGACATCTAACATCATCAGTGCTATCTTCATCATCAGTATAATCATCATCCAGGCCAGGAACCAAATCCAGCCTATTTACTAACTACTGTGAGCTCAAAAGCTAGTTAATTTAATTTTAACCACATGATGCAGGTGCCCAGTCAGAGGCTGCCTGGCAGCACTGTGACCACAATAGTCAGGGACCTGTGACCAATGCAAAAGATTAGGATTCATTCCCAGAAGCTAAGACAAAAGAAGAAAATAAAAGAAAAGAGAAAAAGAGAGAGAATAAAAAGAGAGAGAAAAAGAAAGAGAGAAAGAAGAGAAAGGGAGGATGAAAGGAAGGAAGGAAGGAAACTTTAAACAAGTCAGTATGAGGATAGTGGGGATAGGTTGCGAGTAAATATAAAAGAAAAGAGAAAGACAATAAGGAGAGAAATTAAGCAATTAAGTGAGCCTGCCTCATAATTAACTAATAATTCCCTATAATTTAAATAGAAATGACTGATTAATTAATTTAATTAATTTTGTATATGACAATATAATGAAGGTCACAAAATGTCTACTACATTGATATTATCCACATATCTTTTTTAATAAAGATACTGCAATTAAAAGATCATATTTATCTATAGCCCACCTTGTTTCAAAGATAATTTAAGGTACTAAGAAAATGACATACATTCTACCAACTGCAGCAGCAATCTAAATTGGAAAATAAATAAAAAGCTGGGGAGTACCACATCATCTTTTAGTAATGATAATTAGTAACATGATTCAAAAAGACTCCATATCAGGAAGGTTATTATAGTCTAAAACTTCATGGCAAAATCCAATTGTACTCAAGATAAATTTTGTTTTATTTTAGGAGCTGGAAACAACTTCTCTCAGTGGGGGACCTAGCTTGTGGGTTTGTTTCTAAAGATAAAACTCTATGAACACAGAACTGGTCGGGAACATAGGAATCTGGCGATCAGAGAGAATAAAATGAACTGCTCAGCAAAACTAAGGGGGATGACAAGGAATTTTAACCTTTAAGAAATATTAATAAATGGGAAAATCTCAGTGTAGGGATTGAGTATAGAATTTTTAAGAACTATGTCTGCTACTGAATTTTCAGTTTACTGTAGGTTTTTCCAGTATTCTTTCAATAAGTTTTTCTCATCTCCCAACTTTCAGAGAAGGCTGACAAACAAGATTTTCTTTAAGAGGCAGCTGAGAAAATCAAGCAAAAGGGACTAGATTACAACATCTGCTACAAGACTAAATGTTTGTGTCCCCACCCCCCGCCAAAGTCATGTTCAAATGTAGGAGCAGGGCCATTGGGGTGATTAGATCATGAGGGCAAAGCTCTCAAATGGGTAAGTGCCCTTATCAGAGAGATCCCAGAGAGCTCCTTGCCCCTTCTACCTTATGAAAGCATAACAAGAAGACCCCTAGGAAGCAGGCCGTCACCAGACACCAAATCTGCTAGCACCCTGATCTTGGACTTCAGCCTTCAGAACTGTGAGAAATACATTTCTGTTGTTTTTAAGCCACCAGTCTACAGAATTCTGTTACAACAGATGCAAAAGAATAAGACAACATCCAAGTTACAGACCACCAACGGAAGTAACGAATGAATCAGGTGGAATGATCAGCAGAAGAACAGGACAAGAGACAGCCAAGATCACATAGGCCTCCTCAATCTTAAGAAATCTCAGGCAGAACAAATGGACAGTCTACAGAATATGGGATATGGATGGAGTTAGAGCGAATTTTATTTAACTTTCAAATGGCAAGATGATACCAGGTAATATCATGAAAAATAATTTAAAAATTTAATAACTACTGTGGTGCCTGGGTGGCTCAGTCAGTTAAGTGTCCGACTTCAGCTCAGGTCATGATCTCATGGTCTGTGAGTCTGAGCCCCGCGTCAGGCTCTGTGCTGACAGCTCAGAGCCTGGAGCCTGCTTCCGATTCTGTGTCTCCCTCTCTCTCGGCCCCTCCCCTCCTCATGCTCTATCTCTGTCTCTGAAAAATGAATAAACCCTAAAAAAATTTCTTTAATTTAATAACTCTTATCTAGCGACCACAAAATTGATCAGTTTGTAACCATACCATATTAAATGAAATAATTCCAAATGCATTGTCATTTGATAATATTGTCACCGTAACAGTCCTTGGCCATCCAAGCTTCACATTTGCTGAAGGTTTCTAAAATAAAAGCCCCAAGGTAAGTTAATAAATTAAAAATAAGAGGAAAAAAAGAATGATTTTAATAGAGTTTCTGTCTTTAAGTAATTGTTCAGACTATGAATAAAAATACAAGCATACTTTTAATGCAGATTAAGAAAATGTTTTCAAATTAAGTCAACATGGTATAGAAGTCCCAAATAAAAACTTTTCAAAAACCTGTAAAAACGATTAATCACTAAATCATTACAATGATAAGCAAACACTGGCTAGTAATGCTATATTATAATTACTCCAATCTCATTACTAATATAACAGAAAATTAAGTAAGCAGTATAAAATTCTATTCAAACGTGTTTTCTTCTCACTATAGAAGGTGCTGACACTTAAGAATTATTTACTTTATAAATTATAAAGCTAAATTAAAGATAAAATATTAAAACATTTTTTCTGATTAATAAGTGAAGAGTTTTCTACAACATTTCTATTGATATTCTACGGCAGCATGATATGCAACAAAGTGATATACAAAGGCAAAACAGTATTATTTCAAGTATCATTTTCATAAAAATTTTACTCATACCAATATAATCATTCTGAAAAGAATTCTCAATGCCCCTCAGAAAAATTAACTACAGCAGTGTTAGCAGTCATTACCTCAACCTAATAGATCAAGCCATAAAGGACAATTAAACCTTAGGCTATTCAAACATTTTTCCCAGAGCTACTCCAAAATGATTCTAAGGCACAGGGACCTCCCACTTCCAAGCCTGCTTTTTGTATCCCTCTCCTTTGAACTCAGAAGTCTCGGTCATTCTTTGTGCATCTGGTAGCAGGGGAGGGATAAAAGAGAAAAGAGCCAAAGGGAAGACAGGTTTTTCTTGAGCATCTGTCATGGCAATTCCAAAATAAGCTGAATGGATCCAGAAACTAACTGTAGAATCTTCTAAACAAGATTGTCTGAGGAAAAATAACCAGACCATTGAATTGCCAAAGAGACTGTCAGTCCTGACTTCTTTGAAAACCACCTCCAGTCTCTAGATTGGCTTATCTCTAGAGAAACAGATTTTTAAGCATTGTGAGGTTTCTGTGAGTTCAAGGTGGGCAGCAGGGGCAAGAAGGACTTACCTGGAATGTCAAGTGAAAAGTAAAAGTTTCGTCGGGCTCTGGCAAGTCATCATCACATACTGCTATGTACACTGTTCTATTTGTTTCTCCAACAGGTATAAAAGCTGCAGCATATGTGTCAAAAAAGTCACCAGTGTCATCTCCATACAGCTATCAAATGCAAAACAGAGACAGTTCTTAGGACAACCAAACTGATGCTAATTGGAGCCATCAACAGAACACACAGTAGTCATCAACTGACACTGATGTTTATATAACGGATGTACAAAAACAAAACAAATACTTAACAACCAATAAAAATCACCTTCAAAACACATTATTAAAAATGATTCTAAACAGAAACATATGTTTATGCTCTAGAAGGTAAAGGAATCACGACACAGAAAAGTAATAATTGCATAGCAAGTATGGATGTGAATTTTTTTTCTCTGCCTCTTGAATGATCTCAAGGGGATTACAGCAAACCTGACAAAAAAAAAATTGTAGCTAAAACTCCCTCAAAGAAGAAGTGGAAATAGCCTGTCAAAATACATCAGGAAAATAAAAATTACTTATGCTATCAGTTTCAAAGAAGTACTTTTTCCAGAACTGTCAAATGAAGTTTTACTTATATTTTCCCATAGTACCAATAAAGACTCAATTCTTTCAGCATTCCAAATTATTACTCATCACAAACTTTTCCTTAAGTTTTTAAGGCTTCATTCTACAACATCAGCATTGCTAACAGATTTTCAAGGGAGCAGTAATGATGAAATTATAAAGGAACAACTTCTTGTGCAAATCTAAATGAGGTTTCTTTTGCCAAAGAACTCAGAATGAATAACCTATCTACTAGAAAAAAAACCATGATTTAGTGCAAATAAAAAATGATGAACATGTTTGGGAAATTATAGTCAATTTCTAGTTTTCATTTGTAAAAATAAAGGTTAAATACTTGAGATATCCGAATAAGTTAAGGGTACCGAAAAACTTGTACTTATACAATCTTTTACTTGTACTTATACAGTCTTTTACAAAGCATTAACTATCAAGAGCCACTGAAACAAATAAAGAGAAAAACACAGTAACCCAACGCCAAAAACCATTTAACGATCCAAAGTATGCAAAAATCAATACATATGTAAACATTTTCATCAGAGCAGCATTTACAGCAACAAAAATTGGAAAAACCTCAGTGAAAGCCACGTGAAAAATAATTGGGAAATGATGATGCCACCATGGGGAAAAGCTGTGAAAAATGACAGAATCACCCCACAACATTCTTATGATACCATAAAAATTATGCATAAAAGGTTATCAACTACCATGTATACTCGTTAAAATGAAATAAGTAAATATATACACACATATTATAAATTAAAAACTAAAAGCAATGCACAAAGTTATAAAACTGGGTTTGTTTCATATTTTTTTTATATCTTTCTTTTCCTTTTTTATCTCTTTTTTACAATGTTTCACAATGTGATAATTTAACCCACTACTTCAAAACTTATTTTTGAAAAAAAATTTCAAGTATTTTGGGCCTCAGATACAGCAATATCCTTAGTGGTCATATGACATTACTTTCTGGTTACACGTAGACGCAGATATATGCACACTGAATCCATCCAATAACTAAACTGTGTGCAAGATAACCTGACAGTTTAACAAATCCTACCTAACCTGTACTTAAGTTAGTGAACTTAATTTCTCCCAAGCTTTCTGACAAAATTCACTTTTAATTTGCCATTACTTTTAAAAATTTTATGTATTTTTCCCTAAGCCACCTGAAATATATATCTGAGCAGAGATAACTGGAATCCAAATTACCCGAAGTAAATGTTATTCTACCTAGGAATACTTACTGATATCTTTTTTATTTGTTTTAAAATAAACATATGAACATTTAAAAATAATCAGTCTATATCTTTACTATTATTGCCACGTGCATATGCTAATTGGTACACCCTATAAACCTACAGGAAATATGAATGGAATAGTGTACCTACAAATCATTTATCATAATGAAACAACTCAGAATCTCAAGTTAAAAAAAATTAGGAAATATGAATGGAATAGTATACCCGAAAATCATTTATCATACTGAAACTACTCAGAATCTCAAACAGTTAAGAAAAATTCTTGTCGCTGAAACTAAGAAATGTCATATCATCTACTTCAGTAAGAACAGAGCTACATCATTTCTTACCGATACAATTGCAGTGACATTTGCTGGCTCTCCTATCCTTTCGATGACAAGACGAATAACTGTTGTACTTGTTTCATTAACTACAAATGTTGTCTGTCCGGCAAACCTTATTTCTGTTTCTCCAAACACATAAGGGATGAATAAAGCTGAGAGGAGATTTACTAATAAAGATGCAGAGGGCATCCCTATTAGGAAAAAAAGAAAAAAGCTTTGTTCACAAAACATACCTAATATATTTTCATTAGACCATGTTGCTACAGATATAAACAGTGAAGAGCTAGACGCTAAGGAACTAAGACATAAATACATCAAATATTAAACCATCCAACTTAAATATGGGATCAGAGAAATAAGTTTAAAATCACAATCTCTTCTATGATTATTTTTTACAATTCATAACTACTTTTTTTCTTTAACCTTATAACAAGATAATAGTTATCAGTAGTCTTAAACTTATTTATCAAATTAGGGTTTTTAAATTTTTTGACCCTCTAATTTATCCTAAGAAAAACATAAATCAGTACTTTGGAAATGGAATTAAAGCCCATCTTCTCCCCAAAAAGAAACTGTAAAATACAAGCCAACACTAAAAAATTATCAAGTCGATTAATGATCTTAATAGGGCCTCTTCATCTATTTATTTATCACAAAACTATGAGAGAACTCTTAAAACTGGGATATAAAAGCAGCTGAAGCTGAAACTTTATTAATAAACTGATTTCTTGGTTGTGTCTACTTTTTCCTGACATTTGTCTTACTTGAAAATGCTTTTTAAAATTTTTTAGTTATTGCAAGGAAATGCTAATGCTTTCAACATAAATTTCCAGGACCTAAATTTCTCCCATTCTACTACCTAAAATACTAACATCATTTCTTAGAAAATGTCTATGTTGCTTTAAAAGTAAATTTGGCAAAGTGTGTATTTCCTTCTTTTCCATAACTGTACTGTTTTCTTCTTACTTGAATGTGTGTGTTTATGACGCATCAATAGTGTTCCTACTTGCAGCCCAGTGTGATTCAAGTGCTTTCAAAAGCACAACAGTGCAGTGGCCCCTTGAAAGCAATGTTGTTTTGTAATGTAGATGTACCTCTAAAAATGTGAACAATTGATCTCACGGATCATTAAGATTCCAATGGATTATGTGAGCAGTCACACGAACATAACAAGTTCATGTGTTTTAAAGGAGAGTTGCATTATGCACTCAGTGAGCCAAAATGCTTCCTATTACTCTTTACCTTGGTCAAGAAGTAATAAAATTTTCATGTATGTGGTACTGCCACATGGCTACACGTGGCTTTGTATTTAAAACCACCAAATACATGAGATCTTGATATATTTTACTTTAAATTCAATTTTCTCAATCAAGTATATTCAAACAATGCAATCTGAGATTGCTTAATGACGTCTCACATAGTTAAAACTGCAAAATCCACAGGCAGGGATGCAGATGTCAGATGGAGTCCAGGAAAGAGACATGGGCCAACAGGACCAGAGATTCTGGAAGACTAAAGCATTTTCTACACCTGTGCCTTCTCTCTAAGAATGTTTCACCTGCCATGCGGACAAAGGGACTTGCAAGAAGAAATAAAACTTCTCTCTTCCCTGACTTCTAAGGCAGTAATGTTAGCCCAAAGAAAGGAAATGAAAAGAAGGAGAGAAAGGGAAGGAAAAAGGCAAAGCCTGAGTGAGGTAGGAGATTAGGAGCAATTCTGGGCCACCAAAGACAACTAAGATTTTCTGTGGAATTCTAAAGCCAGAATGATTTCACACCTCACTTATGACAAATAGTGGGAAAGAAATGAACTAGGAATGAGAAAGAGAATACAGAATGGAGGGGTGATGAGGCAGCGATGCGTAAGAAAAAGATCAACTGTGGTCTACTGTGATTTCAAAAGAAAAAAAACTCCTTGAACGTGAGATGTGATAGAATTTTGAGCTGACAGAAGAGGACACCTGAAGTTCTGAGTGAGAAAGACTGTAAGTGAATTACAGCACAACAAGGGGGAATCATGAACAGCTGGAGATGTAACTTCTCAAAATTTGCCCTCCATAAGAAACAAGTCAAATGTTTGTTAAAATGCTAACTCACGGACTCAAAAATTCTGATCCGGTGAATTTGATTGAGGCCCAGGAATCTACATCTAACAGGCAGCCCTTTCACTCTAAAGTAACTGGTCCTTAACATACATTTTGACATACACTGAACTAGAGTGTGAGGAGCATGTTTTGAAATGGATGTACAACAGACCACATTTGGAGCTATGAGTTAATTACTGATTTTTTCAATGCAATATGCTTGAACTTACTATAGAATTCCCCACATATATTTCTGTGTTTGTTACTATATTATATTCTAGGATTCCATATATCCTGAAGAAAAACTGCAATTACCTATAGAAAGAAACCAGAAAAGCTAATGCTTATGTAGTGTTGTTGTAGACACTTTATACATGATAACACGTTTAATCTTCACAACCTGTCTGTGAAGAAGGTACTAGTAGCATTAATCCCACTGATAGCTAAGGAAACTAAAGCACAGACCATCTAGTTAACACACGCACTGTTATTTAGTTAAGAGGACAAGGGGGATTTGAACCCAGCAGTCTACTTGCAGACTCTCTACCCAAAAACCATACTATATTGCCTCTTATATTCTATTCTTGCAAATCACATGTCATCATCTTGAAAAATTTAGTAGACTGCTTATGCTATATATTTTTACACATTCAAATATTTTAAACTCATGCACCAAAACTACCAAAAAGCTGTGTAAGTATCCTAAAAGCTGGCACATTATTATTTTAATAAACACTATATTTACTTAACAGAAACTGCAGTTCTCTTGACTACTTTAAATATTTAACAGCATCTTTTAACGTCAGGACCAATGAGTTCAAATGGTGCATTCTTGCAGTTTCCCAGGCAATTAGAGCTCCAAGATCTTGTGGTTAAGTCAGTAAATTCATTTTAAATTGGTGCACATCAGTGAGTTTTGAGATTATGTGAAATGAACAAACAAGCATGATTGGAAATGCCTCAAATTCTGTGACATCATTGATAATTGAATCTCCCCTGCTTTCATCTTTTCAACCTGTAAGAAAAGTTGCTGAGGCAAAGTTGGCATTCAATAGAAATTTAAAGATGAAGAAAAAGCTTTAGAAGTGAAGTTCCCATTAGAAGACAGGCATAATTACACAAATGCTGAAGTTTCTTTTTTAGGGTAACTAGGTATATTCTCCTCTATCATGCTAAAAATCCAGTCTTTGGAACTCCCTATATTAAACTCAGAAGATCAGCATTAGTGACTGACACAACACGTAAGTCTTACATCTATTTCAGGTCTTTCTTTCTCTTATTGGATTTAAGAAAAGTCTTACATGACCCATCAGACTACCTATTCTAAACTTCTTTATAAAATGAATTTCAAACAACATGTGTTTAAAGATGTGCTGAACTCATATTCTGTCATAACTGTAAAAAAAGAACTTTAGCATTATGAAGGCATTCCTCTGCTCTGCAGTGGCATGATATTCCAATATTCAGATCCTCTCTTTTCTAACTATCGTCCATGTTCTCCTCTTACCTTGCTCAGTGTGATTCAAAGGAAATCAAAGCTGTTCCTGCCAAAGATCTCTTATCTCTGAATAGATTTCTTATCGTGTTAAAACAATATGAGATTTATGTTACTTTCTTGCTTATTTCCTGATTTTACTATGAAATTTTGATAGTCCTGATCACACACAGGCACAAAGTCTTTAGTTTTTAGTAATCACTTTCAGCCTATCCAACAAGTCATCTAATTCCACAAAAAAATATTTTGAAATTAAAGTCAGGATTATATTAGAATAGTTGCTACAATGCAAATTGTTTGCTTTCAGAAGAGCAGATTAAAATTTGGTATAACATTTGTATACTGAGCACCTACTATACATTGTGCAACAAACACCCTGAACTAATCACTGAGGATATGAAGATCCACAAGATATGGTCCTTGGCTCCACGATAATCACAGCAATGGGCCAAAGTCAACAAAACAATTCTGAGAATCCTGCTTAAGCATAAGGATGCAGATTCCCCTTACTGCTGGATTCGGGATCACTTTGATTAGGGCCAGTTTCCTCTGAAGCCTGGAAAGGAAACCAACACAGCCAAAGACAGAGCCAAGAGGTAGAGAAGAGCCAAGTCCTGACAATCAAGCTTAGCTTCCTGAATCCAGCTTTACCCTGGCCTTTTCCAAAACTGGGCAATAAATTACATTTTTTGTGACAGCCAGCTTAGGCTGGATTTTTCTGTCACTTTGCAACATCAATATTTATCCATTAATCTCCAATCTGTGACACTATGAATCCACATCAGGATATACCAAGTGGAAGATCCCTTCTCCTCTGCTCTGACATTCAACAGCCTTAGTCTTTCTAATCTTCTGTGAAAGGATACCACACTAGCTATCTTTCCTGTTCCCATGTAATTATTACCACCATCTTCGATAGCTTTCCTTCCACTTTATTTAATTTTTTAATGTTTGTTTATTTTTGAGAGCGAGAGACAGAGTGTGAGAATGGGAGGGACACAGAGAGAGGGAGACACAGAATCCGAAGCAGGCTGCAGGTTCTAAGCCTGATGCGGGGCTCGGACTCAAACCAGAGGATCATGACCTGAGTCGGACGCTTAACCGACTGAGCCACCCAGGCGCCCGCCCCTTCCACTTTAAAACTGACAATGACTAGTAAGGAAATTTAGGACAGGCAGACAAACCAAAGAGGTCTTGACAATAATAGCAGGACAGAAGACAACAATGACTCTGTTCTAAAAAGTTAATGCATTCTGACTGTCACAAGGAACCCCAATATTATGCTTCTTTAAATTTGCCTGGCATTAATTTTTTTCTCTGCTTTTTTCCTGAATGTCTAACTGTCCTTTCTCTTTGGAAAACCTACTGGTATTCACTAACTTTATTCTCCATTTGGGTCACTTAGCACACAATGTATTAAATGTCATATATTATTATATTATATTATTATAATTATAGAATAATATATTATATATTATATTATAATATAATATAATATATTATATAATATGATATAATTATATTATTATATTATATAATAATATAATAATGTATTGTATAATATTATGTTATATATAATATAATAATATATTATATAATATTATATTATATAATATGATATAATATATAATTATATTATTATATTATATAATTATAATAATATATTATATATTACTATTATGTCATTTATAAAATTAAATGTCATATATACTCCAACACAGTATGTCACACTAACCACAGAATTCTAAATCCTGTTTACCTGGGATATGACCTTCCTCCTATCTTGCCTCTTATTAATGGGTACCTTAGGAAAGGTAGCAAATAGAGTATATTTTGAGGAAATGGGAATAGCCTTCTATTTTAAGTTTCAATAAGTCTGTAGAAACAGAATAGGATAAAGAATAAAATAAAGTACACAAATAAGAATCAGGACTCAACAGATGACAATATAAAAAAAAACATATTAAAAATAGATTTTGCTGATTTTGCAGTAATCAACTTTCTAACAAAACCTTCAGTCAATTTAAAAGTTAACTTTGCTGGGGGCGCCTGGATGGCTCAGTCAGTTAAGCACTGACTTCAGCACCGACTTCAGCGCCGACTTGCAGTTCATGGGTCTGAGCCCTGCGTCGGGCTCTGTGCTGACAGCTCAGAGCCTAGAGCCTGCTTCAGATTCTGTGTCTCCTTCGCTTCCTGCCCTTCCCCTGCTTATGCTCTGACTCTCTCTGTCTCTCCCTCTCTCTCTCTCTCTTAAAAATGAATAAACAAAATTTTTTAAAAAATAAAAGTTAATTTTGTCTTTTTAAGTTTCAGAATAAACAAGGGTACAACCTCTACGAGTGATTGGACAAAGTAAGATGACAAACATTATCAGTGTGGAATTGAAAGGATGCATTGACCTTTTGTTTCAGCTGCTGCCTTGTCTGGGCTGTAGCAAACATCTTCCCACGGTGTGACCACCAGGTAACTGATACTGAAAATATGATCCTAATGGCGAAAGGTTTTCTAGAATAGAATTACTTCAATTCTATTACATTTACTAATGGGCATTCTAAAGCTATAGAGTTTCTCCTATGGAACAAGAGAAGTTTCATCACTCATATCATAAATTATTCAGCCTCTAAGAATTCTTAATCTGTGTTATTTATATTTGGGTGAGTACTACAAAAAAATGTTTTCCTTCCTCCATACCAAAACAGAATTTAAATTTGCAACTTTCAATAAAAAGTAAGCTGATGTTACACATAGAGGAAATGTCAGATATTTTTAAGTGAAAAGGGGAGTAGTCTCTTAAAGTTATTTATATAAAGTTTATTAGCTTTATTTATTCAAGATTTTTATTTTATTCATCTTTAAATAACATATATATCCTGGCACAATATTAAGAAGGGACAAAAAAGGTAAATAATGAGAAGTAAGTCTCCCTCACACCAGCCCCCACCAGCCATATGCTTCTGCTATCCAGTCAATTACAATGATCAACTTTGTCTTTTCACAAGAAAGAATCTATGCGTATAGTAAGATGTATGTCTGCAGGAGAAAATTCCTGTGACAGATTGTTTTCTTCTGCATACAGACTACAGGAATCAGCACATCTTCTCAAGACGGTGGTTAACAGAGAGACAGATATTAGGGTTTGATGTAGACATTCATAATGCACACATATAATTGCCTCAACTACATGCCATCACAATTGCAGATCTCATCAATTAAATGATTATGTCCACTGATTTTCATGATACCCACTGATTCACCCTCTAGGGTGAAGAGACATAAATCTGGCAACTTGTACTTTCCTAGACAAAACATTGTCAAGTCTTTATTCATCAGGACTTCTTCACCTCTACGTGTGAAACACAAGAATCATCCAGGGATCCCTTTGATTTTATCCCCTTTGATCTGTTTGCTGATTCCATGTTTTCTTCTTTCTTGGTTTACTTGGTTTATTCTCTTGTTTTGATGGAGAGCACCCTCCAGTAACTTCCTAAGAAAGGCTGTGTAGAAATAAACCTTTTAAATCTTGTATGTTAGAAATTATTGTGTATTAATCTTCCACTTAACAATACTTCTATTGGGTACAGAATTTCTGGTGAAAACAATTTTCATTATTTTCAAAGCCTTGTTCTATTATTTTCAAACTTCCAATATTGCTGTTAAGAAATCAAAAATCATTTTGATTATGAAGTATTGTACATTTTATTTGCATTGTCTTGCCTCTGGAAGCTTTTTCTCCTTGTCCACAATGTTATGAAAATTTCAAAGGATTTTTCTTGGAATGGGTTTATTTTTGTTCATTTGTCTGAGTACTCAGTCAGTCCCCCTTCAGTCTGACACTCATCCTTCAAATCTGGACATTTTTCTTATATTACAGTGATTTCTCCTCCTTCCATTTTCACTGTTCTTTCATCCTAAAAACTCCTATTTTTTTCTTGGTATTCTGGGATTAACCCTTTCATTTTCTTATCCTTTATTCTAATTTCCAAATCTTTGATTTTTTTTCCCTGAGAATTTAATTCATCATTAAATTTCAATTCTACTAAAAATTTTTTTTATTTATACTATTGTGCTTTCAATTTCCAAGAATTTAATGGTATCCTGTTCTTTTTCCATTAATCAAATACCTGCTTTTATCTCTCAGAAAGTATTAATTTTTTAAAACTTTCTGTTCTCTTAATGGTCTCTGATACCTCTAAATTGCTTTGTTACTTAATCCCTGAGATCTATCTTCTACATAAAAAATTTCTTCATACCTCTGGTAATTCTTGGTTATCTGTATATGCTTAAAAGTAAGAGACTAAAATAATGATTGAATGCTCTGAATATCTGGGTCTGTTTATCTGCCCCATGATTAACAATCAGAGAACGAAATGAAAATTCAAAGTTTTGAGCATATGTGGGAGAGTGTAGCTTGTTAACTTGGGTGAATTTGAGTAAACTTTTTATTAGAAATTTTCAATTTTGGTACCTTCAGAAAAGACTAAGGGTTGATCAGGTTCCTCAAAGAAAAATCTTCCATTCTACTATTCAGAAGATACAGATATAACTACAAAGATTTCAGGAACCAAGGGCAGGAAAAGGACTAGAGTCTCAGCAATCAGTAATCATATGGTCATTTAATTTCCTGTATCTTTAGGGATCTTCATCCTTCATACATGCCTCAGATCCCCAATCAAGAAACCATGTTTAATCGTTTCTGGAGGGTAAACAGTAAAGCTGCAAAGAGGTGGAGGTGGGGAGGAGGGGTTAGGAACAGTATAGAATGGATGATAGATAATTCTAGGAATCTGACTACTCCTGGAACAGCTTTCACCTTATCTAGTTGTTTACCCAGCCCCACCCCCATAGTTTTAGAGGTACATGTTGCTACCACTTCCTATACTTTTCGAGAATTCTGTGCAAACTGGCTATTTCTTGGCCTGCTAGCTTATAGAGTTAAGCTGCTGTGTGTGGGTCTGCTAAGCCAATTAATACTCATCCATCTGCCTTCTGGCTCAAAAACCACATTGGTATTGTCTCCTATCTTCTTCTACCTTTGTGGGTTTATATAATTTTTTAAAGCCCTCTACTGTGAAGTTTTAGGTTTGGGAAGACCCAATATTAAAGTGTATATCTAAAGTTTTTATTTTCTTAAATATTCAACTATCACTTTAAATCCTGTCGTGGCTCTAAAAAAACATTTTGGCATCTCCCATTAACTGCTTCCAACGGTTTATTTTCATCGCCTTCATATTTTCAACGAATTTTTTTTTTTTTTTTTTTTTGCTTTCACTCTTCCACCTACTTTTGTATCAGTCACACATTAGGAGCCAAAATGCCTGGGATCTAGTCCCAAACTGGGTGATGCGTTCATTTCTTTTTTTTTTTTTTTTGTATGTTTAAAGTTTTCCATGATAAAAAAAGCTTTTGCAAGAAAAATCTTTAAAAACTCTTAAGTGTACTCAAAATAAAGTGCAAACTCCTTACCATGGACTGCAAGACCCAGTATAAACAGACCGTATCTATTCTATCAAGTGCCACTCTCCCCCTCACTCACAGCCACACTGAGGTTCCAGATCCTTGGATGAGTCAAGCCCTTTCTCACTTCTGGCCACAGCTGGTTACTCCCCACGCCTAAAACTCTCCTCCCTCCCACCTTTCACATGATCCTTTCTCATCCTTTATGTTTTTGCTTAAGTGCCATCTTCTCAGAATCATCTTTCTATTTTCTGTATGTAAAGAAATTTGTCCTCTGATATCCTTCTCTCAGCTTTTTGCTTATTTCATTGCACTTAATCACAATTTGCATTTATTCCACCTCTACCCTTAGAAGAAACGCACTCAGGACAATGACCTCACCCATTTTGGATACCTTTCGCATTTTCAGCACCAAACATGGATACAGAATTAAGGCTCAACGATATTGATCATTTTTAAGAAAAAGTATCCAAAATTTGGATACAAGGCAAAAAAAGCATGTGGCATGTAAGACACACACCGATGCAAGATTTAAAGAAAAGTACTTTGTTCAACTCAACAATTCTTTACTATTGATAAAAGGTTTCAGACTTTGTGAATTTAAATGCAAATCTGGAAATTTTCATGCAGTAAACATGCAAATAATTTTTGTCCAGTGAAAGAGATAATCCAGAGGCCATAGTTTTATTGCCCAGGAGGACAGTAACCAGTTTTATAACTAACCTAAAAATCTTATCCCAACATTCCTTTATTAATTTTCTTATAGTTAGCTCCTCAAAAGCTCTTTGAACCAGCATTAACACTTTCTTCGTTTCCTCACTAATGAGTTGAATAAAATCGTTGACATGTGCTCATCTTATACTTTTATGAGAGTAATATTTACCAGCTTGTGCAAAGTGTAATTCAACACAATCTCTCTCTTTTTTCTTTTTTCATTCTTTTTCTTATTTTCTTTTCCAAAAGAATAACCATTATAGAACAAATCACCCTGGCACATGCATAGGACTCTGGTTCCACAACAACCATTTCAGTAAACAATTGTACAACTTGAACCAGAATTTCCTGGAAAAGTAACATATTACTAAACTTACTAAATGAGGTAGGTAAATGCTTGATAGAAGACATAAAATCTTTTAAATAATGTATGTGGACTTCTGATTTCTGATTCCCAAAATAGTTAAGCTTAACATTTTCCATGAGACCATACAGTCCCATTTGCATGAGTCATCAACTAGATCACAAAAGCCATTCAAGCTGCTCATATTTGAATTACAAATGCTCACCAAAAAAACAGGAAGAACAGTAGGCAGAAGCTTCAACTCTAGGATATGTGGGGCTCTAGAAGGTTATAGGTTTCAAATGGGTTGTCTCTATCCCACTTTGCCAAAGCACAAAGTGAAAAATTCACTACACAAAATACTTTGAGGCAAATTCAGAAGCAATAAAGTCAGTCAGGATGTGTTCACACAGATTCCACGTCTGAGTGTGTTAAAGGTAACTCTGTCAAGGAGAAGACAAGCTTGCCTTTTTGCTCCTTTGAAATGTAAGGATCATGTGTCCAAATGAAGATTTCATGAACTACCATTAGATGGCACCCCTCCATCTTCAAAAACATGCTCTCTAATGATGAAAAAAAGTCCTAAGAATTTAAAGATAAATTTTTGCCACTTAAAACTCTTTGTAAAAATGAAATTTGCAATTCCTCATAAAAAACAAAAGCAAAAGTCACAAAACAATTTTACCGAAATTAAGACCTCACTGAAAACAGCTATAATTCATTTGTACTGAGATTCAGTATTACCTTAAAAAAAAAATTCTCTCAGCCACTTTCTGTGAGTTTCTTTCTATTCTGTACCTATTTCTTGAATATCATTTGCATTCATTGGAGAATCCAGATGCTGTCATTTCTAAAAAAAAAAATTATATGTACTCATGGCAGGTAAGGAAAAGAACAAAGTACAGAGTTTCATGTTTCATGCTGAAACCCAGAGGTTTCACGCAGAGAGGTCTAGAGACGTGTTTTTTGGCCAAACTGTGTTTACAAAATAATACTAAAAGAGTTTTTCCAAGATTTAAAATTTAAGGATGTCACATTTTTAAAAAATGGGTTTCTAGATTATTTTGAAAAAACTGAGTTCACATTTCTACATGACATCAGCTGGCTGGAGCTGAGCAGCCAACTGCTAATTAGAAAGAGAATTTGAACTCCAGTACCATGCCAATGTCTCCTCTACGTGGGACCAAATAGAAAAGTAAAATATTTCTTATATTCATGTCATTCAAAGGCAGAAAAATACATGTATACATGTCCAGACATACATATGCACACATACACACCTTGCAGGTTGCCCCCTAGAGAGTCCCAGGAATTTGATTTTAGAGGACAAAGGGAAAGCATTCCCGGCAGTACCTACTTGGGGATCCTACAATATTTGCTCTGAATCCTCTAGTTAAACACTGCCAGTGCCCCTGGGGATGCTGAGCCCCCAGTCACCTCTAGTCTCTGTCTTCTTCCATCTTTGCCATCAATGGACAAGTTAATCCACCTCTCTGGGCCCTGAGATCCCTCAACTGTTAAAGGGGGGAAAAAAGAACAGCTAAAGCACTGGGGTATTTGTGAAGCACAGAAAAATTCATTCCAGTACACCATGAAGTACCAGATTCCAGGCTCTGGACCTTCAATGTCCACATGGCCAAGAGACCAAAGGAAATAGGATTGGGCATCTTAGACTGTCCTGTGTGAGGCTCTCCTCCCACCCATCCACTATCACAATAACAACATTAGAATGAAAGAAGGATGTCTGAGGTAAGATGGAAACATCCAGAACCTAGGAAAGTTTGAAAAGCACAATGAAAACCCGCAATGGCACTTCAAGGTCTGAGGGGAAATGAATTACAATAATGTATTTGAAGAACAAAATGGTGGGATTCCTGATGTTCCTGGAATACTCGCAAAACTCAAACCAGGGGCACCTGCGTGGCTCAGTTGGTTAGGCATCCAGGCATCCAACTCTTGGTTTTAGCTCAGGTCATGATCTCACGGTCATGAGACTGAGCCCTTCATCAGGCTCCATACTGGGTGTGGAACCTGCTTAAGATTCTTTCTCTTCCTCTCCCTTTGCCCCTTCCTCATTCACTCCCACTCTCTCTCAAAAACAAAAACAAAAACAAAAAACAAACCTCAAACCAGAGTATCAGCTACCTCTACACACTGTACCTGGCATGGAAAGCACAGGTAGAAGAGAGAGCTGGGAACTTAGGAAACGCCTACCTACCTGGTTCCACCTATCACCCCAGAGAGGGAGAACAATACTTTTCAGAGTTAGAAAAACAAGTTTGTATTCTATCTGTAATGACTTGAGGTTCCTCCTGAATAACAAAAGGGTATAAAACACAAAAGACAGACTACTGGGCCTAAAGGTGTTGAGGTCAAAACTACCGTCACAACGGTGCTGTAGCAGAGGATCACCACACTTAAACACCACAAACGTTTATTTATTTTTTCAATTGAAATACACTTGATATATTGTACTCATTTCAGGTATACAACATAGCGATTGAACAATCACATACATTACAAAATGCCATGATAAGCATAGTCACTATCTGTCACCACCACAAGTTACAATATTATTGACTATATTCCTCATGCTGTACTTTTACATCTCATGACTTAACTTTTATAACTGAAGTTTGTACCTCTTTATCCCCCTCACCTATTTTGCCTATCTCACCATCCTTCTCCCCTCTGACAACCACTAGTTTGTTCTCTATGAGTCTGTTTTTCTTTCTTCATTTGTTTTTCAAATCCATTATCTAAGTAAATCATACGGCATTTGTCTTTCTCTGACTTATCTAACTTAGCATAATACCCTCTAGGTCACACTGTCCTGAACACCAAGACTTCATTCTTTTTCACGGCTAAGTATTTATATTGCATATATATACCACATCTTCTTTATCCATTGGTCTAATGATGGATCCTTGGGTTGCTTCCATACCTTGGCTACTGTAAATGATGCCGCAATAAACATAGGGTGTTTATTTTTCTATTTCTCAATTTTTCTAGTGTTTTTGTTTTCCTTGGGTAAATACCCATTAGTTGAATTACTAGAGTATATGGTACTTTGTTTTTAGTTTTTTGAGGACCCTCCATACTGTTTTCAACAATGGCTGCACTTACATTCCCACAAACAGTGCATAAGGGTTCCCTTTTCTCCAAATCCTCACCAACACTTGTTATTTCCTGTCTTTTTGATGCTAGCCATTCGGCATTTTTTCATACATCTGTTGGCTGGCCATGTGTGTGTCCTCCTTGGAAAAATGTCTAGTCAGGTATTCTGCCCATTTTTTCATCAGATAAGTTGTTTCTTTGAAGTGCTGAGTTGTAGGAGTTCTTTGTATAATTTTGTATATTAATCCCTTATCATTTGCAAATAGCTTCTTCCACTCAGTAGGTTGCCTTTTTGTTTTATTGATGGCTTCCTTCACCATGCAAAAGCTTTTCAGCTTGATGTAGTCAGTCTCAATTGTTTATTTTTGCTTTTGTTGCCCTTACCTGAAGAGACAGATCCAGAAAAACACTGTTAAGACTGATGTTCAGATTACTCCCTATGTTTTCTTTTAGGAGTTTTATGGTTCTAGGTCTTACATTTAGGTCTTTAATCCATTTTGAATTTATTTTTGTGTATACTGCAAGCAAGTGGTCTATTTTCATTCTTTTGCATGTAGCTATCCAATTTTCCCAAAACCGCTTATCGAAGATACTGTCTTCTCCCCATTGTATATTCTTGTCTTCTTTGTCACAGATTGACTATAGAAGCGTGGATTTATTTCTGGGCTTTCTATTCTACTCTATTGATCTACATGTCTATTTCTGTATTAGTACCATAGTATTTTGATTACTACAGCTTTACAGCCTATCTTAAAATCTAGTATTTTAGGCTTTGTTTCTCCAGCTTTGTTCTTTCTCAAGATTGCTTTGGCTATTCAGAGTCTTTTGTAGTTTAATACAAATTTTAGGATTTTTTTTTCTCTAATTCTGTGAAAAATCTTATTGGCATTTTGATAGGGATTACATTGAACATGTAGATAGCTTTGGGTAGTATGGACAATATTAATTCTTATAATCCATTAGCATGGTATATCTTTCTATTTATTTGTGCCATCTTTGACTTATTTTATCAATGTTTTTAATTTTCAGAGTATAGGTCATTAACGTCTTTGGTTAAATTTATTTCTAGCTATTTTATTCTTTCTGATGCAACTGTAAGTGAGATTGTTTTTTTTTTTTTAATTTCTCTTTCTGGTATTTCATTAGTAGCGTATGGAAACACAACATTTCTGTATATTGATTTTGTATCCCACAATTTTGCAAAATTAACTTACTAGTTCTAATAGATTTTTTTGGTGGAGTCTTTAAGGTTTTCTATATACAGTATCATATCAACTACAAATAGTAAGTTTTACCTCTTTATTACCAATTTGGGGGCCTTCTGTATCTTTTTCTCGTCTGACTGCTATGGCTACAATTTCTAGTAATATGTTGAATGAAAGTGGTGACCGCAGGCATCCTTGTCTTCTTCCCGATCTCACCAGAAAAGCTTTCAGCATTCCATTATTGAATACAATGTTATCTGTGGGCTTATTATATATAGCCTTTGAGGTATGTTCCCTCTATACCCACTTTGTTGACAGCTTTTTACCATGAATAAATGTTGGATTTGGTCAAATCCTTTTTGTGAATCTATTGAAACAATCATATAATTTTTATCTTTCATTTTGTTAATGTGGTATATCACGTTAATTAATTTACGGACATTGAACCATCCTTGCATCCATACACTAAATCGCAGCTGGTGGTGAATGAACATTTTAATGTATCACTGAATTTGGTTTCCTAATATTTTGTTGAAGACTTTTGCATCTATGTTCATCAGGAATATTGGTCTGTAATTATTTTTTTTTGTAGGTCTTTGTTGGCCCTTGGTATCATGGTAATGCAGGTCTCAAAGAATGAATTTGGAAGTATTCCTTTCTCTGATATTTTTGGAAATAACTTGAAAACAATAGGTATTAACTCTTTTTTAAATGTCTGGTAGAACTCATCTGTGAATCCTATACTTTTGTTTTTTGGGGGGCTTTCTGAATAGTGATTCAATTTTGTTACTAGTTATTAGTCTGTTCAGATATTCTATTTCATCAGGATTCGGTCTGGGAAGATATTCTTTTTTAAATGTTTGTTTATTTTTGTGTGTGTAAGAGAGAGACAGAGAAGAGACAGGGTACAAGCACACAAGCAGGGGAGGGACAAAGAAAGAGGGAGAGGGAATCCCCAGCAGGTTCCATGCTGTCAGCGCAGAGCCCAATGTGGGGCTTGATCTCACAAACCAAGAGATCATGATCTGAGCCGAAATCAAGAGTCAGATGCTTAACTGACTGAGCCACCCAAGCCCCCTCCAGAAGATATGATCTTTATTTATTCATTTCTTCTAGGTTGTCCAATTTGTTGGCATATTATTTTATTGTAATAGACTCATAATTTTTTGTATTTCTGTAGTGTCACATATAACTTCCCCTCTTTCTTTTCTAAATTTATTTATTTGAGTCTTCTCTCTTCTTGGTTAGTTTGGCTAAAGGCTTATCAATTTTGCTTATCTTTTCAAAGAACCAGCTCTTAGTCTCATTATCTTCTCTATTGTTTTTCAATCTCTATTTTATTTCCACTCTGACCTTTATCATTCTCTTCTTTGTACTAACTTTGGGCTTTGTTCTTTTTCTAGATCTTTTAAGTGTTCACAAACCTTTTAACAACCCAGCTTGTGCAGAGCTACCACTATGGTTTTATAACATGATTTCTTTTTCTCAAAAATTTTTTTTGATGTTTATTCTTGACAGACACAGAAAGAGACAGAGCATGAGCAGGGGGAGGGCAGAGAGAGAGAGAGACACAGATTCTGAAGCAGGCTCCAGGCTCTGACCTATTGGCACAGAACGTGATGCGGGCTCAAACCCACAAACTGCAAGATGGTGACCTAACTGAAGTCAGCTGCTTAACCAACTGAGCCACCCAGGCGCCCCTTATGATTTTTTTTTATTTTTTATTATATTTTATTAATCCTTTTAGAGAGAAACAGAAAGCAATCTGGGGAGGGTCAGAAAGAGGGGGAGACAGAATCTGAAGCAGGCTCCAGGCTCTGAGCTGTTCAACACAGGGCTTGAACTCACAAACTGCAAGATCATGACCTGAGCCAAAGTCACACGCTTAACTGGCTGAGCCGCCAGATGCCCTATATCATGATTTTTTTTAATAAATATTTATTATTTTCACAATAAAATGAGAAAACCACAAAATATAGTTTGACTAAAGTCAATACTTTGTTTAGGTACCTAATATCCTTTTTCTGTTCCAGGATCTCATCCAGGATATGTTCCATTTAGTTGTCATGTTTTCTTAGGCTCCTCTTGGCTGTGACAGTTTCTCAGACTATTTCCTTTTTGTTTTTTATTGTTTATTTATTTTTGAGAGAGGGGGGACAGGGGCAAAGAGAGAGGGGGACAGATGATTCAAAGAGGGCTCTGTGCCAACAGCAGAGAGCCCAATGTAGGTCTCAAACTCTTGAACTGTGAGATCATGACCTGAGCCAAAGCTGGACACTTAACTGACTGTGCCACTCAAGCGTCCCTCTCAAACTTTTCTTATTTTTGATAACCTTGATACAGTTTTGAAGAGTACTAGCAGGTGTTTTGCAGAATGTTCCTCAACTGAGACTTGTCTGATGATTTGTCTCATAATTAGACTGGGATTATGGGTTTGGCAGGAAGACCACAGAGGTAGATTGACATTCTCATTACATGATATAAAGGTATGTACTATCAACATGACTTATCACTCCTAGCTGAGATAGTGTTTGTCAGGGTTCTCCCCTGCAATGTTAATTTCCTCTCTCCACCCTTTCTATAATATACTTTTTAGAAGGAAGTTAACTACGTGCAGCCTACTCAACCCTTTTTAAAATAACTGTATTGCTTTCTTTTAAAGGAAACAAGCTCAACTTCCTTCCATCCATCATCTACTTATTAAAAACTGTACCAACACCAAAACATTATGTACATTTTGTAATGTAAATCTATATGACATAGCAGTGGAACCTAATCAAAATATATAGGGACTATGTATGGCAGTCTGATAGAATTAATGGAATACAGAGTCACTATACCATGAATTTATGAAAAGTGCTGCCAAATGGTTATCAATTTCAGATTATGCTTCTCAATTTCTCTGAAGTCATATCTACCTAAACTCACTCTGTTTTCTGTTAATAAAACTCTTGATTATATTATCCCAAGTTGTAGTAATGCTTATGTGCCCTTATTTCCCAAGGTTCTAGCCACCTCCAACAGACATGTGATTTCTACCATATTTTTTGCAACCAGTTACTTCAAGCAATTGTAACATCTCCAGCAATATCACTTGCAAGCCATTTTCTAGCCTCATAGGGCCTACACTGTCACCAGAATTCAGACTAATGGACTGGTTGGTTAATGCCAATCTTCATGCTAAAGAAAATACATCAGGGCCTATCAGCTGTGTCCTTAGAGTACTCTGCTGCTTACTAGCTGGACAACTTTAGGCAGTCATTTAACTTTGTGAGTTTACTTCCTCATCTGTAAAATGAAGTAGTAAGACTACTGATTTTGGCTATTTTGGCCTTGGATTTATTTACCAAGTCCACAAATTTCCAGCTTTCTAATTCATCACTTTCTTCTTTAATCTTTAGCAATTTCTCTATCCTGATTGGTTTATTAAAATATTTTCTTAAGATTCATAAATTGATACTACCCAAAGCAATCTACATATTCAACATGATCCCTATCAAAGTAACACCAGCCTTCTTCACAGAGCTATAACAAATAATCCTAAAATTTGTATGGAACCAGAAAAGACCCTGAATACCCAAAGCAATCTTGAAAAAGAAAACCAAAGCAGGAGGCATCACAATCCCAGACTTCAAACTATACTACAAAGCTGTAATCATCAAGACAGTATGGTACTGGCAGAAGAACAGACACTCAGATCCATGGAACAGAATCGAGAACCCAGAAATGGACCCACAAACGTATGGGCAACTAATCTTTGACAAAGCAGGAAAGAATAAACAATGGAATAAAGACAGTCTCTTCACCAAGTGGTGCTGGGAAAGCTGGACAGTGACATGCAGAAGAATGAACCTGGACTACTTTCTTACACCATACACAAAAATAAACTCAAAGTGGATGAAAGACCTCAATGTAAGACAGGAAGCCATCAAAATCTTCAAGGAGAAAGCAGGCAAAAACCTCTTTGATCTTGGCCACAGCAATTTCTTACTCAACACGTCTCTGGAGGCAAGGGAAACAAAAGCAAAAATGAACTACTGGGACCTCATCAAAATAAAAAGCTTCTGCACAGTGAAGGAAACAATTAGCAAAACTAAAAGGCAACCGACGGAATGGGAGAAGACATTTGCAAATGACATATCAGATAAAGGGTTAATATCCAAAATCTACAAAGAACTTATCAAACTCAACACCCAAAAAACAAATAATCCAGTGAAATGGGCAAAAGACATGAACAGATATTTCTCCAAAGAAGACATCCAGATGGCCAACCGACACATGAAAAAATGCTCAACATCACTCATCATCAGGCAAATACAAATCAAAACCACAATGAGATACCACCTTACACCTGTCAGAATGGCTAACATTAGCAACTCAGGCAACAACAGATGTTGGTGAGGATGAGGAGAAAGAGGATCTCTTTTGCATTGTTGGTGGGAGTGCAAGCTAGTGCAGCCACTCTGGAAAACAGTATGGATGTTCCTGAAAAAACGAAAAATAGAACTACCATATGACCCAGCAACTGCACTACTAGGCATTTATCCATGGGATACAGGTGTGCTGTTTCGAAGGAACACATGCACACCCATGTTTATAGCAGCACTAGCAACAATAGCCAAAGTATGGAAAGAGCCCAAATGTCCATCGATGGATGAATGGATAAAGAAAATGTGGTGTGTGTACATATATATATAATGGAGTATTACTCAGCAATCAAAAAGAATGAAATCTTGCCATTTGCAACTACATGGATGGAACTGGAGGGTATTATGCTACGTGCAATTAGTCAGAGAAAGACAAAAATCATATGACTTCACTCATATGAGGACTTTAAGAGACAAAACAGATGAACATAAGGGAAGGGAAACAAAAATAATATAAAAACAGGGAGGGGGACAAAATAAAGGAGACTCATAAATATGGAGAACAAACTGAGGGTTGCTGGAGGGGTTGTGGGAGGGGGGATGGGCTAAATGGGTAAAGGGCAGTAGGGAATCTACTGAAATCATTGCTTCACTATATATTAACTAATTTGGATGTAAATTTTAAAAAATAAAAAATAAAGTTAAATCAAAAAAAAGATTCATAAATTGAAAATTAATTTAGTTTTCATTATTCCTTCCTTAAAGCTATGGTTTTGCTCCAAGTGCAGCTTTGACTGTATCTCATAGGTTTTGATAAGCTGAGTTTGTGCTGTTGTAGTCTAAAAAGTTTATTACTGCAGATATTAGTTTCTTATAATGCAACTATTACTTAGAAGAGTTGAGGTTTCTCTCATTTCCAAGTAGAAGAGTAGTTTTTTATTATTTATTTTTGTTTAAACAAAAAGTAAACTTTAATTTTGCTCTTAACATTCTGTTTTCTGGTGATTACTTTCACTTATTAACTCTGACACAAAACAGAATTGTTTGTTTAACAATGACACATGAAAAAAAAATTTTGTTCTTTGGTCTTGCTGAATTTTGTTAAGGTAAAGTAGTTTCTTTAAAGTAACCACACTGGCTAAATATATGATATTCAGATGAATTAGGTAAAGTGCTAGACAATCACTTGTGATCCAGCTAAGTAATTCCTCCTCCATATTTGCAAAATACTGATGTGTCATACAATCTACTGTCACTGCAGGGAGCCATTTTCCTTTTATTTTTTAATACTTATTTATTTTTGAGAGACAGAGAGAGACAGAGCATGAGTAGGGTAGCAGCAGAGACAGAGGGAGACCCAGAATCCAAAGCAGGCTCCAGGTTCTGAGCTGTCAACACAGAGCCTGACACAAGGCTCGAACCCACAAACCATGAGATCGTGACCTAAGCTAAAGTCAGATGCTTAACCAACTGAGCCACCCAGGTACTCCTAAGGAGCCACTTTCCTAATTTAAACAACATACTTTTTATTGATTTTTATTTAAGTAATCTTTACCCTAATGTGGCATCCAAACTCATAACCCCAAGATTAAGAGTTGCATACTCTTCTGACTGAGCCCTCCAGGCACCCCTAAACAAAATACTTTTTAGATATTCAATCCTTTCACTGGAAAATTTTCAAATTTTCCACAGGGCCTCAAAAACTGTACAAAATTCTAATATTAATAAAAGCCTTAACTTGAAGCCAAAATATCTGAACACCCTTTACTTTTTCCCCAACTTCTTTTTTTTTAATTCGTATTCATTTTCCTTTTTTTTTTAAGTTTATTTATTTATTTTAAGAGAAAGAGAAAGAGAAATCATGCTAAAGTAGGGTACAGACAGAGAGAGGAGAGAGAGAATCCCAAGCAGGCTCCACGCTGTCAGTGCAGAGCCAGATGAGGGGCTCGATCCTTCAAACCACAAGATAATGACCTGAGCTGAAATTAAGAGTTGAAGGTTTAATCAACAGAGCCACCTAGGCACTCCTACCCCAACTTCTATAATACTCATGGCTTTGAAACCTATAAAACCTAAGCTTGAATTACAAACATTTCCATCCAAGGAAGTTTGAAACCAATGACCTTACAATATTATTTCTCTACCTGTCTCATAAACATTGAACTTGTGAGAAATAGATTTACTGTCATTTCAGTATACCACAATGTTTGTCAATATACTTGTATCCCTAAGGAAAATCACTGAGATTGAGTTTCCCTTGCTGTCCAGTTACATAAGTAGTTTATAAATAAAAATTGTAAAATAAAGCCTAAAATCCACTTTTGATAAACCTCTATAATGCTTGGTACAATTACAGAAGTACCTCTACCCAGCAGGTCAAAATTTCCAAATGCTAAAACACTCCACTGACTCAATTAAACCCTGGTAAACACGCTTTGAAAGTGCCACTAACTCCAGAGCAAACATTTCAGGCTGGTTTTTTGTTGTTTTTTTACTGATAAAAAAGTTAATAACATCTATCAGAATACTCAAAAATTCTATGGCACAGTTTGAAATCTTTCTGGTTAAGGAAAGCATAGGAGTTTATCAGTAACAGATCACTGGAATGGGTCTGAGCTGTATAAAACATTTTACAAGATGTTGTGGTTTTTCATTTTATTTTTTCTGATTTTTCATTTTAAATAAGATATTTGGTAGGTTTGACTTAAATTCATCTTTATAGAAAAGTAAATGCCTAATAATATATTGGCTGTACTCTCTCTTATTTTTTTGTTTTATAACTATTATCTGTACTTTTCTCATAACATCTACTCTAACTTCTCTTGTTTTTTTTGTTTGGTTTGTTTTGTTTTGATTTCTTACTTTTTTTTTTTTTAATTTTTTTTTTCAACGTTTATTTATTTTTGGGACAGAGAGAGACAGAGCATGAACGGGGGAGGGGCAGAGAGAGAGGGAGACACAGAATCGGAAACAGGCTCCAGGCTCTGAGCCATCAGCCCAGAGCCTGACGCGGGGCTCGAACTCACGGACCGCAAGATCGTGACCTGGCTGAAGTCGGACGCTTAACCGACTGCGCCACCCAGGCGCCCCTTGATTTCTTACTTTAAATGTCCACTCTTTCAGGTGTTTCATGGTCATCATTTACTGCCTACACATATTACAAAGTTAAATGTTTTTCTTCTTTTCTTCCTCTTAAAAGATAGTGTTTATTTTTGTTGTTTTAAATGTAGTCCAAACTCTGTTTTAGTACTATGCTGAGTGATGACAGGGTTAAATTTGATTAAAATTTTCTTATAGCTGTGATGTAATGAAAAATATTAATTCCTTGGAATCATCAGTCTGTAACAAGTATGAACTAGTCCACAACACTTATGGTTCAAATATCTCACCAGGACATTATTTCTCCAAATTAAATTAAATTCTACTCAAAACACCTTGCATCACGCTGGATGGAAATCTAGCTTTACCTCTTGGAGGTCCCTTATTGCATGCTCTAAGAATTCCAGTGCCATATGCATTCCTAAAGGAGGTATGGTATCTCCCAGACAACAGTGATCCAGCTGCCATGGAGCCTCAGCACCCAGTGCCCTGTCTGAACCCGGTCCTCCTCCACTAGGCCTGCTGGTGTCTGTGGCCCTCACGCCACACACCTCCTCCCTAGGCCTGCTGGTGTCTGTGGCCCTCACGCCACACTGACCTCAGCTCCTGGCATACGTCAGCACTATCTTTCAGATGAGGGCCACACAACTGCCTAAACCACTCTTTAGTGCGGTCGTCAGGCCACACTGTTCCTAATCAGCTCACTCCAGCTATAGAGTTTAGCGCAAAGCCCTTCAAGAGCTTAGTCTTTTCGTTCACGCACACAAGTTTTAAAGAGCTTAAAGTAAACCCATGTGTGGCATGTGGACCCTACTGACAGTCTTAGCTGTGGCTGTATCTAACATTCATTCATCATTCGGCAACATTCAAAAAGTACTCGCTGAGTGTCTACAATGTGCCCACTGTCTAAGGCCTGGACACGCAGCAGTAAACATGACCAAAATCAAGACATTAAAATAGAATTTCATCTTGAATAAGTTTTTTTTTTCCCTAGGTAAAGACAAGTTAAATCCTCTCTATATCAGTTTTTACCTCCCAACTGTACCCTCCAACACAGATATATGAACAGTTACTGGGAAATGAATTGTACACATTTATACATGAGAAATCAATGTTTATTCAGAATTCCGATCAACATTAACTGTCCACTTCTGAATGTTTATATTTCAGAATTTTCCTTCCCTCAGAATTCTCTCTTCCTCCATCTCCATAGACTGTCTCCAAAAATGCAACACCCATACTTCTAAGAGTAACACACCATCCATACTTCTAACTCATTCTTTCACGTTTCTTGAAGACTTTATTCTCTTTTATCTCTCTACCTCTTCTCTTCCTCTTCTCTTCTCCCTCCCTCCCTCTCTCCAGTCCTCCCGGTCTTTCAAATTCAGTCTTCTTACCTGCGAACAATCCCACAACCTCAGCCTTGCATCCTCTTCAAGCTTCCATCTCAACTCTATCCATCCTTTCAGTATTAAATTTAAACTTTCTGTCTGAGAAATCTCAGCTTTTCCTAGTCCCTATAAAAAGACTTTAAATTCCAACTTTTAAACTTTCACATAAGCTCTTAGAAGTATGTTTTCCAAAGTGTGTTCTATGCAAAGTTATGCCACATTTTGGCCAAACTAAACATGGTTTGTGAACTATGTTTAGGAAATAATATTTGTATGGATACAATATAAACTTTCTTAAATGTTCAAAATACTTAAAGCAAAAACAAGTACTAAGAAGGCCTAAACACAGACTTAACTTTAATCCATCATTTTTCAAATCTATAATGACCACAAAGCAATTTTCCCCTATTGGTATCTACTTACGTCCTACAGAACTAGACTCATATTGTCAACTACCCAGACACTTCCATGTAGCTACCCCACAGTATCTAACAAACTCTTTTAACTACAGTAGGTAATAATCCTTGTTTTCTAAATTTGTTTTAATGTTTATTATTTTGAGAGAGAGAAAGGGGGGGAGGGGCAAAGAGAGGGGGAGACACAGAATCTCAAGCTGGCTCCAGGCTCCGAGTTGTCAGCACAGAGCTTGACATGGGGCTCAAATCCACAGACGGTGAAATCATGACCTGAGCTGAAGTCGGACATTTAATCAACTGAGCCACGCAGGAGCCCCAATAATCCTTGTTAAATAAAGCCCCAATCCTACATGTGGACCTCAAGACACTCTCAACTAACTGCTGGGTATCTCCATACAGATGTCCTACCAGTCCCTCAAACATGTCTCAAACCAAAACAAAATGCTATACCTCCCAACCTACCCTCTTTCTCTATTCCCTGACTCTACATCCATATAGTGGAGATGAGTTGAGTACTGCTCTCTTATAAATGACTTATAATATTATTTTTTTATCTACAATTGCATCAAAACTGCAGTATATTTTGGTCTCCTTAAGAAGGGGTGTTAATGCTTTATCTATCTTTGCATCCCCCTCTGTACCGAGCCTAGTCCCATTCCAAATCATTAATTAAAACTTTTTTTTAATTTTAAAAAAGAAACTGTGTTACAGAAAATTATAAACAACTGTTTTGAGGTCGTATGGCCTAGGTCACATCCACGCTCTGTCCCTACCATCTGTGGTAGGTTGGCAAGTGGCTTAGTGTCTCTAAAACTCAGCTATATCTCTAAACCTCAGATTTCTCATGAAAATGTGGGTTTAAATCATCTACCTCAAAGGGCAGTCATGAGGTTTAGAAGAAATAAGATATGTGACACTCTTATCACGCTGCTTAATGTTTACTAACCAGCCATAACTCACTCAATTCATATTAACAAAACCAGTTTCCACAAGCACTGTCAAGAAGTAGGACTCTAGGAAAAAATAATTTTTAGCAACTTGCTCCAGCAATGCTTGTCTTAGAAGAAGCCAACCACAATGTAGGATATCTACCACATAAGACTACCATACCTTGAGGAAGTCCAAGCTAGCCACCTGGAGGACTTGCATAGAAAGAGATACTTGGACAACTGCCCATACATGTCATGTATAGACATGACATCACAACCTAGACATGGGACTGATTAAGCATCAGATGATTTCACCCTCAGCAACTCACTGGTTATAATTCTATGGTTGGCCCCAAGGAAGAAGAGTCCAGCTAAGCCCTTCAAACCCCAGAGCTATATGAAATCAACATAAATTAATTTCAGCTACTAAATGTTGGGGTAGTTGATTTATGCAGAAATAGATAACTTGAACATTTCTTTTTTGTAATTTAAGAAAAACTTTTTTGAGAGAGAGAGAGAGCAAGCAGGCAAGAGGGGCAGAAGGAGAAAGAGAATCCTAAGCAGGCTCCATGCCTAAGGCACGAGGCCTTATCTCACAACTGTGAGATCATGACCTGAGCTGAAATCAAGAGTCAGATGCTTAACCGAATGAGACACCCAGGCACCCCTGAACATTTCTGTTCAGGATCCTGACATTTTAATATACATTAATCTCCCAAATCAAACATAATGCATCACTTTAATTTTTATTACATAATTACTTAACATAATGAAGAACATATTATGAAATATCATAGGTTATATTTTAAATGAATTTTATGATGCAATATGTTAATCTAAAACAAAACACATAAAAAGTAAATACTAAATTATTTAAGTGTACAAGTGAATATACACTTAGAAAATGCAGGAAGAACAGTGGTCATCCTTAGGTAAATAAGTTTCAGGCAGTTTTGCTGTTTCTTTACACCTTCCATGTTTTCCATAGTCACTTCACTGAATATGTTATACTATAGTCACTCCTGACACTGTTTTTTCAAAAGCAAAATATGAAGAATTCGAACTCTGAAACTAAATCCCAAAACTAAAATTATGGATATAAGTCCTCAGAGCTTAATCAGAACCTAAGGATTACATTCTTAGAATTGTATGAATGTATTCTCAATCCATTATCAAAACTGGGAACTTGTAGATATATTTAGTACCCAACTGTTTGCATAAAATAAAAAAAGCAGAAATATTATTTAATCAAAATAAGAATACAAAAAAAATCTCTCATCATCTTTTACTTTTCCTAAACTGTTTTCTTCATCTTCCATTCCTCAATTTCTTCTTTCAGCTGCAATGCATTCCTCGAGGACAGAACACAGTCCTCCCCATACACATGTATCCTACATCCTTCTATGAAATTCCTCATACCTAAAACTTAGCTTTGAAGAAAATTCACAAGTGAAAAGGAAGCTTTTAATAGAATTCATTGTGTGCATCAACTACGCTATCTTTCATCTCTTAACTCTGCCTTAGGAGATCTGGTGTCATAAACTGAAATAAGACAGTTTTTTTCTAAATATGCAATGACTCCCTCAGACTTTCTTCTTTCATTAGTTTGCCTTTGATGAATGTGTGCAGGGAACAAAATACTTTGAAGTTATACCACCCACTCTGTCCTCACTTCTATCACAGTAAGTGTGACTTCATTCAATCATAAAATTTCAGCTAATCAACTGGCTTTAAAAAAAAAAAGAGAGAGATCTGTATCATTTTCCTCTGTATTTTATTATAATTCATGCAAGATAATTTTTCTGTTTATTTTTATTCCTCCAACTTTAACTCGACCTTATTTTAAATCCAGAATTTCACTTAAGTTTAACAACACCAACTGCGAGGGTTGAAGGTATCCGAAGGTTGGTAGACTAAGAGTGAAAATTTTATAAGAACTGGCTTACTTCAAGTCTCTTCTAACTTGGACTTGCTTTCCCATTATCAGATCACACTCCCACTCTAAATATCTCCCATTTCCCTAACTCCAGTTGCTTTCTATAACTTTAAATATTCACCTGGGGCTTAGGATAAACTAAAAGGATGGTAATAGGAAAAGTGACTAAAGGGTGCCTGGGTGGATGAGTCAATTAAGCATCCAACTCATGAGACCAAGCCCTGTATGGGCGCAGCACTGACAGTGTGGAGCCTGCTTAGGATTCTCTCTCCCAATCTCTTTGCCCCTCCCCTTCTTGTGAGCATGCATTCTCTCTCTCTCTCTCTCTCTCTCTCTCTCTCTCTTTCTTTCAAAATAAATAAATATTTTAAAAAGTGACTGAAAGGGCAGATAGTCACTTCTTTTTTCTTCATTTTAATTTTTCTTTTTATTTTTTTTTCAACGTTTTTTAATATTTATTTTTGGGACAGAGAGAGACAGAGCATGAACGGGGGAGGGGCAGAGAGAGAGGGAGACACAGAATCGGAAACAGGCTCCAGGCTCCGAGCCATCAGCCCAGAGCCTGACGCGGGGCTCGAACTCACGGACCGCGAGATCGTGACCTGGCTGAAGTCGGACGCTTAACCAACTGCGCCACCCAGGAGCCCCATTAATTTTTCTTTTTAAATAGGCTTCATGCCCAGGGTGAAGCCCACTAAGGGGCTGGAACACACAACCCTGAAATCAAGACCCGTGCTAAGATCAAGAGTCAGACGCCCCAAATGACTGAAACACCCAGGTGCCTCCACTTCCTTCTTCTTAAGTCAGAAGAAATAAGGCTTACTGATGTCACATTCATCTGGGTTTTCCTTCTCACTCACTAGATACCCTTCAGCCTCTTTGCTGGATCCTTGTCTTCTTCCTGACCTCTGCATGATAAACTATTCTAGTTCTCAGACCCAGACCTCTTCTCCACTAACTCTTACTGTGATCTCATCCACCTCACTGCTTTAAACATAATCTTCTAAATTTACATCCCCAGCCAAATTTCTTCCCTAAATTCCAGACTCACATATCCAACAGACTGTTTGACATATCCTGGTGTTGATCATTTTTTAACCTAATTCTCTTTCAGAATATGTAACACATGTACATAAATCCAAACTTAAGCCTATATAACAAGGTTTATTCATATAGTTCTCACTTCCATCCACCTATTCCTTTCCTCTCTTCTATAGACAACCATTTTTACTAGCCCTTGATTTATGTTGCCAATGTTTCTTTTGCAAAAATAACTCTATATGGACAAACTGAAATAAAGCAACTATATATCAAGTAATGATAATAACCACACAGACAAAAAAATTATTTCTAGTGCCTCTAGAACATAGTATTTTGACTACCTGACCGTAGTAAAATAAATACTAAGGACAAATGCAGCCTCAAAGAAAGCTTGTACTTCATCCAATATTCTTACTGTCAGTGACAATCAGTATTATTATGTTTAAATTATATTTTTATATTATAGATTATACATTTTGGAGCCACATTTTATATGTTGTGGAATATATCTTTGGAAAGTATACATGTTTACAGGATAAAAGAATAAGTAATTACATAAGACAAAAGACAAATGCCAATAAAACCAAAGAAATTGTGTAAAGTATCTGTAAGGTTAAACTTAAATTCGACATACCAATATTACTTCACAACTTTTTTTCTTTGTGAAATACGCATATCCTGACTCTATCAAAAAGGCTTAGAGTGGGGCGCCTGGGTGGTTCAGTCAGTTAAGAGCCTGACCGGCTCAGGTCATCATCTCGCGGTTCACAAGTTCATGCCCCACATCGGACTCTGTGGTGACAGCTCAGAGCCTGAAACCTGCTTCAGATTCTGTGTCTCCCTCTCTCTCTCTGCCCCTCCCCCATGTGCACTCTCTCTCAGAAATAATAAACATTAAAAAAAGGTAAAAAAAAAAAAAAGGCTTAGAAGTAATGACAACTCAGTAACAATGCATCACTGGTACTCAGATTTTTGTCTCTAAACACCATTCCCCAGTAAAACCAGGGTTTCTTATAGGAATAACTGATGTCTGGGGACAGAAATATGTGAAATGAACCTGAACATCTTGGAGTAAGGAAGTTATTAAAGATTAATGAGGTCACACCAATGGGACAGAGGAACTTGAAAGGGTTCCCATTTGCCAAAGATTAAAAGTTTTGTGAATCTAGAAGGTAACGATTGCAACTCTTTGAAACATACTCAATATATAAATCCTTATGTTCATAAGGATACTAAAATAAATTAATTGAATAAATAAGTAAATTTCACTGGTTACCACTGAAAGTAACTAGAGCATCAATGGCTTACTCTGAAATTAACATTTAAAAGGGAACAATTAAATATTTATCCTGTCTATCCTGGGTAAACTCCTTTTCAGGGTAACCAAATAGCCTAGCTCTTAAGGAAAAGTTCCTCTTTAAGATTCCAGCTAAGGTGGCAAGAAGAACTGAGTTAAAAAAGCACATGTTTGCAACTCCTAATAAAAAAAATTTTTTTAAATAATCATTTGTGGATGAAACAAGCACATAAAAACAATTCAAAATGAATCAAGGACTTGAACATAAGACCTGAAACCATAAAACTCCTAGTAGAAAATATAGGGGGTAGGGTCCTTGTCATCAGTCTTGGCAATGATTTCTTGAATTTGAAACCAAAAACAAAAGCAACAAAAGCAAAAACAAGCAAGAGAAACTACATCAAACTAAAAAACTTCTGCAACACCAAGGAAACCATCAACATAATGAAAAGGTAGCCTGCAGAAAGAGAGAAACTATTTGCATATTCTATACTGATAAGGAGTTAATATCCAAAATATATAAAGAGTCCCTACAACTCAATATCAAAAGACAAACAATCTGATTTAAAAATGGGCAGAGAGGGGCGCCTGGGTGGCGCAGTCGGTTAAGCGTCCGACTTCAGCCAGGTCACGATCTCGCGGTCCGGGAGTTCGAGCCCCGCGTCGGGCTCTGGGCTGATGGGTCAGAGCCTGGAGCCTGTTTCCGATTCTGTGTCTCCCTCTCTCTCTGCCCCTCCCCCGTTCATGCTCTGTCTCTCTCTGTCCCAAAAATAAATAAAAAACGTTGAAAAAAAATTTTTTTAAAGAAAAATAAAAATAAAAATGGGCAGAGAAACTGAATAGACATTTTGAAGAAGAATACATACCAATGGCTCAAAAGGTACAGGAAAAGGTATGCAACATGATTAGTCATCAGAAAAATGCAAATCAAAACCACAATAAAATATCACTTTCCTTCTATTAGAATGGCTGTAATCAAAAAGAGATAACTGTGCCAACAAAACCCTACCCAAGTTGTAGACTTAGGAGCAAAATAAATAGTTATTTTAAGCTATTAAGTTTGAGAGTCATTAGTTACAGCTGCAGCATACAGAATGTATGGCTCCTGTCAAATCACAGTGTACAAAATTAAATACCAAATTGTTAGAGGCTGTTATCCCCTCTGCATTCTCTTGCTTTCAACCTTTCTATGTTCTTTTGCCTAATGCATATTCCTTATAAATAACACGTAATTGACTTCTATCATTTTTGGTCTTCTCTGATAATCTCTGTGCTCTTACTTAAGAGTTTAATTTATATTCACTTATACTTTTACATTTAGATCTTTTTCTGCTATTTTATTTGTACTTTTTGCCCTGCTCTTACTCAGTTTTATTTTTTCTTCTTTTGTTTCCCTTCGCTGTGCTTGTGGATTGATGTGTTTGTTCTTTAAAAGATTTCATTTTTGTCCTGTAAGCTTAGAAAAGTTTAAAGTTAAATATCTTCACCTAATTATAGAACAATGTAAGTATCTTAGAATACTTAAAACCGGTCATCTGTCACACAAACCCCACTAACATGCTAATTTTATAACATAAGCTGTACCTTATTTTGCTTGACTCTTAATGTATAACATTAGAATTACAGGTTTTAATCGTTAATATTCTTTGTTTATCCAAACATTTACTCTCAACTTCAGTCAACATTCCTCCCATCTTAGACCCTTCTGGGCTCATTTCCTTCTTTCTGAAGTTCATGAGATAACAGGCAAATCCTCCTGAAATGTTACTGTTGTCTGTTAGAGACAAAACAGACTGGAAGGCAAAAAGCATATAAAGACAGTCACTATAAAATAACAAAATGTCAAATGTCACATGTCAAATCTCCTGCTACCAGGAGATAAGCTAAAACAGAGCTTCAAAATATGTAAAGAAAAAACTGCTACAACATCAAAGTGAGGGATTTTAATATTCTCTCTTTTTCTGTAGTTAATATATCAAGCACATAAAAATTAGGAAGGATATGGAGGGTCTGAACGACACAGTTATTAAGCTTAATCTATCTGATGGGCATACAGAATATAACCCAACAATCAGAGAAGACAATGTTGTTTTGAGGAAACAAGAAAGGTTTATAAAACCTGACAACAAATTCCAACATTGGATAGCATCTAGCATTTGTGTTCTGAATAAAGTAAAATTCATTTATGAATCAACAACACCAAAAAACAAAACTAAAGCAGCATCACTTGGAAATTTGTTTTTAAAGCCCTAGAAAAACTCATGGGTCAAAGCAGCAATTACTACAGAAACAGGAACCTGAATGATGTAAAACCTAATTGGAAGGTTGAGGGAGGACTTCCCTAAGGAAGTGCTTATATTAGAAAATAAAACAGCTGTAATATTAATGTGCTAAGGATCCCAAAGAAGTCTACAAAAGTAAGAAAGAAAAACAAATGTTAGGGGCTGAAGCCTGAGCTCTGGTAGCTTCAAGGTAAATTTAAACCCTCTTCAGAAGTCTACAGGAGACATAAGGAGCAAAGGAAGAAGGTATCCTTCATGTAGCCTCATCATCAAAAATCTGGATTCCATGTGTGACAATATTAGCTAATAGCAGCTAAAAGCTAGGCTATTCTAATTCCTCCACATGTGTTAACTTCTTTCATCCTCACAGCAACCATTAAAAACGTAAGAGAGGTACTATTATTATGCTCATTTTCTGATGAGGAACCTGACATACAGGCTAAATGTATTTGTCAAGATTAGACCTCAGATATCCAAAGCCAGGATACAAACCTAAGCTCTCAAGGTCTAGATCCCATGCTTTTAACTACATACCATGTTAATATTCTCTATTAAGAAAGGAATCTTGCTCATAGTCATGTAGAAAAGATCATTTTAAAAGTCACACTATCTATACTTCCTATCATAGAAACATGCTATTAAATGACAAGTGCACATCTTTATTCTCTTCTCTCTATAATCAAACCTAGCCTATTGGCAGCACCGCCTACTCACCAGCACAGTCTAGTGAACAGACCAGCCCTATACCTAATGCTTAATGATGTAATAAGAATGGTCATATTATGCACAATTTCACACTCACAGTGATCTTCCATTTGCAAGGTAATTAGGTGTCGGTGTAGATTTTATTTGTGGCTGACACAATCAATACTCTAGTAAGAGCAGAAGCAATGAAAGAAGGCAGTATGCAGCCCTAATTCTCTCCATGGTTACATTCATCTCCTGTGTTGAAAGATATGAGCTGGGGAGGGAGAGGGGAGGTGTTAGCTCCCCAAAAGAGTAGGGTTAAGAGTTCTATACATGGTGCCAGTGAAATCACTGCGATTTTAAAATATGAAAAATCACTATAAAATCTGAATTTTGAGCTCAGTAGCTACAATAAAATGTAAAAGGAGAAATCACCAACTCAGTGTGTGTTTCAAGTTCATGGCAGAGTGCTTCAGTAAACGTTGAATGAATGAGTGAATGAATGAACAACCCCCAATACAGTATCACTCATGAATATTAGGGAGAAATTTTAAAAAAAGATGAAGTGAGGCTCAGAGCCTGGAGCCTGTTTCCGATTCTGTGTCTCCCTCTCTCTCTGCCCCTCCCCCGTTCATGCTCTGTCTCTCTCTGTCCCAAAAATAAATAAACGTTGAAAAAAAAAATTTAAAAAAAAAAAAAAAAAGATGAAGTGAAATCCCCTAAGCTAAAACAGCTTCTGGAAATTCTATTAACTATATTATTTCAAGGTCTCAAATAGTAGGTATAGAACTGACTTATAAAAGCTAAGTCATTCTAGTCACCTAAAAACAGGAACAATTTCCTAAGTTTGCTGACTTTCTCCAAGAAATGTACTTAAATGCTATGTAAAACGGCCACTCAGGATCAAATTGCTTTGCAAGGGTATTTAAGGACTACCTCAAGTTATTTATAATTTTGGTAACAAATGTTCAAAAGAAGTGAAGTCCTCCTGGTTGAGGTTTAGAAATATTTTTATTAGTGTGAGGTTTTCAATGCCATCCTACCTGATGAAACAGATTTATTTATATTAGGAAATCTAAGATAAGGAGTTAATTCATTTTAAAATTAATAGAAACGTTTTTGTGAAACATCAAAAATATTAGATTATGATCATTGCTGTGATTATTAATGACTGGACAAGTTTTGGGCATTAAATTGAAGATCTGAGTTTGTTGCTGTTTTTAATTAATTTTGTTGACTATTATGAATTTTCATTTCATCCAAAAAGTAAAACAGTTAATAACTTACAACCACATGGTTATTAGGATTCCATGAATTAATTCATGTGAGCCTATGCTGCAATTCATAAGGTACTAATGCAAGTATAGTTTTTTTTCTTTTCAAAAACGTTTAAAATGTAGGGGTGCCTGGGTGGCTCAGTGGCTAAGTGTCCGACTTCGGCTCAGGTCATGATCTCGCAGTTGGTGAGTTCCAGCCCCGCATTCGGCTCTGCGCTGACGGCTCAGAGCCTGAAGCCTGCTTCGGATATTGTGTCTCCCTCTCTCTCTGCTCCTCCCCCACTCACACTCTGTCTCTCTCTCAAAAATAAATAAACATTAAAAAAATTTTAAGAAAAAAGCTTAAAATATTTTGCCTCCACCAAAATTAGACAAACTTAATCAAATTTATTTGTTTCGATTTGTTCATTTTATAAAGTACATCAGACCTTTCAGGAAACTAAAGATTCAGATAAACGTATAAATGCACACACACATACAAGAATTATTGATTATCTGACAAACTAACATTAGTGAATTGGACTTGTCTTTTATTTACTTAAAGCCCAATTCTCAATCAAGGGATTTATTGAATTACCTTCATTAATGAAATAACATTTTAAACTTTCATTAAACTGGCTTAGAAGAAAAAATATTTTTTTCTCATTTTGGTTGTTCAACCAGTATCATTTAGATGAGTTCCTACCGAAAACACAGAAGTCATCAGAGAATTGAATTCAGGGTGTATCAGACAATATCCAGTCACGTTTCTGACTTTAGTATATCCTAGACAGGTTAATCATAATGCCAACCTGGACCACACTTCTTTCATAGGAAAAACTACAGCCAGTCGTAAGGGAGAAGTCACTGGCTGCAAGTTGTTCCTTTACTTTGTTTTCTCACCATTTGGTCATGTCTTAAATGTCTTAGTTAAGTGGCAGGGGTCTATGCAAGGAGAGTTCCTAGTTACAAACCTTTAAGCCATACTTCACACATGTGCCCCATAATGTGACCCTGAGCTTAAAAGCATGTATAAAAAGAAAAGGGAAAAGTGTCTTCTGAATGCACACTGGCTATTTTATCCACTGTCCCAACTGACCCAATAATTCCACTCCTAGATTCAAGAGAACTGAAAATATACATTCACACAAACATTTATATATAAATGTCTGTCATACATACATAGTCAAAATAGAAACAACCCAATGTCCATCAACTGATGAAAGGATAAAGACATTATATTTATATATACATACAAAGGAATATTACTCAGCCATAACGGAGTGCCTGGGTGGCTCAGCTGGTTAAGCGTCCAACTTCGGCTCAGGTTGTGATCTCATTGTTCATGAGGTCAAGCCCCACGTCGGACTCTGAGCTAACAGCTCAGAGCGTGGAGCCTGCTTCAGATTCTCTGTCTCCCTCTCTCTCTGCCCCTCCCCCGCTTGTTCATTTTCTCTGTCTCTCTCCCTCCCTCCCTTCCTCTCTCTCTCCAAAATAAATAAATGAATAAACATTTAAAGAAAGAATGAAGTAGTGATACAAGCACGGTAAACTTTGAAAACATTAAGTGAAAGAAGGGAGACACAAAAGGCTACATACCGTAAGATTCCAGTTGTACGAAATGCCCAGAACAGGCACAACTGTAGAGACACAGACATTAGATTGTTTGCCAGGGACTTGGGGGTAGGAGAGGATGGGGAGTGAAAGCTACTAGATACAGAATTTCTTTTTGAGGTGATGAAAATGTTCTGGAAAGATGGTGGTGACAGCTGCACAACTCTGTAAATATATTAAATACCACTGAATTACCCACTTTAAAAGCTGGGGATTTTTTTGATGAGTGAATTATATCTCAATGTTTAAAAAAATCTAACCAACCCTGCATTTCCAGCCATCTCTTTCTCTCCTTTCAACCTATGTACTCAAATTGATCTAATGTGTATCTAGGACAAGACACCTGGATCACTCCTCCCTCTGCACCTCTGACCCAAGCTATTCCCTGGGCTCTTCTCTCTACTCTCCACTCCCTTCTCCCCACCACTCTGCAACATCCAGATCAAGTCCAACTTTTTCCACAACATTTCCCATCCCTAGCCGACTAGTCTGCCAGAGGACAGATGAGCCTTCTTTATTTCATCTGTGCTCACCAACAGTGCTGAATTTAGTTGAATATTATACAAATGACTCTAATTATAGCTATAGATAGGGCTTTCTCTCTATAACACAGGTTGGAGATATTAAAGATAATGTAATTCTTTCATATACATTCTTAAAATTATATTGATCATTTGCCAGGCTTATATCTAAAACATTTCTATTATGACTCCTTTCAATGAAATGTTATTTGAAAAATGAAACATGTATTACTTTATTTCCCAATATTTCCATAAGTACAACTCTGCAAAAACAGCACTGCATAAAAAGATGAGCTAAACTGAATTACTGCCCTATGACATGGATTAAAGGATAATATCCTTCCAATTATCCTAAAAAAGGATTACCAAAACACAGAGTGGTTCCTTCTGAAGAATATGAGTTTACACAGGAAGTATATTAATATTACCTAATTATCAGAATTCATGACTAAAGAAGCTAACAAAATCTTACCTTCGGTTAGCACACAAATACAAACCCCTGAATTATTTCCACAATATACTTCAGAGCACTTGATCACGTGTTACAATACTAAAAAAAAAAAATCTTTTCTTTTACACCTATTCCCCACAGAACTCTTTCTTGCAGAGAGACAGCAAAGTCAATATTAACAATTAAGAACTGATTCTTCTTCCTGAAGCCAAGAGCACACTGTATACACCGTATGTTAGGTAACTTGACAATAAATTATATTTTTTTAAAAAGAATTGCTTCTTCTATTAATTTTGAGTCATCTCCCTTAATTCCCACTATATAATATGGATACCCTCTGTTCACCAGGCCTACTGCATGCAGAAATAAACTATTAGGAGTGCCACACAATGCCTTTTTTTGAAGTTGTATTTTGAAGCCATTCCATTTGAAGCTATTCTGTATCTTTCAACCTGTGCCACGTTTCAATAATGACTATTTAATAATTACAATCATCCCCTTATTAGCTTGGCATTTCATTTTCCTTGCCTTATGGCACCCCACAGTTGAAGGCAAGGAAAACTCTGTTGATTAGTTACTTACGACCAGCAACAATAACTATGCTGGAGAGAAGGCTACTTGGAGAGGATTACATAAGAGCTGGAGCTCAAATGCCTCAGACAGAGAGAGCAGCAAATTATAAACCCAAGTACTTCATTGCATGTAACCAAATTGGCTAGTTGAAATGCTAATTGCCTTTCAGCAAAACTAAAGACAGACAGGGGACCTTGTGCTTCAGAGAATGAAATGCATTTTTACTCCACTTCTGCACTATTGTCTTGCTGAGAATCATTTGAAATCTATTCATAAAGGTAGTTCTTTCCCTAACCTTTAAAATGTGGGAAATTTATTTAGCCCCTACCAGCATCCCCAATGTGCTGATGTGCCAAGATGAGAACAGATGGCTGGATTTAAGCCATGTTAAGCCCCTAATAAAGTAAGGCATGAAAGAGTTCGATGTTCAAATATATAGCACAAATCAAGAAAATGTGCCCAGGGAAAAGGAATTTTGAATAACAAATAAACATATAAATTAAAGTCATCAAATAATATAATCTTTAAAACGTGAGTATTCTTAATGTAATTATACTCAAATGCATATAAAAATAGCTATCATAGCAAAACTCAAAGAGACCCCCAGTCTCCCTTTATACCTAATAATTTTGTATTAGTTCAAAACTCATTTATGGAGAATTATTCCAACAGTCAGTTTTCCCCCTTTATATGAAAAAGAGTCTATTCGAGTTTTTCAGAATGCTGAATAAATGAATGAGAAATGTCCTATCAGCATCCTGCCCTCATTCTGAGGTATAGCCAGCCTTACGCCTGACTGCATCAGAAAGGGCCCCATGACCACCTGCCCAGCAGCTGGGGGAGGGACTTGGTCTGGTACATTTTAAAGTGTATAATGTGTCACAGTGGAATCAGAAAACATAGCTTTTGTATTACCCCAGCCTCCTGTGTCCCAGCTCCACCCTTCTCCTCCTCTACCACACCTCTATCAGGGCAACAGAGCTCGGTTGCTGTGGCCTCTTGTGTGGCCTGACATCCTGACACATTGGGGAACCCTCCATACATGCAAAGATGCCTCCTGTCCTCCGAGTCCTGCTTTGTGAAGGGAGAAAAACAGGCATGCATGCATGGAGAAAACAACTTTCTGTACTACTTCATTCTGAATGAGACACTCTTTTTATCACTTCTCAATAAGTATCTTTACTTAAAGTCTGAGCTGCCCGGGGGTGGTAGAGTACTAGGACTAAGTAGAGCTTTAAATCGTAAACAGTTCCAATAAATAATTCAACAGGAGTTATGGGGGAAAAAAACAGCTTTCTGGCTGGATGTTCACCAAAATCCTCGGACGGTGGAGTTCTGGGTGATTTTTCTTTTTTTCTGTACTGTTTGAATCTCCCACATGATTCTCTATTATCTTTACAATCAGAAAAAAGACATTATTTCCAAGTCAAAGAGAGAGAGAGAGAGATGTACACTCAACTGCATGTAATACTATGCTGTTTGACTTTTCCCACAAAATCAAGGAAATGCCCATCCAAACCTCTCTGTGGTAACACACCACATTTTATGATCAAATTAAGCAATTATCATCTAAGGAGTTCAATATGCTTTAAAAGCATCTGTAAATTATCTGGTTGCCCTCTATGTGAAGTAAAAGTAATAACAGCACACTGCCTGTACTGCACAGATTTCTGGATGTGGTGTATAAGACAATGAGCTATCACAGGTAAATAGGTAACAAAGCCTATAAGAAATTCAATATATTAACCACTTGGCTACACTCTAAGAGATACTAGAAAAATATATAATATAGTCACTGGCCTCGAAGATTTACTACCCTAATTGGGCAAACTTGAAATTTTCAGTAGGACAGAAATATTAAACCAGTGGAACAGACACAGACACACACACACACACACACACACACACACACACACACACAAAGCATGAGGCAGTATTTGGTTGCCTGTCAATAAATCAAACACATAATGACTAAGTTATGTACTTATTTATCATGCTTCTCACTTATCAGTTTATGGGAATATCCAGGTGTCTAAAGTCATAAATGGGAAAAGAGAAGATGTGACTTTAAGTCTCTCAACTTTTCTCCGTTTCAATTTCCCCAAACATAAAATAAAGGGGTTGATCCAGTTTGGCTCCAAATTTCCTCCCAGTGCTTAAGGATTGCAATGGTGTATTCACAGCCTATGACTACCTTACCATTAAAGGACCATACACCTAATCTAAGGACAATGTATTTTCTTTGCGGGTCCTCCCAGGTCACAGATCTTTCTGCCTCAGTTCTTTCATCTGCAAATCAGGATAATAAAATTTGATGATTAAATAACAAAGCTTCTCTTTTTAAAGGCCTAGAATTCCTGTCATGGAATGCACTTTCAATAAATATAGCATGCTATTATCATTCATTGTGGGTACATGAACACAAGAGTTTAGCCACAGCTCATTCGGCTGTATATACTCTTTTTCTCTGGGTGTAACATGGTCAAGGGCACCTGCAAGTAGAAAGATCTCTTTAATACTTTAACACTTACCTTACCATATTATTTCTAATCATTATTTTCATTACCATGAAAGCATTTGTGTTCCAAATACAACTCATGTTATCATTTTCTGATGATAAGTGCAATTGGCATTCAATATTTGATATATATACATTATAAAACTATAATTGCTCTTATTAAAACACAATAAATGTTGACTGATGCATTATCTCCATTTCTGTAGATATCAAGATTCAGTGTTGTTCCATAATTTACCTTCACCACATTATGGACTTACATTTTAGTCAAAGATTATTTCTGAGCTGATGTTTATAGGTGGTTTCAGCTTTTAATCATCACATGCAGTATAGCAGAGATGCTTACAGCATTCAGGAAAGATCCTTCATCCAGCTCTAACTGGGGAACTTTGGCAAGAAGTTTAAACTTTCCATGGCTTAGTATCATTATCTGTACATTGGGATGATACTATTTAATTTATGGTGTTGTCCTGAGTGTTAAATCATCTATATAAAGGGCTTCTCAGAATTCATTACATTACATTACATTCAGTATGGGGTGGCTGCCATCATGATTCATCATGAAAATAACATGTTTATTTTTAGCATATGCATGTTGGCTACTTTTTTTTAAAGTTATAATGTTGAAAAAAAAAACTTATAATTTTAAGACCCATCATTTCAGCCTGAAATAACTCTTTTCAATCACCAGGTCTAATTCATTTATTTTGTAAATAAAGAAAAATCAGGCCCAGAAGGATGGATGAACGTCTAAAGTCACTGTAAATTAAAGGCAAGCCAAGACTCCTATCTAATTGCATATATTTAAAAGATTGTATTATATCACAGTTCAGAGTGTATTTGGCACTTCCTGTAGTAACTCACCAAAAAATTAACTGTTGGTGTTCATGTGTATCTTGACTAGAATATCTTTTTTTAGTGACTTTTTTTTTTTCGGTTCTATCTAGCTGTTTTGATAAATGACACACAAAGGGGAGGAAAAAGCACTTTAGTAATTTAAGGTAATAACTTCAGAAGGAATTTTCAAATAATGCTAAGGTATATTTTTTTGAGCTTTATCCTAATGGTTGGTAATTATGCCCTCTTAAGATGTGATATGAGTAATTTCTAAAAGAGTCTGCAGCCTACATATAAACACATTACACACATTTCCCAAGGTTGTGGATTTCATGAAATGTTAAAAGCTGGTTTAAAATAAGAGTTACATCGAGTAAGTTAATATTGCACCTTAAAATGAGTTTTTGCCCCTCATGAACACTAGCAAAATTTTTTAGTTTTAATTTTAAGAAAAAAAATCAATTTTAAAGTAGTTGAAGACATTAAAAAAGTCTAAGCTTTTTAAAAAATATATTATCCTACGGCTCCAGGATAATTCCAAACTCCCTGAAATCAACATATCTCACTGAAAGTTCTGGGACCTAGTGATTATTTTTTAACATAAGACTCCTTAGGTTTATTCCAACGTTCCCATCATTAATTACTGCCATTGATTATTAATTATCACGGCGCGCCGTTCTCGGTCTGTTACTTTCAAAGCGGTTTTTTTAAAATTAAAGCTAGGGGTTCGGGTTTCAAACAGGCAGAAAGAGGGAAACTTTTCCATTTGCCCATCCACATCTCACCTTCTTTGAGATCAAACAGTTTGGGAAGGGGCGGCTCGTAGGTACGCCAGGTTCCCTGCACCGCCGCAGCCCGGGCAGAGCGGACGCCGAGGCTCTGCGGGATTAGCCGCAGCGCGCGGCGCCGGGTGCGCGCCCTGCCTCTCGCGCCCACGCCTCCACCTCCGGCAACAGGTGCGGGAGCAGCGACCCAGCGTGTCGCGCGTGCCGCGGCGTTCCCTTCCAGCAGTGGGATGTTCGCAGCACCATCCCCCAACCACAGCCTACCTAGCCCTGGGGACACCGACATCCGCGCGCGCCCTGCGGTCGCCGCCGGTCCCTTTCGCACACCGTCGTTCTGCCTCTCGCTCGCGTCCCCAGGCTTCGCCGGGGCTGCTAGTTCTCACTCCCGCTGTGGGGTCAGGACGGTGGCTCCATTCTCCTCCCCCCTTTCTCCTCCCCCTCCATCCTCGGTCTGCTCCAATAGGACTCGCGGCTCCCCGGGCTGCGCTCACCTGACCAGCGGAGCGGGGGTGGCTGCCCAAGGCAGCGCGCCCTCATCTGCTCAGCGGGCAGTCAGGTCCGGGCTCCGGCGTCGAGAACACCCTGCCTTGGCCATCCCTAATGGTCTGTTCCAGCAGTGAGGCGCCTAAGCTGACCTCCCTGCGCGCCGGAACCCAGGAGTCGGCTGGTGCAGCACAGCGGAGTGCACTGTTCGCGCCTTCTAGTTGTACCCCTAGACTAAACTTTCTAGTTTGTCCCCTTAGGCACAAGGACTCCCTCCACCCCCAGACTGGCGGGCACTCCGCCCTGGGTACTCCACTGTAAGCCATTCCCGGTTTTCTTTCCGGGGAGAAAACCCATTTACTACTGATTCCTGTTCCTTTCCTGACGATATTTATTTAAACTTTGACTGAAGTACCCCCTGAGATGTTCAAATGAGAATTTGAGCATTAATTGATGAAACATTAAAAATAAGCACTCTACACTTACATGTACTTATAAACAGAGACTAAGGTCAACATCTAGGTAAATTAGTTGCCTCATTTATAAACGAGGGTTAATTCCTACCTCATACAGTTGTTAGAGGGATTCCATGAATGAGATCGTGTGTGAATTGCAACGCTACATCTCACGCGTGGTAAACCCCAACAGAGGTTGGCAATTACTCCCAGCGTTTAAAAGTAAAGCTCCCAAGGTCAGACCATACCATCAGCACGTGCAAACGCCCATCTGCACCAGAGATTTTAAAAGTACGTGCAGCATTCTTAGAAGTTTCAAATCAGGGAGGAGGTTAAAGATTAGCAATTAGCAGTCCAACACCACCTCGCCGCTGATCTTATGGACGAAAGAAATTAAAATACACGCTGACTGAATAGCTTAAAGGCGGAAAGAGAACTAGGTCTTACATCTCCTAATTCCAAATACAGGGCATATGGATACCCTTTGTAACGAATCTCAATAGGAATAGTTACTTTGAGTTGCAAACTGCTATCCAGCAGTACTGATTTAGAATTGTTATGGCTTGTTGCTGAACATCTCATCTCACAGCTGCAACAGTCAACAAACAGCTGGGCACTAAAGCAAAGATTATTCAGGCAAAAGGGTTCTGACACAGAAACTGTGTAGGAACGCAAATACTGCACTTGAAAGCGTAAGAACAGGTAGTGAGAAGAGTGACCTAAATGATCAAGGTGATTGAATAGCTTTCCTATGATGCTCAACTACAAAGGTGGATCTGGGTCTAGAAACTGTAAATCCATGGGGTATAGTGAAAGAGCCGACACTGATCTTCTTACTATAACCTACGGTAAGGAAACTGAAACATGGAGACAATTTATAGTCAAAACAGTGAATCAATTATCCATGCAGTGATAATGTGAAACAGAAAAGTGTAATATTAGAAAAATGTTCTCTTAACATTGTTTTAAACGTGTGTTCACTATTAATATGCCCCATGAATTTACAGCTTGTAGATTATTCAATATTCTGTATTCAACCCACAGTTTTATCATTTTAGTCATGTGCTTAAAAGCTTTATTTGTGACTAAATGTTACTTTAGTTTATTAAGACCCTCATAAAGTCAGTGTCTATCAAACTACTCTGGCTTAATCATTGTTTCACCCGGTCCCATGATTAAACACATTCTCCACAACTGGACTTATTCAACATGCATTTTCACTCTGCATAGGATACCACCTTAGGCACTGTGATGGATTGAAATGAAAACTTACACCCACTCTCTTTCTCAAAGCTACCTCAGGGAACTAAGTAATTCATTAACAATTATTACTGAGTGTTTAGGAAGCAGAAGACACTGGAAGACACTGTGGGAAAAACAATAATCCCTAAAACACAACCCTAAGTTCACTGAACTTGCACTCTCTAGGGTGAAAGTTTAATGAACCCAAATAGAAGATGCCAGGCAAAAAATGAGCATCCCAGAAAGTGCTAGAGATGTTCCAAGAGGAAGAGATTATACAGAATGGTGAAAGTTTCTCCAGAGAGCTGATGATCTTCGCCTTGAAAAATAAAACTCCAGGAAACAGAAGAAGTGGTTTTTTTAGCACCAGTATGTGACAAGGTGGTGTAGATGCTACCAAATGCTGAAAGTTTTCAATGGATGCTCAACATACTTCAATCCAAACTCCTCACAGGGACTAAAAGGCCCATATGATTCTGCCCCCACTTTCCTCTCTAGCCTCATCTTATACCATTCTCCCTCTTTTCGCTGTACTCCTATAATACTGACCTTCTTTCTGTGGCTCAAACACATCAAAATCATTCCTGCTTCAGAACTTAGGCACAACTTTCCCCTCTGCCTGGTACACGTTGACGGAGATCTTCATATCACGGCCATCTCTATCATATCCTTCATTTGAGGGGTAGCTCGACTGTCCCTTCCTCAGAGGCATCTTCCCTGACAACTTCCACAGGCACTCTTACCCATTATCTTGTTTTATTTTCTTTATATTATTTACCCTAAAAAATAGCTTATTTGCTTATTTAGGTGTTTTTGTCCACCCACAAGAACAAAAGCTCCATGAGGGGTTCTATGTCTCTCTCATTCACTACTCTATACCTAGTAGCTAGAATAGGCTCTAGAACAAACTGGTAGAAATTCAATACATCTGGAAGAGAAGAAGGGAGGGTAGGCAGGCAGGACTATACAATAGAATAGGGTTCTGCGAAGAACCTGGAAGGCTGTCATATAAAAATGATTGCCAAAGCCTGGGGTGCCTGGGTGGTTGGTTAAGCGTCTGACTTTGGCTCAGATCATGATCTCGCAGTTTGTGGGTTCGAGCTCCGTGTTGGGCTCTGTGCTGACAGTTCAGGGCCTGGAGCCCGTTTTGGATTCTGTGTCTCCATCTCTCTCTGCCCCTCCCATGCTCATGCTCGCGCGCTCTCTCTCTCTCTCTCCCTCAAAAAATAAACACTAAAAAATTAAAAAAAAAATATTGCCAAAGCCTACGTCCCTGTACTTCACAATTTAATGTAAAAAAAAAAAAAAAAAGACTAATCCTATATTAAAATACAGATACAACTGAATCAGATGGAAACATCTTCCATCATTTACAGCATTGAGAGATTTTGTGCTTCAAGTCATACTTTGTTAAGGAAAACAGAAAGGAAGTAGATTACTGGGCATGTGGACGTGGGAGGTGGCAGGTGTTGCTGAGGTGTTGAAAGTTGAAAGTTCTGAAGACAAAGGTGGCCTAATTCCTAATTCTGCTTCAGTGCAGAACTGATGGAGTGTATTTTTCCCTGTAGTAATCTCCATCAAATCAATTTTCAGTAACTAAATTTCACGGAGTAAAAAGTAATTAGTTTCCTTAAACTCTATAAGGAAAGAACTGATGTCACACAGTTCTTCCTTCTTCAAGTTAGTTAGCCCTGCATACTCAGTAAGCCTTACAAATCTCCAAAGATTTTTGCAGTTCCTTGAAAAAGCTATTTCTCATATTTGACATTCTGAGTTCAGATATCTAAGTTTAGGCACACATAAGGGAATTTTATCAAAGGAACAAAACCAAGTTTAGGCAGTCTCCAGTTTGCTAAATTCCAAAGAAGTAGACGTAAAATGTTATCTCAAGAGTGCCCAAATCTGTCTGCCAGAGGCTTCTTCTGTTTGGGCTCCAGATCTCAGACAGGGAACAAATTAAGACTTGTCAAGAGTTTGCCAGACTTGGGCCCCTTTTTCTCTCCACAGTCCCATCAGACCTGCCTAGGCTGCTAGTGCCCCATCTCTCCTCCCTTGCACACCAACATGTAGCAAAGTTCTCAGTAACAGGTAGTGTTTATTAACTTAGCACTCCATAATGGAAAAACAGAGCTTAAATCCAAGTTCTCAAAGATCCTGGGTACATAGTAGTTGGATGAATGATGTGACTAGACAGGTAAGTGAGGAGGAAGCCCCACTGTCAGACCCAGAATTAAAATTTGTGAGTGACGGTGATGACAGCACAGGGCCTGCTTGGGATTCTCTCTCTCTCTCTCTCTCTCTCTCTCTCTCTCTCTCTCCTCTCCTCTCCCTGACTCACACTCTTCCTCTCTCTCAAGATAAATAAATAAGCTTTTAAAGAAAATTTAAAACAATGAGCCAAAGAGAATAATTCCTGCCACAAGGGAATTCGAGAATCCATTTAATAACTGAGCATACTTGAAGCTGTTATTCTATTTCTAGGTCAGAAAAAAAAAACAAACATTCTTGGGCCTTTTGGAAATAAAAAGCCTCAGAAAGTCTGAGTGATTCCTTGTGAACAGTGTCTCACACAGGGCTACCCTTTAGTGTTACTACCTATTTGAACACTACTACAAACTGATTTTCATTTAACTGATCTCTTGCTTGCTAATACATAAAGGCGCACAGCCTCTGAGCTGACAGACCTTGTTTTTCCTCTTTTTCAGATTCTGCCATAACCCTACTCGTTACAGTGCATATTTGAAATAAATGCCTATTTAACCAGAAGCATTATTAGCCACACAGAATATGAATATGGACAAAATGCAGAAACTTTCTTAGCTGAATGTGCTGTCCTATTCCACAAGGACATGTTGTATGTATTCTAGCCCTGATTCTTTGCAAGAAATCTGGAATGTTCCATGTCCTAAGTCTTCATTTTTATAATGTGCTGTTTCTTTTTTCTCTGCCTAGCTTACGATCAATATTTTAATCTGAAATTCACAACATCTGTATATTAAGATTCTGGCTAAAGCTCTTGCATGCTCTAATCCAAAATCTTTACCCTTAACAGTCTTGCCTAGAGTTTCTCATTCTCACCGTCTTTGAAAACAACAACAAAAAGGAAAGAAAAGAAAAAAAGAAACAAAAAGAAGCAGCTAACAACTATTATCAACATATGTACTAACTGGGGCTTCTGGCTTACTTGCTGTGAACATCTTACAATTTTATAAATCAACGTACTGATTGGGCCATCTCTCCTAGAACTGGTGAGTTAGTGCAAGCCAGGACCAAAGAGATAAGTACCTGACTTTTTTTTTTTTAGTTTATTTATTTATTTTGAGAGAGAGAGAGAGAGAGAGAGAGAGAGAGAGAGAGAGAGAGAGAGAACATGAGCAGGGGAGGAGCAGAGAGAGAGACAGAGAGAGAGGGAGAGAGAATCCTAAGCAGGTTCTGTGCTGTCAGCCCAGAGCCCAACATGGGGCTCAGTCTCACAAGCTTCAAGATCATGACCTGAGCTGAAACCAAGAGTCGGACACAACCGACTGAGCCACCCAGGAGCCCCAGTACCTGACTTCTACAGAAAGCTGCTAAACACCGACACCAGATTCTGCCACCAGGGCTTTTTGAGAGGTAAAATTACAATATAGCACAATCACCTACCTCCATCCTCACCCCAGAGGGAAAGAAAAATCAGCCATGAGACAAGGGAGGGTCTGGCTTTTCTCTCTGCTCCTCTCTGGAGAGGGAGGCCTGGTAACTTATCCTGCTGTTGACTACTGGTTCAGGTCAATAGGTTCCTTGGTCTGCCCTGACCCTACCACTAAGAAGAAGGAGAACTGGGAAAGAAAGATGCTAGGCAAGAGAGAAAGAGTGCAGGTTAGCAGACTCACTCTCACCTTTGTATGAGAATGTATAGATCTCCTACAGATTGTGATACCATAAAAGCTGCAGTCTAGCATAATATTGCTAATGCTTGACCTTAGAGAATAGCCGATGCAGTGAGATGATTCCAGAAGCAAGAAGTAGTGTACTTCCAGGTAGTAGCTGAAAAAGGTGGTTAAGAAAGAACCCACTTCAAGGAATCATGCAAAGGGGAGGGCTCACAGAATGCACTGAACTTACTCATGTGCCTTTGAGAAAGTTAGCATGCCAGGCACACAGGGGATAGCTCATCTGCATTATCCAGAGATCAGTTACAACCATAAAAAAGGGCACCGTGCCCATAAGCAGTCAAAGAGATAATTGTCCTTCTATTCTCCCTCTCAACTCTCAGTATTAGAAGAGTTAAGCCCTGAAAGATGGCCAATTCCTAACCACTAAACAACCAGTGAGACCCCAAAGAGTTAAACCTTGAAATGGAGGAGGTAAGAGAGGTATTCTAAAATTAGAATCACCACAGACAGACACACACACACACACACACACACACACACACACACACACACAAACACGCATGTGCACGCTGCACACGTCAACAACTAACCATGCCTCCACCCCATTTCAGGTAATGAGCAGGAGAAAGCTTTGGATATGATTTGAGATTGCCATACATTGAAGTTGTGGAATCACCCCCAAGACGGTGGAAAAGAATTACTTACTTGACTTGGAACAGATGGGGAAGAGACTGGAGACAATAATATTTTCATGTCCATGTTTTAAGCTCATGTTTGAACCACACTGAATTAAACCCCCCAATCAACTAGTTAGATAGGCATTTTGAAAGCATGTACTATGGGTTTCATTTTGCCAAGCTTTGCAAAGGGCAAAACTCTTAGCAATTAAACCATAAATGTGGGATGTTTCCTTGGAAAATCACTAAGCCCGATAAAATAGTAAAAGACCTGAGTATTATCATAAATAAACCAGTTTAAATTTGTTTAACTCGCTGTTTTATTTGATTACAGAACTTTTTTTTTCTCTATGATTTCCATTGATAACCTTCAAAATACACTTTTGTTCCAAGAAGGATGAAAGCCTGGCTATGGGTCTAAAATCAAAGTCAGAAAAACGCAGTTTTTGGGCAGTTAGTGGAAAGAGACTTTTCTTTTGGGTTTGGGATCCTTACAGGTTGGAGCCATTCTTTCCAGGGCTGCAGGAGTTGTGCAACTCGTGGAATGCCTCTAGAGTTGTTCCCACCAATGAGGACCCCAAGAAAAAAACAGACTTTATGATGGGGTTGAAAAGCTGGGGGAGGCTTGGAAAAGTCCATCTAGAAGTCCTTCTAGATGACAAACATTTTATATCAGAAAAGAGCTTAACATTGGAAGCCTAGAAGAACTGGAAGGTTTTAATCCCATGGCTCCTGACCTGAGAGGCATTTTTCACATCTTCCTATCCATGCAAGACTTCCAGTATCCAACTTCTGCAGTTTGAAAACTGATACTAAAGCCCCAGGAAAACGGACATATTTACAGTTGTTTGCGGGAGGAGCCAGGACAAAGGAGAATGGGCTCACACACAGAAAGGACTGGCACACAGCCCCAGCAGGAGGTGATTTCACATCCTCGGAAGGAAAGAGGAGTGTGTCAAGCCCTGGTTGATTCTGGTTTGGCAAGTTGGGGCCGCTGACCACTGGGGTCCAAAAAACTATACAATAAGCCAACTGGAACAGGCTGAACAGCTCACGGGAGTCCTGGTCTCCATATTTTACTGTCTTGCCAAAGCCTTTGATTTTCCTGGACCTTTTCTAGACTACTTATGAGTTATCTATAGGTGAACAATTTGTTATAATGTGTCATGACCGTTTTGAAATCTCTAACTTCTGTGTCAGAGGCTTCTCGGTCCTTACATACATGAAGTGTAAAAAGAGTACTTCCTCCTCAACTTAAGACTGTGGTTTTGACAAGGTAGGGGTCAAGCCAGACTCTCACAGACAAGAGAAGTTGAGGTGACATTTTAGGATTTTAAACCAGATATATGATGACAACAAAACAAAACCCAATAACAACATGAAAACCTTTGTATCATTTGTTATTTGTGTGTGAAATTAATATTTTATTTTTTTAACATTTTTATTTTTTATTTTTGAGAGACAGAGACAAAGCACGAGTGGGGGAGGGGCAGAGAGAGAGTGAGACCCAGGATCCGAAGCAGGCTCCAGGTTCTGAGCTGTCAGCACAGAGCCCGACATGGGGCTCGAACTCGAGAACCTCAAGATCATGACCTAAGCTGAAGTTGGACGCTTAACCAACTGAGCCACCCAGGCACCCCTGAAATTAATATTTTAAATAAAAATGTTAATTTTGTACTTAGTTATGTCTCCCTTTTAGAAATCTCTATAATCTTGGCGTGCCTGAATGGCTCAGTCAGTTAAGCAACTGACTCTTGGTTTCTGCTCAGGTCATGATCTCATAGTTTCATGAGTTCAAGCCCTACATTGGACCCTGAACTGACAGTGTGGAGTCTGCTTGGGATTCCCTTCCCCCTTGCACTGTCTCTGTCTCTCTCAAAATAATAAATAAGAACTTAAAAAAAAACCTCTATAATCTCAATATTTAATTTTTCTAAAATTAGTAAGTAAAAAGCAAAGGATGAATTAAGTATAATTTTTATGTTCTGTTGTAAATCTTTTAAATCTTTATCTTCCTAAATTAAAAATGTTTTCCCTGAAGAAGTCTATTTACAAAACATATCTGAGATTTTGTAAAATCTGTAGCACATTTTCTATTTCTAAAGCCGTAGAAGACCAGAAATGAAAGCATTTTCCTATGATTGGGCCCAGATGATGCAAAGAGATACTACAGTGTAGGTAAATTGAGCAAACTTAGATAAATTTATTACTCTTTCATACTTCAGTTTCCTTGTCTATAAAATGGAAATTCTTATGATACCTACTAAATAGAATTGTGCACAGATTGAATGACATAGTAAATTCTGGTACATACTAAGATTTTAATAACTGGCTGAAAAACATTGAAATAAAATTAAAAAAAATTATTTCCCTTTAGCTGTATTATAGTACAGTTGAGAAGGTTTTTCTTCCAAGTTAACCATTCCAATAACAACAACACCACAGTGGTAATTATACATAAATTAATTTATAAATTTATAATTATATATTTTAAAGTTTTTTCCCATTAAATTTTTTTTTTAATTTTTTAAAATGTTTTTATTTATTTTTGAGACAGAGAGAGACAGAGCATGAGCAGGGGAGGGGCAGAGAGAGAAGGAGACACAGAATCTGAAGCAGGCTCCAAGCTCTGAGCTGTCAGCACAGAGCCCAACGCGGGGGGCAAATTCACCGACTGTGAGATCATGACCTGAGCTGAACTCAGGTGCTTAACCGACTGAGCCACCCAGGCGCCCCTCCCATTAAAATTTTTAAACCATTTCTCTTCATGCTATAATGTGGTTGTATCTGTCTTTAACATAACTAGATCTCTTTTATACTAGTAAGGAAACCCATACATATGTACTGTTAATAGCTCCATCAAATGAATATTAAGGTCAAGTAATAGCCAAGTGTACATATTGCTTTGTAACAAATAGTCCCATCTCTCTATAAATTGTAAACATATGCAATAATAGTATTTTATTACAGATATTGTGTCTTATTTTTATTATGGCCATATGCAATATTTTATTACATTATTTAGCAAAGAATATATTTAGTACAATTTTATGTCCAGTGGGAAATATTTTAATTCTTAACTTCCAAAGTTAAAAATATTTCTTTCTCAAGAAATCTGTTTATAAAACATTCACCAAAAATGCTACCCGAGACTTTTTTAGATTAGTAATAGTTTGTATTTCTTAACAAGAAATATTTGTCAGACAGTTTTTCTCCTATTTTAAAAAGAATTTCTCCATAAGTCAGCTATGAATGCATATGGAATCTTTAATCCTTTAAGAGCAGCTAATTAAATCTTTCTTTCCTTAGTTGCCTCTGGGATAGGCCCGCTGTGTGTGGTACTTCCCATGGTTGGTCATTTTGTTTTAATGGCAGGGGGAGGAAACCAGCAAAGCGCCGTAACCACACTGCATATCAAAATGTCACCATGGCAGCATTTGTCCACTTGTCAGAGTCCTTCTGAAATGACTCAGCCATTCATTTTGTTGAATCAATATTAAAGCTTTTGAGATTTATTACTTGAGGTTTGGGAGCAGGCGAGGCAAACAAATCCTTCATTCCTAACATTGAGTTCTAGTTGGGCCAAGATTATGATTTCTGTCTGCACATGAGGATAGATTGTAAGGTTTCCACTACTTGCATAATTATCTTGTAATAAGCTTGTATTTACATGTCTGACAGTACCGTGAAAGAAGAATTTAAAGTTTCCAAAAACATTCTGTGGGCTGCGGTAAACTTACCAAATGCTAAATTCAAATAGCTAATTCCCTGAGAGGTGTCAGGGAGGAGGGCAGAGAGGAGAGATGTAATGATTTTGATATAAAATCTTTAAATCTTTGATTTAAGATTCTTTAAATTCCATTTATATATATCCCACCTTGAAGCATAATTAATAAGAACCAGGATAAGCATGTTATCTATTAAATCTTTCTATTTAATAATGTCCATTGACTAATACTTTCTCCATTCATCAAATATAAAATTCTAAAATTGGCTTTTTCTACTTAAAAATACCAAGATTTCAGGATGCCTGGATGGCTCATTTGGTTAAGCATCCTGTTCGGCTCAGGTCATAATCTCAGGGTTTGTGAGTTCAAGCCCTGTGTGGGGCTCTGTGCTGACAGCTCAGAGCCGAGAGCCTAGAGACTAGAGCCTAGAGCCGAGAGCCTAGAGACTAGAGCCTAGAGCCTAGAGACTAGAGACTAGAGCCTAGAACCAAGAGCAGAGAGCCTGGAACCAGCTTCAGATTCTGTCTCCCTCTCTCTATGCCCCTCCCCCCACCCATGCGCTCTTTCTCTCTCTCTCTCTCTCTCTCTCTCTCTCTCTCTCTCTCTCTCTCAAAAATAAATAAACATTGAAAAAAATTGTAAATAAATGAAAATACTGAGATTTCTTCAAAGACAGTTTGATAATTACATAAGTTTAGTTTCTGGTGGTTTGGGTCACAAAATGAACCTGCTTTCTCAATCTAAGCACTCACTGGGTGTATTTTCAGTTATCACTGCACTAAATTCAGTGCAGAGCTTACTGATCCTGTCCAAAGATGAAACTGTGAGAACTTTTCATAAGTATAGATCTGTCCGATGAGTTCCTGAAGTGTCATTAAAGCTTCAGTGTCAAATCAGGCCAACCTAAAATGAGAGAGGGCAAGCTTCTCTTCAGTGTTTCTCCTTCAGATCTCTTCCCAGAGCAGAGGAGTCTTTCATTTAACATCCCATGATCTAAACCAGTCCTACTGGGAACTGCACAGGATGCTGCAATGCAATTATCCTCAATGGGTTGAGTCAACACCAGATAACATGATGAAGTCATCTGTGTGGGGTTATAGGATCTGCTCTCCCAGGACCCCCAAACTCTACCAAGGACTTGTGCAATCTGAGGTAATGTTTATTTTACCAATGGCTGCAAGCAAACAAAGCCACTGCAAACAAAGCTCCCACTGTCTATTTCCCACGTGGGTGAGAAAATCAAGCCCAGTGGGAAGAGAGGTTTGACTGATGGTATGTTTGGGCATCATGCAGGGCCTTGCAAACTTTATATATGTAGGGGTGCTTGGTCCACTTAATGCAGACATCTCTGCCATCAGCTTTAGACTTAAGTTCAGATTTTCTACCTTCCCAATGTCCAATAAGCTTTCTTAAACTATTTAATGCAACCATGGCAATTTCAAATCATACTGAAAGACATATAAGAGTACTGTCTGTAGTTTCTGACTAAGGTGATGAAAAAATTTTGGAAGGAGATAATGGCGATGGTTATACACCACTGTGAATGTAATAAGGGCTACTGAATTGTACACTTAAAATGGTTAAAATGGCAAATTTTATGTTCTACTTATTTTACCACAATTTTTAAAATTTTATTTTCTTATACATAAGAAGCTGAATGGCACATTTTAAATGAGTGAATTGGATGCTATGTGGTTTAAGGCTCAAGAAAGTAGCTAAAAAGAAAAAAGAGCACTCTGCAGAAAGCTTTAACGCTCTGTCTGTAGCTTATACGTAAGTCAGGTCATATCAGAAAACTTATACTGGAATTGTCTCACTTTTCAGAAAAGCAAACTCCTTTTTGAGTTTTTTCTTTGTAGGGTTCTGAGAAAGTAAAAAGGTTTTTAAGACCGTGCTTGAAAGAGTACCATGCAGACAAATACAGCTTTAGCATTCCATTAGAGCAATCCCACATGGAATACTCCCAAACAAAATGGAGTTCTCTAATACTTTTTAGTTTTTCTTTTCTTTATGCTTTTCTTTTTTTTTTTTCTTCAAAAAAGCAAGGAAGTGCATTGTGAGTATTTCCTACAAGAAATGCTGAGCTGGTTAATTTCTGATAATTATAAAATCACGGGTGGTCACTAGTTCAAAGAAAATCTTTCCCAAATAAAACCAATTATGAGCAGAGACTTTAACTGTGTTCCTTTATCCGCTGCCAAAATGCAGTATCAATAGAACAGAATGTGAAAGCTGCAGCTTTGATATGAAAGGTACTGAAAGTATTCATCTTTTGGTACTTGTTCTGCCACCATATGGAATGGAATAAAAGGAAAAAGAATTATGCAGCATCAACTCGAATTATGCAATTGGAGAAAAGGAAAAGCAAATCATAACCAGATGCATCTATGCATACATTTTATTATAAAAATTTTCTTTGATATCACCAGGCACCCAATGCACTCTACTGGTAGTGTAAAGTAATTGAAAATAATATAAAAGAAGAACTGGGACCAACATACATTATCATTCAAATGGAAAAGCATTTACAGCAGAGAAATACTATCAAAGATGTCTTTAAAACATTAATATTAGGCTGAACCACACGAAATTGATATTTTCTTATGTTAAAATGGTCAAACATGGGCAAAATGGTTGAATAACAGCAGTTTCGTGTGATTCAACCTAATACATAATTTTCCTCATAATTTCAAATAGTCTGTTCTCTTCATCATCATCACTCAGTAGAATAAAAGACATTTATTTAATTTTATTGTTTTTTGTGATTTATATAATTTTAAGTTATTTAATATTTTTAGCCACCTCATGTGGAATGAATCCATAAACACATGAGTCAATTAATGTCCCTTTTCTCCTCTCAATGAAGACATTTTTTGAAGTTAGATATACCAAGATTTCTCACTTGTCAGTGTGTTGGGGCCTATTCTCAGCCAGTCAGGAGGCACTTCAAGGGAAACCCTTCCTTATTTGAGATGATGATAGGAGGGGGATTTTCTTCCCCAGCCAACTCTGCTTCTATATCCCTATATCCCAAGCTAAATGTCAGGCATCCTTCCTTGGAGATCGGAGAGGGAGGTCTAGGACTGATGGACTAGAACTGAGTGAAGCTTGATACTAATGAAACTAGAAGCCAGAGGCAAATCCTACCTATGGATGATCATCCTATCTACAATCAGAAACACTGTATTTCCTGCAGGATCTAAAGAGAAAGTGTTGGAAAGAGAAGGTAAGTCAAAAAAAATTAGAAGCTAGTTCACCTTGGGACCAGTGTAGAAGGAAGAGGAGGAGAGAGGGAGGCAAGAAGAGACACAGAATGGGACTGAGTTGAAAGAGAAAAAGAATTAGGCCACTGAGGGATGCCCATATCATCCCTAACTGAAATATACAGCACTCCAAGTGGGATGAAGAAATGGACAGGCACTCTACGCCAGAGCACAGCACCCAGAGTAGAATCAATATCCAAACAAATTGTGGGGCACCTGGGTGGCTCAGTCTGTTAAACGGCTGACTTTGGCTCATGTCATAATCTCAGTTTGTGAGTTCAAGCCCCACGTCAGACTCTGTGCTGACAGCTCAGAGCCTGGAGCCTGCTTCAGATTCTGTGTCTCCTTGTCTCCCTCTCGCTTTTCCCCTTCCCCGCTTGCACTCTGTTTCTCTTTCTCTCTCTCTCTCAAAAATAAATAAACACTAAAAATTTTTTTTAAAAAGAAATTATTTTAAAAAATATATCCACAGGCACCTGTGTGGCTCAGTTGGTTAAGGGTCCAGCTTCTGCTCAGGTCGTGATCTCACAGTTTGAGTTCTGGCCCCACATCGGGCTCAGTGCTGACAGCTCAGAGCCTGGAGCCTGCTTCAGAGTCTGTGTCTACCCCTCTCTCTGCCCCTCCCATGCTCATACTCTGTCTCACTCTGTTTCTCGGTAATAAATAAACATTAAAAAATTTCTTTATATATATATCCAAACAAATTGCAGTTGGCTCCCATGGCAGGGGCAGAATCTGAGTGGCATTACTGAAAAAATTTCATGTTGTCAGTGATAATCTACTCTGCCCAACAGTTGGGAAGGTTCTGTTTGCAGTTCACACAAAGGAACATAATACAATTCTGCACAATTTCATAGGACAATAACCATTGAACAATGTCTCCTAAATCAGAGTCAAAGGTCAGAGACACTCTGGTAGTGAATAAGAAAGCAGTTCTTTTCCAGTGTTCCACATAAGATTAACCTGAGGAGGAAATACTGGAAAGGGGCTCAATATCTAAGAAGCCAGTTTGCTGAATTAACACAATTATGTTCTATCTTATCACTGACTCATTAAACCTGTGTTGTTCAAAATTATTTTCTGTGCCCAGGATGAGATTTTGGGTGGGCCCCATGTTTCACATTCATTTTCAGTTACAGTATTAAAAAATAGTCTCATTGTCAGATAGTACAAAGCAAAGCTTACCCTCCCATTTAAGTTTTGTGAGTCAGTTCTTCTTTGGCTTGAGCCCGATCCAGTTTATAATGCCTGCAGTGACGAAGGAGGACACGGTCACTCATTTTCTCTACCCCTTCCAACTCCTCTACTTTTCACTATGCTCTTTAATGGCTCCTTCAGGGTTGAGAAGCAGACAAGGAGATAGAGGTTAAAAAAAGGCTCTTTTCTGAATGAATTCTTTAGAGATTCTCATCTATGGGGATACCTGACACGGGCTATGTTTCCCTGGGCATACCACTGGTAGTTAACCTTCCAGTCTCTATTTTCCGGTAGTCAGCCGGGGTTTCTTCCTCCCTCCAGATAGGTCTCTTGGTTGTGGTCTCTTTAGACCATTAAGACCCGTCTGATACATTTTCAACTGACCCTCAGAATACCACATCTTTCCACAGTCATTACTCTAACTGTAGGGCAGGGTCAAACTCACCTTTTGACTTCTTCAGGATGAGTCGGGTACCAGCTCCTCTATTCCTCAAACTCCAAGTCAAGCTCTCCAAGTGATTCTCTGTTTCTCCACCACTTTTGCCTAGAGGTGGGAGAGGTAGAAGGCAAAGCACAAGGACAGCTCTCTCCAAAAAAATTCTCACTACAGGCCTCAAGACCAATCTCCTAGCCTAATATACCCTGAAGGTAGGTAATGAATTAAGAATCTTTAAGTTGCTGGGGTGCCTGGGTGGCTCAGTGTGAAGCATCCTACTTCAGCTCAGGTCATGATCTCAAGATCCGTGCATGAGTTCCAGCCCCACATCAGGCTCTTGTGCTGACAGCTTGGAGCCTGGAGCCTGCTTTGGATTCTGTGACTCCCTCTCTCTCTGTCTCTCCCCTGCTTGCTCTCTGTCTCTTTCTCTCTCTCTCTCAAAAAATAAATAAGAAACATTTAAAAAAATTTTTAAAAAGAGGCTTTAAGTTGGTTATCAGTCTCTTTACAATGTAGTAAATGGTTAATCTTGCAGATTTTGGAACCACTGAGTTCAGAACTCTGCTCTACTATTGCTAAGTGACCTTAGACAAGACACGTAATGTCTCAGTGTCCTTATGTACAAAATATTGAAATCTGTAAAAAGTAACAATAGCCACAGCCTAGGTTATTGTTTCTTAAGAAATTTTTAATGTTTATTTATTTTTGAGAGACACAGAGTGTGAGTGGGAGAGGGGCAGAGACAGAGAGAGGGAGACACAGAATCGGAAACAGGCTCCAGGCTCTGAGCTGTCAACACAGAGACCAACTGGGGGCTCAAACTCAGGAATGGTGAGATCTTGACCTATGGCCAAAGTCAGATGCTTAACTGACTAAGCCACCCAGGTGGCCTTACAGCCTCACTGTTTTAAAATTAAATACATTAAAAGAGCAGCTGTCGGTTTGGGCTCAGGTCATGATCTCATGGTTTCGTGAGTTTGAGCACCACATCAGGCTTTGCACCATGACGGTGTGGGATTCTCTCTCTTCCTTTCTCTCTGCCCTTCCCGTGTGTGTGCTCTCTCTCTCAAAATAAATAAACTTAAAAAAATTTTAATTAAATACTTTAAGTACTTAGTTGCCTGGTCATCAATAATGAAGCAAACAGACAAGTGTGCCTTTTGATCCGATGCACTGAGAAGTACCCAACATCACCAATGTAGGATTCTTGCCCAAAAACATTTACCCTGAATGTATTCATGAGGAAATAATCAAACAAATCCAAATTAAGGTGCACTATGCAAAGTGACTGAAGTCTAGATTTTTCAAAAATATCAGTCACATAAGGCCAAAAACTGAGATGGAAGAGGGGAGCTTGGGAACTCTCTGGGGAAAAAACAAAAAAACCCAAAAAAAACACCAAAAACTAAAGAGGCATGACAACTAATTCAACCCAGAAACTTTAATTAAATTCTGGGTCTCATTTTAAAATAAATAAATAGGGGCTCCTGGGTGGCTCATTCAATGTAGAGCCTGCTTGGGACTCTCTGTCTGCTTCTCCCCTGCTTGTATTCTCTCTCTCTCTCAAAATAAACATTTTAAAAAAACATGAAAAATAAAATAAAATAAATAAGTACAAAAAGGAAACCAGATAAAGAACACAATCAGGGCAATCTTGGCTATTTAAATATAAACTGAATATGTGAGAATAAGATTTTATCAGCATTACACTTGGGTGATGGTTATATTGTGTTTTTGTACAAGTATGTCTTTGTTCTTTGGAGACATATGCTGAGGTATTTGGGGTGAAGATACCTGTAACTTATTCTCAAAATATTCCTCAAAATATTATATTACAAATTAAAATAATAGTGTCATACACATAATAAATCTCTTAGGATAATACCTGGCGCATAATAAATTATTTTGTTAGTATAAATTATGTATTATTAGCAAAGAAAACTAGACAATAGGAAAAATCTTGTTTAAAATTATTATACATTCGTCATTGAATTAATGTACTGAATCATGAATTTCCCCTAAGATCCTCTTCACCTACTGCTCACCTTTCTCAACCCCCCAAATACCTGTCTTTCTTTGACTTCCCCACTCCTCCGTTCAAACCATGTCTCCCACTAATAAGCTAGTTTCCAACCTTCTACCTTACATTGTGGTAATATGATTAGAAGGATATTTTTTCAAGTTCTGCTTTAATCTGTAACACTTAGGTTCACAATGGACTTATATTAGAAAATCTTTGGACCTTAGAATTCACACTGTAACTTGGCTTAAATAACTTCGAGGCTTTATCATATAGCACTGCTTAGGGGTTCTCAGATTTTTTTCTTCATATTTAAACATTTTTATTCTATATAATATTGCTGAACTGATTTTTTTGGTCTTTTTTAATTTTATTTTTTATTTTTTAAAATTTACATCCACATTAGTTAGCATATAGTGCAACAATGATTTCAGGAGTAGATTCCTTAATGCCCCTTACCCATTAGCCCATCCCCCCTCCCACAACCCCTCCAGTAACCCTCAGTTTGTTCTCCATATTTATGAGTCTCTTCTGTTTTGTCCCCCTCCCTATTTTTATATTATTTTTGTTTCCCTTCCCTTATGTTCATCTGTTTTGTCTCTTAAAGTCTTCATATGAGTGAAGTCATATGATTTTTGTGTTTCTCTGACTAATTTCACTTAGCATAATACCCTCCAGTTCCATCCACGTAGTTGCAAATGGCAAGATTTCGTTCTTTTTGATTGCTGAGTAATACTCCATTGTGTGTGTGTGTGTGTGTGTGTGTGTGTGTGTGTGTGTGTGTATACCACATTTTCTTTATCCATTCATCCATCGATGGACATTTGGGCTCTTTCCATACTTTGGCTATTGTTGATAGTGCTGCTATAAACATGGGGGTGCATGTGTCCCTTCAAAACAGCACACCTGTATCCCGTGGATAAATGCCTAGTAGTGCAATTGCTGGGTCGTATGGTAGTTCTATTTTTAGTTTTTTCAGGAACCTCCATACTGTTTTCCAGAGTGGCTGCACAAGCTTGCATTCCCAAGGGGTTCTCAGATTTTTTTAAAGTCAGGACTCCTTTAGTCTCTTAAAAACTGAGGACTCAAGCTTTGGATTATAGTTGTAATAGCTATCAATATTTACAGTATTAACAAATCTAAGAATGATTCAAAATACGTACGTATTCATTCAATTAAAAGTAAACTAATTTCAAGCTAACATCAATAATATATTTTTATGAAAACTGTATTTCCCAAAACAAAAATATTTAGTGACATCAGTGCCATCATTTACCATTTTCCAAATTTCTTTGATTACTTATTACAGCTGTATTTGTTTTGTAATCGTGGTAACATACATATAACATAAAACTTACCATCTGTACCATTTGAAAGTATACAATTCAGTGGCGTTTAATATGTTCAGTGTTATGCAACTCTCATGACTACCAGAACATTTTCAGGACTCCAATAGGAAAACCTGTAGCCCTTAAGTAGTCACTTCCTATTCCTTCCTTCCCCAAGCCCTTGGCAACAACTAATCTGCTTTCTGTCTCTGTGGATTTGCCTATTCTGGATATCACATATAAATGGAATCATACAGCATGTGGCCTTTTATGTCTGGCTTCTTTCACTTAGCGTAATGTTTTCAAGGTCCATCCATGTTGGAGCACATAGCAGTACTTCATTTCTTTTTGTGGCTGAGTAATATTTGATTTTACGTATACACGACATCCTGTTTGGAGTGTCTGCGTACACCACATTTTGTTTGGTGTGAAGTGGCATCTCACTGAAGTTTTGTATTTCTCTAGTGACTAATCCTGTTGAGCATCTTATGCTTGTTGGCCATTCGTATACTGTCTTTGGAGGAATATCTATCTGTTCAAGTCCTTGGCCTATTTTTTCATTGAGTGTCCTTTTGTTGTTGAGTTATGAGTTCTTCATATATCCTGTATTCTAGACCAGATGTGTGATCTACAAATATTTTCTCCTATTCTGCAGGGTGTCTTTTCGCTCTCGTGACAGTGTCCTTGATGCCCAAAAGTTTTAGTTTTAACTAAGTCCAATGTATCCTTTTCTTCTGTTGATTGTGTTTTTGTGTCATATCTTTAGAAATCATGTCAAATTGCAGGTCATGAAGGTTTATTCCTATGTCTTTTTAAAAAGGTTTTTATAGTTTTAGCTCTTGTATGTAGGTCTTTGATCCATGTTGAGTTATTTTTTGTACGTGGTGTCAGGTCCAACTTCATTCTTTTGTGTATGGATATCCAGTTGTCCCATCACCATTTGTTGAAGACATTCTTTCTCTATAGAATGGTCTTGGCACTTTTGTCAAAAATCAACCTATCTATAAATTTATTTCTGAGCTCTCATTTTTCTTCCATTGACATAGGTCTTTCCTCATGCCAGTACCAAACTGTTTTGATTAGTGTAGTTTTATAGTAAACGTTGAAAGTGTGAACTCTTCAACTTTGCCTCTCCTTTTCACGATTTTTAAAAAGTTTTTATTTACTTATTGAGAGAGCAAGAGAGAGAGAGGGAATGAGTGGGGGAGGGGCAGAGAGAGAGGGAGAGAGAGAGAGAATCCCAAGCCAGCTCCATGCTCATGGAGCCCAACATGAGGCTTTTTCAAGATTGTTTTGAGTAGTTGGAATCCTTTGCCTTTTGTTATGTATTTTGGATCAGCTTTTCCATTTCTGTTCCAAGTCTGTTAGGATCTTCATAGAGATTGCATTGAAACTATAGATTGCTTTGGGCAATATTGCCATCTTAACAATATTAAGTCTTCTAATCCATGAACACAGGATTTCTTTCCATTTATTAATATTCTTTTATTTCTTTCAGTATTGTTTTATAGTTTTCTGTGAGCAAAGCTTACATATTCTTAGTTAAATATATTCTTAATTATTTATTCTTTTTTGGTACTATTGTAAATGGAATTATTTTCTAAATTTTCTTTTCAGGTTGTTCATTGCTAGTGTATAGAAATACCAGAGATTTTTATGTGTTGATCTTGTATCCTGCAACTTTGCTAAAGGCACCTATTAACTGTAATGACAGGTGGATTCTTATATTTGCTTTACATTCAGTCTGTTTCTATATATTGTTTTGGTTGAAGTATATAAAGAATATCCAGACCCTTATAAATATTACATTAAGACAGGGAGAAGGATTTTCATTGGGTTTTCAGATAATTGTGGATATTCACTCTTGATACTATACCAAGACTCAGTAAGTGATAGTTTCTTAAAAGTTAATTGCAATGCGGCATCTGAAGCATATCAAACATTTTTCACTTAGTCACATTAATATCCTTTGGACTCACACTTCGAATGGATCTTTTATCTGTGCATGATTTTACAACATTGTACATTTGGAAAATATGGTTCTCTGAATTATGCAGATTTTCCAAGTGTTGACACATTTCATTTGATGGTATTTGAAACACCACCTTATTATCACCATAAATTTTATCACACATTCTTTCAGCTTTGGGAAGCCTATAGAGACAATAAAGTTTTCTAAAATCTAATTTTTGGGGCGCCTGGGTGGCGCAGTCGGTTAAGCGTCCGACTTCAGCCAGGTCACGATCTCGCGGTCCGGGAGTTCGAGCCCCGCGTCAGACTCTGGGCTAATGGCTCAGAGCCTGGAGCCTGTTTCCGATTCTGTGTCTCCCTCTCTCTCTGCCCCTCCCCCGTTCATGCTCTGTCTCTCTCTGTCCCAAAAATAAATAAACGTTGAAAAAAAAATTAAAAAAATAAATAAATAAAATCTAATTTTTGCTTGAGATAAAACTTGAGTTTTATCAATGATAGCAAATTCTGTCTTGTTTTCCTTGAAGTAACTGACTTACTCTGTTCATTTTCAAGAAAATGGCTACCATATATCTAATTCTTATTGACCACAGTTCTTCTGCTAATCATTCTTGCTATTAAAAGTTGTGCCCTATGATAAAAATGGGTTGTTCAGCTCCAGAATTAAACAAGGGCATAAGAGCTTTTCCTCCAGACGACCATTGGATTTTAATATGAAGTAAAAGAGATTTATGCATATTTTGCATTTCATCAGAAAGAATAATTTTAAAAAATGTAGTCAAGGGTTGAGATTTAATAATCAAGGAATGTTCTCAAGAAAACTCTTTTTTTAAATGCGTTTGCAGCATTGGGCAATACATGACTACTAATATAGTTTGGTGCTACTGCCTTCATTTATGCTAAAGTTTCTCTATGAGTGCAAATAATGACACAATGAGCAAGGCAAACAACTTCTTAGAATTATTACAAAAATACTTTTGACCTTGAGGACTTGAAGGAGTCTCAGGAACTGACAAGACCACACTTTGACAAAAAGTGTGGCAGACCACATTTTGACAATAGTTGGTATGGCTATTGGAATTCAGTTTTACAGACTGCCTCGACTTCAGAAATATTGAAAGAAGTAGATGTTACCATTCTTATCATAATTTCCTTGATGAAGTTTTCCAATCCCTTAGCAATGCATTTGGGTGCTCTCATTACACACAACCAACCAGGATCAGCAGGCCCTACATCCAGTTCTAATGAAACCAGAATTTTAATGGATAAAGGGCAGACATTAAGAGAAAGGTGAATATAGTTCATGGAAGGTAGGATAAGGCAGGAAGAAAAAATAATTTACTATAAAGCTTTTTGTTTATTCACATCACATTCACTTCCAAACTCTATTCCATCCAGTTGCTAAGACCAAATAAAGTAGAAGGGTTGGCATATCTATTTTAGGAGACTAGTTTAGGTAATGGTTTTATGGATTTTGCCTTATGAGTAACCACAATATTTTTACACAAAGAATCATTCTTTCTCAAGCTAATGCCTTCTTTTGCATCCCCATTAATTATAAAGCCTATAAAAATTGTTTTTCACAATGCCAAAAACAAAAAAAACAAAACAAAAAACCACCCAGGAATTTTCTTTTGAGGCCTGGTGTACTAAAATATTTATTTTTCAGGGTGACTGGGTTGCTCAGTCTGTTAAGTGTCTGACTTCAGCTCACGTCATGAATGATCTCGCGGTTCACGAGTTCGAGCCTGTGTTGGGCTCTGTGCTCACAGCACAGACAGCTGAGCTGTCAGTACAGAGCCTGGAGCCTTCTTTGGATTCTGTGTCTCCCTCTCTCCCTCTGCCCCTCCCTCACTCGTACTGCCTCTGTCTCTCTCTCAAAAATAAATCTAAAAAACAGTAAAAAATGTTTTAAATATTTATTTTTCAATGAAATGAGTGAAATCCATACAAGCCAAGTATTCATTTACATTATATTATGCTATAGATAACCAAATCTCTAGTACGACCTTAAGGAAAAGGTAATGAAAGGAAAGTTAATCGAGTTTCTATTAATACACATTGATTCTCCTTCAAAACAACAGATTAGATTTATAATTGAAAAGTACTGCAAAGGAAAATAGGTCCTTTTCAAAACAACAAATAAAAAATGTTTCAGTGCATTTCTTCTTAGCAGATTGCTCACTGATTAGCATATATTATTGCCAAACACACTATTCTGCATAGAAAGGAAGAAAGGTTTCACTACTCTTGCTATATACCCCACCAAGTAAATCCAAGTGTGAAATACTCTTTGAAGTCAGCAGGCATTCTTTGCTTCAAATAATTCTGAAGGGATTTAGAAGCCAGATAGGATTAAAGCTTGGGAAAAAAAGGGCGGGGGTGGGTTGGAAGTGGGGTGGGGAACAGCTCAACCTTAACTGTAAATAAATGAAAACATGGTGAAGAGGGAAAAGGAAAACTTTATTGAGATCCAACAATTGTTAAGGTGATAAATCTGGCTTATTCAGAATTAATGGTGGGAAAAGAGACCCTAAGGACAGACTCACTAATCAAAGTATGCAAGAAGAAACCAATGAAAAATATCTTTAAAATCAAAATTGCACAACCTCCTAAATTTAGATCCTTTGCAAAAATATTTTTAAACCAAATGTATTTAATCCAAATCAGTTGGATGAATTTGACATTCTTTCTGATTCAAGGCAACCTCCCTCTTGCCTGAGTTACTGCAGTAGCCTAACTGATCTCTCTGCTTCCACCCTAGGCCTCCTAAGTGATCCTTTTTGAAAGTAAGTAATGTTCTCCTCTGCTCAAAACCCTCCCATGCATGGTTTCCCATTCTTACTCAGAGTGAAAGTCTGAGTCCTGTAATTGCACACACATTCTCACCCAATTTTGCTCCTTCTTACTTCGTCTCTGGCTGCTCTCCCACCTTGTGCAATCCACTTGAGCCCTGATGGTCTTCTTGCCATTTTGCCAATACACAAGGCACACTTCCTCCCAGGAAAGTGGTACTTACTTGGTTGTTCCCTCTGACTAGCAGGTTCTTCTCCTAGGTACCAACATGGCTCATATACTTTCTTCAGCCCTTTTTAATCAGGCCTTTTCTCACCTACCCTATCACAAACGCAAGTTCCCCTCACCTAGAACACTCCAACCTCCCTCCCTACTAAATTTTTCCCCATTCATTTATCACCATCCAACGTACCAGTGTTTCATTTATTCGTCTTATTCTTCTCTGTCTTCTACCACAAAAATATAAGCTCCATGAGAGCAATGATTTGGACTTGTTTGGGCACATATTCCCAGGGCTTAAAACAGTACCTTAAACACAGTAGGTACGTAATTAATATTTGTCAAGTAAATAGATGTAATTTCTGTCTATACTGTCAGATAAGCACTACTTCAGTTTACTGCTCTATGATTCTTTTTAATTTTAATTTTACTATTATTTTTTAATTTTGGAGAGAGAGAGCACAAAAGCTGAGGAGAGGGACAAAGAGAGAGAGAGAGAGAGAGAGAGAGAGAGAGAGAGAGAGAGAATCTCAAGCAGGCTCCACACCCAGTATAGGAGCCCAATGTGGGGCTCGATGATCCCATGACCCTGGGATCATGAACTGAGCCAAAATCAAGAGTGGGATGCTTAACAAACTGAGTCACCCAGATGCCCCTGTTCTATGATTCTTTATATGGGAATGAAAGTTTTGCTTTTGAACCTCTAGTTTGGTTTTTCAGGTATTGTTCGTCAAGCTGACCATTGTCAAGAAGTGGTCTCTACCCACTGGGAGAGAAGCAGACTAGAATGGAAAGACAGTGTTGCCTCTTCAATTCTCCCCTTGTGTTTTCCTACCCCCTAATCTTCCTGGCTCCATGAGCACACTATTGAACATCTAAGAAATCTAACTGGATGTCCACCATCTTGACTCTATTTTGACTTACTCTCCACTTTGGATAATCACCTTTTGCTCTCACCCAATTCCATAGACTGGTTTATCCTTTTAATGTTTTCTTTTGGTGAAGTGGGCTTAATTGAATTCTGTCTGACCATTTAGGTCTTTGGAGGAGTAGGCACAATAGCAAGCTTCTAGGTTACAGCTTCTAGGGCATTCACCTGCACCAATTTACTTATGTAACCATAGAGATTGTAAAGATTATGGGAAACAAAGCATTTAAGTTACAGTCTATTGAATTATAAACACCCAACCCTTCATTTTTATATGTACCAACTACTTAGCTAATGAACTTAAGAACAGTATTTGTGAGACTAGTTTTCATATAGTAATGCCTGTATGGACAGAGGGATTGGAATGCTTGTTTTCTTTCTTTCTTTTTTTAATGTTTATTTTTGAGACAGAGACAGAGAGACAGAGAGTGAGTGGGGGAGGGAGAGAGAGAGGGAGGCACCGAATCCAAAGCATGCTCCAGGCTCTGAGCTCTCAGCACAGAACCAAACATGGACCTCAAACTCACGAACAGTGAGATCATGACCTGAGCTGAAGTCAGGTGCCTAAGTGACTGAGCTACCCAGGTGCCCCAGAATGCTTGTTTTCAAGTCATATTTAATATTCCTGAATTACTTACTAACATTTATAAGCAACTCTGGATTCATGAAGTACCCTTGACTCTTCTTTTAACTGCATTATGGCAGAGCTGTGATTATAATAACCACTATGTTTAAAAAAAAATTTAATGTTTCTTTATTTTTGAGAGAGAGAGAGCAAGAGAGAGCCAGTAGGGAAGGGGCAGAGGGAGAAGGAGACACAGAATTAGAATCAGGTTCCAGGCTCTGAGCTGTCAGCACAGAGCCCTATGGGAGTGGGGGATGCTCAAACCCACAAACTGTGAGATCAAGACCTGAGGTGAAGTCAGATGCTTAACCGATTGAGCCACCTTGGTGCCCCGATAATCACTATATTTTAAAATCATAGGGTGCATGGCAACTAGAAAGGTCATCTGGTTCATCTCTAGCAAAACATATCTAAATCATGCGCTTTGTTTTTTCTCCAAGACTTCTAGAGAAGAGACACAATATTTTCTCTCTATATGGATTCTATATATACAGATTCAAATATATGTACACACACACACACACACACACACACACACACACACACACAAACCACCACCACCACATATATACATAATGATGAGAGACGAGGGGATTTTTTTTAAGTTTCATCCCAGAATATAGTTTTAAATTCATCTGAGTTGAAGTATGTCCTTAGTGTACAGAGGTCTTTTCCAGACTTGCTTCTAGAAAGTAGAATTAAAAAGAAAGGTTGATAAAAGGACATAGGAAGGAGCAGATAGTAAAAGCAGGGATGAAAGAAATCTGCCAGAGAGAAATAAAAAAATAAAAAGTAAAAATAATTCAGTGTTCTGTTACCTTTCATGTATTTTTTATTTACTTTTTTAAAAGTCTCCTTTAAAAAAAAAGTTTGTTTTGTGACAGAGCAAGAGCATGAGTCAGGGAGGGGCAGAGAGAGAGAGAGAGAGAGAGGGAGAGAGAGAATCCCAAGCAGGCTCCACACTATGAATGCAGAGCCCAATACGGGGCTTGAACCTATGAAGTGTGAGAACATGACCTGAGCTGAAACTAAGAACTGGACACTAACCAATTGAGCCACTCAGGTGTCCTGCCTTTCATTAAAAAAAAAAAAAATTTTTTTAACATTTATTCAAATTTGAGAGACAGAGAGTGAGCAGGGGATGGACAGAAAGAGAGAGGAAGACACAGAATCTGAAGCAGGTTTCTGGCTCTGAGCTGTCAGCACAGAGCCTGACACGGAGTTCGAACCTACGAACAGAGAGATCATGACCTGAGCCAAAGTCGGATGCTTAACCGACTGAGCCACCCAGGTGCCCCTCATTTTTTGATTACTAAGGGACTTGATCTGGTTCTTTTCTCCAGGCACTTATTATTTGAAAATAAAAGTACAAACAGACTCTGGAGTGATTAAGAGTTGGATGGTTGATTATTGGTTAAATGTAGATAAAACAAGTCCAGTTATTCAATAATAAAATGTGTTCAGTCTTAATATTGTTTAATAAAATAAAATCACGTGGTAATAAAAATTTAATCTATATAGAGAGGGCTAAGAAGAAAATGCAGTCTTCTTATTCTCCTGCCACATCTAGTTCTTTTTAACCACTGTTCAAAATTCCTTCCATAACATTCCAGAAAGAAAGATTAAATGTATCTCCCTGCATAGATACATGAATGTGTGTGTGTGTATGTGGGGGGGGGGTATACATATAAATTCTATTCCAAAGGAATAACATCATACCTCTTATATGTAACTTACCTTTTTCTCTTTAAAATACATTTTTGAGATTTTTCCACGTGCCTAGACATGGAAGCTTTGTGAGTAAGGAAACAGTCTTCTTAAACACTGTATCCCCAATGGCTTGAATAAAGGTCTCACATATACTTTTCCTCTAATGAAAATCTGTTAGGTAAATGAAGAAATAAATCAGAAAATATAGATTAATTGCATTTGTTGGAATTAAACATTAAAAGCATAACATTACAATATTCTGATATATAAACGTATCAGAAGTATCCAGTCTGCTACTGATGAACATTTAGAATATTTTCAGATTTTTGGCTATGACTGTAGTAAACATTCCTGAACATATCTATTACATTTTATATGTATGTACCTGTAAGTGAATCCAAGGTAATTACCTAGCCATTTAATAGCTCAGTCAATTGCATTTTTAACTTTGATAGATATTACCAAGTACCACTCTCAGCCAGCTGCATCAACTTATACTCTCATTACAATACTGTTTTTATTCTGGAGCAAATCACAAAACTTGAATGCTAGTGACAGAAACACACATTCCTAAAAACTAAATATTCTTTCATCTGCAGCCGTCTAATGAAAACTGTGTCAGATGAGATCTCAAAAACTGAAAATCCCTTTGGCTTTGCTCGGCTGTGGGGACATCCTTTTTCTCAAAGACAAAGTACTTGTTCCTACTGGCCAGCTTTTTGGAACGTGGCCAAAATTCATGGCTAACTGCTTCCTTTGTATATTTTAATAATAAAATATAGTTCTATTATTGTATTTATATAAAGTTCAATAACTGCACTTTTGTTAAACATAAATATTGATTCAAGAACATGCACATATCATTGAAAAAATATTTATAGAAAGAAAACAGGTAGCAGTGTTGTAGAAGTGCTTGAAATTCTATCACTTAGGCTCTCACATGGATTCCACTGCCTATTGACATTAAAATAAGAAAAGTAACCTACGCGCAGAAAGAAGGTTGTATTCACATTAACATTCATGAAGGCTGAGCAGCTGAAGCCCTACATATCAAGTAGGGAATATATCTTTTGTCTACTGATGAGAAAATGTCTCAGTGATAAATGGTTACAGACGGGTGTCACAAGGGCAACAGCACACAGAACAGCTCTGACAAACTTAAAAAAAAAAAAAAGTCTTCTCCTGCAGTTCTTTTTGTAGCATTGTGGACCGCAGTGTCTACCTCCTCAAATAAAAGAAAAATATTGCAGTGCAGAATTCCTAACCTTTACTGAACACACTTCCCAGAAAACAAAAACACTCTTTGAAAGTAATTTAAAACACAGCTTCAAGGTCTTCATGATGCATAAATATTCAGACATTCTGAAAAGAAGTGCTCTGCGCCCTGCATCCCAGCTGTTTGGGTCGAACACGTACATTGTCATAAGACAGCATGGTCATCAAAGGGCAAAGTCTGTAACGTTAACTTTGGGAAACAGGAGGCATATCATTAAAATGCTTTACAGTCATTTACATAAATTCAAACACATTATCATACTCATTTAGCAAATCTGAGAAAAATCATATATTAAGTAAGGAGTTTGTTATTTAACAAATTGTATCTCATAGACCCCAACAGTGACTACCAGTGACTTTTAGCTAATTTTCAAAACAAAGTTACAATTTGTACACAGCCTTGACTCCTTGAGAATAACAAGCTGAGAACCAAAGCCTGAGGGCAAACATTTTCCGGGGCCTGACTCTAGGTGGCCCACTTTCCTCACCTATCAACACAAAGACTGAGGCAACCCTACCCCGCCAACCAAGGACTTCTCTCCAGTATTTTGTCTCTTCTGCAAAAGTCTAGAAGCTTCCGCATGAAAAGTAATAAGCACAGTACAATTTTCCAAAACATGGATGTCAACACTAAGCTTTTGGGCGACCTTCTCCACCCTAGACAAACCTCCAGATGCAGAGCAAGAAGAAACGCTCAACAGTGCCCGTCATATCCTTAAGCATCTCTCTCCTCCCGACTCCCACCCCTGGGTATTTTCTAGACAGTCTTTGCCAGCACTGTGTGCACGAAGGACAAAGGCGCAGCGGGCAGGTAGCTCCCGATCACCGGGTTAACCAGCGGGGTTGGCCCTCGGAGCTACCATCACGGAGGGTGAGGGGCGGGGTAGGGGCCGAAGGAGAGGAGATATGGGCGGAGCTGGAACTCGGACCCCGCCCCCGCGGCCCTGGCGGCGTCTCTGCGCCTGCGCGCCAGGCGCAGGCCAGTGGTTAAGAAGCCTCCGGGTCTGGTCTCGCCTTCGCGTCCCCGCCCTCCTCCTTCCCCGCCTGTTTCCACCTCCGGCCTCCTCCTCCTCCTCCCCCTCTTCTGCCCACCTCCGCCCACTTGACGCGATGACGCACGGCAGGTTTGCGGACGTGGCGGCGGCGCACGGCCCGGAAGGCAGAGACGTTGGCGGCGGTGGCGGCAGAGGGCAGGGGCGGCCAAAAGCGCAGAGTTGGTCATGAATTTGCCCGGGACAGGAGCCGCGGCGGCGGACCTGGCAGCGGGCTCCTCGTTGCGTCCCCGCTGCTAACCGAACAGGTAAAGATGGCGGTCGGCGGGATTGGGCCCTGCTACACTCTCGCTGGAGATGGCGGAGAGCCCTCGGCCGCAGGTGTAGCCGGGGCCGCCGGTTGGGACTCGGATCCTGGCCTGCATGTAGGAGACCCCAAGGCAGAGGAGATCTTCGCCACCAACCCCACCGAAGCCCCTCTTTACACTCTCGGGGAAACAGGGTCAGAGGAAGGACTCCTACCTGTTGGGTTCTCAGAGACACGCATTTAAAACCTAAGCACTACATTTACCCCACGACAATATATGTTGGCAACATCTCGTCCACACCGTCCAAGTGTGACGGTGTGGCGTAAAAACCTGAGATTTAATCATCATGTAAACAGGGAAAGAAAAAGTCTAGGTGTGTGGAATAGAGAGGAAGAGAAGTTTTTAAAACCTGAATTGCCCCTGGCGGATACAGTCCCTGTGTTACTGCTATCCCAGTGCTGAACTACCTTGTGCCCTATGACCCTATGGCCCTATCTGCTTAAAGAATGTCAAAGCAAAACACCCAACAACAGTTACTATAAAGTATGAAGGTGTTTGGGAAACAATTTACAGTTACAGAGTGAGCTGGTTAAATGCTTTAATAACGTATCCATTGGTAATTACTTTTTGCCATGGTTTGTAATCTAGGTGGCATGCAGGGTTTTTTTTCCCCTACCCTAAGAATTAAAACAGGTGAAGAAAATTGAGCCAGATGAGATGAATACTATGTACTTTCTGCTCTCTGTATAGTCGGCTTAGATAATTATCTGCTTGGGCCTGTGACTAGCTTTCCACTTCCATTGGAGTCACAACCAGTTCTTGATTATTCAAAAACAGTATCCACTTTGTGGTAGTCTGCTGCCTGCATTTCATTACACAAGATAAGAGATAGTGAGATGAAGTTCTAGTCCTATTATTTAGTATTTAGCAATAGACTCTGGAGAAAGTTTGATGTCAATATGTAAAATGGCTTTGCACATTGCTCACTGAATTTCAACTGTTCTAAGCCAGTTTGGGATTCTAACAACAAATTATTAGGGAGGAAGAATCTAAAGGGAAGTATGGCCACATTTAAATTAGTGTATAATGGGGTGCCTGGGTGGCTCAGTGGGTTAAGCGTCCGACTTCGGCTCAGGTCACGATCTCGCGGTATGTGAGTTCGAGCCCCGCATCGGGCTCTGAGCTGACTGCTCAGAGCCTGGAGCCTGTTTCAGATTCTGTGTCTCCCTCCCTCTCTGACCCTCCCCCGTTCATGCTCTGTCTCTGTCTCAAAAATAAATAAATGTTAAAAAAAAAATTAAAAAAAAATAAATTAGTGTATATTAAGTGGTTCTTAAATTTTAAGTCTACTTAACATGTAACTATTAGTTATCTAGGTTGGTCTAATAAAAACCCTTGAGTTCTTAAAGCATTGCATTGTTGTACAGCAGAGTCAGAGAGTTGTTTTTTGTTTGTTTTTTTCTCTTTGTCACTTCATATTTGTCTGTAGTATTCACAACTGAACTAAGTCCTTTAAGACACCATTTGCGCTTGGCTTCCATGACATAATATTTTTATGGTTTCTTCTTCTGAATATTCCTTTTCCATATTCTTTGCAGGCTGATTTTCCTTCCCTCACATACTACTACACGTAGCAAGCAGTTCTTCAAGGCTCAGTCTTGGTTCCTTTTTTCTTATTCTGTGCTTTTTCTAGGTAGTCTCCTTTATACCCATACGGCTTCGGTTTCTACCTATGCACATGAGTCATTAGATTATATTTCTAGCCCAGACCTTTCTGAATTTGACTATGTAGCCTGCTGGGCTACTTCACATTCTTTTGGGCTGTCTTAAAGGAATTTATAATCATAGTCTAGCCTCCCACTTTTCTTCCAGTGTTCTGTATTCTAGAGAATGGCATCACCACTTCCTCAATGATGCAAATCTGCAATCTTGGCATAATTCTTAACTTCTTTCGTCTCTTGATATCTGAGTCACAGTATTAAGTCCTAAGTATTTTATCTCCAAAATGCCTTTTACTCCTTGTCTACTTCTTTCCATCTTTCACAACAATAACTGAAAGCAATCTACTATACTTTCTTTCTTATGTGAACATGTAATATGAAGCAAGAACTGGACCTGTGGAATTAGTTTTTTATTTTTGTTTTGTCTTTAATGAGAATAGGCCAGCTTGTTGAAGATCAGTTGAGAGTGCATATACAAGTAAACAAAAAGTACTCATTGATACACGCTTTTTGATGTATGCTTTTAATTTAGGCCAGTGCTCATTCTTAAGAGTATCTTTTCTGATGTAGAAATGAATGTAGTGGCCTAAACTATATTCAGACTTTATCGACCATAAATTGAGTTGGATGAGGACTTTGATAAATGTTGGTGAAAAACTTTCAAAAAATAAGAATCCTTGGTCTAGGGCAAAATTATGACCTATATAGAAAGCACATGCTATATATACTAAACATAAATACTGAAGTCCACTTGATCCAAGGAGGTAGATAGGTAGTACAAAAGATATATGAGCTTAAAATGCTAAACAAGCCAGAATATTTGGATTTATTAAAGTGTTTGGTTTGTACATATAAAACCTGTACTTTGATTTATCAGAATTATAAATTGCACATATATGATCAGAAGTTTCCTTAATTTTATTCACATACTCAGAATAAGGGGAACTTAATTTTTTGACCTTAAAAAATAACTGTTTACTTCCGTGAAAATGTTTATCACCTCCACTTTTGGTGATACATAGTTTATAAGAATGGATTACCTCTTCCTCCTCTCTCATTGTTTCTGCTGCCAGATATGTTCTTTGCACTTTAACATCTCTAAAACTCAAACTTAAATTTTTAAATAACTAAAATCATTCTTAAAAATATATGTATAATGTGTCCTGAATGTAAGATTCATGTAACTCAGTCATATGGATCAGCTACATTCCAGAGTTTTCTCTTTCTTTCCCCCTCAGATTTTGACATGGCAGGGAGACATCAGAATCGTAGTTTTCCTCTTCCAGGAGTTCATTCAAGTGGTCAAGTACATGCATTTGGAAATTGTACAGACAGTGACATGCTGGAGGAGGATGCCGAAGTGTATGAGCTTCGATCCAGAGGAAAAGAGAAAATCCGAAGAAGTACATCAAGAGATAGACTTGATGACATTATAGTATTAACAAAAGATATACAGGAAGGAGATACTTTAAATGCAATAGCCCTTCAGTACTGTTGTACGGTAAGTTTGAATTTGATTTTGCATAATGCTGTCCAAAATAAATTATTTGTTCATTAGCACAAATTGAAGTAAGTTCTGTGCTTTTATCTTGTCTTTTCCTTTCTTTCCGTAGAAAACTGTATTATGTTGGTAGATGTTAACTTTTTAAATTTTTAAGTGAATACTTGGATTTCCATTTATTTCTAAATCCATGAGTCTAGTTTCAGTATTAAAAGACACCCAAATGTGTTATCTTGTCTCCTTACTCAGGTTTTAAGAGAATATAGAAATATATAAGGAAAAATTTTTTCTGCCTCATCTTCCTGAAATAACACACTTTGGGGTGTTTCTTTCCATACCTTTTTTTGTGCTTATAAAAATAATATGTGTAATATATAAATATAAATATGTATTATCTAAAATACTTGGGGTGTTGGTGATTTTTTGTTTTTCTGTTAAAAAAAACCCAAAAAACAAAAAAAAAGATAAAAAAAAATTTTAAAAACCAAAAAACAATTTTCTTAGTGTTTATGTATTTTTGAGAATGAGAGAGACAGAGTACAAACTGGGGAGGGGCAGAGAGAGGGAGACAAAAAATCCGAAGCTGGCTCCATGTTCTCAAGCTGTCAGCACAGAGACTGACATGAGGCTTGAACCCACGAACTGTGAGATCATGACCCGAGCTGAAGTTGCCTGCTTAACCGACTGAGCCACCCAGGTGCCCCAATTTTTGTTTTTAAAAATTGGTTTGGGGCACTTGCATGGCTCAGTCAGTTGAGTATGCAGCTTCGGCTCAGGTCATGATCTCACAATTGGTGAGTTCCAGCCCCATATTGGCTCACTGCTGTCAGGGCAGAACCCTCTTTGGATCCTCTATCACCCTTTTTCTCTGCCCCTCCCCCGTTCATGTGCACATGCACACGTGTGCGCTCTCTCTCCCCCCACCCGTCTCTGTCTCTCAAAAAAAATACATATATAAAAACATTAAAAAAATTGGTGTATACTGTGCCTATTACTCTGCAAGTTGCTTTTGTCTTTTTTATTTCTTCCTTTTTGTTTTATTGTAATGTTTATTCATTTACTTTGAGAGAGAGAACATGAGCAGGAGAGGGACAGAGAGATTGAGAGGGAATCCCAATCAGAAAGCTGAAAGCTTTCTGTATGGAGCCCGACAAGGGGTTCAATCTCATGAAGCATGAGATCATGACCTGAGCCAAAATCAAGGTCAGACACTTAACTTACTGAGCCACCCAGGCACCCCTCATTTCTTAATATATCATAGACATGCCTCACTGTCTTACACATCTAACTCATTTTATATAGTTACATAGTATTGCATAGTATGGATATTCCATGATATTAAACTATTCTATCATGTACTCAAGATTTTCTTCATGTTTTGAATTGTGTGGTGAATATCATCAGCACTGTATCTTTAAATGGTGGTACACAGGGCACTTGGGTGGCTAAGTCGGTTAAGTGTCCAGCTTCTGCTCAGGTCATGATCTCAAGGTTTGTGGGGTCGGGCTCTGTGCTAACAGCACAGAGCCTGGAGCCTGCTTCAGATTCTGTGTCCCTTTTTCTCTGTGTCACTTGTGCTCTATCTCAAAAATAAACATTAAAGAAAAATTTTTTTAATTAAAAATAAATGGTGCTACCTTTATTTCTGTGGAGTAGGTTCCCCAAAGTAGGATTGATAAAAAGGGAGGTATATTTTTATTTTAATAATACTAAACTCTTTATATCCATTTTATATATGTGTCATTATGGCCATCTTACATCCTTAGTGCGAAATCTGTTTTCATGTAAACACGTTGATACGGAAACTGTTTTTTGAACTTTATGTTGTCATACTCCTAGTAGAATTTTGAAATGTATTTACTGTGTACCTCCTTGCACATTTTAAAGTGAGTTTAAATACTTCCTAATGACTTAAAGGATATAATTTCAAAAATGTTTTCACTATTGATATTTAAAAATTAGACTGTTAGAATACTCTTTATATGCTCTCTCTCTCGCTCTCTCCTTTTAAATGTTTATTTTTAAGATAGAGTATGAGCTGGGGAGGGGCAGGGAGAGAGGGGGACAGAGTATCCCTAGCAGGCTCTGTCCTGACAGCAGTAAGCCCAAAGTGGGGCTCGAACTCAAAAACTGTGAGATCATGACCTGAGCTCAAGTTGGACCCTCAGCTGACTGAGCCACCCAGGTGCCCCAGTGTATAAGCATGAAACTTTTACTAGCATAAAAGTTTTATCATTCCTTTTTCTCCTTGATTAAAATTTTCATCCTCCCTCCACAGTCTTCTATAATGTATATTTTTGTACTTGAGAGCCTTTTATTGGTTACCTGTCATAGTTCTCTATAATAGTATCATACATATTTATAAACTTGTTTATACAAATACATACAAATTTATTTTACTTATTTTTAAATGTTTATTTTGAGAGGGAGTGAGAGCGTGAGTGGGGAGGGGCAGAGAGAAAGGGAGAGAAAATCTCAAGCTGACAGGTTGGAGCCCATCATGGGGCTTGATATCACGAATCATGAGATCATGACCTGAGCTGAAATCGGGAGTCAGATTTTTAACCGACGGAGCCATACAGGCACCCCCAAATATATACAAATATGAACTGAATTTTTAAATATTTCCTGTGACCCTAAGGTTCTATGTATTTTTAAAAAATAATTACTGCAATTCATAGTTGTTCAAAACAGACACATTAAGAATTTTTATTTAAAAACTTAATAAAGTATTTTAGTGAAACACATTTCTTGATGAGATAAGAGCTGGATTTTGGGCGGGGGGTTTGCAACTTGTTCATGGAGGCAGTACCATTTATTATTATGTCATAGTATATCTGGTTTAATTTTTTTTTTTAATTTTTTTTTTTTCTCAACGTTTTTTTATTTATTTTTGGGACAGAGAGAGACAGAGCATGAACGGGGGAGGGGCAGAGAGAGAGGGAGACACAGAATCGGAAACAGGCTCCAGGCTCCGAGCCATCAGCCCAGAGCCTGACGCGGGGCTCGAACTCACGGACCGCGAGATCGTGACCTGGCTGAAGTCGGACGCTTAACCGACTGCGCCACCCAGGCGCCCCTATCTGGTTTAATTTTTAACATAAACATGTGAATTCATGTTTTGTAGAGAAATAATTTACAAAATGTGCTTTAGAAGGTTGATGATGGATAGTAACTAAGATTACCTAAGGGATACAGGAGTGCTGATGCATAGGGGCACTTGCACCCTGATGTTTATAGCAGCACTTTCAACAATAGCCAAATATCTCCTATGGAAAGAGCCTAAACGTCCGTCAATTGATGAATGGATAAAGAAGTTGTGGTTTATATATACAATGGAATACTACTTGGCAATGAGAAAGAATGAAATATGGCCTTTTGTAGCAACGTGGATGGAACTGGAGAGTGTTATGCTAAGTGAAATAAGTCATACAGAGAACAGATACCATATGCTTTCACTCTTATGTGGATCCTGAGGAACTTAACAGAAGACCATGGGGGAGGGGAAGGGGAAAAAAAGTTGCAGAGAGGGAAGGAGGCAACCCATCAGAGACTCTTAAAAACTGAGAATAAACTGAGGGTTGATGGGGGGTTGGAGGGAGGGGAAAGTGGGTGATGGGCATTGAGGAGGGCACCTGTTGGGATGAGCACTGGGTGTTGTGTGGAAACCAATTTGAAAATAAATTTCATATTAAAAAAATAAATAAATAAAATTAGGGGCCAGGCTGAAATTACCAAGGTGGAGATTCAAGAGAAAAGTGTGGTCCACTAGCTTTATTAGAGAAAGACATGGATTTTTTTTTTTTAAACGAACCTAATAAATTGTCTTACAAGAAGAGAAGTTTGAAATGCCATCTATATGAATGATTAAAAATAGATTATATTTCCAATGAGGTGAAAAGGAAAAAAATATGACTAGAGTATATGAGGAGAAAGGTATAGGACAGTGATATGGAGAAGATTTTAAGGAGAAAATAAGGTGAACAACAGAGGAAGTTTAATAGATGTTTCAAAAATGAGGGGCGTAGACTGATTGGGATGAAGCACTTTGAGAGAACTGAGGAAAAGTTTGATCTATATAGTAAGAACACTGCTATAAGGTTTAACAAGAGTACTACAAAATGGTAGGGAAACCTGCTGGTGAGTTGGAAGGGAACCCAGTAAGGAGGTTGTTGGAATAATTCAAGTGAAGATGATCAGGGCTTGGACTAAAATATGTGTATTAATGATAGAGAAGAAGTTTACAGAGATTATTTGGGGGTAGTCAGCTGATTCCTTATTTAAAATGAAGAATGATGAAAGGGCAGTTAGCTTAACATTAGAGGAAAGAAGGTCTTGTCTACAATAAGGAAGATTGATACAACAGTGTTAGGGAGTTAAGCAGTGCTCCCTTTTACCAGGAGCTGAACCAGCAAAAAAAGGAAGAACCTTAAAAAAGTATTTATCACTTTAAAAATAGGGTACTTATGGGGTGCTTGGGTGGCTTGGTTAAGAGTCTGACTTCGGCTCAGGTTATGATCTCGCAGTCAGTGAGTTTGAGCCCCATGTTGGGCTCTGTGCTCACAGCTCAGAGACTGGAGCCTGCTTCAGATTCTGTGTCTCCCTCTCTCTGACCCTTCCCCACTTGCACTTTGTCTTTCTCAAAAATGAATAAACAGGGGCGCCTGGGTGGCTCAGTCGGTTAAGCGGCTGACTTCGGCTCAGGTCATGATCTCGCGGTCTGTGAGTTCGAGCCCCGCGTCGGGCTCTGTGCTGACAGCTCAGAGCCTGGAGCCTGTTTCAGATTCTGTGTCTCCCTCTCTCTGACCCTCCCCCGTTCATGCTCTGTCTCTCTCTGTCTCAAAAATAAAGTTAAAAAAAAATAAAAAAAAATGAATAAACATTAAACAAAAATTTTTTTTTAATTCACTTCACATAGTGTATAAAAAAGTAAATAAAAATAGGGTACTTAGTGCTGTATTCCTCTTGTAAGTACTCAATTTTAGAAATTATTAAAAATATGCCAGTCATAAAACTGACAAGAGCATAAAAATTGTAAGGTTGGAATCCTAAATGCAACCAAAGAAGTTAGTATAATGAAGAATATAGGGATAATTAGAGTGAGAACCTAGGTAGACACTAAGACTTGGAAGCCTGGTTTAGAAAGAGTATGGAGTAGTTACTAGTCAGAATAGACAATACCAAACAAACATTTAAAGAGAATGGGGTCAGGTTTTGGAGTTTGTCAGTGAGTCTTTATTTGCCTTAAACAGTCTTGAGGTCATAAACTTTCAAAGCATCCTTTATTGTCTTATCTAATTACTCCTCAGTCTTCCTCTCCATCCTCTTCCCACATATACACTTCCAGGGAGTTGATTTTTCCAACAGGAACTCTCATTCTTCAGTGAACTTGATCAGAAATCTGCAGTTGATCAGTCACCACCCCCTCCTAAAAACCGTCTTTGTTTGACCTCCTTGATTCTTCAGCTTTCTGATTTTCCTACTAGTAATATTTAATAACAGCTAACATTTGCATAATGTACTATATGTTGCTATTTGAATGTTCATATGTTTTAATTTATTAATCTTTGCCACACCCTATGTGGTAGGTAGTGTTATTACTGTCATTTTACATATGTGGAAATTTCATTGCAGAGAGGTTAAACAACTTGCCCCAAATCATAGAGCTAGAAAGTATCATAGCCATCCGTCAAACCCAGATAGTCAAACCCACCATTGTATATTGCTTTCTTGGCCACTCTTTGCTTTTAAAAATTTTATTTTTAACTAATCTCTGTACCCAACGTGGGGCTCGAACTCACAACCCCAGGATCAGGAGTCACACACTCTTTTGACTGAGCCAGCCAGCCACCCCTTGGCCATTCTTTCTTAATCTCCTTTGTAGATTTCTCTTATTCAACATAACCCTCAAATGTTGGCATTCTTCAGTCATCTTTCATTTATCACCTTTTTCTCCTAGTCTTTTTTAGTGAATCTGTGTACACTTGTGACTTCATTTACCATTTTTTGCTGATAATCCACAAGTCAATATTTCTAGATGAGATCATTCTTTCCAATTTCAGACATATAAACTCCCTGTTGGATAACTTCCACCTAGATATTTCAGTCACCTCAAGGTCAACACGTATATAATCTGTGTTTATTTTCTTTTCTCCCTCCAAAGTGTTCTATATCTCAGTAAATGACATTATTATCCACTGAGTTGACCAAGCCAGAAAAGCTTTATCCTAGACACACTTTACCTCTCTGACATCAATCAAGGAATAAATGACTAGGGCTTAGGTTAAAGCGTTGATGGAAATCATGAATGGGACTAATCACTCAAAGATTATGGGAGGCCTAGCATAATAACAGGTAATCTGAGGAATACTCCCATGCTCTCCCTCCTCACAATGGCAGGTAGATAGGATATACAGACAGGTTGAAGACTGTATAATACATAGGGAAAGCTTATAAAAAATGACTCATCTTGGGGGTGGTTGAATACTGCATGAACACAGAAGTTAGGGAAAATGTCATTAGAAGACAAATAAGGGAAATACGTTATCTAAGGTGCATGTTTTTTGATACATTTTAACATCTTTGAAAGTGGAATGGTGGCACCCTCAATATTTTTTTTCCTTAGTGATAAATAATGGCACATCTTAGAGTTGATGGCATCTTTGTTTTGATAAAGTATGGTAGTTTTAGTTGGATAAGTTGATATTTGCCTATATTCTAATTGTAAGAATGAAAGAACATAAATAACTGTAATTCTTCCTTCTCATTGTTTACAAACAGCAGAAGTGTGATATTTGTGCATGATGTACAAAGAGAAATATCAAAGGATTCCAGGATCTACTTAAATACCTAACATTTGTGTTAATACATGAGTGACAGTAAAAAGTAATTAGTGATTTCCTAAGACTGGTAGATCAAGAGTGGTATAGAACTGTTATCCACAAATAAAACCTCTCTGGGTGTGATAACTTAATACTACTAATAATTAAACTCTACCTTTTTTTTTTCCTTTCAAAAGTAATGGGATGAATGAATACTGTTACCTCTGTTTTGATTGAAAATTCAGTTGAATGTTGCTTTTTTTTTTTTTTTTTTTTTTTTTACAGGTAGCAGATATCAAGAGGGTTAATAATCTCATCAGCGATCAAGACTTTTTTGCCCTTAGGTCTATCAAAATTCCAGTTAAAAAGTTTAGTTCATTGACTGAAACACTTTATTCTCCAAAAGGAAGACAGGCTTCACGTCCGTCATCTGTCCAGTATGTTCCAGAACAACAGGAAATTTTGCCACCTAATGATTCTCTTTCTTCCAGTGAGTCAGCTGGTAGCTTTTTAAAAGAAGTAGACCGAGACATAGAACAAATTGTAAAATGTACAGACACCAAAAGAGAGAACCTTAATGAGGTGGTATCTGCTTTAACAGCACAACAAATACGTTTTGAACCTGATAACAAAAACATTCAACGTAAGGATCCTTATTATGGAGCAGACTGGGGAATAGGGTGGTGGACAGCCGTAGTGATAATGTTGATAGTAGGTATAATAACGCCAGTATTTTATTTGCTGTATTATGAAATTTTAGCTAAAGTGGATGTTAGTCATCATTCAACAGTGGATTCCTCCTCACATTTGCATTCAGGAGTCACACCCCCATCACAACAGAGAGAAATGGAAAATGGAATTGGTCCAACTAAGGGAATACCCTTTGGCCAACATGATCATAAACTATATAGTCAAGATTCTCAGTCACCTGCTGCTCAACACAAAACATAGCAGTGAGCTCATACTTACAGTGTTAATGATCACGTGAATCTTGGAGTGTGATGAATCAATTCTATTCAATAACCACTTTAAAGGCAGAAGTTAAGGAGATTGAAGATGTTTTTGTTTTTCACCCTTTTTTGGAGCCATTTACAAATAGATTGAGTGTGAAATTCCTACAGTTGGTCATTGATATTGAGAGTTGTAAATCCATATATCTTGTATCAATGCTTAAAGCAGAAATGAATTTAAATATGGGTCTAGGAAGTTCTTAACTTGGAAAATGTATCATTTTTTATATTCAAGACTGGTTATGTTTAAGTTTTATTTTTCAAGTAATTATTTTTTGGCTTAAGGTTGTTAATATTAAATATATTAGGCAAAATAACTTTTATAAGCCCCTAAAATAATGTGTATGGTTGGGAAGTTGCCATTTGGTCCCTGGAACACTGGATTAGGTCAAGACCTAAAAGTGATCTTTATCTCTTAAAGCTTGGTGCCTCTGCTTCTGTTTTTTAAGTGACTATATTGGCCTCTGTTATTTGAAAGCACTTTTGTAATTCTTTAATGAAAAGTGTTATACAGATTAGCATTATTTAGGAATTAAATCCTCACATACTGTGATAAGTTGTTGCTGTGTTACTTGTAGTAACATGCCTTAATTACATTTAATGCCTTATAATACTACTTATGTAAGCTAATTTAATTTTTAGAATTAAAATTAAGTATTATTTCAGATGGTCCAATAGGATTCATAACATAGGCTGTATAAATTCATCTCCACCTTCACTATCAAGCACAACTTCATGGGGTTAAAACAAATTTTCATTGTCTGCCTCTGAGATCTGTTGTAGAAATTGGTTCATGAATCAAAAGCAAAGATGAGAGAGACCTTTTGCATGAAAGTAACAGACAAATTATTGATTGACCCATTAACCTATATTTTTCAAAGAGAAAATGTTCAACTTAAACCTTTTTTTCCTCTGAACTATAGCATCAAATTGGGCAGCAGAGGCTAAAGGTGTGTAGATCAGTTGAAAGGGCTTGATAGTGCTACTTCTTAAGATTTGCTGTGGATCAGATACAGTCTGGCTAAGTAAACATCATTTGTGTACTAATTTCCATCATTTAATTTCTTAAAGTGTGTGTTTTAAAAATGTAACCAAAATGATTAATTAGAAGTAAGATTTGGTGGAGTCTGGATTGCCTGTTTTGTGTATAATAAAGTATGTACTTTTAGGTATATAATACCACTTCATTTTCTGGGCATTATTTACTAATTTTTAATGTTTCAGCTTTAGACCAGTGATTTTATATTTCAAACTCCAATATTGGTAACAAGTGGGGTGAAAAAGTACATATGGTACATGAGGTTTTATGTACTTTCAGGAGCAAAGTATCATAAAAAGACAGGACAAAGAAGTCAAACATTAAAGCCCTTGCATATATTAAAGGACCTTAGACAATTAACGAAAAATGTTAATATTGGAAGTTGTAGCAAAATCATTTTTTGAGTAACTTTTTAGTTTGAAATTTTAAAATTATTTTAATGTGCCTTAGCATCTTGAAAATATGTATGATCTTTCGACTTTATGCTGTGTTAACTTGGTTGGTTTACATTGTATTTATTACGCCTGCTGAAAAATCAAGTTTTAGGAAAGAAAAATGGATTATTTTAGAGTGGAATGAAGAACTTTGTTTACATCGAATTGATGAAATTACAGTCAAGTGATTCCTTTTTGCTAGTGGTACTTTGAAATCGTGGTAGGTCTGATTTCAAAATAAGTTACGTAAGGTAGTGAAGTGTACTGTGTACTTGATTAAAAACCATTTCAGTCTTGTAGAATGGCCTCTTGAAGGAAATAGAACATATCCTTATGACACAATCAGGCAGTTTCCTTTTTCTATATATTTGAATTATATCTAATTCTATATATATCTTATATATAGACTTTTAGATTCTAATCTTTAAGGGTCATTTTAAATGAAAAAAAATTTCCTAAGCATTTAACAGGTCTAGAATAATTTTAGCTTTTAAAAAGTACTAGTATACATCAAAATTTGTGGCAAACACAGGTTAGTTTATAAAACTTAATAAGAGTTATTGTTTGATATTGTGGATTTTAATTGTGTTGAAACTCTTCTTTGAATTTACTTGGATGCTTTACATTAGAAGGTATATATGTAATATATATATATGCTAGCAACCGCAAATGAGTTTGGTTCACTTAAAAAAAATGGAGTTGTAAGTGAAGAAAAATCTGCTATTTTTAGAGCAGATTATTATTTTTTTTTAAGTCTGGGTACAGATAGTTAGGGTTGTTTTGAACTATTGGATGCCATTTAAAGTTTTTGCCGTCCTACTCCTAGAAAATTATGGGATTCATGTCTTCAAAAGATAGATTAAAATGGATTATACAGTCGGCTGGCCACATTAGAACTATAAGACTGTAATGCTAAATGAACTTTTCCAAAAGACTTACCGTTTAAAGCTTTTTTTTTTTCTGGACTCTACTTGCTTGTTCAGTGGCTTGAAGAATTCTTTAAATGAACCACTACTTAATTATTAGTTCTTTTTAAGGTATCTATTTCTAAAATTACCTACTTGGGAATATGAAGGATGTTTCAGAAATACTATGAAGAGAGGATCCAGTCAAAGAATTACAGGGTAAAAGTGGAGTTTTTAGAAGTCTATTTAAATGGTGCATTATGATGGGTATCATTCTTATTTTGAATTACAACACCGTTACTCAGGAAATCAGTATTTTTCTTCCAAGTATATGCATATTGCACTGTTAGATCATAGAAATATCTGAATGCTTTATTTAATTCTTTTTATGTATGCAAATACTATAAATCTTTTGTATAATGTATTGGATACAAATGCAAAATGGAATTGTAGAACATTGTTAGCATGTACATCTGTAAAACTGGTTTTTTAAATTTTCTGCCCCGTATTTTTTGTATTTTAAGATATGCAAAATGTAATAAAGTTTCTATTTTATTATTCAATGTAAAATGGAAGCTGGTGAATTTAATTGAATAAAAGCAAACGTTTTCTCCTCTTCTTTCAAACTATTTAAAATAGAGATACTATGTAAGGTGGATAGAATTGCCAGAGGTTTAGTAATTCATATTTCCTCCTTGTTAGAATGAAATAAAATCCACTGGATTATTTATAAGACATAAATGAAAACAAATTTCAGATGAGTGTTCTTTGGATGCTCTTCGATATCAGAGAAGATGACCTTAAAAGGCATGATCCATGACTTCTTAGCAAGTTGTGGGTCAGACATTTAACAAATTATGTGTAAATTTTATCATAAAACCACATTTCCATTTCAAGGATATTTTATTTTTAAAAGTTACCAGTAGCAAAAAGAATTGAAAAAGTTGGTTTGAAGCTTTTATTTATTTAGTGGAAGAATTTGTGATGTAATCCTTACTTTTCCTTAAAATTGTACTTAAAGTTACTTTTTCGTAAAAAGTTCTTACTAACTCCAGAGCCTTTAACCATATTAAGGCAAAGCCATTGACACTGTACGTTATGGTGGGGATGGAAAGTTTAACAAGATCCTTCAGATTTCTTAGCATTCTGTTGTATCCAGTGTAGGTCTGTGATACTGGTGATCACACTAATATTACACTGTCTGCCAAATCTTAATTTATCATGACTTTAATCACCTTGAGTTTTCTTTTTTGTTGGTGTTTATTCAAGAATATTTGATAGTGTCATTCTTGCTCAATAAATATTTTACTAGGTAAAATCTGTATTTTCTCTATCAAATATATTTAAGTAGGCTCAAAATAAAACATATTCATATAAAACAAAAGGACACAATTTTGTTTTGTAAGAATTTAATGTGTAAACAAAAAATAAGCATTGTAGCAAAAAGGTATGCCTGTTAATATAGCAAATTTAAAGAGACTTCAAGTACTTTTTTATATATGGGAGGCTATCTTTGCATTAAAGTTTACCTTCTTATGGAATACCTAACTTCAGTCCCTGAGAATTTAAGCCAGAAAAACAAGACTCATGCTGGTAAAGCAACCTGCAAATACTACCTCTCTGTTCTCACGGTTGGTCAACCTTAAACTTCTACAAAGATCTTCCAAGGGGGGAAGACAATGCACTTAAGGCAGATGGCTGGAGCCTCCTGGAGCTAATCCTTGCCTAAAAGTTCTGTCTTACCATCTGCTGGACTAAAATTGTGGACGCAAATTGAAAGCTAGGAAAAATACTTCAGTGCATTTGCTCAATTCACAAAGTTATCTGCAGATTTATAATAAAGCAAGTAAATAGAACCATTGAGATCAGATTTCTATAAATTAAGTGGTATTTGGCTAAGGTACTAAGGAAGTGAGAGAATGAAACAATATTTTTTAAATTTTTATTTTTTGAGAGAGCGCATGTGTGCAAGCACACACAAGTGGGTCAGGAGCAAAGGGAGAGGGAGAGAGAGAATCCCACACTCAGTGAAGAGCCCAGCGTGGGGCTCCATCTCACGACTGTGAGGTCATGACTTGAGCTGAAATCAAGAGTCGATGCTTAACCGAATAAGCCACCCAGGTGCCCCTAAAACATCAATGTTTTAATTAATAACCCTAAGTGACTATTTGCCCATTACAACTGGAAACTTTATGACCTTCTAAGTCCAGTAGATTGTTGTTTAATGTGGACTTTTTTATTCCTGTTTTCCATTTAGAATGTTTACAATTTCCCAGAAGCTTATTTCAATAATTCACATATGATCAACACAGCACTGAACAAATGGTCTTCATACGCATCTTGAATTAACTGAGGAAGTATTAAAATTGAAAGTGATCTTTTTCCTGAGAAAGTCACATTACAAAATGGCACAATATAAATTTTCTCCAATCTTCCCCTCCAGAATACACGATGGGAAAATCAGATTATAATATATTTTTTGAGGAAAATATGTTTGATTTTTAAAACTTTTAAATCACTTACCAAGCTACAATTTTTTAGAGGGTGATGACCAAATTAAAATTAAGTGATCATTTCTATAAGGTATGAATGAATACATACAGCAAATTTTGGTTGGTGTTTAAGCAATTTTTGTAGGAAATAGTTTACAGGTGGAGAAACTAAGGCACAGAAAACCAAGCTCATTTTCAAGACTGAGTCTAATGGTAAAGGCAGAAGTAGAATTTGGCTGTGATTCTCAAGGTTAGAGGGTAATAGTTAATACCTTCCCTAAAGAGAAAATTTATTCCTTTTGGTAGGTAACATTAATCATCTAAGAATACATAATATGAATTCCCTTGAAAATCTTTGGCATTTGTGTGTCTTTGGAGGCTGAGGGTTTTTATTTTCCCTGCCAAAATAGAAAAAAAGCAGGGGAGCTAGTTTTTAATAAACAAAAAAGATTGCTCTTGATTTTAAAATGACCTGAGTTTTATTCTGCACTGTGATATAAATCACTTGGGTAACTAGAAGTCCTATGAAATTTAACAGCAGGCACTACACCTCAAAAATCTGGCATTTTCCCCAGCGTGTATGTTTTTGATCACAAAACTTCCAATCTCATAAATTACACCGTTGTGAATTCAGGTAGGTTTATGTAGTCGTAGCACAGAACATACCATGTAAAAGTAAAAGATAAAATTATTTTCAAGTTTCTTTGTTTTTAAAGTGCTCCTTGTGCAGTATTAATCAATGTTCAGATTACAGAAATCCACTATGAAGACCAGTACTAGTTTTACAACAGATCAAGTTAAACAATAATTTGTTCAAGTATGAATACATAGATTAAAAGATGCAAAAACTCTAGGCACATTCAAATCTGAATAATACAAAAAAAAAAAATCCACTTGAACACATAAGAGGCATGACAGGGTGTTGAGAAGGAATGTCAGAGCATCAGAGACTAACTGGTAAGGTACCTTGTATGTAAACTCAATGTGGTTCCGAGTATTTTGACAGCAAATATTTGTCTAACAAAACAGGAACAAAAATACAAAACTCATTCCTTATCAGAAATAGAAAACAAGTCTGTCCAAATATTTAGAAGCTGTATCATAAAGATATTTTTGGAGACATTCCATAGCTAATAGGTTGCTTCATCCATGTTGTCATCACTGTCTGCACCAAAATCATCTCCATCTTCAAAGTAGGAATTAATGTAGTCATTTTCCTAAGTGAAGTGAGAAATTTCTCAGTTAACATTAAAATGAATTAGTAACATTATTAAAAAACATAATTTAGGCTGTCCCTTTAATCTTAATTTATGAATATCAAATCTGGATAATAAGAAAATATATCTCGCTTTAAAAAAGTCTCTGCTATTTCATCTCCTTAAAAAATATTTTTCACTCCCATCTACCTGTGCTGCTTTCCACAAGACCATTACCTCCTACTATTCTCAGGCACCAACTAGTTAAGAGAAAATGAAGGAATGTCCGTTACTCCTTAGTAGAATGATACATCGAATTCATTATACCTCAGTAAGATGATACAGGGTTTAGTTAGCCAAACCACCAATTAGTTACTCCAAACAAATGTACAATCAAGAAACAAAGCCAATTTACATTAACATTCAAGTACACCAGAACTGAGGTTTTCAGTCCTGATGTGTAATTGAGCGAAAGTAGAGGGATTTTTGCTTTCTATCAAAATACAAACCTCAAGATACCAAAAAAAAAAAAAAAAAACCTAGAAAATGCCATATTCCATCCGGGAGCCCTCGGTTTCCTTGAGGTTAAGAGGGATTAAACTCCTGGGAACATTTCAATTATTAAGACAGGGTAAGACTATTATCCATGTAAATGATTCCTGATATTTCTGTGCTTTCTATCAAAAATTTAAAAATCCATTTTGGATATGGATTAAAAGAAATTTAAGAGCATTATTAACCAATTCCAGTGTATGGGATGTATCTGGATTTTGATTGGAACAAACAAAAAAAATTTGGCGGACAACTGAAAATATTTGAACATTGGCTTAATATTTGATGATATTAAGGATATTAGGTGTACTAATGATGTTGTGATGTTGTTAAAGAGTCCTTATTTTTTAGTCCATACTGAAATATTTATGGATGAAATGATACAATGCCTGGGATTTGCTTTATAATAATCCAAGGTGGATGGGGAATGGAAGTGGGGCGGGATAGGAGTGGACTGGGTGAATGAATGGGTGGTTGAAAGACTGGCTATAAACTGATGATTGTTAAAGCTGGGTGATAAGTCCATAGATGTTTATTTTACTAGTTACTAGATTTTTGGACATCATTGAAATCTGCCATAAAAATATTAATCTGCATTTCTACTCTCTATAACAGGAGTTACGATACAGTAACAAAATAAAGACTATTCTCTAAAGAAAGGCATCTGGATTTCAGCTTTATAAGTATCTATGTGGTGGGATTTTTTACTATGTAACTTTATATAAATAATGCAAGACAACTTGCATTATTCAGATATAGATTTCATTACTTTGTCTTCCCTCAACACTGTAAGTTTCTATATCCAGTAAGTTTCCGTATCATCTCCAGTAAGATGGCCTGGTTTCTCTGTTGCCAAGAAATCTAATGATGTCTGGAAATATGGCTGAAGCCTGGGGCTAGTGTACAGGGGAGGTGTGGCATGGTTGAGAGTTCAAATGAACCTCACTGTAAATGAAATTGGAAGGGATACTCCACTATTCCATATCAAGCACATGCAATTTATGCTTTAGACATGAGCACCTCCAAGTACATTCAGTGATTCACAATAGGTAATTTCGTGATGTTAATAATATTGATACAGGTGCAAAGTGAGAACTTGTTGAAACTGATGGCTTAAATGGTTCTTGGCTTTCATTTGAACGCTTGATTTTTTTCTTTAATAACAACATTCACAAGACCGAGGAAAGAAAAAGTCTGTATTTCTTGAATTTTACATAGAGGTGTTATATAGATAGTTATGTATATATATATATGTATGTATATATATAGTTATGTATACGTATATATATATATATGTATACATAACTATATATAGTTGCTCCATTTACTCTTCAGAAACAATGCTTATCAAATCCTCAATACATCAAGTAAGTTAATTAGCATGATTTTTTCATTAATTGACTGCTAAAAAGAGTAAAGAATAAATATAGAAAAGTCTTTAATCTCCCCTCTTCATCCTTCACCCAGCCTCATACTCAAAACAGGTATCATTTCTCTATTAAAGTGGAAATATATTTATATAAACTGTTTAGTGCTTTGCTAAGGCCTAACACAGAATTCTGAAACTACTAGAATCCTGATTCTACTACTACTAGAATCCTGATTCTGTTATTCTTGTTAGGAAAGATCTTACTCTCAGCAGAGCTCACCTCAAGCAGACTTTATAAGCAGAGCATTCCAAAAGCTAGCCTTGTCTAGAAAACAAGCCACTAGCCACTAAAAGCTAATAGCACGCCATGACCCCCAAGACCAGTTATGACACTCAAAAATGTCTCCAAATATTACCAGATATACCTCAGAGGGCAAAATTACCACTGGTAGAGAACCACTGGTTCATAGCAACAAACTTTCAAACATGGTCTAACCATGGCTCCTTCCAATCCAAGCAACGGGGCTTTCTAAAATACAAATATGATAAAACTACTCTACGGCTTAAAACCCTTCAATGGCTCCCCACAGCACTCAGGGTAAGGTAATATTGTTCAGCCTGGTACTTAATATCCCCCCCTTTTTTTGTCTCCGGCTTCATGTCTCCACACACCCCCACTTACATCCTCCAGCCTAGCCATACTGACTCACCTGGTCAATTACACTAGTATGCTATACCCTCCTCGCCTGCAAGCCTTCTCCACACTCTTTCCTCTATCTGTAATTATCTTCCACTCCATTTTTCATCTTGATGTGATTTAGTCTTCAGATTGTCTTTTTTGAGATACCTTCTTTCATATCATTAAAATGGAGTTTGGTGCCCTTCTTACGTACCCCTGTAACATCCTGAACTAGGTATTACACCATAGCATTATTCATTATATTATAATTGTCTCTTCTCTTGTGTGTCTCCCCACTAAACCAATATCCTTGATGGGAGAACTGTATCTGATCCTGATATTCCCCGTGTCTAGTACAATTCTAAGAACAACTTAGTATAAAAACACACTGAATGAAAGAAAATGAGTAATAGGTATATATAGGGCAACTAAAACTTTGGATAAGGATGCATACAGGGAGACTGTAGAGAGAAAAGGAATTCCAAAGGAAGAACTCTGAAGAATACTAACATTTAAAGATGAGAAAGAAAAGAACTCAAAAGAGACCACGAAAAGGTACCAGACTAGGAGAAAAACAGGAAGTGTTGTGTCACAAAAACCCAGAAAAGCAACAATGTTTGCCTATGTCTTAGCATCCAGCACAACGCCTGGCATATAGCTGATGCCATAATTGCCTTAATTTGTTGAATTTAAATAAAGGAAATAATATTTTAATCATGATGTTGTGAGAGTGTTAAATGTTGCAGAAAAGTCCAGTGAAATAAGGACTAAATTTTATTTATTGGGGAACTTGGTGGCAACAATTTTAAGAGCATGTAGGTGGAATCAGATGAAAAAGAACTAAATGCAGGAGGTTACAGGGCAGTGAGCAAGTGAAGCAAGCTAAACAACTTCCCAGGACACAGCAGCACACTTGGAGGGGAATCATAATGAGAGATGAACATGTTTTTGTTCGTTTTTTTTTAAATTTTTTTTTTAACATTTATTTATTTTTGAGAGACAGAGACAGAGCATGAGCAGAGGAAGGGCAGATAGAGAGAGAAGGAGACACAGAATCTGAAGCAGACTGCAGGCTCTGAGCAAGCTGTCAGCACAGAGCCCGATGTGGGGCTCAAACCCACAAACCATGAGATCATGACCTGAGCCGAAGTCGGATGCCCAACCGACTGAGCCACCCAGGTGCCCCGAGAGATGAACATGTTTTAATGCATGAATGGAAAATATGAGTAGGAAAAGAGATTGAAAATATGAAAAGGGAAATGACATGAGGATTATGGTTCCCACCCACAAAAAGGCAAGACAGTTAGTTCCAAATACGATGAAGCCTATTTCTTCCACTGGAAAAACAAACAAACAAAAAAAACAAAAAAAACAAGGAGGAAAGACATTTAGCCTGAAGGCAGAGGACATAAAATTATGGGAGTATCTTCTTGATGGCTTCATTTTCTGCATGAAGATGCTATTATCTGCTAAGAGTGAAAGGAAAGGTAGTCAAGGAGAGGGATTAAGAAGAAAAGAGATGATCTAAAATAACTGCCGTAGACAGAGGATTTGACAAGAGAAACAGAGAAATCAAGTAAGCCAACAAAAAGGGGCTAGTGTTGTTTTAGTGGCATGGGTTCCTGTGATTTCTCAAAAAAGCTCAATAGGCAGTTTGGAGGGGAAAAGCAGAGACAGTGGAATTGATCACAGGTTACTTTGATCTCAAGTGGGTGCTGGGAGGACAAGGGAAGAGAGGAATGGCAAGAAAGCAGTTAAAGGGTGAGCAAGGGTCTAGGTCCCTTAGGGAAGGAAATTAAGACAAGGAACCAATGAAGGGGAAATAGAGAATCAGAGAGCCTGGCGGTCTCAAACATGTCAGAGTGTAGGAATAAAAAAAGTGAACGATCCGGAAAGAAAGCTGGAGACAGGTTTAATTTTAAAATGTTTAAATTTAAAATTTATCTGGAAGAATAAAGAATACTCAGGAAAATTCTTCCAAAAATGTTAATAATCAGAAGCTTCTATTAATTGCATCAGCAGAGTGATGGTTCAAAACCAGATCTCAGAAATACATCTAAGTCGAAATGAGAATCTGAGAGCTGATACAGGGGAATTTCAAACCAGTGAAGAAAGAAAAGTGTTTAATAAATGAGGTTAGCGGCTGGCTAGCCATTTGGAGATAGATAAAAATGGATCCAGACCTCTCCCTTTACACCAATGTAAATTAAAAAAAAAAAAATCCAAAATTTAATGTAAACTAATTAAAGCATATAATAAAGATTTCACAGCTGTAGCAGTTTCAGGTAAAGAAAAGATTCGGTGGCATGTGAGGAGCTATAATGGAGTGAAAACAAAGTGCACTGTCATGGAGAAGAAACTCTCAGCCTAGGACTACTGCCAGAGGTATCTAAGTCCCAAAGATGCCATAACCAACAAAGTTAATCTACTCAAAAATAAATAATCAAAAATGACTGTCTCTATTTTGAAATGCACCATGTTTCTAAAAGTTAGAAATCCCAAACCCAAACCGCTAAGTCCTGCCTCAGTCGGATACTTGAGGTTGGATCATACATGTTCCCCGACAGGGTCCACATGCACTTTGGGATTTAAAACATGATGGTATGCATTGCAGGGATTTCCTCTTCAGACTCTGAATTTAGTGACTAAGTCCTTAATTACTGTCATTGCTGATTTAAAATTTTATGTAGATAAATCTTAAGCTAATCTGATCAATTTCCTTAACTCGTGGACTTCCACTTACAAACTTGCCTCTGGAGTTATTTTTACCTCCTACATTCAGTTTAGTATCATTATTTCAATGCAATAATAATTCTCTTGACACTAAGGAATTGATAGCAGTGATAATGATACATCCCTGGTGCCCATCAACTTGGTTTTGGTTTGTTATTTTAATTATATAGCATATATCTGAATCTTATTAGATAATCCTTAAACTTAGTAACTTTGTTACCATCCTCCAATAGACCATTACCTCTTCTTGCTCTTCTTCATCATACTCCTCTTGTTCTGCAGCATCATCATCCTCATCATCATCGCCTTCTTTATTTTTCTCTTTGCTTCCTTCTTTCTCTTCATTTTCCTCATCTGATTTTTCACCATCACCTCTCTTTTCCAATTCCTGGTATAAATGAACTTCATTAATTAAAAAATTTTTTATTTTATTTTATTTTTTTCTGAGAAAGAGAGAGAGGGAGACAGAGAAGGAGAGCACATGAGTAGGGGAGGGGCAGAGGGAAAGGATCCAAAATGGGCTCTGTGCTGACAGGCTGACAGCAGCAAGCCCGATGTGGGGCTCGAGCTCATGAACTGTGAGTTCATGACCTGAGCGGAAGTTGGATGCCCAACCAACTGAGCCACCTAGGTGCCCTTGAACTTCATTAACTTAAATGGAATTCACGACTTTAACCTCCCTGCTTAGCTCAGGAGAACATAGTTAACCTATCATCTTATTCTAAAACTCCAGGCCACCACCTAGGAAACTGTGAGTTCACTCAAGAAAGGAGGAACTCTTGGGGCACCCAGGTGGTTCAGTCAGTTAAGCGTCCGACTTCGGCTCGGGTCATGACCTCACAGTTTGTGAGTTCGAGCCCCATGTCAGGCTCTGTGCTGACAACTTGGAGCCTGGAGCCTGCTTCAGATTCTGTGTCTCCATCTCTCTCTATTCCTCCCCTGCTTATGCTCTGTATCTGTCTCTTAATAATAAATGAACATTTTTTAAAACTTTAAAAAAAAAGGAGGGACTCTCTGTCTTGTCATTACACTACCATTTACTTTGTTTTTGTTAGTTCATAACTAGATCTCAGGTATTGCTAGGGTATCAGCTCTAATGCACAATGCTTTATTTTTATGATTTCCTTCCTACCTCCTTCTAAAATATTGAGTTGATTCAGTTTATGGAGAGACATTTTCAGGATGTTATTGTCTTGTCCTTCCAACATGAAAGGAGAAAAGAGAATATAATGATAACATTTCAAAATGCCTGTTTAATTTATTTTGAGAGAGAAGGGGCAGAGAGAGAGGGAGAGAGAATTCCAAGCAGACTCCGCACCAGCAGCACAGTGCCCAATGCAGGTCTTGAACTCACGAACTGTGAGATCATGACCTGAGCCAAAGCAAAATCAAGAGTCAAATGCTTAACTGACTGAGCCACCCAGGTGCCCTTTATTTATTTATTTTTAAAGTAAGCTTTATTCTCAATCTGGAGCTTGAACTCAGGACCCTGAAATCAAAAGTTGAATGCTCTCTGGGGTGCCTGGGTGGCTCAGTCGGTTAAGCGACTGACTTCAGCTCAGGTCATGATCTCCTGGTTCGTGAATTCGAGCCCTGCAAATATTAAATAGTGTTTATAGATCTTTTGAAGTGTCTGTAAATACGTACACACACACACACATACCCACATATAATGATGCTATGTTGACATTAACATATGGAGTTTTTTCTTTTCTATTTTAATCATATTGCGGTAAAGAGGCCTACAACCCATGAATATTGTGTAGTTAAAAGAAAACTGTGCTGCTATGTTTATTTAACTCTGTGAAAAGTATACACTATATCTGAAAAATCCTGCTATTAGCTATTATTTCACAATTAGATATACACTTATTAAAGCTAATTAAGGAAAATATTTTTCAAATATAGAATTCATTCAGTGCTGTGTATGACTAGGAAGTCTTTATTTCCATTACTGCCACCTCAAATATATTTAAATAAATAACAACTTTATTTCTACCACGTAGATCTAAATCAAACCCATAAAATACTTAAATCGGTGAACTATTGCAGATAACTGCAATTTAAAAATATGATCTCAGAGCCACACACATTCTCTCACTACTTTATTCTTTTTGTGTTAAACTGCTATTTTTGGTTTGTCTGCTTATTAGTCTCCATTTTCTCCTCTGTGAGATTTAACTATTTACCCCTACTATCTTACAGATTTGTTGTAAGAATAATGTGTTGACATAACATGAAAACTTTGCAAACAGTTAACTTATAGAAAGGGAACAGTTCTGCTAGTTTAAATAATACATAGCTACCCTACAGAGAGGTGTTCCTGTAAATCAAACAGATACAAGCTCAAATATTAGTTTACTGCTGTCTGATTATTCACACATTAATCATGAGATCTGACTGTATGTTACTCCTTCTCCATCCACAGAAGCTTTTTTTTTTTAAGTTTATTTATTTATTTTGAGAGAGACAGCACGAGGATGGGAGGGGCAGAGAGAGAAGGAGAGACAATTCCAACCAGGCTCCATGCTGTCAGCACAGAGTCCCATGTGGGGCTCAATCCCACGAACTGAGAGATCATGACCTGAGCCAAAACCAAGAGTCAGACGCTTAACTGACTGAGCCACCCAGGCGCCCCCAAATAAGTTTTATTATAATAAATTTGCAACTACTTTTGCTAAAGAAATGAAACAATAATAGGGTCATCCAGAAGCTAATTTTACTCTTTAACTCAGAGTTAATAAAGCTAACTCATTTAGATTTCTAGATTTAAAACTCTAATTTTAACAATGTGCAAAATGAAAAAGCTGTTTAAATGTAGAAAACCTGGAAGCATCATTTGTTCTGATGAGACTACATTCAGATCAATCTTCCTTATAGCCCATGTCATATGCAGTTTTGAGAAGCTTTGACAACAGTCTGAATCTGTGTTCAGTTAATATAAGTTGGAAAGTTCTGCAACCTCATCCATCATTCTACCACAGTTAAACCTGACAGTTATGACTTTTCCTTCAATATCCTCCTGGCTTTATTTTCATACAAGTTATCTCCAGCTCAAGTACTAGTTAAAAAATAAAATAACAAACATGAGTTTCTGTTACCACATAGCTATGCCAACTTGACCAAACAAGTAAAAGTTTTCTTTATTTTTATTTTTTAATGTTTATTTTATTTTTGAGGGAGAGAGAGAGAGAGAGAGAACGTGTGCGAGCCAGTTGGGGAGGGGCAGAGAGAGAGGGGGACAGAGGATGCTGACAGCAGAGAACCTGATGTGGGGCTTAAACTCAGGAACTGTGAGATCATGACTTGAGCTGAAGTTGGACGCTTAACCAACTAAGCCATCCAGGTGCCCCAACAAGTAAAAGTTTTAAAGCCTTGACTTCCTCAATTGGTATAACCTCCATTGAGAGTGATCTGTCAATATTCATCCCTATTTTCTAATACACATAAGAATTGACCCAAGAAATGCACTTCAAGAAATCTACTTTACATATGTATAATGACATACTTAATATGAATTCACTACAGCACTGTTTATAATAGCAAAACACTAGATGAAACATTAAGTCCATCAATCGGGTATTGGTTCAATAAACTATGGGTTCATTCTTATAGGGTAGGCAAAAAAGGAGAAAAAAAAAAAAGGATGAGGCAAGTCTATACAGACTGACATAGAATCATCTCCAATTGATTACAAGTAATAAACTGAAAATGCAGAAGAGTGTAATATGCTAACTTTTGTCTTTAAAACGAAAAAGAAAGAAATCTGTATTTGTTATACATAAACTATTTCTGAAAGATCTGTAAGAAACAGGGAATACTGGGGGCACCTGGGTGGCGCAGTCGGTTGAGCGTCCGACTTCAGCCAGGTCACGATCTTGCGGTCCGTGAGTTCGGGCCCCACATCAGGCTCTGGGCTGATGGCTCGGAGCCTGGAGCCTGTTTCCGATTCTGTATCTCCCTCTCTCTCTGCCCCTCCCCCGTTCATGCTCTGTCTCTCTCTGTCCCAAAAATAAATAAAAAACGTTGAAAAAAAATGTTTTTAAAAAGAAACAGGGAATACTGATTGTCTACAAGGGGGGAACTGGATGGTTAGGCGCAAGAATGGGAGGAGAAATTTTCAGTTTATTAACCTTTTGGATACTTTCTTTATTTTTGGAATATTAAAAACAATGAAGATATAAACTTAAGTTCCGTAAGATGTACTTTTCTCTCAAAGCACTCAACATGAGACAGAAAAAAGCATTAAAAAAGTACATATACAGTAATAAGAAAAAACAATGAGAGGTTTTTAAAAGAAATACATTTCAGGGGGTGCCTGGGTGGCTCAGTCGGTTAAGAGTCTAACTCTTGACATTCGCTCAGGTCATGATCTTGCAGTTGTGAGACGAGCCCTAGGTCGATCTCTGCAGTAAGCATGGAGCCTGCATGAGATTCTCTCTCTCCCTCTCTGCCCCTTCCCTTTTTGTGCGTACGCACTCTGTCTCTGTCTCTCTCTCACAATAAATAAACTTAAAAAATAATTTAAAAATATTTTAAAAAAATACATTTTAGGTATATAACTCTTTTGTGTTTCTTTCCAATACATAATTCCAATGCCAGGGGAAAATAAGAATACACAGACATTCAAGGGGAAAATAGGATACATGGAAAAGGAAGTAGGCGACAGAAGGTAAGGTAAGTTGACAGGTAAGTGGTAATGAAGGACAGGATGGAGCCTCCTTATCTACCAGCCAACAATGTTCAAATCTTTCTAGTTACCCTGTGTGCTGGGATTGGTTGTGCCAAACCTAGGTACGATTAACAAGTGAGAGAAGGTGTGAAGAGTGAAGAAGGTGAAGGAGGCATGATACTTTTACAGCTTGCTCTTACGGTAAGAAGAAAACCTTACCTCGATTTTTTTCAATACATCTGCAGTATTAGTGAGTGATGCGCCTTTGCCCGTAGCCTTTGCTTTTTGGGATTTGGGGCCTGCTAAAGTAAAACCGCTGTTAACACATATTTCTATAACAGAAACTGTGTATTATAATTCATATGCTGTCTAGCATAGTGATATGTCCTACTGGGCAGTCACCCAATTTGTACACTGAATTTTCCAAAAGAATAACAAAATCAATCAGCATGCCTCCCCAATTTTCCATGATCAGGAGTCAACGATAATCACTTAATAGGAAGTTTTTTAAGACCGTAACCACATACCTTTTTACTAGTACTGAAAATCTGTACTGGCAATTAATGTTATTAACCCCAAACTGCTAAAATGTTACTTCAGGAAGAAGCACCAGAGGACCAGTGAAAGAATCTCACAAATATATCATCTGCATTGGCTTCTTGGTCACTGATTGGTGTACTTTGTTTTAAGTAGGGCAGTTTGACCAGGCTCGGAAAATAAAAAAAACAAGTGCAGAATAAATAAATAAATAAATAACCATTTGCCAATGGTTAAGGAAATGAGAAAGAGGTTATATTCACGCAACATAAGCATTATCTTTGGAATGAAGATTAAAATGGCTACCCTGAATATGCCCATTATATGAACCTGAAAAGTCAAAGCAGTATAAATGTTTTAATGGCATTGGGGTAATTTTTTTGAGCCATATAAAAAACATTGCATTTTGAAGCTATTGTAAAACTTCAGGGCATAGAGAATTATTTCACATATAGATCCTTCCAGTCAGTCACCAAGGCATTATGATATGCTACAAAATTGTCCCATTGTGATTGAAAGTATTATAGTCCTTTCCCCAAATCAAGCTAAATACCTAGAAATTACTTGGCAACACAGGAAAATATAGCTCAGAAATATGTAATTTTGTTAAAGATTAACATTTAACTTATAAAAGAAGAAATTTCTAGATTGTGGTAGATGACCCATAACTGATGGAATTACAATTTACTGTGTTACATACCAAATTGCCCTTCAGGGAGTCACTGAACTCAGAACCCCAAACATATTTATGTGAAGTTTTGTTCAAAAAAAGGTAATAGGTAGATTTAATCATGGGTAACTTTTTCTGTTCCCCTTGAGGGTAAAGACTGTTTAATTTGAACTGTAGCACATAAAATATAGTATCATATATGAACTAGATTTCAATATATATTATGATATTGAAATCAGAAAACATTAGCTAAGAATGGAATTTACTCACATAATGAAGTCTTTTTCTCTATGAATCTTCTGTTGAATTATTTAAATTTCATAACACATAAGTCTGTTTAATGGGTATTATAGAACATGGTCAGGTAAATGAACTTATTAAAAACTACTGATTTCTTAACCAAGAAAGTCAGTTGCCAAAAGGCAACTAAGTATCTTTTGCTATTTATTAAACTGTTTTTACATAATCACTAATTCTTTTATGTACAACTGGGGGAGAAGTGTCAAATTTCCAAAATTTGTTAAAAGACTGTTTTAACCTCAAAACATTAACAGGCATTTTTCCGTCATCTTTGGCCAAATACATGCATATATTTGAATTTTTGTTTGTTTGTTTCTTTCAATATCTGCCAATAGCTGGTTCTTCAAGAAAAATCTTTCTCAGCCTTTGGCCCTTTGGGTACTATTTACTTTCATGTAAATCAGTAGAGGCCATCTTAACAAAAAGGAGAGTATAAGTTTACCAGGAATAAAACACAAAAATTACACAATACGCAAAAGAAAAAAAAAAAAAAAAAGCTCAGAATGGAAACAAAGTTTTATGATTGTTGTTTTGTTTTTTAACAAATGGAAATTCTGACACACTGGAAGTTTTAACTAATAATCAATGTGTATATAAAGTTCCAGGGATGAGTAGTCAATGGGATGTATTTGAAAAAATTAATTTTTCCAAATCAGATATATTCTTTTTGGCTCTTTAAAGTCTGCTACAAATTTACGATCCACTAGGACATGACCAGTATCATTAATGCACATGTTATTATATTGTAAAAATAATATATTTGCCCAATAAAAGCCAAAGGTATAAAAAAACAGCAGATAAAACTATTATATCTCAATGTACAATATTTTGGTTTTTAAAAAAAATTTTTTTTAACATTTATTTATTTTTTGAGAGACATAGAAAGAGCACAAGTTGGGGAGGGGCAGAGAGAGAAGGAGACACAGAATCCGAAGCAGGCTCCAGGCTCCAAGCTGTCAGCACAGAGCCTGACGTGGGGCTTGAACTCACAAATCATGATCATGACCTGAGCTGAAGTCGGACACTTAACCGACTGAGCCACTCAGGCGCCCCTATTTTGGGTTTTTAACATAATATTTTGTACTCAATCAAGCTAAATATTCTTATATACTGTAGCTTTGAAATGAAACAAAATAGAAATACTTCCACTTTAAATACATGTGTCAGAATTTACCAAATTATATATTCAAATATATGCATTTTATCATATGTCAATGATACCTCAATAAAGCTGTTAAAAGGGGGAGGGGGATCTCTTTCAGCAGACAGGAGATGAAGCAATACTTCCTAACTCATTCTGTGAGGCCAGCATTACCCTAATACCAAAACCAGACAAATATTATAAGTAAGGAAACAGAAGATCAATCTCTCATGAACATATAAGCAAAAATTTTCAACAAAATATTTGCCACATCTAATCCCACAATGTATAGAAAGAATAATACATCACAACTAAGTAGGATTTATCTCAGGTATGTAAGGCTGGTTCAATCTTCCAAAATCAATTAACTTAATCCATCAAATTAACAGGCTAAAGAAAAAAAATCACATGATCGTATCAACAGATGCACAAAAAGCCTCTGACAAAATCAAACACCCATTCATAACGAAAAACTCTTAGTAAACAAAGAATAGAGGGAAACTTCCTAAACTTGATAAAGAATAGCCACCAAAAAAAACGATAGCTACATCTAATGGTGAAAGGCTTGACGTCATACTTAAAGGTGAAAAGTTTAACACTTTCCCACTAAGATTAAGAACCAGGCAAGAAAGTTCCCTCTCACCACTGTTTTTCAACATTGTACTAGAAGTTCTTGCTAATGCCATCAGATAAGGAAAGGATATAAGAGGTAAACAGATTGGGAAGGAAGAAATAAAACTATCTTCGTGCACAGATGATATGATCATCTATGCAGAAAATCTGAAAGAATGAGACCAAAACTCTGGAAACTAATATGTGATTACAGCAGGGTTGCAGGATACAAGGATAATACACAAAGGTCAATAGTCTTCTTATATACCAACAATGAACAAGTGGAATTTGAAATTAAAAATCTACTACTGTTTACATTAGCACCCCCAAAATGAAACACTTAGATAAAATCTAACAAAATATGTACATAGTCTATATGAAGAAAACTATAAAACTCTGAAGAATGAAATCAAACATCTAAATAAATGGAGAGATATTATATGTTCATGGATAGTAAGATTAGATTCAATACTGTGAAGATGACAGTTCTTCCCAACTTCATCTATAGATTCAATGCAATCTCAATCAAAATCCTAGTAAGTTATTTTACAGTATCAACAAATTGTTTCTAACGTTTAAATGGAGAGGCAAAAGATCTAGAATAGGCATCACAAAATTGAAGGAAAGAACAAGGTTGGAGAACTGACACTACCAGACTTTAAAACATACTCTACAGCTCTGATAATCAAGACTTCCCGGTAAAGGTGAAAGAATATACAAAGGTCAATGGAATAGAATAGAGAGCCCAGAAATAGACCCACAAAAATATAGAAAAAGAAGCAAAGGCCATACAATGGAGAAAAGAGTCTTTTCAACAAATGATGCTGGAACAACTAAACTTCCACAAGCAAAAAAAAAGTGAATACAGGGGTGCCTGGGTGGCTCAGTCTGTTAAGTAGCCAACTCTGGCTCAGGTCATGATCTCACAGTTTATGAGTTTGAGCCCTACATCAGGCTCTGCGCTGATAGCACGGAACCAGCTTTGGATCCAGCTTTGGATCCTCTGTCTCCTTCTCTCTCTGCCTCCCCCTTTCTCTCTCAAAAATAAACAAACATTAAAAAACCTTACACTCTTCACAAAAATGAACTCAAAATGGATCACCACCTAAATACAAAACACAAAACTATAAAACTCTAGATGACCTTGAGTTTGGTAATTACCTTTTAGATATGACACCAAAGCCACGATCTATGAAAGGAATAACTGATAAGGTGGACTTCATTAAAATTAAAAAATTCTGCTCTGCAAAAGATAATGTCAAGAAAATGAGAAGAAAAACCACAGACTGGGAGAAAATATTTGCAAAAGACGTATCTGATAAAGCACTATTTGAAATAATACAAAAAAAATATTGGTCTCTCTTCCCAGTTCCTTGCACAGAACTCCTAAAACCCTTATAATTTCCTAAGTGATAAAAACACTAGAAGCATCTTTTGTTCTAATATTTAGTCTTTGACCTTAGTGCCTGGCAGAGTTCCTAACCCCTTGAAATTTACTGCGTGATAGGAGTGCTTTTGTTCTAAGGAGACAACTCTTGGGGGGCTCCTAGACAGCTTCAGGATAAGGGCACAAGACAGATCAAACCATGATTAAAAGCCTGGAATTTTCAGCTCCATTCTCCATTCCCCTGGAGTGGAAAGGGACTTGAGACTGAGTTCATGATTGATCATACCTATGTGATGAAGCCTCTATAAAAATCCCCAAAGTATGGGCGTTTGAGGAGCTTCCAGGTTGGTAAACACATTCACATGCTGGGAAGGTGGGGCACCCCAGCTCCAGGGAGGCAGAAAAGTTCCTGTGTTAGGAATCGTTCTAGACTTTACCTTATCTAGCTTTTCATCTGACTGTTCATCTGTATCCACTATCATATCTTTATTAAATAATAAACCAGCAAACCTAAATGTTTCCTAGGGTTCTGTGAGCTGTTCTAGTAAATGAAATCCAAGTGGCAGGAGGGTCATAGGAACCCCTGATCTGTAGCCAAGTCGGATAGAAATTATGGGTAATCTGGGGAACCTACTACTTGTAATTGGCTTTTGAAGTGGGGAGCTGGACTGAGTCCTTAACATGTGGGGTCTGTGCTAATTCCAGTTGATTTTGGAACTGAATTAAATTGTAAGACAGCCAGCTGGTGTTGCAGAGAACTGCTTGGTGTGGGGAAAAAAAATTCCATAGACCTGGTGTCAGAAATGTTGTGAGTATAGTAGTGGTAGGAGACTAAAGGAGATACAGCAGGAGTAAGCTTTTCTTATAGACTGTTATCCAAGATATACAAAGAACTCCTAAAACTTCACAATAAGAACACACAGACACACACCCACACAAAACATTAAAAAATGGGCCACAGACCTCTTTCCAAACAAGATATACAAATGGCAAATAAATACAAAGATGCTCCACATCATAAGTCACCAGAGAAGTGCAAATTAAAATAGTAGTGAGATACTTACTATGCACCTATTAGAATGGCCAAAATCCAGAACACTACCACCAAATGCTAGCCAGGATATATAAAATCGGGAACTGTCATTGGTTGCCGGTGGGAATGCAACATGGTAGAGCAACTTTGGAAGACAGTTTGGTGGTTTCTTACAAAGCTAAGTATACTCTTACCATACAATCCAGCAATCATGCTCCCTGGTATTTACTCCAAGGAGTTGAAAACTTATGTCTACACAGTAGTGGATGTTTATAGCAGCTTTATTCATAACTCCCAAATCTTGGAAGCCATCAAGATGCCTGTAGTAAGGAAATGGATAAACTGTGGCACATCCAGACAATGCCATATTATTAAGCACTAACAAAAAATGAGCTGTGAAGCCATGAAAAGTCATGTAGAAAATTAAATGCTTATTATTAAGTAAAAGAAGTCAATCTGAAAAGACTACATACTGAATGCTTCCAACTATATGACATTTTGGAAAAGGCAAAGCTATGAGGACAGTAAAAAGATCAGTGGTTGCCAGGGGTAAGGAGGAGAAAGAGATGAATAGGCAGAGCACAGAGAATTTTTAAGGCAGTGAAAGTACGCTGTATGATATTACAATGGTGCATGCATATCATTATACATTTGCCTTTACCCACAGAATGTACAATACCAAGAGTGAATCCTAATGTAAACTATGGAGTCTGTGTAAAAATGATATGTCAAGGTAGGATCCGTAATTGTAACAAATGTGTCACTCTGGTGGGGGATATTAATAATGGGGGAGGCTATGCATGTATGGGGGCAGGAAGTATAAGGGAAACCTGCACTTACCTGCTCAATTTTGCTGTGAATCCAAAACTGCTCTAAAAAATGAAGTCTATTTCACTCAGATCAATGGAACAGAATAGAGAACCCAGATATGGACCCACAAAGTATGGCCAACTAATCTTTGACAAGGCAGGAAAGAATATCCAATGGAATAAAGACAGTCTTCTTCAGCAAATGGTGCTGGGAAAACTAGACAGCGACATGCAGAAAAATGAACCTGGACTACTTTCTTACACCATACACAAAAATAAACTCAAAATGGATGAAAGACCTAAAAAAACAGGAAGCCATCAAAATCCTCGAGGAGAAGGCAGGGAAAAACCTCTCTGACCTCGGCCACAGCAACTTTTTACTCAACATGTGTTTGGAGGCAAGGGAAACAAAAGCAAAAATGAACTATTGGGACCTCATCAAAATAAAAAGCTTCTGCACAGTGAAGGAAACAATCAGCAGAACTAAAAGGCAACCGACAGAATGGGACAAGGTATTTGCCAATGACATATCAGATAAAGGGTTAGTATCCGAAATCGATCAAGAACTTATCAAACTCAACACCCAAAAAACAAGTAATCCAGTGAAGAAATGGGCAAAAGACATGAATAGACACTTCTCCAAAGAAGACATCTAGATGGTCAACTGACACATGAAAAAATGCTCAACATTACTCATCATCAGGGAAATACAAATCAAAACCACAATGAGATACTATCTCACACCTGTCAGACTGGCTAACATTAACAACTCTGGCAACAACAGATGTTGGCAAGGATGCGGAGAAAGAGGATCTCTTTTGCACTGCTGGTAGGAATGCAAACTGGTGCAACTACTCTGGAAAACAGTATGGAGGTTCCTCAAAAAATTAAAATCGAACTACCCTACAACCCAGCAATTGCACTACTAGATATTTATCCAAAGGATAGAGGTATGCTGTTTCAAAGGGGCACATGCACCCCAATGTTTATAGTGGCACTATCAACAAAGTGTGGAAAGAGCATAAATGTCCATTGATGGATGAATGGATAAAGAAGATGTGGGTATATACACACACACACACACACACACACACACACACACAATGGAGTACTACTCAGCAATCAAAAAAGAATGAAATCTTGCCATTTGCAACTACCCAGATGGAACTAGAGGGTATTATGCTAAGCGAAATTAGAGAAAGACAAATATCATATGACCTCACTCATATGAGGACTTTAAGATACAAAACAGATAAACATAAGGGAAGGGAAGCAAAAATAATATAAAAACAGGGAGGGGGACCAAACATAAGAGACTCTTAAATATGGAGAACAAACAGAGGGTTGCGGGAGGGAGGATGTGCTAAATGGGTAAGGGGCATTAAGGAATCTACTCCTGAAATCCTTGTCACACTATATGCTAACTAACTTGGATGTAAATTAAAAAAAATAAATTAAATAAAATGGTAAAGAAAAAAAATGAAGTCTATTTAAAAAGCAAAATGCAAAATACCAGGCCTAAAAAAAAAGAGAGGGTTAAGGGAGGAAATCTCTTCTCTTAATTGCTAACCCTATTGTTATTAACCTATCTGGCTACTTCCCTTTTTCTCTCTTTATTCTTTTTTATAAATTTTCCAAATGTTTATTTATTTATTTATTTTCAATTTTTTTCTAATGTTTACTTATTTACTTTTGAGAGAGATTGAGACACAGAGCGCAAACGTAGGGGAGGGACAGTGAGAGCTGTCAGCACAGAGCCAGATATGGGGTTGAACTCATGAACTGTGAGATCATGACCTGAGCTGAAGTCAGACCCTTAACTACCCAGGAGCTACCCAGGTGCCCCTATGTTTATTTATTTTTGAGAGAGAGAGAGAGAGAGAGAGACAGAGACAGAGACAGAGACAGAGAGACAGGGAGAGAGTCAGCGGAAGAAGGGCAAAGTGAGAGGGAGACACAGATCTGAAGTAGGCTCCAGGCTTGGAGCTGTCAGTACAGAGCCTGACACGAGACTCGAACCCACAGACTGTGATATCATGATCTGAGTTGAAGTCAAGACACTTAACTGAGTCACCCAGGTGCACCTCTTCCTTCCTTCCTTCCTTCCTTCCTTCCTTCCTTCCTTCCTTCCTTCCTTCCTTCTTTTCTTTCTTTTTTTTTTCTTTCTTTCTTTCTTTCTTTCTTTCTTTCTTTCTTTCTTTCTTTCTTTCTTTCTTTCTTTCTTTCTTTCTTTCTTTTAATGTTTATTTATTTTTGAGAGAGAGAGACAGAGGATCCCAAGCAGACTCTGCGCTATCAGCACAGAGCTACACAGGGCTTGAACTCAAGAACCATGAGATCATGACCAAGTATCAAGAGCTGGACATTCAACTGACTGAGCCATCCAGGCACCTCATTTCTTTAGTCTTCATATCCAAATTTCCCAAACATTCATCTATGCTCTCTGTCCCTTTTTCCTAAATTCCCATTTACTGTTTAATCCATTCCAATCTGAATTCCAAGCTTACAAATCTTTTAAAAAGCTCTCCCTGAGGGCAACAACGATCAATAAGTCAAAAATTAGTTTACATTTTCCAGTCTGTATCTTACTTGACCTCATAGCAATTTTGTTTAACCTCCTTTAACACTGTTGATCACCATTTGAAATGGTCTGTACTTCTTGCATACTCTTGCTTCTGTGACTCCACTCTCTTCTGGTTCTCCTCTCTCCCTCCCCATCCCTTCTCCTTCCATCTCCTTTCTTTGCTGATTCAACCTCCTCTACCAGCCCATTAAATTTTGGCATTCCTCCAAGTTTAGGCTTAGGCCCTCATTTCTTCTAATTCTCTAATTTCAGCCTAGATAATCTCACCCTTCCTCACAGTTTCAATTATAGTACCTATGCTGATCCCTATCATCTCCATTTTGAAGTCCATCCCCCTGTATCCAACAACATGCTCAACATTTCTATTTGTATATTTCAAAGGAACCTTAAAGACCACTTCTAGGGGCGCCTGGGTGGCGCAGTCGGTTATGCGTCCGACTTCAGCCAGGTCACGATCTTGCGGTCCGTGAGTTCGAGCCCCGCGTCAGGCTCAGGGCTGATGGCTCAGAGCCTGGAGCCTGTTTCTGATCCTGTGTCTCCCTCTCTCTCTGCCCCTCCCCCGTTCATGCTCTGTCTCTCTCTGTCCCAAAAATAAATAAACGTTGAAAAAAAAAAAATTATAAAAAAAAGACCACTTCTAAACTGTAACTCATAATTTCCCCCCACAAACCTGGTCTTTCTTGGATGTTCTTCTGCCAATTCCATCTTAGTTAATTTACTCATCATGCAATCCGGGCTCCAATTACATTTCTTTGAAGAAACTTCCCTGACCTCCCACTGAGGACAGTGTGTTTTTATTTAATGTTTTTACTCCATTTGACTTTAAGCCCCATTAAGGCAAGGACTATTCCCGCTTTTCTCACTGTTTCATTTCTTTTAGCACAGTGTCTGGCAATAGTAGATTCTCAACAACTATTCACTCAGCGGAATTATGAAAGAACACCACACTGGAAATTTTCACTTTGGTATTTTGTGTGCCACATAAAGTTCTAATCTACCAGTTCCCAAATTTTACCAGTTCCAAATATATGAGTTAAAAACTTAGAATATAGATGGTATAACCATCAAATACATTTATATGCAAAATTTCAAATTTTCAAAAGTAAAATGTCTACAATACTTGAAAAGTCTTCTCTAGCACATCAAAATTCCATAATTAAAGAACGGAAAAACTAAGCAAAGTATCAAAACAAAGCAAAAAACCAACAACAGAAAGTTTTAACACGATAATCAAAATGTCAAACATATTTTAAGAAAAAGCATTCAGAATGCTGAGTGTAACTTCAGATTGAGAATTCATTCCATAATTAGAATTTGAGCAATAACCTTTTATTACCTGGATTATTACATTAGTCAATGTACCTTTTTTGCACTTTTTCCTTGGCATCATTTCTCTTGGGAGTCTTCTCCAATCTGCATGTACAAAAGAAAAAAAAAATACAAAAGTTGCAGTTTCCTCTGGGAATTAGTGGCACTGGATATGACTATTTAAAGGGACATGACAGTTGGTTAATCAATGAAAATAAAATTTCTTAATATCTGACTGTACAGATTTAGCCTAAGTGATATATTTTCTCCTATGAAAAAAAGAGAGTTCATTAAAAAGAACTTTGGTGGCTCCCAGCTGGCGCATTTGGAAGAGCATGAGACTCTTTATTTCAGGGTCATGAGTTCAAGCTCCACTTTGAGTATAAAGAGTATTAAAAAAAAATAAACATTAAAAAAAAACAAACTTTGAAATAGTGCTATAAAATTTCTACAACTTTCTGTCAATAGTTATATAGTATTTATCTAATCAATTTTAAATATGGAAATTTTCATAACAAGAAAAATAATGTAGAAAAATTTTGTTAATCATGACATACTGTTGAATAAGAAAAAGTTTCTCAGATAGTAAGTACAGGGGCACCTGTGTGGTTTGGTTGGTTAGGCCTCTGACTCTTGATTTTGGCTCAGGTCATGATCTCCATGATCTCATGATCTCATGAGATTGAGCCCCACATCGGACTCTGTGTTGACAGCACGGAGACTGCCAGGGATTCTCTCCATCCCTCTCCCATCCCCAGTCTCAAAACTAATAAATAAATACTTAAAATAAAATAAAATAATGTCATTTTACTGGGATTAGAATCCCAGTAAAAAATAAACCTAACATATAAATATTTTCATATATTTAATTTTTGTGCAGAGAAAGCTCTAGGTTGGGAAGAAAATATTATAGTAATTCTTTATGGGTGTTAGGATTACAGCTGCTTTTCTTATTTATTATTTATGTATTACTTGACCATGCTGTATTTTGTAAGTTTTCTATAGTTGATACGTGTTTCTTACGTAATAAGGAATTTTTTTTCAAAAGTTAAAATATATAACCACAATCCCAACACATGCAAAATTAAGCAATTCTAATAATTAACCCAAAACTTTATAATTAAAAATAAAAACAGCCGTGGAAAAGTAAATTCACTCTAATAAATGATTTTGACTGCAGGAGGTAAAGAATTTCTCTAATTTATCACTTTCTTTTAATTTTTTTAAATGTTTATTTTTGAGAGAGAGAGAGAGAGAGAGAGTGGTGTGCACATGTGTGCGTGTGAGTGCGAACAGGGCAGGGGCAGAGAGAAACAGAGACAGAGGATACAAAGTCGGGGCTCTGCACTGACAACAGAGACCCTGATGTGGGGCTCAAACTCATGAACCACAAGATCATGACCTGAGCTGAAGTCAGGTGCTTAACAAACAGAGCCACCTAGCTGCCCCACTTTCTTTTAATTTTTAAGCATAGAGTTAATCAGAAAAATGAAGCAACATAAAAATGGATTAAAAAATACTGCCTACTAAAACAAACAAAAAAACAACAACCTCAGGGTATTTTGGAAAAAGCATTTATATCTCAAGCCATTTTACCTGAATTAATAAATTTTGCTTTGAATATATTTCTGCTTTTATCAATGACTCATAGGTGATCATGAAAAAGTAGGTAAAGAGAATTCTTTAAGGAGATGAATATGATGTGGAAGATGGGAAAGATCTGATATAGGAGACAGGAGAGTGTTCAAGGGGAATCCAACCTTAACAATGATGCACACTGAAAAGACCAGTATTACTCGTGAAAGCAACAATTCTGTAAATGCCATTTATATTCTTACTAAAGGCAGTTACCACAACAACAAGGACAGAGATGTCAAAGGGAAGTGAGTTAAAATGAATAGGCCCAGGTTCTAGAAGTACTGTCCCAGTCACCCTGATAAGTCACTTCATTTTTATGGCAATTACTTTTTTGTCTGTAAAATGAATGAGCTGGATGAAATCTCTCCAGCCTCTTCTACTTTGCCTGTGTCCAAGGAAAATCTGTGAATGTTGAAAAAATCTCTCTTAGATATGGTTCTGTTGAAAAAGCTTCTTAGCAAATAAGAACAGTCTATATCTGTTTGAAAGGAAGGTCCATGAGCTTGGCTTCAATACTGTCTGCCTGGATTTGTTTTCTCCTCTCAAGCTGAAATCACTCACAAACATGGAAGTATAATTGGTACTGTAGATTAAAATGGTGATTGTGGAAAATGAAGTGGAAAGCCCAAATGCATTTGGCAAGTCCTATTTTATAAAAAAATATTTTAAGAACTTCAAAAACATTTCAACTCTTCCTTGTTAGGGTATAAAAATCTTTTCATCCTAGTTTTCAAAAGATATATATTAGTAATTAATTATAGGAAAAGAGCCAAACTATTTTCCTACAGTGAAAATTCCTAGGGTAAAAATAAAAAAATTTGCCCTAAAAAAATAGGGGGTAGGGAGATAAACTTTAAAAATTATTTTAACATTTTCAGTTTTATAATTACCTGGTATCCACTCCTCTTTGTATACCTTCATATATCTTTTACTGTATCTTTCAATATCTAGAAAAAAAAGAAAAAGTGTTCATTAGAAAACTGCAGAATAAGCCTGCATTTAAGCCATTCCTTTAAAATAACTGAAAACACGAGGTAACATCTTTTATTTCACACACAGTTTCCTATATTTGTGCCTAAAGTGTTTCTGAACACCTACTGGAAAGTTCAATTAGTATCACACGTTTAAGGAAGTGGCAAGAAGCAGCTGGGTATGAATGGCTGGGAGCGAGCAGAAACCCTAAGCATGTTTTTTAGAATCAGACAACCTGACTCGTTTCTGAAAATATTCACAAAAGCCCAAAGCCAGGTCAGAAAGCCACTTAAATACCAGGAAAGAAAGTCACTTGGCATCTTCTATTTTCTTCTTGTGACACTGGCCTCCAGCTCCCAGTCTTTAAATCTTGTTTAACTGGGATGTATTAACTACCTAAGTGGAGAGGGAGAGCTGTTTGCTCACCTCCAGTGCTTGATACATACATTAATACACAGTTAGGCTTCTCAGTGAGCTACTTTTCACAATCCATTGAGGAGCAGAACGGGGAAAAGGGTAGGAGTAGGTAGGGTTGGACTTGAGCAAGCCAAAAGCCTTCCATGTCAATTGCTGACAACTCTGCAGGGACCTCCTGGGCTTGCCCAAAATGGGAGAGCCATAGCTGTGGCTCTTGTTTCTGCTTTGCCCACTATGCTGCAAGAAACTCCCTCAATGAGGGCCCAAACCCTTTCCTAGCAGTGTAAGTTGGCATCATGCCATAGCTTGAAACCATAGTTGGCAGCGTAAGTGACAGCATCATGCCATATCTTGAAACCATGGTTCATCATAAAATGTGGTTGTAGGAGTACAGCCATGAAAAAGGGAAGTTAAACCAAAAGATGAAAACATAAAAAGCAAGGCCCAAGTATGTACTTTTTCTTCCATGTTAAGAAAATGATCCCAAATAACAGCAAAACCATGGTGTTAGACAAAGATAACCAAAATAAATAGTAGATCAGAGAGACCAAGAGACCAAGCTATTTAACTGTTTTGACTTCAATCTTGCTCTTAAGCTTTTCACCTGTAAAGAGAAGTCAGCACAAATTCCCAGAATTCGCATTTAAAAATTTTCTCCACAACAGATTGCATATTTTAGATAAATTTAACCTTTAGTAGTAAACTTCTAGAAGAATGAGCGATATTGAAAAACAACTACTGAAACCCAGTTAAAAAGAGGCAAAGGATTTGAATTGGCATTTCTGCAAAGATATGCGTGGAAAAAAAGCACATGATAAGATGTTCAACATCATTGGTTGTTTGGGAAATTCAAATCAAAACCACAATGAGACAGCACTTAATACCCAGTAGGATGGCTACAACCAAAAAGGCAATGACAAGTGCTAGCAAGGATGTGGAGAAACTGGAATCCTCATATAACACTGGTGACGTAAAATACTGCAAGAACTTTGGAAAATAGTTTGACAGTTCCTCAAAATGTTAAATACAGTTATCTTATGATCCTAGATATACACCCAGTAGAAATAACATGTGTCCACCCAGTAGAAAATACATGAATGTTCAAAGCAGCATTACTCATGATAGCTCCAAAGTGGAACTGACCCACATGTCAATCAACTGGTGACTGGGTAAACAAAATGTGGTATATACAACCAATGGAGTATTAGTCAGCCATAAAAAGGAACGAAGACTGCAGTACCACAGGTGAACCATGAAAACATTATGCTAAGTTAAAGAAGGCAGTCACAAAAGTCACATTTTATGATTCCATTTCTTTCAAAGATGTTATCTTTAAGTAATCTCTACACCCAATGTGGGGCTTGAATTTATAGTCCCAAGATCAAGAGTTGCATGCTCCACCAACCGAGCCAACCAGGGGTCCTTATGATTCCATTTATATGAAGTATCCAGAACAGACAAAACACTACAAAGCAGATTAGTAGCTGCCATGGGCTAGAGACAGGAGAGAATAGAAGCCTATACTAGTGGGTATAGGGTTTCTTTTCAGAATGATGAAAAGGTTCTAAAAATTAGACAGTACTATTGACTGTACAATTCTATAACTACACTAAAAGCCACTGAATTGTATACTTTAAAAAGTATATTTTTATATATGTGAATTTTCTCAGTAAAACTGTTATTTAAAAAGAAAGAAAATTATTACAAGTTTTAAAAAGAACTTAAGTACAGTAAACTCAAATTTATGTTCCATTATTTCCCTGGTTTTGAAGGCCATTTTTTTTTTTTCTTAGAGTGTGTGAGCAGGGGAGAAGGGCAGAGGGAGAATCTTTTAACTTTATTTTGAGAGAGAGAGAGTGAGCAGGGGAGTGGCAGAGAGAGAGAGAGAGAGAGAGAGAGACAGAGAGACAGAGAGACAGAAAGACAGAGAGGAAGAGAGATAGAAAATCCCAAGCAGGCTCCATGCTGTCCGCACAGAGCCCGATGTGGGACTCAATCTCCCAAACGGTGAGATCATGACCTGAGCTGAAATCAAGAGTTGGTTGCCATCAACTGATGAATGGATAAAGAAATTGTGGTTTATATACACAATGGAGTACTACGTGGCAATGAGAAAGAATGAAATATGGCCCTTTGTAGCAACGTGGATGGAACTGGAGAGTGTGATGCTAAGTGAAATAAGCCATACAGAGAAAGACAGATACCATATGTGTTCACTCTTATGTGGATCCTGAGAAACTTAACAGGAACCCATGGGGGAGGGGAAGGAAAAAAAAAAAAAAAAAGAGGTTAGAGTGGGAGAGAGCCAAAGCATAAGAGACTCTTAAAACCTGATAACAAACTGAGGGTTGATGGGGGGTGGGAGGGAGGGGAGGGTAGGTGATGGGTATTGAAGAGGGCATCTTTTGGGATGAGCACTGGGTGTTGTATGGAAACCAATTTGACAATAAATTTCATATATTAAAAAAATAAAAAATACATAAAAAATAAATAAAAATTGAATTACTTAAAAAAAAAAAAAGAGTTGGTTGCCTAACTGACTGAGCCACCTGTGTGCCCCAAGAGAGAGAATCTTAAGTAGACTTAAGCCTGATGTAGGGCTCAATCCTATGACCCTGGGATCATGACCTCAGCAAAAATCAAGTATCAGATGTTCAACCAACTGAATCACTCAGGTGCCCCAGCAAGTCTTTTGAATGCAGTTAACTGTGCATCAACTGTGCGTTTTAGGAACACATGTACATTTTTCATGTACAACCTTTGAATATATGCATTTCATGTATCCTGATTCCAGATTTTAAATACATTTTATTAATAAGTTCTAACTTCTTACTTCTGATTCTTCTCACATTTGCACCATCCAAATGATTCTAGATTAGAAATACATTCCTAATAGGTTCCAGAATTGTAAGAAGTGCAATTCTTCTTACACTTTCATCATCAAAATACAGTACTTTAAAAAGCTTTGATAGCTCACATTTGTAATGAAGTGAGAATGGCCCAGCCATCTTCTTTGGTCTATAATTGTAAAACATTTTCATTATTAAATTTATAATTACTAATTAACATGATCAATCCAACAAACCGTTTCATTCCTACACAACCTATTGCCTTTCGATCATCTTTGTCTTTGCCTTCAGCATGTGTCCAGTCACAAACTACACCAAATAACTTTTGGTACATCAATATAAAAAAAGAAAAATATCATCACATGTCATTTTAATGGACTAGATGTTCCAGGTTCTTATCACAAAATAGTATGTAACGAGGTGCTCTTCAAGAATACCATATTTCCTTTTTATTCTTAGAGATATATTGTTTACCCACTGACTTGAGTTTGAGAAGATTCATCTAGAATGTTGTCAGATGAAGACTCAGTTTAAGATTTTACTTATACAACGATTTCATGATCATCGTTGGCGCCCAAGGAATTACTGCCTCTACATTCATCTTTTTTGTCTAGTGATTGTGTCACATCTTCCCCTGTCAATTTTCTTCTCTGCACCATTATGGGCAGAAAATGAACAATTCTGAATTCTCAATTGCATTTTATGAAAGCTAAAATAAAAACAAAACAACCACAAAGACAAGAGTCTCTCTAGACTTCTTTTCTTTTTATATCTTCTTAAACATTACTATAATACTTTGGGCAACACAATAGAAACACGGAAGGATAATATGACCGTGCTGACTTATTTCAATGCTGTACCATCCTTCCGTGGAACTTCACCATTTTTCCATTTTGTTTCTGATGTTTTAGTCTCTTTTTCCCAGGGTAGTGGGGGATAACTGATGAGTAATGATGAAAGAGTATCTGTGCTGATAAAACAGCAAAATGTTTACAGATGAAGGAAAAGTGAAATCACTAAGATTCCAAAACGTATTTAAATTTATAAAAGGATCCAATGAGCTGATATGGTAATGCTCAGATAAAATGAGTTTTGTTTTTTTTTTTAAATAAATTCTCTTTGTTTTTTAGAAGATCTCTATTAAAAAATAAAAGTTATGGGGGCGCCTGGGTGGATCAGTTGGTTAAGTGACTGACTCTTGATTTCAGCTTAGGTCATGATCTCACGGTTTGTGGGTTCGAGCCCTGAGCTGGGTTCCACACAGAGCATGGAGCCTGCTTGGTGTTCTCTCTCTTTTCTTTCTCTCTCTTTCTCACTCTCTCTCTCTCTGCCCCACCCCTGCTCATGCTCTCTTCCTCACTCTCTTTCAAAATAAACAAACTTAAAAAAAATTAAAGTTATGAATATCACTGCTCAAAAATAAACTCCAGCAGTGCCTGAGTGACTCAGCTGGTCAAGCATCTGACTCTGGATTTTGGTTCAGGTCATGATCTTGCAGTTCATGGGTTCGAGCCCCACATCGGGCTCTGCACTGGCAGCATAGAGCCTGCTTGGGATTCTCTTTCTGCCTCTCCCTTGCTCACTTTCTTTCTCTCTCTCAAAATAAATAAACAAACATTACAAGAAAATCAAAAATCAAAATAGGGGTCTCATGAACCCTGATGGCACATTGACAGTTAACAAAAACCAAACTCCATTTATTCAACAGCAGATCTTGTGGCCATATTGCAGGTAAATGTTATGATTTCCATTAAGCTTTTGAAGTTCTAAAAATGGCTTACAGAATGATCGCCACTGTCACTCCTGTTTCTACCTCAGAGGACCCCAGTAATGCAGGAACCCGAGCTGGGAACAATTGGATCAGATGCTCTCTATATATCCTTGCAGCTACAATTCATTAAAATAACAATATTGGTGTTTTTCTTTTATTACAAAAATAATAACTTTCCTTATAAAGAAAATACCAATCATTTCTATAATTCTACCTGAAAGCATTATAAACAAATTGTGAAAACATCACGATAAGAAATATTTTTATTCTATGTCCTCAGTTCTTTGTGATTTCAATGCCCTGAGCCACTAGCCACAAGGTTATCAGGAAACCCGGAGATCTCCTACCCTCATTTAGTTCTTTACATTAATTCCTAAGTCTCTCTTTCTTAAAGCATATAGGTGATGGGTGATGGGAGAAGGCTGATAAAGGTACAGTGATAGAACACCATCCAGAATATAGCTCCCTCTGACAGATGCATAGTGCTGTTCAGTCTGGCCAATTCTTTCTCATTTATGGTGTGCAGAGTACATAAACATTATGTGTGTGTATATATGTATATATGTGTATTTATTATATTAACCTATATTCATGCATATGTATGTATATATTTTAAAAACATTTTCAACTGTAGTTTTTTAAAACACATTACATCAGAAAAGAAAGGTAAACATGAAGATTTTGAAAGAGAATACACTTGATTCAATTTGGAAAATCCTATAGAAGTGTTTTTTTCCAGAAAGAAACAGAAACGATTCCTTGTATTCTTAAATACCTCCTGTAGTCATCAAAGATAAAGAGCCTCTTAATCCAGGTACAAGCCAACCACTCCCAGAAACCAGCAATGAAATTGTGTTCCCTGTTTAAAAGACTCCCAGATATGTTTTAATGATATGATATACTTGCAAATTAGACCTATGCTTTAATAATGACCACATTTAGTTAAGTCTGTTCCATACTCTAGAGAAAACAATAATTTTTAAAAGATTAAAGTATACCCTACACTATAATTTTTTCTAATAAGAATGTTTATTAGTTCATTTAATCTTTTTAAAAATCTTTACAATTAGAGCTTTAATTTCATTTTTGAACTCAGATAGATAAAAGCATGTAACATAATCATGAAAGTAAAAAAAATCTGCACTTTTGAGATAAAAATATACCTTTCTAAACCACTATATAAACTTCAAGCAGCTATGTTTGAAAAATAAATGAACTTGTCTAAAATGCTTCTTATAATTATAAGCACATGTAATATTACTATGTAAGACTTTCTTTTTGACTCTTAGCCAGTTCTAAGTCTTTTAGAGAGAGAGAAAATGGAATGCATTTTTAATACTAATGGAATGAGATGATACTATATGAATTTCTCATGCTTTAATGATGTTGTTTTGGGAACTCAAGGATGATATTGATCTCTCTAATTTCAACATTCGAGGGCAGAAACTGAAAATCAATACAGATCTAATGTGCTAAATAACTACTCAGGAATGGGTTCTCTTCCTCTAAAACCACTTCCCACTCCCTCTCTGAGACTTTCAAGCCTTCTCCAATGGTAATTTCTCCTCTCTGTCCTTGGCATAACCAAGGAGTACACCCTTTATGTTTTCTTATGTACAAATCATAAGTCAAAAATATATTTATGGCTTCTAAAAGTTTTCACCAAAATATTAAATAATCATATTTAATTTTAAATACATTTTAAATTTAATATTAGATACAAAAAATATATGTGTAAGGATAACCATTGCATTATATACATATATGAGCAAAAAACTAGAAAACACTTTAAATCTAACAGCAGAGAACTACGTACAATTAATAATGTTATATACAGATCATGGAATACCACATAATGATTAAAAATCTAATTTTCCAAGAATACTGAGGACATGTGAACATGCTAATAACATGCTATTGGGTAAAAAAGGAAGATGCAAAGAATATGAATCCAATTTTATAAAAACGATACACATGCAGAAGAAAAAAATCTAGAATGTATAATAAAACATTAATAGATCTCTAGCCATAAGCATTAGAGGTGATTTTTACTTTTCACTGTTTCTGTTTTTTGTAATTTTCACCAAGCCTATGAAATTTCTATTAAAAGGTAATTTTAAAAATAAAATATCAGAAAGTTTAAAATACATTTTCTGTGGAATCAACAGAACTATGCTCTTTTACGGTAGTTGATAATTTCTGATGTAACTAAATCAATCAGCACCAAATTACTCTCTGTCTTATACACAAACACTGTCTCGTCTGTACACATTCAACCACATAACCAAAGGGTCCAAACCCACCTTGTTTTTCTTCAGGTGTTTCTAAATAATAAGGCATCCTTTTCATAGTTTCTCTCAACTCCTGTTTCAATGCCAGCATGTATTCTTCGCCCTCTCCTGCTTTCAGTGGCACCGGTTTATAATCTGTATCCTGTTTAAAAGACAATGTGTGTGTATGTGTGCGTGCCTTTTTAATAAAATAAGTTTCTTAACATCCTTTTTGTCTATAATCTGGAAAATTTCATTTTTATTGAAAAACTACATTTCCCAGGTACTAAGTGTTACAATCAACTGAAAAGACGTTGAGCTTTTGTAATCTATTTAACTTTTTAGCCTATTTCCTACTTTGCTCTCATTTTAGACAGTAGGAAACATTCTTAATTTTCCTACTGACCACACCAACAAGTATTTTGTTATATAGTCTGTTGACTGTGATTACATGTTTTAGAAGTCAAGGCACCCAAATGAGAGTAACTGCTTTAGTCCCCTAGTAACCTCAATTAGTAGTGGTGGTATTGGTGGGAGAAGTAGCATTAAAAAAATTAAAAAAAGATTAAAAGTAGCAGTTATCATGTACAAGTGGTTACTCTGACCAGGATGTCCTCATCACTCAACATCCACGATCCCACTTAAAGTATCATCAGTACTTCCCCTTTTACAGTAAATAAACTGAGGCGTGAACAATCTATAAGCTCATAAACCATGTAAATGACAAAGCGGGAGTTTGAATCTACATCTTCAATTTTATAAAATTATACACATGCACACATATGTATATATTCATGAAATACATATATTTATTAAAAAGTGGGGTCTCAGGGTATGTAGTAAAAGACATTTCTAAAAGAAAAAGACATTTCTGGTATCAGAACTACGTACAGGGTACATTTTCAAAATTTCACTCTGAGTTTATTCATTCATTCTACAGCTATTTATTGGGTGCTTACTATAAGCTAGACATGGCTAGACAATAAGAGATACCACGATGAACGGGTCAAACTTCTTGCCCTTAGGGAACTTACATACTAGAAGAGAAAAATACAAGAAATAAGTAAACAATGAGGAAATACGCAATTTGAGGTAGCGATAAGTGGCATAAAAAAAGTGAGGCTGGGTAGAACAAAGTGTGACTGACAGGATACACGGACGTTGGAGGTAGTTGGTCTAGACAGGGTAAGCACACAGGACCTCTCAGGAAATCACATCTGAGTACTGCTCCGGATAAAATTAGGAAGTCATCATGCAAAGACTTGGGAATAGATGGCTCCAGCCACGGAAACTGGCAGAGGAAAAGGCCTGAGAGAACAAGGAGGCCATGATGGCTAAGGAGCGAGAAGGACAGTGGTAGCAAGAGTCAGAGAGACACCAGCAAGGCCATATCAAACACAGCCAGTTTGCCAGCAGCAAGGAATTTCAATTTTATTCCAACTATACAACAACACAGTATGTACTAATATTTCCAGTGTTTAGAAGTAACCTCACACATGGAGAAGAGTTGTTTTCAAGGAAATCAATGTATAAAATGATTCACATAATGCACAAACATGAGGTATCTGTCATTGTTTCAGGCTATACTAAATATCAGAAAGGCAAAATGTCAAGAGCAAAAAGTAGAGACTCCCTGTGTAAGACATCTAGATCCCTAGATACATTTGTCCAGCGTCCTCTACTTACACAAATCATTCGACAAAAGACTTTTCCCTTCTGAAATAGGGGAGAAACTGCTGGATCGAAGGGTATCTGGTCATTTATGAGTTTTTCATTTTTTATATTGCAGCACATACACATCTGGAAACGTAAGCTCAGGTTTCAAACTAAATGTAAAGTGAAAGCATTAAATTAAACATTATGCCAATTAGGTTTACAGCATACTCATTAGATTTAAAAGCAACACTAAATGTAGCAGGAACAACTAGATTTTGAGAAACAGCAACAAAACTCAAACTGACTTTAACAAAATAGAGAAATAAGCAAAAACCAGAAACAGCCGAGTGGGGAATCAAAGGCAAAACGGTACACTAGGGAGCAAAATCAAATTGTGTAGATACAAGATGAGAAGAAAATCATTAAGTGAAAGTCTAGTAGACTGAGGACCACTAGGGAGCACTGTAAAACCTAACCTTTTAAAAATATTATTTTGAGGGGCTGGGAGACATGATCTCACAGCTCGTGCAGTCGAGCCCCACGTCACACTCTGCTAACAGCATAGAGTCTGCTTGGGATTCTCTCCCACTCTCCCTCTCTCTCTGCCCCACCCCTGCTTGCCTGCATTCTCTCTCTCTGCCAAAATAAATAAATAAATAAGCATTAAAAAAATTTAAAAAACAAAATATTATTTTGGTATTGGAATACATCAAAAATAGCAACAGAAGAAATAGGAAATGAAAAAATTCTTTCTTAGTTCATGTTGTACTGAATGTATTCACGGCAAGTTGTATACAGTTTTTTTGTTTTTAGAAGGCAGTGTAAAAATTAGAAGAGGTTCAGGGAAGAACAGTGGCTGTGAAGCACACTCTCTTTTACTTTCTTACACTTAAGATATTATAAGGATGTTATATATTCAGTCCTGTGCAGAATTTTAATTTTCTTTGAAAGATGAAAAAACCAGCCATGAGAAATCTGCTGTTAATGTACTTACAGGAAATAGTGGGGGTGGTTTCAGGACTACATCGGGTAGCTTTTCACCTCTGCCAAATCCAACTGCCTCAATATTAAAGGTGTAAGCTGCACGTCCGCGTCCTTTGTTCCCAGCCATTAGAACTAGTTATACCAGCAAATTCTGAAAGACATCACATGAAAAAAAAGGAAATCAACATTTTAAAGCAGAATATAAAACTCTGTCCCTTAAGTAGCGTGGCTAATGGAAAATACTTCTGGAAAGCAAAACTTGTAAAGAAATAATAAACATACGCTAAACTGATTTCTGAACTCCTCACATCTACTCAGGTCTGGCAGGTGACATGATGATGGCCTCAATTACCTCACCAGGCCCTGGATGAACAGCTGACCCTGGGTCCCCTTTGAGATGCTGCCCAGACCACTGCACACAGCCAGTTGATGCAATTCTCTCCACCCCTCTGTGATTTGGCGTCAAGATTTCAGAGATATGTAAGAAGTGTGGACAAGGAAAGGTCTGGCTGATGAAGACAGACCACCTAGCTTTTTCATTCAGCTTGAAGACTACCACGAGTCATATACACTTTAGATTTTTAAATGATTAAAAAAAAATCTGAAATAGTTAAATTAAAGGTAAGATAAACCTGTACTCTTTCCAACTTTGGCCACAGTAGAGATGTCACATACTCAAGTTCTCTACTGAACTTGTGAATTGTCTGAAACAGGATTGATCTCTACAGTGTGAGAACTGAGCTGGCAGTATATTAACAGGGATCCCTATACCAAGGCTCTGTCACTACAAGAGTGCAGTTGACTGTCGTGGTGATTATGACATACATCTTCTAAGTCTCTTTTCCCACTGATAATACTGTGTATCAATCCTGCAAGTCCAAGAAAACAGCAATATATCCTCTCCTACCGACTTAACAGTTCCCCTTCCTTTCTTTCCTTACCGTTATTTTTTGAAAAACTGAGGTCATTTCCTATACAATGCTTCTCCAAATTTAAGGCACACGAGAATTACCTAGGAATCTTGTTAAAATGCGGATTCTGATTCAGCTGGCTGAGAACCTGCATTTCTAACAAGCTCTCTGGGATTATCCATGCTACTGGTATGCGGGCCACTGTTTGAAAGTAGCAAGGTTGTAACATTCTCCCATTTCTGAATTTGAGGAACTGAATACATGAAATGCAGTATAACACATTCCTCTTCGCTGTATTTTCTATTTTCTAAATAGGTGAACTAGAGGCTTACTCAAATTTGAGTTTAATTTTTTACAAGGACACTTAAAAGAGTTGCTCTGTTCCTCCTATTGCATCACATCAGGATGCAAACAAAACCAATCTCTCTTTCTTTCTCTCCCTTTCTCTCTCTCACTGATGTTCTCTGGTCAGTGGGTTCAGGTGCTAGCAGTCTGTTTCACCTAGCATACAGTTCCCCATCACTTTCCACCTAATGATGTCAGCAGCCATTGATGATCGTAGCCTAGATTCGTTATTCCATTATGGGCTGTAATTTTATTCTTTCTGTATCTACTAATTGGAATTCTATCATGAATCAATTTCCTCATTCACTATTTAGCTACAATGAAGCACAAGTTGTAGAGGAAAGGTACCTATTCTAATACTGAAGCTCATTCCATGTGTCCACACTAAAAGAGAGGAGGATATCTAAATGGCCGTGTTTCATTGCTGAGTCACTCAAGCATATGCTGAGCCTGCAGAAAGCAGGTCTTCCAAGTATGAAAACTGCTGAGCAAAAAGACACACTCACTCTAAGAAATGAATTGTGAGAGCCCTGTAGGCATGGTCAAGACCATTGGGCTTAATTCCAGTATGGGATTTGCCCACCAGTAAAGATGAACAATTCCAGGCAGCATTTCCCACATTTGCCTGATCATGAGAACTGGCCAGAGAACTTGTCAAATACACATATCGAATCCCATGCAATCTTCAAGTATTCAAACCTACACCAGAATCTTTGGAGGTGGGCTCTGAGAAACAGTTGGGAAAACTCACCCTAAGAAGAGAGTATGTCAGCTACCATTGTTTGATAGAAAATCCCTTGAGAAATACCAGACGCTGGAGCCTCTAAACTTCCCTATTTATCAAGTACCTTTGGGTGTATAAACTGGTATCATTAGTGAATGGATTGCCCTTGGCAGAAAAATCAATCCTAGCTCTTGAGACACCCTCAATGATTACATGGCCTTCTGGCCTACAAATCCATCTCTTTTTAGTTTGGCTATTATGAGTCAGTTCTGTACCTACAGAAGCTGCCAAATTCATTTTCTTCTCTTGGAGAGCTGAGAGGTACTTCTTGGACTCCAGTAACTGTCTCATAGGGAAAATGGCTCACAAGTGAGGCCTAAGCATCAATCTCTGGTATCCTCTGAGTCAACCACTGCCATGTTCTTCTTTCACCCTCCCAAACTGCTTGAATGAAAGGTTTTTTATAAGCAGCTTTTCCCATTTCCTTATTATCCCAATCTTCCTCTACTTGATATAGGCCAATTTCATTGAGTCATTCATTCGACCAATATTGAGTATTCCAGGCACTATGGCAGAACCCATGAATAAAACCATGTCCCTGTACTAAGGGCAAATATTTCAGTGGCTGAAAGAACACAAACATGTAAACAAATAAATGTGTAACATAATAGTATGTATTCTTGCTGTGGGTTGAATTGTGTCTCCCTCCTACCCACCCCGTACCTGTGAATGTGATGACCTTCCTTATTTGGAAATAAAATCTTTGCTGCAGATGTAATCAAATTAAGATGAGGTCATAGTAAATCAGGGTGAGCCCTCTTCCAATGATGGGTGTCTTTCTAAGAGGGAAATGTGGACAGAGAGAAACACACACAGAGGGAAAACACCATGTGAAGATGGGAGGCAGAGACTGGGATGCTGCAGTTGCAAGCCGAGAATACCAAAGAGTGCCAGGAAGCACTGCAAGCTAGGAGAGGCCTGGAACAAATTCTCCCTCAGAGCCTCTGGAAAGAACGAACCCTGCCCACACCTTGATTTCACCTTGTTTTCAGACTTTGGGCCACCAGAACTGAGAGAGAATAAATATCGGCTATTTGAAGTTGCCCAATTTGTGGTAAAATGTTATAGCAGCCCTAGAAACTCATCAACACAGCTCTTGAAAACAAATAAATGATGGCAAGGGGACAGAGAATAATAAAGGGGTATGTTAGCTTTTCACACAAGGAAGGTCTTTCTGTGGAGGATAAATCTGAACACCATGCCGGAGAAGGCCTGTAAGCCACAAGATGAAGGGATGAGGTAGACACGGCTGCACAGAGAAGGAGGAACAATTGCAGAGAAAGAAGCCAAATGCTGGGAGTGTGTGAGGAATGAGAAGGCCATGTCCCTGGCGAGGAGTAAGGAACAGGAAGAGGCAGGTCAGGGCCGGATTTTGCGGAGCCCTGTGTAAGTTGAGGTAAAGGGTTTGGCTTTTTACCTCACTTGTGATGGGAACTGGTTTCACAAAAATGTTGAAATGCAAAGGTCCCAATGGCTCCCAAGAGCAAAATCCACTGGCATTTTGTCCTCATTCATGTCTTGGACTTCCAAAGCACATGACTTGCTATGGCCTCCTCCCTTTTGAAATTCTCTGCTTCCTAGGCTTTATTAAAACTCTGGGGTTCTTTTGTTGTTATTGGCTACTTTTCTTCTTAAACCTCCTAAATATGGATTTCCTTAAGGTTCAATCTTTGGTCTTCTGCTTTTTTTTTTTTTTGGTCTTCAGAAAACACACCCACACGCAGGGTTTGATGACCTCTCCCATACTATTATCTCCAACACTGACCTTTGTCTTGAGTTTCAGCCCATGTTCCCACTATCAAAAGAATATTTGGAAAGCACTTTAAACTTAAAATACTGAGGTCATCTTCCCCCTGCACCAACTGGCTTGCCTGTTAGGTATTATGTCCCTGCTTCTATCCACAGAATGTTATTTTCCCAGTCACCAACACTTGATGACTTGGAGTGCATCAATATTGATTCGTCACTCTGTTCTACCCCTCCTATCGAATCAATCACCTAATTCTTCCTTCAAAATGTCCCTTCATTTCCATTTCCTCTACCATAATCCAGTTTAACCTCTTTCTACATCACTTTTGAGTGACTGCAAGTTTTGTGGTATCCCTTGTTCTTCCTATTTGTTTTAATTTATTCTTCCACATTATTCATCCTAAGGCATAGTTCTGATCATGTTGGTCTTCTCATCTTCCCTCTTGGCTACAGGATTAAATCCAAACTTCCTACCCAAGTATTCAGGGCCCTTTTAAGATGCCTGCACTCCTGACTCCTTGTATCATCATGTCTTGTTTACCATTCTCTCCACTACAATCTACCCCATTTTCCTCCCTGCTTAACAGTAGCCCCTTTCACCTGAAGATCCAGTCTAAGTCCAGTCTCCTTGATACCCTTATAGAAGAATATTAGCTGTATCCTCTTACATGTTCACCTTCCTTGACCTCTGCTTTTGTTCAGGACTTTACAATCTCTAACACAGAACAAATAAATTCCCATTGCCAGCCTCCCACTTTCAACCCACTCTCCAGTCATCTCTCTAGAACATAAACCTTGATGTGTCACTCTGCTTACCTAACAAAATCCACAGCAGTTGCTTCACCCCACTTTGCTCTTGTAAAGATCCTCCAATAAAATAAGTGCATTTTAAAAAATTGAGATGTTACATATTGCTACTCTTCAATTTTGGAAGAAATAGAGACAACGCACCTTTTGGGAAATGGGCCTTTTCCAAAGGCAAGGAGTTTCACTTACATTTTATTTATTTCTTTGGCCGTATTAACAGAGATTTTATATCCCCACTGTCTAGCACAGTGCTCTCTATATAGCAACAGCTCCACAATTAATGTTAAGCTCTCTTTCCTTCTCTTTCTTTTCCTTCCTCTCTTCTTTCCTTCCTTTCTTTCATATGGTGTCATGAGCAAAATCTACCCAAAGAAGTACAATTCAGTCAGCCTACTATTAACATTGTTGTTTTCTTTTAAACTTCCCGAACTATAAAGTTGGAGACCTGGAAGTACACTAGAAGCATCAGAATGTAAAAACAAAACTCAGGCTTCATACCAGAACAACAAAATGAGAATCTCTGGAGATGGGATTCAGGCATTAGGACTTTTCAAAGCATTCACAGAGCTTACAGCATATAGTGTAAATTAAGATCCACTGCTTTCTGGGCTGCCCGCGTGGCTCAGTATGTTAAGCAACTGACTTCAGATCAGGCATGGTCTTGTGGTTCAAGTCATGTGTCAGGTTCTGTGCTAACAGCTCAGAACCTGGAGCCTGCTACTGATTCTGAGACTCCTTCTCTTTTTGCCCCTCACGCTCACGCTCTGTCTCTCAAAAATAAATATGGTTAAAAATTTTTTTTAAAGAACCACTGCTTCCTATTAAACTTCACATTTTGTAAAAGAGGAAAGTGAAGCCCTGAGAGGTTAGTTGACTGCCTAAAGGCACACAGTTAATTTCTAACAAAGACAAAACTGGGTTAAAGCCTCAGGTACCTTTCCATTCTCCATTCATCCACATTACACTACCTGAAACACATTCCCAGGCTAGTTGAACACTTTTTTAATCCCACAGATACTTTTATTAATCTTTACAAGGAAGTGAATTAGCAATGGCAAAATTGACTGACTTTCAAAGTATAAAATCAGAAGCATCATCCTTCCATTTTGTAATGCTTCCTGAAAATTCCTGTTCAGAACTGTGCTGAGCTGGTTTGATGGGTGTTGTTCAAGCATCCAAGAGCTGAAATGCAAAGTCCATTCTATTTGACTGTAGAGACAACACTACGTCACAGGCTGAGGTAATATCTGAAGTTCCTCCTAGTGCTAACATTTTACGAGTTGTGATTGTGGCCTAAATGTATTGTCTTCCACATCTCACATTGTCCCTTGTACATAGTGGCTACGTGAATGAATGTACAATCTGATGTAAGTAGGCATGGAAGCTGGGGGAGGCACCAAAAGACAGGTCACAGCATCTTTCCTGATAAATGACACCTCAATTGTCCCAGTCAGAACCTGATAGTCATGCTGTCCTCCTCTCCACCTTCCTTGATACCCTTATAGAAGAATATTAGCTGTATCCTCTTACATATTCACCTTCCTTGACCTCTGTTTTTGTTCAGGACTTTACCATCTCTAACCTGGATCTCTAACACAGAACAAATAAATTCCCATTGCCAGCCTCCCACTTTCAACCCACTCTCCAGTCGTCTCTCTAGAACATAAACCTTGATGTGTCACTCTCCTTACCTAACAAAGCTTTGAGTCTAACTCTCTGTCTCTTGCCCCCTACACACCACACTCTAGCCACTCTCTATTCTGCTACATCAGCTCTCGCATGTAGCGTTCCTTCTGCCTGGAATGCCTTCCTCCCGCATCCAACTACGCAACCCCTGGCACCATTTAAGATGCTGTGCAAATGACACCTCTCTGTGACCATTTTCTCTACCCAACAAGGAGACAGATCTCTCCCTTGTCTGTTTCCCAAGTACTACAGTGCTTTTATTACCCTTTTAAAGATCATGTTGTGATTGCCAGTTCTTGTCTGTCTCTCCAGTAAGCCCTTCAATTAACTATTCATCAAGTATTTATTAAGCACCCTCTGTGTCAGACCATCTTCTGCACACTGGGAATATAGCAGTGAACAAAACAAAGTTTCTGCTCTTGTGGAGCTCATAGTCTAGCACAGGAAATGGAAAGAACCATGTCGAGAACTAAGAAAATATGGACATCCAGGGGAGTGTGATACAAGCAGATGGATCTGTAAATATGAAGGCCTCCTTGAAGACTTACATTTCCATGCTCTATCACTTACCAGAGCCTGGCAAAAGTCCAACAAATACTGGGTGAATTATTGCTGAGCTCATGGCCTAGTAAGGATATCCCTCCATTTCTCCCACAGTGGTTTCCCTCTGCCTATGGGAAAAATGTCTAAACTACAGAAAGCTCTGTACTTCCCAGCTGAGAGCATCCTAACAAACAGTGGTCTTTTAAGCCCTGCTCAAATGCTACTCTTCAATAATCCTTTTCATCTGTATCCTTATAGCACCTAGTTTTTACTTCCTCTGTGGTATATACACCATACTGTTTTATATTGCAAATAGTTGTGCATAAATATCATCTTCCCTCAAATTCTTGAGAACCCAAATCATGACTTCTTTTTCTTTTCTTTTTTTTCCCCACTCAATACTATTCTCACAGATCATCTAGCTCAGGGACTTGCATGTAAGGATAGCCCCAAACAGTGGCTGAAGATTAGGAAAATATTCAGAAAAGCTACATCTCCACCAAAGGTTTTTAGAAGTGTAGGAGAGGACAGTACATCTCTCCTATGAGGTTTATTAGTAGCTGCCACAATAAGGGTTTTCATAATTATTTTTTACAAAGCTAGCTCATGGGTATCTTTATAATTAATCAAATTCTCAAGGGAATTTTTGAAGCCTAACTTGATGTTTCAATAGCTGGGAGGTGCTAGGTGGATACAGGGATCTGGTGTTCATAGTGGGGGTGATTTATATGGCTGGCTGGGCCACACCCAGATATTATCCACGTTTTCTGTTCTCACAAGGTGCGACTGCCTCCACCTTTACTTAGTTGAGCCTTTTCTACCAACTTTCTTTGCTGTCTTTCAAGAGCTGACAAACTAACCAAAAAAAAAAAAATGGGGGGTAGGGGAAGCAATACAGAATTTCATTTTTTATAAGAGCATTAAGACATTATTAACAACCCTTCTCCCCACGATACAGGTTAGAGTGCCAAGAGTTAAGAAAACATACTGAATAGTCTGTCCTTAGCAGCCAGTCTGCGGCAATGACTCGTGCCTAAGCCAATCACAAAGTCCCCAGATTTGAAAATCTACCATCAGTTACACCATAAATCCTCTTCTAACTCACTGCAAACAGTCCAGGAAGTGGAGCCTCGTTAAGATCGGGAAAGGGCGGTTTTCAAAGATTCTGAAGGGATTAGAAGGAAAGGTAAAGCTATCTCCCAACTACCCTCAATCCTGAAGCGCTTTATTGAATCTCCACCTCTGACTTCCCCCACCTTCTCCATGTGCCCCTTTAACTTCTCTCTACCCTCTCCATCGCCTCCCAACCCCTCAATTGCTCCCTCTGTTACCTGCTCACTGTCTCGAGGCTTGGGTAAAACTGTGCACCCAAAGTGCCGGCCGGCAAGGAAGGGGTGCACACAGAAGGCGCGAGCGCTGGGATACCGGTTCCACCTCTAGAGAAGCGCGCTCCGCCCTCCACGCGGGCTCAGAGCCTTGTTCCGATCCCAAACAGTTAGCCCCGCCCACTCTCTCTCTAGGCCCCGCCCCCTAGGCAAGGAGCTTTTTAGCCCTTGGCAGGCGCCGTACTTCTCCATCCGGTTTGGCCTGACTCTTTCGGCGCTGGCTGGAAGTGCGCTTGCCGGAGCGCAGTGGGTGGGAGGACCTGGCACCTCCCCTGGCCTCTGCAGTCAGACCCCCGGGGTGAAGAGCGATTCCTTCTGGGTCTCCAGTCTGCTGCAGTGCCCCTGCGTTAACGCTCCTTTGTGCTGCAGTTACTGAAGCCGAGATTACTCCAGCGCCTAGGTGCGGGCAGAGCAGCCGCCACTCTCTGCAGACCTGGCTGGAGGGTGCGTGCAGACTCTCCAGGCCGCGACTCGGCGCGTCCTTCCTCCTAGTTCTCCCCCACCCCACCCCCCAAACCCGCACCTCCCGAATCCCCCGCCCTCTCCGCGCTCTGCCCCTCCTCCCTTGCTGCGGGCTGACCGCTCCACACCGCCGCAGCGCCTCGCGTCTGGACGGCTTGCAGGAGGCACACACCCTTACACCCACTCGGCCAGACCGCACCCCTGCCCAGCATGTCCGCGCTGGAGTGGTACGCCCACAAGTCCCTGGGCGACGGCATCTTTTGGATTCAGGAACGCTTCTATGAGTCGGGCAACCGCGCCAACATCTGGCTGGTGCGTGGTTCCGAGCAGGATGTGGTGATCGATACGGGCCTGGGGCTGCGCAGCCTCCCGGAGTACCTGTACTCCTCCGGCCTCTTGCAGGATCACGGGGCCAAAGAGGACGCGGCGTGCCGGCCACTGCTGGCCGTGGCCACACACGTGCACTTCGACCACTCCGGCGGCCTCTACCAGTTCGACCGGGTGGCCGTGCATCACGCCGAGGCCGAGGCGCTGGCTCGCGGGGACAACTTTGAGACCGTGACCTGGCTGTCCGACAGTGAGGTGGTGCGGGCGCCCAGCCCGGGCTGGAGGGCCAGGCAGTTCCGAGTGCAGGCGGTGCAGCCCACTCTCATCCTGCAGGATGGTAATGGGCCCTCACGGGCACGCGCTCTCTTTAAGGGAAGGGATTGGGAAAAACTGTTCGAGGGATGCATGTTGCAGACGTGCGTGGCTGTAAACTGGCTTGTTTTGTCACATCGCAGAAACACCACTACTGTTTCTCCCTTCCCTGAGTAAACGCCTACTCGATCTGAGCCAAGGCCCTCGAAGCCTTCCTTACCACAGACCAGTTCTGGCACTGTGTGGCAAAGCCAAGTACTCAAATGAAAGCCGGCCCCACCCCCTAGTCAGATTCCTGTGTAAGGTATAGTAGTAACACTACAGAGGCTTGTGACTGGGGATTTTACATTCTTTTCCCGAACACTTGCCAGATTTCCAGGCGCTTTTATAGCGAAAAGACTTTTAAGGAATGAGTCCTCACCGAGTGCATGACAAGCTCTATGCTTTTGAGAACAGCTGACTTCATCCGCTCTCTGTCGGCGTCACTACTGGATATGAACAATTCCCACCTGTAGGTTTAGAAAGCCATTAGGGAGCAGTGGTTCTTATCTACTTGGGCATCCTTATCTTCCAGATAGATTTCTTTTCTTGATGTTGCCTCATTAGAGCAAAAGCTTGTTAGTGAACATAAAAAGTAGAGAATGTTAGTCTTAACATTATGACAGATACATGGTCTGGTTTAAAGCAAGGCCTGAGAAAGATTAATGAGGTTATTTCCGGTGATGGTGAAGTATACCGACTAATGCATGGGTAGCCTTGGGCCTCTGGCTCTGTAAAAGAAAGGATGGGGATCAGAGAGAAACTAATGGAATAAAATACAATAGAGTAGGGTCCCAGCCCTCTCAACGCCAAGCAGGCACTTAAATAATTGAGTTAATTAGCCACAATAGCATTATTTGTATATTAAATTTCCTTTTTTCTTTTTAGAATATTTTTGTTGATTTCATTTTATCTTCACAACACATTTGAAGTGAGGTGGCTGACCCCTAATTAAATGGCTTGCCTAGAGTCCACAGAGCAAGATAGTGACAAAAGCTAGGATTTGAACCAAGGCACAATAGATCAACACATGCAGATCGTAAATCCTATCCCATAGATATATTATAATTATAAGTAGGATATGAAACCCCCTTCTCTCATTTTTATCTTGAAACCATTTTAATTGCCAATTTAATTTATTAAAACATTCCTCTAGGAGATAGAAAAATCCTGTTGCTGCAGTACAATAAGCTTACTTTATGAAGGACCAATATGACAAATAATGAAATAATTTTACAAAAATCAGCTTATCTTATAGATGAGATCTTGAACACTTGAAATATAAAAAATAAAAAGCAAGATTCTGTACCTCACACTCCACCCACAAAGCCTCTTCATTAAAATTTCAAATCTAAAGATTAAAAAAAAGAGACTGGTTTAGATGGGAGTCTTATATCATCTGACAATTTAAGATGAAAGAAAAGTACATTTACAGTATTCTTTGTATTTCTTGATAAAAGTGATACTTTTTAGAGTTAGGATTTCCATGTAGTTGATGGGTATTAAGATTAAATTAATTGTGGCACTGAGACCAAAAAATGTTTAAATTAGTATTTAAAATACATTACAGTTGTCTGAATGAATAAATTACTTCTGATTTATTCACTTTTCCTTCTGTGCCAACAATAGGAAATCAATGGTGAAAGAACGATAAGAATTATTGTTTTATAGATGAAGAGTTCAAGCAGGCCTGAATTATCATGCCTGAGATCACATAGCCAGTTTGGAAAAGAGCTGAGACTAGAATCCAGGTTTCCTGAATCCCAGTTTATGATAGAATTATAGCATTTTGGAAATACAGGGGGCCTGCAAGCTATCTGTGTGCTGCTTTAAGCCTTTGAAGGTGTGAAAAAAAAAAAAAGCTTAATATTTACCAAACACTTAAAGCTGAGAATATTGTGTTATATCAAAAGTTGTTTTTCATTAGAAGCAGAATGCCTCATCCTCTCAAGTAGTATCTAATTTTCTCTTTTCTCAGGAATATTAATTTCCTTTCTCTTCTGAATAATGTGGCCAGCTGACTGACTGTTATCATAATCCAGATGGCTGGAAGGAGATATAAAATATTTATATGAAAAATTCATACACGGTTACACATATACATGACGAGCCCATATCTGAACAGCATACAGCTGTTGCTTTGGTTAGAACATAAGGAGCCTGAAGTCATTAGTTTATTACATTTCATTTAGTGAATTGATGATCACCTGTCATGAGGAAGCATAAATCTGTGCTGTATGACTAACCCAAAAACTAACTTGCAAAGGAGGGACAGGGAGAGATCATCATACGGTGTATCATCTTTGATGGAAAAATAACTCCCCCTACGAATAGTGAAATAGTATCCTCCTATAAGAAGATAGATAAACCCTAGGTTAATATAGTACCTTCTATAGTACTATTCTTAATATAGTACCATACGTCTTTTTATCTATTTTCCACAATAGTCAAGTGATATGAAGTGGAGACATTTTGGCCCCTTATGTATGTTTAATTAATTTGCCCAGAGTCACCAAGATAATTACAGTTATGACAGGCAGACTTAAGTCACTTGGGAAGGTTAAAAACAAAAAATAGACCCTAGAAAGGTAGCAGATTGAAAACTACTCCATCCGAAACCTAAGCCTGTAATAAAAGGACCTTGTTTTGTCTGTTTTAAGTATAAATCCATATTGAACTATTTTGAATGTTGATGTAAATGTAATGACTGAGTCAGCAGTTTTATCTTCTGCCAGCAATGGGGAATCAAGAGCCAATCCAGTCTGCACTGTAGGAGCTTTAAAAGGCTCGGGAATTAGCAGTAGATGGTATCTTAGTGGGGGCAAAGGAAAGATAAATAGTAAAATAAGTAGAATTGGTTGAAAGCCATTAAGAAGCTGTGAAAACTCTGGAATGTCCATGCAGTTAGTTTGTTCTCTGGGGAGAATAAAGCAGAGGAGTGTTGATTAAGGGATGCCAGGTACTACTGAGCTCAGCATTCAGTATGGAAAATAGGAGGAGTGTGTGTGTGTGTGTGCGCGCGCGCGCATGCTCGTGCGTACAGGTGTATAAGGAAGAGAGAGAGAATGTGTGTATGTGTATGTATGTTCCTTGTTAGTTTCAAGAAGGATGAGAGCCAGGTCTTTACCCCGCCAAGTAGCAAACTGGAAGAATCTTACCTGGGAAATGTGACCAGCCCTAGAGGAAAAACTAAGATGCTGATCCCTAAGCAATCTTTGGCTTCGTCTGTCTACAGCATAGCCTTGATCATTAAGCCCAATGCATGTGCTTCAAGCAGCCTTTTCACCCCCCCATTCTCAAATAGGCAACCAAGCATTATGAAAAATCCTAGAAAATGGTCTAACACGAGATCAAATACTAAAACAAATGGCATAAAGCAACTTGAGAGGGGAAGACAATCATTAATAGCATCAGGGGATAACAGAAGCTATTGCATTCAAGGTATTCAAGAGACATTAGGATGCTTTAAAAATAAGCAACAGAACAGTATGCACATGCACACACACACAGACACATACATGAGTTCTTGAAATTTAAAATGGTAGAAGTTTCTTAGTAGAAGAACTGAAGATAAAGTTGAAAAACTTTAAAAAAAAAAAAAGGAGAAGAAAGGTAAAATGAAAACGAGAAGAGAACCAGTAGAGGACCCGTTTGGAAAATTCAACGCTGGAATAATAGAAGCACAGATAGAGTAGAGAAAATGGAAGAAAAGAAAGCATAATAGTGATAATTCAAGAAAATATCCCACAATTAAGAGATGTAAAATTTCAGATTAAAAGAGCCCACAGAGTTCCTAGCGTGATGAATGAAAACACATCCAACCCAAGGCACATTATTGTAAAATTTCAGAATACTGGAAGCAAGCTTCCAGAAATTAAAATGTCATCTATACAGATCATAATGGCTTTAGAGCTAGAAAAGAAGAGCTATGCCTTATTTGAATAAAATTTATTTCCAACTTAGAATTTTACATCCATTTCACTAACAAACAGGTTATCAAAAAAGATTGCTGTTACTTAGTTACCAAGATATAATTTTATCCTATTTACTACCTTCAAAATAAAGAAGTAAAGCAAGAGGAAGATATGGAATACAGGAAACAGGAGATCAAATACAAGAAAAAGTTGAAACATCAGGATGATGGCAAAAATGACGTTCTGACAATGATACTATGCCAGGCATAAAGAGCTCCACATTGGAGCAGTTAAATCGTTAACTCTTTTGGACAAGAAATATATACAGGAGTGGTGTTGGTAAGTGGAGAGTGAGGGATAAAGACAGCTAAAGATTCTTATATTTTATAGTGGAAGTCAACAAAATCTAAAATTTAAAAACGAAGAAATGGTAATATGTGAATGAAATCAGTATAGTATATCTAATTAGTAAATCAAGAAATGAAATATAAAAAATTTTTAGAGATAAATATATGTAGTAGAGGCAGCTACCGGAAGAAATAGCTAAAATTGTTAAAAGTGGTTGATTCTTGGTAGCAGGATTGGAGCTAGAGTCAGAATGGGGCAAATAACTTTTTCTTACATTTTAAGCCCTTCTGAAATATTTTGAGATGTGTACATATGTTTCTTTGATTAAAAAATGAAATAAAAATATGGGGTTACCAAGATGGGAAAGGGTATTTGGGAAGCCAAGAAAGGTCTAGTATGGCTGGAATCTAATGACAACTGGGTCAGGGTGAGGGCTTGGAAGCATAGGGTGTGTGTGTGTATTATATGCTTTTCTATGTGATATTTATTTATATATGGATATATGTCATAGGCAATTTTGAGTCTTGTAGGAGAGGTCTTATTGAAATTCTACAAGTGAGCACTATAAGCATAGGGGAGGCATTTACAAAGCTATAAGGTATTGGAAGAATCTAATACCCATTTTGGCCTTATCAACTGCTTACAGTTGGTATCCATTTTGATAGGTGGGCACTCACAACTTATCTGTTGCTAAATATTTTGAATACCACCTGGATATAACCAAAGATCAATAAGACTCTATCCCTGCATTGGTAATTATCCACAGCTTCTTCTTTTTTTTTTTTTTTTTTTTTTTAGGATTCAACTTCTTTCACTTCCTTCCTTCCTCCTTTCCTTTCTATACACTTATAAAAAAATGGGTCTCCAACAGCTCTATTATTAAACCAACCTGGCTATAATTTCTTTACCTTACCTGCCAGTCATACGGTAAATGACAGTAGTTTGTGATTCTCAGAGGCACTTTAATTCTGGAACAATTATATTGTAAAGGAGTCTGGCCCGTTAAGACTGGAATGCAGAGAAAGCTGGGAGTGTCTGATTCCATCTTAACATTCTTACTGGGATTCACGACAAGACTAGGACAATCCCTGCTCCCACTCTTGGCCTCACTGATCTGTTTTGTATTGCTATATATATTTTTTCTTAAAGTTTCTACAAATGCAATCATATATGGTCTTTGTGTCTGTCTTTTTCATTTGGAATGGTGTTTTGGAGATTTGTCCATGTTGTATCTCTTATTCATTCCTTTCTATTGCTGAGAAATAATCCATTTATGGTTATAACATATTTTATATCCTCACCTGTTGAAGGAAATTTGAATCTTTCTAGTTTGAGGCCGTAATTAATAATGCTGTCACGAACATTTGCAGGTAAGTCTTGTGTGGATGCATGTTTTCCTTTCCCTTGGTAGATACCTAGGAATGGAATTCCTGGATCTTACAGTAGTGGATGTTAATTTTTAAGAAAGTGCCTGTTTTCCAAAGTAGTTATACGATTTTATATTCCCAAATGCAATGGATAAGACTTCCAGTTTCTTCAGCTCTTTGTCTACACTTGCTTTTGTCAGTCCTTTTGATTGTAGCCATTCTAGTGAGTGTGTAGTGGTATTTCATTGTGGTTTAGCATCTCCCTAATAACTAATGATGGTGAGCATATTTTCAGGTACTTATTTGCTAGTCAAGTGTCTTCTTTGTTAAAGGATCTATTAAAATCTTTTTTCCTTTTTATTTATTTAAAAAAAATTTTTTAAGTGTATTTATTTTGAGAGAGAGAGAAAGGCAGAGAGAGAGAGAGGGAGAGAGAGAATCCCAAGCAGGCTCTGCAATGGCAGCACAGAGCCCAATGTGGGGCTTGAACTCAGGAACCATGAGATCATGACCTGAGCAGAAACCAAGAGTCAGACACTTAACTGACTAAGCCAACCAGGCACCCCTTCTATTTGTTTTCTAGAAACTTTCACATTTAGGTTTATGATCCATTTTGAGTTAGTTTTTGTTCATATTGTGCAGTGATGGTTGAAAGGTTCTTTTTTGCTTATTTGGATATGGATATCCAAAGTGTCCCAGTCCATTTCGTTGAGAAGACTATCTTTTTGCCCACTGAATTATCTTGGTTGACACCATTTGTCAAATCTCCTTTTGGACTCTATTCTCTTCCATTGATTATGTTTCTCCTTTAGCCAGCACCATACTATCTTGATGATTATAACTTTATTATAATTCTTGAAATTAAGTAGTGTAAGTCCTCCAACTTTGTACCTCTTTTTCAAAATTGTTTTGGCTATTCTAAACCATTTGCATTTTCCTATACCTTTTATATGAGTGAGATTTTCAATTTCTACAAAAAAATTCAAGATTTTGATTGAGATTGTATTAAATCTGCAGATGTACACCAGCCATTACCATAGCCCCTAGCCACATGTGACTATCTAAATACAAATATAAATTAATTAGGATTGATTAAAATTAAAATCCTAGTTCCCTAGTATACTAGCCTTATTTCAAATAACCATATGTAGCTAGTGGCTACCATATTGGACAGTGTTGATACATAATACTTCATTAATCTCAGAAAGTTGTATTAGACATTGCAGCTATGGGAAAATCAAATTTAAATGCCATCTTAACAATTTTGAGGCTTCTAGTTAAAAGACATGGCATGTCTCTCCTTTTGTTTAGATCTTTAATTTCTCATGATGGTGTTTTTATACCTTTAAGTACAAAGATATACATTTTTCCTAAGTATTTCATTCTTTTTGATACTATTGTGAACAAAATGGCTTTTTAAATTCACTTTATGATGTTCATTGCTAATATATAGAAATACAATTTTTTTGTATTCTGATCTTGTACCCTTGACATTGCTAAACTTGCTTTTTTAATTCTCTAGCTTTTCCCCACATTTCTTAGGTTTTTCTACAAATAAGATCTTGTTATCTGTGAATAAAGACAGATTTACTTCTTTTCCATTCTCTGTGACTGTACTCTTTTTCTTGGCTTACTCCCTTGGCTAAAATCTTTAGTGTGATGTTAAATAGAAATGGTTAAGAGTAAACTTCCTTGCCTTCCTTCCATCTTAGGAGGAAAGCACTTAAGTGTTTCTACTCAGTGGTAAGTTAGCTGTAGGTTTTTCATAGATGCCCTTAATCAAGTTGATGACCTTCCCTCTACTCCTAGTTTGCTGAAAGTTTTTACCACCAGTAAGGTTTGGATTTTGTCATATGCTTTTTCTTCACCTATTGAGATGTTCATATGACTTTTCCCCTTTATTTTACTAATATAATATAGTATGTTACCTGATTTTCAGAAGTCAAACCAAATTTATATTTCTGGGATAAACCCCATTTGGTCATTATCCTATTTATAAATTGTTGTATTTAGTTTGCCAATATTGATAAGGATTGATAAGGATTTTGAGACTACTTTCGTTAGGAATATTGGTTTGTAGTTTCCTTTGTTTTTTAGTTTATTTATTTATTTTGAGAGAGAGAGAGACAGAGTGAGTGGAGGAGGGGCAGAGAGGGGAGGGAGAGAGAGAATCTCTTAATTCACAAAACTGAGATCATGGCCTGAGCCGAAACCAAGAGTCCAACGCTTAACTTACTGAGCCATCCAGGCACCCCTGTAGTTTTATTTTTTTTTACATTGCCTTTGTCGGGCTTTTATTAGGGTAAAATTCAATTAGGAAGCTTTTCCTCTTCTTCTATATTCTGAAAGTCTATATAGATACTTTCCCTGTCTTGAGTGACTGACAGAAACCATCTTTGAGCCTGGACTTTTCTTTGTGGGGAGATTTAAATTATTAATCAATTTCTTTGCTTGATATAGGTCTACTTAGATTTTCTTTTTCTTCTTCAATCACTTTTGGTAATTTGTCTCTTTCTAATAATTTGTTGATTTCAACTAAGTTGTCAAATTTGTTGTTCATAATATTCCCTTATCCTCCTTTTCATTTCCTTAGGGTCTATAGTGATACTCCTTCTTTCATTCCTGATTTTTGCAATTTATGTTTTCTCTAATTTTTTTGTCTAGCCAGTGGAGTTTATCATTTTTGTTGCTCTTTTCAATGAGCCACCTATTAGTTTCTTTTATTTTTTTCTATTGATATTTGTTTCTTATTTCATTTATTTCTGCTCTGGCCTTTATTTATTCCTTAACATTTTGTATTTGATTTGCTTCTTTTCCTAACTTCTTAAGATAGAAACTTTGATTTTAAACAGTTAATCCTTTACAAATAAGCATTTAAAGCAATAATTTTTTTTTCTAAGTATTGTGTTACCAGCAGCCGATTAGGTGTGATATATTTTGTTTCTATTTTCATTCAGTTCAAGATATTTTTTAATATAATTTATTGTCAAATTAGCTAATATACAGAGTGTAAAGTGTGCTGCTGGTTTTTGGCTTAGATTCCCGTGCTTCATTGCTTACATACAACACCCAGTGCTCATCCCAACAAGTGCCCTCCTTAATGCCCATCACCCATTTTCCCCTCTCCCCCACCATCCCATCCACCCTCAGTTTGTTCTCTGTATTTAAGAGTCTCTTATGGGTTGCCTCCCTTCCTCTCTGTTTATAACTATTTTTTTCCCCTTTCCTTTCCCCCATGGTCTTCTGTTAAGTTTCTCAAGATCCACATATGAGTGAAAACATGTGATATCTGTCCTTCTCTGCCTGACTTTTTTCACTTAGCATTATACTCTCCAGTTCCAGCCACGTTGCTACAAAGGGCCAGATTTCATTCTTCCTCATTGCCAAGTAGTATTCCATTATACATATAAACCACATCTTCTTTATCCATTCATCAGTTGATGGACATTTAGGCTCTTTCTATAATTTGGCTATTGTTGAAAGTGCTGCTATAAACATTAGGGTACATGTGCCCCTATGTATCAGCACTCCTGTATCCCTTGGATAAATTCCTAGTAGTGCTATTGCTGGGTCGTAGGATAATTCTATTTTTAGCTTTTTGAGGAACCTCCACACTGTTTTTCAGAGCAGCTGTACCAGTTTGCATTCCCACCAACAGTGCAAGAAGGTTCCTGTTTCTCCACATCCTCGCCAGCATCTGTAGTTTCCTGAGTTGTTCATTTTAGCCACTCTGACAAATGTGAGGTGGTATCTCAGTGTGGTTTTCATTGGTATTTCCCTGATCATGAATAATGCTGAGCATAATTTCATGTGCCTGTTGGCCATCTGGATGTCTTCTTTGGATAAGTGTCTATTCATGTCTTCTGCCCATTTCGTCACTGGATTCTTTGTTTTTTTCTGGTGTGGAGTTTGGTAAGTTATAGATTTGGGATACTACCCTTGATTCGGTATGTCACTTGCAAATATCTTTTCCCATTCCATCGGTTGCTTTTTAGTTTTGTTGATTGTTTCCTTTGCAGTACAGAAGCTTTTTATCTTGATGAGGTCCCAATAGTTCATTTTTGGTTTTAATTCCCTTGCCTTTGGAGATGTGTTGAGCAAGAAATTGCTGTGGCTGAGGTCAAAGAAGTTTTTGCATGCTTTCTCCTCGAGGGTTTTGATGGTTTCCTGCCTCACATTTAGGTCTTTCATCCATTTTGAGTTTATTTTTGTATATGGGCAAGAAAGTGGTCTAGTTTTATTCTTCTGCATGTTGCTGTCCAGTTCTCCCAGCACCATTTGCTAAAGAGACGGTCTTTTTTCCATTGGATACTCTTTCCTACTTTGTCAAAGATTAATTGGGCATACATTTGTGGGTCCAATTCTGGAGTGTCTATTCTATTCCATTGGTCTCTGTGTCTGTTTTTGTGCCAATACCATACTGTTGATGATTACAGCTTTGTAGTAGAGGCTAACGTCTGGGATTGTGAGGTGTCCCACTTTGGTTTTCTTCTTCAATATTACTTTGGCTATTCGGGGTCTTTTGTGGTTCCATACAAATTTTAGTGTTGTTTTTTCTAGCTTTGAGAAGAATGCCAGTGCAATTTTGATTGAGATTGCATTGAATGTGTAGATTGCTTTGGGTGGTATTGACATTTTAACAATATTTATTCTTCCAATCCATGAGCATGGAATGTATTTCAGTTTCTTTGTATCTTCTTCAATTTCCTTCATAAGTTTTCTATAATTTTCAGCATACAGATCTTTTTTACCTCTTTGGTTAGGTTTATTCCTAGGTATTTTATGGTTCTTGCTGCAATTGTAAATGCGATCAGTTTCTTTATTTCTCTTTCTGTTGCTTCATTATTGGTGTATAAAAATGCAACAGATTTCTGTGCATTGATTTTGTACCCTGAGACTTTGCTGAATTCACGTATCAGTTCTAGCAATCTTTTGGTGGAGTCTTTCTGGTTTTCCATGTATCATGTTGTCTGCGAAAAATGAAAAGTTGGTTTGGTTTCTTTGCCAATTTTGATGCCTTTGATTTCCTTTTGTTGTTGGATTGCTGATGCTAGCACTTCCAACACTATTTAAACAACAGTGGTGAGAGTGGACATCCCTGTCGTGTTCCTGATCTCAGGGGGAAAGCTCTCAGTTTTTCCCTGTTAAGGATGATATTAGCTGTGGGCTTTACATATATGGCTTTTACGATGTTTAAGTGTATTCCTTCTATCACAACTTTCTTGACAGTTTTTATTAAGAAAGGATACTGTGTTTTGTCAAATGATTTTTTTTGCATCTGTTGACAGGATCGTATGGTTCATATCCTTTCTTTTATTAATGTGATGTATCACATTGATTGATTTGCGAATATTGAACCAGCCCTGCAGCCCAGGAATGAATCCCACTTGATCATGGTGAATAATTCTTTTTTATATGCTGTTGAATTCGATTTGCTAGTATCTTGTTGACGATTTTTGCATCCATGTTCATCAGGGATATTGACCTGTAATTCTTTTTTGTGGGGTCTCTGTCTGGTTTGGGACTCAAGGTAGTGCTGGCTTCATAGAATGAGTCTGGAAATTTTCCTTCCATTTCTATTTTTTGGAACAGCTTGAGAAGGATAGGTATTAATTCTGCTTTAAATGTCTGGTACAATTCCCCAGGGAAGCCATCTGGCCCAAGACTCTTCTTTGTTGGGAGATTTTTGATAACTGATTCCATTTCTTCACTAGTTATGGGTCTGTTCAAATTTTCTATTCTTTCCTGCTTGAGTTTTGGTAGTGCGTGGGTGTCTAGGAATTTGTCCATTTCTTCCAGGTTGTCCAGTTTGTTGGCATATAATTTTTCATAGTATTGTCTGATAATTAGTTCAAGAGATTTTCTAATCTCCTGTGATTTCATCTTTGATCCCTAAGTTAGGTAGAAGTGTGATGCTTACTTTGTGTATATTTGGATATTTCCCATATTTATTTTTGTCATTAATTTCTAATTTAATTATGTTATAGTCAAAGAACATATTTTTATGATTGTATTCCTTTCATATTTACTGAGACTTGCTTTATGGCTGTGTAGCCTGGTGAATATTCCATGTGCAATTAAAACGAATGTGTACTTTACTGTTTTAAGATAAGGTGTTGTATAAATGTCACTTAGGTTAAGTTGTTTGATAGTGTTGTTCAGGTCTTCTGTATTCTTACTGATTTTCTATCTACTTGTATTACAGATTATTCAGAGAGGAATATTTTAATCTCTAAGCATAATCAGTTAATTGTTTATTCTTAATTCTGTCAGTTTTTACTGAAACTTTTTTCATGAATCTTTAGTGTCTGTTTTAGGTACATGTATACTTTTTTAGTATGTTGACTTAATGTATATCCTAATAAAATGTACCTCTTTTCTCTACTAATAGCCCTTATTTTGTCTAATATTAATATAGCCACTCTAGTTCTCTTACTAATATTTATATTGCATAACTTTTTCAACCTCTGTTTGTCTTTGGTCTTATAGTTCCTCTCTTGTAGACTGCATATGTATCCTGCTTTTTAAATCTATTTTGACAATGTCTGCCTTATCCCATTCATATTCAATGTAATTATTGATATAGTTGAATTTAGGTCTGCCATTCTGTTGTTTTCTATGTCTCATTTCTTTTTTTTGTTAAAAAAAAAATTTTTTTTAGCGTTTATTTATTTTTTTTGAATTTTTTTTAACATTTATTTATTTTTGAGACAGAGAGAGACAGAGCATGAACAGGGGAGGGTCAGAGAGAGAGGGAGACACAGAATCTGAAACAGGCTCCAGGCTCTGAGCTGTCAGCACAGAGCCTGACGCGGGGCTCGAACTCACAGACCGTGAGATCATGACCTGAGCCGAAGACAGAGAGAGACAAAGCATGAACGGGGGAGGGTCAGAGAGAGGGAGACACATAATCTGAAACAGGCTCCAGGCTCTGAGCTGTTAGCACAGAGCCCGACGCGGGGCTCGAACTCACGGACCACGAGATCATGACCTGGGCCGAAGTCGGCCGCTTAACCGACTGAGCCACCCAGGCGCCCCTGTCTCATTTCTTATTTAGCTCTCTTTTCCACTTTCATTGTCTTTTAGGTTTCACAAATTCCTATTATTACACTGTTTTTATTCCCCATTAACTTTTTAACTCTATGTCTTTGATTTTTTCTGTGTATATGTGTTTGAACTAAACATAACAATATGTAAACCAGTGATTTAAAACCAGTGAAACTGTAATTTTGCATTTATACCTCAATTTCCTCTCACTATCAAATAACTGGGAAGAGTGTGAGATTTTACCTGATTTGCAAATTAGCCTGCCAGGGTTTAATAGATTCTGGCAGGAGACTAAAGATAATTTATTACTCATAGCAACAACAATAGCCAGAGCATGATCATTTGTACTGATTCTTCAAGGCTTAATTTTCACAGGGTGACAAAAGAACGGGCAAAATATAGAGTAGCATTCATGAATCGTGTCATCAGGATACTGGTACCAAGGATGTACTAAAAAATAAGTGTTGTGGTCAAATAAGTTTGAGAAATGGTATAACCCTATCTCCCTTGTGTATATCTACAATGTACATTAGCATATTAAAAAGTTCTCAGAAGCCTTGCAGGAAAAAAGCTACTTAACTTTCTTTGAAGGAAGGGTTTCCAAATTATTTGACTACAGAATCTTTTCTTTTATGTATCATAACAACCTGAAAAAATAGTGTTCCACATAATTCACTTTGACAAACACTGGTTAAGCAAACAATAGAAATGAAATATATACAAATTATTTTTAAATCACCATTAAGAAATACTGTATTTTTGAAATAAAAGTAAAATAAGTGTTATCCTTCCCGACCTTTTTGAAAACATTTAATGTTCTTTTCTTTTATTCTTTAAGTGATCGAAGTCAAGTATGCAACATGTTTATCTGTAAATTCTGTTTCCATTTGTAGGGGATGTGATCAACCTTGGTGACAGACAGCTCACTGTTATGCACATGCCTGGTCACTCCAGGGGCAGTATTTGCTTACATGACAAAGACCGAAAGATTCTCTTCAGTGGAGACGTCGTGTATGATGGATCACTGATTGACTGGCTTCCATACAGCAGGATAAGTGACTATGTTGGAACCTGTGAACGTCTGATAGAATTAGTGGACAGAGGTCTGGTAGAGAAGGTGCTCCCTGGGCATTTCAATACCTTTGGTGCTGAAAGGCTTTTTCGATTGGCTTCTAACTATATTTCAAAAGCTGGCATATGTCACAAAGTTTCTACTTTTGCCATGCGATCTCTTGCAAGTTTAGCCTTACGTGTAACAAATTCTAGGACCTCACCCTAGTGTCTACACTGATAACCTATTTTGATTAATTCTGTAAATTCAATTCATTTTGTGCTGTTTAAAATGAGTAATAGTGAGCATTTCAAGAAATGCTTTATTAGAGGGAAAAAAAGGTTGAGAATGAGTAAGCCCAAAAAGGAAGCTCTTCATTAAAAATTTTTCTTTCTTTCAAATAAGAAATCATTTAAATAAGCTTATAATTTGCCAAGCTGTCATCTTGTAATATTTGCCATCTTGTAATATCCAGAAACAACATAGAAATATATGGGGAAGTAAGGAGGCATAGTAACAGAAAGAACTATCATCCTTACTTCCCATTTCTCTTATTTTATTTCCTAGATGACCTAGAAAAAGAGGCATAAAGTTTTATGTTTATACTCCAAACTTGATATTTTAGTATATTATTTAAAGATAAAGGTTCTTGAGTTTAAAATACATGAGAACTCAATACAAACATATAAATTAATATTTAGAATGACAGCTAAAACAATCCATTGGTATAGCACAGAATTTTTATGCTTCATTTATTTATTCTTAATGTAATTATAGCGTATTATATGCTGTGTAATTTTACTTACATAGAGTACAATGAATTTTGTTTTGTTGCAAAGCTTTAAATATAAATTGCAGAGTGCTTCAGTCAAAAGCTACCACACAGTGTTGTTTGTTATTATGTGTGTGTAATATTTTCAATCATAAAAATGAAATTCAAATGTCTGTAATATAATTACAAATTGTCAGATTTCTCAAAAGGACACTGTCAGGGAAATTTGAAAATATACACATTGAAAATAATTTTTTATTATATCCTATTTTAATATTAACAGCTATTATAAACAAAATTTTTCTTGTTAAATAGCAGCTTCAGTATATGTGTCATATTTTATAATATCACAACAACTATAGAGATCTACGACATTCTGATATGAATCATTCTTTTACTTATCATAACATGCATATGTACCATGGAAGGCTTTTCAGATTAACTGCAAAATGTGCATTAGATATTGACTTAGAGTGAATTGCCTTTTTTATCCTGATTCACAACACCTATTCCTGTTCAGTATTCTTTGTCTTGAATGAAAAGAACTCTACATTTATAAAGTTATAGGAAAGGTTAGCCCACTATTTTAGTGAAATGTTTTGGTTTGGTGCTCTTTATAATTTATTAAAAAGCCTTTTGGAATATTTCATAAAGGTTTTTTAAGCAGTTTTCTCACTGCCTTTTTATTATTGACATGTCCAAAACCAAACTGAGATAGCTTTGGAAATCAGATTGTTTAGTATTAAGAAAGTTTAGCAACTTTGATATCTGAAAAATTATAAAATTTTTCCACCCTTAACCCACCCAGGTTTTTTTAGTCTTTTTTTAATTCAACACCCACACACATATCCCACATTCATACACACAGTCACATACATACATGCACAGTATTGTGCTAAACACTGTGGAAGCTTAAAAAGTCAAAGAGATGAAATCTTAGCTAGAAGGCAAACAAAACATGAATAATAATATATGTAGGTTGAAGCTAATACAAATTACACATGAGTATCAGGGACATACATGGAGGGGTGTGGAGTTTGGTTAGGAAGAGATTCCTGGAAGAGGGGTTTTTCAGTTGTATTTGGAAAGATGATTTGTTAGGTGGTCAGGGTAGGGGACAAAAAGATCCAAGAACGAGGATGGAAGCATTGCTATCCTAAGCAGGCTATTCCTTGTGACAATTTAAATTTAATTTTCAGGAATCTTAGATCCTCCAAATACCAAGTATTTAGCATGAGACAGGTGGGTTTGTGATGGTGTATATGAGTCATCTTCTGTGACAGACAAGCTGTCCTGCCACATGCCATCAAAGGAATCTACTCATATAAGGCTGTAGGTTTCAGTTGATATGCAGCATGAAGAGTATAGATTTGGTTCAGGGCAACTACAATCACTTAATGAGCCTTAAATATAGCCATTATTTTTATATCAGTAGCACAAAAGAAAACCAAAAGTCCTTAACCATTGACCATTTTATCATACCTTAGGACTTAAAAAAAAAAAATCAGGGTATAGTAGGCACTAAGTTTTACTGAGAAATATTTGAACCTGATGAAGGCTTTCTTTATTTCTTAAAAGTACAATTTTTCAAAACATCTTAGTTTTGTTTTTAAATCTCCAACTTTTTTTGTTTTTCAAATTATACAAACACATAAGACTGTGATACTTTGCTTTTGCTTCAGTGTGAATAAATTGGGGAAAGGATCTGTCATCCATTTAGTGCTCATGCTATGCATTTTAAAATATGCATTATTCAGTTTAATCCTGGCCCCAGTGCCAAGAAGTAATTGACCAGCCAAACACAACAAAACTTTGGACAAAGCTGGTAATTGAACACAGGTCTGTCTTCCTCCCAAACTGTGCTCTTTCTCTTATATCTGCACAATAACATAAAATTGGCAAAGTGTATTTTTACTTTCCCAGATGCCACATGTGCCAAGAGTAAATCAAGTGATGTTAAGCCTAATAATAGCATATTTTAAAAGAAGCTTTAAAAAATATATTTTCACCCTGACAGTGACCCGTATTGTAACTTATGATTTTTGGAAATAATAGTATGTAAGTATAATTCAGAGTTGTCAAATGTAAGACATTTAGAAATAATTTTTATTTGTATTGTTAATAACTTAATCTTTGGAAACTCATTTTCCTTATTTGGTGTTTCCTTTTAACTAAGAAGTCTAAAACAAACAAAAATCTTGTGTTATCCTGATATAGTTGAGTAAATGATTATGTGTAGTTGTTCTTATATGAATAGTAAAATGATTGTGACATGTATACATTGTCTTCTTATAATTTTCAGATAAGTGTAAGTAAAAATTTGTGTGATAAATATTAAAGTGGACATTTTATTTCACTCTCTAGTTGGTATTTTTTTCTAACAGCAAATTCCTATTTAATTTCTTATAAATATTCCCTATGTGAAGTACAGTTTTGAAAATGTGTAATAAATAAGACATCAAATCCATGGACAAGAATGGAGAATCCAGAAAATGCCCATATAAATTTTTGGTAGTTATAAATATTGCATTTTTAAATCAATGGATAAAAGATGAGTTATTTGGTATATATTCCAATTGTTGATGTGAGAAAAAAGGTCCCTGACAACATAAAAATAAATTCCAAATGGATTAAAGACCTAAATTTGAAAAATGGAAACACATGTGTATTGAAATTTTAAATCATGTTTAAGACATTAGGATAGGGAAGATCTTTATATAGGAATAAAAAAAGCAAAATCATCAGAATTTAAAATGTCCTAGAATTCATATGCCTTAAGGTTAAAATGATAAATTAGAAGAAAATATTAACAAATTGTGTAACAGCAAAATTTTTTTAAACAACCAAAAAGAATGCCTACAAATCAATAAGAAAAAAGTAAACTGCTGTAAGGGTGGGAACACCTTTCTTCTCCCGTCTTAGGCCCTGTGGCTGGGCCCAAGGATTACATTTACAAAAGACAAAAGGAGCATATAAATTTTATTTGATATTAAAATTTTTATGTGGATGAGGAGGCTTTTATGTATAAGAAATGAAAACCCAAAGAAGTGGATTGGCGTGAGACTTTACATACCATTTTAACAAAGAACAATAAATTGTGGAGACTGACCAGGCAGGAGAAGAGTGTTTGGACTAAGGTTAGTAAACTGTGGGGAAATGACTAGGAAATAGATGAGGGAAACTAATGAAAGACCAGGGTTATTCTAGCAGGTTTGTTCATATAGATTAATCTTGGTGTCAACTCTCTGTTTCCAGTGATAAAAATGTTCCAGTCTTCCTGATATAAGGAGGACACTTTTCTCATGGGAAATTTTATGCCCTGTTTTAGGTAGAAAGGGAACCCTTCCTATATTTGTTTTTTCTCACTTGCCTCAGGTCAATCAGTATGCCAAAGTGCTATATTTTGAGGTGTCATGTTCTAATCTCCTTTACTACCTATTACAAAAATGGGTAAATTATATGAGCAGGTTATTCACAGAAGAGGAAACACAAAGGCCATTAAACATTCAGAATTATGCTGAACCTCAGTAGTAATCCGGGAAATTCAAGTTTAAATAATAAGATAGTTTACTCTAAAACTGGGAAATGAGAATATGAAGTATTAGTATAAGGGTAAGTGGATATTTTCATGCTGTGCTGCTAAAAGTGTAGAGTGCTTCCAGCCATTTATGGGGTGGGAGGGTGCAATTTTGGGCTGTGATTTGGTGCATTCTGATTTTGGGTTAAGAGTGATAGACTGAGCATGTAGCTTTACCTCTGCTCCTTTCTGAAATTCAGTGAAATGATGGGAAAATCATTTTTTAATGGCACAAACTTACAAGACCAAAAATGGTAAAGGAGACAACAGCATCATTCTGTCCCTGAAAGGCTGATAGATGAATGAAAACTAATTTGGTAAACCCAAGAAAGCCGCAAACAGGAATGAGGAAAGCCAAGAAACAATCATCACAACACAACCCTCCCCCCACCCCCCAACCACCACCAACTGCCCCACAAAAGGCTTAGAAATTGATAGCACCAGGTACCTCTAGGAGTCATGGTAAAGGTCTTTTTTATTTAAATCCCTCCCTAACTACACTACTAAGTAATTCCACCCCTCCAACTCAAGGATGATTGGAAGTTATTTTAGATTTAGCATGAAGTTAAGTAATCTTTAGCTTTAGTGCCTAGTACTTGCATAGGCCCCTTCCAAGGCCTGAGAGGGGCCTAAGAAATGTGTTCAGATGATCATTTTTTGGTTTTAATTTGTAAAACTAAATTATTTTTTATTCTTTCTCTCAAAGCCCCCAAAGTGCATGCTTCAGGTCCCACAAGAGTGTAATCTGCTCCTGTCTATAGGATTGTTCTGCAGAGACAGTAACACAGAATCTCTATTCAGAGGATACTGGACCTTGGGTCCTATTTTGAAAAGAAAGGGATTGGGGCGCCTGGGTGGCGCAGTTGGTGAAGCGTCCGACTTCAGCCAGGTCACGGTCTCCCAGTCCGGGAGTTCGAGCCCCGCCTCGGGCTCTGGGCTGATGGCTCAGAGCCTGGAGCCTGTTTCCCATTCTGTGTCTCCCTCTCTCTCTGCCCCTCCCCCATTCATGCTCTGTCTCTCTCTGTCCCAAAAATAAATAAACGTTGAAAAAAAAAAATTTAAAAAAAAAGAAAAAGGGATTTAGGAACGGGTTTTCTTTTTTCTGTTTTTGTTATTATTATTATTATTATTTTTTTTTTTAGTGTTTATTTAGTTTTGAGAGAGAGAGGCAAAGTGTGAGCACAGGAGGAGCAGAGAGAGAGGGAGACACAGAATCCAAAGCAGGCTCCAGACTCTGAGCTAGCACAAAGTCCGACACAGGGCTCAAACCTGTGAACCATGAGATCATGACCTGAGCTGAAGTCAGAGGCTTAATGGACTGAGCCACCCAGGCACCCCTTGCACCCCTTAGCAAAGGTTTATGTACAGTGAAAGTTTGTATACTTAAAGTTCACACTTGCAGAGTCCTCCAACCTAGTTCAAAGAATGTTGGCAGGTATGACAAATCTATCCTCCAGGCAAGATCCTTTTCTTAGAAATTTGACACCTGAAAGACCTGATGATACTGACTCTGGGGTCCCCAAAGAAACGGCCCAGTGAAATCATCTTACAATGTAGTGTGCAACCACAGGGCCTCCCTTGCCTCTCTTGCACATAGATTTCTAAAGTGTACTACTCTTAACTTTTAATATATACACCAAAGCCAGCATCTTGTGGAAAAAACAAAAGAATAGATGGAAATAAGTGGAAAAACCACTTCAAACAGTAAGACAATTTACCAAAATAGCAATATATGAAATTAACATTAAAAACCTAGAGTCTTCACCAAAGGAGACATACAGATGGCAAATGAGTAACCAAGATATCCTTCAATAGGTAAATGGATAAACTCTGGTAGATGTAGAAAATGGAACATTATTCAGTGCTAAAAAGACATGATCTATCGGGGTGCGTGGGTGGCTCATTTGGTTAATTGGCCAACTTCAGCTCAGGTCACGATCTCACCCGTTTATGAGTTTGAGCCCCGCATGAGGCTCTTTGCTGCCAGCTTGGAGCCTGGAGCCTGCTTCAGATTCTCTGTCTCCCTTTCTTTCTGCCCCTCCCCCACTCACTCTGTGTCTCTCAAAAATAAACGCTAAAACAATTAAAAAAAAAAAAAAAAAAAAGAAAAGAGCTATCAAGTCATGAAAAGATATGGAGACAACATAAATGCCCATTACAAAGTAAAAGAAGCCAATCTCAACAGGCTACTTACTGTATGATTCTAATTATACAACATTCTGGAAAAGGCAAATGTTAGAGCTAATAAAGAGACCCATGGTTACTAGGGGTAGGGGTTGGGGCCAAGGATGACTAGGTGGAACGCATAATGATGGATACAAGTCATTATACATTTGTCCAAACCCAATGAATGTATGTCAAGAGTGAACCCCAAGGTAGACTGTGAACTTTGGATGATTATGATGTTTCAGTACAGACTTATCAACTGTAACAAATGTATCATTCTGATGGGGGATGTTGATGAAGGAGGCTATGCAGGCAGTGGTAGCGGGCTTAAGGGAAATCCCTATCTTCTCAATTTTGCTGTGAACATAAAACTGCTCTGAAAAAAATATAGTCTTAAAAAAATAGAAAAAAAATAAGAAAGTCATTAAAAAATATATAGTCTTCATTTATATGAACAAAAATGAGTTCCAAAGTATAGTTTATAATAATATGTACTTAGAATAATTTTTAAATACCAAAGCATATATACATATATATAGTTAGGCATATACACCTAAGAATAATTTTTAAACACCTAGGCATATATGCCTATACATATAAATAGGCATATACACCTAAACTATATAAGGAAACGTATATAAACATCTATAAGAAATATATATGGACAAAAATATGTCCAAAACATATATAAGGAAAAGTATGTTTTAAAAAATACTATGTACTCGGATAGAAACAATGGGAGACAATTCACCACAGGTCTCTCATGTTTCTGCCCAGCTGGGAAACAGATGCACTGACTGCCTTTGTTCTACAATGTCTTTTAAAAAGTGTTTATTAATAAGATATTATTCACAAACTACAAAATTCACCCCGTTAAAGTGTACAATTCACAGCTGTTTTTTTTTTTTTTTTTTAAGTAGGCTTCATGTTCAGTGTGGGGGCCCAATTCCAGGGCTAAGTGTGGGTAGAACTCATGGCCATGAGATCAAGACCAGAGTTGGGATCAAGAGTGGGACAGTGAATTGACTGAGTCACCCAGGCCCCCCTACACTTCAGTGGTTTTAAGTATATTCACTAAAATGTATAACCAACACCACCATCTAATTCCAGAACATTTTCATCACTGCCCCCTCCCCCCCGAAAAATCTTTGTACCTACTGGCAATCTTTCTGCATTTTCTCTCCCTGCCAGACCCAGGCAACCACTAATCTACTTTCTGTCTTTAGGGATTTGCCTATTCTGGAAATTTCAGAAAAATGGAATCACACAGCATATGTCTTTTGAGTCTGGCTTCTTTCATTGAGTATAATGTTTTCAGGGTTCACCCATGTTGTAGTGTGTGTCACTGTTTCACTTCTTTTTATTTCCAAATAATATTTATCATATAACATTTTGATTATTCATTTATCAGTTAATAGACATTTGGGTTGTTTCTACCTTTTGACTATTATGAAAAATGCTGCTACAAACTCAAGAAATATTTGTACGTTGTTGGAGACATTAGAGACTAAATGGAACAGAGGGCAGCCAAGACAGCAGAGCAAAACACAAGTTCATTTGATAGGTTACTTGTGATGAGTTACATGAAGACTGTTGTCCAATCAGAAAGACATTTTACCTTCCCAAGATTAAATTTTTATATACTTCATGGGATGTTCCTGGGATTTGCCAATGCCTCATTTCCCATTATGAGTTTTAACTTTAGGTAAAACACTGATCAAAATGCCGATAATATAATTCTATTGACTTTTTCTATATTTGTGAAGGACCCGGCAGAGTGTTGCCTAATGAAAGAAGGCAACACTGTATTACCAGTAATAATTTCAGTTATGCTTTTAAATGCTACTTGCCAAAATCTTACTTTATAATTTGAATCTAGCATCATATGGGCCAGTGTTTTTCAATTTGGTATGCATATAAGACTTATCCAGGGAGTTTTAAACAAGTAAATAAACCAGGACCTATACCAGACATACTGAATACCTTCAGTTAATATTCTTGGTATGCGATGTACATTATTTCTCAGGATTATATGTTATAGTACAATATTTAAAAAAAAAACTATGATCACCTATTTTTTTGTGGATCAGGTGTAACATTCACTGACCTATTTGAAAATAGGCTTAATCATTGTCCTTAAAGACATTGGCAATTTTTTTGGAAATGGCTTTATTATTTGGTTTTTCATGTTATAGAAACAGCCAATTTCTGTGTCAGTTACATTAGCCTTATTATGAACTTTCATTAGATCTTTCAAATTTGGAAATTATTAGTAATAAATTAGCCATAGCCATTTTAAGTCTCTCTCATCTATGAACAGTTTTGTTTTATTCTATGTTTGCCTCAAGCAATCTACAATCAGCTACAGGCCTGAGTTTGTGTATTTAACAAAGAAGAATCATTTCAGAGCCCAGTAGAAAAGGAATGTGCCAGCTACTTCAAACTACTGATGCTTCAAAGACACGACTCTTGGGTATAGGATTTTCATGATATCACTTGGATTATTTGCAGAGCATACTGGGGGCTGGAATCAGAATTCTAGAACCCTTTAGTTGAGAAGCAGATGGCTTCACAAGACTGATATCTCAAGATCTAGTAAAAAAAAATTTCTTACATTGTGATAAATAAAGTGATAAGGGAAAATTTTATTGTGGCTATTTGTTTAAAATATTGTTGATATTGTCTTAAGGTTCCATTTGCTAGACATATAAAGAAGCCTTCTCTTTCCTTCTTAAGCTATCTGTAGTCCACGCAATTAAAGGAAAATTTTTTTTGACATTTATTCATTTTTGAGAGGGAGAGAGAGACACACACAGAGAGAGAGAGAGAGAGAGAGAGAGAGAGAGAGAGCCAGAATCTGAGGCAGGCTCCCTCCAGGCTCTGAGCTGTCAGCACAGAGCCCAACACAGACCTTAAACTCACGGACCACGAGATCATGACCTGAGCTGAAGTTGGACACTTAACCAACTGAACCACCTAGGCACCCTGGTAGACCACAGAAATTTAATAAACTCTTCTTGTAAATTGAAAACATTACAAGAAACAATTGAAAACATTAAAAAAAAGATATCAGCTTCTCATCAACCAGTCCCAATCCCAACATTCAAACACTCTTATTGATATACACATTTTGCATGGTGATATATAGTTATTTGCGTGGTTCCAGTGACATTCTGTCCCCCTTTTTGCTAGGATAATTGGCATTTACAAAAGCAAGGCTGTGCCTACAATGTCATATTTGAGAATAGTGCTCATTTAATCAGATATTATAAGCCATTTTAAGGGAATTAAAATTGACCTTACTTATGCACCTAATGTCTACTGAGTCCTTCAGGAAAGCTGTCCTGTGCCTGCCGTACAGAGTCCCTACTATAGATTGAAATCTTTGTCCCTCCAAATTCATATGTTGGAACCTAATCGCTAATATTCTGGTATTTGGAGATGGGGACTTTGGAAGGTGATTAGTTCACAAGGGCAGAATCTATATGAATGGGATTAATGCCTTTATAAAAGAAATCCCAGAGAGTTCTCTCACCCCATCCTGCCATGTAAGGATGCTGTGAAAAGGTGATTGTCTATGAACCAGGAAGTAGGCCTTCACCAGACATGGAATCTGCCTTGATCTTGGACTTTACAGCCTCCAGAATTGTAAAACATTCCTACTGTTTATAAGTCACCTAGTCTGTGGTATTTTTCTAACAGTAGCCTGAAGGGACCAAGACAGTTCCAAACTTACAAGTGGTAAGAAATTTGCTTCTTGGCAGACCAGAAACAATAGGACCTTTTGGATACTTCAAAAATGAAGGATTTTCCCAAATTAATAGGTACTGTTAATAAAACTACTTTCAAATAATAGGCTTCGAAGAGTAAATACGCAAATAGATTCTTTCTGGCAGAAGGAGAATAGAGATGCTTTCATCCCAGAAAGCAAGTTTTAGGTCTCTCTACAAATTCATTTCAACATTTTTTGTCTATAGGTATCTCTGTTCTTTGACTTTTCCTTTTAACCGGTTGTGACATTTTCTGGTTCTTTCATTAAGAATATGTCATATGAAGAGCATATGATTCTTGATCTTGGGATCATGAGTTTGAAACCCCTATATACATACACATTGGGTGTAGAGATTAAATAAATAAACTTTTCTAAAAAAGGGTAAGTTAAATAGAATCTTTGAAACACAGTCATTTTAAATTTATATCAGAGCCATGATTTTAACCATTTCTGAAAATTTGCCTTTAAAATGACTTATTCTCATACTGGCCTGCTTAACATTTATCATATGCCTAAAACTGTTTTGTTTCACTTACATTATTTGTTCCTCACAACAAGGTACTATAACACAGACACTACTAAGAGCTTGCCTCCCTCCACACCTTTGTTGGCAGATGGGGACTATAAAACAGAGTTTATAGATAAATGAAATGGGATTAAAATCTAGGTAGTTTGGTTGCAAAGTCCACACTCTTAACCATTACTCTATACTCACTATAAACAGAGAAAACTTTAATTTTTATGACTAATTTTGAGTCTCAGAGACAGAGATTTCTCAAGGTAAACCTATAAATTTGTTTCCAACTTTGATTTGGTGCCCCTTGGTGCTTGAAAATTAGGAAAAATGTGCTAATTGTCATAACACCAATATTTCCAGTGATACTGAAAAATGTGGGAGAGACATAGTTATAAGTTTGGCATTCTTACACCATCCCTCCCCTCCCCCCATAAACATCTTATAATTTTAATCCTATATGATCACTGCTCTGGGTCATGTTAAAAACAAGACAATAGGCTGAAAATGGAGTTGCTTATGCCAATCCCCATGTCAACAAACTGAGACTGAACCTAATTACAGTTTTGGCTCTCCCAGAAACAGAATCTTAGACTACTCAATCAGGAATCACCTGATCAGCACTAGTTTGGTAACTTCCCCAAGAGATCCCTCATCCTCCTAAAGAAAAGTAACTTTGGAATAACCAATCTGTTTTGTTTAGTTTTGTTTTTGCCTGGTATAATTTTCTTGCTCCAGCTCCCTTTTGACTATAAAAGTCTTTCCTTTTGTACAGCTCCTCAGAGCTCCTTTCTATCTGCTAGATTAGATGCTGCTTTATTGGAACCGGTTTTTTGCTCAAAGAACTCTTAAAATTTTTAATATGCCTCAGTTTATCTTTTAACAGCCATGGTTAGAATGAGTCTGGGCCTTCAAGTTAGAACTGATAGTGCCATTATCAACAATAGCCAAATTATGGAAAGAGTGCAAATGTCCATCCACAGCTGGATGGATAAAGAAGATGTGGTATATGTACACAATGGAATATTACTCAGCCATTAAAAAGAATGAAATCTTGCCATTTGCAATGATGTGGATGGAACTAGAGTATATTAGGCTAAGCAAAATAAGTCAGAGAAAGACAAATACGATACGATTTTAGCCATATGTGGGATTTAAGAAACAAAACAGATGAACATGAGGGAAGGGAAGAAAAATAAAATAAGAAAATAACAGGGAGGGAAGTATGCCATAAGAGATTCTTAACTGCAGAGAACAAACTGAGGGTTGCTGGAAGGGAGGTGGGCGGGGGGGGGGGCTAAATGGGTGATGGGCATTAAGGAGGGCACTTGTTGGGATGAGCACTGGGTGCTGTATGTAAGTGATGAATCACTAAATTCTACTCCTGAAACCAACACTACACTATACGTTAACTAACTTGAAGTTAAATAAAAACTTGGAAGAAATAAAAGAACTGATAGTGACAGTCACTTTGATTGGTGAGAGGCTGAGGAGCAGCCTATGTTTGGCTGAAGGGTAGTTGATGAACAACCAGCTGCATTCCTGGTGATACAATCTCTCATGATCCTTCTTTTTGTTTTTAAATGTTTATTTATTTATTTGAGAAAGAGAGAAAGAGTGCACACATGGCCAGGGGAGGGTCACATGGCCAGGGGAGGGTCAGAGAGAATCCCAAGCAGGATCTGCACCATCAGTGCAGAGCCGGATGTGAGGCTCAATCCCACGAACCGTGAGATCATGACCTGAGCCGAAACCAAGAGTCAGACACTTAACCGACTGAGCCACCCAGACACCCCTCTTTTTCTCTTTAAATCTTATCTGCCACCAGCCTCTTTGTCTTCCTGCCAAGTTCTTTTTAAACTTTATTTTTTGGTGCCAATCATTATAGACAGAATAATCTCAAAACTTGGAGATTCACTGAAGCTTCACTCAAGAGGCTTTTCTGACAAGCAAGGGAGTTGAATTTCTTTGTTTTGAATTACAGTAAATATGGTGAATACAGTAAAGCTGTGTTAATCTAGATTCCACCAAGTCACAATACGTGGTTTTTTAAGGTACCTGTTTGGCTTATGCTAAATAATTCTATATGTGTATCTTAAATGTATGTTATTTGATGGTAACTAAGGCTTTTTGGGGGAGCTAAAACTTGCAATTTTGCCAACTCGCTCCTGATAGTGCAGGACCATTTGCTCAATTTTATCATGGCTTCATTTTTTCCAGCAGACAAACTACAATGTGAAGATGGATCTAAGGTTCCAAATCACCAAATAAAAATCCTGTTCACAGAACTATCTACCTAATTTGTAGGGTCTTTTGTTCAGAAGTTATGAAAAATTTCAAGATGGCAAAAGCAGAGTATTAAACAAAGTGTAGAGCTCTTCTAAATGTGTGCCCTTCTACTTGTCTGAGTGTGGTGCATGTGAATGTATACATATAAGTACACATAAGCTTTTAGGCATAAAATTGAATTTTTAAGAAAAAAATCTCAAATATATATGCTTTACACACACACACACACACACACATACACACACACACACACACGTACAGATACAACTATTCTTTCTTAAAATTTTCATCTGCTCTTAAAACTTACACTATTGTTTCTGGGGTGCCTGGATGGCTCAGTCAGTTAAGTGTCTGACTTTGGCTCAGGTCAGGATCTCACAATTTGTGAGTTCAAGCCCTGCGTTGGGCTCTGTGCTGACAGCTCAGAGCCTGGAGCCTGCTTTGGATTCTGCGTCTCCCTCTCTCTTTGTCCCTCCCCCACTCACAATCTCTGTCTCTCAAAAATAAATAAACATTTAAAAAATTGAAAAAAAACCTTACACTATTATTTCTAAGGAGATGTCTGCATTTGTATCTCTATTGTATTCATTTAGCAAATATTTATTGTTTGCCAGAATTCTGTTGGAGGCATTTAAAATGCATATAATGACTGCAGGTCCCAAAGCAATCTTGCACCAAAGAGGGAACTTGGGGACTGAAAAACACCTGGTGGGGCAACAAGACAGAAGGATCCTGGCTTAATGACACTGTGGAACATCATGCCTGTCTGTGTCAGGCTTTTATGTGTTTATGTTATTTTAGCCACTGACATTTAGGACTTTTCTATTACTTTTACCGAATCTAATCCTAACTAGTAAAATAGACATTTCAAATTCAACATATCCAAAAACGAACTGTGGATTTTTTCTCTCAAACCTCAATAATCATCCATGTCCTTCCAGTTGCAGAGGCTGAAATTTTTTGTAAAGGAGTACTTATCCTTGGATTCATGAAGTTTCAAGGGATCAAGGAGACTATAAAATTGGATGGGAAAAAGTGCATCTATAATACCACAAATCTATAACTGAAATTCAATGTTTCCTCAATTATTATTATAGGTAATAAATAATAATATCTGTGATTTGTCACCAACAAAAATCACAGATATTTTTATATTACATTACAGTTGTTACAGAGTTCTCAAAATACCTTTAATATTCATCATTGCTTTGTGGGTTTTTTTGTTTGTTTTAGAGACAGAGCATGCACACACGTGCAAGAAGGGGGGAGGAGAGAGAGAGGGAAGAGCGAGAATCTTAGGCAGGCTCCACATCCAGCAAAGAGTCTGACATGGAGCTTGATCTAATGACCATGAGACCATGACCTGAGCTGAAATCAAGGGTTGGATGCTTAACTAACTGAGCCACCCAGGTGTCCCCATCATTGCTTTGAATTATAGGAACAACTATGAAGAAAGCACATGTGTTTATCATGTTTTATTATTTTGATAATGATATTTCAATATAAGTGAGTTCCTTTGTAATTTTAACTATTTTAATTCATATTCTTAAAACAATGCTCTGAGAGGGCAGGTCATAACCTTCATTGGAGGGCTAACAGGGGTCTATGACATATAAAGGGTAAGAGTCTTTTCCTGCTAGTCACCCTTGATCTCTCAATTTGTCTCATATCCACGTGGCAAAGGGTGCTAGTTGCCACCAGTATCCATTCTTCCTATTTTCCTTAGTAATAGAACACCAGGGTTTTTGGTGGGGGGACAGTAATAATGTTCTCACCTGAAAGACTATATTTCCCAGACATTCCTTGTAGGTAAGTGTGGCCTTGTGAATAAGTTCTAGCTAAAAAGTTCTAAGTCAAAATGTTGTAGAGGAATCCTTGGAAAGGTTGCTTAAAAGGTTCTGCTTAGCTAAATAGAAAACATTTTTGGCTTCTCCTCCTCCCTCTTTTCTCCAGTCATGAAAAAGGACCCAATGAATGGACTTCTTAGTCATCTATGCCCTTGATAATGAAAACTGTGGTGGTAAAGCAGAAAATGAGAAGGAACTTGAGTTCCTGATAACTGTAGAGAGCCACCATGTCATCACATGTTTGCCTCCTTTTGGAATTAAGAACAAATGGAGGGTTACTTGAGGGGTTGTGGCAGGGTAGGTGGGCTAAATGGGTAGGGGGCATTAGGGAATCTACTCCTGAAATCATTGTTGCACTGTATGCTAACTAACTTGGATGTAAATTAAAAACATAAAATTAAAAAAAAAAGAAAAAAAATACTCTCTAGGTAGATTTCAGTTGTTAACCACTAAATACAATTCCTAACTGATATACCCCAATTATGACAAGTCCTACTGGTTCTGTCTTCAAAAATCGAATTCAGGGGCGCCTGGGTGGCGCAGTCGGTTAAGCGTCCGACTTCAGCCAGGTCACGATCTCAAGGTCCGTGGGTTCGAGCCCCGCGTCGGGCTCTGGGCCGATGGCTCAGAGCCTGGAGCCTGTTTCCGATTCTGTGTCTCCCTCTCTCTCTGCCCCTCCCCCGTTCATGCTCTGTCTCTCTCTGTCCCAAAAATAAATAAACGTTGAAAAATAAAATACTAAAAAAAAAAACCGAATTCAAATTCACAGTTTGAGTATTTCTATCTCCACCATTATTACCCTGGTCCCAGCTTCTATCAAACCTCACCTGAATTGTTGCAATACCAAGTTCCTATTGATCTTCCTTCTCTTCCCTTGCTCCTCACAGTGTATTCTCAACCAGGATCCCAAATGAACTTTTAAAATTTATAAGGTGGATCATATCACTTCTTTACACAAAAACTTCAAAAAATTTTTTCCTCATCCCCCATAAAAGTTAATTCCTAATGAAGGGCTATATAGTTTTATAAGATGTTACCAATCTACCCCCACCTCTCTAATCTCTTCTATTACTCTATTCCAGCTCACTCAGTTCCTACCCAACTTAACCCCTTGTTGTTCTTTGTATATGACAAACATGCTCAAGGTAGGTGCTTAGTAATACAGGAAATGAATAGCTGAGGAAGCCAGCAGAAGGCTATTTCAGGGGGCAATCTTTGTCTAGGCTAGAATTATTCAATGTGGCAAGCCTGATTATTCCAAACGATTGAATTCTTTTTTTTTTTTTATTGTTTTTAACGTTTATTTATTTTTGAGAGAGAGACACACACAAAGTGCGGTCTCTGATGAGGGTCAGAGAGAGAGAGAGAGAGAGAGACAGACAGACAGACAGACAGAATCTGAAGCAGGCTCCAGGCTCTGAGATGTCAGCACAGAGCCTGATGCAGGGCTTGAACTCATGAACCATGAGATCATGACCTGAGCTGAAGTTGGATGCTTAACCAACTGAGCCACTCAGGTGCTCCCAAATGATTGGATTCTTATGTACACTGTTGATATTAATAAATAATCCTGACCTGAGCACCACCATTAAAATAATTTCCCTAAAACACTGCTTTCAATAGTACTTTCCAGCTCAATAACATTTAATACTTATACACTTCACTGATAGTTAAAACTAATGTCTAGTGAAGCTTGTTACTAGCAGTAGAGAAGCAGAGGAGTCTGTTTGTTCTTATTGCTATGCTGCAAGTTCATAGCAAAATAATAATAATGAAATTTAATTATGTATAACATAATTGTCCACATAGTTGATACAATTAGATATAATTATAAAGCTATTGTAAAAGACTTGAAAACATCTTTTTAAAAAAACTGTTTTAGGGGTGCCTGGGTGGGTCGGTCAGTTACGTATCTCACTTTAGCTCAGGTCATGATCTCACAGTTCTTAAGTTCGAGTCCTGCATTGGGTTCTTTGCTGTCAGCACAGAGTCTGCTTCAGATCTTCTGTCTCCCTCTCTCTCTCCCCCTTCCCTGCTCACTCACTCTCTCCCACAAATAAATATTAAAAAAAATTAAAACATAAATAAAAAATAAAAAAAACTATTTTAGGGGCACTCACGTAGGTCAGTTGGAAGAACATGTAACTCTTGACCTTGAGGTCATGAGTTTGAGCCCCACCTGGGGTGTAAAGATTACTTAAATAAATAAAACTTAAAAAAAAAACTGTTTTAGGGCACCTGGGTGGCTCACTCAGTTGAGCATCTGACTCTTGATTTCAGCCCAGGTCATGATCCCAGGATTGTGGGATCAAGCCCCATGTTACCCCAATGGTAAGCCATTGTAAAAAATGAGATACAATGAGGAAAAGAAAAAGAAAGTAATTGCATCATTGATCAAGGAATCAAGGAGAATACATTTGTATTGAGGTGATTTGTTTCCATTGAGCTATTATAGGTTATTTAAAGCTTTTAAAACTGTCTCACCATTAAGTAGACAATAAAATGGACTAATTTTTAGATATTAAAATGATGTTTTTTATGGCTAAAACTGCAAAAATTACAACCTTTACATGTAGACCTGGCAGTTACCAAGAGTTTGATATTTTTAATAGAGATACATGTATACTGAGAGAAGTACATAGGAAATGCCAAGGAAAATTCAATTTGACCCTGAAGTTCTATTTCATTTCTTTTTAGGAACATTTAAATTAACCTTCAGAGTCTTAGACAAAAAGTGCCGAGAATCAGTTGTAAGAATCACCATGGAGACCACACTGTGTTCTCAGGTCACATTAACAAGGTCTCTCCAGTCTGCCAAGGACGGGTTTCCTGCATCTGGCAGTGCTGTAACTAGTAGACAGGAATTATGAATTGTGTGGTTGTGAGTAACAAATATACACTGAAATTAGCTTCAGTAACAAGAGGTTTATCTAAGGGAGAAAACTGACCATTACAAAAACCCAACATTTCATTTCATCTCCCTCAGAGTTGCTTGGCCTCTGCTTCTCTCTGTGTTTCTGGGTTTACTTGTGGCATCTCTGCTCCCCCCCCCCCCCAAATTATCTTGTTCTTGGCTTTGATTTGCTGTCCTTTATGGGTCTTGCCCTGACCCTTCGGTTGTATTTAGTATCTTCTGACTAATTGGCTCAGTATCTGTATTCAAAAGTCCCAAGAAAAATAATCTGATTGGTTCAGTTTAGGTCAGGTATCTGCAGGTGGACCAATAGGCTGTAGTGGTGGTGGATGGATACCTAGTGTTTGTCTTTACAGAGGCCCTGTCCAGTAAAAGTACACATCATCTATAGTTTTGTGAAGTCTTTAGGGGATAAAGGAGTAAAGCAGGCTGTGGTGATAATAAATCCCCAGTTCCATTCTGGAATCTGTTAACAATTCATTTACACTTTCCCTTCCCCACTAATTTTAGGGAATTAAAACAGTACACACACACACACACACACACACACACACACACACACACACACAGAGTGTCTGAGTTACAAAAAAAGTTGACAAAAAATAAAGGTTATATTGATCCTTCCACTTCACTTGCTACCTGAATGACAAGTCAATCAGCAAATATTTATTGATTGTATTTAGTGAACTCAGCACTGTGCAGCACTGAGGCCAGGAATGAGAAGGACAAGAAGTGACATAAATGGTCTTTGATGCGCAAGGTTTTCCTAAGTTATGAGAAGTCCAAGCCCCCAAAGGAACCCCATTTCTGTTGTCTCTCAGTTGGCTCCCAGATACACAGTTTACACATACTTACTGTCTACCTGGTCATCACTGCAGTTCAATTCTTGTCACTACATCTCCAACCACACTCTTACTTCCCAGAGTTTGCCCCTTCAACAGACTTCATAGGGGAGAGAGATGCTAGAAAATTCTCTTAGGGAAATTTTTTGGGGGGAAGAAAAGACACATCATGTTTATTCATGTATTTATGGATATATGTATTTACTTACTTATATATTTATTAGTTAAGTGGCCAGCATCTAAAAAAAGTCAGGAGAAACTATATAACAATTTGATTTTCTTATTTCTCTTCAAATATCTGAAAATCTGCCTTTTGGGATCTGTATTTCCATAGAGCACCAATTATTGGACCCAAATAGTAATCTCACTCTGTAGATAGGGCATGAGTTTCTCCACCTATCATAGTTCTTCTACTGTGTGCTGTGATATATCCTGCCTGTGCCGCCCCCTCCCCCCTGCCGCTTTAGTCATTTTTATCTGCCTTTCCCTTATAGGCATTTGTGGTTGCAAATCACTTAGTTCATGAGATGTACTATATTCTTACTTTTTTCCAAATCTAATCTCTGGAGGAATTGGGAGACATCCCCACATTCAAGTATATTTTGTGGCACCACATCACACTTAAAATATTGTGAGCCAAGGCAGAGACAAGTCATTCCTATTCTTCTTTAATTTATGGACAATTCTTTGCTCACCAACTCTGACATCTGCTTCTAGAATTAAAGAAGCCCATTGTCTGCTAATGGGCTTATTCCAAATCTTAATGACAGTGTCCCTGATTTAATCATTGGTCCTGGTCACCATTTGTGCAGGAAATCTAGTGGGGGGAAAAAAGCCTCCTTGTGGCAGCACATGGAATAAAGCTCTTTCTTTACATACCTCGTCCCACAACGTAACTGTTTTTAAAAATGGTAATGTTAGGAAAAATTGTCAATTACTTGGAAAGGAACAGAAGAGATTACTGAGTTTAGTAGATCTTCTGGAGATTATTTGATTATATAAGGTTGTGTATCTTTGATCACTTTCTCCTGTGGAGGTTATTTTACATTTCCACACAGTAGAAATTAAGTTGTACAAAACTAATAGTAATGCAAATAATTCTTGTACATGGCAAGGCAAATTATTTTGTCCTGTAGATATAAAATTTATTTCTTCTTGTGGAAAAGATTACCACAAGGATTAAATTTTATTGCCCTGTAGGTTATTAACCAGTTTTGCAGCTATTAGCAAATTCTTTTCAGCATTCTGAATTGTATGTGTATGTATGTATATTTAAAAACTTTCTTAAACTGATTCTCTCATTACTGAGTTGAATAAAATCTTTCACATGTGTTCATTTTATATTTACATGACAGCAAAAAGTATTTGTTTCTTTTTGAACATTATACCATAGCAGTTAAAGACCTGATGTTTTGATTACATTTCAATAGTTCCAAATAAGAAAGAAATTCAGACAGTTTACTAAATATGTAAACTTAAATTACACAAAAATTAGTGGTAATAATCTTGAGGTAAAAAGGTTATTTTAAGTATAGGGACTATAGTTTTTGCATGTAGTAAGCAAAATTATCTGTGGTAAAGGAATCTCCTCCAGAAGGTTTATCTGCCCTCAAACCCTTCCTTCCACCCTTGGCTGTGTTTTTTTAATTCACAAGGAGGAAAAAGAAATTTTAGAGATGGTGAAATTAGGTGATAAATAAAAAAAAGTAAGTGGAAAGTAATGAAGACATATTCAAGAATGCTGTTTCAGTAGTGTCTTTCTGTACCTAGTCTCCTTGCAAGCCTAGAATCTTGAAAGTTTGTGTGCTACAAAGTAAAGCTGTTCCTTTTCCACTTGAGTGACCCAGTGGTTCTCTGGTTATTAAGGAAGAACATTAATTGACTACAACCCAAACACAATATTCTTTAACTGGACCAGAATTTTCTCTTCTGCAGTTTTCTCTCTGTAAAATTTAGGAACAGCAATTTGGTAGCTGAGGTCAGAGCTTTAAAACATATGATTGTGTTTTCCTCAAGAGCCATTTGTCTAGTGTAATCACAAAGAAACAAAGATATTGCCATCTAGTGGTTTAATTGGAGAAATTCAGAAAAATAATTTTTCTCCTAAAATTTCCATTAATTTTTTCTTTGTGTAGCACTAAATAAAAAAGCATTCATTTTTAGAAAGCAATTATTAATATATATTTTTTTCAAATTAAGTTTCTAGATGTGGCTACTCTTTTTTTCTTTTTAGGTTATATTCCCTATTTACTAAGCTCAGTAGGATTAGGATATGAATTAGAACAGGGAAAGATCCTTTCATAATTGAAGAAAATACATTTAAAGGCAATGTTTCACTGAAGGAATTGTTAAATACCCAAACCAAATCATAAAATCAAGTAATCGAATTAATAGTTCATATCAAATTTTAAAAAGGTACAAGATAAAATAAATAGGTATATATTATGTATGGTCTAAAGGTAGAATCTTATACCAAAATCCTTTGCTTTTATTTAATAGTTCCATCACAGCAAAACTAGCTTTTAAAGAATATTCCATTGAATAAAATATTATTTTATCATTGGCTTTGATTACAAAATAATAATTATATTTCTAGAAAACTCTCCAATCCAAAAAGCTTTGATATTTAAACATATAAGAAGTATACTTATAAGTCCAGCAGAATTTTACTTACAATACAGATAAACAGAAAATCCACAGATATTACCATCTATTTTCTGCATTGATATATTTTTATAGTCTTATGTAAAACAGATTTGCTCTGTTGTATTAAAGAACTATTTCATTTCTAATAACATCATGGAGACAATAGTTTACAAAGATATTCTGACTCCATGTGACTGTGGTAGAGATTTTTCCAGGTTCCCCTTGAATTTTCAGATCATCACGTACCTAGTATCTTGATTAAAAAAAAAAACTTAAAAAAAAATTCCAAGTATTCTGATTCCACTTTTAAAAAGCATTTTTATGCTTAGGGGACCATAATGACTTGTGCTGAATTTAGCAAAATAGAGATCCTTTCTCATCATTGGTCAAGAAAGTGACCATTGAACATGGTGCGGGGCACCTGGGTGGCTCAGTTGGTTGAGCATCCAACTTCAACTCAGGTCATGATATTGTGGTCTGTGAGTTCAAGCCCAGCCTCGGGCTCTGTGCTGGCAGCTCAGAGCCTGGAGCTTGCTTCTCTGTGTCTCCCTCTCTCTCTGCGCCTCCCTGCTCATGCTCATGCGTGCTTTCTCTCTCTCTCAAAAATAAATAAACATTATTTTAAAAAACTTAAGAAAGTGACATGACGGAATCTATCCCAGCCTGGGACAACTAAATGATGTCTTTTTATGATATCTTCTGTGGTAGATATAAAAGTCCAGAGGAGAGACAATAAAGTAGACAGAGGGACACATACAGGTTATAAACCCTGTATAAAATGATAAAACTTCTATTCTGAAAAGGGTTCCATGGCTATGATGACCATGCCACCCCGGGCAGTGTACAAGAGGTAAGAAGGATGGGGTATAACTGTGCATACTCATCCTCATTAAGTAGCCTCTCCCCCAGTTGTTGTCAAGGGTTCAGGTAACTACAGATCCTGCTGTCATTGTTATGGAAAATAAGAATAGATTCAAATTTTGGATTAAGATTTGTCATCTAGTAAAAAGGTTGTGTGCAGGAAGAACATTATGTGGGCACAGACACAAGACGGAAAGAAGAAAATTGACAATGGGTTTCCTTTAGGTACATTAAGTTGCTAGACAAGCCAATCAACGCAAAAAACAGCAACGCTAAACTTAAAGAGCGATTTGTAAAGTGTGCTGATAATTTCTTTCAAAACAGGTCATAGTATTTCTTTAGAGGAAATAAAACATAAGTGTCTATCAGTTTGTAGAAATGTCTACCTTTTCTCTATATAATATGTAGATCTATTTTTATAGGAGTTAATTTTTCTCCAAGATCTTATTAAAAATAGAGATCCTTTCCTTTCTTCTTTCAAATACTGAATAGAATCTATGAGACTGGGGCTCAGTCTTCTCTATTTTTTTTTCAACGTTTATTTATTTTTGGGACAGAGAGAGACAGAGCATGAACTGGAGAGGGCAGAGAGAGAGGGAGACACAGAATCGGAAACAGGCTCCAGGCTCCCAGCCATCAGCCCAGAGCCCGACGCGGGGCTCAAACTCCCGGACCGCGAGATCGTGACCTGGCTGAGGTCGGACGCTTAACCGACTGCGCCACCCAGGCGCCCCGGGTCTTCTCTATTTTTAACAAGCTCTCCAGGTCTTTTTAGTACATTAAAGTTTGAGAAACATTCTTCTAGACTTCATTAACAAAACCATTGAGACTAAATACTTTTCATGGAAAAAGTTTAAAGACAATCAAAGGTAAAAAAGTGGAATACCAGGTCAAATTTAATAGTCACTTAGCTGGAGGACTGGCAGATCACCAATGAGATTTCCAATTTCCAATATCATCAGCAAAGGGACTAATTTTAAAATGAGACTTATTACCATAGGTGGCAGCCTGATAAAAATGTCTGTGAAAGGGTAGACATACTCAAAACTTAAACACTTGTATTAATTCAAGAGTTACTTATTGAATATCAACTACATGTTAGGTGCTATGTTAGGTACTAGGATTGCAGAGAAAAAAGTTGTTCTCCTTAGAAAGCTCTTCATATAATAAAATGATTATTAGACTTCAGTGGAAATACAAATTACCTTGGGTATGTGTTAAGAATGCAGATGGTCAGTATGTGATCATGAAGAATACTGGTCTAATTTGTAAAAAGAAAGTAAATAGACATTTATAATGTAAGTGGTAAGTTTTAACAGATATACAAATGTATTATTTGATCACTGATGCAAGCCAACATTGAGAGGTAAATATCCTTGAATTCCTGAATGAAAACCAGTAGTTTTCTAGATGATGAAAGGTAGGGAAGAGCATGGAACATGGCATTGAACAGTGAGAAAGTGTGGTGTATATCAGGCATTAAAGACGGTTTGTTTCTATCTGGAATTTAAAAGTTGAGAGTGAGGCATAATGGACATGGGAATGGAGAAGTAAACTAGATTATGAAGAATCCTGTATCGTAGAGTTTTCATTTCACCCAGAAAAAAGCGGTGAATCTCTGAGGTATTTGAAGTAGTGAAGTAGAGGATGACTGCATCAGGGCTGGGTTTAAGGGAAAGCATTCTCATAGTAGCTAATGAATGGGTTGAGTGGGGGTCAGCATGAAGCAACAAAGACTGGCAGGAAGGCTAGTTAGAAGACTGGCATGATAATTCAAGCAAGAAATTTGAAATGCCTGCTTTCAGATAGTGCTGCTGGGATGGAGAAGAGAGAAGGGAAGTATTATTAAAGTAATTAAATTCATGGAATATGGAGAAAAGGTGGGGGATGGGAAGAAGAAAGTAATGTGAAGGATGACTCTGGGTTTCTCGTTTGAATCTACTCATTTCATTTCCTTGGTAATGGTATTTCCTCTTTCCAGTTGGGAAGATATTTCTTTTGCCATCTCAGTAATTAGTATTTTGTACTTTAAGCAGCTATATCCTTTCTTCAGTGCTTATTATGGTTCCAAATGCCACTATGACAAACATATCTCACTACAGAAGATGCTGCCAAAGCTATGCTCACATTCCCCAAGCCCCTCCAGAAATCATGTGGAGTCTTTGCGGACAGTTCCTGTGAAAACCAAATGCTTCTTACTTCAAGCTGTGGTGAGGGCTTCTGTGTGAGGGCTTTCTCTGTGCCCTGCAGTGTGTCTGACTTGTGTGCTCAGGGTAAGCCAGAAGTATCCGTGAAGTAATAACCCAGGAGCAACCCTCAACCAGTGAGGAATGGAGATTGGGGTTAACTACTCATCCTAGCTTTCTAGCACTGTGATGGATTATCCCCAGTAGGATTCCCTTCCCTGTCTAACTTTGTCACACCCTCACCATGTTTCTGGAATCACCTCCCAAATAAACTATTTGAATCCAAATCCTTGTCGCACAGTTTGCTTTGGGGAAAACCCAAATTTAGTTACTCAGTTCTAATAACACAATTTTATATATCTGCACCATTTTATATATGTGCTAACTAATGTTTGGAGGGGTTAAATAAATTGCCCACATCACTTAGCTCCTGGATTCAAATCCAAAGCCTTTGGTTTCAATATTATGCAATAGCACCAGTCTCAAATTCTAAGATATGAACCAGGCATCACCAACTGTGGAATGAAAGCCAGAGATAGTCTGTCAAGCTCTTTTACACAACATTGAAACTGACCATTATTTTCAGATTCCAATCTTTATTATTATAAAGCCTGAGCCTGAGCCTTGCCTGCCAGCATGTTTCCTTTCCCTTACTGAATATGGTAGTCATGTAGAATTTAGAAGCTGGGCAAATCACTCTTGAATGAGATGAAATGCAACGGCATAATGGCAGAGAGTGGTATGATAGATCAATTACTCTTTTTTTCTTAAGATTTTATTTTTAAGTAATCTCTACACCCAATCTGGTGCTAAAATTTATAATCCCAAGACATAGAGTCGCATGCTCCACCAACTGAGCCAGCCCAGGTGCCCCTAGATCAACTACTCTTAACACTTTGCTCAAGTTGTCAGATTCTCTGACTACTTTTATGGTTTAATTCCTGGTTAAGAATTTAAATTTTAAATGAGTGATGAAAGGAATTAAATTTTAAATGAGTGATGAGGTCATTAAAAATAATATATCTAGAACTCAGCTACAGCTCATATTTTCCTCTCCTTCCTTATAATGTAAATAACTCACATCGAAGGGAAGTATCAAAGAAGGACATGCAAAATCAGAAGGTCTAATCTCAATTCCTTCACCAATTAGCTATGTGCCATTAAGCAAATCACCCAACGTCTCAAAATCTTGGTTGTCATCTATGAGAAGAAGGCTCTTTCAAGCAATCTGATCTGCAGGCTCCTTTCTAGTATTAGCATTTCTATGGTTCTATCCAATTCCTGAGTTAGAGTTGCTTAGATGAAGGAGCATGAGCTTCGCATATACTAGCCCGCTTTCCCACTCCCTGCACATATTTTGCACTTTCCCAAATTCATGCCTTTCTCCTTTATTTTTTTCTATCTCTAATGATTTCTTTTCTCATAAAATTTCAACCCAACTTTTAAAATTCTTTGTCTTAATGACTGCAGAAATAATTGTGCCCTCCTCAGAATTCCTGAGCATTTATTATCACACCACTCATTCATATGGCACTTAGCACTTACAGCAAAAGAAAACTCTGCACAAGACATTACAATAGGCACATAATACAGGATTAATTGCTATAGAAGTGGTTTTGACTGTAGTTCTCAACATGTGGTGGACAAATCACATGGGGTTCTATGACTATTTCTTTCTCTCTTACTGATCAGACCCACACTAGTATGTCATAATACTCCAGGTTGAATATAATTAGTATATAAATGAACTCAAATACTTACATAGGCCATAATTCACAAAATGAAGCAGTGCCTTTGCCATAAAGTAATGAGTTCAGAGGACTCTGACAAAAAGGAGAGCTCAGGTCCCACAGAAAGGGGGCAGCAATGCCTTGGTTGTGAAGGGGTGCAGCATCTGTGACACTAAAATGTTTGCTTCTTTAAGAGAAGTCAGAAGTCAAGAGTTTTTGTTCTTTGTTCATGGTTTTTAAATTTTTCAATTTTTAAAGAAATTTTTGAGAGGGAGAGCGCACATGTGAGGGTTGGGGAGGGGTAGACAGGGAGGAGGGAGATAATGCCGAGCAGGCTTCACGTTGTCAGTGCATGGATAGCTAATAAGGTTCCGTCCCACAAATCGTGAGATCATGACCTGAGCCGAAACCAAGAACTGGACACTTAACCAACTGAGCCACCCAGGAGCTCCATCTTTGTTCACAGTTTTTAAATGTCAAAACCAAAATCAAACATTTAAGTTTATCTCCTGTAGGTCTTATTTAGCTGGTAAGAGGTCTCTGGTCTCTGCTCATCTATTTCTCAGCCCACTACAGCGTGGCTTTTTCAGTGAAATTACTCTCCCAAAAGGTACCAGTTACCAGCTTTGTGACCCAAACAAGTAACTTAACTTGTCCCTGAACCAGTCTTTTGCCTACATCACAGGATGTATGAGCAGTAAGTGAGAAAATATCTATAAGACATAGCACACAGAAATATGCACAAAGCAGTCCATGCATGTTTGTTCCTGCTATGCTTGAACCACACTGCAATCTGGCTTCCTCCATCAACATGGTACAGCTTTAAACACCTGTGTGCCTCTTTCTCTCTGCCAGTGCACACTCCTCTCCCCTCACTCTCTGAGTTTTAACTCTTTGAAGAAAGTGCCTTCTCAAGCTGTGTGTAGATTTCTTGATGGTAAAACCATCCTAGCTTTCTCCCCACATTTAAGAATATTTTTAAAACATTAAAAATATTTTAAAAATCGTTTTAAAATATTAAAAAATATTTTTATTCTTGGGGCGCCTGGGTGTCTCAGTTGGTTAAGTGACTGACTTCAGCTCAGGTCATGATCTTGCAGTTCATGAGTTCAAACCCCGTGTCAGGCTCTGTGCTGACAGCTCAGAGCCTGGAGCCTGCTTTGGATTCTGTCTCTCTCTGTCTCTCTGCCTCTCCCCCACTTGTACTCTCTTTCTGTCTCAAAAATAAATAAAACATTAAAAAAAATATGCATGTATTATTCTAGAAAATTTCAATCACATACAAACATAGAAAGAAGAGTATAATCAACCCCTTAGTACACATCCATCCTCAACGATTTTCAACATATGGCCAATTTTGTTTCATCCACACCCTTACCAAATCCCTGCCCTCCCACCATTGCACACAGAGTGGATTATTTGAAGCCAACTATAAATATAACATCATCTCACTTGTAAATACTTCAAAGTTTATACAGTTTTGTAAGGAATGTGTAGGAAACAGAATGTTCTTGTGTAAAGATTCTTAAGGGTGATGGGGGAAGGGAAGGGCAAGGAGGATGGGACACAAGTAATATGTATTCCTAAAAGATAGGGATTCTGCTCTTTTCAAGTAGAAAATCTCTGAGCCAATACTAAGTAGCTGAACAAAAAACATCTATGGGCAAAATCTGGTCATAAGGCCATAAATTTGCAACCTTATCTATAAATAACAGCTGTGGAGAAGGACAAATAGAAAGGGTTGGATTCATAATAGAGTCAGGTTAAAGGAAGAAATTCTTTCTCCTTTGTTGCATCCACACGACTCCTGAAACAGAATGTTATGGGCACCAGTGACAGTCGCAACAAAGTTTATTACAATGAGAGGCAAGGTCGGGACCAACACTCTTGATAAGAGTGTGGCTCCGAACAGCCGGGGTACAGAGTTTTTAAAGCCGATCACATCGTTTTATCATTATCTGGGAACAGAACAGAGAAACAGTTCCCAGATGAGTTAGAAACAGTTGCCAGATGAGTCAGAAACAGTTATCGAATGAGGTGATTATTTTGGACTTTCTGCTGCTAAGTTGCAACCAGTGGATCTCCTTGACCTTGTCTCTGATGCTCTTTTTTTGAGCTTTTGTTTCCTTCATTGGTAAAGCCTGATTCACAAGAGTATGAAGTATGATTTACAAGAGTAAAAGCAAGGCTGCTATCTTTTGACTTTCAGTGTCAGAACAAAGTTGTTATCTTTCAAGCTAAGCATTAGCCCTACACTACAATTTAACCCTTACACCATTACCAGGTAAATCTGTGAGTTTAGGGAGTTTTCTACCTTGTATTTCTCATAGTTAGAAGAAAATTTCAAAATGCATTTTGCATAAATCTTGATTGACAATGGAATTGCTGACTATTTTATCATATTTGTCTCTAAAGATTTCATTTTATTAGCCATCTATTATACTTCCATCCAGGTTACTTCAGCTTAAAATAGACCACTAGTCTTTCGCAGCTATTTAGTAACTAAGAGCAATGAATTAAATTCATACAACAGTTCAGAAAAGTTCACATCACCATCAGTTCAGAACATCTGATTCACCAAGTATAGATTATTTAAAAAGAATGCCCAGAAATTAAATATCACAAATAAGATTTTTTATTTGTCACCATTAAATGTCTGAATTTTAAACAGATTCTTGGGCTGGTGGCTCATATCCATCAGCTTGTTCAACTTTAGCACCAGTCTCACTCCCAGTAGCTTTTCCAGAACTACTACCTTCATCATGAAGCTCCATGAGCTTTCCCAGTTCAAAGTTAGATTTTGTCAGCATTTTTACTTTTCTAATGAAGACATCATGGAGTGGATAAATAGACTGACAAATCTTTTCTATGTCATTCCCGATGCTGTCTGGAATCAATTTATTGACCACTTTTTTCAGGTCATTTGTCTGCACCTCTTGGGTCATGATTTCCATCAATTTTTTCCAAATTTGGTGGATTTGTTGGTGGTGAGCATAACAGGTCTTCCAAATCTGAATGTTGCGTTTAGTAGTAAAAGCAACACAAAAGAGATGAAGCAAATAACCATTGGCAGTCTTGACATTAACAGGAGCTTCAATCATGATCTGACATTTTTTGACCATGGAACACATTTTGTCATGGGTAAGATCCATGCCACAGAAATTAGGCAGTTTTTGCCTTGAACATCTTCAGTAATTAGCTTGAACTTTCTAAATGCAACTTCATCATTCTGCAGATCAGCAAGGCTCACTTTGAAAACATGACCCTTAGGGTCATCGGATGCGATTTTGGTTGCTTGAGTTCTTGTGACTAGTGTTTTTCTGATATTTCTTATATTAAACATAGCTGGCACTTTTACATCACACCAACCTTTCTTTGAAAATGGATCAACCACTTTCTTCTTGGCTCCTTTTTTGCTGCCTTTCATAAGGCGCTTGGTTCTTGCTGACAACCAGGGAGCCAAAAGTGCTATGTCTATTTTAAATTCATCCGATCTGGCTTTGGACATCAACATTCCATTAAATGTGCCCTTGTTGAAGTTAACAATTTTTCCAAGTCCAACTTAGTTGACTACTTCTTCTTACTTGGTTTCCAGCACAGCATTTTCTCCTGGTTTTCCTTCTATCACACTGGCAATACCATTTTTCATGCCCAGGATTTGGTCTTGCACTTTATTTTTGTTTACACACACTTTTCCTAGTTGATTTTATCTGGTTAAGCGGCTTTAACTGCCATTTAAATACTGATGGCTCTTAAATATATTCCTAGGCTTCACTTTTCTTTGAAGCTTCACACACCCACACACATGTTTACACATACATACATTCTAGAATAACTTTTATTAATATAAAGGATATGTTGCACAAACGTAAATAATAAAATAGATAATATTCCTTGTTGTAAATTCCATATGGCATTTAAGTTTTTGCAGAATTCTTTCATTGATTTTTGCTAAACTTTTGTATCTGTATTTAACTTATGGTTGCAACTGATGAGTAAGCGAAGATACAATATGAATGTTGGCTAATTCTTTTCATTATGCCAATAAGTGAGATGACAGCTCCAGTATTCCATGGATACTAGAATTCCCTCTGTTCCTGGATTATGCCAAGCTTATTTCTATTTCAGGTCTTTTGCATTTCCTCTTCCTCTTCTCTTCTTCAGTTCTTTACAAGACTGGTTTTTTATTCCAGCTCAAGTGTCACAGAGAGGTTTTCCCTGACCGCCTTAACCAAGAAGCTTTTCTTACTTCAGCCACTCTCTATCCTACTGTTTTCCTTTATATTCTTCATAGGGATTCTGCAATGATCAGTTCTTAAAAAGCAAAGTTTGTATCTATATGTATTTACTTATTTGAATGAATGATTCATGCTTATGGCAAAAAAATTCCAAACAGTGAAAAAAATCTATCCAGGGATTTCCATTCCAGGAAGATTGAGTAGATGCACTTTCCCAATTTATAACTAAAAATTCTGGGCATAATATAAAAAGCAAACATATGAGAAAGCATATCAGCTAAAGACTTCAAGATCCAATGAACAAACAACATGGTGATGAGTTCCCTGGGTATTCTTTTTTCTGAATATATCCCAGAATTGGTGCTAGAGAAGCCAGAAAGCCTGGAAATACCAATGGGCACCTACAGAAAAGGGCCCAGCAAAAACTGCTCCTTTGAGCCAAAGGACCAGGAAAATGGCAGCCGACAAAGGCAGAAAGCTTTTGGGAAATAACCAATTTACTATAGAAGAAGCTATGGCCCCACCCCCATCCCTGCCAGCAAAGACCAAGTGGAGCCTAGACTTTATCCAATTATAGCTTTATCCTCCTAAAGGCTGCTCTCTCAATAGACAAAATTTGTTAAGATACCCAATGATATAGTTGTCCTCACTTCCTTGGACCCCTCAAAATCACCCAACCCAAGCTGAGTCTTTTCTCATACTCCCTTTTTAAGAGAGTAGCCTCATGATGTTTGAAGGAAGAAAAAAAATAAACAATTAAACGTGGTTCAACTACAGGTATTTTTGGTACTTTTTGGCTGAAGAGGATTAATATTGTAAAGTAGCTGCAATCTCCATTAGTATTATTATTGTTGTTGTTGTCGTTATTTCAAATTCAAATTGATCATATGTTATGTACACTTCTCTGTACTTTTTTTTCTCATTTAATGATGCATTCCAAAAATAGTACATGATAGTATCTATAGGTATGTTTTATTCTTTTTAACAGGTTTATAATAATTCCATGCTATGGATGTAAACTAATGTATTTAAACTGTCATCTGGGGGTGCCTGGGTGGCTCAGTCTGCTGAACATCCGACTTTGGCTCAGGTCATAATCTCGCAGTTCATGAGTTTGAGCCCCGCATCGGGCTCTGTGCTGACAGCTCAGAGCCTGGACCTACTTTGGATTCTGTCTCTCTCCCTCTCTGCCCCTCCCCCCACTCACACTCTGTCTCTCTCTCAAAAATAAATAAACATTAAAAAAATAAATAAACTGTCATCTGTTCATGGACAGTTAGTATTTTTCAAATCTTTCTCTCTTCCTTTTTTTTTTTTTTCAACGTTTATTTATTTTTGGGACAGAGAGAGACAGAGCATGAACGGGGGAGGGGCAGAGAGAGAGGGAGACACAGAATCGGAAACAGGCTCCAGGCTCTGAGCCATCAGCCCAGAGCCTGACACGGGGCTCGAACTCACGGACCGCGAGATCGTGACCTGGCTGAAGTCGGACGCTTAACCGACTGCGCCACCCAGGCGCCCCTCTTCCTTTTTTTTGAAAGACAACTTTTATTACTTTTATGTACAGAAGATTCAATAGCGTACACTTAGCCCAGTTTGGTGGCCAGTTTTAGCCTTTGCCTTTTCCAGCTTGGCAATGCAAGCCACTGACTTTGGACCCGGGACACTGCCTCCCCAATGACAGCAGATCTCATCATATCTGTTGTCATAATTGGTCCTGATCGCTTCCACCAGCTTAGCCAGATCTCCTTTGTGTTCAGAGTTAACCTGTGTGAAGATGACAGTGGTGCAGGTCTTCCTGTGGACCAGATACCCCAGCCTGGCCTTCCCCTTGATAATACAGTTGGGAACCCCATCTTACAATATAGGGCAGGCGGGAAGACAGCCATCTCCATGGGATTCACATCATGTGCAATCACTACCAGTTGAGCCTTCTTGTTTTCCACCAAGCCGGTGACAGAATTAGCCCCTAGAACACACAATCAGCTTGCATCAGGACTACACGAGGGATGCTTGGTTCACAAAAGGAGCTCTACTATGGGCCCAGCTATGACTCAGGGTTAAAAAGCTTGAATTTTACTCTTCACAGTGATTCCATGTGAACGAATCTTTTTCTTTTATAAGCTCTAACGAATAGCTTTGCACATACTTTATGTACAAGTACACCTACAGAGTAATTTTTTGAGAAGTAGAAGTGCTTTTCAAGTGTATGTGGATTTAAAATTTTGATACATGTGATCTCCAAAGTTCACCAAAAAGGTTGCCCTAAATTATCTATCAACAATGTTTAGGGAAACCCTGCTCATTCTCCATAGTAAGTTTGTAATTCCAAACTTAGATCTTTGCAAATGTAACAAGTGAAAATTTGTATCTCACTGCAGTGTAAACACTGACCTTATTTTTAAAGAAGCTGAACAAGTCATATGTTTATAAGCTATTTGTAGATCTTTTTACATGAGCTGTCTTCTCATATACAGATGATGCTTGAACAACACAGGAGTTAGAGGCACCACCATCCCTCCCACTCCCATGCAGGCAAAAATCGGTGTTTAACTATTGGCTCCCCCAAAACTTAACTACTAATCACCTTCTGTTGTCCAGAAACCTTATCAATATAAACTATCTATTAACACATATTTTATATGTTATATGTATTATATACTGTATTCTTATAATAAAGTAAGCTAGAGAAAAGAAAATGTTATTAAAAAAACATAAGGAACAGAAAATACATTTAAGGTATGTACTGTATTTATTTTTAAAAAATCCACATAAAAGTGGACCCCAGAGTTCAAACCTGTGTTATTCAAGGGTCAACAGTATTCTAGGTTCTGTTATAATATAGAAACATAGTATATATTACATAATTCATAACATATAGTACATTAACATTAAAACATATAACATGTTATACAACATGAAATCTTTGATTTTCTTATTGTACATAGTATTTTATAGTCTGTGGAATTTCCACCTGCAGAGTTTATGTATTTCCTTAGCCTATTTTATGAAAACTATTATTGTGATTTTTAGCTTCTTTTATCTACATTCACAAATTTACCTTTAATATTCAGATATTGACTGGTTTAAGCCTTAAAGATAACTTTTTCAGTGTTTCCTTTCTCTTCTAGTTAGCAGTTCCCACATTTTGTTCTTCAGTCAAAATACTTTTTTCTTTTTGTTTAATAGCCTAATTCATTCTCCCTCCCTCCCTATTTTCCTTCTCCCCCTCCTCTCTTTCTCTTCATATCTAAGCTGTTGCCACAGTAATCACTTATATAATTAGATGCCCCGATTCTGGGAGGAAGAAGAATTTTTCAGGAACATTATGATTTATTAAAGGAACCATTATTTCCTTCTTGCTCTTGATGTTGTCTGCTTATAGTATGTAGGTGGTAGCTAAAAATAAACCTATTAATTTTCACCTCTACATTGTATTCAGGAGCATGTTTAGTGCCTCATTACTAATGAGAATTCATCAAAAAAAAAACCACCCCAAATCCTTTGTTTTTGACTGTTGTGATAAGGACACTATTTGTATTCAAAGACATCCTATGAATCTATAAACATGAGTATCTAAATACAACTTGTTTGATTTTAAAAAATGTAAGGCCAGACAAAGAGGTTATGAAAATTCATCTTTAACCAAAGCTTGCAAAAGCTGGTTACCAGACCATGGCCACCTACTAAATATTTTGATTTGAAGAATAGACCTGAGATTAATAAATCATCTTCAGTTTTATGCAGTGCTTCATAGGAAAGCTATCAATCCATAAAAGTAACTCAAAAGGCTAGAGAGCTTACTTTTAGGTGGAAAGCAGCCTCTTAATAAGCACTTATAGACTCTACTTCATTTTCATCATATTTCCAGCATATTTTTGTTTTGAATATTTTGCTCTTTCCTGTTAGCAGTATTGCAGTCTACCTGTGTTCACTTCTGGAAGCAGGAAGTGTGGATAATCCTAGCCCTAAATGCGACTATAAGCACTATAAAGAATCAAAGGAGTGTAAGGTCCGTAGCTCTGAGCACAGGAGGTATTGCTCAGAGGCCAATGCTTTGGAACCCACTCCGGCCCTTCTACACTGCATTCCACATGAGGTGAAGAGTTCCAGGCACCTTAGGAAACATATCCACCTGAAGGATAGCAAAATACGCTACCACAAAATATGCCTTTTTGACATAAAAAATATTTTGAAGTGAACGCAACTAAGAAGAAACTAAGAAGAACTAAGGGTTCTCTCTACCCTACCCCTTTTCTGCCTAAAGGCAGGATACAAATTCTCCATTTACCAGAAAAAGACTCTTATTAGCTCAGAGATGGCATTAAAGGAATCTGCAAACAAACCTTATTCCCTTAGTTTCCTTCCATATATTCACCTGCCCACAGTTTGCTCCCATTGGAAGCCTAAATTTGCTTTCCACTCTCCTGTCACAAATTTACTGTTCTTTGTTGAAGATGCCATATAAGCTGGAATTTTTTTTTCATGTTTAACAATCTTTAATTCAAATATGAAAGTTCAATACAAGCCATTTGTAGGGCTTGGGACTTGTTCTTTTAAAAACAAGAATGGAGGAATGCAACAAAATGATCCTTCCACTTTTTTCTGCAGAAACTGTCGAGGAAAGGATAGATCATAGGGCTATAAAGATCCATTTAGTCATACCCACTTTCTCCCCCTACCAAGTCTTTCACCCGTTCCATAATAAGCTGGAATTCTAAGTCACCTCTCTGAGTTACTCGTTTTTCCCTAGGTATCATCCACATATAGAAGAGGTAAACATGTTAATAAAGTTCTGTTTGATTTTCTTTTGTTAATCTGTCTTTTATTACAGTGATCTCAGACAAGAACTCAGAAGGGTAGAGGAAAAATTATTTTTCTTCCCTTATAGACCCAAAGCTCATATACTCCTTCTAGACCAAGCTCCAGATACTTGGGACCTCAGAATTCCCCACCCAAATGTCTCTAAGCCTCCCTTTAGGGCTTTTGCATAGCAAGGACAATGCCATTGGAGTACACAGCCCAAGCCTAAAAGTGGCCAGATGGCTGCTATTTGCCAAAAATAGGAGTGGAGCTTGGATTTTCAAGCTGGTGTATCCACCCATGTACACTGGAGGCCCCTCCTGGTATGGGACAGAGTTGGAAGAAGAAAGAAAAGTTTGACTTGGTCTGGCTCTTCCAACATTCCCAGGATTCAATGTGGAACACCAAGAATTCAGAATTCTAATTTCAAACCCAAACTTCAGTCATTATGAAGCTATATTTGTCAAAGTAGGAGGACAGAACATATTTTATTTAACAGCTTATTAGCTTGATTTATAACTTTAAAATATTTATACATAAGGTATATGACACCTCATTTGCACTAGCCCCTACAGATGTTAAGGAAGTGCCTAGGTTCCTTATCCTTCACTGAGTTTTTATTCTGACTCTAGATGATTCTATTTTTCAAGCTCTTTGTGGAGGGTAATTTCCAGCAACTCTTTTTTTTTTTAACGTTCATTTATTTTTGAGACAGAGAGAGACAGAGCATGAGCGGGGGTGGGGAGTGCAGAGAGAGAAGGAGACAGAATCCAAAGCAGGCTCCAGGCTCTGAGCTGTCAGCACAGAGCCCAATGCGGGGTTCGAACTCACAAACTGAGAGATCACAACCTGAGCCAAAGTCGGACACTTAACCAACTGAGCCACCCAGGAACCCCTTAATTTTTTTTTTAATGTTTATTTATTTTTGAGACAGACAGACAGACAGACACACACACACACACACACACACACACACACACACACACAACGTGAGTGGGGGAGGGGCAGAGAGAGAGGAAGACACAGAATATGAAGCAGGCTCCTGGCTCCAAGCTGTCACCACAGAGTTTGATACGGGGCTCGAAACCACAAACCGTGACATCATGACCTGAGCCCAAGTCCGATGCTGAACGGACTGAGCCACCCAGGCACCCCTCTACTCCTTTTTAAAGGGGAACTAACATTTATTGATTGTCATATGTGAATATATACATCAGCTAATTTAATCTTCATAACAACTCTGTGAGTAGAATCCCTATCATAGGGATGAGGAAACTCAAAAGGTAAAGTTGCCAAGATTTCAAATCTAATGAAACAGCTGACTGGCTTCATCAAGTCCTCTACTCTACCTCCAGTCATCCTTTCCTCCCAGCTCTTGACTTTTATTGGATGTCCTTACTTTGTATTTTCCTAAGGAGGTGGAGAGAAAGTCCGTGAAAGAACCTAAATTATCTTCTTTTTCACAATCATTTAGTTCCTTCACCCTACTTTTCTTTATCTTTCTTCTCTTTAAATAATTCTCCACCTTTGACACCAAGATATCAAGTCTTATCAACTTTCTCTTCTCTTCCCTCAGTCCCATCTTCAACCTGTACCTTTCCACTGGCTTCTCCTCTAATAAAGCATTTCCTATTCTAAAAGAATTTTAAAAACAACCTTCTTTCACTTGTGAATATTTTTATTAATTCCTTAATTTTCTGCTTCTCTTCACAAATTTCTTCAAAGTGAAGTTAATTCTTACTGCTTCATCATTCCTTAACCTTTTACAATCTTAACGATTATTCTTAACTCTACAAAAATTGCAACCAAATGCCTTGTGAGAACCTAATATTTTTGATGGATAAGTTACCTAGTAAAATGCATAAAGTGCATTAATTTTAAGTATGCAATTAGATGATTTTTACATGTGCATACACCCTTCAAACCACCATGCAGATCAAGATTTGGAACATTTCCAACACCCTCTAAAGTTCTATTTTGTTCTTTTTCAATAAATATCACCACTATTACCCCATTTCTGCCTGCTCAGAGGTACCCACTGTTCTGAATCATATAAATATTGATTAGTTCTGCCAGTTGTTGAACTTTATATAAATGGAATCATGTGCAGCATACTCATTTGCATGTATTCTTTTGTATCTGACTCATTTCACTAAAAACAATATCCACGAGTATCAATCTTATTGTTGATGTTACCGTTATTTTTGTGTTTTTTTTTCTTTATCACTGGTAGTATTCCTTTATATGAGTATACCTCAATTTGTTTCTCCTTTTACATGTTAATGAAAATTTGGGATGCTTTCAGTATGGAGTCATCATGAATAAACCTGCAGTGAACATTCTCGTGTAAGTTTTTCTGGGGGAATATACCACTACTTTTGGATTCATACCTACAAATGAAATTGCTGTGTCATAAGGTAAGTGAATTTTTAAAAAAAATTTTTTTTCAACGTTTTATTTTATTTTTGGGACAGAGAGACAGAGCATGAACGGGGGAGGGGCAGAGAGAGAGGGAGACACAGAATCGGAAACAGGCTCCAGGCTCTGAGCCATCAGCCCAGAGCCTGACGCGGGGCTCGAACTCACGGACCGCCAGATCGTGACCTGGCTGAAGTCGGACGCATAACCGACTGCGCCACCCAGGCGCCCCAAGGTAAGTGAATTTTTAACATTTGTAGAGATAGACACAAACTGATGTATCGTTTTACATTCCTATCAGCAATCTTTTAAGAGTTGGTCCACATCTTTTGCCACTATATGATATTGTTAATCTTCTAAAAAATTTTTATTTATTTTAATATTAGCCATTTTGGTGTGTTTGCAATAACATTCATTGTGGTTTTAACTGATAATTCAAATCTTTTATACAATGTTCTTATTGGGCTTTAAGACTTTTTATAATTGATTTGTAACGTTTTATCAGATATATGTGTTATAAATGTTTTCTTACACACTTTCACTTCTTTTCATTGTATTTTTTTTAATGTTTATTTTTGAAATAGAAAGAGAAAGAGACAAAGTGCGAGCGGGGAAGGACTGAGAGAGAGGGAGACACAGAATCTGAAGCAGGCTCCAGGCTCTGAGCTGTCAGCACAGAGCCCAACATGGGGCTTGAACCTATGGACTGTGATATCATGACCTGACCTGACATTGGATACTTAACTGAATGAGCCATCCAGACACTCCGTCTTTTTACTTTTCTAGTGGTGTCTTTGATGAGCAGAAATTTTTAATTTTGAGGATGTCAACTTATCAGTTTTTATTTTTATGATTAATGCTTTTTAAGTCCTGTTTAAGAAATCTTATCTGTCTCAAAGTCATGGAGATTTTATCCTATGTTTGCTTTTAGAAATTTTATAAGATTTTCTTTCACATATAATTCTATGATCCATCTCAAGTTAATTTTTGTGTTGGTGAGAGAAAAGAATAATGTTCATTTATTTTTATGTGATATCTATTTATTGCAAGGTCTTTTCCCCATGGACTTGGTGTCTTTATAATTAATCAAATGACTGTTTGTATGAATAGGTCTACTCTATTGATACAGTTTTCTATCTTTTCTCCAATGTCATACTCTCTTAATTATTATGTTTTACTAAGTATGAAAACCAGAAGCCTTTCTCAAATCTTAATTCTGCTCATTTTCTGTGCACTACTTAAATTTGCCTACCATTCACATTTTTCACAGGGAACAATAGAGGCATTGGAGTCAGGCAGATTTGTCTTTAAATAGATCCATCACCACATGATGGTGATGTGGGATCGTATAGAAGAAAAACCATCCAAAACTTGGACATGATGCCAAAGGATGGCTGTACGTCATTCTGGAATATTGTTTAATTTAATTTAAGTTATACTCAATGAGAATTTCTCTTGGAGGTTTGTTTACCTTTGTTAGTTGCTACTGATTAGGGCTTAGACTGTGTAAAACATTAACTTGTACATTTTTGCCCTAGAGAGATGCATATCATGTTTGTTTGGTAGAGAGTGCAACTCCAAAGGCTACAGTTTATTTTGACTTGTATGACACTGTAATTTAGCCAACCTATCTCAGCATGCCTTCAGGAACTACCTAGATATACTCAGTTTTTCTACTTTTTTCTGTGAACTAGCTTTATCATCTGGCTGGGTTCCTCATTAAAAAAGTTAAATAGATCTTAGAAACATATTCATTCTATATTTTTATAATAGTCCTGTGTTGAAATTTTGAAAATTATACTTCGACAATAGTGAGGAGTTAAATATTATTCCAAGGAGTTATATAAACTGGGTGACTGGTAATGGCATTATCCAGGATGCAGAACATATAAGAAGTATTTTAGAAGAAGATAATTATTTTTGTTTTGGTATATTCTTTTCCATATAATGGAAATGCATGACATAAATGGAAGTCTATGTTCATACTGTGAATAGAGGGTTATCAGAAAAAATGTGAGAAATTTTGGAGTCATCAGTATGTGATTGTTGAAATTTAGTAGGTGAGAGTGCTTAAGAATAGCATGAAAGTATTAAGAACATCATTTTGAAAACAAACAAACAAACAAACAGGGAATGAATAAAAAAAAAGCCATCAAAGAAAACTAGGAAGGAGTAGTAAAAAGCGGTCATGATGGCAATTTTAAGGAGTGGTCAACATGCAGATGCAACTGAGGGGACAACAGGATGAGAACTGAAAAGAAGCAATTGAACTAGCAATTAAGAAGTCTTTGGTGACCTAGTAAAAGCACTTCCAGTAGAGAGGTGAATGTAAGTCAGATTTGCTGTGGGTTGAGAGAAAATGAGATATGAGGAAATGGATGCTGTGAATATAGATTGTTTCAGGAAGTTTGGCTTCAAAACCTAAATCAGATCATAATAATTCACTGCTTAAAACCTGCTGATGGATTTCCATTACACTTGAAATAAAATTTATCCTTCAACACGAACTACCAGACTCTACATAATTAGGACTCTGTTTATCAATCTGATTTCTTATACCATTCTGCTATTCTCATTATACATCAAACTTATTGAAATCTTTCCTGTCCTTGATTATGCCAACCTTGTTCCTAACCTGTGGCCTTTGCACCTTTGTCATTTCTTCTTTTTGGTATATTCTCCCTTCAGAGCTTTGCCAGGCTTATACAACAGTATTGAAGGTATATTGGTCAGATCTCCCTCTGTGTGAGTAGGTCATCAAAGGTCTTCCTTACCAGGTCACTTCTTTACTAGGTCACCAAAGACTTGTTAATTGCTAAGTTCAATTGCTTCTTTTCAGTTCTTATCCTGTTGTTCCCTCAGTTGCACCTGCATGTTGACCACTCCTTAAAATTGCCATCATGACGGCTTTTTACAACCTTTCAGCTGCCATGTTTTCAGACCACTCATACTGCGGCCACATTTCCCCTAGCCTGTGTCTAGCTGGTGACTGAGTACAGAATGGATACTAGAGCTCCACTATTCCTGCCTAACCCAAGACTCCTCTATAGGGCCATTTTTGCTTTGGGGCTCCTCAGTGGCCTGAAATTATCTCACAACTGCATTGTACTGTGAAGCTCTTCCTACCCAGTTCTCCTTCCTTCCCCTTTCTGTTCCCAGGTGTGAGGACAGTATTGTAGTTTGAAGACTCTCCTGCCTTCTGCTTACCACACCTTTATCCTTCACTGATGTTTCCTAGTCTCTTTCATGACTGATCCTATGTTGTCATCTGGAATTCAAAGAACCTAAACTGACACAGCTGTCAGTCATTTAATATCACAGTTCAAAAGTCACTTTATCATGGACCTTCTCAGTTCTGTAGTACTCAACTTGTGGTTAGCTCCTCATTGCCCTCTCTTATTTTCTTCATAGAATTTAACATTGTAGCTTTTTTTTTTTTTAATTTAATGTTTATTGTTAAGAGAGGCACGGAGAGAGCAGGAGAGGGGTAGAGAGGGAGACACAGAATCTGAAGCAGGCTCCAGGCTCTGAGTTGTCAGCACAGAGCCCGAAGTGGGGCTCGAACCTATGGACTGCGAGATCATGACCTGAGCTAAAGTTGGACGCTTAATGGACTGAACCACCCAGGTGCCCGAGTACCTTTGAAGTTTTTAAACTGATTTTTATATGCTAAAGTAAATTACCGACATTTTGAACATTTTACCTCAAACACTTTACTTTGTTCTCTAAAAAGGAGAACATTTTCATAAATGGACAAGATGTTATTAAAATGCCTGATGAAATTACTAGTAATTTCTTTAGAACGTGTAATCTCCTGTCCATATTCAAATTTCCACAATTGTCTCCATAATGCCTTTTACAGCTGCTTTGTCCAATGTCTTAATCCAGCACGAGGCATTCTATTTGGAGGTAATGTCCTTTAAGTCTCTTTTAATCTAGGTCAATCCCTTTTTTTCATGCACTGACTTGTTGAGGAGAGTGGCCATTTGTCCTACAGAATGTGTTACTCTCCAGATTTGTCTGATGCCATGGTACATTTTTTTTTTTAAGTGGTTTCTCCATCTCCTAATTTCCTATACATGAGAAATTATGTATTAAGATTTACTTAAATTCAAGTTAAACATTTTTGGCTAAAAGATTTAAGAGGTTAGGTGGAGTACTTCAGATTGAATTACATAAGCAGACATATAAAATCTGGTATACTCCAAATCAAGTTGGACTCTTAACGAGCTGAGCCACCCATGTGCCCCTGAAAGTTAACCTTTTTATTTTTGATGTTCTGATATTTTTATGTTTGAGGCTCAGTCAGTTAACCATCTGACTCTTGGGTTTCCGCTCAGGTCATGATCTCCCAGTTTATGAGTTCACGCCCCATGTTGGGCTCTGCGCTGACAGTACTGGAGCCTGCTTGGGATTTTCTTTCCCTTCTCTCTCTGCCCCTCCACTGCTCGCTCTCTCTCAAAATAAGGTTAAAAATATTTTTAAAAAATGAAGTGTCTTACTGATAAGTTGATTCTTTTACCATTTTAGTTTGCTCAGTATGAGGCATGTCCTACCAATCTGAAAACTTGTACTAATTTTTTGGTTCTTAGATTATTTCTTCAGTTACGTTTTTGATATTTTTCTGCCTCTTCTCCATTTGTTGCTGTTTCTGGAATTCTTATTAGTCATATGATGGATCTATTGTGTTAATTCTTCATGTTTTTCCAATTTTTCCATGTTTTTGTCTAAAAGCTTTAAGTTCTGGAATATTTCCTCAGTGAAATCATCTCATCATTCTATTACATTTTTGACTTCATCGATCATATGTTTAACAGGCTTTTATTATTATCAGAATGTTACTGTTTCAGAGTATGCTGTTCTCTAAAACAGTTTTTTCTTGACTACCTCTTAGGAAGCTTAATATTATGAATTTTGATTCCTAAGCTGACTCTGAGTCTTCCTAGATAGTTGTTTTTCTTAGTTTTATCATTCATGCTGCTGATTTTCTTCTTATTTCTGACGGTTTTTGATTCTTCATTCATTCTTAAGATTGGGGTTCGAGGTAGACATGAAGAAAATATTGGGGAGGGGAATCTGGAAGAATTCAAGTGCAGTACTTTTCCTAAAGAGCTTTTAAATTCTGTATTCAGCCCTCTTCTCATTTCCACCCTCTACTGTGCCAGACAACTCTAAGCCTAGCGTCTTTTCTGGACTGCCAGGCAGATCAACTCTCTGTGAAGCTTTAGTCACCTGCAAATTCTGAGGAGTTGCCACTTTGATGGTCTACCTCATTTGTCAACAGGCTTCCATATTGCTTGATCTTTCAGATATTTTTTGAAATACCTATTATGCTAATGGTAGCTCTCCAGATCACTTCAATATTAGAAATTATTTCTCAGGGTGCCTGTGTGGCTTAGTAGGTTCATGTCTGACTCTTGGTTTTGGCTCAGGTCATGATCTCCCAGTTCATGAGTTCAAGCCATACATCAGGCTCTGTGCTCACAGCACAGAGCTTGCTTGGGATTCTCTCACTCACCCACTGCCCTTCCCGCTCTTGCTAACTCTGCCTGCCTCAAACAAATAAAATAAAACTTAAAAAAAATTATTTCTCAGCTATTGTTTTATTAAAGTTTCAGGAGGAAGACTAAACAAATACTAAGGTTTCTATCTTCTTAAACCACAAGTTCTATCTACTTTTGGTTCTGGCTCTGGATTTATTATTTTGATTACCATAGCAGCAAATACATTTTAATATCCTGTAGAGTGATTTTTCTATTACTATTCTTTTTCACCATTTTGTAACATTTTTAAAAAAAATTTTTTTTTCCCAATGTTTTTATTTATTTTTAGGACAGAGAGAGACAGAGCATGAACGGGGGAGGGGCAGAGAGAGAGGGAGACACAGAATCGGAAACAGGCTCCAGGCTCCGAGCCATCAGCCCAGAGCCTGACGCGGGGCTCGAACTCACGGACCGCGAGATCGTGACCTGGCTGAAGTCGGACGCCCAACCGACTGCGCCACCCAGGCGTCCCAACCATTTTGTAACATTTTTATGCAATTTTTGAGATGATCCTTACAAGAACTTTTATTACATTTAAGAAAAAAATTGAGAATTTTCATTTTGATTATATTAAATTTACAGATAAATCTAGAGTGTAATCAACATTTTTACAATAATGACTCATCCCATCTAGGAGAAAAGCTTCTGTATAAATTTATTCAAATCTCATATTTTTTAGTAAAATTTTGTGATTTTCTTCCTTCTGATCGTACAGATTTCAAGTTTATTGGTAGGAATTTCATAAGGCTATTATTAACTTGCAATTGTTTGTTGATTTTGTAAGTTTTTCTGAAAATCATCTACTTTATTGAATTCTTTTCTCAATTCTAATAGTTTGATACTCTTGGATTTTTCCAGGTAAACATATTATCCACACTTAACGTTAATTTTATATATCACTTCTTTTTCTTGTTTATTATATCATTGATTAGAATTTCAAAGACAGTGTTGCTAACTATTTTAATGGTGTCTGTGGCAGAGTTGCTAATCCCCTAGCTTAGTTTAGTAATAGATGATCTGACCCCTAGTTTTATCAGGGTGCATGGTTTTTCACCTAGAGGTTTTTTTTCTCTTATAGCAAGGAATGGAATTGTCACTAATTCTCACTACTATGCAGAAGTGATGATTAACTTTCCTGTCATTCTGTTAGTAGGATATCCTGTAGCAAACATTTTAGTGTAACATTTAAAAATCTATTTTCCCAAATTATTTGCCCACAAAACTCATTCTTCATGAAATGACCATAAACATCCCACAAAATTCTAGTGTTTCAGGTACCATGTTTAAGAAACACTAGCCTTTGTCAAGTATGTTGCTCAAGTTAAAAATGTACCTTCTAGAGCTGATTAATATGTATTTTATTAGAAATGGATTCTGAATAGTTTCCCGTGCTTTTTTGGAGGCAATCTCCTTAATGTAGCATTATGATGAATACAGATTTATATTTTGAACTATCTTTGCATTTTTTAATTAAAAAAATTTTTTTAATGTTTTTATTTATTTTTGAGACAGAGAGAGACAGAGCATGAACAGGGGAGGGTCAGAGAGAGAGAGGGAGACACAGACTCTGAAGCAGGCTCCAGGCTCTGAGCTGTCAGCACAGAGCCCGACGCGGGGCTCGAACTCACACACCGGGAGATCATGACCTGAGCTAAAGTCGGATGCTCAATCGACTGAGCCACCCAGGCACCCCTATCTTTGCATTTTAGGAATAAACTGTTTGGTTATAGTGAAATGTTCCTTTAAGACAATACCAAATTGATTTTGCCAACATCTAAAATTTTTGCACATATATTCATCAATGAACATCAAATATGAGCTAGGCACACACAGTGGTGAGCACCACATACACTCTCACTGTGGGGCATACAGTGATTTTAAATGCTTTTGAGGATGCTATGGGTTGTGCTAGCTTCAACACTCAAACTTTTCATCGTGTTTTGAGTTTAAAGCACAATAATTAGCTCCTCACGAATTTTTAACTCGCTCATAACTGAGTGGGCTGGATACCTTTTTATTTTGTGGCATAAATCTTTGGTGGCATCCTATCATTCAGTCCTATCTATACTTACTGATCTAATTCAGTTTTCTACCTTTTTTAAGTTATGTTTTCCTTGAAAAGTGACCATTTCATTTTGATGTTTACTGGCAGCATGAAGATGTATCAAGTATTTTAATAATTTGTAAACCTCTCTTTTATTTTTAATTTTCTTAAAGTTTAAGTTCCATGCCCAATGTGGGGCTCGAACTCACCAACCCAAGATTAAGAGTCATATGCTCTACAGACTGAGCCAGTCAGGCGCCCCAAACTCCCTTTTAAAGGACCAAAAACCTTTTTAGTGGCAATATTCCCTTTCCATTTAGACTCAAAGGTGATTTATGAAAGTACTTTAAAAGGGTAAGTTTTCTACTTTTGTTTTTTGGGCAGCTATCCTTTAACTTTTAATTTTAATGTTTATTATTTTTTAAAAAGTTTATTGTATTATTTGAGAGAGGAAGAGAGAGAGAATCCCAAGCAGGCTCTATGCTGTAAGCTCAGAGCCCAACTCAAGGCTCCCTCCCACAAACCTTTAGATCATGATCCCAGTCCAAATCAAGAGTTCCACACTTAACCCGCTGAGCTACCCAGGGGCACCTAACCTTTAATTTTTAGAGTTATACTATCATACTAGTTTTACTTGTTCAAATTTAGCTTATCCTTCTAGGCCTAACATATATGTCAAATCCTTCAAGAAGACTTTCTTCTGCCCTATCCTCCTTTAAACACATATATATCTTTCATACATACACCATAGTGTTTACATATCTTCCCCCTTCCCCTGCTCGACCCCCACATTCAAGCTGTTTTATTTCTTTATGAAGTTTACAGTTTAGTTCAGTGCTTTGTGGGTTTTCACAGCAAGATTCCATTGAAGGCAACAAATATTTATTGAGCACCTATGCATCAGGCATTGTATTAGGCACTAGGAATAGCGTCAAATGAAAGATGAAATCCTGTACTTTTAAGGAAGTCAGCCTTCCTTAGGAGGAGTGTCGAACAAGTAAACAAATTAATTACCCAAATGAGCTTCAAGAAGTTAGTTTTGAAGTGAAGATATACTATAATGTGTATAAGCAGCTTACAACCCTGGAAAATAAAGGACATTATCGAAAAATCAAGGACAAAGAGAGCTAAGAGAAGGTGAAGTACAGCTTCACCGTAAGTAGCCTAATAATCCAACCCAATAATTACACAAAAATAACCCATAGCAACTGATTGAGAATCACTTGGCCAGTTTGTAAGGATAAAAGAATGCAGATTCATATCTACTAAAATCAGAATGGGAGAAAAGGATGTTTAAGCCTGTGTTTTAGAACCCCCACCCAAAGTTTTAGAACATGGCGAAGCCAAATTTGGCAGACCTCATTCCCCGGCTACTCCCTCCTTCTAGACTGAGGATAGCCCACAGCGTGCCTCTTCTCCCTTCCTTCCTTTCCCTCGGAGCTGTCCGTCTTGTCTCCGGACAAGCGCCACAGATTACAGGCCTCCTTGCGTGAAACGAGGTACAGCTACCAACCTCCCTCTACCACGCAAATATCCAGACCCTCGCTCCGCAAAGGATTTGGGGAAACCGCAACAGGCCAATCTAAAGGGCGGGAGGAGGGGCAAGAAACCAAGAGGGAGGAGAGGTTTCTTTGATTGACGCGAGATACACCCAATGAGAGAAGAGAACGAATGACGCTTCCGCCTCAAAGGGCAGGACATTAGCAATGTCAACCAATCCGGCTCAGAAGTGTCTACCTTGTGGGAGGTCCTTGAGGCCGCTGAGGTCGTTGGCGTCTGTTGAACGGCTTGTGGAAGTCGTGCTGCCTTGGGTAGGGCGTTAAGGTCGTTCTTGAGAGGAACGTCTCTGTCCGAAGAGAAAATGAGTTTAGCTCTGAGGTCGGTAATGAGGAGGCCGCGAAGCTCTCCACACCTCGCAGCGGGCCCCAGGGCGGGTGTGTGTGGAAGGGAGGCAGTTGGGGCCGAGGCGAGGAAGGGGATGCAGTTTGGGACGAGGGAGAGGAGTCTCGGCCAGCGTTCCCGGGCCCGGACCCCTCACTCTGGGGGCCGTGGTGTGTCGCAGGTGATGAGCCCCGTGCATTTCTGCTGAGGTAGACACGTCTATCAGTGCGTTGGGCTTTGCACCACCAAGAAGATGGGGTGTTTTCGTTGCGAGGAGGGAGTGAAATATCGCGATGTTTCTTCTCGCGGTTTTTCTGCGAGAAATCAGGCCATGGAGCATCCCTTCCTTCAGCTCCTCCTTCCTGGTCTATGGCCGCACCTCAGCGGCAGTGCTGTCATCATATTTAACTATAAAATTTGGGAATAACATTAACCCCTCACTGCTCTTCTGCTAGGGCCCTTTATTAAGGTATAACCGGAGACCCATTTTAATGACTTTAATTGGTAATCTCTTAAGATTTTTCAAATTTTTTAGTTTCTTTACCTTTCCTTCACTTGCGACCTCTAACCCCCTGTCTGTTGCCCCCAGCCCCATGTAGACGTCAATACCTTAAAAATAGCTAGATACGCCTCTCTAAACTGGGGCCGCCTTTGGCTAGGAGTTTCCTGTGGGAGCCTTGCGTGGGGTCAGTTGTAGGTCTGTTGTGGACTTGGCCTTTCAGAGAAAATGACCCCGGGAAATGTTCGAGCTGGTATAAACCGATTTTCCTCAGCTTTATTTATTGTACGTCTTCGGTCACTTTCTAATCCTCTCTTGCCTTTGTTGTAGATTTTAGAGAACAAAATACAGGCAAATAGATAACGTGTTTTACTGAAATCATCCCGAGTTTTACATTTTAAAGTTTTATGAGTTTGTTGGGTTTCAAAACTTGTTTTTATGCAGATGTTGCAGCGGCATTTAAAATTTTGGAACGCTAAAATCAGTATCTCTTAAGGAGGACATTTCTGGCTTTTAAAATAAAATTTCCTTTAAAAAAGTTGCCAGAGTTTATGAGAAACAATCTAAATTTACAAGTGAGATTTACAAAACCATAGACTCTTCACTTTATTATAGAAAATTAGCACAAATACTTTTTTTTTGTTTTTTGGCGTTTTCATGGTTTGTTTAGACGTATCAATGAAAGAAATTATAAATAAAGTGCCAAACTTATGTGTAATCTAAATCACTTGTAACCTACCATGCTAAAATACTTTGTAAGTTAATTGTTAAATTTTAAACTTTTTTGGGTAGAAATTTAGGTAACTTATAAGTGATATCAGAAGTAAACCAAATACATATCGATCATCAGGAATTTTCCTTTGATTTTTTTAACACTATGTTTAGAGCAATGTAAATAATGAATGCTTTGTTCTTTTGTTGGCGATTTTTTGTCATAAAAACAATGTTTTTTATTCAAGTTCTGATTTTTTCCTCTTTAATATCAGTGAGAATAAATACAAAGCTAGAAGGAAAGAAAGTTAGGTCTTCATTTCTTTGAATAACTTGTAATACTTTTCACTTTTGGAAAGTGCAAATTTATAGCAGCTTAGACTATGGAATGAGCAAGGCTCATGTACGGAAGATTTCTGATTCTCCCACATAACTTCCTTTTTAGAAATTTAAAAAATTATTCAATCGGTTAATTTTTTTGTTGCATTTTAATCATCTGGATGCATAGGAGAATAGAATTAAAGTAGGCTAAAAAGACTTTGTTTCTTTTCATTTCGTAGAAATGAGCTTGTGGTAGACAAAACAAAGAGGAAAAAAAGAAGAGAACTCTCTGAAGAACAGAAACAAGAAATTAAAGATGCTTTTGAACTATTTGACACAGACAAGGATGAAGCAATAGATTATCATGAATTAAAGGTAATAGTGTAATGTAAAATATATATTTTTCTGTTAAAATGATGTTCATTTTTGATAATTGGTTAAAATACATTTCTAAAGTATTTAAACTGACTGGTTTTGGAAATATGAAACCGTTTTAAATGTTCACAGTTAAATGCTATAAGAAAATTGAATAATACTAACATCTTTTTAGAAATTCCTTTTCATATTGTAAAATGAATAGTGTTTTAAATATAAAAATAAATTTCTATGTAAGGCCTTATTTTTCATTCACATAATTAAAAGATTTCAAACTATAAGATTTAAACAGTTTTTACTGTATTCTTCTTCCCACAGTTTTTTGTTTCTTTGGTTTTTGGTAACTCATTCTTTTTTCACATTGTGAGAGTGTTATTTCTCTTTTAATTTGAACATGTTAGTAGTATATTCTTTATGTACTTTCTCTGGTGCAGACAACATAAATGATGTCTGATGTTGACACGATGCTAATGGGGAAAAATGTCAGTTTTAGGGCCTAGAATTATTTCTAAAGATGCAAGGGAAAATTGGTGTTTAGGGTGGTACAGATCTCACACTTAGTACAATGAGAAAGGAACTAGTGGCTCCTTGTTATAAACTGCATAAAGTTCACATTCCTTTAATTTTTATTGAATGCCCTCCACACTTTTACTACTTGCTTCCACCTGAGCTCTTCCTGTTCAGGTAAGATAAGCTGCTCTCTTCACTGTCCTCAAACCTCTTTTTTATGGTATCTGTTTTAATACCAGTCATCCTTTTGTTATTGCCCTTCTACTTTATTTCATCCATACATCAGGGAACAAATGGAACCTCTCCAAGTAAGACTTCTTTAGTCAGTGTCATGTCTCTCTTCTTGTTAACAGTAACAGGATCTTGGATCTTTTCTTTAAACTCAGGGACCTGAACTACTTACTTAACAACTAATCGTGTAGATTCTTATGGTAACTCTTATTTTCATTCTTTTATCTCTTCTGTTGTATAAATTTTTAATATTTATGCTATGCCTTTTTTTTGCATTTTGGTTGTTAATCATTTGAGAGCAAATAACTTGTTAAAATGATCTGTATACTGGGTGCCTAGGTGGCTCAAGTCAGTTAAGCGCCTGACTCTTGATTTTAGCTTAGGTCATAATCTCATAATTCCTGAGATTGAGCCCCACATCGTGCTCTATGCTGACAGCGTGGAGCCTGCTTGGGATTCTCTCTCTCAAGATAAACATTTAAAAAATAAGTAAAATGATCTGTACACTACGTCAGCCTATTGTATAGTGTATTTTATAAACACTTGATTGGTATGTCCTATAAAAGATATATAAATGAAAAAAATTGCCATTTAATTTCAGTAGTGAAGAAAAACTATCACTTTGTTTTTTTAGAGATATAAAACATGCAACAGAATTAAATGTTTCATTAATGTGTTTACCTCTCTTAAGTTCTGAAAACTTAAGAATTAGAAGTCACTTCTTTTGAAAGAGTGCTTGATAATTTGCTTTTCCCTTTTAATCCAAAAGGTGGCAATGAGAGCCTTGGGGTTTGATGTAAAAAAAGCTGATGTACTGAAGATTCTTAAAGATTATGACAGAGAAGCCACAGGGAAAATCACCTTTGAAGATTTTAATGAAGTTGGTGTGTATTTTAATAGTCTTTGTAATTAGCACTTGTTAGGAAATTATCTGGTTAATATTAGTATTTTTTTAATTCTCTGGGTTATGGAATTTTGTTATAGAACATTGTGGTATAATGTGGATCTCATATGGGGGCCAGGGGACACTCTTTTTACTTAATTTCAAAGAAAATATAAGATTTACAGCTTCCCTGTGGAATTTATCATTTTGTCTTTAGTTCTGAAGATTCTAAGAACTATTGTGTAGCTTTTTGTGGGAGGATGTTTTTCTAAGTAATATGTGTTTATATTATATGATAAAGGATGATCAAAAAATTATTTTCTTAGAGTAAAACAGAAAATTTGGTATCCTTTTGTATGGAAAATATTTCCTAAGACCATTCTGGTGTGTGATTTTTGTTGGCAGAGTGGGAGAAGAGAAAACCTGTAGCATTTGTTATCTTTGGCTCTAGATGAAGGGCATGCCTTCAGGTTGACAAAGCTTATGAAGGTCTACATACTCTGAGTGACTTGATCTTGGTGAATAAAGTCATCTGTTTAAAGTTGCAAGTGGAGAGAAGATTGTGGTAAAGGAGGCATTTGGCAGACTTAAGCAGGAAAAATCATTGTAGAACAACCAACTAAGCATAATGTGTCATGAGCTTAATATGATTGAATTTTATACAGTTGATTTTCGTGAATTATTTACAGCATATATCAGGCTTTTTAGTATAGAAGATTCTGGAAGGCAAGGACTTTGTTATTATAATTTAAATACATTATGTAGAATATTATACGTAGAATGTATGTATATTCAGGTTTTTATTAAATAAATTTTCTAAACCATTGATAACCACTTTATATGGGTCATGATATATACATTTCATATGTTTTTAGAGATGTAAAAAATTTAGGAACAAATCCAGTTACACATACACATAAACTTTTTGTGTAAATATTCAGCAAGAAGCAATACACAAAGCAAAAAAAATGGCAGTTAGTACATATGGAAAACATAGAGTCCTTTCATAAATCATTGTTTTTATTTTTTTAATCTGAAAACTCAAAATGAAAGTGAAGAGAGAAGTTAAAGGATGAGCCTAAAAGAGAAAGAAAGCACAACACAGAAGAACTTCAATTTATACACTGAGAAATAACTGTTTAGAGAAGCAGGTTGTCCCTCTGGGAAGCATATTGCGTGTGGTTTTTTGGTTTTGTTTTGTTTTGTTTTTTCTAATTGGTAGATTTATTGAGAGGAGGAGAGCCATCTTTATTCTTTCAGTCTTTCAGTATTGAAGCTCTTGTATAGTTCATGATCTTAGTCCAAGTTCCAATTTAGATTATTTATAGACAGGTGTTAGGATATAGTGACAATGATACCATTAGGAAAGAGCTGCAATTCAGGCACATTTGATACAATGTAGTGGTTTGGCATGGACAGTTGGAAACCAGATTGCTTGGGTTCAGATCTTGGTTTTGCCACTTACTAGCTGTATAATTTGGTCATTTTACTTCTCTGTGTCTCAACTATAAATTGGGGCTATCTTGTGGGTTGTGAGGAATAAATAAGTTAATAAGTAAAGTGCTTAGCAAGGGGCCTAGCTATAGTAAGTACTATTAAGTATTTGTTAGTATTACTTTAAAAATTGTCTTTGTTTTATTGTGTTTTAGTGCCTCATAATAATTGTACATGCATCACTGGAACATAAAAAGTATTGTATTCCATGTATTTATATTTTTCTGATTACCCTGTTTTCATAGTTGCAGGCTATTTTAAGCATTATATCATTGTCATTAATAATTTTATGTAGCACATGTCATCTTAAGTAAATACAGTTTTAAATTTGTGATCTTATTAGCAGTTGAAGCCAAAGTCCCATGCCATATTCACCTTTTCCTGACCGTCCATCTTTTCTGTGTTAATAACAGGGTATGAGGGTGGCTCAGTAGGTTAGGCCTCCGGCTCTTGGTTTCGGCTCAGGTCATGATCTCACAGGTCCATGAGTTAGAGCCCCGCCTCTGGCTCTGCACTGACATGTGGAGCCTCCTTGGGATTTTTTGTCTCTCCCTCTCTCTACTCTTCCCCCCTCTCTCTCTGTCTCCCTCCTTCTGTCTCAAAATAAATAAATTAACTTAAAAAAAAAAGAGCATGATTACTGGGTTTCTTCCAGAATTAATGGCCATGGGTAAACTTCTCTCTGACTTTCAAAGATTAAACTTTTGACCTGCTTGAAAATACCATCAGTCAAATAAAAATTTATTACTGTTTAGAAATTGAAGTCAAGAGCTCTGTATTCTCTCCATTTGTGGATTATTTTTCAATAATAACTGACCACAGATGAAGGTATGTTTTATACTTTGGGACAGATAACTCCAAATCAGAACATTTGAGTCTTAGTTTTATGTATCATCTATCACTAGTGAAGGATACTGTTCCACAGATATTTCTGGATGAAGTCTGACACGTAACCAGAATCTTTGGGCACATTCCATTGCCTCTTTAGAATAGAATATTCTATTACCATTTTGCTTTGCTTATTTAACAAATATTTGCTGATTTTTTTGGCATTAGGTACTGTGTTGGGTTGAGGGAGGGGAATTAATTAGAAGTTACCAAGAGGGTCTTTCAAGGAGCTTACCATTTAAATGTAAGTAATAATAAGCTGTGGTGTTCTGTGGTAAATTATAATTTTGTTTAAAGCAGGAGTTGGCAGAGAAAGTAGTTTAGACAGAGACCTTATGCCCCCACAAAGGCTAAAATATTTACTATCTGTTTTTTGACAACAAAAAGAATTGTCAATTCCTGGCCTGGAGCAATTGAAGAAGACCTTGCAGAGGGGATTTTTAATTTAGGCCTTTGGGAATGTGAATAGGATTTCATCCTAAGGAGAAGATTGTGGGATGCAGTAGAGAAAGACATTGGAGGCAGAGAAAACAGCAACAACAGAGTGGTACTGGAAGTATAGTATGTTTGAAGTGGAAGATAGTATTGGGCCAAAAAGGTAGTCTTGCATCACATATAGAGCTTGGACTTTAGTCAGCAGATGATCATTGTCAATTTCTGTGGAAGAGAAGATATGTTTTAGAAAGGTAACTCTGTTGAGAGTATTAAAGATGGGTTGAAGGGCAGAGAGACTGAAGACAGAAAGTAATAGACTTTTTTATGCTGAGGGTGGTGAGAATGAAGAGAGAGGCCCATTTAAGAGTAAAAAGGGTAGTATCCTTAGCACTGTAGTAATAAATCGCTGATGAGGTTAATCAGCTTAAAAAATGTTCAGACTTCAAATATGAGAGATTATTTGTTAATGATGCTGTTATCTTTTTTGAGATCCGGCATCAAAACAATAGCTATCTTGGTGATAGTGGGAGGAATTTGAATTCTGAAATGTTGAGTGTAAAATAACTTGTATTTTTGGATAGAAACCCCCAAAAGGCAGTGAGAAATATAGTTGAAGCTGTATTTCTAGCAGCACCTTTAATGATTTTTTAACTTTTAATGTGATGTTTTCTAATGTGCTATGTTCTTAAGTGATTTTTATAATGTGTAAGGTCTAACTATTTTTAGGAAGTATATTTATGGTAGTATAATTTTAAAATAAAGTTACATGGACAGCAATTTGTGAATTAGATTGAAGTCACCTAAGTGTGTATTAGTTGATTTATTTTCTTTGGAAAAAAAATGTATTTCTTACAATTCTACTTTGTAGAATAGGAATAGAGCATGAAGGCATGGAGGAGAGTCACCATAAAGATACCATGTTTTAGCTGTCCAGAATTATGGGTATTTATAATTCCTGAGAAAAGTTGTATTCTAAGGCAAAGTATTGATAAAAGATTATATATACACATAAGTCTGAAGTAACTAACACAATTAAAGCACTAGTGGGATAAGAATTTATACATCTTGGAGCCCCATCTGTTCCCCACATCACCCTGTTGCTTCTTTAAGTACATTAATACTTTCAGCAAGCTGCTTTTTTGGTTCACCTGTCATGTAAATTATTTAATTGGTGAAGAAAATTTCTTAACACTTTTTTTTTTCCTTGTCCTGCTTTTTTGTTGGGACTAAATTCAAAATAAGTTGAGTATGTGCCATAGAGTTAAGCATGGTATTTTATTTTGGTGTTATGGCTGTGTATATGCCAACTCCTTTTTGACTGAATATTTATGAGCTTGGGTGATTTGCATACTTATAGTAATATACTTCAATTAGTTACTTGAAACACTTTTTGGATACAATTGACGGGTAATAGAAAACTATTAAATGTATATGTAGATGATTTAACGTTAGCTTAAATAGGTACTTAATCTAAAGCTTACTTAACCAAATACAGTGATAGTACAGCAAAACAACAATAATTTTTTGTGGGCTTGAATTGTATTTTTCCTTTTGAGTGCATTAAACTTTCCATCTATAAGCATTTGCAAGTTTTTAATGATTCTGTCAACCTTACTAGAACTGAATTATTTTTAATGGCATGATGAAAGTCATAAATAATTTTTGTTATAGTAGTAGACTAGCTTGTAGAATTACTTCAGAGATGTTTACTTAGATATTTTCAGATTTTTATCTAGTAACTGAAAAAATTTTATACCACAGATTGTTACTTTAATTTTTATTGTTGTGGCTGTTGATTAATGACTGTGAATATTAAAAATAGTGTTTAAGTTTACTACATTATTCTATATTACTACCTTTAATCTATTAGAATATATTGTTGCTGTTGAAGTCTGATATTCCTCACTTTTAATTGTAGTTTTTTGAGAGTTATTATCTTGGTGAACAAAATGGGCATGATTTTAGAGAGATCTTTCCAGACTTTCTTTTTTGGGGGGCAGAGGGGGAGAGGTGGTTCTTGCTACAGTCGTATTCAGTAACTACTTTTCATATTTTTGAAAACCAAGAGTTTCTTCAAATCATGAAGCTATCAGTAGAATTTTCGTCTGTCTGAAATTGTATCTCTGTCAATGATGGCAGTGAATTTGTCAGGAATTTTTGGTCTTTATTACAGGGTTAAATTTAAGGAACCATAATGTGCTTAAGTTAGCCATCAGACAGCTTTTATCTAAGTAGCTTTAATTGTTTTGTTGATATACCATCTCTATAGCTAAGTTACAAACTCCTAGACGTTTTTGTTTGGTGTTAGTGGAGCCTAGTACAATTCTTGATAATGGTAGACCTTAAATAAATATGGTATGTAGTCCTTTTTATTTTGCTTTTTTGTGTGATAGTTTTGCTTACTCTTATAATAGGATGAATTGTTGATAACATAAAGATTAAATTTTAAAACCCAGATTTGATTTTTATAATTTGAGTTTTACCTTTTGGGTTTTCGGGCTCTGATTTGGCATTTTATTATCAAACTAAATGTTGAAAGATTCACGACTTTAATTGTCATCTAGTACTTCTTGATTTCACGAATGCATTTGTGATTATGAAGTGTTTTTAAATTTTTTTTTGAATTTCTTTTTAACTGTAGTGACAGACTGGATATTGGAAAGAGATCCACATGAAGAAATATTAAAGGCATTTAAACTATTTGATGATGATGATTCAGGTAAAATAAGCTTGAGAAATTTGCGACGTGTTGCCAGAGAACTGGGTGAAAACATGAGTGATGAAGAACTTCGGGCTATGATAGAAGAATTTGATAAAGATGGTGATGGAGAAAGTAAGTTTTGAGTAAAACACATATTCTAGGTATTATTACTGATATATGCATATAGTAAATTTTTCTAAAATCAAATGATTTTCAAGACTCATTTCAAAGTATCTCTATTTGGTATAATTGTTGTTCACCCTATAGTGGGGTTTTTGCATAAACATTTCACATAATTCAATTTAGAATGAAGCAGACCTTTAAAACCAAATAAACTGGTTGTAATATCAGGTTCTACACTTCAGGAAGGTACTTTACTTTTTGAGCATCACCAAAATCTTTCCTTGAGAATCACCAAAATCCTTCTTGAACATCACCAAAATTTCAGCTACTTGGTAAAAAATTTCCACTTTTTAAAAAGTGTTTATTTTTTTAGAGAGAGAGTGAGTGACTGTGTTCATGTGTGTGAAAGTCGGGAGGGGCAGAGAGAGAGGGAGAGAGAATCCCAAGCAGGGTCTGCGCTGTCAGCACAGAACCCGTCACGGGGCTCTGTCCCACAAACCGTGAGATTATCATTGGTGCTGAAATCAAGAGTCAGACACTTAACCCACTAAGCCACCCAGGCACCCGTAAAACATCAGCCTTTAATGACTTCTTCCTTAACATACATGCTCTTCTAAACTATAACTAAGTTCTATTGTTTCTACTCTTTAAATGTTTTGAAACTGTTTTATGTCTTTGTTAACTGCTGCTGCCCTAGTTCTGGCCCTAATTTCTTGGTAGGAATGTTATTATAGCCCCATTCATTATTTCCTTGAATGCCTGCTGGATATGGTGCCTTATGTGCAATCTGGTGCTGCTACACAATGAGGAAGGCAGATGTGGTTTTTGCCCTCACTGACTCTACAGTCCCTTTACCCTCCTAATTGCCCTCTATGCCTATGAGCCTCTACCCTCTAATTTAGTTTCTTGATAACATTCTTTTCTTAAAATACAGGTTTGATGATGTCATTCCTCTCTTCGAACACCGAATGATTCTTCACTACCTACAGAGTAAATTTCAAAGCTCTCTAAGATAGATTCTGCCCTAACTATCCAGTTTTATTTCCTACTGAGCTCTTCAGTGTCCTGCTTTAACTTTCACCTCCCATACATACATGCCTTGACCAAATATATTCTACCCTGAAAACACTTTTTTATGCCATGCCATTCCTTAATCCTAGAATATTCTAATTGCCAGTTTCTGTCTGCTAAAATGTTAGTCTTTCTCTCTGATTCATTTTAAAGTTCCATTTTCTCAAGCCTCCTCTGGTGGCCTCTGTATGAGTTATGGAGACTGCCATTGAGGGTCCATAGCATTTAGAGGAACACGGTATTTTGACAGTTCTGTACAATGCCTTCTGTTAGTTATTTACATGTGTAACTCTCCAATATATTGTAAGTTCCTTAAGAGCAGTATGGAATCCTATAGGGTGAAAGGCCTGAGGCTTTGGAAACCTACAGATCTGGATTTGAATTGAATCTCTGCCACTTACATAGTTGCTCTGTAATGTGCAAGTTTTCAGTGTTTTCTGAGTCGTGGTTTCCCATTTATTAAAGTGAGAATGGTAATACCTTCCAGGTGGTTGTAAGTATTTAAAGGAAGATATTTGAAGGTGCCTATTACTAAATGGAAACTCGTTTGCCTTTTTTTGTATCTTTACTCATCTTTATATTCTCCTGCATTTTCTTGAACACAGTGAGTGCTCTGACGTTGGTTGATTTAAAGCCCTGACCCAGGAGTGTGTATTACAGTAGATACATGTTGATAGAGTATCACCTATACATACATACATAAATATGCACATAATACACACTTTACTTTGGCAATACTGTCATGCTTTAATAAGGAGGTAAGACAGTAGCTCTAAGTTCAGGTTTGTAGATTGTACTTTAGAGTTGTGTATTATACTTTGTCATATTTATGTAAATATTATTCGAGGAATATAAAACTTTTTTTTTAATACTAGTTCTTTGAAGGGTATTGATAGATTTATATTTATTTATTAAAATATAATTTATTGTCAAATTGGCTAACATACAGCGTGCACAGTGTGCTCTTGGTTTTCGGGGTAGATTCCCATGGCTCATTGCTTACACACAACACCCAGTGCACATCCCAACAAGTGTCCTCAGTGCCCATCACCCATTTTCCCCTCTCCCCCATCCCCTCAGCAACCCTCAGTTCTCTGTATTTAAGAGTCTAACTATTTTTCAATGTTTATTTTTGAGAGAGAGAGAGGTGGGGGAGGGACAGAGCGAGAGGGAGACCCAGAATCTAAAGCAGGCCCCAGGCTATGAACTGTCAGCATAGAGCCCAACATGGGGCTCAAACTCAGGAACTGTGAGATCATGACCTGAGCCGAAGTTGGATGCTTAACGGACTCAGCCGCCCAAGTGCCCCTGTTTATATTTTAAAACAAAGATGGTTTTTAAAACAAAGATAGTATCCACTGCCTTCATATTTAAAAAATTTTTGTGTCTTACCAAGCTGTTGGCTGTTACCCTAAACTAATTTCAAAGCAGCTCTGTTTTATAAGGGTACTATCTTAAGTAGCATAGAAAATCTTGGTATGTCTATTTCATAAATCGTCAGTAACGGCTACTACCTGTGTCAAAAGATTAGAGTTATTTTCTTTTCCTGTGTTACGCACATGCAAATTAGGTTTTGGTATTGGCTTAATTTGACATTAGAGGAAAATATTAATTATGAAGCTGCCTCTTAAATTTAAACAATGTGAAACTTTGCATAGAAAATGTGTCCCATTTCTTGCATCTCTTGTTAGTCCACTCTGTTTGTTGCTTTTGAAACTCAAGAGTTCAAGCCCCATTGCTTGAAGATTTTAGTGCATACTTACTTAAAACATTACTTTGGTTCTCAATGCTAACTTTAAGTCACTGTATAACTGTTGCTTGGGCATCCTACTGTCATTTGTTTAAATGACTAACAGGCAAGTAACATTTTTTCTTTTTTTTTCTAAGAGATTGGTTACAAATATAATACAGTGGTGCATAATCTTTTATTGTTAAGATTTGTTTTTTATGCAAGTGGAGGAAGGTGTTCTTAACATATTAAATTGATGAATTTCCAAATCTGGGATTTCCAGTCTGGGATTTGAATTTCTGGGGGGTGAGGGACTTCTGAAGTATTACATGGGGTCTAGGTGTATGCATCAAATATTGTCTTTGACCATATGAATAATAGTCTTGCACATGCATACATATACTACTGTTTTTTATTTATATCTATAAATGCTCTTGTAATTGATAAATACACTTTTTCAGAATTCATAGTAGCTATTTTATATTATCTGTTTCTCAAGCAAGATGTACTAAGTTTAACTATTATTGTGGCAAGTCCAGGAAATCATTGTTGAAAGACATTTTCATATTCAGAAACAATGAACTGTAATCCATTTTTAGTCTGGCTTTGGGATATTGCCTTAACTTACATGGGTCTCTGTAGCTGTACGAAAACCTGCCTATTTTGGAAAAAGTATGAGTGGCATTTTAGAAAAACTTGTTAATTTGATTAATTTGGATTCTTTTGGCTGCAGTTTTGTTTAAATATAACCTGTTTTCTTTGTATATGTTAAATTAGTAAAGATCATAATACTTGCTGTCTTTTTTTGTAGACTCTGGTAATTCTTCTGTCTTTATGAATTTTTCATACTTTAGTATTTAGGAGCAGTGAAAATGAAATGTTTATTGTGTATTTAGAATAATAAATATGGTGAAGGAGTTAAAGGAAAAGAAGATATAATGCAAGATCTAAATAGAGCTGTGCTAATGATACAGAAAGAATGCTTTCCCAATTATCACTCCTAAGATCTGTAAAACACAGTAAATATTTTTGGAAAAATCAACATTTAAAAACCCAAAGTATGGGGCGCCTGGGTGGCGCAGTCGGTTAAGCGTCCGACTTCAGCCAGGTCACGATCTCGCGGTCCGTGAGTTCGAGCCCAGCGTCAGGCTCTGGGCTGATGGCTCGGAGCCTGGAGCCTGTTTCCGATTCTGTGTCTCCCTCTCTCTCTGCCCCTCCCCCGTTCGTGCTCTGTCTCTCTCTGTCCCAAAAATAAATAAAACGTTGAAAAAAAAGAAAAAAAAATAAAAATAAAAATCCAAAGTGGGCTATCTTTTAAATAATTATGATAAGTATTAACACTTACTTAGTAGTTAATACTTGTTAGATTCTGTGTTTGGCATTTACATTTTGTATTATGTCACTTAATTTTCATAATGGCTTTTGTGAAGTAAATATAGTATTTATATTAATGCATAGGATAGATGGATGCATCTATAAATGAAGAAACTAACGCTCTGAGAGATTTATAACCTGTTTATGCTTTTATCCATAACACTGTGTTACCTCTTATGCTAAAAAATAAAATTAGGTTTCTATGTTTATGGAGTTTTAAAAATTACATGCTATTTTAGTATATAAAATATTCAATACTCAATATTCAATAAAATACTCAACTGTCACTTCAGATGCTAAAATTTGTCTAAATTTTGCTAAAATTTTCCTCTAAAGCCAGGTAGTCTCTAAGGTACTTAATCTACTTAATTTGTAGATAATTTATCTTTATTAGGTAATAAACTCTTTATTTAAAATACCTATAATAAGATTAACCCAGTGAAGTGATTGATTTATGAAAATTTTGTTTAAAGAGATAGTGTAGGAGGGGCGCCTGGGTGGCTCAGTCGGTTGAGCGTCCGACTTCTGCTCAGGTCATGATCTCACGGTTTGTGGGGTTTGTGAGTTCAAGCCCTGTGTTGGGCTCTGTGCTGGCAGCTCAGAGCCTGTAGGTAGCCTGCTTCAACTTCTGTGACTCCCTCTCTGTCTGTCCCTCCCTGCTCATGCTTGCTTGCTCTCTCTCTCAAAAATAAACATGAAAAATAAAATAAAATAAAGAGGCAGTGTAGGAGAAAAGTGTTATATTTGTTTCATTCAATAAATATTTTATCAGATGCCTATTTAACGGTGGGCATTGTGCTAGATTTATTAGTATAGAAACTCTATATATGATTGATGGAGAAAGTTATGAAGCTGTACGAAAGTCAAAGATCACTACTAGAATTTGTAAGATCATTGAAAATATTACAGGTTATGTGTTCTACTGTGTCATAATGTCTTGCAGATGTTTAGTATTGAAATGCATGGATTCATGGTTCATTACCAGCTTCTGGCCAACTTATTCTTCTTAACTTCTTAGAGCTTATTTTTGCACTGTTTTCTTTTTTTAACTATGTTGCTGAAGGTATTCTCATACCTTAGCTTTCTTTCCACTTCCTGTCAAACCAAATCCTATGTTTTATTTTAGAGCCCAAATCAAGAATTATTCTTGCCTAAGTTTTTCTCAGAAGTAATGATTTTTCCCATTATGATGGAATTTTTTTCAACATAGATATGTGTATTATTTTAATAATAGATCATGTTTTGTCTTATACAGCAGTTCTCTGTTTCTGGTATGAAACATGACTTACATGATTATTAAAACTGGAACCAGTATATTTTTTTCATTCCTGATGTACATATTTCGTCTCCTCAATGTGTTTTAATTGGTTAATATTTTTCTAACTTTTCATTATGAATTTTCTCAAACATAGAGGGAAAAAATATTAGTTTAGTACAATACGCACCTTTATACCTTCTACCCCTTCTACCTAGATTCAGCAATTAACATTTTACTATATTTGCATTGTCCATAGTGTGTATTTTTTTTCTGGATCATTTGAAAAATACGTCCTGAACTTGACCTCCCTCACATTTTAGCATGCATCTGCTAAGAATAAGGATATTGTTTTTCAAAATTATGATACCATTGTTACTCCTAAGAAAACTAAAAATAATTTTATATTACCTAATATCTTCTTCACTTAAATTTCAAGATACTGTAGATTAGGAACCCTGGTGTCTGTTTTGGTATATTACACAACTCTTAGGATGGTGTAGGCATTCACTAGGCAATTAAAAATGTTTGAGTCATTGGATTGTTTTCATATATTACCATGTAGAAACAACCTAAAAAGATAATCTTGTAGTTCAGTATTTTCAGATGAAAAAATTAAGACACAGAACTGTTCTGTATCAGAGATATGATTGGAATCCAGATCTTTCTTTTCCTCATTCAGTGTTATTATTATTATCAAAATGATCATTCATAACCAGTGTTTTGTTAAGGTATGTGTTAAGTTTTGGACCCCATGAAATCACCTGTTTTACAAAGAGGGAGCATTCTTTTCTGAACATTTCTATCAGTAATTGTGTATATTTGTATATATTGGTTTTAAAAATTACATTTAATAAGATTATTACCTATTTATTTCTAGGTTGCCTTCTTAAATATGGTGCTTTATAAATTGTAGGTTCTTACTGAATTTTATTTATAGTTTTGGTAACATTTTCTCTTTATGAGTGATGGTTTCTGCATTTACATCTATATTTTATAGTTGCTGTATTATCTAGCTAATTAAGACTAAATTTGTATCCTTTAAAATTACTATTACTCTAGATGTTTTCAAATTTTTTTAAGTGGCTTTTAAATATATAAAAAATCAAACAACAATTTGACTTTTTAAAAAATTCTATATTTTCTTCCTTTAGAATTCTAATGTACATGTATGATAGATTTAAACTTGTTTATGAAGGAAGGGATTGCTAAATGAACTCATAGAATAAAGATTATAAAGAGGCTTTAACCATTTAAAAAATTTAAAATTTCAAGCTTTAAAACTATTTTTGCTAGTGTATGTAAATGTTGTCATTATGATAGACTTTTTTGTAACTTAAATGTCTTTTCTGTCATTAATATTATATTCATATTGTTTATCACATTATGTATTTTTGTATTCATGAGGTTCTACTTAATAAACATGGTCAACTTCCTATCAAAGAAGTAAAAGCAAAATAATATGTCTTAATTTATTAACAATTTTGTATAATACAAAATTTAAAAATACTTAGTATAAAATAGTACAATTCTCCTGTGAAAAATTTGTATTTCTGACTTATATTTTCTTTCTTACTGCAGTAAATCAAGAGGAGTTCATTGCTATTATGACGGGTGACATTTAAAGAATTACAAGGATAAACACTAAGAATGTTGCAGTTACATCTCATATTCTATTTTTGTGCTGGAGCCGTGTTAAAAAGAAACCCAACTTAGTTCTCTTTTTCCAAAAGGACCAAAAATAAGTGTCTTATGTATTCATATTTTACTACTGTTAATTTTCTTTGTATGAGCAGTATTGTTAGCACTCTAATAGTTTAGCTTTGTATTTATAATATAGCTTATATATATATATATATAAAATTTAAAAAATTGAATCACGTGGTACACATTCTCTGAAAGTTTTTTATTCGGCATCAGTAGTCACTTTTGTTTTGATGTACACATTATGCAGACTTTCATTAATAAAGTCTTTATTTTAGTAGTACTTTAAAGTATGGTATATTTTCTGTTTTATTTTGATTCTGAGTGTCTGTTAACGCTCAATAGTATGTTTCTTAAATCTTTTCTCTTTGAACTACTGGTTTCAGGAAAAAAAATTGAAATACAAATAGCAACAGAATAGCACATTTTTCCATTACAGGTTTGACATTTTATATTTCAATACAGGATGATGACTCAATACACGCATAATTCCTTTTTTAAGAGTCATGTCTTGCAGTTTGGAAGGAAAAAGTGTGCATATAGACCCATTTATCCTCATGTATTACGTTCGATAGCACTTCTCGTGTCTTAACGTAAGTTGTGACAGTTGAATCTGGATATTTCCTTAAACTAATTGAGTACAGTTTGAATCGTCTGATTTCTTGACAAAATGAAAGATTTAAATTTTGGAATTGTGATCTGTTAAGATAATTATCACTCAGTTAAACGTCACAATGATGAAAATAGAAAACTAAGCCACAGAAATATTTAAGATTATGTTTTACCTGTATAAAAGGAACATTTTGTGATTCAGCAGGAAACAGTAGAGACAGACTTTCCAGGTATTGGTGGGCTCTTCTGCCTTGTAGAAATGTATGTTAGGGGGGAGACAAGTGGTAATGGGAGATAGGTTGTAGGGAATTGGTACCCATTCTGATCCTTCACTAATTATCTGGTTCCTGCTGGTAGGGACTCTCTGGAAGAAAGTTGTCTATTTCAGTGACCTTTCTTTAGATTTCTTGCTGTAAATTTAAAGTACAGTAATAATTTGATGCACTTGAAATATTGTGAGCTTCCTAGAGTATTCCATGAAGAGTTACCCACTAGAAATTTAACAAACAAATCAGTACGGAATAATATAACAGTGGTGACACTTCAAATAGTTAACTAGAAAGTAAGATAATTGCTCACCATATTAAAATTTAATTTTGAATATGAAATCAATGCTCACAGTAGTAACAATATGCAGGGCAACAAATATTCTTTGAAATTAAAAAAAATTTTATCACCCTTATTGATGAATTGCCTTCTATGTCTTGATCACAAAATATGTTGATTTCCAGGAAATTAAAAAATAAAAGTGAAGAGTAAAACACAGATAAAAATAAATCTAGGCTTGCTTGTCTTCTGCCACTTTATTAGAACAAATAATCCAAGCTACTTTTTGTCGCTTACTAAGATAACTCCTTTATTCTTAATATAAATACTTATTCTTTGGGATACCAGCAGTTTTGTTTCTTCCCTTCTTACTGTGGGTTGAGGGAAGAGTGCCCACCTTAGTTCGTCATGTTTGTGGAAGTTTTCTCCTGCAGAAGGGTGTGGATAATTTTTTCACTGTTAACAGTAACTATAGGGTTGAAAGGCCAATAAAATGGCTAGTAGAGGTGGGAATAAAAAGAAAAGAGTGAATTTGCTTTAAGAAAGAAGGAAGTGGAGGTAGATATTCATCTCATTTGTCATATTTATTGTCATATTTCTCATGAAATGGCATTTTGTGATGTATAAAAATATTTGTTTTTGCTAAACTTGCCTGCTTAATTGCTGTTCTGGCTTTGGTTGTTTGGGATTTGTCAGCTAAGGTCTTTTCCTTCATCTTTGTTACAAGCTAATGAGCCTATTCTCTAAAGTATGTGCCTATTAGCAACCCTTAGGTTAGAGTGGTGGTAAGTTTTTGAGATGTGGAGGAAATAAACATACTTGTTATGCACTTAATAAATGATGGGTACTGTGCTAGGCTTATTGAATTCTTTGTTGCAGAAAATCCATACAGTACTTCTAATAGAAGACTTCATTTTTTTTTAAGTTTATTTATTTTGAGACAGAGTGAGTACGAGAAAGGCAGAGAGAGAATCCCAAGCAGTCTATGCTCACAGCATGGAACCCAGAGCCCGAAGTGGGACTTGAAGTCAAGAATGGTGGTATCATGACCTGAGCCAAAATCAAGAGGCAGGCACCTAACCAACTGAGCCCCTCAGGCACTCCTAATGGAAGACTTTAAAATTGAGTTGATGTGCCTGTGTTAATGGCCTTACATCAGCAAACACCACAATAAGTAGATTATCCAGTTGAGTGGCTAATGGCTTCAACTTCAAAAGCCATCTTTCTGATACTAGTCTCTGGAAATAAATTTTCTGGGGGATTTACTAGTGGTGTGTTCTTTAAAAAGATTACAATGTTTTGAACACCAGTGTGAAGAAGGCAAAAGAATTTTTTACAAATCACTTAAAAATTACATAAGTAATGCATAAAGATGTTACATAAAATAAAGGCTAAAAAAAATTTTTTTAACTCCTATCCCACCCCTCTGAATAATATCAATGTCAGATTTCAGACAGGAGGAACAGTACAACTAGATGTTTTAATAATGTAGTAAGAGGAATAGGTTAATTTGATACTGGAGAACAAAAAACTCAGAAAGGGAACACTGACATAGATAACTATAGGAAGCAAGTACCATGTTGAGCTGAGGGAATGGAAGATAGAGGTTGAGATTGCCAGAAACTAGAAGCTTGGAGGAAAGGTTCTATAGAGCAGGGACTTGGGGACATTTGAGGAAAGGGTATTGTCAGTATTGGGTAATGATGAGAAGAAGCTGGAGGCTGGAACCAAGTGCTGCCACTGGAATGATGAATTTTTGCCCTGGACATGCAGATAGGAACAATAAGCAAACAGGAAACAGCAGGATTCTTTCCCCTGCTGCCTTTCTTTTTCACTCTTCTAGTCCTCCCTAGTGAAGCCCAAGAAAAATTCAGCTAGCAAAGGAGAAATGTCATTTACAGAGGTCCAACCCCTGTATTTTGTAGTTAAGTATAGAATTGTGGTTTGGAGCTATGGAGAAAAGATAGCTTAATAACCAGCACAATTGGCCGTATATATATTTTATCATTGGAACTAGGTTATTAGTGTAGGGGGTTGAGGGAGACTGTCATTTATGTTTGGGGCAAAAGGTGTTCAAAACTGGCTTAGGCAAAGTCTGAGATCTGGATACTTGATCTCTGAGGATAGTTACCATTGTTAATTTAGAGAAGATTATGTGTTTTCCTTTACACTTAGAAGAAACTATAGAAATAAAAGGTTTTTTTTCACATGAATATTGTATGTATGCTGTGTAGCTAAGTTTTATAAAGGAAATGTCTTTTTAAAAATTTAGTAACATTAAGTGCTGCTGTGTTCCAGACACACATAGGTATGTACATATATTATAAATTTTAATCTTAATAAACTTCTGGGATAGATACTATTAGATTGACTTTATTCTACACACAAGAATGCCAAAAGCTTATAGGGTTTAAGTTATTTGTTCCAGGTAACAGAAATTGGAATTAGAATTTGGTCCTAAGCTTTTTCTGACTCCAGGTCTATTCAGAACCACTAGATTATACTTTCTTCTTACAGTAACTTTTATGGAGTATCTCAAGGTATAAAGGATCACACTTTAAAAAATATAAAACTAAAAGAATCTGGAATTCAGAAGCTCAGTAGCAAAAGCATTGATTAAACGTGTATGCTTAATCCAGCATGGCATTCATTTTATTATGTGTTATTCCTTGGGAGTTAGTGTTTGGTGCCATACCTCTAGAAGCTAATAATCTTAGTTGATAGTTATAGGGCAGCGCATTGAAAAACTAGATGTTTGGGAAAGAAACATATTAATCGAAAATACAATATTAAGCAAATACTTATTGAGAAAGTACATGTTGAGTAGTGAAGACTCAAAGCATTGTCATTTTGAGAGTGGCGCCTGGGTGGCTTATTCCAATAAGTGTCCAACCTCAGGTCATGATCTCATGATTCATAGGTTTGACCCCCTGTGTCAGGCTCTTTGCTGACAGCTCGGAGCCTGGAGACTGCTTTGGTGTCTGCCTCCCTCTCTCTCTGCCCCTCCCCCACTCGTGCTCGGTCTCTCTCTCTCTCTCTCCCTGAAAAATAAATATTAAAAAAAATTTGTTTTTAAAAACATTGTCAATTTGAGAGTAAAATTTAGAACATTTTTTTTCCAATTTGCCTTTGTGGAAAAGATTGGGGGAGGGAGAATTGCTTGAATGAAGAAAGAACTCTTAAATTCTTAGTAGGGAAAGGAAGGAAGGTTGGGTTTAGGAGTTCGGTTGGTAAGAGTATGTGTGGGAGGGTCTTTGAGACATCAAGCTGGAGAGGAGGAGGGTTTATGGATTGGACATGATACTCTAAAGCAAAGCTCTTCTAGGTCTCAGTGGAGGTGCATGTGTTAGAGAAGGGGTCAGTAAAGGTCATTTTAATAGCAGAATGGTGAATTGTTCAGGATTTGGGTTGCAAGCAGGAATTCTTGGAATGCAGCATGGCAGTCATGTGGATGACAGTTTAGTTAGGTCTTGGAGATCGTGTTAATTAAGCAGGCTAGGTTCACCCGTATCCAGTTGAAATAGATCATTTGTTTACATTTCCTGATTTTGTGTTCAGTATCTGTTGTCCTATAGTTAAAGCATTCATTGAAAGCTTCATCTAAGACTGAAAGTTTGCCAAGTTAAATATAAAACTAGTGAAATCAAATCTTTTATCTGAGATAATATATTTACATTTGAGTTACCTGTGAGGTGTGCTCTATTAAGTAAATTATTAATAATATTATCTGCCTACAAAAACCCAAATTATCCTTTTCTTCAGAACCCTGGAAACCTGTATGTCTTGTGCTAGTCTGAGAATATGTAAGATATTTTTTCATTATATGATAATTTTAGGAAGATTACTGACATTTTATAGAATCAAAGATCAGCAGGGTTACTTTCATCTTATACTTAATTAAAAATATTTTAAAGTGGGTTTTTATTCTGCAATGAAAGAAATAAGGATACTTAATGGAATCCCTGGAGTCCGACATTTCTGCTTTTAATATGCTTGTAACATTTGTCCAGCACACCACTGTGTTCTCTGAAAAGAGCGATCATTTTCACTGTATGGCGTTACGATAGACTATATCCCCAAGGTCTTCCAAAAGGTCTATGTAAGCCTGACAGCTAGGAAACGTGTACTGTTGTAGAACATAAATTCTGGCAACTTACTGATGCAAGCCTACTCCTGATGGATGGCTCTTTAGAGTAAAAATCACTCTACAAAAATCAGCTAAATGCTAAGTGATAAAAATATTTGCAAATCATATTCTGTATCATTGAGGACCTTATTAAATTTAACAACAGGTTAAAGATTTGGGGTTGTCCTACTGAGGAGCAATCTTTTGCTAGAAAATATGCATTTGCTTGTCTTGAAAGTTCATTCATTGAAAGTCCCTGCCAACCAGGTAGATTTAACCATATTTTAAGCAAGATCTGTTTTCTTTTTTCATTTTCCGTTAAGATAAAGTGTTCAATTAAATCTGAAATAGCTGGCCCTAAACTAAACTTTCCAGGGGACCTTTTCTATACCAGTCTTGCTGGGAGATAATTGTTATTAATCTAAGTCCTAAGGGATGGTGGAACATTGTTCAACATTGGCAATAAAAACAAAATAACTCCCTCAAAGGGGAAAAAAAAAGCAAGATTTGGGTTCTAAAATTTTGTATGAAGAACCCTTCAAATCTAATTGGTTGGTTTCACTGCTATAGCAAAGATTTAAAAGATAAAAACTGGGAAAGATTTAAAGCAATTAGAAAATGTAATATCTATCCTATCTACTTATTTGGTTTTGGGAAAAATAGATTATACTTGTGAAAAAAATTTTAATGTTCTTTTTTGAGAGAGATAGCATGAGCTGGGGGGGGGGGGGTGCAAGAGAGGGGGACAGAGGATCTAAAACGGGCTCTGCACTGGCAGTAGTGAGCCCGATGTGGGGCTCAAACTCCTGAACCATGAGGTCATGACCTGAGCTGAAGGTGGATGCTCAATTGACTGAACCACCCAGGCCCCCCAAAAATATTTTTTTGAATTGCAAAATTAAAATATAAATTGTTATAATTAAGCTTGTCCTATAGTTAGAATTATTGGTCTATGGGTCCAAGTGAGCTATAGTTCTGTAATCTTATACTGGTAATTCTGGAATCTGCAAGGCCTCTTGGGGACTTTTGGGTGTACCCAGACCCAAGTAGCTAGGATATGCTGGGACTAAATTTTAAACCCACATTACTTTATTCTTTGGAGTATTCGTAAGCATATAAGCAAGCCAAGTGGAAGTCTGTTTGAAGGAAGTATTCTTAGAGAACCCGGGTATCTCAAAGTAGAGAATTATATAAATCATATACTGTTAACATCTGGTGGAAATAATACTGTTAACTATTTCCATTTGGTCAAAATAAGCTTAAAAATCATAATTTGTTTTTCTACTAAGTTACTACAGTCAAAAGATTTTTTAAAAATTATCTTAAAACTTAATCTTGATTTTTATCAGCTATTGGGGTCTTCACATCTAAAGGGTTAATTCATGTGAAAAAGAGAAAAGGCAAACCTTTTCTGAAAAGAGCTTTGTTTCTATTTAAAATTTGTATCTTGTCTTTTTCTAAAGAAGTACCTATAACAAACTTCTCTAGACAAATACAGTAAGATCATTAAGTTAAAAACAGTAGATCACAAACCAGATAGAAGGAAGAAGAGACAAAGTCAACTGCAGTTATTTGAGGTTAATTTAAACCCTGAAATTAACTGTGGCTAAAAGCAGAGACCTTGGACTTATATTTTCATTACAAATTGCTGCTTTTTACCACTTTTGCTCTCTCCTTCTTCCATTGCCCCCCAGGATAGAGAAGTGTTGAGTTAACTGAAGCAGCTTTCATTGAAGTGAGGGTCAGAACCTATAGCAGCCCTCCTCATTCTTCAGCATTCCCCTGCCCCAACTCCCAGCACCATAAGGAAGGGAAAATGCTAGTCCCTTGCTATATACCTTAGTGTTGTTAATCTAGTTAACAACAGATTCAAGAAACTTGTTCTAGGAATCCACACTGAGGTTAAAGATGAGTGAGGGCCAAAAGGTGAAAGAGCGCTTGACTTAGAATATGACTTAACAGTATTGATGTAGAAGTTTCTAAAGTGCTGATTAATTCACATACTCATTATTTGCGTAATGACCCCCTACATATTCTAATTTCTAAGGAAAATCTAAAAACATGAAATTAAAGGAAAGTAGAATTGCCATATTGTTTGGCCTTGTATCTTAAAACACGGTTTAAGATTCTGAGAAATTAAGCATTGAGGAATGCGCTATATCAATAGTTGGTCAGGGGTTCCTAGGCCTCAAGGAAGCCAGAGATTTGGGAGTGCTGTGGGAGAAACTGGCAGGAGTTGGAATGAGGAGTGGCAGAAAGACACTGATGGCAAAGGACTGCTGAGTAGTTACTGGCTTGTGTGTTCAAGTGATTTATAGATTTACAATCTGACCTTGGATGTTCTGGGATATCCAGGACCTCAGGGTGTGGGGAACAGCCAAAGAAAGACTGTATCTTCTAAATTTGTTTTTGCCTTGGTATTGACTCTGATTGACCTCAGTTTTCAAAAGGTCACGGAATGAAATCTGTATTTCATACTGTTCTAAGGTGATTGTGGGTGGCCATCTACTGATGGAATTGAACAGGAACACGTGATTCCGGTTTCATTTCAAGACCTGTTTCATTCCTGCATCTGATTGTGCTTTCAAGCCTAAAGGTCTCATTTGCCTTGTATACATTAATAGATACAGACCACTAAGAGGAATCATTAGCTAGATTCATGTAACTTATGAATCTAATTTTTAAAAGTGTTATTGTGTTGCATATTCAATTATGTTAATCTATTAACTAAATCTTTGTTTTGAGGCACCTGGGTGGCTCAGTCGGTTAAGCGGCCGACTTCAGCTCAGGTCATGATCTCGCAGTTCAGGGGTTCGAGCCCGTGTCGGGGTCTGTGCTGACAGCTCAGAGCCTGGAGCCTGCTTCGGATTCTGTGTCTCCCTCTATCTGCTCCTCCCCTGCTCACACTCTGTCTCTCTCTCTCAAAAATAAACATTAAAAAAAAAAATTAGATCTTTGTTTTGAGGGTGTTCTTTTTTGGGGGAAGGGTTTTGATTCTGATAATTATGAATGTATTAAGAACAGATTTACACGTAGAGCAGATGACATTCAATCCACAGGCCTTCTAATCTCCATCTTTAATCAGCCAATTCTTCTCTTAAATTTTTCCCTATGCATTTTTTTCAAGGAAGGATGTACTTAATCTCTTAAAATTAGAATAGTGATTTGGAAAGACAGAAAAATGGGACAAAATATATTTTCAACCTCCACCAGGGGGACCTATTGCTGCAACTAAAAAATTAAATCTGAGAAAGAACATGCATTTCATATGCCAGTTACATGACAGCAATTTTTATTTTTTTTAGAACTATACATACATTTGAAAAATGCTACTATATTCCACACAATGGTATTTCTCATAATTCCTTTTTAAAATTATATATAAAATTAAAATATAAAAATAGGTATATGAGGGGCTTTTTTGATTTGTTAACCTTTTTTAGAATGACTATAAAATGAAAATATAAAGTCTTTATCAGAAATAATTTATATATAAAATACCTAGGATAACCTACAGAAAACATCTTTTTCACAAAACACGTTTCTAAATTTTTTCAATTCAGTTTATTTTATTCCCTACTCTGGCTTTTGTTTGGGATCTCAAGGCTTACAGGTTTTATGAAACATTTTTGTTCATACTATAATATTCATAATCACAAAACAGGTAAGTTTTATAATCACAAAATTGGGAAATCTGTATTTTTGCTTCACTTCTAGTTGTGAGGACATTCTATTTTGTGCTTTCAAATTATACATGCTTTCTTAGCTTCAGTTATTATTGTATTTGTTTATACTAATGTCCCTTAATACTGCTTAATATTTTTTATGGTTCAACTAATTCCAGTTCTATAATTTTAGCTGTTTTTATCTGACTCAACTATCTTCTTTTTTATTTTATTGATTAGAAGTAATTTAATGGTTCTCACTGGTGAGCAGAGTTTACAAATTTGTGGGGCAGATATTACTATTCCTATTTTTCAGATCAGAAATTGAAGCTGAGAGTGATTACACTACTTAAGTAGTGTAAGGTACTCTGCCTACTGATTCTAAGCTCAGTATTCTTTCTGCAATACCATAATTGATTTTAACATATTACAGTTATGAACATTATAAACATTGTCCCAAGCATATTTCCTCAACCTAAACTAGTGAACTCATAATTTGAGTTAGTGTGCCTTCTAATCAGATATGTTCTTCTGTAAGAGAAATACCTTGCTCTAGATAACACTTCAGATAATTTCCTTTGTCCTTAATAAATATCAACATATGGTATTTTACATATAGTAAGAGATATTTTTTGTAAATACTGGAATAATACACTTAGCTCAACAATGTTGTAATGATGCCTTTGAATTTTTGCTTATAACACACACACACACACACACACACACACACACACACACACACACCATTTTTCTCTCCAAAGTTTTAACTCTACATTACGAAGAATGGAATGCAACTTAAGCAGAATGAAATGAAAATGTATCCTAGACAGGAAAATGTTTACTTGTACTAAGAGAAGTGCATGGTAAAGTGCACTGAGATACAATTTCATGTGTTTGGTTACTTTTGTAATAAATTATGTTAAATGCTGGGACTTGGGAGAAATAAGCAGACATTTCTCCATGGTTGGGATTGAAAATTGATACAACCACCATAGAGGACAATTGATAACATCTATCAACACTATAAATGATAGACACCACCTGGCTCAGCAACATGTTCTCTGGAATTTAGTCTATGGCTATACTTGTACACACACAAAATTATTTTTAAGATTATTCATAAGTTTTTTATAGCAAAAATTGGAAACAAATGTTTCTTGATAGGAATTGATTAAATAGAATACTATACAGCTGTTAAAAGAATGAGAAAGCTCTATACTGAGCTATACTATGTAAAGAACTTTAAGCAACATTAAATGAAAACTGCAAGGTACAAAACAGTCTTATGTTACCTTTTGTGTAAAAAGGAAAGAATAAGAATATGTATTTTTCCTTGTACCTACATAAGCTCTTGAAAGATGTACAAAGGATTAATAAGAGTGATTACCTGCTTGGGTTTGGAGGCAAAAGAGGCAACAGAATAGCTGAAAGATGGGTAGGAGAGACACATTTTCTTCAGAATCATAAGAATATTTTACCTATTTTTAAAATACATGTGAGAAAGAATATATAAGCCAGAGACTAAGTAGGCACATACACTTTTGCTTCCTAAAATGACAGTAAAGGGATATATATTTTTAAATGCATACACTTGTAAGGACAGAGAATGGAAGAGGAAGAAACAGCAAGTTTTTTAAAGCTGGAAAGCAGGTGAATGAATGGTACTGACTCAGCAGACCTGGAAAGCCAAATTCTTTGCTGACGATGGGAAAAACTGAGACGCTTTCACATTGTAAATTCTCCAGAAGGTTCAGGAATTGGTTTTACCAGTTACCTCTGGAAATAAGATTGAAGGTGGGGCTAAAAATAGGAGGATTGGATGACAGCCTCTTTAAGAAGTAGTTAAGTCCCCAATTGCACAGCCAGGCAAATTCCCTTTTCCATTCTTCAGGTTTAGCTTTGGAGTAGAAGGGGGAAAAAAAAAACAAAAAACAACAGAAACTAAACAAACTCCATGAAGCTTTCTGGATTGAGATGTACCAGGAAGTGGTGGGGATGAGAGGGGGCAGTAACTTGATGAAAACGAATCATTAACTGATCATTTGCATACTGAATACCGACACCCTCTCCTTCCCCTCTCTTTTTCCTCTTGGTACTCAGATTGTTGACAATCCAATCTAGACAAAAGATGCTTCATTATGAAATCTGACCAGTCAAGAGAAAAGTCACCTGGGGAACTCAGTGAAGTTACCAGCCAGAACACCCTACTGTAAGGCTCACAGTTGACAAATGGTAGCATAAACTTAGAGGTTTTATTTATTTATTTATTTATTTATTTATTTTCAATATATGAAGTTTATTGTCAAATTGGTTTCCATACAACACCCAGTGCTCATCCCAAAAGGTGCCCTCCTCAATACCCATCACCCACCCTCCGCACCCTCCCACCCCCCATCAACCCTCAGTTTGTTCTCAGTTTTTAAGAGTCTCTTATGCTTTGGCTCTCTCCCACTCGAACCTCTTTTTTTTTTTTTTTCCTTCCCCTCCCCCATGGGTTTCTGTTAAGTTTCTCAGGATCCACATAAGAGTGAAACCATATGGTATCTGTCTTTCTCTGTATGGCTTATTTCACTTAGCATCACACTCTCCAGTTCCATCCATGTTGCTACAAAGGGCCATATTTCATTCTTTCTCATTGCCATGTAGTACTCCATTGTGTATATAACCACAATTTCTTTATCCATTCATCAGTTGATGGACGTTTAGGCTCTTTCCATATTTTGGCTACTGTTGAGAGTGCTGCTATAAACATTGGGGTCCAAGTGCCCCTATGCATCAGTACTCCTGTATCCCTTGGGTAAATACCTAGCAGTGCTATTGCTGGGTCATAGGGTAGGTCTATTTTTAATTTTTTGAGGAACCTCCACACTGTTTTCCAGAGTGGCTGCACCAGTTTGCATTCCCACCAACAGTGCAAGAGGGTTCCCATTTGTCCACATTCTCTCCAGCATCTATAGTCTCCTGATTTGTTCATTTTGGCCACTCTGACTGGCATGAGGTGGTATCTGAGTGTGGTTTTGATTTGTATTTCCCTGATGAGGAGCGACGTTGAGCATCTTTTCATGTGCCTGTTGGCCATCCGGATGTCTTCTTTAGAGAAGTGTCTATTCATGTTTTCTGCCCATTTCTTCACTGGCTTATTTGTTTTTTGGGTGTGGATTTTGGTGACCTCTATATAGATTTTGGATACTAGCCCTTTGTCCGATATGTTATTTGCAAATATCTTTTCCCATTCCATTGGTTGCCTTTTAGTTTTGTTGGTTGTTTCCTTTGCTGTGCAGAAGCTTTTTATCTTGATGAGGTCCCAATAGTTCATTTTTGCTTTTAATTCCCTTGCCTTTGGAGATGTGTCAAGTAAGAAATTGCTGCAGCTGAGGTCAGAGAGGTCTTTTCCTGCTTTCTCCTCTAGGGTTTTGATGGTTTCCTGTCTCACATTCAGGTCCTTTATCCATTTTGAGTTTATTTTTGTGAATGGTGTGAGAAAGTGGTCTAGTTTCATCCTTATGCATGTTGCTTTCCAGTTCTCCCAGCACTATTTGTTAAAGAGACTGTCTTTTTTCCATTGGATGTTCTTTCCTGCTTTGTCAAAGATTAGTTGGCCATACGTTTGTGGATCTAGTTCTGGGGTTTCTATTCTATTCCATTGGTCTATGTGTCTGTTTTTGTGCCATGAACTTAGAGGTTTTAAACAACTTTTTAGTATCTCTACTTTTGTATATGAAAAGAACCAAAATCACTAAGTTCTAAAGGAGAGCTTTTAACTTGAGAGATAAAGACTATAGTGGATGCTGTGTTGCACTGCTTAGCTCTGCCCTTCAAGGACTGAGGCATTCTTTCCTTCAGCTGCTGTTAATGTTGACTTAAAGGCTCACAGCAGAGCGGCTACATAGTGTCACTTTACCTCAGGGTTACATCCCTTCCCCAGAGTAGCCCATATGCAGTCTGGCTGAGATTTAGGGTTTGAGTCATGGGCAGAAAGGTGTGTTTCCTTTGCCTCAATTAGGAACGCCTCTAAAGCATCATCCTAGCTCCAGAGCTCCCCGTGGGATTTCCTGTTGGAAGTGCCTCACAATTCAGTTTCTTAGTCTCTTAAGGTTATTTCTCTTGAAGGCATTCCCCAATTAACAATCTGCCCCTAAATCTCAGTCTCAGGAAACCTTACTTACAACAGGATCCAAAATGAATCAATAGAAAAAAGTGGGAAGAAAAAGATTAATAACTTCAGGTATATAAGATATTAAATCCTTGAGATAAAAACAAGATACCATAGAAGAAACATTGAATGAACATAAAAGAGTTTATGGAAATTAAAGAAAACATATGATGGCAGACATGAAAAAACTTGATATGTAAGTTGAAAGATAAAGTTGAGAAAATCTCAGAAAGTAGAAGAAAAAGACAAAGAGGAAAGAAAAGACGTTTTGAAGGTCAGTCTCATTATCTGGCATCTGAATAAAAGGAGTTTCAAAGAGAACAGAGAAGTGGTGTCATGGGGAGGATAAAGGGAAAACAATTATCAGTAAAATAATTCAATAACACTTCTCAGAACTTAAGAATTAGTTTCCAGGTTGAGTACGTGGCCCAATTATGAATATGGGGCATCTCACAGCAAACTTTCAGAATACTGAGGGGCATAAAGAAGATTCTGGAAGCTTCCAGGGAGAATATATAGGTCACATAAAAAATATTGCAAATCAGGGGCGCCTGGGTGGCGCAGTCGGTTGAGCGTCCGACTTCAACCAGGTCACGATCTCGCGGTCCGGGAGTTCGAGCCCCGTGTCAGGCTCTGGGCTGATGGCTCAGAGCCTGGAGCCTGTTTCCGATTCTGTGTCTCCCTCTCTCTCTGCCCCTCCCCCGTTCATGCTCTGTCTCTCTCTGTCCCAAAAATAAATAAACGTTGAAAAAAAAAAAATTAAAAAAAAAATATTGCAAATCAGAATGACTTCTTAACAACACTGGAAACTTGAAGACTATAGGTCTATATGTTTAAAGTGGTGAAGAAAAATGACTTCTAAGCTAATACTTTATACCTAGCTAAACTATTAATAAAGTGTGAGATAGAATAAAGACATTTGCAGACCTACAAGTTCTCAAAAAAATTTACCTCTCTGCTTGTATTTTCTGGAAGCTCCTGGAAGATATACTTCCCTAAAAGGACGGAGTGTAACAAAAAACTTAAAGATATGATGTTCATGAAAGAACCATCAACACAGAAGCAAGGGAAAATCTCTATGATGTGGATTAAGAGCAATACCAAGATGCTAGCTCTAGGCTTAGGGAGTGATAGCCAGATTAGAGCAGGTCAGAAAGGGGTGGTAGAAATTATTCAGGAAGATCAAATTACTAGAATACCTGATGTGAATAAAACATTGAGAAGAGATTTAATAATTCTCAGGGAATTTGGGGTTAAATTTGTGATAACTATGTAGAAAACTAAGCAAAAGTAAAAATAATTCCATTATTAACTCCAGGGAAATGAAAATCTATGCAAGAAAAAAAAAGTAGTAATAATGTTCTTTATTGCTTGACTACAAAAAACACATCATAACAGGTAAATTTGAACACTGATCTAACCAAAATTTATGAAATCATATTGGGAGGATGAAGGAAAGTGTGTTTTGTACACATGTGTGTATATGCTCCTGCATGTGTATTTGCTGGAGTTAGAAAGAGAAATAATGTTCCTCTTCTATAGATAGAACTAGCAATGTAAGAATGGAGTGTACTTTAGTAATAAGAGCATAAACCAGGTCCAGACTACCTAGGTTTGAATTGTGGACTCTGCTACTTTCCAGCAGTACGACCTTGGGCGAATTACTTCTCTGTATATCAGTACTTCTACATAAAATGGAGATCATAGTAATAATACATATTACACAGGGTTATTGTCAGGATAATACAAACATGAGTTTAGAACATCACCATACTGCTATATAGTAACTACTATATAAATATTTTCAATTTATGTTATCTGTTATGGACTAAACGGGGTCTCCACAAACTCATAGGTTGAAGCCCTAACCCCCATTACCTTACAACTATAGGGAAGCCTGTATGTGGGGGGAGTTTGCCACACATGCTTTTAAACAGGTAATTAAGTTAAAATGAGACACTTAGGATGCCCCCCAATCTAATCTAACTGGTGTCTTTGTAAGAAGAAGAGATTAAGACATACAGAGAGAAACACAAGGGATGCATGGACACAGAGAAAAGACCATGTGTGGACTCAGCATGTCCTTCTCACAGATGGCACACAGAGAAGGTGGATGTCTGCAAGCCAAGGGGAAATGCCTTAAGAGAAACGGAACCTGCTGACACTTTGATTTTGGATCTTCTAGCCTCTAGAACTGTAAGAAAATAAATTCCTGTTACTTAAGCCACCCAGGCTATGATACTGTGTTACAGCAATCCTGGCAAACAAATACATTATCATATTATTGAAAGATTTTTAATTGAACACCAAAAGATTCAATTTAAAGAGCTGAGAGTGGTTGCCTCTGAGAAGCAGGATATGATGGTAGGGAAGAGACACTGCCTTTTTGTGTTTTTTAAGTGAAAACTTTGTAGAGGTCATCAACTTCTTAAACTATGTATATTTATAACTGACAAAAGCACAAACAAAAAAATGGAGGGCAGTGTGAAAAAAATCAGTTATCTCTTGCCTTTTTTGATCTGAGTGAGAACTCTCTGAAGTTTTCTTTCAAGTACTGTGGACATCTGGGGTTCTATCAAAGATGCCATCAGATGGGGACTAATGGCACTTTGGGCACTGTTTATTAATGCAAGCTAGGTTTAGTTGAGCCTCAGTACTATCCACGTAGCTAATTGGGACTCATTGCTCCTGGGTAGGAACCTGACTTCACCAATAACTCTTGTAGTTGAGCCCCTTCAGAGAGAATTTGAAGCGATACTGCATAGTTCTCACAGCACTTGATAAGGGATACTATATATTTGTTATGAGGATACTTTTTAATTATATTTCATATAGTTTCCTTCATCTGGCCTCTGTTTTCAGGGAAGATATAATCAGTTGGTAATAGAAAAGCCAACCGGAAGTGTTTGACCATGAGGAAATATTCTCATACACAAAAAGAAATCTTGAGATGGTTGGTTAATAAGTGGGGTATCTTGTTCAATGGCTCAGTGACATTATTAAGGACCCGGGTTTCCTATCCTCATTCTGGGCTGCAATTTGTAGCATGTTGGCCCCTCTCCTTTTAGGTGCAAGATAACTGACTGCACCAGTTCCAGGCCTCATGTCCTCATAAACATTACCCAAAGGCTGCAGAAGAGGACATCTGTATTCATGTCCCTCTTTAAGAAAGGAACCTTTTGCCAGAAGTCCCCAGCACATTCTCCTTACATCTCAATGACCATAATTGCATAATGTCATCTCTAAACTAAGTAGCCAGAGAAATGGAATCATCAGCGTTGCCTTAATCCAAATAGTACTCTGAAGATGAAGAGAGACATAGGCTTTCCTAAAACACACCCCTGACTCATACTTGAGTAAAGTCGGGATGATTTTAGCAAGGAATAAGTATTTTAGCAAGGATTAAGGGAGGAGAAGGGCAAATGCCATGGAATAGGGAAAAAGAAATATACATTTTAGCAGCAGTCCTGGTGTGATAGGAAGGGAAAGGAGAAAATTCTTTACTGGGAAGGGGAGAGAGAAAGGAAACTGGTGGATCAGAAATGAACATTCTGGTTCCCTACCTTGGGGTTTGAATTTAGGGAGGGGTGTTTTGGGCAGAATTTAAGGGTGGTAGAAACACCCAGATTCCTGGTGAAGGGAACATTAGTCGTGGCTTCTCAAGACATAGCCTAGGAAATTGTGAGCTTTGTAGGGAATCCTGAAATTGGGATGAAGCCACAGTCCATCTAGGCCACTGTGTCAGATATTAGATGGCTGAAGAATGGGGCTAGGTGAAGGGTCTGATATTGTGTTTGAGTCCCATATGGTCTGAAGTTTTTGCAGAAAGTGGATTTTATGCCTAGAGACTCTGGCTGAGGCCAAGGACTTTCTGGACTGTATCCAAAAGAATTGACAAATCCTGCTGCACTACGAGGGAGCTCCCTTAAGTGACAGCCTGAGGATATGAAGACTTCAGTCTGCCTTTACTTTTCTCAGGAAGGAAAGGGGAAGAAAGGGGACTGAAGGGAAGGTGAAAAACAGGCCTAACATGTTCTTGACATTTGAACTTTGCATTGACTGAATATCCACAGCTTAAGATGCAAATAGATGGAATTATATTTAATTGGTAAGTTGCTCTCAATTGGAGGGATGTGACTCCAAATAAGAGAACAGCTAAGGAGAAAAATGATCATTGTTCCTCATCTCAAAGCATATGAGTTTAGGCTTTGCTATATTTTACATGTTTCAGGATTATCTTTCTTTTTTCACCTTTTGAGGAAACATTCTGGAGAAGTGGAAAGGCAAACAATGTGAAGATGAAGATGGATAGGATCCTCCTGAGAAAGGGCTAATTGCTAGATTTACATGAACATCAATTTATAGAACATTAATTAGGATTTATATAAAAATGATGCAAAATTATTTAGCTGGCCACTTTCAAAAGTTAATATGGTTAATAAAATATTTTTAGTGTAAGTAAACCAAACATGATGTCATTTAACTGGGTTTTTAAAAATGCATGTGTTAAGATGTTTTTTTTTTTTACTCTGTAAAGATAACCATGATTTGATACAGAAACAAGCAACCGGGTTACTTACATTTATTTTGTTTGCATTATGTTTTCTCTTTACTGCATATGTTTAACCAGGTGGAAAACAACAGAAAATTTTCATTTTCAAAAACAAATATAACCTGGTCGGGAGTTGAATTTACATTCTAATTGCATTATAGAATAAATCAGGAAATGTTTATGGTTTCATCTAGCACCCAGTTAAAACTCAACACATGTACAACAATAATAAGAAAATTTGTTGGCCAAAATGTTACAATAGCTACTAAAAATACATGAATAAATTTTAATATTCAGACAAGAAATAACAGACATACAGAGTGTATTTGAGGCACATGTATCATTTGAACAAGAGCCAGAGTTATGTAGCTAAAGATTAAAGTGTGATTTAGAGATAGATTCCACGGCGTATGCATGTGCATCGCCTCCATTAACATTAGTAGAATTTACATGTACACAGAAGAGACAACTGGAATTTGTTGAAAGGCAAAGGACGAATGATTTTTAACTTTGCCTGTAATTCTAGAAGCATGGGACTGCATTATTAAAAGCTCTGTGAAACGCCTTAATTTAAGAACTGAGATATAGAAGCTCTATATCAAAGTACTACTTTGTATACAAGTATACTACATGTATACTTCATTTGTATTATTAGAAAAAAGCGAGCCAGGCAGGCTAAAGAATTTGTCAAAGACTGTTCTGGAGTCATAGGGCTTCATGGGAAACAGTATATGCATTTTGTTGTAGATCAATTTGAGGAGTATGAACAATTTTTAATCTGAGACAAAATGTAATTGATGTTATTGTAAGCCATTAGCAGGCACATGCGCGCGCACACACACACACACACACACACACACACACACACCAGATACTTATATTACCTATATATCTTATAAGTACATGTTTCCTACCCAGGTTTTAGGAGAATATAAATATTTTCAACAAATTGAGTATATATTTTTTCTTGCTGCAAGAGTTGTTGAGTCCTAAGGTTGAATCCTAAGATTCCAGGGAAATTTTGGAGGGAATTGGAGGGAAGGTAAATTTGTATCCTTCTCCCATGTACTACTTACCAGGAAATGACTGTCATTAAATATACCTATTCCTTTACTAAGTATCAGGAAGAAATAAATTACCTAAATAATGAATCAGACCAAGATGGTGACAAGTGATAGACTTAACTTTCTGTGGGAATAATTGTATTTGAATGTACAGTTTATTTTGGAAAGCCCCTTGGCGATATATTCATTCACTCATTTGGCACATTCTTAGTGAATGTCTACCATGTGCCAGTTACTTTTCTGACTTTGCTGACACAGAGGCAAATAAGATAAACTCCCTAACTTTGTGGATTTCACAAGTGAGCAATATGTGTTAAGGACTTTAACAAAATTTCCGCGCTTTTTGATTGTTAATATATTTGTATTAATTCCATCTGATAAATACTTAGAGATTTGCACAAAGATTGGTGCATGTTAATTCCATTGTATCATTATTAAATGCCTAGGTACTTTTGCATATGTTTTGAAATTCTCTATAATAAGAAATGTATATTTCTAGCTGGTAAAAAGGAGTTCTCTTACTCGTCTTGATTTTTTTCTGTTATTTTTGAAATTTCTGAGCATACATTGCCTTTTTAATTGTAAATGTTTTTTTAAATGCCCTTTTAATCTAAAGATGCAAAACTGATGAACTTTGGGGGTAGAAGATATTTGTAAAAAGCAGATCCTCGCTATTTCCCTTGCTTACACAAATCATCTTCCCCTGATATTTGAAATATTGCTAGTTCCTGTGCCAGAATCCCTTAGTGGATTCCTCTGTATCATAAGAAACTAGCTCAGAGGGGCGCCTGGGTGGCGCAGTCGGTTGGGCGTCCGACTTCAGCCAGGTCATGATCTCGCGGTCCATGAGTTCGAGCCCCGCGTCAGGCTCTGGGCTGATGGCTCGGAGTCTGGAGCCTGTTTCCGATTCTGTGTCTCCCTCTCTCTCTGCCCCTCCCCTGTTCATGCTCTGTCTCTCTCTGTCCCAAAAATAAATAAATGTTGAAAAAAAAATTAAAAAAAAAAAAAGAAACTAGCTCAGAAATGTTTGAGGTGCTGGCTATGAGTAGAAATATTTGGGCCAGAATTGAGCTTTAAGTGAGAAGAAACCATGGAAGGAGCCTGAATGTTTTCCTACTTCTTACTAAGTAATGTGAATTGTCAGGTGCTCAAATACAAAATATGTCATAATGTATTCACAGATTTTCCATTCTACTTCCAGGCAATGGAAGGATTGAAAGTCTCACCCCGGTGGACTCTGTCACATGTTTTGGCTAATGAAATCTGAGCAGAAGTGCTATGTGTCAACCAGAGGTGGGAGTAGTAAGAGCCTGTCTGCACTTTATGGTGGTCCCCTGCTGTGATGATCATGAAACTCTGTGCTAAGATGGAGATTCTTTCCTTTCTTTCTTTCTGTCTCTTTCTTTCTTTTTTCCTCCCTCCCACACTTTCTTTCTTTCTTTCTTTCTTTCTTTCTTTCTTTCTTTCTTTCCTCCCACCCTCACTTCCTTCCTTCCTTCCTTCCTTCCTTCCTTCCTTCCTTCCTTCCTTCCTTTTTAATGTTTATATATATTTTTTTTTTTTTTTTTAAACATTTATTTATTTTTGGGACAGAGAGAGACAGAGCATGAACGGGGGAGGGGCAGAGAGAGAGGGAGACAGAATCGGAAACAGGCTCCAGGCTCCGAGCCATCAGCCCAGAGCCCGACGCGGGGCTCGAACTCACGGACCGCGAGATCGTGACCTGGCTGAAGTCGGACGCTTAACCGACTGCGCCACCCAGGCGCCCCAATGTTTATATATTTTTGAGAGAGAGAGAGAGAGAGAGAGAGAGAGAGAGAGAATCTGAAACAGGGTCCAGGCTTTGAGCTGTAAGCACAGAACCTGACACAGGGCTCGAACTTACTGATTGCGAGATCATGACCTGAGCCGAAGTCAGATGCTTAACCAACTGAGCCACCCAGACACCCCTGCAGCCTGGGTTTCTTAGGGACTTCATGATAATATTGAAATCTCCTGTGTTCCTCTTTTCATATTTAGTGTGGAAAAATTAAATGGGTTGAGTTGCTACATTTTAGAAGTTGTTTATTATCACATCATAGTACAGTCCTGTTGAACTAATAAAAAAGGTAAACAAAAATTATGATACTTAGTTACCTTAACCACACAGATTTCCATCCACAGATTGCTCACTGCATAGTTGGTCTTTCAAATGAATTATTTGATTTTTTTTTAACCCAAATGGTTATCATACACTAATGAGTCAGAAAGAGTTGAAATCTCAGATATCAGGTCATTTATACTTACAGTATCTACCCCCTCTATAACAAAGAATGTCTCTAGGTTTTAACTTTAGCTTTCTCCATGGGCCATATCAGTCACAGGCAGTTCATAGGATGGTGGGGCTTGTTCCAGAATGGCTGTAAAATAATAACAAATATATATATATTGTTCTCTACCCCCCCCCCCCATCCCCATTCCTGACACAGAGCTCTCAAAACCCTTGTAAATGGGGTGCTAGGAGAATCTTTTTGTCCTAATATTTATCTTTGACCCTAGTTTCTGACACAGAGCTCTTAATACCTTTGTAATCAATCTCCCAAGCAGTAAGAGTGTCTGCCACAGAGCTCCTAAATTCCTTGGAATTTCCTGGGTAATTGGAATGTCTTGTACTAATGAGTTGACTTGAGATGGACTCCTGGGTGGGGCCGGTCACCAAAAAGGCCAAGTCATGATTTGAAGTTTGAAACTTTCAGCACCACCCTTCATTCTCTGAAAACAGGAGAGAGGCTGGAAACAGTATTCCATCATGCCTATGTGATGACACCACAGTACAGGATTCATGGAGCTGCTGGGTTGGTAAATACATTACTGCTGGAAGGAGGTATGTCTTCATGGAGAATGAATCTCCTATGCTTGAGATCTTCTCAGGTCTTGTCCTATGTATCTCTTCATCTGACTATTCATCTGTGTTTTTTTAACCATATCCTTTATCATATTATAAATTGGTAGACCTGTGTGTTTCTCTGAGTTTTGTGAGATATTCTAGCAAATGATTGAATCTGAGAAGGGGGATCATGGGAACCTCCAATATGTAGCTAAGTTGGACAGAAGTTGTGGGCAACCTGGGATCCTACTACTTACAATTGGCATCTAAAATTGGGGGCAGTATTGCAGGACTGACCTCTTACCCTGTAGGGTCTGCACTAACTCTAGTTAGTGTCAGAGTTTAATTGAATTATAGGACACACAGCTAGTATCACAGAAAATTGCTTCGTATGAGAAAAAAAAAACAAACAACTGCATACGATGGGTGTCAGAAGTATTGTGAGTGTGGTAGCAGTGTGAGAGTAAAAGAGGAAAACACAGAAGTGAGTTTTTCTTTACAAAGGGCCCATTACCTATAATCAGATCTGCCCATAGAGGGTCAGAGAGCAGCATGTGAGTTCTTTTGTGGCTCAGCGACAAAGCCATCTACAAAGATGGGGCCATTGCTTTAGATGTGGGTAAAGATTCCAAGATGTAGGATCTTGGAAACTCTGACCTTGGAGAATGGAGAATTTTTATTTGTTTACTTATTTTTATTTATGTTAAACTAGAAGTTTCTAAGTATGATCCTGTGACTCACAATTTATCTATTACTTTGTAACCATACTGTTCTATTTTAGGTAAGTAGTTACAAACTGAAGGGACTTTTCTTTGTTAATTCTGCCAAGTATCCATAATAAACAAGTGCCATAGTTTTATAAAATAGGTAATTAGGAAGCACCATTCTAAGATCATGCACACTTCCCTTGGAGTGTATGTTTTATTGGTTTTCTCCACAGATTGATTTTTTTCTTTTTCATCTAAATAGTCTAAAGTTTTCTTTTTCATCTAAATAGAACCCCAAAGTTCCCAAATTTATATGGGCTCAGTTTTTACCACCAGCAGAGACAAGCTAGAATTGTTTAATCCTAAATACAAATTCCTGGAAAGAGAATCTGATTGGACAAGCTTTAGTGTAGTATCCAAATCTGGCCCAATTAATTGTAGCCTATGGCAACAGGTTACTGAGTACCACATTGGTTCCATGACCCATCTCTGGATGGGGTGGAGTATTTGTTCTCAGAGAAGGAGGCTGACAACCTACAATGTGTAGGCTGCAGTGCAGAAGTTGGAACACAGTATCATTGGAAGTCATTGCCCTAGTGTATTATTAGTATAATTAAATTATTAGTATACTCCCAAAGGATTTAACTATCACAGTCATTTTTATATAATTTTTCCTTTGAACTGTTGTAGTTGTTAAAATATTTCTGTATGGTTTTTACTTAAGTTAATAATATATAGAGAATGTAATTTGGGGAATGTAATTTTAACAACCAAGTTGTACTTTATAGTAAAAAAATTACTTTGTACACAATCATAATATCAATGAATATATAATAACATAGAGATAAGAATGATACTGAGTTAAGTTTATAGGAAGTATATGAAATACTGATTTAAAAGATTTAAATATAACCAGAAGAGATATTTTATAAACCAAACAATACACTTTAAATGTCAAATTCAAAGAAGTAGAGAAATCATTAAAGATTTACACTAGGGCAGTGTTTTCTAGAGTATTAGCTTTATAAGTGGCTCCTCCCAAAGGTTCTATGCTGTATGTAATAGAATCGTTCATTACATTCACTTCTTGAAAATTCACATTTCACATTAGTTTATCAAAAGCTCTGATATGTCCAGTAGGAATGAAAATTGTTTAACTTTGTAACCCCAAATCCTTGGAATACAGACTTTTCATTTAGCTAATTAAAAATGCTACAGAATTAATATTATGAACTGTCTTATTTTGAGGGCTTCATATCACTACCTGTTAGTTTTTGTATACTCATATAATCAATTAGAGTTACCATTTTATGAATAATACATACTTTAGAATGATAAGAACAAATGTCAGGCAAATGTTAGCATTTGCCAGCTTTCTCAAATCCTCTTTTGGTATTCAAACAGCCCTTAATAAGGACCATATCACTAGGGGGACATATTGTTGATGGCTGGTAATTGATGGATTATCAGTTTGTGTTGAACAACTTCACAAACCACCTAAGTGAGCATATGTTGTAAAGTCAGGCTTAGTCATTTTAATGTATACTTTTATATACTACAAGCATCTCATCTCCATGGATACCATAACAAACAGATGTTCTTAGCTGAAGTCACTTTGAAAGAGTTCAAGTTCAAGTGATGATAAATAGGAAAGAAAAAAAAGATAAGACTTCACTTTACTCTTTACCAAATAATGGTTATGTATTTAGTCATTCTTATAATTATCCAACTAATTTTTATTGAACACTTATTATGTGCTGGGCACAATGTGGAGATAGGCAGTCTCTGCCCTTTCAGAGTTGATATTTTGTCATGAGAAAGAGGTTTGTCTACAATCTCATGCTAATATTATACTATATTCCAAGCATAAATACAGGTTTCTTGGGAGGTAAGAGTTGGGGCTGGTATTAAGGAGGTTTGAGGTTAACTGTTAGCCAAATTACTGAAGACTTAGCATAATGGTCCTCAAACTTTAGTATGAGTATGCATTAGAATCATCTAGAGGGCTTGTTAAAACAAATTGTAGCCCCTCAATCCCAGAGTTCCTGATTTAATAAGTCTAGTGTGGAGCCTGAGAACTTGCATTTCTAGCAAGTACCTAGGAAATGCTGATGCTGCTGATCTTGGGACCACATTTTGATAATCACTGACATGGGGAGTTTGTTACTTACCTATTGCTACTATGACAAATTCTCCCAAACGCAGATGACTTAAACAGTAAGTATTTACTATCTTACATAGTTTCTGTGGGCCCAGGAAACTGGAAGTGCCTTAGCTGGGTGGTTCTGTCTTGAAGTGTCTCACGGGGCTGCAGTCATCTGAAGGCTTGGCTGGGACTGGAAGATCCACCTCCTACGTGGCTCACACACACGACTGTTGCAGGAGGCCCCAATTCTTCACTGGCTGTTGGCAGGAGGGTTCAGGTCCTTGTCACATGGATTTCTTCATATGGCTGCTTGCAGTGTCCTCATGTCATGGCAGCAGGCTTCCCCCAGAGCAAGTGATCTAAGATCCAGAGAAAGACGAAGCTGCGAAGACTTTTATGACCAACTTATACGTGATTACTTTGATCACATTAAAAGTAAGTCACTAAGTCCAGCTCACATTTAAGAGGAGGGGAATTAGGATCCACCTTTTGGAGGGAAGAGTGTCAAGAAATTTCTGAACATATTTTAAAACCAGTACTGAGATTATACTCTAGTGCGTAAGCAATTATTAATTGTTAATTAATTATTAGTGAATTAATCAGTGATTAACTCTTCAAGGATGATAATATGATAGAAGTAAAGATGCTGAGGAATGGGAATTCAATATCCAGAATTTATTATTGTTATTATTTTTATTATTTAATTTTATTTTATATATGGAAAGAGAGAGCACAAGTGAGGGGGAGGGGCAGAGGGAGAGAGCATTGTAAGCAAGCATCCACCCCACAACCCTGGAATCATGACCTGAGCTGAAACCGAGTCAGTCACTCAACTGAATGAGCCACCCAGGTGCCCCAACCCAGAATTTATTATTACTGTGCTTTTACTTTTAGTGATTTTAAAATATTTTGAAAATTGTAGTAGTATAACAGTATTATCCACATTTTGAATATTATTCATATTTTGAATATTCCTATTTTATAAAAATGTATTTTGTTTAAATAAAGAGGCATTCAAATAAAGAGACTAGAATGTCTCTTTATTTTATGTATGTATCTATGGATGGATGAGCCTATTTCGCTCCAGACATATGTTTGAACCAGGAAAGGTTAGGAGCATGGGGTCTTGTGTTTGAATTCTGGCTCCATCACTTACTACCTGTGTAATCTTAGGTAAGTTATTTAGCCTGTCTAGAATTCAGCTTCCTCATCTGTAAAATGCACCTAATAATAGTACCTACTTTATAGAATTGTTTTGAAGATTAAATGAGATAATAAATGTTAAAGAGCTTAGAGAGTACTTGAATATTATTGTTTCATTATTTATGATACATACATTAAAAATGGAACAATTCAGAAGGGGTTAAAAGGAAAAGTATAAGTTTCATTTAGAGTAGAGCAGCCTTCAGTGAATGTTTGGAGAGATAAAAATAAGTTTATATCTAAGCCAAACAGATAACTTTAAATTGTATTAAACACGGCTATACTTAAAAAAAAACAAACAAAAAAACAAAACTTGGCTATTTCTTATAACTGGTACTCTAGCCCTTGCTATACTGTTTACCTTTATCCCTCTCCATCCTTCCTCCATTCTTAAGGAACACCCCCTTCCCCAAATTTCTTACATTTTTCATGCAGAGAAATTCAGTCCTCCCTTTCTTATTTTTTTCCCTTCTGACATGAATATTCCCGCCCAAATGGGTCAGCAGGATATTTTCCTAAACAAATGTTCTTTCTCTAAGAAGAATTTTGGTGCCAGCTATTTAATATATATTTTAAACTGTGTCACTTACACATTAATTCTTAAAATACCTATTAGCAACCATGGCTACTGATCACGCACTGTTTGTTGTAACTGTGAATAAAGTGAGCCTATGAGCTACTCAAATAGAAAGGTGTGAAAAAGTAGTTCTGGCGTATACCATGTGTGATGCTTGCGTATATTTTTGATAAAACCTGAAGAAGGATGTATCACGAACATTGCTTTTAGTAATGTCAATTGTGACTTTGTATTCCATGTCACCTAATTCTGACTAATGAAAATCTCAAAACCTCAATTTATCAGAAGGCAATTAACCTCCGTTTGGAGTTTTAAAATACACTTTCTTTAAAGGGCAAAGGTAAAAGCCAGGGTTATTGACTCTTAGAATCTGGCCCAGGATTCTGTGCCTTTAACATCAGGGGTTTAGAAAAAAAATGGTAAGTGGTCAGGATGATGACTGAGGTGTTATCAAGTCTTGTCATCAAAAAAGGCTTTAGTATGTTCTATATCCTTTACTTAGTGCTTCTCAGTTTCATCTTAAGATTGGAATCAGAATCACTCCAGAATTACACACATACATATAGTGTATAGTCTCTTAATTCAAGTGTAGTCTTTGAAGATAGAGCCCCAGAATCTACTATAACAAGTTCTTCAGTAATTCTTCTGTACTATAAAATTTGCTCTGCTTAGTAAGAGTTTTAGATAGATGTTCAATAGCAAAGTTGAATCTACAAAAAGGATTTTCTATTCATGATTAGTTAACCAAAGGTTATATTAAACAATCTCCTAATTGTTCTAGCTAATTGAAATTTTATTATCATATGGTGGGTTGATTAATTTTGTTTTAAAGATTCTATTTGTACCCTTTAGTTAGACATGAGTCAATGAATATTTAATGTCTGGTTTTAATGAGCCAGGTATTAGAAGAGTGGAGAGGTACAGCATGAGAAAAAGTCTAGAACCAAGGTCTCCCTACTTCTAGTCCAGTGCTGTTTGTGTTGGTTTTATCTAAGATTTTTTTTTTTGCCTCTCATGCTCTGTTTTTAGTTTGAGCATAATTAAAACTTCACTCAACTATTTTGATTTTATCTTTTTCAGATTTTATTAGGGGTGTGTGTGGGGGGGCGGGTACAGTTAGAAAGATCATTGGCTTTGAAGTCACACTGAATTGTGAACTCCAGTTCTGCCACAAACTTGCCGAATTGACTGTGAGCAAATGTAGTAAGTTCTGAGTCTCAATCTATTAAATGGGATAATTCCTACATTATAAGGTAATTGTAAGGATGAAACAAATAGATGCATACATTTCTTAGAGAAATTCTGCTCAATATAAAAAAAATACTTAGATTAATTTAACTTGACTAAAGGTATTTATCATTTTCAAATTACCATTTGTGTTTACTTTTTTCTAATAGGCAGTTTGAAGATAAGTAAAGGTGTTTTTCGGATTAGTTGGTTGTCCTTTCAATTCATGGTATGTAATATTGATCCCGCTTCTTTGTACGGAAAGCATGATTCAAAGTTGCAAGGTAACGAACAGTCTCATACTCAAACTGTATCTCTTTGAAGCAAATACTATGATACATGCTGTAGGAAGTGCAAAGGAAGGAATTTTAAGATAAATTCAGGTGTGTTGGGTTCACTAGTAGAGAGACACAATAAATGGATGGAAAGGTAAATAAAAAATAGAAGATTAAAATAACATTCAGAGCAACTTTAGAAGAGCTGACTCAGGCAGTGACCGACTAGCTAGAATACCCACCATTAGCGTGAATATGTGCTAATGCAATTCTCTGAAGAATAGTCAACTTTTACATAAAATAAAAAGCATCCACCTGAAGCTGATGTTGACAACCAGAATTACATCCCCCCTCCCCGCCGATCTCCAGGGCAACCCAGGGAGGGCAAAGGAATGCTGTCTATAGTTATTTATCAATCTCTACTGTAAGTTCCTAAGACGTAAAACTGGACCTTACTTTTAGTTTTGGAAATTATTCTTGAGAACAGCATTGAAGTATGCAGTATTTAGCCTTTCTTTGTAATGATCATAATAGACAAAGAGAAGAGGATTAAAATGATCAAGTGCATGGAATGTTTCCTTTGTCCTGCTTATGGTATTAGAGCACATGATATAAATTATAGCTTATATTTTTATTCTAAATACTCATTAATAAGTGAGTGGGGAAGCTGGATATGTGTACCTAGACAAAGTAAAATTAAAAAATCAAAGGCTAAATTAATTAATTTTAGGCATCTAATTTGAATATTTCAGGTATTTTTCTCCATATTTTCCCTTGCCACCAGTGATTTTTTAAAAATTTCATATATTTTCCTTCTTTATTTCATTTAATTTAGGTTTTGTGCAATTTGTGTGTGTGTGTGTGTGTGTGTGTGTGTGTGTGTGTGTATGTGTGTGATCTCTATGAACACTTCCATATTTTCTGGTTCCATTAAATGTCCCATACCCAGACAGAATTTTCTCTGCTCCAGCCCTGGAATCAGCCATTTTTCCAACGAGTCTTGGTTCCTTTTATTTATGTCTTTAGAAACCAAGATCTAGGCTAGATGTGTTCATTACTACTCAGGTGTCATTGCTTCTAGACCCTATTAATAGGCATCACAGAGAAACACATTCTCTCTCTTTCCTCATCTCACTGTATAATAAAAACCGTGATTCATACCAACATCTCCAGTTCTAGTCCATCACCACTGAATCCATTCTAGCCTTCCCCCTTCCATTATTTGTAAATCCTTTTTCTAAAAGTGAGATAGATACCACAGTGTATTTATTTGCTCAATCCTAGAATAGATACAGTTTCAGAATAATTTATTAATTAGGGTATAGTACTTCTATCAGTTTCTTTTGTCTTTAAAAGATTTTTCTTTTACATTTGTTTACTTTTGAGAGACATAGACAGGGCACAAGTTGGGGAGGGGCAGAGAGAGAAGGAGACACAGAATCCGAAGCAGGCTCCAGGGTCTGATCTGTGAGCACAGAGCCCAACGCGGGGCTCGAACTCACAGATCATGAGATCATGACCTGAGCCAAAGTCAGATGCTTAACCAAGTGAGCCACCCAGGCGCCCCTCTTTTGTCTTTAGAGTTAAAATACGTATATTAAAAATGTTGTTATCCACAATGACTTGGATTAGTTCTTTTTTTTCTTTGTCTCCTTAAATAGGGTTATGTTATTCATTTCTAATAGAATTAGGCTCATTTGTTGCTGTTTATATTTCCATTATGACTTTCTCCAAGTCTTGCTTAATTTTTAACATTTATTTGTGTTTTGTGTATGTGAAACAATGTCATTGTTCTAAAAATCAGAACTGTGTGTGAAGATAAACTTAGAGATAATGCCACTCATCCATTTTACCTGTTCCTTTTCCTCCATTCCTTCCATTCTGTTCTTACCCCTGTAGTTTCCCAATTTCATTCGTTTCTAGTTTATCCTTTCTATGTAACTTTTTGCTAAAGCTGGCAGATATATGTATATTTCCTTATATTTCCCTTTACTTTCTCTTACACGCATGGCAAAATACTATAGCTACTCTTTTGCATTTTGCTGTTTTCTCTTAACCATGTATTATGGATGTCACTCTGTATCAGTTCATAAAGATTTTTCTTATTCTTTTTTTAATAGCTGCATAATTCTCTTGGATGTAGCATGATTTATTCATCACCATTCTATTTATGGGCATTTAAGTTGTTTCTAATATTTCACAATTATAAACAGTGCTGCAATGAATAACCCTGTACATGTATATTTTTCTATTGTTGTAAGTGTATCTTCAGGGTAAATTCCTAGAAGTGGAATAATTAGGTCAAAAGGTAAATGTATATATAGTTTTATTAGACATTGTCAAATTCCTCTCCAAAAGGGTGTACCAGTAATGTATGAAAGTGCATGCCTTTCCACAGTCTCACAACAGAATGCATTCTCATGCTTTTAAATTTTTATTAATCTGGCTTGTGCAATACACTTTATATTTCTTGATTTTTAAACCATGTAACTAACTGCATTACCTATTAAAATAAAAAATAAATTAAAACCAAAAAAATCTTGTTTGTGCAAACCTTCTTTTTAATTCTCTTAAAATTTACTGTTGATTTGGAACTAACACTTTAAGAATTCCTCAAGGCACCTGAGTGGCTCAGTCATTTGAGGGACTAACTTCAGCTCAGGTCATGATCTCACAGTTTGTGAATTCAAGCCCCGTTTTGGGTTCTGTGCTGACAGTGTGGAGCCTGCTTGGGATTTACTCTCTCCCCCTCTCTCTCTGCCCCTCCCTTGCTCACACACTCTCTCTCTTTCAAACATAAATGAATAAACATTAAAAAATAATAAAATTATACAAAAGAATTCCTCTTCATTGTTTAGGGTCTATCAGATGATTTTTTGAGATCTTGTCATTTTATAATTTTTTTTTTTTTGGTCAGAATCATAAAATTTGCTCTATCCATTCACTGACTACCTATTGAAAAAATATCTTGAGTGGCCTCTATTTCCCAGATTATATGGTAAGACATAGTACTTGCCCTCAAGTTGCTTACTGACAGAGAGGAACATGTTAGCAAATAAATGGACAATTATGAAATAGACACAGCTCTACATGGAGAAGCCCTTCCAGTGAGGGAAGACAGCCAGGTATATTCTGAAATTGCAAGTAGTTTAATGCAATTGGCATATAGAATTCAAGTATGTGCTCATAGATGTGGTGCAATGAGAGAGGAACAGAGAGAAATATGGTTCGAGAGGCATGTTGAGAAGCTTAGATATCATCTAGAGGACAAAGACTTACTAAAAAGTTTTAAACAGAATAAAGTCATGATCAGGATTTTTATTACAGCAAGAACAACGAGGGGTTGCCAAAGAACTTCTGGTTTATCCTCAAAGTGTTAAACTATATCGTATACACAGAGTTCTACTAGGTCATGGAAAGGAAAGGAATAATCCCTAAAACCAGAATTGACTGTGATCTTCTAGAAGGAAGTAACCTCTTTAAGAAAAAATGGTTCCATCAGAATGTCATCGGCAATGAAACAAGGTAAAGGAAGATGGTATCTGAGAGGAAGCCTTTGCCTGCTTTGGTGGTTTAAAGTGCGTCCTTTATTCAGAAAAGTAGCTGATCTTGGTGTCTGGGCTTTTCCAGTAGAATTTCAACAACACTAGTGATTAAGGTGTTGAAAACCAAGACCATCTTTACCTGCAACAGCTTATGGTTTATATTACCATGACTTTAAAATTCAGATGCTTCATAAATGGGTAAGGGGCATTAAGGACTGTACTCCTGAAATCATTATTGCACCGTATGCTAATTTGGATGTAAATTAAATAATAAATAAATGAAAAAAATAAAAAAATTCAGATGCTTCATTAATGTGACTTTATTATTCCACTCTCTTCATCAAACTGATTTTACTGTTTCAGAAATTTGCCTGGGAAGATCAAGTTGCTAATAACTTTGGTGTTCATTTCAGAAAGTTCCTGAAAATCCTTTTAAACTGCTATTAGGCTACTCAAATAAAGCAACATTAAAGGACTGTTTACTCCTCAAAATTGCTTTGAAGCCCTTTCTTTTTAAACCTCCCCCATTTTGTGTCTACCAATCTTAAACTATTAGATCATAGATTTGCCCAATCATAATGAAACCCCTCTTCTCACACCAAAAGATCCATCTTAAACCAAACTTCCCATATCTTATACATATCTGATCTTTATTTTACCTCTTCTGAAACTCCACCAAGATTCTTGTCAAAGTAGTGGTCTCACTGTGGCAAGCAATAAACTCAAGTTTGCTTTATGAAAAGGTTATTTCGGTGATGTTTTCAGGAAATAAAGTACCTATGAGAGTCATTTCCTATTCTATCTACAAATGATGCTTTTTGCAATAAATGGTGACCAGTAGTTTGGAACCATAAGCCTAAATTGACAATCGAAGAATATCTCAGTTAACTTACTAATTTTTTGTCTTTCTTTCAACCTGGCACGTGACATTTATAGCCAGAGACCTCAAGGAATGTCATTGTGCCCCCCTCATAATTATTGTTTTTCAAATTAGTGAATTTGGAAATGTATAATCATTTCAGAAAGAAATAAGTGACCTATGTATCCTAGCCAATCAGCCTACACCAACCAAGAAAGATTTTTGAAAAAAAAAAAAAGCTGTATAGATTTTATGTAAATTTGGTATTTATGAACACCAAAGTTTTAGCACTGACATCTGCCTGAGAAGAAACTTCATTTACAGCAGTGGCAGAAATGAAGTTCACTGTGAACTAGTTTTGGATACCATATGCTTTAACATGCAGAAGAGGAGGGGAAAAGAGGCATCCTACAAACAGATTTTTCTTGCTCTCACTGTGTATGATGTTGCATGACAACATTGTGACATCATAACTTAGGCTATTTTATTTGCTGTTGCACCAATATAGCGCCAAGGCGTGGAGTAGCACCTTTGGATGTATACGGTGCTTTCCTTTCATGAAACTTAAGGCACTTCGCAGGCATTTTCTTTCTAAACCTCACAACATCTCTCAAAGGTATTGCCAAACTGGAAACAAATTTCACAGTTTAATCATGTGGAACACATTGGTAAATATAGATGTGCCTTTTAGAAAGTTGCTTCAAAGTGTATTTGCAGCTCACGCGCCGTTCCTCAGGGTGTAAACCAGTGGTGTCATGTAAAGCTTTCGGCCCTCCCGCACGCGAGCTGGGAGGGTAGATGTGTTTGGCAGCGAGCAGTGGTGCAGGAGGGAAGGAGGGTGGGGCAGAAAAGGCAGGCTGTTTCCTTACCAGTCCTTCTCTTTTCTTCTCGTCTCCCCACAGGGGTGCCTCCTTTTCCCCTCTTTCTTTTCCTTTCAGCATCAAAAAGAAGACTGAGTTATAAAATTTCACTTGTAATTAAGAGTTTGGTTAGATTTTCAGGGCAGAACACAGCTGTCCATTTAATTCACAAGGCCTGTTGATTATAATCCTGGCAGTCTGTCTCTCTCCCTTTCTCTCTCTCTCTCTCTCTCTCTCTCTCTCTCTCTCTCTCTCTTTTTTTAGTATATGTGCTGCCGAAGCAAACACTATAATCCTGGCAATCTAACCAGTGCGGATAATATAGCTTTAAGGGAATATGAATTCTTTTGAAATGGGAAGTGGCAATATTACAGACCTGTTTCTTGCTCTAATCTCTTCAAATCAAGTATGAAAGGGAATGGGCCTTTTCTCAGGATATTTCTGCCTCTCAAACCCACACTTTTCCTTCCCTCACCCCCACACCTCCTAATCCCCTAGAAGGGATCCCTTCACGTGGAGCAGAGATCTGGACGTGAATCCTAGTTGCGTCACGTAATAACTGTATGAACACTGAGTCGTTAAACCTCCCTGAGCCTGTTCCCGCATGTGTAATTTATATATACTACTAACTCCCAGGGTTGTTATGAAGATTAAAATAACATGTATGGAAGAGCTGAAGGGCTGTCTGTGGAAGACAAGAGTGTGTGGTCAATGAGAAATATCTTTGACCTTCTGGTTTTCTGGGGATGATTAGCTCCAGCCTTTTGGGTATGATGCAAACCAGGACATTTTTGAGAGTGAAAGAGGGAGCCTCAGGACAACAAGAGGTATAAACCGGGACGGTCTCAAGCAAATCGGGATGTGTGATTGGTCTGTATAGAGAGAACTTTCAGATGGCAAGTGCCTGTGCCTAATTGCACATGTAATTATGGAGACGGGTTCCTGTATTTTATGAATAAGAAGACATCATTTATTGCCCACATACAAGTTGAACTTCACTCCTATTTTCATAACTCTTTGTATAGCTTTTATTTCCCCAAATGTGCCACATAGACAACAGCTATGAGACTGTTTCAAACATGAGACTGTTTCAAGTAGTATACAGCAAACATTATTTTTTTCTAAACTATCAAGTCAAATCTATAATTTTGGAAGTAAATTTTTAAAAATAAGTTCATGTAGACCAACATTTGAATTGATTTAAGGAAGACGAATCAAACTAAAATTGGATTACAGGTATAGGAAGTTTGACCCAGAATGACTGATAGGTGGGAAAGCCTTCCTTGACAGGGTACAGCCAGTAGCATGAAAGAACAAGCTTCTCAGGATTTGGATAAACAGTATTATATTGCCTTTCATTCCAGGAAAGGTGCTTTGTAAGAGTTGGAGCTGAGGTAAATACCCAATTGTGGCCCAGGTGAGGGGAATAGAAATAGAGTAATCGCAGTTGAATATTAGCCATGGATACATTTTCTTTTTCTTTTTTAAATGTTTTTATGTTTATTTATTTTTGAGAGAGAGACAGAACACAAGTGGGGGAGAGAGAGGAGCAGAGAGAGACGAAGACACAGAATCTGAAGCAGGTTCCAGGCTCTGAGCTGTCAGAACAGAGCCTGACGCGAGACTCAAACTCAGAAACCGCGAGATCATGACCTGAGCCGAAGTCAGACACTGAGCCACCCAGGCGCTCCTAGCCATGGATATACATTTTCTGGTGAGTCTGGGGCTTTACCACACCATTTTTATACATTATTCTTGTAAACCATGAATGAAGAATTGATAAAACTTGGCAAAATTTAATACATACACTGTTTTAAACTTTGTGGGGACGTTTTATTTGTGTTTATTTTTTGAGAGACATAATTTAGGGTGGAAACTAGTTTGTCTTGAGAATTTCAGGAATAAAGATGCCTCAAACTCCTCAAATTAAGTGAAAAGCTCATTTAATTCCCTGGTAATCAAAAAGGAATTTCTGATTTCTAGTCCCAATCCGTTTCTAGTTTAAGCGCAGTCTCCAAAGAAAGAAAAATTGGGAAGGTGTTGCCACTCTGCCTCTCAATATTTGTTACAAAGACCACTGACAGCAGTGGACTTCCGAATCTTCACCAAAGTTGTTTATACTTTGTTTTCTTTTTATTTGTGATGCCTTTCATCAGACTTGAATGCTTCTTATTCTGTTTGTAAAATGGAGACAATTTAGCTAATGTATCAAGACACCTGAGTATGAATGATTAGAGGTTAGTCCTTAGCAATTATATTATACTTTTTCCTAAAACACATAGAAATATTTGATAGATGATCATTCACAGATATCTGTGTGCACTTCAGCTTAGGGTTTGTAAAGGTTTACAAGTATTTATGTATGATTTTATGTGTATTTTCAGAGATTTTTTTTTTCTTGTGGAACTTTGAAAAATGAAGAGAATTAAGTTGTTTCTAAAAAGCCAAAGCAGCCTGCCATCTCTTTTTCTTTTCTGGGCTACGGTCCAATTTGCACAGCAGTTGCAAAGAAAAAGCAAACGCATCACTAGATTCAGCGAGAAATATTGTAACAGTATGTAATCTCTGTCAAGATAAAATTGCTTTGTGATTTACATTACAATAAATCCTGACCTTTAAGTGCTGCAGACTAAGCTAATCTGTGAAGTACTTTATTCCAACACTGAATCAGCGAGTGAAGCTCAACCAAATGGAGTGTATTAGTCCCACTGTGGTGTGGTTAAAGAGCCTATATATATCGAAGCAGATTACAGTGCATTGTTCTATGTGTACTATAATAAGTAGAATAATTGAAATATTCAATCTGTTTCATCATTGTGAAATAATAGAATTATTTTAACCTCCCTTCTGTTTGCCTATTATGGGAATTACAAGTAGCTTCATTTAAATATCATTAGGGCCTGATTTAGATCGATGAGAACAAGGAAATTCAGAATTCAGGCTAAAGTACCACATGACATTTCAACCTTAATTCACTTCTTATGGCTGTTAATTATTTTCTTTCTCTCTCTCTCTCTTTTTTGCCCCTTGATAACACAGTTAAGACATTGTGTTGAATTTCTCAGTACTAGCTTTGAATTTTTGGCTTTTTGTCTCCCCAAGTCAAGTGTTAGGTTTATCAATCATTGGAGAATAGAATTTTCAGAGATACTGTGAATTTAAAACTAAGTAGAATTTACCAACTTTGGGAGATGTTTAGCCATTGTTTCTTCAAGGATTTTTCTTTCCTCTGTACTCTTGGCTTTCGTCTAGATTTTGATCACACACATATTATGACAACTTGATTATTATCCCAGAGGTCAGTGATACCTTTCTTCCCGCCCCCCATCTCCAGTTTTTTTTTTTCTCTGTGCTTCATTTTGGATAGTTGCTTTTGCTTGTCTTCAAATCCGCCTCCCCCATGCAGCTCCTAATTTGCTGTTAATCACACCCAGTGTATATATTTTATTTCAGGTACTCAACTTTTCATCTCTAAGTGTTCCATTAAAAAAAAAACAAACCTCATTTCTCTCCTCATCACACTTGTGTTTGCTAATTCTATTATCTCTCATGTATGCTTCTTTTCCTGTGTGGTGAGTATTGATACTGGATATTGTGCTTTTGTTTTTGAGTGCTAAATGTTTTGGCATTTCTATAAACAGTGTTGTATTTTGTCCTGGCACACAGTTAAGTCTTAGGAACCAGATTCCTTTGAGGCCGAGTTTTTTTGTTTTTTGTTTGTTTTGCTTTTATTATTTATTTTTGAGAGAGAGAGAGAGAGAGAGAGAGAAGAGAGAGAGAAGAGAGAGAGAGAGAGAGAGAGAGAGAGAGAGAGAGATGGGGGGGGGGGCAGAGAGAGAATGAGGCAGAATCCAAAGTAGACTCCAGGCTCTGAGCTGTTGCACAGATGTGGGGATCCAACTATGAGATCCTGACCTGAGATGAACTTGAGGCTCACCCGACTGAGCCATCCAGGTGCCCTGAGGCTGAGTTTTAAGCTTTATTAGGCAGATCCAGAACAGCCTTTAAACTAGGGCTAATTTGGCCTGGCAACAAAAGCAGTGCAACCTGAAGATACCTCCTCTTGTTTCGAGTGTTATGAGTCTTCTCACCCCGGTTGGTTGGGACAGGCACAGTTTATGGCCCTGTCGGAATGGAAAATTGGCCTTCTGCTTTCTGCTGCTTCTTTATTTGGTCAAAGGCGCTACTTTCTCTTGCACGTACAGATTGGTACTCAGCTAAAGATCTGTGGGAAATCCTCCACTGATCTCTGGAAACTTCTATCTGTGGAGCTCCCTCCTCTCTGGCACTTTGCTATGGAAATTCTACCTGTCTTGGCTGCCCTGAATTCCAACTTCTGCCTCTTAAACCCAGCAAGACCACAGGGCTCAGTCTGGGTTTCCTTGTCTTCTCCGAGAACTGGAAACTGCCTTCAGGGAGTAAGGTGGAACGATAGTAGAGTTCACATTGTTTCCCTTTTCTTAGGTTGCACACTCCTGTGCTGCCTATTGTTCAATGTCTGAAAACAATTCTTTCCTATATTTTTGTCCTGTTTTCTCATTGCTTAAGGTGGAAGATTCCCTGTTTCTCTATCATGGCCAGAAGCAGATGTCACTAGAGTTTAAACTAGAGTTTAAAAGACAGTTTCAGATTTTTATTTAACTATTTGTCCAACCTTTCTTGCCAACATACATTTCTGGAGATGTCAAAGTAAGTGATAAGAAGGCTGTTAAGACAACTTCTGGACACAGTAAACTGTAACAATGTTGATGCTCATGTCTAACCACAAAGCGATATACTGATTGCAAAGCACATAGGGCGCCGTAATCACTTCAGCAACTTCAGATTAGAATTTTTTTTTTTTACTTCTTTCAGAGTTATATACAAGAAACCAGTGCTTCTTCCTAATAAAATGGAATTTCCTAATAAAATAGTGCTAGAGGCCTCTTCCATTGGTTCTTATGGTAACTGTTGCTCTGCTCTATTTTAAAGTTACATTGAGTTCAGGGGAATAGTTTTCGTTTTAGTAAGACAAACTTTTTTTGTTATTTTGTGGGTTTTCATTTTAGATTTTTTATAATAAATTTATAGGGTGCCTCGAGGGCAGCCCAATTTGCATCATAGGGGGCCACCTAAGAAAGTCACTTGGGACAGACCACTCTGTTCTGCCTTGGAGCACTATTGCCTAGAACCAGAATTGTTCATGAGATACCCCACATTATAAATAGAGACATCCTCGGGGCACCATATCAATGTACACTGGACATCTTCTCATGCATTTTGAGAGGAAAATAGCAGTTTTGATATCAGCAAGATGAGAGCAAGTATTCCTAATGCTAAAAGGATACCTGAGCACTTGGCTGAAACATTACTATTTTTAAAGGTCAATTTCATAGTTCCAAACAATTTTAAAATTAAAATATAGTGATTTTTCTAGAATCATTTGATTTAGTGCAAAGAGTACAAAGCTAATAGTTTGAAGGAAAGATTATTTAAAAATATCGATACATTGATATATGTAAGTTTACACACACACACGAATAGTCTTTCAAACTGCTATTTATTTTCTTAGCAATGTTTAAAAATTTCCAATTGATGGACCGGTATAACCTGATGACTTACCAATATTCAGATTTTCTGTGACGCTCCACAGACTAGAGTGTATGAATCTTTTGTGATATCAATGAAATCAACATATACCTCCAAAATAAAAATTTTATTTTTATTAGGAAGAAGCCTTGATCTTGGTCTGCAACACTTTCTACTGATTTGGGGGTTTTGTTGTCCTCGGGTCTGTGAAGACACCCCTCTACCTCCTTACACAGAAATGCTGACTCCACATTGATTGTATCGCTGTTGATGTTTTGTTGCTATTTGTTTTGGGGGTTCAATAAACTAAATACCTTATCACTGGAGTGCCTGGGTGGCTCAGTTGGTTAAACGTCCGACTCTTGATTTTGGCTTAGGTCCTGATCTCATGGTTTGTGGGCTTAGGCCCCACCTCAGGTTCTGCACTGACAGTGTTGAGCCTGCTTGGGATTCTCTCTTCTCTTTCTCTGCCTCTCCCCTGCTTGTGCTCTCTCTCAAAATAAATAAATAAACTTAAAAAAAAAACAGTATCTTATCACCTATTTTGTTTTACATGTTGGTCTGCAGGTTTTTGGTTTTGCTGTCATGCTGTTTTCTGTTTTTATGACAATTTGAGGTGATTTAAAACTACCCCAACTGCCACCACTGTCTTCCCAGAATTTTCCCCTACCGTGACTTCTTAAAGCTTTTGTTTCTTCATCTGTTAAAGAGAACAAAACAATCTCCTAATATCCTTTCCAACTCTGAGATCTTTGATTGCATAAGATAACCGTGTTTGAACCCAAAATTGTGGAGGAAGGAGTGTAGAAGGTATTGCCTCACTCTCATATTTTTGGCCCCTGTATGTCTAAGATTAAGTTGCTGTGTGCCATATTTGTCTCCCGAGTCAATACTTGTCCTTACATCCATACATCTATCCATCCATCCTAATAAAAAGCCCCGAGCCTCTGCTCTGTACTAGCTTTGTTTCTCCAGGTACTTACCAGGTTTGCTTGTGCTGTTTGAAGCTGTAAATAGCCTCATTATAAATGTCATTTCTCAGATACATGGCCACCTAAGCAGACTTGATTGGAGGTGGAATGTGAGTTTTATACTGTTGTTGTTGCTGTTGTTGTTTGGTGGGGGTAGGGGGAGGGATAAACTATTCCAGCTTTTTAACTTAGGCGATTTCTTGCCTGCCACCACAATCTGGATCTAATCAGGGCTTGAAGTTTCTCTAAGAATAATAATCCAAGGAAGAAAGCCAATTGATCTTACTATTCGGTTAGTAGCCAGACTCTATGAGCTTGGAAGAACTGAAAAATCGAGGCCTCAGGAAGTTCATATTATTCGTTTACAGGCATGTGACAATTCAGTGTTATCAACTAGCTTTGTGTAGGCAGCTGCTTTCTCTTCTCTGAGGCGGGACAGTCCTGCTGAATAGTTATCAAGAGACTCCAACAAATGGGAGGGGGTGGTGGGGAAGGGAGAAGACACTCTCAGGCAGAAGATGCACTCAGGGCAGAATTTCAGGCAATGCTTCACTCCTCTGGAAGGATCCTGAGCTCAACAAATTGTCGATGACTTACCTTTTACCACACTCCCTGATGTCTTACAATTTATATAATAAACATTTATGGAATACCTACCATACACCAGTCACTTTATTCTCTTTATCCTTTTTATCTTAATGTATTTTTGTTAAAGTCATACTTGCATATGCTTAAGAAATCAAACAATACTTTAAGACTCATAAAAAATAGCTGGCTCCTGTTTTATTTCTCTTCTCTACAAATTCCTTCTCTCCAGACGCAACTGCTTTAAATTACTTTTAGCTGTTTTTTAAAAAAATATTTGCTTCCATATATCGAAATAACAGCTTTTATCATTATTTTTTGATTTGTCAGGTTTTTTTAAGGTTTATTTTATTTTATTTATTTTGAGAGAGAGAGAGAGAGAGAGAGAGAGAGAGAGAGCGTGTGCAAGGGGGGAGGAGCAGAGGGAGAGGGAGAGAGAGAGAATCCCAAGCAGGCTCTGCACTGTCATTGCAGAGCCCGATGTGGGGCTGGAACTCACAAATTGTAAGATCATGATCTATGCTGAAATCAACAGCTTAACCCGCTGAGACACCCAGGCACCCCTGATTTGTCAGTTTTAAATATTATTCATTGACTTTTTGCTCTAGAAGATTATGGTTTAGCTTTCTTATATCCTATCACTTCAACACAGAAAAATTTCTCCATTCTCATTCTTTCAGTAAAATTACACACTAAAACCTTGGTTTGTGAGCACAATTTGTTTGGGAAACACGCTTGTAATCCGAAGTACTTGTATATCAAAGCGAATTTCAAGAACCACTGGCTCAGTTGTGATCATGTGACATTCAGCATCATGTACTACTTGTCTTGCAAGACATCACTCACGTGTCGAGTTAAAATTTATTAGAAATGTTTGCTGGTTTTGTGGAATACTCACAGAATAAGTTACTCATAATCCAAGATTTTATCCTATATGTTTTATTTAAGTCAATATTTGTTTACATTTTTATGAGCATATATTATGCATAGCAAACCATATGTTATACTGTATTTCATTGCCTTTCTGATATAGCTTATGTTTTCTTTGAAATAAAAAGTCTCTTTTTAAAAAAAATTTTCTCTGTAAATATCACTGATTCATCGCCAATTCTCTGACAGAACTGAAATTCTAATACTTTGAATGACCACTGTATTCACTCTGTGTTAGAAATAGCTCTTCTAGAGATCTGTTCTCCGGCCTTCATCTGCACTGGTTGCTCTATAGACTTGCCCCATAGCTGTCATCCTGAATATTCCACTTACATGTCTGTTACAACTTTTTACTGTAACCCATTTGACTCTAATGCCTTTTCTGAATTTTCTGCTCTTTTATTCTCTTTATGTTTCAGTTTGGATTTTTTTTTCCAAATGAACTATTTTCTAATTCATTAATCCTTTCTTTTGCTTGTCTAATGTGTTATTATACCCATCTATAGATTTCTTATTTTGAGGTTTTTTTAATTTTTTTATTCTAAATTTTCAGTGGATTGTTTTTAATATAGACTGTTCTGACAAAATTATTCATCTTGCCATTTATTTTCTTGAATGTTAGTGTAGCTATTTTAAAGTCTATATTGATACCTCCGATACCTAGACTACCTGTGGGTCTGTTTCTGTTTTATTTATTTATTTTTTTGCTCTTTGTTTTGTGTCATTTTTGTCTTTCTTGCATGCCTGGTGATTTTAAAAAAAAAATTTTTTTTCAACGTTTATTTATTTTTGGGACAGTGAGAGACAGAGCATGAACGGGGGAGGGGCAGAGAGAGAGGGAGACACAGAATTGGAAACAGGCTCCAGGCTCTGAGCCATCAGCCCAGAGCCTGACACGGGGCTTGAACTCCCGGACCGCGAGATCGTGACCTGGCTGAAGTCGGACGCTTAACCGACTGCGCCACCCAGGCACCCCAGCATGCCTGGTGATTTTTGACTTAATGCTGGACATTGTAAATTAAAACTTATAGAGGCTCTGGATGATTTTTATCTTTTTCCAGAGACAATTTTCTCTTCTTTAGCAATCAGTTAAAGGAGGGATGGATCACTTTGGTACATTTGCAGATAGTCTATTTTCAGTCTGTTCTTGCTTCTAGAGTATTTTCCTTTTGGGGATCTTGGCTAAAAGTCTGGAACTATTTATCAAGATCTCTTATCCTTGGTGGGCCTTGAACTTTAAGTTTTGTCTTCTTGACACTGTGGTCAGTTAAATATTCTGCTTCATTTTTAGCTTCTAACTGCAGGTTTCTGCTTGTTTTCTTTGCTTCTAATCCTGAAAAGTTTAAGAATCTGCAACTACCTTAAAGAGAAAAATTCCAAGGAATGTCAGGTTTACTTCTCCCTGTGGTCCTCTTTTCTTTAGGATATTGGTTCCTCAAGTTTTGGAAGCCTGGGTATCCCTGAACTTGAATTTGTGTCTCCCCAAACCATTGACACTGACAACAAACTCCAGGCCAACCCTTTTTTTCAGCTTCAAAACCACACAATACAAATTAACAAATGCTCTGAGGACCATCAATGAATGTAAGGCTTACTTCAATGCATTTTCCTTTCTCTGTGATCTTGGCTCTTCAAATCCTGCCTGCCTTAGTTGTCTTTAATGCTTTAAAAGAACTGTTTTTACCCAGATTTTAATTTGGAAATCCTGACTTTCATGATTTGAATGTTTTTTGTTTTAGTTCTGTAATAATTTATTGCCTTCAATTTTAGGTTTTAATTTTTTCTTTCAGCAATTCCTGGTATTTTGATATTGGATCTGTTAGATGGATCCCTAAATGTTTAACTGCTTTCTCTCTTCTATTTCTATATCTTTTCCCTTGGGCTAATTCAGAGAAGAATCTTTAATCTTATGTCTTGGGGTATGGGATAAGTATGGTTGCTGGTGTTTTGAGAGCCAAGTAGAGGATGGAGTTGAGGGAGAATGTTGGTCCTAAAGTAAACTTCCCCTCAAAGCTCTTGTTGCAACTTGATACCTTTCCCATGCCTTCAGCTGTAACCTATCCTTGGATTCAGAACTTCCCCTAGTTTATCCTCTCCAATGGATGAGAAAGATTTGCCTACAATTTTGTTTGAAGTCCCCCTGTATACCTACCTTCAGAAATACTTGGTGCTGCCAGTTGTCGAGGCTTTCCAAGTGCTGTGGCACGATTAGATCGTAGACTTAGTTTTCAGCTTTCTCTGACAGGTTGAGAAACTTCCCTTTTTCCTATTTGCTTTTTAGTTTCTAAAATTATCATGTCATCTCTTGTCTCCTACATTCTTCTCACTCATTTTTATTGTCCTTATGGATTTATACTTAAAAGTGTTTTTTTTTTTCTTTTCTTGTTTGTATGTGTGTTTTAAACTTTAGAGTTTTGGGGAAGGGCCAGAGAATAGGTGTGTTTAATCCACCATACTTAACAGGAAATTTTAGGTTCTTTATATATATCACAACAAATTTCCACAGCATGTATTTATATAAAGAAAATATGGAAGGAACACAGTAAATGATAAAGGAACACAGTAAATGATAAAGTTAGAACTAAAACTCTGTTATGAAAGCCTGCATTTTTGAATGCAGTATTTTTGTTGTTGTTTTACTTTGAAATTTTACTTACAAAAATGAAGAAATCCAATTCTTTTCAAAACTAAGTGATTCATGAAATAGGAATTTTTGCAACACACCTTTACCTTCTATTTTGTGCAATAAATTTTTGTATTTTCAGCACTCTATAATGAATTGTAAATTTTCAAAATCTAATGTAATTTTACTAATACATTTTTTCATTATAGTTTCTATTTTATGCTTGAAATTATGAATACTACACTCTGGAGAAATTATTTTTTAATTGAGACTTTTCTCTAAGTCAAGATTATTCTTCCCAATAGACTATATCCATTTTATTTCATAGAGACTAAAGTTTCTTGTTTAACTCTCATGTTGTGTTTTTGCCTAAAGCCTGAAAACTTCTGGGAAGTTTCTTATTTTATTTTCTTTTGGGCTGCTCCAAAAAGCTGTTCCCTTTTGCTTCCTCTCAACATGTCTTTGACCCTGGAGAGCCTTGGTAAAAATTTCCCCGTGTATTCACCACACAATTAATGATTTACTTTTTCTTGATGATATATGTGAAACAAGTAAGATTTTTTTTCAGAAGACAATTTAGACATTTTGTAACAAGTGTAACATACGTATAATGCCTAGAGAGTTTCTGTAAGAAATCTCCATCTAAAAATCATGCCAGCTTTACTTTCATATTCTTACTAAAGAATGGAAAGGGTCCTGCCTATCGGGCAATTTCACATGAGGAAATAGAGTTATGGTGGGCTGCTATTACTTCTAAACATTTTTGTTCCATGAGAGTTATAAAGGACCATATTTCCCTTTTGAAGCTGTCACCTACTTTCAGGCAAAAACTCTTTGTTTGCACTTTCTTCCCTATTTTCAAGAGGTAGGGCAGTTATATCAGCTAAAAATTTGCAGGAAAAATATCCAGATAATTACAGAACTAAAACCAATGTGAAAGCATCTGATGTTATATAATATTATTTGAATTGAGAATAGAGTGGGTCCCAAACTATTTCATTGGTCTCTGTGTCTCTTGGCTCTCTGAAACCTCCATATTATTGCTTGTTTGAAATAACCAAAATTACTTTCTTTTGTTAAATGCCTGCCAGATTTTTTCACTTGTTTAAAAAATTTCTACTCCCTAGGAACTCTTTCATCCTATTTGATCAGAAACAGTCAATTGCTCTGTATCCTCTTTGAGTGATTTGTATATTCAGTTTATCTGCTTTTCCTTAAAATTTGCACTCAATTTTTATTTACTTATTTATTTATTAAGAGAGAGCTAGCAGGGGAGGGGCAGAGGGAGAGAGGGAGAGAGAACTCCAATAAGGCTCCATGCTTTCAGGGCAGAGCCCAATGCAGACTTGATCTCACCAACTGTGAGAATATAACCTGAGCCGAAATCAAGAGGTTAAGGAAGCTTAACATACTGAGCCACCCAGGTACTTCTTGCACTTCATTTTTTTGTGTGTGTGGTGATCCTTGAACCATTCCATGGCATTTTTTCTCTCCCAACTAGATTATAAGCTCTTATAGTTAACAAAGGAGTGCCATCCCGACACATTAAAAAATACGCTCCATAACTGTTTGTTCCCCTAGATACAGGAAATACATGCTTGTGTTTTAATTCTGGAGTGTGTGTTCTTTAGTGAAGGAACTGATGCGAGATTTCCATTTCCATGCGGGATCCTGGGTGGTCTGCCATGAGCAAAGAGACAACAGGTGGCTATCATATGGGACTCTTTTTAAATTAGGATAGTGACATGTAGGATATTCTCCCTGTTATCCTACTGGCATACACAGCCCAGAGGAAGATAAAAATTAAATAAAAGGAAACAATTTCAAAATAAAGTGATGAAATTCTAGCTGAGTAAGTGATCAATTAGCAGATAGAAGTAGATTGAAGAACTTCCCAAAACAAGTAAGCAAAGGGAAATGTAGAAACCACAAAAGAATATGTATCTAGATCTATTATAAATCATGGTAACCTCTTCTATAACAAGGGCAGTTTCCAACAGGCAACTCTGGGTAAGAATTTAAAAACTAGTGTTAAAGCCAAGAAGAGAAAAATAAAAGCATAAGCAAGAATAGCTTCAAAATGACTTTGTTTCAAAGCCTTTTAATGATAACAAAATAGTAGCAAAGAGGAACAAATCCCTGAAGGAAGAAAGGTACATGTAAGTATTAAATTTACAAATTTTAGAAAAAGAGAATCACAAATTAATGATGTAATTTCCCCCCAAGAGAAGCTGAAAAGGAAATTTAAATCATTTTGAGGAAATGACTCTCTCTGATGTTGAAATTACCTTTCTCTTTTAATATATAAACTATGTAGAAATATAAGTTATTGGTTCAAATGTGGGTCCTCTGTACCTTGAATCATGTCTGTCTTCCTTATATCCTATTATTTGGTCTATTATGAAGAAAGTTTGTGTGACCATGTGGTGGCATGCATGTGAGGTCTTGCTGACATTTTAGCCCAGACTGAAGGGCAAGACATCAAAGAACATAGAGAACAGAGAACAAAATTGAGGAATAGCAACTGATTCAATGTTTAGAATAAGAGATGGGAGATACGGTAGAAGTTGGTTACCAGTATCTCCCACATAGCAGAGGCCAATAAATATTTCAAGTAAGAATGACAAGAATAAATACAATTGTAACATTAAACAAATTTGTCCCCCACCAAAAAAGATAATAAAAATAGCTGCAATGTATCAAATGCTTTACACATGCCAAGCACTGTTCTACATATTTTTATTTCTTTTTTCATTTGTAAAACACCTTTAGAAGCTAAACATTATCCTCAGTTTACCAATGAAGAAACCAAGGCTCAGAGTTGTCAAGTGTCTAGCCCAGGATCTCTTAGCCAGTAGCACTGGAGGGAAGACTGTCTTCCAGACCATCTAACCATAGAATTTGAACTCTCAGATATTATGATAATACCTCTTCTTGAACCAAATATTTATGCTCAGGATGTCCCCAGTGTTGTTTGTAGGATGAACTAGGTTTCAATATAGCACAGTATAACATTTTTGGTTTTGTTTGAATATTAAAATTGCCTGGCAAACATCTTCATTTGGATGTTCTATAGGTCAGAGTCAGCCATTAAATGGTCTTAAACTAGAGCTTCTTGTCTTCCCTGCAAGCTGCTTCTTTCTTCTCCTTCTCCTTCCCCTTCCCCTCTCCCTCTCCCCCTCTTCCTCTCCCCTCCTCCTCTCCCTCCTCCTCCTCTCCCCCTCCCCCTTCATCTACTTCTTCTTCCTCTTCCACCACTTCTGCTGCTTCGTCTTCTTCTTCTTCTCCTCTTTCTCCTCCTCCTTTTTCTTTTCCCTCTCTTCCTCCTCCCTCCTCTCCCTCCCCCTCCCCTCCTCCTCCTCCTTCTTCTTCTTCTTCTTCTTCTTCCTCCTCCTCCTCCTCCTCCTCCTCCTCCTCCTCCTCCTCCTCCCTTATTATATAGTTAATAGCACTATGATCTACCCAGGGACCTGTGAAGAGTTGACCGTTTCTTCTTTCACAGCCTCCACAGCCGGTTTAGTCACTAAGTCCTAGGCTCTCACCTTTACAATATCTGTGTGATCTGAACCCTCTTTCTGTTTCACTGCTCATGCCTTTGTCAGGCCCACATTTCTTTCTCTTGTATTATGTCAAGAAGATTTTGATTTGTTTTGCTGTCTCCCATCATGGTCATTTCCAATTCACAGTAATGCAGCTGGAGTCATGGCCCCTGTTTAAAACCTGCTTCCCTAAAAAAAGAATTCTCTTTGCTCCCATGACTTCATTCATGATCTATATGCTGATAAATCACAAATTTATATCTCTAGCCCAGATTTTGCTTCATAGCATCCGTATTAATGTTTCCAATTCAATAAACCATCCACCCAATGCCTTGGACTTTCTCACTCTAATAATTAACAGTTACAAGTTCTCACAGTTCTACTTCCTGAATACCTTTTCTTTCTTTCATTTTTCTGCTTCCAAACTGCCATGGTAATGGTCCAGTCTTCAACTTCTGCAATAGCCTGAGTCACTGAAGCAGCCATGATAATATGCTTCTAACTAGTTGCTCTGTACCCATGGTTTCCCACTTTTAATCCATTCTCCACACATTATATTTCATTAATGACAATACACACTTTTGTTTTTACATTTGGACTTCTTTGAAATCAGGGTAAGTCTTACAACTGATTTTGCATCTGCAGTTTAATTAGTAGCATTTTTAAAAAATAAGTCACATAAAATGATGATATATTTTATATTCAGTGGTACCTTAGAGTTGATGAAATATGATAATAGGAAAAATCATCTTTCTGGATGTTACTATCCTGCACAGGATCTTCAGTGATTTCCCCTTTTAGGGTAAAATGAAACATTCTTAACATGCCTCTGAGGTCCTGCATATCTGACCTTTATTTACCTCTGTAGAATCATTTTGTGCTGATCTCCTCTTAGTTATCTATCCTTGAATCACATTAACTTAGTAAATATTAATTGGCTGACCACTGTGTGCTAGGCACTAGGATGATATATCAATGAACCCAAAAAACAACACGGCAACTGCTGGTATGGTGCTGACTATGCATTTGAGGACTCTTGGCTTATCCTGATTTATCATGTTATTTCTCGCCACAGAATACTTAGTCCCTCACTCAGGAAGGGTCCTTCCTCCTCCCCTTACCTTTTGTTCTTCTACCTTTCTAAGCCCTACCTCTTACTCATCCTTCATGGCTTATGTGACAGAGCTCTCCCCCACAGTCATTCTGTTCAATACTCTCATGGTTCCTGCACTTCTTTTCATGGCCCCCACAGCACTTGCTTTCTTGGGATCTGTCTTCCTTTCTGGGCTAATAGGCCCATGAAGACAGAGGCCACATCTCTTTAACTCATGGCTTTCTCCCCAGCTCTTAGTCTAGTGCCTGGGTCATATTAAGACCTCTTTAAATATTTATTGAATGAATAAGCAATGGAATTGGAAACATGTATTCAATTTCAAACCACCCTGAGATATTCTGAATTTCTACTACTTGAATATATTATTAAAACAAAGCACAGCAATAACAAAAATAGAACCATATACATATGGGGTTATGTGAGAAGTTTTAGGTTGACAGGCAAGATGAGAAGAAAATATAATATCAGTTTCAATCTGAGGTGCACAGAAGTTGATATTAAATATCATAAATACTTTCTTCCTTAAAGTGCTATAGTACTCTAGCATCATTATTTTGATTACGCACGAATATACTTACAACATTTGTACAGTAGTTTTTGTGTCTTGACAGATTATATCATATTCTTTCTCTGCTAGCCTTAAAAGCTTCCTTCTCTTTGGTCTATTCTTTGTATTAAAGAGGAGCTGCCTTTGTGAGTCATGGATTTGCTCAGTGGATTATGCTTATGAGCTAGTTGTACATTTAATTCCAAGTGGTGAATTAGCCTAATACTAGACATAGTCTGCTGTTTTGCAAACATGGGTCCGGTTATATGCCCAAGAAAGCAATTAAAATAGAAGCTCACTAGTGTCATTGTACTTTTAAATTAGCATGTTTTCATTAGTGTTCAAAGCAATTTTTAACTGCTTACCTATTCTTTGCTTTAGATATAAAGTTTCTTCAACTGTATGTACTCTAGTTCATTATGTATGTTTCTTGTAATTGCCTCTACATTTATATTAGCATAATCTTCCTCAGTTACCAAAGAAAAATTTGAGAAATAGTGAAGAAAAAAAAATCTTACTTTTTTGTAAGAAGAAAAATGTTCCACAATAAGTAGAGAAAGAACCACGATGTTAGGTTTTCTAGTTATTGAATTTTAGCTCTCTTATTTTTAGCAACATTTCCTAAATCCTTGGATGAAAAGGCTATAAAATGTGAAGTATTATTACCATAACCTATAGCAACAAACTACCTCAACATAGGTATAATCAGAAGGAAAATTCTTATAACCACATTCATATTCAAAGATCTTGTGATATAAGCCAACCCCTGTGGGGGTATTATTTTCAAACATAACAGGTTGACATTATATAATTACACACTGCTGGATATTGAAATAGCAAAAAAGGAAAAAGTGCTTATAGTAGTACTCACAGCACACTATTATGAGTATTCACCTTTATCCACACATCTTTAGAAAATTATTTCTAGTTACATATTATAGACTTTAGCAAAGATTTAGTGATTTATTTAATATCAATATTAGGTTTTGACATTAATGTCTTAGCAAGCATAGGGAGGTGTGGTCCTAAGACTCCCTTCCACTCAATTAAGGGGCCTCAAAGTGAACCTCTTCTCCATTATTCTGCATTCAGTTTGTTAAACAGACATTCACATATGTATGTGTAAATAAATATTCAAAATCCCATTTTTTAAAAGTTTATTTATTTTGAGAGAGACAGAGAGAATGTGAATAGGGGAGGGGCAGAGAGAGAGAGGGAGAATCTCAAGCAGGTTCCACACTGTCAGTTCAGAGTCCTTGTGGGGCTTGAACTCACAAAACTGTGAGATCATGACCTGAACTGAAATCAAGGGTTGGATGCTTAAACGACTGAGTCAACCAGGTGCCCCCACAATCCCATTTAATTATTTTTATAATTTGCACTTCCTCTCTACTTAATTTTTCCCTTTATTGACTTTTCTACTTTTGATGATAACGTTCTTTTCTAAGATAAATTCCTGGTTTGTTTTTTTTTTTGGTCCCCCTTTACTGTCTACTTTTTATTTATGCTGATTGGAGAAGTGATGGGGATTTGTCAGTATTTTTGATTTCTCAGATTTCTTTCTAATTATTCTCAGTGCCACCTTTCTCCCCTTTAATCTCTGGATTTTAACCACCTTATACCTTTCTCCCTTTCATATGTCAGGTTTCTCATATTTCCATTCTCTTCAGTTAACATGAGCTTTTTGGTCAGTGTGATGCACTGTGAAATGTGGTTTCACAAATATTTGGGCTCCAAATACTGTCAAATCTTGGAACTCTGCCTAGTCTCTCTCTCGAATTGGTCAGCTTACTATCTTACATCTCTTCTTTCTACTCTGTTATGTAAGTACAATCTATTGGTTCCTTTTGGATTTCTCCTATCTGGTCTTCTTTTCTAGAATGGAATGCATATAATTGTAGGGTGTATAATTTCATATTTAATATTCTCAGCTATTTTTTTTTTCAAAAGTGACCTACCTATGGTAAATTAGAGAAGATAAGAGAGACAGAGAGCTAAAATATGAGACTGAAACACAAGTATAATATATTTTGGGGATAGCATTAATAGACCATACAAGAATAGTCACTATTTAAGAGTAAATGCTAGTAAAGCCACAAACTAGTAGTATAAATAGTAGTCTAGAGAGTAGTATGCTTCCTTCCTCAACAACAAAAATCAACCAGTCAACCAACCATGCCATAACAGGGTAGGCTTGTCCTTATTAACAAGCTCAGATTTAAGTGGGTACATGCTCAATAAAAGTGAACCAAGACCCTTCATGTGGTTATAAGAGGCCTAAAGGGGTCTTGGAGTTTACTAAGTTAGCTTCGGTCACTGACTCTGTCCTCTCTCCTTAAATCTCTTGCTCTTTGTTTCTATTGGCACAAGGCAAGGATCTAGATGCTAGGATGCAAGATGGAGGTCGTTTAAATACCACTTCTTCAACCCCCTACTCCTCACCCATGCAGGGACTGAGTAATAACTACAACAGGTTTTCAGTAAACATTTATGGATAGAAATGATAACTTACAAAAGAAATTCAGTTAGCCTAGTTTGTTCATCTGTTTGCTTGCTTTTAATAAATTATACCTGGAGAATCCATATTAGGGGCACCCTAAAACTTCTGTAGGTGTCATCTTGAGGTATGCACTTACAATCATGATCTTTCAACTGAAATAAATTTGGAAAATCTCATTACCACTATAAAACTAGAAATCAGTATAAATAGGCATCAAACAAAATCCAAATGCAAATTCTCTGGAAATATAGTGTGATTATTCTGCTTTATCTCCCATAAAATCTGCTCTTCACACCCTTTATGGCCTCTTTGGGGTGTTGCTGTTTATGAATAAAAATATTACTTTAACAACAAAACAAATTTCTTTGCTCTAATTAGGCAAAATGAAAGCCTTCTGTTACAATTTGTATTATTAAAATTTTGACATTTTCTAATGGCATAAAACAAGTTTTATTTTTAACAAAGTCTTATATTGGAAAAGTGCTTTGAGGAGATTTCCAAGTTCTAGTGAAGCTTAAGTTTTTGTAATTATTTGATACCAAAAATTATGGTGTAATAAAATAATTTTGGTAGTCCTTTTTTCCATTTTAAATAGTAATTGACCTCTAGAATTATATGCACCAGAGTAATGTTACTAGTGATTAAAATGTAAAAAGATAATAATTATTAAAAGCTTCATGCATAATAGAACTCATCATTTCTGGGCAACAGAGTCTTTAGGGTAAAACAGTTAAGTAGGATTTGCCTATATCAAAACTACTTGGAAGGATTCTTTAATCTGGACCTTTATTTATGAACCCTACAAAATTGTTGAAAATGACCAAACTATATAACTGTATTTAAAACAACAAACTATAAAAGCCTTTCTTCCATAGTTTATGTTTTTTTTTAATATATCTGTATCTATATAACTTATAGCATATGACAAGATATATCTTTTTCTTGCATCAGGACCTTTGTTAAAGCTTTTGAAATATGCAATTACAAACACTCAAAATTGATCTTAAAAAAAGTCTTTTTTGGAAATTTTGTTTTTTCCAAAATGTTTCCTATTTAATTTTCTTTTTTTAATATGTATAATTTTTTTTAGTGTTTATTTTTTTTTTTTGAGAGAGAGAGAGAGAGAGAGACAGAATACGAGTGGGGGAAGGGCAGAGAGAGAAGGAGACACAGAATCCGAAGCAACTCTAGGCTCTAAGCTGTCAGCATAGAGCCAGATGCGAGGCTCAAACCCATGAGCCATGAGGTCATGACCTAAGCCAAAGTTGGATGCTCAACTGACTGAGCCACCCAGGTGCCCTCTTTTTTTTTTTTTTAAAGATTTTATTTTTAAGTAATCTCTACACCCAACATTGGGCTCTGGGCTCGTTGGGCTCAAATTCACAGCTCTGAGATTAAGAGTTGCCAGCTAGCCACCTCATCCTATTTAACTTTCTAAAAGGAGTGGCTATTTTATGCTGCAACTGCCTTGTTCTATTCAAAGCATTCCAGGCCTGTGTTTATTCTGCAAATATTTCTAAGCACCTGTGGTGAGTAGGCATTGTGCTAGATACTATGGATATACTAGTGAATTAGATGGCTGGCCATCCCAGCCCTAGGGGTTCTTACATGGTAGTGGAGAGTACGAATAAACAAAAAGGTAATTGCCATATAATAGAGAGCTGGGATTGGGGTAAATTGAGAATGCTATGGGAACATGTAAGAAGGGCATGTAGTTTAGTCTTCATGGGTCCAGGAGAAGAGACAGTGAAGTTGAACCCTGAAGAGTGAGTGGGACTCAGCTAGATCAAATGGAGAGGAAGAATGAAAAGACTCTTCCAGGAAGATGAAATAAGAGGTACTCTCTTGAACGGATTAGGTTTTCTTTACATAAATACTTTTTGTACACTGGTGATGGGAATCTTGTTTTAAATTACTCTTAGCTGGGAAAAGTCACTTTTTGCTTTGTGTAAGCAGGTGCTAAAAGAAATATCTTCCTATGGAGATGAGTGAAACCTTTTCATGGTTGACTGTCCCCCCTAGTAACAGCAACTAGCTGGACTACTTACTCGCATATAGTACAATGAATGCAAACTTGCCTGTTTGACCTCGCTCTTACCTATTTAACAGGTCTACTCATTAAGAAGCTGCACAAAGTAAAAGAATACTTGAAAAGAATATGGCTGTTAATACTTGCAATGTGTTTGGCTGTGTGTAACAACAAATAAATCCGATCTGAATTGTTAAACAATAATTGGTTGCCAATTATATAACTGGCAAGTCAGGAGTAAGGCAGCCTTTTGTCATACAGTTGCTGGTGTTGAGTCATTGAGGACCCAGCTTCTTTCTGCCTGTGTGTTCGGCCATACATGGCATGAGCTTCATCTTATTCCTGTTTCTCCCTTGTGGTGACCATCAGAAATCAGAGATTTCTTGTTGACATTGAACAGAAGAAGGTGAAATCCTCTGCCTCAAGTATGGAATCAAGTTGTTTCTTTTAGTCTGACATAGTTAAAGACATATCCTACTCTGGACCAAAAACTGAGACCAAAACACAATGTTTTGTTTGCTCAGGGGAGAAGTATACTTAAAGCAGTGAGGGATCAGGATATCCTCCCCTGAGTCATGGAGAGGAGGCATGAATACCTAAGAAAAATCATCTTTTTGCTAGGAAGGAGGAGGGGAGAAAGGCTGTGGGATAGAGAAACAGCAGTGTGTCCAACCACGTTGTTTGCTACTCCTTCATATTTGTTTAATTCAAATTCGGCCTCCTGACCAGAGAAAAAAATACTTCCATATCATTGGGAAAAAAGGTCATAATTCTAATGGATTCTAACTCTTTGAACCATGTGTAGCTTGGTAATTAGGGGGCGATGAAGTAAATGTTGAGTTGTGGAGACCACTGTTTTATCTTTCCTTTCCTTTGCTTCCTGAATTGTACTTTTGAATTTCTATATTGGTTTTTGTGGTCCACGTTTACCATAGAGTAGAAAGAAATTGCAGGCATTTATTTTGCTGTAAAAGTATTTTTAGATGTTTTGTGGGCTCTGTATCAATTACTGTATAACATGGAGTTAGGAAGGAATGTGCAAAATATATTTAGCAACCTTTGATAATATTTTAAGAGCATTTGATTCTGACACATGCTATATAATTTATAGAGATGCAGGTTACATCATTATAAGGTTACATATTGGGAAATCTAAAAAAAAATCCTTAACAAAAATACCTTCTCGAAACACAGACTGAGGAATGTTGCCTCAAAGGAAAAATATGCAATGATTGCTCAGGTTTTTGTTTTTCTTTTCTCTTAATTTTCTTTTTGAATATCTTATGCAAGTGTAGTTTTGTTCCTTCTCATCGTGACAAATAGGTCCCCACACTTGAAGAAATTTATGTCACTTGAATGATTGACCCTTATTTTTTATTCAGGACTATTCTTTCCCTCTGGCTACACAGGGTGGAGTGATGTGCTTGCCAGAGGCTGGACTAAGATAAACATATTCTCCCATGGAACTAGCAGAGAGCAACTACATATGCAAACACAAAAGGTTTCCTTTTGCAAGTTGGTTCAGGGCGACCTTTGATGGACAGGAGGGAGCATAAAATTAATAGTTTAACTATAAGAAAAATAATGATTTCCACCTAATATTTGCATAGTGACACATTTTTCAGAGTGCTTTTGTAAACATTAACTCACACGATGAAGTGGCTCTGTGATAAGAGAAGGATGGTAGTGTTATAACCATTTTGCAGATTAGGAAATCAATATATATGAAGGTTAAATGAATGGCCCACAATCCGAAGAAGAATGGGGTTGAGAAATTCAAACTTTTTTTCCCTCTCAGTGTATGTTTCTGTGTGTGTGTATGCTCTAGTAAAACATTTTACTTCCCCCTTAAAGTAAGAGAACAAAACAAAGTACAAAGAAAAAAGAGAGCTGAACAACAACCACAAAACCTGCTATGTTAAACATTCGTAATGATCAATTTCTGGAGAACACACATTTGCTGCATTAGGAACTCTTGCAAGGTAGATGTTGTGAATTGTAATTGAATGACTTAAAATACTTTAAAAAATACCCTTTGAAATACAGTATTTCCATTTTTGCTCTTCATTTTCCTATCAGACAGAGGTCTCACACCCCCAGTTCAATGTCCCTCAAGTGCATTTCTTCCTCTTAATGCTTTTATCCTCTTCCTCCCCCTCCTCCAAATCTAAACTCATCCCTCTTATGAGGATGTTTGGGCCTGAAATTACTTGTGAAGCCTCCACTTAAAGCCTAGAGACCCTTAATGGGCCCTCTTACATTATTTACAGTGTAACTGTTTAGGAAAGTACGTTAAGGGGAAGGATTTTTGTTGTGAGTCTTTGAAATCATGTATAGTATATCATATGCTGGTTACCCATTCCTAGGAATGACCCAGATCCAATCTTAAGGATTTGGTGATTGGCACGTAGTTGGCCTTCAATAAACAGCCATAGATAACTGTAGAATTTGCTGCTGGAGTCACTGTGTTGTGTGATTTCATGCTTTCTGAATACAAAATAGATTTTTGCGTAAGGTATGCTTTTTGACAGCTGCTGATAACATCTGAGAGACAATTTAATTCGTCTACAACTTCAGCAGCGGCAGCAGCAGCAGCAGCAGCAAAAAAAAAAAAAAGCCAATAGTCTCCATCACTACTCCTGCTTCTTTGATGAATATCAATAAATATGGATGAAACACAAATTCATAGTTAGCAAATTTGCCAAGTATGCATACAATGGGTGTACTGCATGATTATGTTTGTTGAAAATAAGAAAGAGAGACACATAAATAGGGCTAGTGAGAATGAAGAGTCAGTGACAGCATCACATAAGGCTCATAATGTATCTTTTATCTTGGGTAGTTTAAAGCATTTGAAAATGTCCTCATGACACCCTTTGCTACTAGTAGATGGTAAAGAAATATCAACTCCATTTAAATGAAAAAAGGATGTTGAAATGGGAGTTGAAAAGTTAAGCAAATTGCTTAGTGCCTTGGTCTCAGAAACGGTGGCTGAATCTATCTGTGGCAAGTATATTGTGTCATTTGCCCCTAAGCAATCTTTTTCTAGCTCTGTATAAATTATCTACCTGGCAAAAAGAAGACTGAAGCTGGGAGCAAAAATATACTTCTGTGGGTGTAATTGTATTCGTGGCCAAATAGAATTTGGACTTCTTCCATCAGCAGGAGTGCCTGGTGGTAGTACTAACTTTAAAACCCTGAATTGTCAACAAACAGAAGGAGCCTTAGTTGAACAGGATTAGAGAGGAAGAAATGAAGAGATGGGATAAATACACACACACATCCAAGGATTTAACCTGAAACTTCCTTGAGGAAGATGAATTTGTGGGAGGGATTCTTTACCCTGGGGCAGATCTCATTTCTTTCTCTCTACTTCCTCAACTACGATTCTAGTCCCCCTTTGCTCCTTGCTTTTCCCAGAAGTCCCACAGTCAGAACCAGAATAACCAGGATCTGGGGCAGGTTTCTTCCTGGTGAGGAGTAGCCCTACTGACAAAATGCCTTCTTCCTGCTGAGGACACTGAGCATTTTCCTGAAGCACCTCACTGGGTCATAGTTGCCTCTCCTCTTTTACTTCTCTCACATCTTTCTTACACACCGCCTCCAAGCACACCAGTCCTTGCTCTTGCTCAGACAAACAGGGTGTGTTCCTGCCTCAGCCTTTGCACTTCCCATTTCCTCTACCTGGAATGTTCTTTTTAGTCGAATAATAGCTTCGTCATATGCCTTCTCTGGCCCCTCAGTGTAGATTTAGAGTGACAAATTATACTGTTTTGCCTGAGACTGAAGATTCTTAAGGCATTCTTTAGTTTTAATTTTTTTTTCAACGTTTATTTATTTTTGGGACAGAGAGAGACAGAGCATGAATGGGGGAGGGGCAGAGAGAGAGGGAGACACAGAATCGGAAACAGGCTCCAGGCTCCGAGCCATCAGCCCAGAGCCCGACGCGGGGCTCGAACTCACGGACCGCGAGATCGTGACCTGGCTGAAGTCGGACGCTTAACCGACTGCGCCACCCAGGCGCCCCAAGGCATTCTTTAGTTTTAAAACTCAGTCCCATGCAAACTATGATGCTTTGGTCACCCTATTTAAACCGCAGCTTCTTCTATCTGGTTTCCCTCTTTTATTGTTTTTCTTAGCGTTTATCGACACCTAATACATTATACACTTTACCTACTTATCTTGTTTACTACCAATTGGTTTGCTTCCTCCCCCAGAGTTCTCTCCAAGAGGCCAAGGATTTTTTAAATTTGTTTTTATCACTGTTGTATCCCCGGTGTCCAGCATAGTTCAGAATAGGTACTCAGTAACTGGTTTTGAATGAATAAGTAAATGAATGAGCAAAAACTTTAGAAAGCGTTTGTCATATACAAAGAAACTATGTCAGAGATGTATTTCCTGAAGTGAATTATTTGAATCCATAAAGTCTTGGTCAAATGTAGTTTGATTCTCAAAATAAATGCATTATTTCCTCACGAGTGATACATTTCTTAGGAAATGTAAATAATGTCTTTGTTCATAATTTAAAATCAAACTATTACTTAATTCATTTTTAAACTAAATTTTTGCAAAAATAGACTATTAGTAGAATTTAGTGTTACACCCAAATATATTGGTGGCTCATTTGTGTTGGTTTAGGACAACTGATTTTAATCTTTCAGAATGTACTTGTAGTGGAAATTCAGTTAGTTTTAACTCATATAAATCTCTTATTCACCCCATGAAAACTTAGGCATATGCTTGGTTAACAAACCTAACATTTCTCTTACTATCCAGTTATAATTGACTGGATGAATGGAGGTTGACTTCAACAGGCAAATGTACAGAAAACCAAATGAATTATTATCTGTCTTCACCAGACAAGAAATCAGAAATGATGAGCTGCCATATATGTAGGGTGGCACTCTTAGGTGTCTGACTTTTACTGACCTTGGGACCTTACCAAGGTCCAAGGCCAAGTTGTCCCACTGTTGTATGGAACATTGTTGACAACTTGGGTTGTCACTCACATTTCCATGTTAGTGACATGCCATGGGGAGAACACTGCATCTGGGGACAGAAGCCCTGTGTCTTCATCCCTTCTCATTATTTAATTTTTTGTGTGGCCTTGCATGATCTCTTAACCTCTAAGAATCTGCATCCCATAATCTGGAAATGTGTATGATAAAGGCCCATCCACTTTAGTGGATTGATGCAAGCTTGAAATAGGAGTAAAGATGCTTTGAAAATCATTAGGTGCTGTGTAACCATGTAAGGTAAGGTAAAGTGAGGAGAGGTGAGGTGTTTCCTGGGTGCATATGTTGAAGGTGATTGAGCAGCCACTGCCAGATGGGGCTGAGTTTGGTTTTTATTCATATCTATTTTCCACCTCACAGGTGAAGGTTTTTCTCTCACCAGTCATATCCAGAGAGCATCAGGAATGGAGCCTGTGTTCTTTTCCATTCAGATCTAAGAGTCACTTAGATTTTATTCTCAAAGTACATGGTTAAGGAACTATTCTTCTAGTGGCTTCTTACCAGTTTTAACCAAGTCACCTTTATGGAAGCAGACTACTCACTGAGAGTAGGGTTTTGTTCTCTCCTTTAAAATGGGAATCAGGGGTGCTTGACTGGCTCAGTCAATGAAGTATGTGACTCTTGACCTGGGGATTGTGAGTTCAAGCTCTGCATTGGGTGTAGAGCTTACTTAAAAAACAAAACAAAACAAAAAACAACAAAAAAAACTTAAAATAGGCATAAGTCCTCCATTTTCAAACTAGATTCTATCTTGGGAAATTGATTATTAGCTACAAAGATTCCAAATAACATAGTGGTTCAAACAGACTCTGGAGCCAGGCTGCTTATGATCAATCCCATCTCTGCCATTTACCGAATACTTGGCATTGAACAAGTGACTTATTCCACATGTGTTTCCATCTCCCTTACCTCACAGAGTATCTGAGAATCAAGAGTAAATAATGGAAAGTGTTGAGAACAGCTCCTCATGTGCAGCAAGTGCCATGTAATTGTTACTGTGTTACTATACATATACATATAACATATATGGGGCTATATATATACATGTAACATACCATTATTATGATAATCTAACTGACTCCTCACTCAAATGGGTTGGCTTGGTCCTTACTCTAGACTTGGCTTCTCTCTCGTATTCTTTTTTTAAGGATCTGCTAAGAACACATTGATTATACTACATTTCCCTTCCATGAACTTTAGGGCACTTAATACAAATTATGTATTATCTCTAAGGGTAGGGATATTCCCTCCTGCCAGTGTATTCTTTCCTTTGCAAAAATCCACCATGGACTTCAGGTATAATTTTTAGATTGTTACAACATGCAGAACAGGACAATCACAGTTCTTACCAATTACTGTGCCATCGAAGGGAGATTGCTCTGCTCATAGGGAGCCCTCTGTTGAGGGAAAAGCTATATCTGGTTTCTCACCCATATCTTGCAATGATGGAATTGCCTGTCTTGTCTTTAGGTCAGGGTGGTTGACCCGAGGAAGGACAACTGGCTCAGTGCAGCTGGTCCAGTGAATGGCCTATGAGGTGACTTTCATGAAAGTTCTGTTGAAACATGGATGATTATTTAGGCCAACTCAGATGTTGTATTTAGGTGCCTCTTACTGAAGATATATGGAGAGAGTAGGAGTTATTGTATTAGCAGCAGTAGGGCTGAGTGAGCTGAAGTAAGCAATTGTCACTTAGACAGTAGGCTATGAGCAAGCAGAAATCACACATCATAAGCGGCAGCAAAAGACATAGTATAGCACAGAGTGAGATAGTTGGCTTGGTAGTAGCAAGAGCAGAAGAAGCAGAGGTTGGAAACATACATCTGTACCCATACAAGTGGGTAACAGAAAGAAATTGACAAAATCCTTCTGTTGAAGGGGTGATAGGCTAACTATCTCCCATATCTAGTTTGAGTCCTTCAATTTTTGAATGGTTCCAAATTCCAGAGGTCCATTCTATGGTTGTTACTGGATTTTCTGGAGATTATGTGAGTGTGCATGCTTAAAATATATAATTATTATTTGAAGTAATTTGAATGAAGTTTTGTTCTTTACCAGCCAAAAAAATGTAAGGATCACTCCAGATACTTACTAGTCTTTCCTTTAAAAAAAAATTTTTTTTATGTTTATTTTTGAGACAGAGAGAGACAGAGCATGAATGGGGGAGGGTCAGAGAGAGAAAGGGAGACAGAATCTGAAACAGACTCCAGCCTCTGAGCTGTCAGCATAGAGCCCGACGTGGGGCTCGAACTCACAGACTGCTAGATCATGACCTGAGCCGAGGTTGGACGCTTAACCGACTGAGCCACCCAGGTGCCCCTTTCCTTCTTTTTTTAATAGAAGGAAATAATAATGAACTTTACGATCCTTGGTGGCATTTATCATTACAGGTCTATCTTAAAATGATATGTAAATATATTAACTTTACTCAAGAAATGTTTTTGAATAGATAAATAAAAAATAACCATTGTTAATTCCCCCCTTTTTTGTTGAGATATATTTCTCATACCCCCCAAAAAAGGTAGAATAAAAAGTAAAATAAAATTTAATGTAAAAAAAAGTAAAATAAAATGTTAAGTGTTCAGTTTGATGAGTCTAATAATTGGATTCACATGTATAAACATCACTACAATTGAGATTTAAAAACATTTCTGTCATCTCCAAAAGAGCTCTATGCCCCCTTCTAGTCACTCTTCCAACCCTCCAGAGGTGGCCACTTTCTGATATTTGTCACCATGGATCATCTATTCTTGGATTTCAGATAAAAGGAATTACACAATAGATATTCTATGTGTCCTGTTTCATTTGCTTAGCACAGGATTTTTGAGATTCATGCATGTTGTATGTGTTTCAGAGGTCGTTCTTTTAAATTACTGAATAGTATTCCATTGTATGAATATAAAATAATTAGTTTATTATTTCCCCTGTTGATGGATATTAGGATTACATCCCAGTTTTTGGCTATAAATATTTCTGTGTAAGTCTTTTTGTAGACATTTGTTTTAATTTCTTGAGTAAGTACCTAGGAGCTATGACAGTATAGATGTATGTTTTATTAGTAGCTATCGACTCATTTTTCAGGGTGGTTGTACCATTTATACTCCTATGAGCAAAGTATAAGTGTTATAGTTACTCCATATACTCGCCAACATTTTGCATTGTCATTTAAAATTTTTTTGATTATTTTAATGTGTTTGGAGTGATAACCTTATTGTGGTTTTAATTTGAATTTCTCTAAAAATTAATAATGTTAAGCCATTTTAAGCTTATTTATTTATTTTGAGAGGGACAGACAGAGTGCCAGCAGGGGAAAGGCAGAGAGGGAGGGAGAAAGAAAGAATCCCAAGCAGGCTCTGCACTGGCAACAAACACCTGACATGGGGATCAAACTCATGAAACTGTGAGATCATGACCTGAGCTCAAATCAAGAGTCAGACATTCAACCATGTGAGCCACCCAGGCATCCTATGTTAAGCCCTTAAAAAAACCCAACTTTTTTATTGACCTTTCGCAAATCCTCTATGAATTGTTTACATCTTTTGCCCATTTTTATTAGGTTACTTGTGGTTTTACTGTTTATTTACAAGAGTTTTTACATAACTTGAGTCATTTTTCAGATATGTGTAGTGTGTGTGTGTGTGTGTGTGTGTGTGTGTGTGTATGTATAAAATGTATTTATTTTCTGAGCCATTGCCTTACCTATTCATTTTCTTAATGGTGTTTTCCTGATGAGCAGACATTTTTAATTCTGACGCTGTGAGCTTACTCAAAAAATTTTTAGGACATTTTATGAACCAGAGTAACCAGTTTTAGACATCTCTGATAAAATATTTCAGGATACCACAGGGAAATCAGATTTCCTGAAAATACTTTTTCTTCCCCCCAGAAAGATCAGTAGTTAGGAATCAAGAATATGAATTTTCTATGTGATGTCTATACTTTCTGATGATCGTGACTCTAATAGTCAGTGGTGGTTGTTACAAAATTAACTAGGTTTTCTGTTTAAAATTTGGAGCACATCAAGTCATTGCCATCTTGAAGTGAACCATTTACTTTCTCAATTAAATGACTATCTTCCATATTTGAATTTTTACCTATTGGGTTCTAAAGTATGAGAAGTGTTTGGTCTTAATATATATGTACAAAGCCAAGTTTCTCTGACATATTGGCCTGTGGCTTACTTGCATTCACAGTAACATCATTGCTCAGAGGTGGCTTTGAGTATGCATCCTAAGAAACTGAGGAAGTAGCTTTCTCTATTTAGGACACTTTAAAACTCAGCTTTCCTAGGGGTGCCCGGGTGGCTCAGTCAGTTGAGCAAATGACTTTGACTCAGGTCATGATTTTGCACTCCCTGAGTCTGAGCCCTGCATTGAGCTCTATGCTGACAGCTCAGAGCCTGGAGCCTGCTGTGGAATCTGTGTGTCCCTTTCTCTCTGCTTTTCCCTGCTTGTGTGCACTCCCTCTCAAAAATATATAAATATTTAAAAAAATTTAAAAAGTTGGATTTCCTGAAGATGTCTTATCTTTTACAAAATGTTTGACAGATACAGATCCCACACTGGTCAAAAGCAGGGAATTTGGAAGCCAGTGGGTCTGAATCTCAGTTTTACTGTTCACTAGCTGTGTGATCTTTTGTAAATTATTCATACTTTCTGTGTCTCAGTGTTTTTTGTAAAGTAGGGATAAGAGCACTATCTCATAGTGTTGTGAGAGATGAATGAACTGATATACATAAAACACTTAGGACAGTGCTTGGCACATAGCAGGTACTCTGTATTAGTTGTTATTGCTGTGATTATTATTATTCTACTCCACAAGAACTTGCAGGAATGCCTGACTTTGCTTACTAGTTTCACAAATAATAATAATAGCAATAGCAACAACAACATGTCATGTATTAATTTGGCTGTTTCCACATTGCAGATATACTCTCTAATGCCAGCCTTCTTCCACTCAGAATACTTTCTCTAGTCTCAGATGGCAGCCCACCCTCAGGCTACTAACCGTAGCCTCCACACCTTCTGTTTGATACTATACATGAGCACAGGTGCTTCTCTTAGTTTTCTAGAATCCGCCAGAGACATGGTTGTTAGTTTTATCAAAATGAACCTAAGGTTCCTGGGTGACGCAAGGGAAGAAACAGAGATGATAACTTGATGTTTATACTAGGGGAATTCTGGATTCCAGTGAAAACAACAAAAGGTCAAAACAAAACAAAACAAATGACAACAACAACAAAAACACAACACCCCACAGCCTACTCCTGCAATAAAATGAGGAGAGTTAGGAAGACCTACAAACTCCAAATAAAATATAAGTTGGGGGAAGAACATATGAAATCAGAACAGCATGGGCTGCCAAATGGTGTAGGGTGGCAGGTGCTGTGGGAAAGAACTGGGAGCGAGATTTTATAGCAGAAGCAGAACACAGAAAATAACAGCAAATACTCACCCCCAAAAGGAAGGAGCCCTACCTGAGTGAGACCTGCTGTGGGCATCAGGGCTAGGAGAATCAGGGAGAACAGATGTGTACAGCTGTACTGCAAGACGCTAGAGAAAGTACCTGGCACAGTAACAACACAGGACAGATCCCCTGAGCTAAAGAAACTGGGAAAGCAATCTTTACCTCTCTTCTCCCATTCGCTAGGTTCTTTTGGTCATAGGGAAGCCAGGAAAAAAGAAACTCATTCAATTATGAATAAAAAAGTGAAAATGTTACAGCCACACAGAAAAGTCATAAGGAAAGACAGAAAAGTCAGAGCTTAGCAGTGGAATAAAAACACCATCACAATTACAAGAAAATTGCAGGGGCGCCTGGGTGGCTCAGTCAGTTAGGCTCCCGACTTCAGCTCAGGTCATGATCTCATGGTTTGTGAGTTTGAGCCCCACATCGAGCTCTGTGCTGACAGCTCGGAGCCTGGAGCCTGCTTCAGATTCTGTGTTCTCCCTCTCTCGCTGTCCCTCTCCCACTCACACCCTGTCTCTCTCTCTCAAAACTGAATAAACGGTTCAAAAAAAAAAAAGAAGAAAATTGGAAACAATGTTCTTCTAAGGAAAAGTGATATGCATATAAAGCAATCCCATCTATAAAAAAATCACAAAATAGAAATAAAGGAACTTAGAGAAAAGATGGCCAGACAATAATAGGAAGACGAAAATGGGAATTGACAGAATTCAGGAAAGAAACTGGAGAAACAGATACAATTATTTCAGAAATGCAAACTAAATTACAAAAAGCAAAGAGACACTAAATGTCTTGAAAACGTAAGGGTATGGGGAAGAAAAGAAAAAAGAAAAAGCGAAAAATAAAAAGCTAGGGAGGAAAATGGTAGAGAAGATGAGGAAGATGTACAAACATGTAACTAGTTTTTGAGAAAGGAAAACAAAAAATGTAACATAGCACATATTTAAAATTAAAGTTCATGGGAACATCCCTAATATCACACAAAATTTGAATCTACATATTGAAAGGACATATCATATACCTCCAGAAAACTAATCAACAATGATTAATATTAAGACTTGAGATAAACTGATAAAATTTTTGGACTTTAAAGTATAAAAAATAATCCTCTGGGTAACTAGGTGAGAAGTCCAAGTAACTTATGAGGAAAAAGAAACAAGTTACACCAGACTTTTCAATAGCAATATTTAATGCTGACAGAACATTGTAGAGCTTGGTACTCCAGAAATAAAGTGGGAGCCAAGGAATATACATCTAGCCAAACTCTCCTTCACATGTAGAAGTTTCAGATAAAAAGTATAGAGCAAATAAGAACTTGCAGGTGCACTTTTCCAACCAGGAAGCAGTCAGTGGCAGAAGGACCATCAATAAGTAATACATAGATATAAATATAGTAGCAAGAATAGAACAAACATATAGGGGGATAAGGGTGACGTAATAGTGTACAAATGTCGTATGCCTTGATGATGTAAGAAGTGAACACCTGAGGAAAAATGGGAGGAGAAGGAAGACAGATGGTAGAAAGTAGAATAAACTCAATCGTGCTCTGTAAGTCATAACTGGAGGTAAAGTGATATCATTTAAAGGTGGCAAATCAGGAAGTAGAATTGCAAGCAGATATATAAGGTTTTGAAAATAAGCATTATGAAAAAGAATTGTTGACTTGGATGATGAGAAAAAGGAAGGTAGGGGGAAGAAGAGTTTAGGAAAAATAGAGAAATCAGTCAAACTGTTATCCCTTAAAATATTACTATGGCTAGCTGTTACAGTTTAATACTGTTTAATACAGTTTAATACAGTTTAATAAAGAAAACATAGGAATGTGTCCAAATTCATTAATGAAGTAGGTATAGCATGGATACCAAAACTACTAAAGTTGCACAAGACAAAAAAAAAACCCAGAGAACAATATCAATTCTAGATATCGATGCAACTCTATTCAATACAATATAAGCAAACAGTTTTCAACAATACGTTAAAAAAAAGAACATCTCATGACCAAGTGGGGGTTTACCCCAGAAAAGTGAGGATGGTTTGATATTAGTAATTTAAAAGAATTAAGGGGGGAAACATGATTATGTCTATAAATGCTCAAAAAAGCATTTGCTAAATGGGTAAGGGGCACTAAGGAATCTATTCCTGAAATCATTGTTGCACTATATGCTAACTAATTTGGATGTAAATTTAAAAAAATAAAAAATAAAATTAAAAAAAAGCATTTGACAAAATTCAGTCTCCATTTCTGCTTTTTAAAAAAATCAATTGGCAATCGATAAACTATATGTAGAAATGTATATATGTATAGATATAAACATATATACACACACATATGTACATATTTGTATCTATCCCCAACACAACATCTTACATGATAAAGAAGCATTGGAGGTGTTCTCAGTAGTCAAGAATAAGACAATGACACTAGTTTTCAACATTACTCTTTAAGATTTTACCAGCAGTGTTAGCTAGCACAATTAGATAAGAGAAGAAAATTAAAACAAGAATGGGAAAGGAAAAGGCAGTCTGTGAATGAATAATTGGAGAATTGCAAGAGAAACTGTTAAAAAAAACAACTACAAATGAAACTCAGAAAGGTAACAGGATGTGAAATTAACATACACAAATAAATAGCCTTGCTAGACACAGAAAATGAGTCAGAATATATCATTGAAGAAAGACCCCATTTACAATAGCAAGAAGAAAAATAAAATACAGTACCTAGATAAAAGTTAACAAGAAATATGCAAATCTTATAAATTGTTCTATATATTTATAAAAACCCAAGTTGTTTCTCAATTTGTAGAGAAAAACAAACAAGCAAAATGTACCCAAAAAACCCAGCACTTATTGTCTATTTCAGAAAAAAAAGACAAATCTATTGGTATTTTTATTGGACTTGTATTACATTTGTAAGCTAATTTAGGGAGTGTTTAAATTCTTAGAAATTGAGAAGCAAAAGACCAGCAACCCAATAGAAAAATAAAGCAAAGGGCATGAATAGACACAACACAGGAAAAAAAACATTCATGTAATCCTTAGACATACGAGGAGATACTCAATCTTAACTCATACTAAGTGAACGATATGTTAAAATGACACCAAGGTACACGTGTCACTTATCAGATCATCACATAAAAGTCTGGTAATACATTCTGTTGGCAAGCCTGTAGGAATAGGCACTTTCTTACACTGCTGGGGGAAGAGGATGTAAAATGGTATAACTTCTTTGGAAGGAAATCGGTAGTATCTAACAAAATAACAGTTGACTTTTTACCCAGCAGTGGGAATCTTATGGATAAGTCTGTGCAAATTGTTAAGTCTGCCGATGGCCATGGGAAAATTCATTGTGTCAGTTTTATTTTTTTATTTTTTATTTTTTTTGATTTTGTTTATGTATTTATTCTTTTTTTTGCCCTTTTTTTTTAATGAAATTTATTGACAAATTGGTTTCCATACAACACCCAGTGCTCATCCCAAAAGGTGCCCTCCTCAATACCCATCACCCACCTCTCTTCCCTCCCACCCCATCAACCCTCAGTTTGTTCTCAGTTTTTAACAGTCTCTTATGCTTTGGCTCTCTCCCATTCTAACCTCTTTTTTTTTTTTTCTTCCCCTCCCCCATGGGTTCCTGTTAAGTTTCTCAGGATCCACATAAGAGTGAAACCATATGGTATCTGTCTTTCTCTGTATGGCTTATTTCACTTAGCATCACACTCTCCAGTTCCATCCACGTTGCTACAAAAGGCCATATTTCATTTTTTCTCATTGCCACGTAATATTCCATTGTGTATATAAACCACAATTTCTTATCCATTCATCAGTTGATGGACATTTAGGCTTTTCCGTATTTTGGCTCTTGTTGAGAGTGCTGCTATGAACATTGGGGTACAAGTGGCCCTATGCATCAGTACTCCTGTATCCCTTGGATAAATTCCTAGCAGTGCTATTGCTGGGTCATAGGGTAGGTCTATTTTTAATTTTCTGAGGAACCTCCACACTGCTTTCCAGAGCGGCTGCACCAATTTGCAATTCCACCAACAGTGCAAGAGGGTTCCCGTTTCTCCACATCCTCTCCAGCATCTATAGTCTCCTGATTTGTTCATTTTGGCCACTCTGACTGGCGTGAGGTGATACCTGAGTGTGGTTTTGATTTGTATTTCCCTGATAAGGAGCGACGCTGAGCATCTTTTCATGTGCCTGTTGGCCATCCGGATGTCTTCTTTAGAGAAGTGTCTATTCATGTTTTCTGCCCATTTCTTCACTGGGTTATTTGTTTTTCGGGTGTGGAGTTTGGTGAGCTCTTTATAGATTTTGGATACTAGCCCTTTGTCCGATATGTCATTTGCGAATATCTTTTCCCATTCCGTTGGTTGCCTTTTAGTTTTGTTGGTTGTTTCCTTTGCTGTGCAGAAGCTTTTTATCTTCATAAGGTCCCAGTAATTCACTTTTGCTTTTAATTCCCTTGCCTTTGGGGATGTGTCGAGTAAGAGATTGCTACGGCTGAGGTCAGAGAGGTCTTTTCCTGCTTTCTCCTCTAAGGTTTTGATGGTTTCCTGTCTCACATTTAGGTCCTTTATCCATTTTGAGTTTATTTTTGTGAATGGTGTGAGAAAGTGGTCTAGTTTCAACCTTCTGCATGTTGCTGTCCAGTTCTCCCAGCACCATTTGTTAAAGAGGCTGTCTTTTTTCCATTGGATGTTCTTTCCTGCTTTGTCAAAGATGAGTTGGCCATACGTTTGTGGGTCTAGTTCTGGGGTTTCTATTCTATTCCATTGGTCTATGTGTCTGTTTTTGTGCCACATTGTGTCAGTTTTAGTTGTGAGACCCATCAGCCAAAACAAGAAGGGTCCAACGTACTTTGTGCATTGTATGGCACAAAAATCACTAAATATCGTGGATCCTGCACGTTTCATTTCAACATGTTAGTTTTCAGTGTACACATACAGATATTAAGGTGATACACTTCCTGTTTACATGAAATGTAGCCTCATCACTGAATCTGAGGCTACCCGCAAAGTCATCTCCATTGTCCATCTGAATCTGAACACGGTAGCAGTTGCTGGTTTCCACACATCTGCTTCTGTCAGGGCCTGGAGCATGTGCAAGCGCCTGCATTTCATCTTGAGATGTTGATGGAGAAGGTGTCGAATGCAAAGAGATGCCAGATAAAACTTTTCTGCTCCCATTGTTTGTACCTGGTGTCAAGGATATTGTGAACTAGTAAAGATTTGTAGTATCTTGAATCATCTTTGTACCAAAGGGCAGAATAACATGTTGCAAACTCCAACACACACACACACACACACACACACACACACACACTCACACGAGAAATAGACAATATTGTGCAATATGGTGCAGTATTGTGTAAACTCACGCACATGTGACCTAGTACCTGAGTGTAGGTGAATCCGACAGTGCTCTGTCCACTCCGTGTGCTTTCTAGTCCAGCTCCTGGTCTGTTTTCACAAATGAAGTTCAGCTTATCCAATAACCAGGAACACCTTCCAGTCTTAATGCTTCCGGGTCCTGTGCTCTGAACTCTAAGGCTCAATGTGAACAGAGACATTTTTTTTTTTTAATTTTTTTTTTCAACGTTTTTTATTTATTTTTGGGACAGAGAGAGACAGAGCATGAACGGGGGAGGGGCAGAGAGAGAGGGAGACACAGAATCGGAAACAGGCTCCAGGCTCCGAGCCATCAGCCCAGAGCCCGACGCGGGGCTTGAACTCACGGACCGCGAGATCGTGACCTGGCTGAAGTCGGACGCTTAACCGACTGCGCCACCCAGGCGCCCCAACAGAGACATTTTTGCCATCCCAGTCTCACTCATGTCTCAGGTGGCCTCTCCTGTTCCTGAATCTTCCTGCTTGCACTTCTTTGTAGGGAATCCCTGGTCTTAGAATATTTCTGGTGTGTCTTTGCTCCAAACAATCACATCAGAACGTAAGAGCCCAACCTCAGAGTATTTTCAAAGTCTGGGTTAATCTTAATTTGAACTGCGAGGGAGTTTCCTACAATCCGTTGTAGTAGAAGCCTTTTGCAACCTGGCTGTGCTTCAGAAGCATATTTGGAACTTTCTATAAATATTGACGTGCAAACTCCATCACCAGAGATTCTGACTCAAGTTCACCTTTATATCCTTGAAACCAATATAATATCAGGTATCTTTCTAATAGTTCTGAATCTTAGTTCCTCCTCTTCCATGAGCACACTTCCTCATGTACAAGGAAAGCAAGAGTTTGCAGGTATGCTGCAATGAAAAGGGAGATTTAAGGGAATTTTTCTTTAAAGAAAAGAGTCTGCAGGGGTCAAACAGAGCCTTTTCTGTGATCTCATTGAATAATTCAGCTCTTTGGAGCCACAGCTTCCCAAACATTGCTACTTTATATTTGTATAATGAAGGGACTCATTGTATTTTTTCAAAGACAAGGGAAAAAGTGGTGTATGATTTTCACATCTTATGCAACATAAAGTTGTTCACAGTTTTCAAATGGCAGTTTTTCTAGCTTCAAGTTTCCAAACAGCTTAGAGCATCTTAGAGAAATCTTATAGAATAAACCTGCTTAAAAATTGAGAATATCTTTAAAACTTTTGGATTGCCTTATAACCTATAGCAAAAATTTTAATGAAGACCTGAGTTGCTTTGTGATGCAAAGTTCTCTTTACCTATACAACATGGGGCATTTTAGGCCAGTTAATCTCTACATATTGTACTTGTACCATAATTATATTGTTATATCAATTCAATTAGTTTTCTCTAGAAATCTATTCAAGTTTATTTTGTTCTCTTTGAAAAAAAAGTGTCTTAGAATAGAATAATTTTTATAAAAAGAAATCTTAAAAAATAATTGAAGAAATAATTTATGTCATTTTTATAATTTTAATTACAACTTTCAAAATGTTGCATGTAGATAGACCACTGTCTCTGAATCGGCTTGTGATGTTTCTGTATTAGTCTGCAGAATTTCTGTTTCTGTATTAATCTGCAAATTAGATTGGATTTCAGGGGGTTTATATCTCCCTATTAAAAATTAAAAATTCTTTTGGAATTGAGGCACCTTGGTTTCGGCTCAGGTCATGATTTCACGGTTCATAAGTTTTAGCCCCCTGTAGGGCTCTGCGCTACAGAGACTGCTTGGGGTTTTCTCTCTGTCCTTGTCTCTCTCTCTCAAAATAAATAAGTACACTTAAAAAAATTCTTTTGGAACAAATTAGCCAACTCTGTCCAAGAACTTCTGTGAAAGATTTGGGTGCTCTTGTCTCAAGTCATTAGTGTATCTCTTTCTCACTGCCTCTGTGCCCCTCTCTTAGTGAATTCACTTTCCCACTATAAGCCACTTAAGGAGAGAACTTATTCCCTAATAAAGAGAGTTAAAAGGCCAATTTGTTAGTAAGCAAAAGTCTCACTCCCTCTCCCCCATCTTTCTCTTATTTATTAGTTCATTCATTTGCTTACCATAGGTACTATCATAACTAAGGAAGAGCACTTTGTGGCTAGACTCTTCCCCTATTTGCCAAGAAGATAAAAAGTGTTAACAGAAGAGAAGTCATTTAAAAGCAAATACACGAGCAACTTTGGATAACATTACTAAGATCCCTGTTTAAAAGAAGCCCATCTTCTCCAGAGTATCTTATGTTATTACTACGCTAGAGATAGAGCTGGATAGAAGAATGCAGATGTAACTGGAACTGAGGAATCCTACCAGAATTCTGTTTATTCCTTTGATTGCTCTTAGAAATTTCATTGGTGTTTAGGATTTTTAAAATTTCACACTTCAGAACAATTGAATTCCAAATTCTAAGGTCATATGTGTGGATACATATCATTTTTTTGGTGAAGAAATAAGTTTGTACGTGATATATAGAAATGTGAAATATAATCTCTGGGTGGCAGCATGTATTCACCAGCTAAAAGTCCCTCTTAAATGATGCCGTTTTCATTTCTCTTATGGGTTGCTAAATTGATGGGTCAGCAATATTCTATGGTATAGTGTGGCTTGGTCATTTGACAGCCCCCGTTATGTACTTTTTGAGCAGGTGATAAAATATAGAATTAGTGATAATGCAATTAACTGGATTTGTATGTGATTGTACAACTAAATGCAAAGAAATTTGATTAATGCACCAATATCAATTTTTAAGACTCTCTCTAGTGAAGTTTCATAATGCTCTAGTTTCCCAATTAAACATTTTTTACTGCTTTGGAAACTACCCAACCTTATAAAAATTACAATTAATATAAACTTTGAGGTACAGTGAATATATCGAATAACAGAATTAATGCTCATTGGAAAGATGGAATAAAACCAATTAGGTAAAATTTTGCAGATATTAATGTTAAGTCCTATGGTTATTAAAATAATATAAATAGAAAGTATAATATCTCCAAGACCTTATTGGCATTGTGGTTAATCCTAAATGCAATATGAGACAAAGAAAATATGTTTTGACTGTTGAGGCATATAATTACAGGTTGCATTAGTTGAGGCATGGCATGGTCCACATCAAGAGAGATCCTTTTTTTGGGGTAGTGTCTGCTGGTTAGACCAAACTTGTGTTATATTCAATTCTAGGTGCCCCCCTCTAAGAGGGACATTGGTGTACTAGAATATCAAAGAGAAAGGGGGAAGGTAGAAGGTGGAGAGTCTGGAAAGTACAAGAAAACACTTGAATGATGTGGAGGAGTTTTATTTGGAACCCAAAAGAACCTGGATACATGGCAGCCATGTTTGAATATTTGAAAGGCTGCCATGTTGGGGAAAGAGACTTTTTTGTTGTTGTTTATTTTGGAATAATTGGTATAAGGTATGGGGGCTATTATTGGAATCAGGGAAACTTTTCCGGTAAGAATTAGAACTATTCAGCAAGGAACTTTTGGCTGTTAATTTCCCATCATTGCAAGCGCTCACCCAATTATCCAGTGTGTGATCATCTGTCAAGGATTGTTGTACTACTAAAACCTCTAAGAGCCTTCTAGTCCTCAAGAGTTTTTACTTTTACTTTCAGATATTTAGTGACATACAGTCAGAATATCAAGATGAGTGATTGTACTTGTGTTCTGCATTTAGATTTTTGTTTGTTTGCTTGTTTTGTTAATGCTGGCATACCCAAATTGTTAAACAGAGTCTTTTCTAATTTTAAGTTGCCACTACTGACAGCTACTTGCGTACAAATTTGAATGATATTAGACAAATGAAATAATGTCGTCTATGATATGCTATGGTATGGGTTTTAGGAAAGATTACTGATTTAAAACAAACCTCGAGATCATATATAGAAATGAGATATCTTATAATAATATTGTTGAGACGTGTTTTCCACCTTGTTCTTCACTGCAGTTTTTCATACATCTGATATCCCACAAACACTGAATTTAAATGACACTCATATTATTAACTCATGTTTCTGCTTCTCTGGGTCATTTGGAGAGGTTCCAATCTTCCCAAGTATATTTTCCCCAATTTTAAAAAGTGATTTTATTTTTAAATGAAAGATTTTTTTTTTAAATTTTTTTTCAACGTTTTTATTTATTTTTGGGAAAGAGAGAGACAGAGCATGAATGGGGGAGGGGCAGAGAGAGAGGGAGACACAGAATCGGAAACAGGCTCCAGGCTCTGAGCCATCAGCCCAGAGCCTGACGCGGGGCTCGAACTCACGGACCGCGAGATCGTGACCTGGCTGAAGTCGGATGCTTAACCGACTGCGCCACCCAGGCGCCCCTAAATGAAAGATTTTTATGTGAATCACAATGTGGAATTATTTATCACTTTAAGAAAACATTATGGCTACATTATACTGATTTACATTTATAATTAATACCTTATAAATTAAATAGCAAATATAATAATGTTAGCCGGTTTATCATTTATGCTCGTTGCATTTTGAAGTGTATTATTGGCTTATTTCTCATTTAATCAACATTAAAAAAAGGTTTGGTGATTTTCTTAAATAATTTTTTTAATAAAAAAGGGTAAAATGAAGGCAACAGCGGTACTTGAATTTTGTGTTTTGTTTTGTGTTATCATTAAGAGAGAAGGCTACATATTGCCTTGATAGAGACCTTAATACAGCTTTTATTTCCCCTACTACTGTGAGTACTTATTTTCAAAACAATTGAGAAATAACAGAAAATAAAGATGCAACAAAAGTTTTCAGGAATTAAGTTAAAAGTTTTAACAGAGGCCTTTAGGCATTTATTCTTTGGCTAGGTTGTAGCTTCAACAATTTATTTTCCCTAGGGACAAGGGGCAGAGTTGACCTTTATCCCACACTTTTATTTTCTATGGTAATAGGGCCTTTGGGTGAGGCCATCTATATATTCCATAAATATAACTGTTATTGACATAAATGGAGTGAAGCATATAAACTAGCATTCATTGTTGAAGATCTTATGTTTGTCACTCACCTAGACTTCTTGTTTACAGTCTCTGTGGACACAATTGAGGTTTTAGCATTAGTCTGACTATATGTATTTTTCTTCCTCTAAATTGTAGTCATTCCCTTGTGAATTCAGTTCTACCCCTGAGGTTACATCTTTCATTTTACATTAGCAACTCAGCATTTCAAATATTTATATATTCAGGTTATCAGCTGTCTAGGGAAAAATAGGGTATTGTACACTTAAATCCTTTTACCTGCTCCAATTTTTTATTTATTTATTTTTTATTTTTTGAGCTGATCAGGAGAGGCAGCATGGCCTTCCTTTTGTGGTACGTAGAAGGATATGTTAAAAAAAATCATCCTAAAAAAGAAATTTGGCCTGAAATTGATTTTAAGCTTTAATAGAGGTTTAAATGAAAGTTCACTAAAAATAACTTTTTAAGTTAATTTATTTGTGATAGAGTGGAGGGGGTGAAGAGGGGTAGAGAGAGAGGGAGACAGAGGATCCGAAGCAGGCTCTGCACTGACAGCAGACAGCCTGATGTGGGGCTCGAACTCATGAACTATGAGACCATGACCTAAGCTGAGTTGGATGCTTTAACCAACTGAGCCAGCCACCCAGGCGCCCCTCGTTAAAAATATTTTTATAGGGGCACCTGGGTGGCTTAGTCAGTTGGGCGTCTGACTCTGGATTTCAACTCAGGTCATGATCTCACGGTATGTGAAATGGGGCCCTTCATTGGGCTCTGCGCTGACAGCGTGGGGCCTGCTTTGGATTCTATTCCCCCCCCACCCACCTCTCTTTCTCTCAAAATAAATAAATAAAAACTTAAAAAAGCCCCCCCCCCAAATGTTTTTAAGAGCTATGTGATTCAAAATGAGAAACTATGAAAAACTATATATTGAAAAGCAGCCCTGCAATTCTTACCTTTCCCACACTCAGTTCCCACTCTCTGCTAGTTAGTAGAGTTTAGTTTATGCATATACTTGCTACAAATACAGATATTAATCATTTCTTTATCAGAAAACTGGCATTATATTACACACATTATTCTGTTTTTTTTTTTCTAAAACTTAACAATGTATCCCTCAGATCTTCTCATAGCTGTATAGAGCACTTTTTCATTCTTTTTTTAGTTACATAGTGTTCCATTGTATTGATGTGCTATAAATGACTCAATCATTCCCTTATTGATGGATATTCATGTTGTTTCCAATATTTCACAATTACAGAGCATAAGGACTTACTTTATTTTTATACCTGTTTCACACTCGAGCAACGATATCTGTAGGATAAATCCAAAAGAGATTTAAAAATTTTTTATTTTCTTTTTAAGAAACAGTTTACTAATACTAAAAGATTCTGCAAAATCGATGCCAACACTTTCCCCCTTTTTAAACTTGGGCATGTGGAACCCAAAGTTTTCTGTCCCTTTTATAAATGCCTGGCCAAATCTTGCATGCTTTTCTTCTATATGTGCTCTAGAGAGCCTGGGGCTTTCAAAGCAGAACCCCTGGCTGGGCCCAGCAGTGTCTTCATTCCATAACCATGTTTCTTGTTCGGAGAAATACTTTTACAAACTGGCTCTCTGCTGCTACATGTCTCCTTCAATTATCATTTCATTGTCTAAGAACAGGTCTCTTCTAAGCATGAGAGGAGGAGTTCTTTATTCTTTTACTAAATTGGTCAGCCAAAGAACAGCTTTTGGTGAATAAAAGATATTCTCATTTTAGCAAATGAAGGGGAAGTTCTATTCCCTCCAGTCCAATGCAAAATGTTGTTATTCCTTAAAAATGTTCTAAGTGCTCAAAGTGCTGGAAACTGTTCAGAACGTACCACAGAACCCAGTTCCTCCCTACATTCAAAATGTTTACATTCTAAAAATGACAAGAGAGGGAAGGTTGGGAAGGTAGCTAGATCCGGAACAGATGGGCACATATGCCCTCTCTCCTTACCAAATGCAGTCCTATGGATGGCTCAACAGTTAATGTAGATTTCTCTTTACTAAGTTTTGTAAGTAACTCTGCTGTGCACAGCCAAATGACTTGAAATGTGAAGATGTAATGCCTCTTTGCTGTGCCCTGCTGTTCAAATGTTCTCAGCTTTGACAATTTATCTTGCTGGAAAATGTCTTCAGAATGTCAGTCACTTTGGTTTCCATGCTTGCCATTTGCATGTTGCACACCTGCTGGTGTCTTCGGTTGTGTTCTATTGTTATTTTTCTGCGCGGATGGGGAAGGTGCAATATTGCATTTTCAGACTTGGAGTTCAGTTTGTGCTCACTTTGGAAATAATTCTCATAAGCTCAGCTTTTCTCCTTAACATCAGTATCACCTACAAACCACTGTTTACTGAGTGCCTGGTGAAATTTTAGTGCCACATTATCCACTTGGGGAGATAATTATAGGTGATTGCAAAGACAAGTTCTTTGTGCCAAAAGGATTAGGTCCCACATGAGGATATACGTAGATACAGAGGAACATAGAATCACAAAGGAGTACTTGCAAACAGCGTTATCTAGGCAAACATTGGAGCAGATTTAAATCAAAATGTGTTAATAGTGATTGCATCTGATAAGGAGTAAGCGTTTGGGGGGGCATGAAAGGGAATCATAACTCTGTGCCTGTTCTATCGTTTGTTTGTTTTTCCAAAGAGTAGGTAGTAACTACTTTCAATGAGCATGTAATTATTTGTTTAATTAGAAAATAATTTTTAAAACAGCAATACAATAATTTTATGTAACATTTAGGATAACATAGGATACTTTTGGCTGCGAGTAATAGAAAACTTATCTTAAAATTATCTGAAATCATAAAGCATTAGTTACTTGACATCGTCAAATCACAGAGTGGAATACTTTCAGGGTGAGTTAATCCATGGCTCAATGATGTTATCAATGAACGAGTTTCTTCCACTCTCTCTGTTCTGCCATAAATACAGTTGCCTGTCAGGGTCAGAATAATGTTCAGAGGCTGGAAACAGGAAGAGGGTGCATTCTTTCTTTCTTTCTTTCTTTCTTTTAAAAATTTTTAAATGTTTAATTTTTTTGAGAGAGACACAGAGTGAGAGTGGTGGAGGGGCAGAGAAAGAGGGAGACACAGTCTGAAGCAGGTTCCAGGCTCTGAACAGTCAGCACAGAGTCTGATGCAGGGCTTGAACCCATAAACTGTGAGATCATAACCTGAGCCGAAGTCAGATGCTCAACTGACTGAGCCACCCAGGCGTCCCATAGGGTGCATCTTTTCTTATGTCAGATTTTTCCCATGTCTCTAAAATCTTTCAATATTAGAAAATTTCAAGCATACACCCTTTACCCAGCTTTAATAATTATTGACATTTTGCCAATCTGTTTCATTTATTTCTTTTCTCTACTTTTTTTGGCTTGAGTACATTCAATCAAGCATTACATATTTTGCCCGTAAACATTTCAGCATGCATTTAGCAAATATAGGCATTTTTTCTTAACCATTGTATCTTTATCACATATAAAAGTCTAATAATTCCTTAAAATCATTTACACACTAATCTATGTTCAATTTTCCCCAACTATGTAAAGAAAAAAAGAATAATTCAAATAAGGTCCTTAAACAACATTTGGTTGTTATATTTCTCTAAGCCTCATTTAGTCTTTAACCATCTCTGTCCATTTATTTATTGAAGAAACTGTGCTATTTATCCTGTAGACTATCCACATTCTGAATGTGACTGATTGCTTCCTTGTGCTGCATTTACCTTGATCCTCTTCCTTATATTTCCAAAAATAGAGGTTTAAATATAGAAACTTGAAGAGATTCAGGTTTACTTCTGTTTTGTTTTGCAAGAATATTTCATAAGTGATACTGTTTACTTCCTAAAAGTTCAAGTTAGAACACAGGTAATGTTGTTCCAGTTTTAGTGATATTAAGATTCATCCGTGAATTCAGAAGTTTTCAATAAATTCCATTCTTTATAAAATCCCATACCAACTTTTGCATAATATTTTGGCTTCTACTGATGCTTGTTGCCTAGCTTCATTACCCCTTAATGGCTATATTTATTAACTGGAATTCTTGAATAAAGAAAAATTTTTCCTTATCAACTATTTGGTTACACAAAATTCAGGAAACAGAATAAATGCTTTATACTTTCTTTTCCTTATTTTTTATTTTCTCCTCTTCTTTTTTAAGAGTGATGAAATTCTCCCATCTAACTCTCTTCAAAAGTTTCTCCTTACTTCCTGCTTGCTACTTTTGCAACACTTGTCCATTTTTAGAGCCATTATCTGCAAAGGAAATGGAATTGCCACAATTGACTTGAACCACAGGAGCCCAGTCTTTTGAGAAGAACATGGTTGACTTAATGTTTGAATGAACTGGGTGTATTTAGTAATGAAAAGGAAGAAAAGTTGCTAGTGGGTAGGCAACAACAAAGCACAGTGGAACACCACTATCTGTATGCATGTGATTGTTACCTCCTTGATTTTTGATCACTAGCAAGTTAACAGAATTTACTAAAATAAACCTTACACTTTACCTATATACTCTGAGTACTCTTTAGATTCTTTGAATCTTTACTTTTACATGTTAACCAAATCCATTGTAACTTGTAATGGTAAATTTACCTCACTGTGTTACTTCCTTCTCCTTCTTTCTTTTTTCAACGTTTATTTATTTTTGGGACAGAGAGAGACAGAGCATGAACGGGGGAGGGGCAGAGAGAGAGGGAGACACAGAATCGGAAACAGGCTCCAGGCTCCGAGCCATCAGCCCAGAGCCTGACGCGGGGCTCGAACTCACGGACCGCGAGATCGTGACCTGGCTGAAGTCGGACGCTTAACCAACTGCGCCACCCAGGCGCCCCCTTCCTTCTCTTTCAATGGCCTGCCTTCACTTTATGATTCCTATGAATCCTTTCCTGGGGTCCATCTGAGAGCCATTGAGTTCTTGCTACCCAAGGCACTTGATTAGTATTTGAAACCTCTGTGTGAAATTAAAGCTTAGAAGAACACTGGAAAGATAATTTTTACTATAGACGAGTCAAATTTCCATAAGATAGGATTTTATCCCAAGTTAGCTATATTCTAGCCCCAAAGAGCTGGTGATTTTACTACCCACATTGATGCCTCCTAATTATGATCTTTTCTATACAACAGGAGGTTGATGTCTTTAATACCTAGGGTCAGATTCTTTACTGGTTTGCTTACATATGTGAAATCATAAGAGATAAGACTATGAGATTGATTATGGGGTAATATGTGGGCAGAAGAAAATAAGGTCTAACCAAAAGAAGTGTTCTATGTTGGTTTTCTGAGAGATGAAGCAAAAAAAAAAAATATATGGTTCTGAGGAAAGCCAAGTTCATTGTCTAGAGAGATTGGTATAAACATAAGATGAAAAGATGTGGGGTGACTATAAGGGTAGAGTTAATAACAGCAGAGTTGGGACAATAATATCCAGCTTATTTTTATTGAGCATTATGATGGTCTAAACCATGTTCTAAGCACTGTATATATATTAACTTATGTAATCATATACAACCCTGTGAGGTAGGAAAATTATTCCTGTTTTTTTTTTCTTCAGGTAAGTTCTAGGACAAACACTGTAGATTCCAAGTTTATGGCTTTCTGGAAAAGGTAAAACTATGGAGACAGTAAAAAGATCAGTAGTTGCTAGGGTTTGGGGGAGAGAGGGACGAATAGGTGGAAAACAGAGGATTTGTTAGCGGAATGAAACTACCCTGTATGTTACTATGATGGTGGATACATGCCATTATATGTCTGTCAAAACTTGTCAAATGTACAACATCAAGAATGAACCTTAATGTACTCTGCACTCTGGGTAAAAATGATGTGTCACTGTAGATTCATTGATTGTAACAAATGTACCATTCTGGTGGGGGTCATTGATAATGGGGGAGGCTATGCATAGGTGAATGCAGGCAGCATATGGGAAATCTGTACCTTCCGCTCAATTTTGCCATGAACTTAAAGCTTCCTTAAAATATAGTTTATTCTTTTCCACTGGAGCTTTTTAATTCTTGGGAGCTTCCTAAAGATTCTAACCGTGAATCCTTTATTCCTGAGATCCCATGGTTAGCCTTCTCTTTTTACCAAGAACTAATTGTTCAGGTTTTTAAAAATTCTGTGAACTCTCCCTTACCTTTCATTAAATTACTTCTTATGTGTAAGTTATCCAGAGTTGGCTTCTATTGCTTAAAACCAAAGAACCCTAACTACATATCCACACATACTCATCCACATTTTATGGTTCATTTTTGAAAAAGCATTTGGCTTACAAATTTAGTCACATCTTGACCAAATGCAAAAGAGCTTTAAAGTTATTCAAAACCAGTTGAAATTTCAACACACTTTGAACATGACTTTGCAATGTTACCAAAGTGAAGTTACCTTAATTTTTCACCAACCTAAATTAGTAAGAGCATTAGAAGGCATCTGTAGTAGTTGTAGGTAGACATACTGTTATAAACATTCTGTATATTTTGTTTATGTAAAATTTTCCTACAAAATGACAATTTCATGTGGTTTAATTTATTACACACCTAAAAGAGAATCAATACTTTTCTTCTTTTCATGTTTGCATTTCTGTGTTCTTAAGAGTAATATGTGTAGGCAATAAAATGGATGAAAGGGAACTTGTGAAAATATAGGAAAAGAGGAAAGGGTGAGGATAGGATGTAAGTAGGAAGAGGTAGGTCAACAATGCTTGAAGAGAGAGTGAAAAGAAAAGAAGGTTGAGCTGCAAGAGGGAGAGAAAGGAGACGTGTGGAAAGTTTAGCATTTGCCAGGCTCTCCCAGTTTCTCTCCATACCACCAGCACACTGGATGAGTCTCTGGTGTGATTATGTCCTCTGATTGTGCCCGGTTCTTATAACTTCCCTATGGATATACTAACTTCTAGGAGGAAACATGTTTTCAAATAATTTTTTTCTTTCAAATAGTTATCAGTCAAAATTTCAAAGCCTGTTATTGTTAATAACGTGGTTACATTTACTCCATTTACCGAGAATCAGTAATAGGCTAAGAACTCACTTAATCCTCCCAACAACCCAGTGTGCTAGGTTCTATTGCTCTGACTTTGCAGATACGCAGTCTGTAATTTAAAGTGTTTAGATAACTTTCCCAGATCTTTCTGCTCGGTATTAGCTGAATAGAACTGGAACCCTGGTCTTTACTTTCACTCCTTACTCTCTCATGGGCAGCTTCCCCAATAGCTTTTTTCTTTATCCTCTCTTTAAAGTCTCTCCCAGAATGACTCCTTAATGCCTCATGTGTACAGATTCTTTGCTTCTCCCTCTGTGTCTCACAACCTTGTGATCTCTACTGATCTACTGAGTAAATCCTAACTTTTCCAATGCAAGGGAAGAGGATGCCCGGGAAGCAATGATAGAGTTTTTGGAGTCAGGCAAAGGCTCTATGAACTCTCCTCATACATTAATATTTGTTCCTGTTATGTTTGTTTGTGGATTTTTTCATAATTCTAATCTTTACTGTTTTAAACCATTGACCTAATTAAAAACTTGACACTTTATTGTTTGCACCTCAATGTCTGAGTTTTCTATATATTTTGATAACTGTTTTCATTTTTTACTACAGAGTGGTGAATAAATACATGCTTCCATTCTGTAAGTCTCCACTTTTTTTTTGTAATCTCATAAAGCCCTTTTGTTAACAGGCCATCTTAGAACAAATCAAATTGTCAAGTACTTATCAAGTGTATATAATAATGTCTTCACTCCTGTAATGAGTATTGTGGAGAGGCAGAAGTTTTGGTTGCAAGGAAGCTGGGATTATAAAATTAACCAAGGGGGAAACAAGAACAAGGAGTATGGGACAACATCTGCTAAAGTAGAAGGTTCGAGATTAAAAAAAGTATAAGAATTCATAGAAATAAGAGGTTGCTGGGGCTGGGAGTTGCCATGGGGGACACAGGATTTCAGCTGGCTCTTTCAGGAGAGCATCCCTTGGGAGGGATGAAGAGGGGAGAAAACATTCCAGACCAAGGGAGCATGAGTAAAGGCAAAGAAACAGAAATGCATGAATGTCAGGGAATAAGGCTGAAGTGATAGATAGAAGTTCTTCTGTTTTCATGCTTGTTGGGTTAATATTTGATGTGTGTCAACAGTTATCTTTCTGTGCCGTGCATGTTTTGGTAACTGTCAGCCACAGTTCTCTTGCTTTTCAGTATTTCTAACTTGCTTTGCTGTTGTACAGGTTACACTGTTTGGACTTTATTATTTTACCTCGTGGTAATGAAGTAGTAATATTTTTTTTTGGTTCATAAATTGTTTCATGTGTAGATCCCAGCATTTAGCATAATACCAGGCATATGACTGGTGCCCAGTTAATGTTATTAGTGGGATGATTGATTACATGTGGTGTATAAGGCTTAATTAGGTTTAAAAAAAATTGTTCCTCGGGCGCCTCGGTGGCTCAGTTGGCTGAGCATCTGACCTCGGACTCTTGATTCAGCTCAGGTCATGTCCCATGGTCATGGGATCGATCCCCACATCCATCGCTGAGCATGGAGACTGCTTCAGATTCATTCCCTCTCTCTTTCTCTCTCTCTCTCTCTCTCCTCTCTGTCTCTCTGTCTCTCGGTCTCCCCCCCTCTGCCCCTGTCCTGAAGTCAGGCATGCATTCTCTCTCTCTCTTTAAAAAGAAAATTATTCTCTGAAGTCTTTATATAATTAGAGTGGTGTAAGAAGGGACAGACTCGGGTATATGTCCCCATCCCAGGGATTTGTAAGAGTGGATTGAAATATTTTCCTTTCTCCTGTGTCTGTGATGAAGAGGGAAGGTGAGGGCAAGAAAAACATTGTCACTTCAGAGAAAACACCAGGAAAGATCTGTCTAAGTGTGAGAAGCTTTCCAAGTGTAAGGAGGATCGCTCCGCTTTGCTTCCCTTTCACTAACACTGCATTGTTGTGACAAGATCCTAGATACCATGGCAGACCTGTGGGTGGCCTCACTTGCAAAAACCTCAGAGATGTACTTTCCTTGTAACCAAGCCATGAAATCAAATTTTGTTTGGAAACTGACTGGCTTATACTTTCCTTTGAAAGTAAGCATGTCACAGGTATTTATTTCCGGCACAACAGCTTCATCGCCATAACTAATAAATTCTTTACACTGAGACCAACTTTCCTAAGCACTGGCATGGTTAGGAAGTGCTCCTGGAGTGAAGACATTTCAAAGACATTTTAATACAGTGGCACCATGTGGAGGGCATTAATCTTTCTTGTGATTTCCTCTTATTGTAACAATGGAAAAGGCTTCTAATGTGCAAACCTCGTTAAATCAATCATCTTGGGAATTTAGATGCACAGTGTGATAAAGGCAACAACTTTCTCTACCTTAAGGCAATTTTCCATATGTCTTGGAATTTGGGATTTAAGGAAAATAAGTTCTTTGATGGATTTATGATTCAGCATCAAATATAATATCTGAATTATTCTCTTTATTAGCGAAAAGAAATAGAAAGTCCTAAATAGCCAATAAAGTGAGTTTCATTTTTAGATAATATTTACTGTTTACACTGCTGCTTTGGACAATCCTTTTATATCTTCTAAGCTGTAACTACACTGACAGAATATAATAGGAAATGTATTAATTTGGAGCAAGGAACTATTTAACTGTTCTTGATTTATTTACATCTCTCTGCTATTTTTGTTAAGAATTTAACTGCTTTTATTTGACAAAGCAATTTTATGAAGAAGATTAACAAGTGTGAGGAAAATGCTTAAGACAAAATGTCCTATGTTAATTATACCTCAAAAAACAAAACAAAAAAAAGACAAAAATATCTTAAGAGATGCAGATTTCGTCTAGGCTTGACTTCTTCCTGTTTGTATATGGAAATGTACGTTGAAAAGGAACACTAACTTCAATAATATTTTAAATTTGGACCTAACTGCGCATGGGTTATGCCTGTATAACTACAACGTTAGTCCTGGCAGGTGGGAGTGACAAAGTTGTGGGAGGCACTGTTTTAATGTTAGAATGAGATTGGCCAGAGGAAATGCACAATTAAAGCATTTGCTTTAAATTTCTGCTGCTATATTTGGGAAAGAAATTGATTCAAAATGTTAAATTTGATTTGCTTTTATTAAATGTCATCTATTATTTACCTGGCTGCTGGGGTTTATCTGGACATTTCACAGCAAGACGGATAGTACGGAAGGTCTACGGGCTTCCAGGAGCACATTAGCACCATTGTTTGTGCATCTGTATCGAAACCATCTTGGGATTAATTTGGTCAAAGGTTAGAGATTGCTGGATCTCTAGTAAGCTCTGTCTGACCTACGGATACTGGTTCCAGGAATACCTAGATCTATAGACCAAGTGGGGAACTCTTGGTTTGAACTCAAGAATTCCACAAATCGATATCATATTGAACCAGTTTTCTCACTGCTTTCCTATAGTCCCTGGTTTGGTATTTTTGGAAGTTACATTAACTCTTTCAGAGACATTGAGTGCTATACCCATGTGAAACAATTATACTGATTATCTAGCTCTATTTCAGTTTGAATTGTACTTATTATGTGGCCCTAAGGTGTTAAAAACAGACAAAAGAATTAACTGAAACACAAGAACTCTATTGTTTGCAATTAATTCATGTTTAGTATTAGGAAATTAAAAATGTCAAGCAATCACATTTCAAAAATTATATACGTACATACATATATTATAAACATTTTGTAGAACTGAGATTATATTTTGTAGTCTCAGAAAGGTTAGTGTAGCACCATTAAAAAATATTAATTGGGGGCATCTGGTGGCTCAGTTGGTTAGGTGTCTGACTTTGGCTCTATTTGTGATCTTGTAGTTCATGGGTTCTGGCCTCGCGTTGGGCTCTGCGCTGACAGTTCAGAGCCTGGAGCCTGCTTCAGATTCTGTGTGCCCCTCTCTCTGCTCCTCCCCCACTTGCACTCTATCTCTCTTTCTCTCTCTCTTTCTCAAAAAAAAAAATGAATAATCATTAAAAATTAAAAAAAAATCTTAATTGTATTACTTCTCATCCTGAAGGATCACTGACTATAATCTTTAAACATTTGTTAAACACTGGTTTTCCTTAGAAAACCAAGATTTGAATAAGTACTACAGCCTTGGAAGAGAAATAGAACATTGCAAGTATTTGTACATGGCTAAAAGCTCATATGACATTAGGTATACTTGCTTTCTCTCTTAATTGACAGTCTATATCTCCATGGCTCAGAGGAAAGTGACAGGTGTGGGAATGAAACAAGCCATCAAATAAGTGCTTATCTAGTGTCTCACTGAGCAGTGGTCATTTTCCAAATATACTTCATTTCGTAAAGTGGATTTACATATAGGTGGTATCATATGCATTTTCAAATAAGAATACCATCATTTTCTTCCTTCTCCTCTTTGTCCCTTTCTGTCCATTACCACCACCTCCATCTACATACTTATCTGCCTTTCATAGAGTTTGAACCTAAAGTTATCCCCCATAAGCTCTTCAGTGGCTTTTGCTTGCCATTGAGCTTTGACAAAGTTTTCCTCTGTGATGATCTATATCTGTGGTTAAATGAAGTTGCCTACAATGCAGGCTATATTTCTTTGCTGTAGTTCTCTGAGGAAGCTGGAAAGAGCAAGTCCCTGTTGTCTATTTATTTATTTTTTGTATGATTTTTGAGATTTGAAAATGTGAACTGATGTTGACCTAGTCACTTTCAGGAGACTGCAAAAGAATTTTTGGTTCTATTAGGAAAGCTTTGAGAGTGGATGAGAAAAATGAGCAGAATATGTCCCTGAACACTGATGCTTGGATAATAATGGGGCTAGAGAAGTAAAAGGCAGCAGTACCCTCAGTGGCTACAGGGCTGGCTTCTTTTCTCAGCAGTGCAAAGAGCAGCCACAAAGCAAGGTCTTCACTGGGTAGAAAGGAAAGTACTCTTACAGTCCAATCACAGATAAGGTGTGTGAGGACCTTAGAAGTATAGGAGAGATGGTAGGTACTTTAATGGAAGGCTTGGAGGAAATACCGTTTTATGGTACTGGTTATTATAGCATATATATATTATTGTATACAGTATAATTTTTATTATTATACTATGTAATAATAAAATACCATAGATTATATACTATTCATATTACAAAATTAACTATTTTTTTTCAAAACCATGAAATAAAATACTGTATAGATACAATGGTGGTGTTATTATTGTACTCTTACGCCTCCCACCTGCTGCCAAAGATGCCTAGGAAACTTTCATATATAATATAGAACATAGTTGTTCTATGCGTGCAATTCTGATTTAGAGTAAGAATGAATTGTGTAATAATTGGATAAGAGTATGTGTCAGTCTATAACAACGAAATTCCAGATTTATATTAAGAGGAGCATGATTCATTAATAATGTGGCCTTTTTAAAAAGTTTATTTATTTATTTTGAGAGAGAGAGAGAGAGAGAGAGAGAATGAATCCCAAGCAGGCTCCATGCTCTCAGCATCCTGATGCAAGGCTTGATCTCATGAACTGTGAGATCATGACCTGAGCCAAAATCAAGAATCAGGCGCTTAATCAACTGAACCAGCCAGGTGCCCTGTTAATAATGTGGTCTTATTTCCTCTCCTCACTCTGCTGTGAGAGTAGAGGCCTTGGCACTTAGCTCTTGACTTAGCCAATCCTATTCATTCTACCCTTGTCATCACCCTGCATCGCTGTCATCTATAGCTCAGCTCCATCTAAGGAGAGACATGCCTTTACTCCCACCCTGCTCTATGCGTGCCGTCATTCTGGTATACCCAGTTTTGCTCACTGCTGCCTATTTTGTGTACTCGGAAACTTTTCCTAGAGACTGATGCTACCTTTTACACCTTGTTTGATGAATATTTTAAATGTTTTCCAAGATCCTCATGAGCACAATTTGATATCAGTAGTCTTTTTTCTTCCTTTGTGCCTTTGACATTTAATACCCGTTCCTTTATTAAGTTTTCCCATCTATTTCAAACAAAACCAATTTAGCCAGCAGAACTCTGGATGGGGGTGTTTAGGTTTGGAGACCACTTTGTTTATGCCATACTTGTAAGGATCCTGCAAGTGGCCTAAAGTGTTAGGGCTACAGATGGATATTCCAAACTCAGGGTATTTCCAAACTCAGCTTTTGAGAAAGTGGTTCTTGCCCCTACAATGTTAAGTAGGTGAGCGCCTTAATGTTGTTGAATGACTTTTGGCTGGTTAATAGAGTTGGATGTGTATTGCAAAGGAGGGGTAGAGTGTTTGGCAGCTTCCTGGAGAATGGTAGAAGTGGGAAGAACACAGAAGAAAACATGATAAAAATTAAACCAGGAAAAGTATTATCAAATACTGTTGAGCCCTGAATAAGGTGGAAAAAGTTTTGGAATTGATCTCCACCTGGAAGGAGCTGAGAAGAAGGAGTACCAGGTTAGTTAGAAACTTTTGGGTGGGTTATGGGGACAGGATCCCATTCATTGGCTGCAATGGTATCTTCATGTGTGGGAATCAAAGGTGACTAAGACCTATCCTCAAAGACTAACTAGTACATTTTGCACTGAATGCACCTTGTCAAAAAGCAAAGTCAAGTACAAATAACTACTATTCAAAACCTGGTTCAAACCTGAGTGGCCAGTCAAGAGAGGAATCTACATAAGGAGTCAGGATTATTAACAAATACAATCATCTTAAACACGGCTAGGGGTTATAAAAGAAAGTAACTCCAGGAACACTTCCAGAGTTTATATGAGGACCGTTCCTGCTGTTTATTCAGTGGTGGAAATCTTGGAAGTTAAAAGCAATTGAGGAAAAAATACATGATAGGAGTTTGTAGAAGCCAGTCTATATCACTCTCTGACTTCTTTTGGAAATGTTTTAGTGTCAGAACAGAACAAGCAGAAGAGAACAGGTAGGAATTTTAGGCTTCGGAACTGGCTGTGCAAATAATTGGCAGAGTTTGAGGTGGAGTGACCAAAGAGAGATTAGTGGACTAGATAAAATGAGGTTCTGACTTTCTGGGAGAGACCAATTTCTAGGAAATAATTGTCATGATGGAGTTAAGTGATATAGACTGTCATGGTATACATTCTTAAATAAGTTCTAGCGAGATACTACCTTTCTCTCAGGTGTTATAAACTCTCCAAAAGTCACATTCAAAATAATCTGACCCTCCTCCTCTCTGTTTATATTTCAAATTTTCATTTCTTCTTTTATACTGTAAAGGATGTTTGCGACATTAACTTTTCATGTATCTTTACAATGTAAGGTTTCTGTGAGAGGTTTAAAGATGTGGTACACGTGACAAATGTACTCCCTACATTATTCATGTATCAATCTTGAGCTCGAAGAAATTTTACATTCTTGATACACAGAGCTGTGTGACTGTAGCAGAAATGACTGGTCAGTCCAACTTGATGCCTGTTCAGTGACATCCCTGGGGCAGTGCATGAGTGAGAACCTGGAACCTTAAATTTATCACCACTGTGGTATTAAGGTTAGTTGTAGGAAATAATATTTTATAGTTTCGTGTTCAATTTAATCACATACTGAGGTGGATTATTTTAAATATAAAGAAATTATATAGAAAATATCTAGTCTGTGTACTCATTGTAATTAGCTCATCTCTATAATTGAGAAACAAGATTTGGGGCTGAAATTGCTAGTGTTTGGCTTGTATTAACTGAGTGATTTCCTGATCCCTTCTCTACTTATTCCTCACAATCTAAACCATCAGTCTATACAAGTAGCATGGCTATATTTGGACCAGAAAGCATGGTACTCTTGGGTGCCTGGGTGGCTCAGTTGGTTGAACATCTGACTCTTAATTTTGGCTCAGGTCATGATTCCAGGGTTGTGGAAAGGAGTCCTGGGTTGGGCTCTGCATGGAGCATGGAGCCTGTTTGGGATTCTCTGTCTCTGTCTCTGTCTCTGTCTCTGTCTCTCTCTCTCTCTCTTTCTCGGTCTGCCCCTCCCATACTTGCATGTGCTCTCTCTCAAAAAAGAAAAAAATAAGACTATTTTTTATAAAGTGTTGATGGGGAGCACCTAAGCGGCTCAGTTGTTTGAGTGTCCAACTCTTGATTTGGGCTCAGGTCATGATCTTGCGTTTCATGGGATTGAGCCCCATGTCAGGCTCTGCGCTGACAGTTCAGAGCCTGCTTGGGAGTCTCTCTCTCCCTCTCTCTCTCTGCCCCTCTCCCATGCATGTTCTCTCTCTCTCTCTCTCTCAGAATAAATAAGTGATCTTAAAAAGAAAAAACATGGTACTTTGTGTCTATCAGAAACTTTTACAGTGAAATGGGCCTATGACACTGTCTTCTTATTGTCAAAACAACATAGATAGATGGACAAACTGCATGTGTACAATGTCATTTTATTAACAGGTTTTAAAACTTACTGTGTACAGCCTATCTCTGGACATATATTGCTTGTGAAAATTATCATTGATCTTTAGAGGTCATTTTCAGTCTCTTCACATAGTGGAAATCGGTGAGGATGTTAACAGTTTGAGATGGTCTTAAGTGATGAAGGACAAATTTGGACTAATGTCTGTTTGTGGCTACTAAGAAACCCATGAGTTTTATTCGCCACCTACACAGGTACACAATTAGTGCCACCCAACTAAGAACGACCCCTCTTGTATAACCAGCTAAATTCCCCTGGCTGCTGGGGCTATATTTTTTGCTTGATGCAGACATCGGCTAGTTCCTTCCCAGGTGCCTGCTCTTTGTGTTTTCTACAGACTTTTCTTCCTCAGTGGCCACCTGGTTTATATTCCTTTTGTTTGATTCTAGCTCCCATCTTCTTTGGTTCTGAATAGTTTTGCAGAGATCAGCATATTCTATTTCTTGCTGAATGCTTCCCTTTCTGTGAGTTACATTTTGTTGTTTTTGTACTCTCATTTAATCTTTTTCTTGCCTCTTTTCTAATTAACTCCATCGTTGCCTCCTTCATTATGCTTGTAATGAGGTCACAAAGGTGTTCTGAAATTTCTGCTTTTCCCATCTGCTTCAGGGTTCCAATTAGTTTTCTTTGGAATTCTAAAGTTTTTTGCTTGGTAGAAGCTTCCAATAAGGCTAACTCTAGGATGGCCTCTTTTCCTCCATCAGTTCATATGAAAACTTTCAAGATTATTCAGGCTCTCAATGGTGTAAAAGGCATCATTTTCTTTAGCATAGAAATGGAGTTAGAGACAACAACAGTTGAGCTACACAGAAAATTTAAATATCTTTTGAAAGAGTGTGAAGTCTGTTCTTCCAGATTGCAAGTAGATGCAGGTGAGAAATTTCAGAAAGACACTTTTATCCACACTTGGACGTGAAGGGTATGTAGCTAACACAACAAAATGAATTTTAAAGGAAATTTGCAAATAATATATTTTAAGGAAAAAGTTTCTTAACTTTAGTATCTTGCTCCTGGAGCATTATTCTCATATAGAATTTTTCAGACTATTGTTCAGCCATTGCTTTGGACTGAATTGTGTCCCCCTGAAATTCATATCTTGAAGCCCAGCACCCAGTGTGACTGTATTTGAAGACAGGGCCTATAAGGAGGTAATAAAGATTTAAAAAAGGTCATAATCTTGGGACCCTAATATGATAGGATTGGTGTACTTATAAGAAGTGGAAGAGAGACCAGATGTCTCTCTTTTTTTCCCCATGTGCTCTGAGGAAAGGCCATTTGAGGATAAAGCAGAAAGGTGGCCATTTGCAAACCATGAAAAGAGTTATTACCAGAAACCCAACTTTGATCCTAGACTTTTTAACCTGTAGAACTGTGAGAAAATAAATTTCAGTTGTTTAAGCCTCCCAGTCTATAGTATTTTGCTATGGCAGCCAGAGCAGAGTAATAAAGCCATTAAAAGAAATTCTTTTAAAGAGAGAAGCACTTATGTAGTTTATAAATTATTTGCAGCAAATAGAGATCATGGGGAATAACTTCTAAAGCCTTGACTCCCTGAACGGGTGTGAGGGGGTTTCTGTTCGTTAGGGCTAGGGTGAATATTCAGAAAGGAGAGTTTTGTCATCACATGGTACTTAGGAGACATGCCTATCCATATGTCCATGTTATGTTAATGAAGCTTGTGCTTCAACTTGGGTAGAGATTTTAACATTATAATGAGGTAGAGATAACTGTCGGACACTTCATGGTCCATCTGCACAGTTGTGAGTCAGTGGTCAAGCTCAAACTGGTCTAGGCCAGTGGGAGCTCTTCATGTTGTTTGCCTCTAAAATATAAAGTTAACATTCTTGGGAAGGATGGGGTCAGTGGGGGTCTTGCTGGTGACAGTTTAACCTCATTAACCCTATGGGGCACAATTTCATATGCACCAAGATCCTAACTTAAAAAGTATAGAAGGAATTGAAACCCTCATATGTTGCTGGTGAGAATGTAATCTAGGCAAAGAGAGCAGCACATATACACCAAGACCAAAGGTAAGCCAGAGTACTGTCCATACAAGAAATTTCAAAAGCTATAAGATTGTTTGGAGTTTCAGGATGGCTCAGTCGGTTAAGAGTCCAACTTTGGCTTAGGTCATAATCTCATGGCTTGAGAGTTCAAACCCTACATTGGGCTCTGCACTGATAGCTTGGAGCCTGGAGCCTGCTTCAGATTCTGTCTCTCTCTCTCTCTCTTTGCTCCTCTCCTGCTCATGCTCTGTCTCTCTCTCTCAAAAATAAACATTAATAATAATAATAATAATAATAATAATAATAATAATAAAGACTATTTGGAGTTCACCGAGCAGAATTGTAATGAGAGGTAAAGTTGGAGGCACCAGAGGGCACAGATCATAAGAGGCCCTGCATGGAGGGCTGAGAGCTTTGGATTTTATCTTGATGCAATGGTGAATCTTTAGTAGGGTTTTGGATCAAGAGAATTCTCCATTATATTGGTACTTATCTTCTTTTCTTTTTCTGTTTGTTTTATTTTAGAGAGAGAGAGAGAGAAAGAGAGAGAGAGAGAGAGAGAGAGAGAGAGAGAGATGGAGATAGAGATGGAGAGAGAGAGAACTTAAGCAGGCTCCATGCTTAGTGTGTAGCCTGACACAGGGATTGATCCCAGGACCCTGGTATCATAACCTGAGCTGAAATGAAGAGTTAGATGCTCAACCTACTGAGCCACTCAGGGGACTTAGTACCTATTGTTTTTGAAGAATCCTCTGTTTGGGTTCCATTGTTATAGTAGGTATTTACCTAGAGGCTAGCAAGAAGTAATTTGAAAGTAAAGGAAGAAGAGGCTTGGGAGGTCTTTAAGCAGTCATTTTATCACTTTTTACTCTTCTCCTACTTTCACCTCTTATCCTGTTGAACAGGAAGTTAAAATCCTGGGTCAGAAAGAAAGGGAGACAGGCTGGGGTTTTGGACTGGCTGGCAGGAGAAGAGAGCTGTGACTCTCTTGGAGCTTCACTCTGGAGAGATATTACCAAAGGCTGGCTTTACTCTGAAGTGACCAGAGACTCAAGTTAGGGTTTCCAGCTCTCCCTAGATCTTCCACCCAGCAGGTATGGTCTTGTCTTCCCTACCCTGTCTATCTACCTAGCTACCCTATCTGAGCTTTTGATATTGACAGCTCGTACTGACAGGTGACTCTTAGTTAAAATTATAATTACTCTGAATAATATTTTAATTCCATCTTATATTTTAAATTTATGTTATTTAAACCCTCTGTACCACTCTCTTATGTAATAATGACATTGTATTTTCCATATATTTTGGCCACTATAGATAATTTCTGGCTTTTAATCTTATCATCTTCACATACAATATACCATATCGCAAACCAATATTATATACAACTAACTAGACGTGTAGTCCTTAAGTGCTTTCATGTGGGAAACGGTGGGTTCAGTGTGGAGAATGGAGCTATTGTAGGGAGTCCATGTGAAGGACAATAGCAGCCTGAGCTGACCAGACATAGAGGCAGAAATGATGGAAAATAATTAACGTATAAACAGTGGACGTGGTAATGCCGAATGATAATAACAACAAAGAGCACTTACAAGCTACTTTATTTTGTGCCAAACACTGTACTGTACTTTACCAGGATGTTCCCATTTTACTTATTTAATCCCTACAACAGAGTTTGTGAGTTAGAACCCCATCACCTATTCAGATACATCCAACCTTGACTGGCAGCATGTTTCAGCTGACCTTCTGAACACCTTTGGTCATAATAGTATTGATTTTCTATCAGTTCCATTAACATGCCTTGTTCCTCCTAACTCAGGCCCATTGTGTATGCTGTTCTCTATCTGGAATGCTCTGCACACCCATTCCCTCCTACTTCCAAGTCAAAAGCAGTTATCCAGTTAACATTTACTTTCAGATCTAGCTCAAATGCTTCCTGCTCAGAGAGTCCTTCCTTATTCCCAAATCTAGGTGAGATCTAATTATTTCATGATCTTATGACACTATGTATCTTTTTTCCATCAGTAATCTGAGTTATAAATTTATGTTTATTTGAGTGTTTATTTGGCTCATTGGTGTTTCTTACACAAGGTTATAAATATGGGGGATAGGAACCATACCTAGGTTTCAGTTTTATGTATTTATTTATTTTTTGATCATCATAATCCCCCCAGCACTTAACACATTGTGTGGCATATAGTAGCCATTTGATTAATGTTGTTTAGACAGACTGAATTTGGAGACTTTTACTTTCCTCTGTTTACTTTTGAAAATTCATCAGTTTACAATGATCCTCTCACTACACTTATGATATCCCTTCCCATTACTTACAGTGACCATGAGTACTCCAAAAACTATGGCATTCAGGGTTTCTCTTCAATGATAGTCATCATGCTACTCTGACTTCCTTCTTCCATCTGTCTCTATGATTCATTCCTCTCCCTATTACTAGCGTTCCTCCAATGAAAACAAAGCCTTTTAATTTTGTAGATTCATGATCAAACACAGAGACGTATGCCTTTGAGTTGACCACTCTTCTAGTCAAAACCTGGAGCAGTTATTTTTGAGACAAAAGGATGGGAAATGATCAAAGGCTGGGAATTTTAGTGCAAATAAAGGTTGTTTCATGCATTTTAAAGACATGACATTCATAATATCAGAGTGCAAGATGAAATCGCTAAAGTAGAGATTGCATTTCAAGAAGGTAGTAAAACTTTCAGCTTCAAAGGCAGGGAGGACCAGCAACTTGATTGCTTCTCTCTACCTGCTTGAGGGAAATTTAAAAATGAGGCAGAAAAAGAGACATCTCTGAACTGAGTTTTCAAAAAGTCAAGGAATTACAAAATTGAATCTACTTTGGGATTTTTATTATGTAAAAATATTCTATGTATATAAAAGTGAAGTGACAAGATGAAAATGTTTTTTGAGGTAACAAGATTATAGGTGAGTTTTTCCTTTATTTCATTTTGATTAACAATCCTATTATCATGTGCAATATATAACATATTTTTCAAAGACCTCCAGACCTTCTGCAAAGTTCCAAATTATAATTACTGTGTATTTGCCATGTGCTAAGTTTCCTATTATATTATTTGAGTTATTTCCAAAGACAACTCTGAGAGGATGATGTTGAAAAGGTTTTAAAAAAAAAAGATAGAAATTTGCTCCAGGTCCGGTACCTTGTGAGAGGCAGAGCTGGTATTTGAGCCCTGTTGGATCAGACTTCAGTTTTGATCCATTGTCCTCCTCTGTCTCCTTTTAGAGTCACTTTTAGAGTCACTTGACACAATCTCCTCAAAGACTTTCCAAATTCCCTGATATTGTTGCATGTATTTCTTCCTCTGCTGCTTTTTTACAATTAGTTCATTATTTCAACAAATATTTATTAAACATTTGCATTATTATTCTGGTTTCTGGATCAACAAAGGTAAACATAATGGACAAATCATTACTCTAAGGCCATCTAGTAGAAGAAAGATAATAAACTATAAAAATAGCAAATAAGAAAGCTATGAGGTCACAGTTAGTGATATGTAGAGAATGAATGTTTGTTATCTGTAAGTGACTAATTATTGGACCCCAGAAGCTTCACATAGTGTGAAGACCTTGAATCTGAAACACTGAATCTGAGACCTGAATGATAAGGATGATACCAGCAAAGGAGCAAATTTTTACAAAGGCCCAGCATGGTATGTTTAAGTGATGGGAAGAGAAGACCAGTGTTGCTAGAGCATTAAAGATGGAGAGGGATGTTATTGGAGAAGAAGCATGTAGCTAGGTCATGTAGGGATGTGTAAACCAGGGTAAGGAAAATAATTTTAGTTTAATGGACATAGAAAGTCACTGGAGGATTTCAAGTAAAAAAAATACTATTCCTGTTGTTGAGAGGAAAATGGATGGTAGGGGAACAAGAGTAGAGACTCATAATGCTGCTTTGATATTGTCATACACTGACGCTGGGAGCTGACAGTGGTTTTGATGAGAACAGTGGTTTGCAGGCCAGGGTGTTTGTCAGAATCACTTGGATGGCCTGTTAAAACACAGATTGATGCCTCTTCCTCTCCCTCCTGAGTCAGTATTTCTGGGATGGGGCCTAAGAACTGTTCAGCAAGTTCCCAGATGATACCGATGCTGACTTGCCAATGGACAAAGATGTTAATAATACAGACAAAAGGGGAAAGATTCAGAATGTATTTCACAATTACAGTGGTAGAACTTACTGATGAATTGAATTTAGGGAGTGGAAAAAAGGAGGAATTGACACTTAGAATTTGGGGGAATTTGGGGAGTACTCTTTACTGAAATGAGGAGTTCTTAGGAAGGAGCAGTTTTTGGTGGGATAGAAGTAAGGGAAGAATCAAGATTCAGCTAAATTAGCAACAAATATTTTATATATTTATACTGGATTATTTAAATATAACTTTACATCATTAATTACAATGATATAAATCCTTTCACTGAACGGGGAAGGTTAGTGCAGGTAGCATAGCTAGCTTGAGCAGATCCCAACTAAGTGTTGGGGGTCAAGATGGGGGCTAGAGCAAAAGAGGGCACAATGAGGCTGTTGGAAGCCAGAGGTGTGATTCAGGCCAGCTCAACTGACTGAATCAAAATATCAGAAATAAGTATGGTGGACTCTATATGATAGAGTTGGCTGGTATTTTTGTCTAGGGCATGTAGGATGCATTGTGTTTGGATGAAATAGACCAATTTATACAATGAGTGGCAATCCGGAAACATGTTTATCAATATGTACACATGATAATAATTACAACTAACCTTTACTGAGTGCATAGTACTTGTTAGGCATTGCTAAGTGCTTTATATAGATTATTTAATTTAACTCTTACAATACCCTTGCTAAAAGCCAAAAATTCAACGGACTACAGTAAATTGGCTTTACTCCACAATTGGGTTTTGTCCCATCTAGAAAGTAGAAAGGAGCTCTGAAGAGCTGTAGAAAATAGAAGGCTTTTGTAGGCAGAAGGGGGCAGGAATAAGGATGTCATAAACAAAAGATAGTATTATTTCAGGCAAGCTGACCTTCCTTTGGGGAAGGGGAGTGGACCAGGGTCTATTAGGCAGATTACCTCTCTGGGATTGATCAGTAAATTCCAGACTGTTATGTTTAAAATTCTAGTCTTTGGGAGACGTTGAAACTGCAATTAGGTTAGGTTTTAAGACCTTTTTTGCTGATGTAGGGCTTAGAACAAGTGACTCTATTTTGGACCTGTTGTGGTATTTTGAACACCATATACAAGGAAAACTTCTTTCCTCGATTCTCATAACACTTCTGACACCAAATGTGTGGAGTTTTGTAAACCAAGCAATTCTCCATTTGTTGGAGGACACCAACTGGGAGTCCTACTATATAACCCAATTCTGACACTGACTGGAATTAGTGAAGACCCCACAGGTTAAGGGCTCGTTCCCAGAAGAGGGCTCCCCACGTGAGACACCAATTACACGTCCCAGGTTGTCACCTGTAGTTCTGACTGACTTGCTATAAATCAGGGATTCTGCAAACCCGTCTTTGGGTTTGATAATTTGCTAGATGGGCTCACAAAACTCAGGAAAGTGCTTTGCTTATTATTATTGTTTTGTTTTGAGAAATACAACTCAGGAACAGACAAATGGTAACAGTGCATAAGACAATATATGCGGAAAGTGGTGTGGAGCTTCTGTGACTTCTCTGGGTGGGTCACTTTCCCCTCACCTTGATGTGTTCACCAACCTGGAAACTCTCTCAGCTCTTTGGTCAGGGTTTTTATAGAGGCGTTACCAGATAAACACAACTGATTAAATCATAGGCAATTAGTGATTAACTTAATATCCATCCCCTCTCCTTCACTGGAATGCTGGGGGGATGGGGCTGAAAGTGCCAAACTCTCATCACATTGTTGGTTCCCCTGGCAACAAGCCTTCCCATTCTTAGGGGCTTTCCAAAAGTCACTTCATTAACATAAACTCAGGTGTGGTTGAAAAGGTTTTGTTATAAATAACAAAAGATACTCCTTTCACCTCTATCACTCTTGAACTATATCAGGAGCCAGGGACAAAAACCAAATATTACAACTAAAGATACCCCTTACACCTTTTTCACTTAGGAAATTGTAAAGGTTTTAGGAGCTCTGGCTGGGAGCCAGAGAATGAAGACCAAAATACATATTGCTTGTTTTATCACAAATTCATGCTTTATGAGATAGGTATCATTATAATCCAATTTTATAGAAAAGGAAACTGGTTCTGAGAGGATCGAGGCAGGCAGGCAGTGTCTAGGGACCCAGAGGTAGTCCCACAGGACCTGTCAAGAGGGTTCTTGGCTTCAAGCGGGATAGAAATCAAACTCCAGCCAAGAGGAAGTAAGAGCAGATTGAAAATATATGGAGAGTGCAGATATGGACGAGGATCTATGGAATAACTCACACAGAAAGACTCAGAAGTCTCCATGGCAGGCCAGAAAGAAGGTTGAGTGAGCCTTGTCCTTGCTTGGGGACTGGAGTTTTTACTGAAGATTGTGGTCTGGTATACGTATCCTCTCAGGCATCTAGAAACTGGTCAAAACAAGCACGAGAGTGCTCAAGTGTCCTCCATGATAGATGTTACTTACTGTGTCGGAAGACTTGAAAAACTCTTTGACCTTTAAAAAGAGGACATACGTTATCTGTTTTGTAAGTCATGTGTGTAAGTTGGAGGTAGAGGTCCTAGCAAAAATAGAAGCAGGAAAGGAGGAACAAAAAGTTTTCATGGGATTCCTTTAGTTTCCCTGTCTCAGGGTAACTTACCTGAAGTAACATAGCTAGATAATGACGGAGCTGGGATTCCAAACTGGGTGCTGTTCAATTTCGGTATAGTTTGGAAGGTTTTAATCTGTACCAGTTTGAAACAAACATTTTGCTGGGAAGATTAAATAGCTTTTTGCTGCCTAGTCTATAAAATGTTTAATGTCAGGCTTTAGCCAGGGATGTTATCTCCCTCCACCCACTTATGACATTACTTCTATTGAAGAAGCTAGATCTAGTAGCATCATATTATTGATTGCATTTATTCCAGGAGTGTATTTCATTGTAAGCTTGAGGACTGTTTGTGTGATTTGTGCCTGAATTCAGTATCTTCAGCACAGAATTAGCTAGAGTTTATATCACTGTTTTTTTTAAAGTGTTAATACATTAATCATAGTATGAAAGTGTTAAATTTCCTTGAGAAGACTTTTTTTTTAAACTTCCTAGAAAAGGGAAAATCCTCACATACTGAAAGGCCAGGCTCTTTGTCTACTTCCCCTCCCTTTTCCTCATCTTATATCTTTGCTTTCTCTCCACTTGTCATACCCTCACTTTCCAAAATGATGTTTCCTAGGAAAACAGAAAGAATAAAAAATAGCCCAAACACACAACCCCTTAAAGATAGGTGTGCCTTTATCCTTTGCCCTTGCTCTGAATGTGTCCCTCTGCTTAGTACATGTCTCTTCTGAGCCCTGACTGTTGGTGTGGTCCCTGATAGTCCCTTACACAGACAAGAAGGAAAATTCAGTAGGTTTGCTTAGGGGATCAGAGAGGTAAGAAAGATATTTTCTTAACACATTAAATTTCATGGAATTTTTTTTAAGTTTAATTAATTTATTTTGAGAGAGAGAGAGAGAGAGAGAGAGAGAGAGAGAGGGAGAGAGAGAATCCCAGGGAGGCTCCACGCTGTCAGCACAGAGCCCTGTGGGGGCTGGATCCCACAAACCATGAGATCATGACCTGAGCCGAAATCAAGAGTCGGATGCTTAACTGACTGAACCACCCAGGCACCCCTCATGGGAATTTTTTTTCTGCCCAGAGAAGCTTTCTAGGGCTGTCCACTTGCTATTTTCCCAGGTCTCTGAATGAGTTTTTCATTTAGACAACTTGAGAAACTGAGCAAGGGTGGGAATGTCGAGGAACTCCTGAACTGAACATAGGTTCTTTGAGGGCAGGGAGATAACTTTTATAAAAGAAATCTATTACTTTGCACCTACTGTATTATGTCAGGTAGTAATTTAGTAAATATTTTTCAATTTTTAAAAATTTCATAGAAATGGCTTTTCAGACTGTGCAGCAAAGACCACAGATACACAGTATGTTTAATCCATTGCTGGCTGCCTTTCATTTCTGCAGAAAGGACTTTCAAATACATCTTATATTTATAAGTGAATAATACTTGAAAAATAAGACTTTCCTCATTGTATGAATTTCTGTGCTTTGAAACAGTTACAGAATTACAAACATAAAGCAAAATAAGTTTTGATTAGGTATTGATTTGAATTAAATGGAAAAGCAAGAAAATCCTGAGCTGGTCAAATATATAGACAGAAATATGATATGATTGGAGGCTGGGAAGGTGCTTGGCAGAAGTTCTTGTTTCTAAGTATTTCTCTAATAGCACAGAGAGGTTCTTAGCTGGGAGGTTCTTGCTAATTTAAAAGTGATCTCTTGAAAGTAGCATCGAGTTGTTATTAACACTTGATATTGGAAATATTTGATATCTAATTAAGAGTAAGAGTTAATGAGAATGGGGTCCAGGGTAGGTTGAATAGAATGGAGTTAAAGCATTTTGCTGGAGCTAGCTTTTTGTGGAGATGGGTGGGAAGGAGCGAGAAGAAAACAAAGAGAAAAAATGCCCCTGTTGGGCATATAGAATCTCCCATTCTGAGGGGGACTGACTGACTGCCTTGCTTAAAACACCTGCTGGCAGGAAGGTGGGGGGATTTTAACATACTGCATGACTGAGCTTTTCTTCTTTGGCCAAAACAGTTTATCCTGCTTAAGGGGATGGTAAGGGGGTAATGAATCTGAAATAGGGGCAGCTGTTTTATAGAGGAACCAATGACCTGTGGCATGGCTTAATACAACAAGGTGGGTTGGATCAATTAGATTGTCCCTTTTAGTTATTTGAGCTAAATTAGTGGAAAGAAGTAAGAGCTCCAGCTGAAAGGATGCTGTCGTGTGAAGCTGGCACCACAGTGGACCATAATGAAATCAAAGTTTTTAGGGAGCTGACAGAAACAGAGTGTAACTGGTTCTTCAAGCCTGTGGGTAATCTCATAATAAACTTTGCTGTTCTTATGATGGCCTATGCCAATCCCACTTGTAGTCAAAGGAATCCAACTAATATACTGCCTGATTAATTTTTGTTTAGGGTGATCTTGACAGCAAATATTGAAATATGTAATCACTATGCCACTAAATTTCTAGATATAAGAAGCAGATAGCGTTATTTAAAAGGAATGCATCGGGGCGCCTGGGTGGCTTAGTCAGTTGAGTGTCTGACTTCGGCTCAGGTCATGATTTCACAGCTTGTGAGTTCCAGCCTCGCATCGGGCTCTGTGCTGGCAGCTCAGAGCCTGGAGCCTGCTTCAGATTCTGTGTCTCCCTCTCTCTCTGCCCCAACCCACTCGCATTCTGTCTCTGTCTCTCTCAAAAATAAATAAACATTAAAAAAAAATTAAAAAAAAATAAAAGGAATGCATCAAATTTAATATGCTCATTGGTAATCTAATTTCAGAATCTCTCAGCTCATGTCAGTCTTCTTAGCCCACCTACTTCTCTGATTTAATCTTGTATGAACATAGGTTCTGAGACTATGCATAGGTTAAAAGAAAAAAGGATGACTATTTTTGACCTAGAGGGATGTTAGTAAGCATAGGTAGACAACTATGAAATTATCTATAGCACTTGATCCTATCAGGTAGATGTGAGGGAAATTTCAACCAGATTTAGCTCAACACTACCATGTAGTAACATCAGGGTGTGCCCAAATTGAGTTTATTAAGCTTTTTTTTTTTTTTTTTTTGATTAATCCACTTTAGAAAGTATACCTTATAGGAAAGTTTCCCTGTGGCATCATTCCTAGCATTTTGGTTCCCACAAACGATTAGCTGTATCATAGGATATGAAGAAAAAATAAGAGCAAAAGATCATGAAATGAGACCATATTGTCCAAACATGCTATGTATGCCTTGGCAAACAGAATGCATATATTAAGACAAATCACATCTAACTTGCCAAAGAACTGGATCAAAGCTGGCACAAAAAAAAAGACTCTTGTTGGACAGATCAGTCAGCAAAGCTTAAACTGTGGTCCCTGTGAAGTAGGGAGATCATTCAATGTATCGTCCAGACTGGGACACTTTTGAGAGTAGTAGGGACACTACTATTAATTGCTAGGTCAGTAGATGTAAACCAGAAGGCTTTTAGGAAACTGGATGTATGGTTGCCCTACAAGGAAGGCAATTCATCATTGCCTCTGAAAAAATTTCTTTGATGGCCAAAGAGCTAAAAGGTAGAAAGTCCTGAATTTGAAAAAAAAAAAAATCTAAAATCTGGGTCTCTTGAAAATGCATACTGTTAAAATGACTAATAAAAGTCAACATATCAGAATTTTTGCCTTTAGGGCCACATTTTGAGAAAGTTTATTTAGGCACTGTAGTGGGAACTTGACCTCACTTAAAAGCGACATCTCCAATACTGCTGTGAGGAGTCTTGGCTGCCAGGGGCCCAGATCACTTAGGCCAGGCACATAAACTCTGAAGAGTTTTGGGGCCAGATCACAAACACTGGAATTCAGTTTAGTTTAGTTTTGTTTTTAATTGAGATAAAATTCACATAACATAAAAGTTAGCATTTTAACCATTTAGAGTTCAGTGTCTTATGGTATCACCATCACCATTGTCTGGTTGTACAACCAGATGTTGTACAACCATCACCATTATCTGGTTAGGGGACATTTTTATTACCCCAAGAGGAGGCCTCATACACATTAAGGAATCAGTCTGTATTCCCCACTCTCTTGGCCCCTGGCAAGCAGTGAACTTTTTTTTGTCTCTATGCATTTGCCTTTTCTGGATATTCCATATAAATGAAATCTATGTCAATCTAAGGACCTCTGTGTCTGACTTCTTTCGCTTAAGATAATGTTTTCAAGATTCATCCATGTAGTAGCATGTATCGGTACTTCACTACTTTCCATGGGTAAGTTATATTCAATTGTATGGGTGTACTATATTTTGTTTATCTGTTCATCTATTGATGGACATTTGGCTGTTTCCACCAAATGGAACTATTTTGGACTATTTTGAACAGTGTTGTTACGAACATTTTTACACAAGTCTTTGTTTGACCACCTGTTTTCAGGTCTTTTGTAGTGTATATACCTAGAAGTAGAATTGCTGGATTGTATGGTAATTCTATTTTAAACTTTTTGAGGAACTATGGAGTTAGTTTTGTGGGCAGAACAACCGTATGTGTATTCTCATGGAGGTCACCCAGGAGAGGGAATTGGGAGTGGCCATCTATGTATAGGACCATTTCCTCAAAAGATTGAGGCATAAAGATGTACGTCACTTTCTAACACATGATGGGTGTATATTTGTTTGGTTATTTCTAAAGTAGTAAGACTCAAGAAGGAAGCCTTAACACCCAACCCCTTACTTCACCAATAGATTTACATATAAAACAAAGTAGGAAACTTGGCAGGAGTTTTTGGTTAAGAATTTTCTCTGTGTCGGGGCACCTGGGTGGTTCAGTTGGTTAAGCATGCAACTTTGGCTCAGGTCACGATCTCATGGTTCGTGCATTTGAGCCCCGCGTCGGGCTATGTGCTGCCAGCTCAGAGCCTGGAGCCTGCTTTGGATTCTATGTCTCCCTCTCTCTCTGCCCCTCCCCCACTCATGCTCTGTCTCTCAAAAATAAATAAATATAAAGATAATTTAAAAAAAAAAGAATTTTCTCTGTGTCCAACACTTCTATTGGTGCTACTGAGTCCCTCGTATTTCTTAGATTTATTTTGTTTATGAACCATTACAAGTTACAAAAGGAAATATCCCTATGTTTTTTACTCTGTACTTGTCATATACCACTTACCTTCAGAGGTTAATCTTTTAGTATCTTAAGAACCATGTTATTTCCTTGTTTTGATGAGCAACTGCTAATACACAAAGAAACTAACATACGATATAAGCACACTATTTCTTTTCCCTTTACTCTTTATAAAAGTACTATATTTATCTTTTTGAAATAATTTCTTTTCTATGAAATAATTTATTTACTAGAAATAAACCTCTTTGTTGCATAAGAACAGAAAGACCACACGTCTTTGGAACGCTAACGGATAGGAGTCTGTGTTTTTTACTATTTTACTAATATTGTTTCAGAAGTTTAAATAGAGAGTTGACTAGCTTCCAAAATTAAGTTGAGAGTACTGTAATTTACTTTGGTTTCTTTTGGATGGAGGGTCCAAGAAACAAGTTTTATCCTGAGTTTTGTTGTTTTCAACTAACAAACAGATATGGGATATCTAGAGGAGCAACACACATAATGACTACCTATTATGATTAGAAAGTGTTTCAAATTGTTTCCCAGTTTCACAAAAGCTCCAACCCTCTGCCTTTTAGAATGTTCACTCAACAAATTTATTCAACTTATTCTTCTTCTTATTTTTTTTTACTTGAGAGAGAGAGAGAGAGAGAGAGAGAGAGAGAGAGAGAGAGAGTTGAGTGGGAGAGAAGAGCAGCTGGAGAGAGAGAATCTTAAGCAGGCTCCATGCTCAGTACAGAGCCAGATGCAGGGCTCAATCTCACAACTGTGATATCATGACCTGAGCCAAAATCAAGAGTCAGATGCTTAACTGACTGAGCTATGCAGGTGCTCCTCATTCAACAGATTTATTACATATGAGCACAAGATATAGTCTATAGATGTGAGTACTTTTGAGCTCATATGTGCTAATTTCTTTGCATTTAAATAGCATTGGGGGGAGGTAGATTTTAGATATATACACATATTTATAATTGTATAATTGTATGATTATACAAGAGTCACTTGATTATATTTTCATTCTCCTTTATTTCAAGATATAAGATGAAAATATTCTGTACTCTGTCCTTTATTAAGAGACTTTTGAATATTTTTGTCTTTCCATTATTGTGGCATTTATTTTGCAAAACAAATTAACTTCCCATTTATGCTCCCAAGCAGCACACCTTTATTGATTAACTAAGACAATTATAGTTTTGCTTTATTAAATTCTAAATGTTTCTTATGTTATAAAACTAGCACAGATGATAAATAATAATAAAAAATTTAAGATGATAATAAAATAATTAGAGGCAATGGCAATAAGAAGGATGAACTAATGAGCAAGACTAGCAAAGGTAATGTTTCATGTAGACAGAAAATGTGTCTCACACACTGAAAACCTTGCAAAGATGTTGGAGGCCAGCACTTTGGTGAGATAATTAATTTTTATCATTTTGGAGATCCAGGCTAGTCCTATTGTATGTGTATGTGTGTGTGTGTGTGTGTGTGTGTGTGTGTGTGTGTGTACACGTCTACAGAATCAACAATGAAATGTAGACCATAATTTTTAAGTTTTTTCCCCCAAATTTGTTCAACACTATTATTGCAAACCTTGAGGTCTGAACACAATACTTGGGTGTTCAGTGTTGGAAAGAGGATGGTTATCAAAGGAAAATCACCCTGAAGTACCAGATTCTTTTGAATGGCAAAGAAATAAAAATAATCAGGAAGAAAGAACAGCAGCAGAGGGACAGCATCTGTTTCACTTATTTAAGAACCGCATCTCATGGATCCATTCATTAAAATTCCAATATGCCTATGCTTGCTTTCTGTGAAGCTGCATTTTAACCCCATTAGATTTGGAAAAGAGAAAGAGAGGAAGGGCAAGAGGGAGAGATGGAGGGAAAGCGTCCTCATTATAAGTGTTTCACATCTACTACATTGGATAATATCTACTATGGGGATTGTAAACTTTCAGGCGCAGTGATATATTTTTGAACATCTGAGATACTACACACTGAAAACACCATGAAATAAAAATAATCTCTTCACACTTCCCAACTGGCTGTTTATCAACTTTTTCCTTTCCCACATTCATGCATGAAGTGTCCCTTTGCAGCCAGAAACCCTGTGGTGTTTTTGGCTCTGATTTGGACAGTAACTTGCTTATTTTCAGAGTTAATGGCAAAAAGCAAAGAAAAATGTAGTCCATTAGTGTGTTACGTTATGTAAAGAAAACAAGATTGCTAAATACTGCCATCCCGTATAGTTTCCAAGCATTTATTTAAAGCTCTTAATTTCAAATCAAACATCAAATCGAACAGCCCCGAATAATAGAGCTGGAAAAAAGTTAAGTCTCTGTGCGTCTTACAGTGATTGACCCACTTATTTAAAGTTTCTGTAAACGCATCCTCCATCAAGCAACCTCCAAGGGGAAACACACAAATGTATATATACTTAAATAACCACAGCAAATATTTAATATTGACTTTCCTGTTTTTCTTTCCTTCCCTTCACCCCAAGGGGAGAACAGTGTAGGGTTTAATTCTCTCCATAGCTGCATGCTTGTGTGTGTGTGCGTTGCAAATTTAACAAGCAATGATGATAAAAGATGAGCAAAGTGAATTGCTGGACCAAAAGGGTATGTGATCTAGAAACTTGCTTTGAGGTTCATCAGGTGCAAGTTTTTAAAATGGATACTGAGGACGAATGACATTGCTAGTTTGTCGATGAGCCTGAAGCTAAATATATGCTGTTTGGCAGAGGGTTTCAAAGGACATGATAGCGCTACTGAAGCAGATTTTTCTTCGTTAGGCAAGGGATGCTCCTGCTAATAGGCTATTTCAGAAGCTCAGTGCAATACTAGCTTCCGGGCCAATAGTTCCAAGGAAATGTTTTATTTTCTCAGAACAATTAATGAAATTATGCAATCATAGAATTAAAGGGCATTTTCTCTCAATTTATGTAAAAGCAAGAAAAAAAAAGACATATCTCAATGCACTAATTATCTGTATAAAGGCAGTTGCGTATTCTTTATATCTTTATAAGTGCATAAGAAATAGTTTAGAAGAATACACTTCTAACTGGTAACAGTGTTTACCTCATGGGAGCTGATTTGGATTGGGGTGATGACTGGAGTGGGACTTTAGAATTCTTTGTACTATTTGTAGTGTAGTGCACATGCATAAATTTGTCATTTGAAAAATTAAAATAAGTTATTTTTTATTTAAAAAATATTTTTAAGGTTTATTTTATTTTTGAGAGAGAGAGAGAGAGAGAGAGAGAGAGAGAGAGAGAGAGACAGAACATGAGTGGGGGAGGAGCAGAGAGAGAGATGGGGACATAGAATCCTAAGCAGGCTCCAGGCTCTGAGCTGTCAGCACAAAGCCTGATACGGGGCTCGAACCCATGAACTTCAAGATCATGACCTGAGCTGAAGTCAGATGCTTAACTGACTGAGCCACCCAGGTGGCCTCCAAATTAAAATAATTTAAAGTTATCTTTTCCAGGTTCTTGCCCGACAGAACATCTAAGTTATTCAAGATAGCGTGTTATTTTTCTACTTAAAAATTTTATTGAAGGAAAGTTTCATTCCTAGGCATTCTAGTATATTTTAGACTCACCCATGGTTAACATTTTTTCTTTTATCTCTGAGTTAAATTAAAGGAACATAAATATCTTTAAGCATTTCTTTTGGTTCTCTTTTCTTTTTTAAAAGTTGAGTATAAGTGAAGAATGCTGAGCAATGTTTCATGAAACAACAGGGCATTGCTGAAAATACCCAAGTAATGGCAGCATTCAGGACAATTTGATTATCAACATCCCCAATAACATGGAATTATTGCTAGACTAAAGTGTAAGAGCAAGAGTAGGAACAACACTACATTTTGTGTATAAAGCCTTGACTTACAAATATAATCCAAAAGACTAAATTTGCGGGTGAACAGTGCAACACACATCAAGAGTTGTGTAGTGGAGTTTTCCCTTTCATCTGCATATGTAGCGTTTACTTTCAGTAGGGGTATTTTTATAATAGAAGATATACCAACACAGTATAATTTGGATAAATCAATCCCCAGACTCTTGATGTATGGCTTTTCCCTTGCTAGGTTCCATTGAGTGGCTCACGCTTCCAGATGCCACATTGGCTAGAAGGATGGTATTGTATTTGTGGGGGCCAACCAGTTTATAAATTTGTCTAAGAATTTCAGAAATTATGCAAACAAAAAGGAAGCCCTTCCCCAACAGCACTCATGCATACAGATGAGGCCTGCATCAACTCGTGTCCTTGGCTGCCATCAGTTTGCTTTGCACTGACATGTTCTGCTGCTGCTGAGCCCCAGACTTTCTCCATCTGCCAGTCTATGCAGCACCAATCTTTACCCACCTGGTCTTTCACAGGAAGATGACTCTGTGTGGTTTTCAGTGGGGTCTCAGTGTCTAGTTTTTAAAAAAATTTTTTTTAATGTTTATTTATTTATTATTTTTTTTGGAGAGAGATGGAGAGTGAGCAGGGGAGGGGCAGAGAGAGAGAGAGAGAGAGAGAGAGAGAGAGGGAGACACAGAATCTGAAGCAGGCTCCAGGCTCTGAGCTGTCAGCACAGAGCCTGACACGGCTCATGAACGGCTAGATCATGACCTGAGCCAAAGTCAGCCGCTTAACCCACTGAACCACCCAGGGGCCCCTAGTCTGTTTAATTATACACACAACTCTTCTCTTTTGAGGCCCCATTGCTGAACACAGAGTTGCTTCAGTCTGCCCATTGAGAATCCCACAGTTACCTGGGTACCCTTCCCTCCTGTTAGACAAGGGTATTATCTTCTGCCCAGAAGTTTACTCTCTAGGCCAGGCTTTTCTTCATTCCTTTAGGGCCCTTTCATTTATTAGGCTACATCTGCTTCTCTTCGCTAAATTTCTTACCTGACTTTTCCTCTTGTTTACTGACAGCTATTATTGCACCCCTGATATCTGTTTACTTAATTGCCTGATTTACATACTGTCCAGGCTTCCTGACTACTACTGCCCTTTGTTTAGTATGACACAAAAAGGTCATTCTTCTATATTAGCGAACTATTTAACAAGATAAACATCTTGAGTTTCTAGTAATTGAGAATTCCAGGGATTGTGTCCCACGAAGCAAATAATTACTAAGAAGAATGAGATAATGTATGTTAAGTTGCATAAATAACTTTATGAAGGGTTGATTTATATTGAAAAGGATCGATGTATAAAAGCACAATATAACTATCTTTAACTTTTTTTGTTTAAAATTTTTGTCCGTATATAATGGGGAAAAATCCCTTTTATTGCAAGCCCGATGTATATCATGATCATAACTATTTGTGCATTTGTGTGGCCACATCATGGTCTGAGCAGATCATCAATTACTTTTTTAGAAAAAGTACAATTAAAAATATGTTGGATGGGGTGCCTGGGTGGCTCAGTTGGTTAAGCGTCCAACTTCGCCTCAGGTCATGATCTCACGGTTCTTGGGTTCGAGCCCCGCATCAGGCTCTGTGCTGACAGCTGAGCCGGGAGCCTGTTTCAGATTCTGTGTCTCCCTTTTTCTCTGCCACTCCCCCACTTGCTGTCTCCCTCTGTCTCAAAAATAAATAAACATTAAAAAAATTAAAAAAAATATTTTGGAAAGCCAAAGCCTATAATTTTGGTTTACATATTCTAACAATTTAACATTGAAATGTTTATATCATCTTAGAAACTCTAATATGATAACTTTATAATAACTGAAAATATTAAAGAGCAACAGCTTTATGTATTTTTTGTAAATGATGACTTCTTCCAAGATACACCAGTATAGTTTTATTGAGAGGATATTAGCATCAATTTAGATTGATAATATTGTTACCCCTTTGCTTTTAGCTCTGCTTAGCTGACTGGGATTTGCTTGCATAGCAATTAAGGCTGTCAGTTCAGAAAACCTGATAAGGTTACCACAGTCCTTAATAGCTATATTGTTTGGGCCATTGTTTTTACCTACATGTAGAATTCTCTTGTAAGGTTAAACATAATCTAGTCTTCCTTTTATGTAGTTCTAGGTCATTTAGCTTGAATCTATACTTAAAAATCTTTGTCCATGCTATAATATCCTGTGACCCTAATCTTTCTTGGAAAAGCTACTAAAACCAAGAAATAGGGGGAAATGGCTATTAGTAAGGGTTTTGGCATGTATTTTCCTTTTCAGATCTTTGAATTATACTGTTGAACATAGATCTATGATAACTTAGGTGAGTGAGGCTTGCACAGTTTGATTTAACCTCAAGTACTTTTGTTAAATTTTGTTTTTTTATGAAATGTATTTCACTTTTGACATTAGGAAGATTGCAGCTTTGAAGAATTCATGTGGACCTTCAGCAATCATTTTATTTTGCTAATGAACTAGAATTGATCTCTGTAATTGAAAAATAATGATACTATTTGACTATAATGACTAAATACCAGATGAAACTCTGTACAAGTGAAATTCTACACAATCCTGGATATAATGTGACTGCTTTATCTTAATTGTGAAATCACATTGTGTATCTTCTTGAAATTGTTTAATTATTAAAGAAAAATATCAGATGAAATGAACAGTGAGAAGGATGCTGAAGTAGGTGTCTGTAGACTTGAGTTTAAAACTGGATTCTTTGGAAAACCTTGGGCAAGTCACTTAATTTTCTTGGGACTCAGTTTTTGACCTATAAACCTGGTAGAACAAGGTTATTTAAGGTCTCTTCCAGCTCTTCCGTCTCTGGAATCTGAATCCCACCAAATTGATTTTTCATAGTCAGTAAAAAGTCTGAACAAAGCTGAACTGTGAAATATTTGACAAGCATTAACAGGATTGAACATGTTTTAGACATTAGGTGTTCTGTAGGAGAAGAGAACAGTTAAGATCTACTCCCCCCTCCACCCCACTTGTATTTTTAAAAATTTGTTACACTGTGCAATAGACGGTTACTCTAAACTGGTTTTATACTTCTTGTGGTAAGGATGGAGAGACAATGCTTAAACATATAATTTCACAGGACATGTTGTGCTTTATAAACGCAGTGACAAACAGTGGGTTGGGTTGGAGATCTGGATCAGCTTGGGTGGTACATGGTCCAGAGTATACTAGATTTATCCTTGATAAACAGGGTCATGAATCTTATTGAGATTTTTTTTTTCCATGGAGATAGGAAAAAAAGGAAAGACAGAAGCAAAAGTGCCTGCAATACCAGAGCACCTGCTTTATTAAATCTTCCCCAGGGAGGTTCATTATTAAGCTCTGAAATATAAGATCTTACTATAAATGGCAGATAGGAACCTGTACTCTCTTCACTTGTAATATGCATATTTTACTGATTTCTTATTAAAATCAAATTTACCAATCAGCTTATGCACAAAAATATACTTCTTTGTAGAATTATATGAGTGGATACAGCATATTAAATTGTACAGAGAATGTTCACATATTCATTAATAAAGATTCCTGCATGAGACAAAACGATTCATTTTTATTGCCTTTGCATTTCTACAGTCTGTGTAAGATAACTGTCTTAAAAATATCAGAGAGAAGATTTTAGAAACAGGTAAAACAGACTTGCTTAATATACCAAAAAATATCTAGCTTTATTTTTACTGAGAGATAAAAATAGTATATGCGCATATATTTTGAAATGAAAGGATATAAATAAAAATGCAGTTGTAGAGAAGATAACCTGAATTAATAGACTGCTATTTATCTGCCTTAGTATTCACATGAGGCTAGATTTTAGCCATTTACATTAATAAACTTTTTCCCTAATAACCTCTGAGTTACAATACTTGATTTCACTTAATATCTTTTTTTAAAGGGCAGAATTTTTTGAAGGAATAAGTATTCTATTGTGTTGTAAAGAAGAATCATATTCTCATAGTCTTTTGTCCTGAATAAACAAATTCTGTGTTTGCCACTCATTGAAACACTAAATAATTCACTTTAATTTAGACAGAGGAAAATAGAACTTTTGTTGCAATTCAGAAATTGCATAGCCTTCAAGGACTGTGAAAGATAGGAGGTCTATTTTATTTAAACCTGAAGAAGAAATGTGAAAGGAAGCATCTAGCATGGAAAAGAATTTGGGATTAGGAGTATGTTACTGGAAGGTCTAGGTGAAATGATGGTGAACATAACATGTGGCTGAGGCATGTAATAAGCCCAGTAACAGCATGGGTGCACCAGTAATCGTGACAAACCTATGTTAATTTTTCTGTGATTGGTTGGCTTGTCTGAAAAATGGGGACGATGGTAGAAAATATAAGGCAAAAACACAGCAAAATTTGCGTGGAAACTATAGTTGCAAATTATTTTGAAATGAAAAGTTAATTTTCTGTAGGAGTTTAAGCAATATATCAAAGTGGATTTTAATGTCGTAACTTACTAGAGAACTCCAGAAATAGGGATGTTATTTTTGGGGGGAGGATCCTTAATGCTCAGAAAAATGCAGTACTCATAATATGAATTGGAATAAAATCTATTCCATGATTTCAGAAATTTTCTAGAAACTGATAAAAGATAATTTTGAAAATCTTCTGAAAAAAGAGGTAATTGTACTCCAATAAAAAAAGCAGAGAGAACACAGAAACATCAAGGCTTATATATATAATTAAAATCTTTTCCTATCATTAGTCACTTTTATTTTCCAAACTGACGCTATTTTAAAATCAATATATAGATGTATATATTGGGTTTTGGTGATTAACTTCATTACAGTTATTCTCCTAACCAGGAAAAAAAGGCAATGATGTTACAACTAACTGTGAGACCAGAGTGCTGAACAGGTTTGTTGAATTCTGTGCATTAGGCTCAGGAACCGGCAAATGCCTGGGTGAAATTCTTGAAGATGCTCCCGTTCTTCTGAGCTGGTTCTTCAAGCACAGGCAATTTCAGGTTTCCTTATCCAGGAGCTCTTTCTGATTCTTGTGACCTAAATTTGCTAATACATTATATGGGCAATGATAAGTTGCACTTTGATGCATTAGGTCTGTAAATGCTATTTTATTTTAGAGACTGAAAAGAGGGTAAACTTCTGTTTGCCTAAATATTGATAGCTAGTGGGGGAAGGCAACGGAGATAAGGCCATCTTGCCTATATTTGGCCTCTATGTAGATTCTGTAATGATTTAAGAAAACTGCAGCTCAGAGTTCATTTTATACTCACAAAATAGACAAGTGATCATGGCAAGACAGAATGAAAAAGAGTAGCTTAGAAATATAGAAATAGAGCTGTCTTTAGAATAACCTGATAGATACACTATGAAATGCTTAGGGTATAAGTGAGGGTTTGGGGAGGGGGGAGAGAGAGAGAGGGAGACAGAAAGAGAGAGATGGAGACAGAGAGTGAGAGAGGGAGAACCTTGAGACTTTAAGGCTTTGATTGGCTCTTTTACAGTGTGTATGGTTTAATATTGCTTTTTACCTTGAGATTTACATGGGTTGAATTGGAATAGCGATTCACCTCAGTGGCTATAATCTTTTCAGTGTTTAGTGTCCCTAAATGCCTTAATCTGGCTTTGGGTACCTTGGTTTTTTGTTTTGTTTTGTTTTCCTGTGCCCTTCCAAATTTTTAACACTGTAAGTATTACCCCTGTCTTCTTTCAGAGAGATGACAGAAAAGTAATGTGATATTGAGTGTGATTTGTGTATCATGATCAGAGACGTTATTAGAAATAAGAATACAGCAGTTTACAGAAAACTGGTTTAGGGAACAGTAGTTCTTAAGATCTGAAGATGTGGCCATTGGGCCAGCAATAACAGTATTACTTGGAGGTAGCCAGAAATGAGAATCTCTTCCCCCAATACTGAATCAGAAACTCTGGTAGCAGGCCCAGCAATCTGTTTTAACAAGTCCTCCAGGTGATTCTTTGGTGTGCTAAAGTTTGAGAAGGAATGTCTGGAGACCAGAGCTCTTTTCTCAGTTCTACCACTTTCTAGCTGTTAGACCTTGGTAAATTTGCTGAGCTTTTCAGAGTCTCTCCTCCTTGTGTCTGTAAAATGAGAGATGGTCAACAATGGCCCTTCCGGTTGTGACGTTCTGCGAGTGTGGGATTCTAAGTACTTGGTGAAAGGGAATGCGGTAAGGATAAACAATGCCAAGACATCCAGCTACAGAGATAAATCTGATATTGCTCAGTTACATGCTCCTTCCACATGTTTAATGTACAGCGATCCCTCTCAATCCTCATTAGCTCTGTATCTTTCATGTAGCAGTTACTGTTAAATAAAATGAGCCTGCTAAATAACTCAAGACCAATTCAATTCCAAGTAAGTAGGATAGATCACAGTGATGTTATTTTTAATTGTTGAAGATGACACAAAGCATCAATGATATTATTAAATGTAATTTAGAAGTACACAGCTTTTAGTGGAATGGCTTTCACCAAACTCACTGTAAATCGAGTGCGCAGAGAGTACATAATTAAGTCTAGAAGCAATAATAGGGTGACATAGCCCCCTTTTTACCTGATATAATGTATTCAAAGTTTAGAAAGTGATAAACATACTTTTTAAGAAGGACCTGCTAAAGCACACTTTGGATAGCCCAGTGGAGATTAGTTAGTTCAAATGGCCAAAGGATACATCTTTTACTTGTAGATTTTCTATTCTCCTAACAGCAATTTTCAAATGGTAGCCTGCTTTTCAATTTTTGCAGAGGTATGATACATGATTTGGAAAGCTATAGCTTCTTCTGAAAAATGCTAAATGTATCTCTTTAAAAGTATTAGCTATGAACTTGAGTATTTGTGTAATATAAACCGGGATTCAGGTCTGCTCTAAGAAACTATGAATTCTGGATACTGAGAAGTGCAGGTGTGACATTTCATTTGGTATATTTGGGTTACATCAATACTGCAGAGAAAGTTAACCTCCTTCTTCATTCCATTTTTGTAATGATCTGAGTCACTATATTTTTAAAAGGCACAACAGCGATAAATTTGTTTTGAGTAACTTGAAATAATTGGGCAGAAGATTTGTTATGTTAAAAAGACAGATTAGCCCACCAGACACAAGTGGCAAAGGTATGATCTGGCTTTCCTTGTCTGTGTCTGTTCATAATCTCATTCAACCAAGTTGAGTACAAGATATACTTAGTAGCTTTGTTTAAAAGGCTCTGTCTATGTATATCCATGCTATTTTCTTTATACAATTGAATGCTTAGTAATTGTAAGCTTGTTTATGGTATTATGGAAATAATATGACAATAACAATTAAAATTTTTTTTTTTTGCCTATATTCTAGCTATACGTAAACCAGGCAGTTATTTTAAAAAAGATGCTTGTAAATGAGATCTTGGAGTCGCTGCATAGAAAATTATGTAAGACCAATTTCAATTGAGGGTGACTTCTGCATTTTGTAGAAAGTTATCATATACTCTCCTTTACAATAAATGATACCAAATTATTTTCTTTTGGCTTTGGGTGGACACTGAAATTCTTTGCATCAAAACCTGTTGTTAAAGATACAAAAAGAAGACAATAAATGGTGGTATATTCTTTTAGAGTGGCAATGTCATTTGTCCAGAAGGGGGAGCTCTCAGTCCGCATGCAGCAGAGCAAAGCAGACAGTCTAGTATCTTATCTGCTGCTTGGAAATTGTCTGACAGGAAAATATCAACACAAACCATGCGATTTGCCGCTGGAGCACGCTGGACCTCATCTGCTTAAAAAGATGCACGGATATAGTCATCACAGTTCATAATTTAATAAACTGCTAAAAAAACCACACATTTTCATTTTAGCGACTTTGGTCTCACAACTAAATTCACATTGCTACAAAGACATTTGAATTTTGCACTAATATGTCATGAGCACTGCACCCATTGCAAATTAATGAGTCTCTGAATAGCACTGTGCATTTGTCATTTGAATTTATGCTAATGCAATGAGGTCTCCTGGTGATGCTGATAGTCCATAGCAGCTGCTCGAACCACAGAATGTACCGGCACTTTTCTTCTACTTTCTATTGCTACCTCTTTTCTTGGCTTTTCTGGCCTGTCACTTAGGCGACAATTCTGGAGCTGGTTATTGATAGGGCTGCTAATTATCTTTGACTTTACACTATTGGCCTGACCCCCAACACTGAGCAGAAGTAATGGATCAGTGTTGAGAGAATTATGTACATCATATGGTGACAGCCTCAGACCAGGAGGTCAGAAGGAGTTCATGGAGAACCAGTGGTACTTACAAAGGATGTTGGTATGGAAATTGGTAATATTTTTCAGTGATATTGTGTAATTTATATCGATAGGTCAATCTAAGAAAGTGACGGTAACCTTTGTGATCATAATGAGCAGCGTATGTGTGTGTGTGCAAAAAGAGAGGGTGGTCCTTTTTTTAATCTATTCTACTGCAATCTAAGAAAATGGTCATGGCACTACTTCTGGGTAATCAGGGCATTTGAGTCTTTGTTATGGTTATACACATTACTTATTGGTCAAAGAGATGTGTTGGCACATTTGGATCTAGTGGAGGGATTGTTGGCATATTGTGTGTAGGAGGGAGATGCACAAATAACCATTTTCATGGGACACAAATCAATGACAAAAGTTTCTCACTGTTATCTTCCTTTCCCAAGTCTTAATTATGAAATTAAAATTTTTTCTTAGACTATTGTTTCCATTTGACCTGCTTCTGGAACGAAAAATGAAAGTATGTAGAATTTATTCTAATAGATTCAGGAAATTAGATTTGGTGTTTAGTAATGTCATGGAAAAATTAAGCAGAAAATTAAAAGCTAAAACCAGAAGTATCCATTAGATTATGTATCTTTTGAAAATCCTTACTGAATTTAAGAAATGTTCTTTTTTCCTTCCCCGGGGCCAAAGAAAAGCATGCAGACTTTTTCTTTCAAATAAAAAAAAAAACATTTTCTTTACAAGGGACAAACAAATGCACACCCTGGTTAAAATGTGGCATTGCTAGCTTTCATTTCCTCCATTGTAAGAGGCTGAGATAAGTAAGACTCGATTCCGGAATTATCTCCAGGGGAAAAAAACATTCCAAGGCAGATACGTATAATTATTTGTTCAGTGATGTCAGAAAGTACGTAGTAGAGAAGTAAAAGTGACCGATCAATCTCAAATAGTGCCCAAGAGCAATTAGGCTGTTTTTCTTGTGAAACTCATAAAAGGAAGAGGATTTTTATCCTGATTCCACAGGCCACTAAGCTGCTCAGGGCACAAGCCCCAGGAGATACTAACACTTCTATTTCTCTCTACCTGTGGGTACCAACCTAAGGTTTAAAAGGCCACTCTAGAGAAAGAAACTTGACTGAGAAGGCAGCACATAGATTCTTACTACAGCGCCTCTGTTTTCCATCAAGGCAGGGAGACGTTTTTCACTCTTCTTGGAAAAACTTTGAAATGTAAACTGTTTCGATTGATGGCTCCTTCTGGCCTTGGCAACTCTTTTTGGTAGCTGGTGCTCTTTCTGTAATACTTGTTAAAAACGTCTCCGAAGCAAAGATGTTGTTTTTTATGTGATTTTTTTTTTTTAAGTCAGCACATGTGTGAGTACAGACAGGCTCTCATCTTGCACGGCGGAGACTGGCAGGTGAACACCTTCTCCTGTTGCCCTTATTCATTTGCAATACTTTATAAGATTAGTCTCTTTGAAAGCTGTTTTCAGTCTAAACTGTCAATCGTCTTCGAACGTGGTCCCTCTCACTGGGAATGACTCCTTGGAACTCAAGAGAATGTTGTGGCCTGAAAGTCCCTTCCTTAGCCCAGAGATGTCTCTGTGAGCCTCTGTTATCTTGCCCCTAACCCTTCTACAAGACAGCCTGGGGGCAGCTTTCCAAAACAGGACACACATCTAGGGTATCATATGTTTCAGAGCTTTAAACTACAGACATTATTTCCACCTCCATCCACATAATTGTTACTGTTTTATCTAGTGTTGGAAATTTCATTTTTGGTCAACCATCTATGAAATGATTATGCATATGGGCTTTCTTAGATTCTTATAACGTTCTTAAACTATATCCATGTGGAAAGAATTTAGGTGGTGACATAGATCAATCTGCTTAAACCAATTGATTTAGAAAGTGAAATTGTCAAACTGCATAAAGCAGTATGAAAAATGACCATTTTAATCAAAACATTGACTGCTTGTATTGATCTGTTGGACTTATAATGGCTAAATTATTTCTTTTCTTTTCTTTTTTCTTTTTTTTCTTTCTTTCTTTTTTTTTTTTTTTTTGAGAGACAGAGAGAGAAAGAGCGAGCACTCGTGAATGGGAGTGGGGGTATGAGGGTGGGGTGGGGGAAGGGGCAGAGGTTGAGAGGGAGAATCCCAAGCAGTCTCCATGCTCAGTGTGGAGCCCATGCAGAGGCTCAATCCCACGATCCTGAGTTGAAATCAAGAGGCAGACACTCAACCGACTGAGCCACCCAGGTGCCCCATTATTTCTTTATCCTGTGCTATATCAAGTCAAGTTCATGAATTACATATTCTTATTTGTTGGGGACTTATTTTTCTTTGTCTGATCGTATTGTATGCATTATACTATTCTCTGTTTTGCAGCTATTGCTTTCCTTTGGATGTATCACAAAGAGGAAAGCCCTGTGACCTCTTTCTGAGTGAAGCGACCCTCTTCTCCAGTGTCTTGTGCTCTGAGTTCTCTCATTGCCAGACACTCTCTCCACCAATAGCACATTCTGAGGCAGGCTGCAAATCAATATATTTTTGACTTGTGAGTGTTAAGGCAGGCACTGATTGTGTATAATCGTAAGGGCAGGAGGCCATGCTGGCTGTAGTCCTCTTCAGGTGGCTGCTCAGGGGTTCAGAGATGCTTCTTTCCTTCCATTCTCTCATATATTTGTACAGACGTTATACACACACACATTCACACACACACACACACACACACACACACACATACTTGTTACCTGATACGCAGGCACACACACGAGGTTAGATTGGGATTATCATACTCTGCTATTTTTAGCTTTTCTAATTACAGGTAAAAAAGAAATACTTGTGTAAAGTTATCAAAAATATTTCTTAAACATATTTTTTAATTATTTGATGAAATATAGGTAAAGTTAATATGTCTTAAATCAATAGGAAACATTTCATTTCCTTCTTATGACACTAAAATTTTAAGTAATGATTGATTCCATTTCATTTTAGCGTTGAAGCACATGTGTGCTTGGTCCATTATGATTCCTAAGCAGTATGTATAAGCCCTATGCCAAGGTCCTTGCCTTCAAGAGGTTTTAATCTGGTATGGACACAAGATTAAAAATGACATAATGTAAATAAATATAAAAGGTATAATCAATATAAAGTTCTTTTGTATTAAAGTGATGTGTATTAGGGAATACTTTTCAGAACCATGTTCTTGATTCCTTATATATAATTGTTATATTCTTTGTTTTGCAGAATATGTGAAAAAATACAAATCAGTAACTAAATGACATAATGGTTTTGCAAAATCAGTGCTTGGCTTGCTTCTCTTTCTCTCGTCTCCTCTTTTTTTTTTCTTGGTCCTATTAGGGACCTCAGAGCTACACTGTGACCTCATTTCCCTTGCCATGAGGTGGGATATTTAAGCCAAGGAGAAACCAAAAAAGAATGAGACCTCTCTGTAGAGCCAAGTGGAAGTTCTGGTATCATTGGCCTTTTTGAAAAAGGATTCGGTTTTCAATAAATTCCTGCCCTTTCAAAGCTTTCTTTCTTTATTATAATGGGTTACATTTACTAAAGAGAATTATGGCAGTTTACTCCCAGGTAGGCCTTAATGTTCTCATTTCTAAAGTAAGATAAATTTGTAAAATTTATAAACGATTAGATGATATCTAACAAACCTTCTAAAGAAAAAAAATTCTCTTTTCTATGCTTCCAAATGGTAGTATCACAAAGTTCCAATTTTGGGTACTTTGGGTCCTGGAGATTAATGCATAGCAAACAAAACAAAACAGAACAAAAACCTAAAAATATTTAAATCAAAGTATGTTTTGAGTTTATTTAAAAGGTAGTGGAAAGAAAAAAAATATCAGTTCATCCTAGTAAGATTTTTATTTTAAGAATTGAAGATATTTGTAGGAAGAAGACAATTATATATATGTGTGTGTATCTATCTATCTATCTATCTATCTAGAGAGAGAGAGATGGAGTAGGGTAAGGGAGAGAAAGTGAAAAATTAAACAAATTATTATTACTGTGGTGAGAACACTTAACATGAGATCTGCCTACTTGACACATTTTTATTTAAAAAAATTTTTTTTTTCAATGTTTATTTATTTTTGGGACAGAGAGAGACAGAGCATGAATGGGGGAGGGTCAGAGAGAGGGAGACACAGAATCGGAAACAGGTTCCAGGCTCTGAGCCATCAGCCCAGAGCCTGACGCGGGGCTCGAACTCAGGGACCGCGAGATCCTGACCTGGCTGAAGTCGGACGCTTAACCGACTGCGCCACCCAGGCGCCCCGACACATTTTTAATTGTACTATACAATATCATTAACCACAGGCATTATGTTGTATAGCAGATCTCTAGAACTTATTCATCTTTGTGAGCGAAACTACATGCCAGTTGAACAACTCCCCACTTCTCCCTCCCTGAGGTCTCTGGTAATCACCATTCTACTCTCTGCTTTTATTATTCAGCTTAAAAAAAAAAAAAAGAAGGAAATCCTGTATATGTGACACCATGGACGAAATTGGAGGACATTATGCTAACTGAAAAAGGCCAGTCACAGAAAGACAACTACTGTATGCTTCTGCTTATATGAGGTATGTGAAATAGACTCCTAGAAGCAAAGAGTGAGCAATGTTTTAGGGAGTGGAGGAGAATGGAAGTAGAAAGGGACGTCACATATAAATCACTTCTCTCAAGAGTGTCACTGAATCTCTGGTATCACCTTCCAAGTTCTTCAGCTTGGCTTTCTTTTACTAAATAACTCAGCTTTTCTGCTTCTTTCTGCTCCAGACACTGGAATATAAAAGTATAAAGACTCTTGAACCCTCAAGGTATAAAACAAGTATGCATCATTCCAGTTATGTGTACTATGTGGAGGGGGAGGGGAAGGGCAAAGATACTTAAAAACTTGTAAGTGCACTGATAAGAGAAAAATTATTGAAGTGAGGAAATTTGAGACTACCATCTAGCATTTATTTAAGGTCACTTGAGAGAGCTTTTAAAATCATAAACGAGAAAGGGAAATTAAAATGCTAAGAATATTACTTGAACAATGTCTGCATAATATAATGATAGGGCATTTGTGGGGCCTGGTCCAATTTATGCAAGGACATTAGAGTAAATTTTCACACTCTTTTTTAAAACTTGGGAACACCGTGGTCGTGTGAACTAAGGCCCTGCAAGGGGAGGCAGCTGATCCTGAAAATATGATCCATGGCCCTTAATTTTTGGTTAGATGACTAACAAACTTTAGATTCACAAGCTTGCAAAGCCTGTGTCATATCCCTTGGCCTCTTTGTGTTTCCTGGAGGGCCTGACTTTAGGGTATGGCCTCTGCAGGGCAGGCATGTAGGAAGTGCTTGCCAAGTGATTTATTTTGCTAAAATATGATAATCGGCTTAGTAGGACTTGGTAGCTTAAAAAATCATAAACGGTATGGGAAAGATGTCTACATTTCTAAATCTTTCAAAAAAAGCCTTCAGAAATTTTATCTGGCACTATGAAAATAGACTCCACAGAAGATTCTTTCCCTTCCTCCTCCCACTCCCCAATTTAAATCAACTAATTAAGAAAGACTGTAACTAGAAGGGAATGATTAACTCATTAACTTAATCATTGTCATACTTGTGAATATGGACTTGTACCAGAGTTAAGAGGTTAATGAATTCAAATATATTGTCAAAACTGCCTATGGTTTTCAAAGAGGAGGATTTTATGCTCTGTAGTTTATATGCTTAGAAGTTAGGACTTGGCTGTGATAAAGTTTGACATCAAAACAGGTTACTAAAATTGTGCAGAAAACGGTGAGTAGGAAAAACAAGAATTTCTCTTTATCACCATTGCCAACGTCACTGCTACCTTCAACGCCACTGCCACAAATTCTACCATTATTTTCACGTGCATTTTTCTTTTTTCACCTGGGTAGCAGGGAATTGACCTGTTTGGGCATAAGTCTGCCCATACATAGTGATGTTTGAGCATATATCCTTACTATTAATGTTTTATAGCAATGGGTTGATGGATTAATAGCTAATGAGCCATTACCTACCCTGTTATCCATCAAATATAGCAGGCACTGAGCTAGGTACAGTGCGTGGATCCGGTGTTCAACAGAACAGACACTGCTCTTGCCCTGGCAGCCCTTACCCCTGGGGAGTTGCATTGAATATATGATACAAATAATTGTCTCATCATAAATTGTGATTAGTATTCACTAAAGCATGAGAGAAGACTAGAGATTATTGCCTCGTGATGGGACTCGATTTAGATTAGGAAGCTTCTCTATAGAAGCAGCAATTATGTTGGAACCTGCAGAATGAGGAGAAGTGACCTGGTGGAAGGTTGGGAGGGAGAGAAAACAGCACGTGCAGGAGAAGACCATACCAAGACTTTGCTGACATGGGATTTAGGATTTTATTTTAAGAGAAATAGAAAACCACTGAAAAATCTTAAGAAGGATTGACATGATCAGAATTTTATTTAAAGAAAATCACTGTGGCTATTTGTGTAAAATGTGCTGGAGGAGAGAACATAGTAGAAAAATGAGAACAGTGGTCTAGCTAAGGGAGGATGGTGTCTCAGATAAGAAGGCAGAGATGGAGAAAGGGACATTGATTCAAGATGTAATTTGAGTTGATGGTTAGATTATGAATATTGAATGGATATTGAATTGATAGGTAGAATTGATAGATCAGATGCCTGTTGAACAATGTGTAGTAGGGAAGGGTTTGCGAGAATATCTCACTTGTCAGAGATTTCCTACCCCACTAACCATCCACACAATTTTATGGTAATTCCATCCTTAGAAGAGAAACACTGTGCAGCACAGTCATATAGCACAACTCCAGGGGAACCTTCACAATGTTTCCATATGTTTGGTATCCCCTGGAATTGTGCATTGGAATGGCCCTGGGGCTATGGAATATTGATTGTGCTTTGTTGTCTGTAAGGATTATAAAATAGGGTGTTGTTTGCACTGAGGGCCCCCATGTATGGTTATGTTTTCCTGAGGATCTGGCTGGGGACTGGAAAATGTATCCTGTCATGGGACTGTGTCTTTCCCTAGGAAGCAGGCACTTTTTTCTAGTTGGTCTATCCCAACTAGGAGAACATTTAATAATTCACTGTTCGGAGTGTTGCTCTTGTATAATTTGTACATCCTAAAGAGTGATCTTTTTCTAATTATGTACTAGTTGTAGCCCTGTTTCCATTACTCAGATATACGTGTGCCACAAATTCACCTCTTCAAACCATACAAGATGTTGGTAGACAGGGCATTAACACAAACATTTAAAAGTTGGAGATTAAATAGACATCAGAGGAAAATTATCCATAGTAGTAAGAAGAAGTCATTTGTTAAGGTAGGAGATTTGGAATCCAAAGCTTACAGTTATCATTTTCAAATCCCAGTTACGTTCACTTGAATAAGTAAAATCTTTAAGCAAGCCACCCCTACATCATCATGGTCTGCTTTCACCTTGGAATTCTAGGTCCAGTGTCACTAGTGTTCCATCCCATGTTCACAGCTGCAGATCACTGATATCACCTATAACAGATTCCTTCCTTAGTTAATAGGAAATAAGCCAATAGGGAGAAACTCAGTATCTGTCCTTCTCCCTCTCTTTCCCTATGTTCTCCAAGTCTAAAGGGAGAGAAAATTTAGATTTCCAAAGGCTGTTTTTTTTCTACTCTTTTGATTTCTGAGTTTGATAGGCCTCTGAGTCAAAAGCTAAGGAATCTTGATTCGATCTTTTACATTTAAATTTAAAGTAATCCAAATCTCCAGCTTTAGGTCTCAACAATCTAAAGCAGAATAGAACATCTATTTTACCCATAGTTGTTCTATCACTTTCTTCACTATTGCAGTGAATTCACCACCATCAACCTGTTTGACTAACATGGACGTTAACATGACTAACATTGACTAAATGACTAACATTTCAGAACATGGACATTTTATAGTTCTTTTGTTCTCCTTTCCCTTCTCACCCTCATCTGGTCCCTAAAGCCTATTTCTTGAATCTGTCTTCTTTCCTCCATATCCATCAACCAAGTAAAGCAGTTAGAATGAGTTTTCTCAAATGCATATTTGATCACTTCATTCCTTTGCTTAAAATTCTCCAGTGACTTTTTATTATCTTCAAATAAAATTTATTGGCAAGCCAGACAATAAACAACTGGTGTCTCCCAGCTACCTGTTTGTCTGTTTTCATCCCCTGCCATTCCCATTTAAGTTAGAGTGAAATGTAGATTTTGACATACACCTGGTCTTTCATAAAGCTGTGACTTTTCATATTCTTTCTTTTTCCTGGCTCCCCCCTTTATTTTCAGTGTTACAAATCATTCCATAAGTCTCAGATCAAAAACTATCTCTGATAAGCACTGAAACAGCCCCTGCACCTGACTCAGGCACCCCCTTCCTAGGTGGAATTAAAGGCTTCCCTTGCATTCTGTGCTTGGCTCTACCATGTGATTTCATTGTGTTGTCTCTGTTGGTTCATTTTTTGGTGTAGCTCTGGTGTATTGAAGAGTGGCTAGGAAGGTGGCCTTTTGGAGTTACACAGACCTAATCATATGTGTGACCAGGTAAGTTTGGGTTTCTAAATCTATTTTGATGGATTATTGATTTAAAAAGATAATGAAAGTAAAATGCATAACTGTACCTGGTGCACACTACATGTATGATAAGTATTGTTTGTTGCTATTGGTATCAGTCAGAGTAGTATCTTTTATCCCTAGTTTCTAACATGATGTATATCACTTAACAGATACTTAGGACATTTTGGTTGAATATGTGATTAATGTTAACATACCTGATTAGATAAGATTATCTTTAGAACAATTTTTTAAATCTATGGATATTATTCATAATAACCAATATGACTAAGTCTTGGTTATATATACCACTAAAGGAGATTAATTGTGTGAGCAGCTCTCTAAATGTTTCTTTTATAGAAATTTGTAATATGCTTTGACATTATTGCTTGAATATTAAGTACAAATATTTGGTCATGGAAAAGAATTTGAACAAAGCAATGAAGACAAACTGCCAACCATAGGCAGGCCTGCAAGTATGCAGAGACTCGTGCTCTGATTGACAGTCAAATTTGGCGTCTAGGCTCTGAGGGTCGGAAGGAACCTTAGAGACCATGGAACCCAACTTTCGACATAATGAATGTTTCTCTTCGTGCCCTATCCCATAGGTCATTATCTAGTATCTTTCTGACCCTTTCCAGTTTCCAACACCTTTAGCTTATGAGACTTCAAATAACTCTAGGGAATGTTTTAACTTTTTTGAGCAAAATCCTATTTTCCTGTTAACTTCCATCTATTTGTCTTAATTGTTCCCTGTGAATGTATTCTGAGTATTGATTTTACTTGATGAAAAGCCAAAACAGTACTTTATATCAAAGATGGTTATTTTATAGAGTACACTAGCACATTTCTACTAGAAATTCTGGGGTTTCTAAGGTAAAAATCAAGACTTCTGTGATGAGAGAAAAATTAAATTATTCTAAAAGTTTTAATCATACTTCCTCTTTGGGAGAGACTTTTTTTTTTTGTCTCTTTGCAAAGAAAATAATTGGGCCATTTGAGTGTGAAAAGATAGGTCTCAGGATGTGGTCTGGAAGGTGAGGACTCACTGGCTCTGCTTGAAAAATATGTTTTTTTCAAGGGCTTCCCAAGAGGGAGATGGTAATGGGCAGGGGATAGGGGAGAAACCAGTATCTATAAAGCACAAAAGAAGAGGGTGAAAATATAGCCTGTGTAAAAAATATAGGTGTGGTATGTTTGGTACAAGCACTTAAGGAGTAGGGGTGTCTACAATACATTTTTATTTTTTTGGTTTGCACGATGCTTCCATGTATATTACCTTCTATCTTCAGACACATTCTACTTAACCTGTAGTTAAAAATCTATGATTCACACTCTGCCTTTTTATTCACTAGTGCCTTTCATTTTTGGTACTCAGGGAAGAATTGATGGAAAAATGGGCTGTATTTCATGATTAGGTGAACAGAAGAATAATAAAGCAGAGAACCTTGAGGATATTTGGGGGGTGGATGGGCCTGAGACTAGATTTTCTTTGTTTCTTTCTTTTTTATAAATGTTTATTTATTTTGAGAGAGAGAGAGAGAGAGAGAGAGAGAGAGAGAGAGAGAGAGAATGAGCAGGGGAGGGGCAGAGAGAGAGGGAGACAGAGAATTCCAAGCAGACTACACACTGTCAATGCAAAGCCCAACACAGAGCTCGAACTCATGAATTGTGAGATCATGACCTGATCTGAAATCAAGAGTTGGATGCTTAACCAACTGAGCAACCCGGGCTCCCAAAGACTGGATTTTGTATTCATCATATTGTGATATAAGGCTAATTAAAAAAAATTAATGCAGGGGAGATTGAATACAGTTGGAAGAGTTGAAGACACTCAGACTATTAACATAGGGTATCACTTAAAAAAATTGATATCTCATAGTTGGAGTGGGCTACTGTGGATGTGTCTGGTTATGTTGGGGTGTGAAATGATGGGATTATCTGACTCTCCTTTGCTGTTAATATTTTCTGTGTTATCTGAGTAGAAGCACTGCCTATATTCTGTTAACATACCTCTTGAAAAGTGGATGGTCGTTTCCCTATTTTGAATTCCTATATATTTAAATGATACAAAAGCATATTATTTGAGATAAGATCTAAGTATTTTACTTTCTTTCTACTCATGGACTCACCTCTTACATAGTTGTAAATCATTTGCTCAAACTGTGATCTTCCTTGGTTGGTGGTTCTAACTAAAGAAGTCCTATAGTGTAGGGTGAATACACTAAACTTGGAGTTGGAAGATCCTGTCTTGCATGTTAGCCCTGCCAATCACAACTAAATGAATGCTTGGAATGTCACATATTATGAGTCTGAATTTCTTTATCTATATAATTCAAATAAAAAACGACTTTTCTGTCTCCCTTATAGAATTGTGGTGATTGTCAAATGCCACGATATGAAAAGATCTTATAAACCAAATACCTTATATAAATAGGAAGTGATGTCATATAAAATGTTTAATAAATACCCTCTAAAGAAATGGCATGAGGCATAAGGGATAATTAAAGCACACTAGAGGTGCTTTTGAAATCTCTTCCTAAAAAAAAAATAACCAGTTGGAAGAAATGGAGATAATATTTTTTTGCTTGTCAATGAAATCATTATTTTGTTTCTATAACTTTGTAACTATCTAGAATTGAGTGAACCATCCAAATGATGAATTTTCTGTATGTTAATTCACATCTTCAATCAATGAAATTCTTCAGATAAATTGCATGTCTTTTAAAAAAGTTGGTAACTATGCGATACAATTTACTGCCTTAGCAAAGTAGCTACTCAGTGTAGCTACTTTTTTTTTTCCTGTGGAGGGCAAATGATCATTAGTCAAAAAATAAATAAATAAATAAAACAAGAAGAAGGAAAAGCCCTAAACTTCCAAACTCAAGCAGTATAATCTATTTTCTAGTGAGAGGCATAAATATACATTTCACAAATCATACAAAAATACAATTTTATTTTTTTGATGTTTATTTATTTTGAGAAAGAGAGAGGGCACGAGTGGTGGAGAGGCTGAGAGAAGCAGAGAGAGAGAATTCCAAGCAGGCTCTCTGCTGTCAGTGCAAAGCTTGACACAGGGCTTGATCTTACAATTGGTGAGATCATGACCTGAGCTGAAATCAAGAGCTGGATGCTTAACTAATCGAGCGACCCACGTGCCTCAAAATACAATTCTATACCATGGCCAGTTAAGGAATGAGAGACACTGAGGGAAAGAGAAAAGGAAAGAGTCTGAGGACAGAACCTTTCATTCATTGCATTTTGAATTCGTGTATTTCTTTGTTCTACCGCCTAAGCTCTAACTCTTCTTTCCAAAGGTTTGGAAAAGCATCTTTCTCCTACCCAATGGCTATTGAAATCCATGACTGTTGCCTGGTACCCAATATCTCTTTCTTGGCTGCTGTACTGGTTTTCCAACCCATGCCTCTGCCTCTCCTGGATACCCACCTTGATCTGAAGGCCAGGATCATCTCAGTGCCTGTGGTGGGAATGTGGGAACTAGCACATCTTTAAATCATCTCTCTTCTGGTGATTTAAGTCCTGTTGCTTTTTCAGTGTTCGTATTTCCTTCTCACAACCAGTCTTAACTGCTGAAACTAACTGCTTGGGACATACCTGACTCTTTATGAGAATCTCAGGATGAAGTGTTAGACATGATGTAGGGGCCTCAACCATACAATTAGAATTCTATTTTGGACCTTTGCACAACTGGATGAACTTATCAGTCAAGGAAGGGATGTTGGGTAGGCAATTAATAAGAAATGTTGCCAGGGGCTTAATGAAATGAGGTTCAAGCCTGGTTTCAGTTTATTGTCTGGTTCCCCCTCACCAGTCTAATTAAAGCACAGATTTGAAAGCTAAGGGGAAGAATTGAACATTATCCTTATTAATTTTCATACTGGTAAGACCTTAAGCTGATTTCTTACCTTCTCTGGGCCTTTTTGTTTTAAAAAAAATTTTTTTTACATTTATTTATTTTTGAAAGACAGAGAGAGACATAACACAAGTAAGGGGGTGGGCGCAGAGAGAGAAGGAGATATAGAATCTGAAGCAGGCTCCAGGCTCTGAGCTGTCAGTATAGAGCACGATGCAGGGCTCGAACCCACAAACTGTGAGATCATGACCCAAGCTGAAGTCAGACACTTAACCAACTGAGCCACCCAGGCTTTTTTGTTTTTTGGCATGCATAGAACAACTGCTTACATGGTGAGCCATTTTTCCCAAGAGACTGACGCTTCCAGAAAACCCAGTGGATGACTTTTCACATCTTATAACCTGGTGTGAACTTATGATGCTGCCAAATTGGAGGTCTTACCAAGCTTCAGTTGGACCAAAACACTAGTGAATGCCGAGGGCCAGCACAGTGCCTACTTAGTGACTGTTGCTGACTGCCTCAGCCATGCTGCTGGTGTTGAAGTTAATTCCATTTGGAAACAAGTCAGATTTGGGGGGATGCTAGAATTTTATAGTGTGTGCTTATGTTTATATAATCAGCACATTTTCTAATTAAGTGAGAATTAGTTTGTTTTACTAAGTATAGTTAAAAACCTTTAAAAACCAAGCTAGACTGTAAAATATAACTTACACATTTATGCATAATAACAATATATTATATAGTGCTTACTATGTGTAAACATGATTTTCATTGCTTAGCCTGTATTAGTTCATTTAATCCTCACAACTCTGTGAAATTAAGTTTTTCTATTAACCTCAATTTACCTGTCAGGATATTAAGGCCAAAGAGGTTAAGTGATTTGCGTAAATTACACAAAAACTAATGGCTATACAAAAAATCCCACCTTTTTTCTTGCATGGCAAAAACATTCAACAGAATTCTATATGGACTCATGTTTACAGGGATTTGTGTAGGAAAAGGCAAAGAATCAGGAAATGGGTACCTGATTTAGAGATTTATTGAATTAAGATCTAGTGACCAGGAGGGAAGATTTGAAGACTCACATGGCAGTGTAGATGGTAGTATACAAAGTGTAAGAGTGCTGGAAAATTCAATATACAAGGAATATGTGTCTTGAAATTTTGTGGAGATAATCTATAGATGAAGTAGTGAGTAAAGATGGACAATGAAATAATTCGAGGAAAAGCAAGAAAGGTTAATTCAGGGAACTTGTGTGGACAAAGTATAGTCCTGATGCGGATTCATGGTTGAGTTGTTCAAAGAAGGCTGTTTTGATATTCAATAGAAGAATTGGTTGATACTCTGAATGAGAAGATTGGGCTGCACTAATGACCAAAGAGATCCTGTCTTTCAGTTGGGTGGGAAAAGGGACAAACTGCTGAGAAATTCACCTAAGCTGTGAGACACATGGGTGGCAGTCAATAACTGTATGCGTTAAGAATGGCTATAGGGGTGCCTGGGTGGCTCAGTCGGTTGGGCGGCCGACTTCGGCCCAGGTCATGATCTCGCGGTCCGTGAGTTCCAGCCCCGTGTCGGGCTCTATGCTGACAGCTCAGAGCCTGGAGCCTGTTTCAGATTCTGTGTCTCCCTCTCTCTCTGCCCCTCCCCTGTTCATTCTCTGTCTCTCTCTGTCTCAAAGATAAATAAACATTAAAAAAATTAAAAAAAAAAGAATGGCTATAAACATTGTACAATTGAGTCATATCTCAATCCAAAGGAATTGTCTAAAAATGGGGTAATGATCAGTTGGATGCAAAGATAATACCTTCTTTTAAAATGCCAACATTTAAAAATGCTTCCAAGAATTTGATGGGCCATGGTGGACACATTTTTCCTTTAGAGCTTAGCCCTCTTTGAACCAAAGTTCTCTTTTTACAATATTTATTTGGCAATATCACCTATACTTTACTGAAATAAAATCCACAGATAATATAAAATCAATAACACTACACTATCAGAGGAATTCCAGATTCCTATATAGAATTCTGAAATTCCAGATTTCTACATAGAGGAAAATAAATGAAAATATTAATATTAAATTAGTATATATTTCCATATGTAAATGTTCTGGCAAAGTGACCCTGAAAGACATAATGAAGCAGGCAGGTGTATGCTCCTATTTGAGGAATTGCTGTGGATTTAATTATATAAACACAAACTGACACAGTTGTGTTATACTAGCAGTCCAGATACCATGAGTAGTATTGCTCTCAGTGATGTGATTTTCTAGAATGATGAACAACTATAAGTATGCTTTCAAACAAAATAAAATACAGTCTTCTCTCACTTTCCATAGTAGCTACATTCCTTGAATATTGTGGACCTAAAGACTGTACAAAGCATACTTTGTGTTTATATGTAAAAGGAATTTAAGTGGGAAACTCAGGTTTTTCACCTAATTAAGTATTTGGCATGATATTCTCAAGTCAAAAGAGATGCTGACTAATTTCTTGTGGTGCAAGATGTCTGGCATTCCTGGGCCCCATCCACTAAATGCTATTAGCACCCTCCATCACTATGGCAATAAAAAACTGAAATGCCTGATTCAATCTTGGGCACCCATAGTTTTTAGTCTGCAAAAGCATAAGAAATCAGTAGTGTCTCAAGATGATCAGAAGATCATTTTTGCTTTGTTGGCACCTGCCTAGGCCATGTGAAAGCAAAACAGTAAAATACCCGCAAACTGAATTGTTTAGAGCAACACCGCTATGTTATTTCTCACAATTTAGTTGATTGGTTGAGCAGTTAATTCCTATGAATGCCAGTTGAGCCTCTCTAGTTATGAAGATAGTCCAAAATACCCCTATCCGTTTGTAAATTTTCATCTGGAAAACTTATACTCAGTCTCCAAATCTCAGTTAGATATCACTTTATGTAGGAGACATTTTCTGATTCTGTATACTAGACTGAATTCCCTTGTAGTACTCCCATAACATTCATTTCCTAATACTCATCACATTTTTAATTGCTTGGGTATTTTAATTGAAGGTGAATCTTATATTTTGTTCATTATCATATCTTGGTTATCTTGTCCCAGAGAGTTAAAGGAAACATATTTTTGCATCATATTGTATTAAGTTGATTTGAAATTCAATTATGGATCAATTGCCAAAAAAATGTGGCCTAATAGTTTTAGAAAGGGTTGGTGGATTATTTAAATTTTTTTTTCAACGTTTATTTATTTTTGGGACAGAGAGAGACAGAGCACGAACAGGGGAGGGGCAGAGAGAGAGGGAGACACAGAATCTGAAACAGGCTCCAGACTCTGAGACATCAGCCCAGAGCCTGACTCGGGGCTCGAACTCACGGACCGCGAGATCGTGACCTGGCTGAAGTCGGACGCTTAACCGACTGTGCCACCCAGGCGCCCCGGGTTGGTGGATTCTTTAAAATGTCATTGTATCCACTTAATTAACAAAATTTCCCTTCAAGATGAAAGGAAATGACATTTTTGATAAATAGAAAAATATTTGTACAAATAATGTATATTCACCCTTCAACGAAGCATCGTATCATTATGTTCTCCACTATTCTGCTAGTGGGTGCTTAGAATCTTCTTTGGACATGCATCCTTATCCATCTGGATTTCTAATCACTTCCTATCCCATATTTCTTGGGTACACACTCTGAATCTTGAACTTGGTTTGAATTTGTAGTTATTTGTATGAAAACCCTGGATATCTTTTTTCCCCAAGGGATTTGTCTATGGTTTTGAGTCACGCTTAGGTCTCAGTACAGCGTATTCATCCATTATGCTTGATGGTTGGCTATACTCTGTCCTCATTCACAGGCGACACCTGATCGGCACAAATGTGAGTCTCAGACCGGCTATGTATCTAAGCCCATGTTTTGTCCCAAACCTGGGAAGGAATTGAGGCACCCACAAAATTGATGGAGGAATGAATCTAGAACATGATTCTTCGTAGTTCCACTTTCCCTCTGTGTGATCTCCAGGCAAATTATATTGGTTTATTCACTTAAAAGTCCCTTAAAATACATTCTTATCACAAATCTGTGAGTCCTGTCATGGTTCTAGGATTACAACTTGGGGAAAAAAAATCTGAATTTAGTTAATATAAAGTCCACTTCTCAATTTTCTAGGATTTAGATCACGGAGGCTTTATTGAGCTATCATGTTAGCTGAACCAGTGCAATCTACTTTAACTACAATTTAAGTTCTCCCTGTGAAAAGCGGGCCCTGGTGTAGATAATTTCTAGAGTCCTTAGCAAATGCAGTACCAGAAATTCTGGAATTCCTCTCAATTGCTTCTTTGTGAATACCCCATTGAAAACTCTCTGGCTTACTGGTTTCTCTCTGTCTCTACTTAGTGCAGTATTAATTCCTAGGTAAGAAACTGGAACCTGGGAGAGTAAGGTGGGATGTGAATAGGTAATTTTTTTTATTTGCATGCTGCCTTACACATATGCTTAATCAGCCTTGTAGTTTGAATAAGTAGTAGAAGCAATGCATGTATTTGAGCTATTTTGAGACATTGAAAACATTGTGTCTCTTTCAAAATTGGCCATGTCTTTCTTGATTTTCTTCCCACTCTGAACATAAAACAGGTGCACCAGCAATAGTTGGCACAAAGTGAAAAAGTTTTTGCACTGAAGACTGATCATTTCTTATAGTTCACTTTATCTTAGTCATCACTGTTGATTCAGAGATATTAAGTATGGTAATAATTTGAAGCCAAATTACTCAAGATTTGGCCAGCGCTAACCAGGGTTTGCTTTTACTGTGGGAGGAACTTGCAAAAGGCAATATTGATTATGTCTGGGATATGCCAATTATAATTTGACATTCTGATTTCTGCTTTTTGTTTAACTTAGAAGCAGATTCTGCTTTGCTCTATTTGTGAAAGACAACTGGATGAGGGAAGATTACTACTTGCAATAAGACTAGCAATTTCTCTGAGATCAGAGGCAGAGAAAACAATATCTACTTTTTGCTTTTTCTGACTCAAAATGTGTGGAGATGAGGAATATCACTGAACATTAAGTAAAAGGAGAAAGATGAAAACAGGAATAAAGCCACACGTGATAGTTGAGATGAAAATGAAAACAAAATATAATTAAGTACTTGGAAGATTTAAGTATGATATGTAGAGTAATGAAAACAATGAAAAAATTATGTTGCCATGAAACAATAGTTGGGAACTGAGAGGATGCAGGGTGAGTTGATACATAGAAAATGGGTATTACAGAGAAATACGTTGCCACTTTGTGATCAATACGCTCTATAACCCACAACAGAGATGCTATTCTGGCTGAGGTAATTGCACCTTAACATGTGTAACAGGATGTTAAAATGAGGCCCTTCTCTCAGTTTTGGCTGAGTCATGAAGATGTTGGAGGCTACATTCAAGAATGAATTATGAGGGAGACCCCTTACCTGAGAATCAGAGAGATGACTATGAAGCTTATGTTGAGGACCAAGAAAGAGGGGAGAGAGAAGGATTTTGTGAGGGGAGCTTTTGGAGAGAACTCTGAGTGCTGTGGAGGTTCCCCCAGCCTCTACACATGAGTGTTTGGAATCTTGTGAGTGAAGTTCAGCTCAGGGAACTACTTGTGTGTTTTTTAAAGTTAGGAACAGAGAGGACTGAAGTCTGATTCATGCCTGAGTAAGCTGAGGCAGCCTTTAAGGAAAAAGGAACATGTCAGGAAAGTTTCTGTATATGCCTGTTAAGGGGCCAAAGGTGTATGAATTGTAGCCATGAGGAAAATTCAGTAAAAACATTAGTCTGAAGTCAATTAACCATGGGACTCTGCAAAAGAAGATGATGCGTTAGGGTGAGGAGGTCCCAGAGTCAGTGGCTAAGGGGTATGCCACTCAGGTCAGAAGCCACAAGAGGTTTAGAAGCAACCAGTCATAGGTGAGGCACTGCCTTGGTCAAGGGAATCACATTTGCAGGTGCCCAGCATGACAGTCTCCAAACAATCTCTAAAAACACCTATGAGAGAATGATTCTGTGAGGTCTGAAGAACATGGTACCTCTCCATGACAGTGAAGTTGATTAGAACCTTTCTATGTCTTTTTCCTCTCCCACATCTCACCACGTATTTGAACCTTTAAGAACAAGACCAAGCAGCTATTGATTATGGGAGAAAGATAAAAAAAGTGAGGGAAAGAGGGAAGAAACGGACCACATCTAATTCCTGAAGGCGGGTGGCCCATCTGCTGCCAGCCTTAGCTGGAGAGTAGTGAAAGAGTCTTAGCTGTGAATGAAGTTTGAAGCGTTCATTAATAGATTGGATTAAATACTGTAATGTCTGAGAGAAGGGTTAAAGTGACCATAGGAGTTTCTATTACCAAGAAGAGACTAGAAAATCATGGGGACTGCTTGACTTTTAATTCAATGACAGGCATGAATTTCCTGCTCTGATCACATTTAAAAGTACAAAGGAAGACAGAAATCATAGAGATAACTTTTGATTGTGTGCCATGAGCACTTTTCAAAGTACTAGCTCTGGAGGAAAAAGCCTAAGCCTTTTCTTGAAGGAGAGGTTCCTTTTAGTTAAAAGGTCATGAGCTTTAGAATTTGTTTTAAAATCTCTGATCTTCCATCTTAGCTATAACCTCGAATAATTTACATAACTTCTCTGAACCTCATCTATAAAATGAAACTAATAATTTGTGTGGATCCAGATTTATGCCCAGGAAATATTATTTTTCTCTACCTTTTCATTCCCTTTTCAAGATAAAATTTGAATCAATTATTTTAAAAACTAAACTTCATGAAACATGGGTGTAGACATTGTGGGGTACCCAAAAAGACTCCCACAGGTCTCGGTTACTGTTTATAGATATATAATTCTCTCTAGAAAACAGATTGTAAATTCCTTGAATGCGAGGAACAGCAGCTATGATGAACATCCTCAAATATGACAGTCAATGGAGACAGAATTACAGAGGAAAGATCACCAACATGGGTTATTAGAGATAGCTATGATGTGAAGTGGTCAAGTTCAGCTGTATGGATCAAATCAGACCAACTGGATTTGATAGGATGATGGCAGTACATTCAAGCACGCAGGATAGAATCTACAATTATTTCCAAATAGAAAAAGATAACTTGAGCAAAAGTGGAAATGGGCAAAGTATAATGAGGGAACAATGAGCTGACATTTGTGATGGAACAGAAGACTGGCTTAGGTTTTGGGATCCCTTTGTAGGAGACAGAAGTAAGCCAGCTGATTAAAGATTCTTATGTATCTTACCCTTTTGCTTGGTACACATATATGTGCTATTTATCCTAAGGTGAAGACCCTGAAATTTTTGGGTGGTAAAAAAAAAAAACATTGCTTGAAAAAAATTAATCAACTTTGGCTTATAGGGATGGATTAACTGGAGAAGAGACTAGAAACCATGAAACCATTTACAGATTTTTGCCATAGCTAACTCACAGGGATCCTGAACTCAGAAAGTAAAACTGTGAGGATAGAAAAGGATGAAATATAATGAGTGAAGCATTGACAGGCTTCAAAAAATATTTACATTTTCAAATATGATACAAGGAAAAGTCTCTGAACCAGCTCCATTCAGCTGAATTTTCTGTGATTTTTGAAATTTTCTCTACACTGTGCAATGTGGTAGCCATTAGCCACATGGGGCTATTGATCTCTTGAAATATGGCTAGTGAGAAATTGAACTTAAAATTTTATTTGATGTTAATTATTTTAAATTTAAATTTAAATAGCCCCATGTAGTAATGGTTACTATATAAGTGCAGCATCTCTTTCACAACAAATTGCAACATCCACACCTGAGTTGATAAAAGGATATTTTGAGTATTTCATTGTCAGCGTTGCCTCCTACCCAGTGACTTGAACTTGGCACTATTGCTGTCTTTGGCAATTTGTGCAATGATTTGAATATTTTATTATATTTTTTTCTGAGTGCATTATGGAAATAGAAAAATGAAAATGCTATTACTAGTCTTAATAAATGTGTCTCATCAATTAAGTACAATTAAGTCACGGGTGGAAATTATTAGGCATCCTGAAAGTGGTAAAACTTCTGTCTCAACCTAACCTAGGGAGAAAATAAAGATAAAATCATATACAAAAATGATAGAAATATATTGCCAAGCATAATTCAGGATTTCTATAATTTTGTTATTATTGTTCTCATTATTTAGCAAAACTCTTGTAGATGCAGTGACATGGAACATTATCATTTACTTTTCTCACATTCCATTTCTGGTTACATTTTTGACAGTGTATTGTATATGAATGCAGGCACATCTTTTATATATTGCTTTTCACAATATTGTAAGCTATTACTATCCTTATTTGTAATGAAGAAAATGAGACTAACTTTTCTACAGTTAGACATCTAGTAAATGACAAATTTTGAATTGATTACCTGATTCCCAAATTTCCATTAAAAAAAAAAATACTTGTTTTAAGTAGGCTCCCTGCCTGGTGTGGGGCTTAGACTCACAACCCTGAGATCAGGAGTCACATGTTCTCCTTACTGAGCCATCAGGAGCTCCCAAATCACCATTTTTGTAAGTAGATGAAAATGTGACAGAAAGTCCTCAAACTAAGTATATGCAGTAATCCATGTTTAACATTTTTAATTTGGGTTGTTCAGATCAGGCTTATTCTCTCAGCATTAAAGCTAGACTTGAGGCGCCTGGGTGGCTCAGTGGTTTAAGCATCTGACTTCGGCTCAAGTCATGATCTCACTGTTTGTGAGTTTGAGCCCTGTGTCAGGCTCTGTGCTGATAGCTCAGAGCCAGAAGTCTATTTCAGATTCTCTGTCTCCCTCTCTCTTCGCCTCTCCCCTGCTCGCACTCTATTTCTCTCTCTCTCTCTCTCTCTCAAAAATAAATAAACATTAAAATTTTTTTTTAAATCTAGACTGAATCACATATTTGAATCATTAGAGATTTGATGATTGATTACATACATACAATGTATTATTATGTTAATAAATAATACTTAGTGTTTATTAATGAGATAAAAATTAATTTCTTAAGACAACATATATATTTTCTTATATAATAAGAAAGTATTATCTGTGAGAAATTCTACACTGGACTGTAACAATCACCATTCTGATTTTTTTTTTTTCTGAGACTAAAGCATTCTTACTCTTTAAGTTCATGCAAGGAAGTACAAGAAGGATTGGTCCTTTGTTCTATTCCCAGTTGTCAGCAAGTAACCACAAAAGTGGTTGTAAACCCTTCCTCAACAAACAGCAGTCTTGTTCTGCAATCCATGCCTCTGAAAGCCAGCCAATCACTAAAAACAGTAAAGGTCAGCTAGTACCTATATATTCCCATTTTTAAAATTCAGCCAATCCCAGAACTCTGTGCTTCCCCCAAACCCAATACAAGATCAGGTTTTTGCTTTGTTTAATAGACTGATTTTTGCCTGTGTCTTAGCCTGCAACAAACACATCTCTGTTTCAGATATAGTTGGGAGGTGGTTTCCTCCCTCAATATTTCTTTCCTATTTTACCAGGTGAGTGATGCTCTCCTAGTATCTAGGACTAGATGTGTTTGGCAGGGGACAAATGACAAAAGAAACATCTTTCTCTCCTGAGTTCTCATCCCCCTCCCAAGAAGACTCAAAGAATAGCTAAAAGATGGATATAGTGATCAGTTACAATTAGACCTCATAAACTAATAAATGTTAAATGTCCTTCTTTCTCTATCTCCTTTTTTCCTTAGGGTTCCTCTAGTACCTACTGAGAATGGGCTGAACTTACATGAGATCCAAGGGAATGGGACTTCTTTACTGACTTCAAAAAAGAAATTGTTGAAAATATTTTCTTTTATTATATAAAACACAAAATTTATATAAAGAAACATCTGGTTATTGATTTAATGCTAAGTTTCATAGGGCCTTATACTTGATCTCTATTGTAATTTATGTTACAGAATATCTTTCTGCCCCTTGTAATTCCTAATGAGAGATTCTGGAATGTCATTCCTGTACTTTCTTCTGCAAGAATAGCATTGCCCCTGCTAGATGGGGAGTATCACCTTCATTAATAGTAGTCCATAAATGATTACATGGGCCTTGTGGTTTTTCCCTCAGGGCTACAAGATTCCTGGATCTTCAGAGCTAGGACTTGAAATCTGACAACATTTGGCACATTATGATACCACATTACTATGTCCAAATGAAAATGATCAAGTTAAATTTATTTTAAGAACGAGATTGCTAATGTGCTTCCTGTGAGGGATTAGAAATGGGGCAAGTCACATTAAATAAAGAGTATAAATCTTGATTGGGGAGTTTCTCCATCAAGCCATGTCTTCCCAAGGCATATAATCTTTAGCATTCGTGAGTTGATAAGGATTACTTCTATGGGATCAAGCTTTTAGAACATATACAACAGGGAATTAGGTAAAATAAACTGGAAACTAATATGCAGTGGTGTGGTGAAATCCCTGTGTATTGGCTCAACAGAGCTGATTGTTATATTTTCAGGAATTTTCTAGTTGGTTGACATCACATTGGTAAGCTTGAGCTCTGCCATGATGGAAGTCTTTACACCAGTGGAACTAACAAATACTATAAATCAAGGTTTTCTCTCATTCCCACCCCCACCCCTTGTGCCCTTTGTTTATAGTTATCTTTGTCTGAAGATTGATTTTGACACCAGTTTATCTTTATGAGCCACATGGACTCCATCATGAAAATATAGTGTTCTTATTTCTTTGTGGAAAAGGGATAACAGTAGACAGAGTTGTTTTCTGACTAAATTGAAGTGGAATTATTTACAAATTCTAAAATGCAGTTTAAAGGATTAAGTTCTGACCCAGTCTGCTCCTCCTTTCCTTTTTGTGGTGACAGAGAAACTCTAGGCTCATTGGTATCAGGTATAGGTCTATTTTCATAGTGGCTACACTATTTTACATTCCCACTGACAGTATACAAGGGCTCCAATTTCTCTACAACCTCATCAACACTTGTTCACTTGCTACCTTTTATTAGTGTGTCTGTGATAACAGTCATCTTACAAGTGTAGTGTTATTTTATTGTGGGTTTTAAAAAAATTTATTTATTTGGGGGGGGAGGGGCAGAGAAAGAGGAAGAGAAGAATCCCAAGCAGGCTCCATGCTGTCAGTACAGAGCCCAAGATGGGGCTTGATCTCAGGAACTATGAGATCATGACCTGAGCTAAGATCATGATGCTTAAAGTCTGGACGCTTAACTGACTGAGCTCCCCAGGTGCCCTTTACTGTGGTTTTTATTTGCATTTCCCTGATGATTACTGATGTTGAGCACCTTTTCATATACCTGTTGGCCATTTATATGTCTTCTTTTGAAAATGTATATTCATGTCTTTTGCCCATTTCTCATCAGGTTACTTTTTATGACCTATTTATTATTATTATTAATAATAATACTTATTATTATTATTATTATATTTTTGCTATTGAGTTGAGTTTTTGCTATTATTTTGGATATTTTGGATATTTACCCTTTATGAGATAAATGGTTTGTAAATATTTTCTTCCGTTTTATATATTGCCTTTTTCCCATTGTTGATTGTTTCTTTTACTGTGCCTAAGACTTTTAGTTTCATGTTGTTCCCCCCCAAATTAAAAATAGAACTACCATATGACTTGGGAATTCCACTTATGGGTATATATTCAAGATAACTGAAATCTCAAAGAGATATCTGCACTTCCAAGTCCATTGTGGCATTATTCACAATAGCCCAAATAAGGAAATAATCCAAATATCCATTAAAGAGTTAATAGATAAAGAAAATGTGGCATATATGTACAATAGGATAATGTTCAGCCTTTTATAGAAAGGAGGAAATTCTACCATTTGTGATCACATGGATAGATCTGGGAGACATTATGCTGAGTGAGGTAAGTCAGTCAAAGAATGAGAAATATTGAATGATTCCACTTATAGGAGGAATTTAAAATGACCAAACTCATAGATGCAGAGAGTAGAGTGGTGATTTCCAGGGAAGGGGGAAATTGAGAATTCTTGTTTTTTGATAATTTGCTGTCATCCTAGCTAACATAAGTGCATACAATGTAGTCTTGGATTCGGAAGTAGATTACTGTGATTCATCACTTATATACCATACCCAGGGCTCATCCCAACAATTGCCCTCCTCAATGTTCATCTCCCATTTTCCCTGCCCCCTCTAAACCTCCTCCTCCATAAACCCTCAGTTTGCTCTCTGTATTTAAGAATCTTTTTTTTTAATATGAAATTTATTGTCAAATTGGTTTCCATACAACACCCAGTGCTCATCCCAAAAGGTGCCCTCCTCAATACCCATCACCCACCCTCTCCTCCCTCCCACTCCAAATCAACCCTCAGTTTGTTCTCAGTTTTTAAGAGTCTCTTGTGTCTGGCTCTCTCCCTCTCTAACGTCTTTTTTTTTCTTCCCCTCCCCATAGACTTCAGTTAAGTTTCTCAGGATCCACATAAGAGTGAAAACATATGATATATGTGTTTCTCTGTATGACCTATTTCACTTAACATAACACTCTCCAGTTTCATCCACGTTGCTACGAAAGGCCATATTTCATTCTTTCTCATTGCCACGTAGTATTCCATTGTATATATAAACCAAAATTTCGTTATCCATTCGTCAGTTGATGGACATTTAGGCTCTTTCCATAATTTGGCTATTGTTGAGAGTGCTTCTATAAACATTGGGATACAAGTGCCCCTATGCATCAGCACTCCTGTATCCCTTGGGTAAATTCCTAGCAGTGCTATTGGTGGGTCTATTTTTAATTTTTTGAGGAACCTCCACACTGTTTTCCAGAGTGGCTGCACCAGTTTGCATTCCCATCAACAGTGCAAGAGGGTTCCCGTTTCTCCACATCCTCGCCAGCATCTATAGTCTCCTGATTTGTTCATTTTAGCCACTCTGATTGGCGTGAGGTGATATCTGAGTGTGGTTTTGATTTGTATTTCCCTTATGAGGAGCGACGTTAAGCATCTTTTCATGTGCCTGTTGGCCATCTGGATGTCTTCTTTAGAGAAGTGTCTATTCATGTTTTCTGCCCATTTCTTCACTGGGTTATTTGCTTTTTGGGTGTGGATTTTGGTGAGCTCTTTATAGATTTTGGATACCAGCCCTTTGTCCGATATGTCATTTGCAAATATCTTTTCCCATTCTGTTGGTTGCCTTTTAGTTTTGTTGATTGTTTCCTTTGCTGTGCAGAAGCTTTTTATCTTCATGAGGTCCCAATAGTTCATTTTTGCTTTTAATTCCCTTGCCTTTGGAGATGTGTCAAGTAAGAAATTGCTGTGGCTGAGGTCAGAGAGGTTTTTTCCTGCTTTCTCCTCTAGGATTTTGATGGTTTCCTGTCTGACATTCAGGTCCTTTATCCATTTTGAGTTTGTTTATGTGAATGGTGTGAGAAAGTGGTCTAGTTTCATTCTTCTGCATGTTGCTGTTCAGTTCTCCCAGCACCATTTGTTAAAGGGACTGTCTTTTTTCCATTGGATATTCTTTCCTGCTTTGTCAAAGATTAGTTGGCCATAGTTTTATGGGTCTAGTTCTGGGGTTTCTATTCCATTCCATTGGTCTATATGTCTGTTTTTATGCCATCCGTATTTAAGAATCTTTTATGGTTTGCCTCCCTCTCTGTTTGTAACCTATTTTTCTTTCCCTTCCTCTATGATCCTCTGTTAATTTTCTCAAATTCCACATATGAGTGGAGACATATGATATCTGTCTTTTTTCTGACTGGCTTATTTCATTTAATATAATACCCTCCAGTTCCATCCACATTGTTGAAATAGCAAGATTTCATTCTTTTTCATCGCGGAGTAGTTTTCCATTGTATGTGTGCATGTATATATATAACACACATCTTCTTGTTCAAGGGATATAAAGTTACAGTTACACAAGAGGAATGTGTTCTAGAGATCTGCTGTTCAACATAGTGCCTATAGTTAAACATATGGTATTGTGTGCTTAAAAATTTGTTAAGAAAATAGATCTCATTTTAAGTGGATTCACCACAAAACAAACAACCCTCCCCCCCCCAAAACAACAACAACAACAATGGGACACAAGACACTTTTGGAAGTTCTGGATAGGTTTATTACCTTGATTGTGGTGATGGCATCGTTGTATACTGTGTCCAAACTCATCAAATTGTATACATCAAATATATAGTTTTTACATCAATTATACCTCAATAAAGCTGTGGAAAAAAAGAAGTGAAAGTCTAATGGCTACATCTTTAATTCATTGTTTCCCACTTATCTTAGAATCTTGGTGACTATTAAAAAAATGAGAAATTCTTGGGTATTTGGGAAAACAAAGGAGTTCATTACCACAAATAATTGCAAAAAAAAAAAAGTAACACATTTTCAGCAGAGATGACATCCTCTTTTTGTAGATTATTTTCTAGGAAGGGCTGCTAAGGCTGTACCAGCATCATCATAATAAATAAGTATGGAATGCTTGTCTCCTTTGTGTTCTGCGTGATCTTTGGCAATTTTGAAGCCAGATTCAGTCCAGATAGAACAACAGTGAATGAGAGAAATCATTCCGTGGTACTCTGTGGAAGAGGGTTTATGGGATTGTGGTGCGGCTGGAGGGCATAGGAATTGGCTGCACTTTGGAAGATTCATCCTTACTGGAATCTGATTAGTTGGTGATTAGTGTTAAACAAAATTAAAAGATGATTTGAGTGAACAGGGTGAGACTTTTAAGGCTCTTTTTATTTTTCTTTTTGCTTTATTGCTGTATCTGAGAAATTATTTGGAGTTAGATCTCATTTCCTATTTTATTTTTTATTGTTAATATAACATATTGATTCCCAACTCTGTCTGCACATTAGAATCACCTATGGAGTTAAAAAAGAAATCTTTACCCCTGGCCCCTATCCCAGAACAATGAAATTTGAGAGCAATTGAGAATCACTGCTCAGGAATGTAAACTTTTAATGGATTCAAGATAATTTTAATTTAATTTTGTTTTATTTAAGGAGTTAATTTTTAAATTGGTTGTTTTTCTGGCTATCACGTTTTCATATGGTTCTCTTAACTTTCTTTTTTTGTATATATGAAATATTTTTGATCAGATGACACCTACTGGATAGGCTGCTGTTAGGTCCAGGACATCAGTCCTACACGCTGTTAATTTGATAAGCAGTTGTATGTGCTTTGTTTTCTTTTATATAAAAAAGAACCTATTGAGACATCAGCACATCTGGGGGGAAAACATTGCTTTTAATACTTAGGTTGTTATTATTCACTTTGAATAAAAAGCTATCAAACTTGACATGTATCTTTAAAAAATAGAAATGAATCCTTATGGAAAACGATGAGTCTGATTTTGAGAAGAAAGCCAACTAGGCAGAAAGCCTTAAGGAGTTTTCCTTGTTGCTATTTTATCATAGGAAAGGACCTTTGAGGATATTAAAATTTGACTCTTGTCTGTTGACCTTATAAGAGAGATAACTCCTGTTAAACATGGTTGCTTTGTTTTTTGCTCTTGTTCTGCTGGCTTATACAGCAGTTTGTTGATTAAAAAAATCCTCAAGACATGAGGTAAAATGACTGCCGTGTTCTGATGACTGGTATATACCAAACTAGAAGCAAATTCACATGAGAAAAGTGCTCGACAAAAATATTTCATCTAAGATATTTTCCAGCTGAGTTGCCTTCGAATTCTGTTCCCACCACATTCTCTGAATTGCACGGTGGAAAAGCTGAGACTTTTAACTTGTGCTCTGCAGAGTACTGGGAACTTGGGCACAGAAACCAGGTCATTTTTTTTATTGCTGTCTTTCTGCAAGGATTTAATTCTTTTTCATATTGTTTATGTAAGGGAAGAAAAAATTTAGGAAGAATTTACTTTCTTTAAGAACTGTCAACTACCCCAGTTATATATTCCCATGCTGTATGACAATGTATTTTGTTATTATTGACAAATTATATAGATCAAGTGATAATGCCCTTGTAGCCCTTTATTTGGGTTTACATATAAACCCATATATACATATATATATGTGTATATATGTGCACATATACAATAGAGGAAGCCTAATATTGTTAGTAAAAAAATGGTTATTAATAGCATATATACTAATCAACAGAGATCAATGTGTTTTATTGAGAGCACATTGCCTAAATTTGAGCTGTTATCAGTATTGATAATTTCATGCCTACAATGTGTTCAGGTCTCTACAGTAAACATAAAGTTTCTTCCTTAACTGTTTACTGTGAAAATTACGTATTAGTCATCGGGACTATCCAGGCATGAAATGAACATGTTACTGGATTCCTCTCTGTTTATATTCTATCTTTGTTTCTCATTTAGATCATGAACCATTCGGTGAGAACCATGCCTTAATCCTATCAGCACTTATAGAATAGTAAGTGAAGTAGATCCCTACCAATTTATTGAAGAATTCTAGTAGAAGAGACAAAATAGCTTTACCAAAGAGATTGTATAGGATTTGAAGAAATCTGGGATTTTGAAAAATGGCTGACTTAGAAGAATATTTGTTCATTCTTGGAATATTAATTGACCACCAGTTTTATGAAAGGCATCCTACTAGACCACACACACACACACACACACACACACACACACACACACACACTTTTTCTTCTTTATTCCTAGGAAACTCAGAGTCTAGTTGAGGAAATGAGATGAATACAAATAACCACAAGGCAAGATAGATTGTGAAAAGTATCAGGCTAAGATTTATACTTATTCCTGTTCTACTATTAACTAGTTATGTGACAGTAGGCAGATCATACAGTTTTTCTGGGACTTATTCTCGTATTACAGATGTGGAAACTATGAACTACTTTGTCTCCAAGATCCTTTCCAGTCCTAATAAACATTCTTAAAGAGAGGGCACATTTATATGATATAGACTTTAATGCACTGAAAACATAGTCATTCTTCACTAAGAAATTATCATCAAAAAGCTGATAAAAATTGAGTGCATTGGTATGAGTTAGAAAAGGCTGGCATGTGAATCAGTTGTGAGTAATCAGGAGAAAATCCCTACCTTGGTTTTCTTCTTTCCCCTTCCTGGAATGATCTTCCCCTAGACTCTTCCTTGGCTCTCTTTCCATCCCCCAGGTCTTTGCAAATAGGTCACTTCTTCTGAGAAGCCTTCCCTGACCAACTGATTCACAAAAGTCTCCCTACCCACATCTATCCTACACCTTGCTTTTTCTTTTTTTCATAGCTCTTATTAATGCCTACCATTGCATTTTATATTGGTTATATAGTTAATAATCTGCTTCCCCACTAGGATACAAGCTCTATTATGAGAGAAATTTTATTTATGTGGTTCATTGCTGTTTCACCAGCTTCTAGAACAGTGTCTGGCACACTGAAGATACTTTGTAAATGTTTATTGGTAAAGAAAGGAAACTCCTTTATAATGACTCCAATTTTTGAACACTAGCTGTTCCTCTTTTTCTACAATATCTATTTACTTTCAGAAGTACTGCTCTACCTAAATAGCTTACTAATGTGTGCTAGCTTTTGTAGATGAGATTTTTGTCCCCTTCCTTCTTCCTTCCTCCCTTCCTCCCTTCCTTCCTTCCTTCCTTTCTTGCTTCCTTCCTTCCTGCAATGTGTAAAGGAATTTTGAGTTAAGTAGTAAAGAATGTGGAGCTTTTACTTACTTTTTGCCTAAATGTTAAACTGGAGACCTTTTGAGATTTAACTTTCTCATGAGTTTAGTGTAATTTATAAGCTTGCAGACAGAAGAAATGATTCTTGCAGATTGTTTTCCATCTTATTTTTAGGACAACCTGAATGCACATAAGGAATAAATATACATGTATATATATTTATTTTTAATATTAAAATTAGCTTTTTAAACTTTATAAATTATTTGTGTCTGCTCAGGTCAGAAAAACAGATTGTACTTTTATTTTTGATTCAAAATAAAGTGTCAGAACAGTGAAAAGCTGAACTGTAGCTAAATTTGGTTCCCATCACGAATCATTAGAATACTTAGATAGTCACATTGTCACTGGCTACAAAGTTGATGGGAGCAGTTGCATAGGATGAGTTAACTCTATAAGGAGAAATCTCTTGGCACTCTGTAGGTAAAAAACGCTTTTGTTATTTTGGGGAAAAAAAGAGTTAAATTGCTTACATCAAATTTGTTTTTCATGTACACAAAGACTTTAGAAGTCCAAACAAAATAAAAGAAATTAATTGGTTGCTTATATGAAGCTAAATTATAAATTTATAGGGCAGAAGCATAAATTATTTGAATGAAGTAAGAAAAAAAGATCATAGTTATATCACAAAGCCTGTATTCCAGTATAATTGATATTGACTTATAGCTTATGTTTTTATTATATACATTCATATTTATGAGTTCTTACTTTTTATTAATTATTACTAGTATACTAAATATACTTCCAACTATAATAGATACAGACATAATGTGGGTATTTGCATTTTGATTTCAGGAATTAATATAATTAAAAAGATTGGAATATCAGTTTTCATCTTGGAATATAGGCTTATTCTAATCTCTGATAGCCTACATATGTATTGCTGGTCTCTGCTCAAGAAAGAAGCCAAGGTTGGGGCGCCTGGGTGGCGCAGTCGGTTAAGCGTCCGACTTCAGCCAGGTCACGATCTCGCGGTCCGGGAGTTCGAGCCCCGCGTCGGGCTCTGGGCTGATGGCTCAGAGCCTGGAGCCTGTTTCCGATTCTGTGTCTCCCTCTCTCTCTGCCCCTCACCCGTTCATGCTCTGTATCTCTCTGTCCCAAAAATAAATAAACGTTGAAAAAAAAAATTAAAAAAAAAAAAAAAAGAAAGAAGCCAAGGTCAAAAACACCTTGTGTAATTTGGATCTGTTTGCTGCTTGACACACTCTTGTTTTAATGTGACTCCTGGCAACAAAAGGCTTTGATGAACTGTGTTCATGCTACAACTGTCTGCTATTAACATGAGAAAACAAAGGGTTGTACTTTTAAATAAATGGGCTCCTTGATATTCAAAAGCACAGAAAAGTCAATCAAAATATCTACTTGTTCACCATTAGTATTAAGCTTGCATGTCTGTCCTTTCCAAAGCCAAACAAATTGGATGTAAATCTAGGTACCTAGGTTTATACAACCAAAGTGATCATGTTTGTGCCTGACAGTGATTGCATTTGTATCTCTGTTCATTTAAAAACTGACTCATGGCTGAATTATGAATGGGGCATTGGCTTATAATTTACAAATGGAAAATTTTGGACCAGTACCTCCTGGTTGTAGCAAAGGCAGATTTTATCAGTTTTGCGCTATTGGTAAGCACAGTATATCAAGAATATTAAGTAAATCATTTTACTGGTTAACGACGTTGAGCATTTGTACTTTAAGTGACTAAGACCAGTACAGCTAGATTTTCTGGGTATAGGCTGAGCCTAGGTTACCATCTGGCTTAGATGCAGATTCCTGTCTACCCATCTGGGCTAGATTCATTAATATTTCCTCTTAAGACATCTTGGTAGCCACTGTTACACCCACACTTCCAAGTTCCAAAACACCATACTTTTCAAAAGTAGAGTACACAGTAGTAATTTAATACATATCTAGATTATATAAATTCATGTTTGGGGTTTATAAAAATATATCTGGTTTATTGAAGAGTTTCAACGGAGTGGATTATTAACATTTTAATATCTGCCTTCAAGTGAACTGTTATGAACCTTTCTGGGTTGTGGAGCCCATAGACACATTCTCTGCAAATTGGGTAACTTTCTGGGTTGATTCAGTCTAGTTCAGTGGAAATCTTTAGTTCGTTGACTGATTTAACTTGGATAACCATCCCTACTTCCAGAGTAGAGTTGGCCAGAAGGGAGGAAGTGAATGAGGTCTCTTCTTTCATCCTTCTTATTTTAGTGGGTTGGGAAGGACGGTTTCACACTGTGTGTCTTGTTTTGAATGTCTTGTCTTCCTCCCTACTCTGGGTCTAGATCCTCTGGCCTTGTAGGAGGGAGAGAAGAGGGGATGTTTCCCTTGTTTACACTTAGTTATCATTGATTCCCTGGTATACATTTTAGTGACACCAGCATGGCAGGTATGTGCAGTCTGGCTTCTCTGAGGGCATGTGTGCAAGTTCTTCAAAGACCTGGGGGCTAGTGTGTGGGCTACCTCACTCCGTCTTCCCTGCTGTGTGGGTTCAGGTTTGTGGTCTCCCTCTTGGGTGGAATTCAGGTTAGAGAGCTCAGGCCAACTACTCTCTGCCCTGTTCATTTGAATCATGGAAAACTGGTGTGAACCTGCCAGCGGGTTCACCATACTGTCCACATCCCCAGTTCTCTTTTTCTTTCTTGAAACAGGCACTGAGGCAGATGAGTAAGTCTGCTGCCTCAAAAACTATCATACTGAGAGCGGAACACCAGTCTCCTCCATGTGGCTTCCTCTGGACTTCATAAGTTATTCTCCTGGATCCTTCCTCATTCGTCTGGTAGGGAGACGGCACCCCTTTCCTTTCCCTGTGAAGAGTCAAGAGAACCTTTTCTCACCATGAACTCTGAATTTCCCATAAAGCTGATGATTCCAGTGACTCTTTCTTGCTCCTTTTTTCTGGCCATGGCTAATATCTATGGTAATGGTGGGGGTAGGTTGTCAATAGTTAATTGGGTAGACTCCTCTCAGCTGACTCTTAGTAAGCCTTGGGGAGGGTGTCTGTCTCTAATTATTGGTAAATCTCTTTAAAATTTGGAGGTATTAAGCCTCTCCTCCAGCCCCCCTCCCTTTTTTTTTTTTTTTTTTTTAGCTTTGAGCCTTATTTGTTCATTTTGGGATTGTTTAAAATATCAATAAAGTCTCACTTTGTATTCAAAATTTGAAACAACAACTCTTCTCAATTAAAAAAAATTCTAATAATCCCACAAATCAAACCTGGTGGGTCAAGTAGACCAAGTATTGAAACTATATTTTGTTTATTTCTGCCTGGAGTTGACACCTAAGTTGTAAATGGTGATACTCCCATCCTTTGTAACATGTGAATTATGTGAACTCACAGACTGTGAGACCATGATCTGAGCCGAAGTCAGATGCTTAACTGGCTGAGCCACCCAGGCGCCCCTGAAATTACTTCTCTGTTTGTACTCAGAGCCCTAAAACGACATGGACAGAGACTAAATGTAAGTTTAACTAATAAATTATCTTCTAAATTAATATATGAATAAATGTGTGGATAATAATTGCCATTCATATCAGTAACAGTATTAATTTTGAAGCTATACCCAGAGAATCATTAGGGCCATACAAATTGAGAATTACTCTATTTGAAATGCATATTTCATTGGAATCTGCTTATATAAAATATTGCAGGGAACCTGTTTCTAAAACAACATTGTAACATCATATAATGGTTGAGGAACATACCTTGGTCACATTTTATGTACTAGATGAATGAAAATCCTGCCCAATTCAATACTCACGAACCATTAGATCATGACCTGAGCCGAAGTCAAATGCTTAAACTGACTGAGCTGTGCAGGTGCCCCTGGACAATGGTCATTTCTGACTTTTGCACCACTTGAACCTCTGAGGCTAACTCAGAGTCATGTGGATCTCTGGAGGGCAGTGTCAGGGCTGGTGGTTGGGTAAGACTGGGGTTTCATTTGCCTTCTACCTGGCTGTAGAACCAACCTAAAGGAAGGTTTACAGGAGTTCAGTGTCCAAGGGACTGAGCCCACTTGGCCTGATCTGGGTTGGCAACAGTATTTCAAAGTGCTCACAATAATTTTTATCACCAAGTTGGGTGATCTGCTTCCAAAGAGGACTGGCCAGTTGAAAGCAGGAGTCTGGCCAGGACTCAGGAAAGGAGACTGAGCTGAGCTACACTGCAGACAGAGTCCTAATCCAATGGGGTTGAAATGGCTCCAGGAAACCAAGCATAGTCATTAGAGAGAGAAATATGTCCAGCACTGGAGGACTGTAGTTTAAGGAGACACAGGTGTTTGGGACCTTTCCTAGGAGCCCCTCATACCAAATTTAGGTCAGAAAAACTGGTGTTTCTAGTACCTCCTGGCTGAGGAAGTGACATCCAAAACAACACGAGACTTTGTTGGAATAGTCATATGACCTGTGGGGGTTGATGGTCATCAGTGCATTGCTGGGCAAGGCTAGGGAAAGCAGGAACCAACTTTGCTCTTTGCTTTTGTTCTCATTCCGGCCAGAGACGTGTTTAGAGGGCATCGTCTAATGGTGTGTGTGTGTGTGTGTGTGTACACGCATTCTCATTCTTCACATCTAACTGAAAAGCAGTTTTTAAGGTTTGTATGTGGATTTTCTAACAACACATACAGTGTTTCCGAGAAGGAGGTTGGAATATGTGGTGAAGGTCTATGGTACAGAATCTAGCAAAGATAAGAGACTTTTACTTCTTTAAGTTTGGGACTTCATGTCTTTAAACAAAAAGTGGGAGTGGATTCAGAAGCACCCGCTGGTTGTTTCTTCATTCTTTTTAAGGGATAGTTTATTCTTGCCTGAGAAATTAAAAAAAAAGTTCCAGAGGTTTGGGTATGTGTTTTATTTATAGTCAATATCTACACTTTTACTCTGAGATGCTCTGGTTTAGAGCTTAGAAGGAGGAGGATTTGCAATAAAAAAATGTACAGAAGTGAAGGCTATAAAGAACCGTCATGACAAAGGCTTAAGCTTTTGCATTTCATGTTTGTAAATGACTCATAAAATAATGAAACCCTTTATGGCATTTCCCCATATGAACTGAAGTCAAAAGCTTCTAATCAGATCTTAAATGCATTCTCCAAAAATTTCAGAAGGAATTTTTGGCTTTCCCTATAATAAGAGAGATGGGAGTATCCATTTGGATTAATTGTAATGGGAAGGAAAAATTAGTTAATTCTCCTTATCGTGGGTGAAAATTGGAGGTTGCTTTAAGGACATAGGCACACGAGTGACATGCCAGGACTGCTTGCATAGAAACTCATGTGCTTGGGTTCAGTGTTTGGCCTCAGGCCAAAGGCTGCAACTAACAGGAAAGTGTCAGCATCTCAATATAATTGCATGTCCTGGAGCCTATTATTGCACTAATAAAAATGCTTTTCAATAAATCTGAGAAAGGAAGTGGAAAAAAAAACACCAGAAAGAAAGGAACTGCCTGAAATATTTTATTATATTTAATAAAATTCTCATTAATGGAAAGAGTAGCTTTCTGCTAAATAAATGTACTTTAATTTTATTTTCTGATTAATTTGATTTGGGTGAAATGCAAGTACTTTTTTTCTCAGTGTACTTTCTTAAGAGAAGAGTGAAAGGCAAGTAGGCATCCCTGTAGGTGAGTGTTTTCTCAAGGAGAGGGAAGAGGAAGGAGGACCAGGACACCAGAAACCTGGGGTTTAGCCAGTAAGTATGTCACTGATGTACTGAGCGACCTTGGGCAAATGATTTAAACTCTCCATCCCCATATGTAAAATGTTAATGTTTTATGCTTACAAAAGTCTTTTAAATAATACGAACGTCAAAAGTATTTGACATGTGTACTATTATTTATAATGGATGCAATAGAGAGCATATATGATCACTAACAATGATCTTCATCACAAATAGCAGTCAACCTGACTATTCTCATAGACAATAGCCCTAATACTGTTAGTATATGAATGTAATCTATAAAGATTTTTCTATTGTGCTTCCTATGAAACAAAGAAACACAAATAAGAAGAATAATGATAACTAAATTGTGCTGCTCACGTACTATGGACAATGTTCACAGGCATAAGGGGAAAGTAAAGCAAAAGAAATTGTTTTGTATTAAGCTTCTACCATGAGCCAGATATTTACATACATTACCTTTTTTGGGGCACCTGTGTGGCTCAGTTGGTTGAGCCACTGACTTCAGCTCAGGTCATGACCTTGTATTCCGTGAGTTGGAGCCCTGTGTCAGGCTCTGTGCTGAAAGCTCAGAGCCTGGAGCCTGCTTTAGATTCTGTGTATCCCTCTCTCTCTCTGACCACCCCTCACCCCCACTCTCTGTCTCTGTCTGTCTCTCTCAAAAATAAACATTAAAAAATTTTACATACATTACCTTTTCTCTTAGTTTTAAGCAAAATTTCTGGCACATAGTAGATGTTCAACAAATATTTGTTGGATGAATGAATGCTTCTTGCTTCCTTTTTTAAAAAATTTCAAAATAACTTGGAAAGCAACCCTTATCTCTATTTTACAGAAAAGAATAAGGTTAAAAATTGTAAAATTTTGATTAGGAGCACATGACTAGCAAATGGCACAGCCAAATTTTGAAAACTGGTTTGTCTGACTCCCAAATGAATGTTTTTGGTAATAAGACTTTGATAGTATTTTGATTAATAGAGGTTACCAGTCCAAAGTTTAATAGTAATTATGATGGCTTTATTGAGTGAGAAAGAAGTTGATGTGACATGATCACCTACTCACTTTGGACTTAAAGAATTTGGTTAGCCCCTTACACGGAAGAGCTGTTTCTGAATGAAAGTGTGAGAGAAAGGGCAGTGCTGACTGCCTCTCCCTGGAGGAGAAGCTCATTATCTGGTGTGGCCTGTGTGGGATCTTGTGATCAAAACTGAGCCACAAGAGCACTCCTCACATGCAGTCATGGATACGAGGAGCTGATGATTGGAAGATGTAAGTCAGAGAGCAAGGAAGCCTCAGGTGCTATTGTGAGCTGGGGAGACAGGGAAGATCAAAGGAAAGAACAGCAGGTGAGTGGGACGTGGGTTGGGCATGTACTGGTATGAAACTGCTGCTCAGGCTGAGCTCTCCTGTCCCAGCTACTTTGGTAAATGGCCAGAGGGAAGGATCATGTTTTGCCCATCATTGGCAGAAAGCTGTCTGCCTTGTGTGCTCATTGTTACTTATTGCTCCTCTGTTCCCAATCCATCCTTCTTTGCCCTGCTTTGTGCTGCTGGAGCTAGAACCTGTAAACAGTTTTCCTTAGCCAGCTGGCACAGTGTTATCTCTGTTGGTAGAAAGAGCTGGGAGGACAATGCGGGAGAGAGGTTTCTCTTCATCTTGTTGGTGTATTTGTTTGTTCTTGCTCCCAGTAGTGAGCACTGTCCGGGTAGTTTTGCCAACACCCAGGGGTGGTTTCTCAACGAGTTTCACCAATACTCCAAAGGGTGGCTTTTTGGCTAGTTTCCAGCAATAGTGGGGGCTCCCTGAAGGGTCTCACCAGAGTGTTGAGGGCAGCTTCCCAGAGTCTTCCTTATGTTCCAGGGGATAGCTTTCTCTTTGGCAACCCACCAGACAATTTCTTGTGGGCCAGCCCTGATCATTGGCAGTGGAGCTAACTCCTCAGCTGTCCAAAGGCCACGGCCATATCCTCCCTAATGAGGCTCAACTCTTAACCATGGGGGGAGTGCCCTCTCCCAGATTTATTTTTTCTCTGAATAGTTCATCTTATCCCTAGAAGTAGTGGCTGCTTCCTTTACCTGCTCTTCTCATGTTCTTTACTATTCTCTTACCCTTTGGTAGTTAATCCTCTGATGCAAGTTAATCATTTTTATATAATATTTTCTCTGTTCATATTTCTGGTGTGGTTTCTGTTTCACTACTGGACCCTGGTCAACACACCAACTTGCCCTCAAAAGCAGAGCTGGAGGCAGAGGTCTATGTGAGAGTTGTTTATGTAAGAATATAATCTTAGGTTGCTGGAGACAAGGACAGGGGAGTGAAACAGGAAGAAGGAAGAGCCCATACAACAATGTGTTATCAAGTTGGTCATGCCAATGGACAACTGATTTTTCAATTCCATAGAACTTTCTGAGAAACAATGAGAACTATGTCTCAGAACTGATAGTGGAAAGAATAGAGAAAATACTTATCCTTTGGCTCCTCTGTCCCATTGTTCAGAGTGAGGTACTGTCACTCTGAACACTCCTGTCACTCTGAAGATCGTTGAAGCCCCCAGAGAAATCGTTGCTGCAGAACTGGTTAGAATACTAGGTAAAGCTGACAGAATGTGCAAATTGGTACAGAAGAAGGGTTTGGTATAATCAAAATAAGAAATTGGTATTTAACAATATTTTCTCGAATGTCTTACAAAAACTTTGCTAAAATTTCAGGGTGAGAATATTAAGTTGGTAATTGAAAAATGGAGGAACTCAACTTGGTTCCTCCATTTAAGGTGTCTAGATTCAGTAAATGCAAGAGTGGGTGGGAGATCAATCCAGTATAAAATAAGCACTGATCATGCCAGTATGCAGTTGATGTTAAATTATGTTACTACAGGAATTCATGAGGAGACATTGCATCTTCCTGGAGCAAGAGGTCCGCTAGTCCAAGAAATGGCATTATCTCTGCCAAAGCTAAGAGGTCATAGATGACTATGGCAAGGAAGATGACACAGTGTCAGAAATTCAGGAAATAGGAGAGGCAGGTCAAGTTGCTAACACTTAAGGGAGCAACTAAAAGGAAAGGCTGGAAACCAAACGTCTCAGGATTTTGTTATTCCTGGGGCTATGGATGTGATTAGAGAGAGAAAACTGTGACTCCAGGGAAATTCTGATACCAAATGTGGAAAGTTTGGAGTAAGAGCAATACCCTCTATGCTGATGCCCTCTCTAGTAGACACCTCCTGATCTCCTCCCATGCACTTTCTATCTCAGCTCAGTGGTTCAGGGGAGAAGCCTGTGCCTTCCTTTTCCTCCAGGCCACTTCCTGACCTGATGTCGTAACTCTCTCCCTCCTCATTATCTGAGGCCCAACTTACCATTTCCATTTTCTAATCTGTTAGCAAAAATTACAAGGCTTGACACTTATTGGCAAATACTTATACTTTTTGATTTGGAGACCTTCAAGCATAGTTTTGAATTTTTATTTAAAAATATTTTTTAGGGGCACCTGGGTGGCTCAGTCAGTTAAGTGTCCAACTTCAGTTCAGATCATGATCTTGCGGCTGGTGAGTTTGAGCCCGGCTTTGGGCTCTGTGCAGAGAGCTCAGAGCCTGGAGCCTGCTTTGGATTCTGTGTCTCCCTCTCTGTGCCTCCCCTGCTCACACTCTGTCTCTGTCTCTGTCTCTGTCTCTCTCTCAAAAATAAACATCGAAAAAATTAAAAAAATATTTTGTAAAGATTTAGCATTTTTGGATTCTAGGAAGCTAGAAATTTATGCGGATCATGCAGAAAGGATATACAATTTCCTGCAAAATGATTAATTTTTCCAATAATATAACGGTTAGGGGAGGAAGGAAACTGGAAACAAATTTTAAAGATGGCGATAAGAGCCAACATTGACTGAGAAGTCAGGCTTTGTGTATAAGCTTTCATTTATCTGGTTAGAAATGTTACCAGAAAGGCATTATCTTAGATTTTTAGCTGAAGAGATGGACCACAATGGGGCATGACTAACATGCTCTAGGTCTGATGGATCAGCCTTTCCTGGACTCCTATGTCCACTGTTATTTCTTCCTTCTCTGAGATCCTGTTGCGCATTTTATATATAGTGTGATTTTGGCCTTTCTGGTGTCCAGACCTATACTGTCAAAATATTTCTAAGTACAGCCTCTTCAGTTAGATTAAAGACAAGAAATATTTCCTTAATATCACTAGTGGCTAGTGAAGGTAAAGGGAAGATGTACTCTGTGTGGTCCAGAGAGAAGACAATAGATTTGGTGGATTGATGACAAGTCTGTCACTTCCCAGCTGGTGATCACAGGAAAGTCTCTTAAACTTTCTGTGTCTCAGCTTTATTATTGTATAAAATGGGCATAATATAACCTATGTGCCAGATTTTTAGAATGAGGAAACTAGATATTGTAGCTAAGCAGTTCCCCAAGTGTGTTCTTTGGGATACCATACTCCTCTGAGGGTAAACCCCTTGCTTAAATTACTTTGTGAAAGGTAGTGTATTGCATAAATCTTTTGGGTCACTATGTAAACTAGTACACTCAGAAGTCTGGAAAGTTCAGCAAGAAAGAAGGGTGTTTACCTTTTTGAATAGTGTGTTTCTCATCTGTGACCACCCATCCTTCACATGGGTAGGTAGAAGGTGCACTGAGAAGCATAAATAACACTTGGTGTTTATGTTTTGGTATTTAGATTTTTGGATTTGATCACTAGATTGAAAAGATTATAGGATTAGATGGGAGTTTATCCAAAAATGTTATTAAGTAAAACAAAACAAAACAAAACAAAGTGCAGAAGATGATCTCATTCATGTTTAAAAGAGGTTATATATGGCTATATTGTATTGAAATTTGGGGAAGGATATAATAAACCATTAGTAATAGTTTCCTCTGTGATGGTGTCTGTGGTATAAGGGAGTCACATATATAGATATATTTACCTTTTTGTACTGTTTCCATTTTTTTTTACTATAAGCAAGTATTACTTGACTAAAAAAAGAGAGGACAAACTAAAAATGCACCTTAATTTTTCATGAGTTTTAATAGATTAAAACTTTAAGAACGTTTTCATAGTGTTACTTTTATAACACAGTTTCATAGTGTTAAATCATTTCTGAATCAGTATTTTTATAAGGAGCAATTTTATGATCAGCAGGCCAGTTTCTACATTTGTTATGTGAGTTTACCAGATTGGTAATATAAAAATATAACAGTTTTTTACTTTGTTGTGTGCAAGCTTCAGCAAAGATGCTGGTCTCCCAACTTGGAAGCCTTCTTCCAGATGTCTTACACTACAGAAACCAGTGCTAGAGATCTTTAGTAATATTAATCTGTAGAATTAAGTTTCCAGTTGATTCTTTAATCCAGTATCAACTTACTATATAATGCTATCTTTGAGAATCCCAAATAATTCGTGAAAAATTTAGTAGTTGTATAAGATTGTGTATTTTCTGGCTTACGAAATTTAAACTACAATTAAGCTAATAAACTCATTCAGAAAGGTCATACTGTGTGACATTTTACGGTTTCAAATCCAAAAAGTACAAAGTGTTATAAAGTACATCCTAGACATCAATTTCTTACAAGGCAGAAGAGGTGGATTTGAATATGCAGTGATCAATAGTATAAACAGGAAAGAAAGAAAAAGCTTCTTTTCCTATTCACAACATAAGGAAGGTAATTTGCAGTGTATTTCCAGTACATGAGGTACTTAAAGCACATTTGGCAACACTTAGCAGTAAGTGGCAAATCATTGTTATGTCTCTCAGTACCCTACACACCCTCATCTATCCGGTGTTGGGGCATTAGAACGGTTCTGTGGCTGTAACTGCTCTGTAGGTCTTGCCAGTCTTTTGATTTTTGAATTTTGCCTTAAGTCAACTGGTCTGTTTTTTAAAAAGTTGTTCTTTAGGCATAGATGGAAGCTACTGGTTTCATCCCTAGGAGGAGAAAAAAGAAATGAAGATGGCCTCTTGTTTCACCAGAATCCATCCATTCTTCCCCTGTCCAAACCCCTAGTCTGTTCTCCATTACTGATTTCCCACTGGGCTCCACCCTCTGATCTCTAGCTAGAAAATTCACCATTTCCTAGTGGACTGGAATTTCCTGTTTGATATCTATCTAAAAATAAAGTCAGAGGGAAAGAAAGGAGAGGAAGTTAAGAAAGGTCAAAAGGAATTCTCTGGGGGAAATTTCTTGTTTTCAGAAGTGGCAGATTAGCATTTAAACCAATAAAAGAGAAAGCTGAATAGCAATGTCTTCAGGTGCCTTTTTAGTCTTCTTCTTTGTTCCTTTCCCAGTGCCTGTAATTTGAGAACTGGGAGACAACAAAGGATGTTTTTACCAACCTCAAACCATCACGACCCAAGAACAATGTGCGAAAAGCATGAATGAAAATATCAGTGATCAGCTAGAGATAGTTTATAGTATTGGGAACAATCTGTTCTTTATTCGCCACAGTTGTGAACATTTGTTGAACAGTTACATATCTTTACGAACATTAGGATGAATCTTGACTGGTATTTTAACATTTTAGAAAATTGTAAAGCAGAGATATGATAAAGATAAACTTTATTTGTTTTACCATGTGTTAGGCACAATCTAGAGTACTTTACATATAACAGTTCATTTAACCATATGTCAACACAGTGAGGTAGGTACTTTGGCTATTATTTCCAACTTAAATAGAGAAAATGAGGCATAGACAAGTTAAATAACTTGCTCATGGTTTCACGGCTAGTGAGTGATCAGGTTGAGTCTCAGGCATTCTAGTTCTAGAACTATGTGCTTAACTACTGTATAGTACAACACAATCTTCTGATAGTACAACAGATCTATAAAAGCATTATTGATGTAAGGAAATATGATTTAATATAACATAGTATTTCTATATTTCACTTGCTAGTTTTAGGTATTATATCACAGAATCTTAGAGCAGGGAGAATTTAGCAGGACAGTGGTAGGGAGAACTAATACTAATTGAATTTGCTAAGTGCTATGCCATTTGGATGCATGAAGAGGTGAAGAGAGCATCTGTTTGGATGCTTCAGTTGGCTTAGGGGTCAGCAAGCCTTTACTGTATAGGGCTAGATGGTAAATATTTTAGGTTTTGTGGGCCATATGTCTATTTCTTTCTCTTCCCCCTACCCCTCCTTCCCCTCCTCTCCTTCTCCCCTCCTCTTCCTCCTCCCCTTCCCTCCTTCTCATTCTCCTTTTCTTCCTTCTTCTTTTTATCCTACACTTTTTTTTAAATGCAAAAACCATTCTGAGTTTGGAGCAGTACCAACCAAATTTGACTCTAGGTCATGGTTCCTCACCCAGCCTTAAAAATGAAGGTGAATTTGCTTAATTATGTGTTGAAAGGTAGGATGAGCTTCAGAGGGAAGTTCATTAGAGTTCTGGTTCCACTCTACTCAGACTAACTGAGACCCTCTTTGTGTTTTTTTTAATTTTTTAAAAAAATGTTTGTTTACTTTTGAGAGAGAGAGAGAGACAAAACATGAGTGGGGGAAGGGCAGAGAGAGAGGGAGACACAGAATCCAAAGCAGGCTCTAGGCTCTGGGCTGTCAGCACAGAGCCCGCTGCAGGGCTCAAACTCATGGACTATGAGATCATGACCTGAGCTGAAGTCAGATGCCCAACTCACCGAGCCACTCAGGCACTCCAACTGAGACCCTCTTGGTATTGGATTTGTCCTCCAGTTTCTTCCTTCATCATTACAAGATGACAGCACAGAACAGGTTTCCATGCCTTCTTATTCATGTTTGAGGGATGATGTGGTGGGGTAGATAAGACCTTGCTAGTAAATGCAAAGCAGAAATCCTGAGTATCACTCTGATTGGACAATCTTAGCATTATCCACCTTCTGGACTGATTTTTGAAACCAGGAATTTATGGCACTGATTGGTTTTAGACACAGTTGCCTGAACTCTCAAGGATCATGCAACAAGAAAGATTGGGATTATCTGTAGGTCCAAATCAATAGTCTGGAATGGGTCTTGAGATTTTGCATTTTGAGCAAGTTACCAGGTGATGTTGACAGTTTCTGGCCCATGGGTCATACTTTGAGTAACAACATTTATCTAAATCTAACTAGCATAACTACTGAATAATGAGAGAGTGATGAAATGAATGTTGGGGAGATAATTACAATGCCTAGAGTTGTTTACAAGTATATTTTTGGTACCTGTTGAAAATAATGCACGTACAACGTAAGGACTGGAATCAGGATATGAAGAATAGTTATTGCCAAGGTTTTATAGTAAGAGAAGATTTTTTTCATAATAGAGAGAGAAAAATTTAGAGCTCCCAGGCCAATCCTGAAGGGAGGCATTGGAAGGTAGTGAAAGATGTGGGAGAGGAAGAGAAATACATGAACCACCTTTTGTGATTGTATCTTTACTTATGAATACTTGCGAAAACTGAAACATGGAGACCGATTTTCCTGTGGAGTGAAGCAGAGGTAAAATTTGAGGAAGCCAGAGCCACACCAATGAGTATAATTGCCTCAGGGAATATGAGAATTCTTGGATGTGCCAGCTCAAAGGACTGGGGAGTTCTAATAGCCCAGTGAAAGCCGCCCAATTTTTAACATCCCAGTTACATGCAGTATTTTATTAATCACTCCAGAAACGTTGTGAGTTGGATATTATTATCCTTGTTTTAAAAATGAGGAAACTGAGAGGTGCCTGGGTGGCTCAGTCACTTAAGTGTCTGACTTCGGCTCAAGTCAGGATCTCATGGTTTGTGGTTTCGAGCCTCGCATTGGGCTCTGCTGACAGCTCAGAGCCTGGAGGCTGCTTCAGATTCTGTGTCTCCCTCTTCCTTTGCCCCTCCGCTGCTCACATTCTTTTTTTCTCTCTCTCTCAAAAATAAATAAACATTAAAAAAATGTTTTTTAAACGAAGCTCTAAGATAATAAAAAACATGACCAGGGTTTCACAGAAAGTAGAAGAGGAATTTGTGTCTCACTGGTCTAACTGTAAAATCCATGATCATTTGATTACATTAGTCATTTTAAAAAAAAAAAAAAAAGCAAAACCTCCCAAAAAACATTTTAAAAATGAAATAGTAAGTGGGTCCAGTGGTGGCTTAAGAATTTCTATATGGAAGGATTTGGGGGCAACAACCTGTTTGTGGGTATGTTGTAGCTGAGGTCTTGTCTTGAAGCTGTATTTACATAGCTAGCATGCTATATTTACTTAGGTAGTATGTTTATTTAAGATGGTTCCTTGAAAGTCAGCTGAATCCTCTACAACCCATTTTTCATGGTGTCCCTGTGTGGGGCCTGAGTACATAAAGAAACAAAATTGAGCTTCTCTCTTACTGTCTCTCAAGCATCTCTAGGGAAACTTACAGTGAAAACCACTGAAGTGTGTACTTCCTGTTACTCCTAATTCTGTAAGTGGAACTGAAATTCAGAGATTTAAAATGGATTGTCCAGGGTAACACAGCAAGTTAGCAGCCAAATGGCTCCAAGGATTATTAAACCCAAGTGCTTAGAGATCAGTTTCTTCAAATTGTGTTTAAAGTACAAATATAAAAATTAAGACAATTGCCTAAAGTATCGGAGTATTTTGAGGCTTGTGGGAAATAGAATATTTTAGATTTAGAATTTGCTTTCTCTGTAGAAGCAATATCAGATGAGGCATAATGAGATGTATTTTCAGAGTTTCTCTGAGTAGAGGTTTATTATTTATTTTTGTTTTATAGTATTTTGTTTGTTATATTGCACAGTTTTGAGGGTTTTGTTAGTGTTTTATAAGAACAATGTTACTTTTCTTTAAATGTTTGATTTTGTGTAAGTAACCACATTCTAAGTTATAACTGCTACCACATACAGAGGGCAAACTTTTGCCAGCAGAATGTGTATCTGAATTTAGATTAAAATCAATGACAGGTTAAAAGGAATTCACTTTACATAAGAATGTTTTTTTCTTTTAAAGCATTACTTAAATTAAATGACACATGTGTCTATGTTATTTTGATTTTATAACTGTCAATTATATTGCTGTTAATTGCCAGTAGGGCCTTGTTATAAAAGTGTCTTTTAAAAAATATTGAAGAATAAATTCATCTGAATTCAGTATTGACTCTGCCTTCTATTAGGCTTTTGGCCAAAATGTGACTCAGTAGGGTGAATACAGTAGCTGAAGCAATATAATAGCTCACCCTTGGAAATCCTTTGGAGTAAAATGGTAACCACAAGGGCAAAGGGGCATGCCTTGACAACAGTGCCTTTCATTGGTGCAGACGGTCAACTAAAGGACAACACACAGTGTTACAGGCTAGATCTATAATTCTAATGGCTCAGCTATTTGGCAGGAAGCATCATATACATAAAAACTGGTGAGACTAAAATAAAAAAATATTCATGTTACCCCAAATCTTAGTTCCATGGATAAAAAAAAGAAACTAAAGACTGAATACAAGGAGCAGGAGAGGGAGAGGGAAAGGGGGAGAGAGAGAGAGAAAGAGAGAGAGAGAGAGAGAGAGAGAGAGAGAGAGAGAGAGAGATGAAGAGCGTAGGGAAGGAGAGGAGGCTAGAAGCTGTTGTAGTTAGTTTGGACTTCTGTAAGTTTACCTTTGTGTTCTGTTGGCTCCTCACTTCTTCCCTACACCCATCACCAGAATAAGCACATATTCTGGCCTTCTATCAGTTTTAAGTGAAAAAATCACATAAATTCTCCTCTAATATTTGCTCTCATAAGCATCTGTTTTTTCATTCTTGCATTAGGTATTCTTATTTTTTGTAATTAGGAAAAAGCTACTCGTTATTTTTTTCAGGTGTATTAGCAGCTATAATAAATGAAAGGACCACTTTGCCAGTAGTAGGGTATTTATTTATAGAGCATAAACATTTTTTACTTGAAGTTTTCAGGTCCCAAATATTCATACATTTGTGTCACTTCCCAATGAGGAAGATTAATGTAGTAAGTTGTCCAGATATGTTATGGCTAGACAGTTTAGGGATTATTCACACTTTTTAATCTCTTGATTTATACTTGTAAGTCTTCTTATTTTCTGTAGAATCAAATATGGTTCATATGATATGAATCAAATATCAGTTCACACTAAGTGAAATAAAGAGCCATCACTTTAAAATACTTTTTTTTCTAGGTCAAAGGCTGGTTATGTTTTATGCCTACAGTTCTGAATGCACATGGCCTTTTTTTTTCCCCATTCCATTTTACGCTGAAGGGAATAAGAATATGCCCCCTCAAAATATGCCACTTTGGCATAACGATTATTTTGAGTTGAAGGCAATTAAGAAACAGGTGACACAGGAAGAACTCTCTTCCCTTCCTCTTTCTATCTAAAAAGCAGGGCGTATATTTCCTTTTGTGCAGGTTTGCTTCCCTTCCCTCTCTTGTACCAGGAGGACAACAACCCTTATCATAGGAGGCAGAAAGTTAGCACTGAGATGAGTCAGTATAAACAAACCTTACTCACATAGCTCTCACCTTCCATTAGTTTCCCGTCACATGTTTACCTTTCCACAATTTACCATCCCTAGAAGCCCAAATCCATTTTCTTTGTCTTGTCATTTCTCCATAATTTATTGCCCTTTGTTAAGATGGTATATGAGCCTGCAATTTTAACTACTATGAATTACTCGTCACTGAGTTCACCTGTGTGTATGCTCATTATATGTGTAAATACACTATTTTTTCTCTACTCTGTCTTTTCTCAGTTTAATTCACAGACCCTGACACTAAACCTAAGAGAGTAGAGGAAAAGTTTTTTCCCCTCCTACAGTGCCTATCTGGAACACATGGATTTCCATTACACAAGAAAGTTTGTTGCTTTTTTGTACTGGATAACTCTCTGATCATCCTGGCCAATGTAAACTCAAATTGTGATAAATTGGTTGCTATTTAAACAATTTTCAATTAAAAACTAAAATAAAAGCTTAGTACTGTATTTGGTTAATTCAAAGACCATATATATGGAAATAATACTTTTTGCTATGTTAAACTGTTTGCAAATCCCCATCCCCTGCCCCAACTGAAAACCTGCCATCTTGACTATTCTTCTGAATAAGATAAATGAGAGTATTTACTGAAGAGACAGTGAGTCTGAATCTAATATGAAGAATGATGTGTGGATTAGTAGTTTGAAGATCTGGATTCTGCTTGATTCCTTCAGATGGATCCAGGGAATGGATGGATCCAGGATAGTGCATGGATCTGGAAGTCAGGGACAGGATTTGTATCCAAGAATACAAAGAATAGGGTGGTGGTAGTAGTTGAAGTGTGAAAGGGAGAAGCAGCCCAGAAGCATCATTCAGGAAAGAGAGGGGAAAAGGGAGTGGGTTGAGAAATCAGGAGTTCTGAGAGTGCAAAATAGTGGAGTGGATGAGTAGGAGGCAGGCTTGGATAGTGATGGAGAGAAAAAGTGGGTCTGTGGCTTGGGCCACTGCTTAGTTAATATACTGGGTTAAAAGCAGGTGCATACGCTAGTCCTGGTCTTATGTCCTATGTGATTTTGGCCATATTACCCTTTTCCTGAGCATTTATCAGGATTCCTGAGAATCACAGTTCAGGGTTCATCTCTGTAAAAAATAGATTACTAAACCTCTTTATAATTTTATTCAGTGATCCAAGTTGAGTTTTGATAGAAGAAGGGCTCCTTTTCCCTTTAGATTCAACTCGAATCATTAAGATATACTAGAAAGATAAAGGAAACTCTGAGCAAACAGAAACGTCGCAAGCAAATACCAGGTCTTATATTGCTTAAAGGAAGATTCGTATCATTTTTTGTTGCTTGGGACAGTACTTCCCAAAGTGTGTCCAGAGGAATACTTGTATACAATAAAAAGTACTCATTGAGAATATATAGAGTTCTTTAATGCAGGACTACTCAGAACCATTATTATGGTAAGTAATATCCTGGTCAGTTTTGAAACAATTTATTTCTTGAGATCATTCCCATCTTGAAGTTTAACAGAGGTATTAGAATCATATTAATTCAATATGGGATCAAGAGAAGAAAAGAAATTATTTTCCAAATAATTTGTGACCTCTCTTTTCCCAAATTATTATTTCCAGCAGAAAGTGTCAGGAGAATAATTCCAAGTATTTGGTGGAATAGGTATCTCAGGTAATAGTTTTCTCAGATCATGATGTGGAGGAGGGATTCTACCATTCTGATTAGACATTTGTTGAAGTGCAAAGGCTGTTGCAGCCAGAGAGCTCTTGGGAATTCTGACTCCCAGGATTCCCAAGGTCCCACCACTTTGGGCCAACTTATTTTCTTTCATTTTAGTTCAGTCACTGGAGATAGTGGAAGTTAGCACCTTACCTCAGTTGCAGATTTCCTTTTCTCTTCTACTTCAGGAGGGGTCTTTGATCTTCATCCTGATGGGTTTCATCCTGATGGTTTTCTAACCCAGTAAGAGGCTGATACTAAAGCAGGAATGAAAAAGGTCCCTCCAAACCTGCACTGCTAGTTGACTGATGAATGGTCCTCTGCTTGGGCATTTCCTCCAGAAGTGCCAAACCACTGTGAATTTCAAATAAATTTTGCTCTGAGAAGTAGCACTGTGGATAAGAATCTCATGAAAGGTTTGGTTTTTCTTCTTCGCTCCTGAGAATCACAAGGTAATCGACTGAATACAACGGGACACTTTTGTATTTAAAATATGTAAAATAAATTCTGTTTCATGCCTAATTTAGTGGAGGTCTAAATATTATTTATTGGTAAAAATTTAATCTACAGCTTATAAATATGTGTTTACTGACATGTCCAAAAAATATAATCACATACTACTTTGAAAAATTGCATTTATTAGTGGGGAAAAAGGGAAACTTCTACTTTCCCTTATTCCTTTAAGAAGTAAAGAATACCTTTAAAACCCTCTAACAGCTTTTCTTTTATTAGTAGCTAAAAGAAATCTCAAGGAGAGGTGGATACTTTAAAAATAAAAGGAGCAACATGAAAAGGTGTTCATCTTTTTGAAACCTCTATTGTTCAGTAATGCCTAATGTTAGACATTAAAGGTTTACGTGTTCATCATCATATTTTATTGAAGTTGGTAATAATTTACTTATTATCTGCAATGGGTTTCTGAAAAATATTTCTCTTTCCATTAAGGATTTCATTTTCAGCATTTACTTGTCAGTTAAATCCTCACATCATTAATGTAACTTCTCATCATAGGCAAAATTGAATATTCATGCCTAGCTCAAATCACTGTTATTTTGGCCTCTTACTTTTTTTTTCCCCCCTGAAAGTGTAGATTGTTAACCCATTACTTTACAGCTAAGATTGTTAAATTCCCTGAGACTGCTTTAGTTTGTCAGTGTAACTTGAAGTTTACATTTGGTCATTTTTCCATGGAAAGTAATTTCTGCTTTTAACCTTGACCAGATTCAGGCATGCCATTTAGCCCCTTGCTCTTTGCTAGCTCCTTTAGTAACTTTTTCATAATGTTCTAGGTCTCAGAGACATGCTATCTCAACCCTTCATACAATGCCTTGCCTGATTGTGTGCCTGGCAAATACAATCCTTTAATGATGATCATTCCCTCAAATGCTTGACCTTCACCCAAGGAATTAATTTCCTTGTCTGAAAGGCACTTGAAAGGAATTTTTACATGGTCCACCTTAGACTGGATGACCTCTCAAGCCCCTTACAACCACAAGATTCTAGGATTCTGTTTGTTGATATATGTCACTTTTGGCGAATCAACATTAATGAAGCTAGCTTTCAAATACATTTTTTTGAGGTCTAGGGCAACATTTTCCTTTATCTGTATGATGGCAAGATGGATTTGTTCTTCCTGACATGCCCTACACCATACTGGCTTCTTGCACATAACCTTCTGCCTTCTGAGGCCAGGTTCTAATTGAGTTAGGATAACAGTAAGAGGCCTTTTGTAATGCATCACAAGGGAAAAGAAGAGACAGAGACTCTTTTTGCACAATAACTTACAGGAATTGTGTGCTATTCTGAGAGTAGAAAACCCTTGGTATTTAAAAATTCTGATTGTCTTGTAGCTTCTTGATTCCAAATCATAATCATTGAAAGATCAAGCTTTCCCTCATCTCCTTCAGGAGAAAAAAAAAATCCTGATCCTAAGGGACAGATAAATCTTTCTTAAATTGAATGAAACGTTGGCAACTAGTCCAAACTTGAATAGGAGATATGAAGTTAGGCTGAGGGAGAGGGTGGGTGTTGGTGGGAAGCAAATGGTATTTAAGTAACTACAGGACCTGTCATGAAGGAGAGAGGGAAGAGATTCTGGGGTTATAAGAAAGCAGTGAGGTTGCAAGGCTATTGTACCTGTTTAGGAGGGAGTGTGTGGCTAGAATGAGCTGAGTATAATGCAGAAGCATCTAGAATGTGTGCTGTATGGATTATAATGCATGACTTAAGCCTGAATATGCCTAGGGATTTTATGCTTATTATTACTTAGTTAACAATAAGATTATTTTGATAATGAATTGTACAGTTTTGACTTTCTATGAGGGCATAATAAGGGGGTTACATTGTTAATATGCAACTAATCTTCATTTAGGAAGTGTTTATGCTACAATATGTATGATGTCAATGATGAACATCAGGCTTCAGATTGTAAGCTCCTAGAAAGTAAGCATATTTCTATGTAATATGCTGTTTACAGCACTGAGTTAATCCAATTCTCCTGTTGCATTACTCCCTTGATGACACACATATTGTTTCGGGACATGCTTAACCATTTAATGGTTGACTTACTATCAGAGAATTATTTGGGAAAGCCACAGGGCAAGAGAGAGCCTAATTAATATTAAACATCAACAGTAATTTGGGCTTGTTTTCATAAGTTGCCTTGTAAAGGAACATGCCAGCCCTGGGTTATCAGTATGAATTAATAGTGGCTTCTTGCGCTGCTGGCCAGAATCATTATACACTGTTTAGCATACAAATTATTATGGATAATATTTTTGATATAGTAGAACTTGACTCATTCATTCTGCTAATATGCAGATCCAATAATTCTCAAACCAACCTCAGTCATGTCTCCTTACTCTCTGTGAAGTTTATTAATGGCAAAGAGCTGTCATGAAATCTCACATTACAAAGAATTCATTACTTACACAAAAGATGCTAGAGTACATTTATTGGTCTATTACCAAATAATCTAATAAAAAATTAAAATGCGAGTCTATTTATGAGGTAGAAAAAGCAGTATGCTTTTTTGTAATATGACATCATAGCAGTTCATCCTGTCCATATGCATAGAAAGCACTTACAGTGTACAAATTACACTGGTTAATTTGCCTTGATCTTTAATACGGTTCTTCATTATTACGATAATAAGATTTCAGAAGAATACTTCAATGGTGGGAGAATTCTGTTACATGTAGAAATTTTCAAAGAAAATATTCAGCAAAGATAGGAAGAATAGTAAGGGTCTCAATAGGTGGAACAAATATAAGATTATTACTTAATGTGTCTAATTTTTATGTCCCCAACCTCCATAACAATCCAATACAATTTCTTAGCAAATTTACAGTTCATATAACAAAACAGATTTAAAGAGAGTCTATAAATGGCAAACTGCAATAAATTTTCCATACAAATGATGGGTTAACTATCTGGCGGGGTGGGGGGGGTGGGGGAAGCAAGAGGCCAGAGTAACAGTGATTTGAGCTAGGCATGAATATTCAATTCTGCCTGTGATGAGAAGTTACATTAGTGATGTGAGGATTTAACTGACAAGCAAATGTTGAAAATGAAATCCTTAATGGAAAGAGAAATATTTTTCAGAAACCCATTGCAGATAATAAGTAAATTATTACCAAATTCAATAACACATGATTACGGCGTGCTAGCTAATTCACTATATGCTACTTGACCTTTGGTTGAACAAGAGTATTTCTGTGTACTTCAGTTCAACAATTTACAATTTGAGTACCTACTGTGTATATCCTGTGTATAGATATCTTAGTTAAGATTGGGAAGAAATCCAGTTCTTTTCTCAGAGCCCTTCATTTTGTTTTAATTAATTGAGGAAAACACTAAATAAATGCAGTAATACCACATTCATGCATCAAATATTTTTGAAGTGTCTGCTGAACTTGCCCTCATTGTGACTGTGCAAAAAGATGCTAAATGGGAAAATTTGACTCTGATACCAGGTATGGTAATATCATAAGCCAGGGAGAGGTACCACATGATTATGCATATTTTCATTGGAAATGATAGAGAACTGGTTTAGGATTCATGAGACTTTTGCTTATTTTGAGATTATAAAAAGGTTGAAGGTTGAAAATTCAAGATGATTTGGTGAATAGGATTTCTCTGGAGAAAGCTGAGGTGTGATTCTTTCTCTCTCTTTTCCCCCTATCCCCTGCCAGGAAGGGTGGGGGAAGTGTTGTAAGTGTTTCTTAATTGAAGGGCCACAGTATACTAGCTTTACTTACATTTGAAGAAAATTTTAAAAGCCTTTGGCAGTTATATAGATGCCATGTCTAGGGATCTTGACAGTATTTCTCTTTCCTCCATCATAGCAAAAAGAACTTAAATTTTAAGAAACAGATGTGGAACTCAGTAGAATTGTTTCCTGGGGACTTTTTGTTGTTGTTGTTGTTTTTTGCAAGGGTGGAGGATGATTTTATTATTTATTTATTTGTTACTTTATTATTATTTTAAATATAATTTATTGTCAAGTTGGCAAACATACAGTGTATACAGTGTGGTTTTGGTTTTGGGGGTAGATTCCTGTGATTCATCACTTACATATAACACCCAGTGCTCATCCCAATAAGTGCCATCCTCAGTGCCCATCACCCATTTTCCCCTCTCCCCCGCACCCCATCAACTCTCAGCTCGTTCTCTGTATTTATAAGTCTCTAATGGTTTGCTTCCTCTCTGTTTGAAACTACTTTTTCCCCATCTCTTCCCCCATGGTTTTATTTTAAGTTTCTTAAGTTCCACATATGAGTGAAAACATATGTTATTTGTCTTTCTCTGACTGACTTATTTCACTTAGCATAATATCCTCCAGTTCCATCCATGTTGTTGCAAAAGGTAAGATTTCATTCTTTCTCATTGCTGAGTAGTATTCCATGGTGTATATATAAACACATCTTCTTTATCCATTCATCTGTTGATGGACATTTGGGCTCTTTCCATAATTTGGCTATTGTTGAAAGTGCTGCTGTAAACATCAGGGATTAATGTGCCCCTATGAATCAGCACTCTTATATCCTTTGGATAAATTCCTAGTAGTGTTATTGCTGGGTCCTAGCGTAGTTCTATTTTTAATTTTTTGAGAAACCTCCACACTGTTTTCCAGAGTGGCTGCACCAGCTTGCATTCCCACCAACAGTGCAAGAGGCTTCTCATTTGTCCACATCTTTGTCAACATCTGTTTTTTTCTGAGTTGTTAATTTTAGCCACTCTGACTGGTGTGAGGTGGTATCTCAAAGTGGTTTTGATTGGTATTTTCCTGATGATGAATGATGTTAAGCATCTTTTCATATCTGTTGGCCATCTGGATGTCTTCTTTGGAAAAGTGTCTATTCCTGTCTTCTGCCTATTTCTTTGCTGGATTATTTGTTTTTTGGATGTTGAGTTTGGTAAATTCTTTATAGATTTTGGATACTAACCCTTTATCCAATGTCATTTGCAAATATCTTCTCCCATTCTTTCAGTTGCCTTTTAATTTTGTTTGTTTTCTTTGAAGTGTGTAAGCTTTTTATCTTGATGAGGTCCCAATAGTTCATTTTGCTTGTATTTCTCTTGCCTTTGGAGACATTGAGCAAGAAATTGCTGCAGCTGAGGTCAAAGAGGTTTTTTCCTGTTTTCTCCTCTAGGGTTTTGATGGTTTCCTGTCTAACATTTAGGTCTTTAATCCATTTTGTGAATGGTGTAAGAAAGTGGTCCAGTTTCATTTTTCTGCACGTTGCTGTCCAGTTCTCCCAGCACCATTTGCTAAAGAGACTGTCTTTTTTCCATTGGATACTCTTTCCTGCTTTGTCAAAGATTAGTTGGCCATGTATTTGTGGGTCCAATTCTGGGTCCTTTATTCTATTCCATTGGCCTATGTGTCTGTTTTTGTGCCAATACCATACTGTCTTGATGTTTGGAGTAGAGGCTAAAGCCTGGGATTGTGACACTTTGGTTTTTTTCAACATTACTTTGGCTATTCAGGGTCTTTTGTGATTCCATACAAATTTTAGGATTGTTTGTTCTAGCTTTGAGAAGAATGCTGGTGCAATTTTGATTGGGATTGCATTGGGTAGTATTGACATTCTAACAATATTTGTTCTTCCAATCCATGAGCATGGAATGTTTTTCCATTTCTTTGTGTCTTAAATTTCTTTCATAAGTTTTCTATAGTTTTCAGGATACAGATCTGTTACATCTTTGCTTAGGTTTATTCCTAGGCTTTTTATCGTTCTTGGTGCAATTGTAAATGGGATCGATTTCTTGATTTCTCTTTGTGTTGCTTCATTATTGGTGTATAGAAATGCAACTGATTTCTGTACACTGATTTTGTATTCTGCGACTTTGCTGAATTCAATTTTTCTTTTCTTTTCTTTTCTTTTCTTTTCTTTTCTTTTCTTTTCTTTTCTTTTCTTTTCTTTTGTGGGGGCAGGGGATGTTTTTAAATAGAAAACTTGCCAAAGGAGCGCTCTTAAAGCAAGAGGCTGTAGAGTGTACTGCCTAGAATCTGCAGCTGAGGTGTGATTGGAAGCACCTGACGTCCTATGATGAGGGACTGGCATTCAGAGGGATTTGGATGGAGAGATTCTTGAGAACCTATGAAAGTATCCATAAGAGAAAGAGTCACCTTTAGTCACGTGTTTTAAGAGTATGATGCCATTTTACCTTTCTTTTAATGCCTTCATTCATAGAAGGGCTAAAAGCTGTGGTTTTCCAGTTGGTGGAAGTATAGAAACTCTAGATGGAGAAAGGAAGGAAGGAAGGAAGGAAGGAAGGAAGGAAGGAAGGAAGGAAAAGAAGGAAAGGAAGGAATGGGGAAAGGGAAGAAGGAAAAAAGGTAAAAAAGAAGTCAACCACTCTTCCTTTCCTGAAATAGAGCTCTCAGCTGTGAAAATGAAAAATTAAATACTTTAATTGTGACATGAAAGTGTTTGTGACTTGGAAGACTTATTTTTCCAAAGAGATTGAGTAGATTTTATTTTTAATATTTCTCTCATTAAGTAGAGCTAAAATCCCTGGACATTATATATAAAGCAGACATTGACTCTGAACGTTGGAGACTGACTAGGGAACTGGGGACCCGAGGGACAACATGGTGGAGAGTTACCTAGGTTTTCTTTTTGCTTCATAGATCTCGGTCTGGGTACTAGAGAAGTCAGTAATCCAGAAATGCCAATGGGTACAGAAACAAAAAACAAAAACAAAAACAAACACCAACAAATAAAAGCAAAACAAAAACATACACACAAGAAATTCTTGCTCTTTCTCATCAAAGGACCAGTCTAATAGAAAATTTTAGGACAATAACTTTTCTACCTAGGCAAACAGGACAAAAGAAAAAAGACACAACTATTGCCCCTCTACCACCTGATAAGATGGAGTAGAAAATACCAAAGAATAAAAAAAAAACTTCCCAGAACTTGTAAGTTTGTTCCACAATCTTATAGGATACAAAAATCACAAAATCAACAACAAAAATAAATTATATTTCTATATAATATGAATGAAAATGAAATTAAAAATACAATATTATTTAAAATCATTTAATTTTTTTAATGTTTATTTTTGAGAGAGAGAGACAAAGTGCAAGTGGGAGAAGGCAGAGAGAGAGGGAGACACAGAATCCAAAGCAGGTGCCATGCTCTGAGCTGTCAGCACAGAGCTGGATGTGGGGAGCCATGAAATCATGACCTGAGTCGAGGCTGGATACTTAACTGCCACCAGGTGCTCTTAAAATCATTTTAAAAAGAGATAAATGCTTAGTTGTAAATTAAAAAAACATGTTTAGGAATTTTATAAACTACAAAGTACTGATGAAAGAAATCAAAGAAAATTTAAATAAATGAATGGATATGCTGTATTCATGGACTGGAAACCTAAACATAGTAAAGGTGTAGTAAGATTCTCGCACAGAGAGTCTTTTCTTTCCAGGAAGCAGCTGCATTCATGCCGATACTGCTCAGTTGGGTTTTTACCCAAAGAACTGAGCCCTGAATACCACGTGGTATAGTTTTGTATACATTTTCTATTTCTTTGTCTCCCATATATGGTAACACACACAAACATTCAGTCCCATTAAATGGTCTCACGTTACAAGGTCATGAGGGATGTCATCACGTATGTATAGCCAGATTGCCTTCAGGTTTTTTTTTTTTTGTTTGTTTTGTTTTGTTTTCTTTTCTCTCCTTAGGGAGGGGACCCTACCACAAAGGTGTCAATTCTTCCCAAATTTATACAGGTCGAATACAGTTCCTATGAAAATCCCAACAAGATTTCTTGTAGATATAGACAAGTTTTTTTTTCTGAAATTTATATGAAAAAGCAAAGGTACTATTATAGCTAAACAATTTTGAAAAAGAAGAATAAAGTGACAGGAATTATTTTATCCAATATCAAGAAGTAATATATAGCTACAATATTCAAGACTATATGCTGTAGGTGAAGGGATAAACTTCCAGGCCAATAGGACAGAATAGAAAGCTTTCAAATAGACCCACAAAAATCCCAAGGCTAACTGATATTTGACAAGTTGCAAAAGATATTTAATGGAAGAAGGATAATCTTTTCAACAAATGATGCTTAACCAATTGGCTATCCATAGGCAAAAATATGAACCTTGACCTAAACTTTACTCCTACAAAAATTAAGTCAAAACGGATCATAGATTTAAATGTAACATGTGAAACTATAAAAATTTTAGACGATAAAATAGAAGAAAAATTTCTAGACCTAGGGCTTGGTTAACAATTGCTAGATATAACACTACAAGATGATCCATAGGAAAAGAATAATAAATTGGACTTCATCAAATTTAAAAACTTTTGTGAAAGGCTCTGTTAAGAAAATATTTACAAACCATGTCTGACATTCGTATCTCGAATATGTAAAGAACTCTTAAGTCTCAAGAGTAAAAGGGGTGCCTGGGTGGCTCAGTCAGTCGAGCATCTGATTCTTGATTTTGGCTTAGGTAATGACCCCAGGGTCAAGCCTCACGTCAGGCTCCACACTGAGCACAGAGCCTGCTTGGGATTCTCTCTCTCTCTCTCTCTCTCTCTCTCTCTCTCTCTCCCCTCCCCTGCTCATGCTGTCTCTCTATCTCAAAGTGAATAAACATTCATAAAAAAATCTCAACAGTAAAAAAAAACTCAATTCAGTCAGAAAATGGATAAAAGACATGAACAGACATTTCACTGCAGTTATGAATGAGTTACAAAAAAATGCATGAAAAGATATTGAACATAACTAGGCATTAGGGAAAAGCAAATTAAACCATGATGAGATATTACCACCACCTATTACAACAGTGAACAGAAAACACAATGACAATACCAAATGCTGTCAATGGTGAAGAGAAACTGGATCTCTCATACTTTTCTGTTGGGATTGTAAATGGGAAAGCCATTTTGAAAAAGCTTGGCAGTTTCATAAAAACATAGACATGCATTTAATACATGACCCAGCCATCCCAGAGAAATGAAAACTTGTCAATGACCATTCATAGGAACTTTATTTGTCATAGTCAAAAACTGGAAACAACCAAAATGGCTCTCAACTGGTGAGCCTGGGTGGCTCATTCCATTGAGCATTGGACTCTTGCTTTTGGCTCAGGTCATGATCTTACGGTCGAGGGATTGAGCTTTGCTCGATGCCATTGCTCTGCAATGAGCATGGAGCCTGCTTAACATGCTCTCTCTCTCTCCTTCTGCCCCTTTCTCCCACTTGTGCTCTCTTTCTATCTAAAAAAAGAAAAAAGAAAGGCCATCCCAAAAGTTTACATTAAACATGATTCTTGAATTTACAAAATTATGGAGTTGGAAAGCAGATTTGTGGTGGCCAGGGATTCAGGGTGGTGGTTGCAGGGTGTAGGAATTACATTTAAGAGGCAGTCTGAGGGTTTCCTGGGTGGCTCAGTCTGTTAAACCTCTGACTTTGGCTCAGGTCATGATCTTACGGTTCGTGGGTTTGAGCCCTGCGTGTGGCTCTGTGATAAAAGCTCAGAGCCTGGGGCCTTCTCCCGATTCTGTGTCTCCTTCTCTCTCTGCCCCTCCCCCACTGGCACTCTGTTTCTCTCTCCCTGTCTCTCTCAAGATAATAAACATTTAAAAAAAATTTAAACATAGTTATTATTATAATCACAGCTCTGCCATAATGTGGATAAAAGAAGAGTCAAGGGTACTTCAGGAATCCTGAGTTGCCCATAAATGTTAGTAAGTAATTCAGGGATATTAAATATGACTTGAAAACAAGCATTCCAGGGTGCCTGGGTGGCTCAGTCAGTTAAGCATCCGACTTCAGCTCAGGTCATGATCTCACTTTTTGTGGGTCCGAGCCTCATGTCGAGTTCTGTGCAGACACTTCAGAGCCTGGAGCCTGCTTCGGATTATGTGTCTCCCTCTCTTTCTCTGCCCCTCCCCCCACTCTCACTCTGTCTCTCTCTCAAAAGTAAACATAAAAAAAGAGGCAGTTTGGGATCTTTGTGATGATAGTATAGTTTGACATTGTGTTTGCAGTGGTGATTACTCAAATCTACACATGTAGATAAAATATAAAATGGTGCACAACTACACCCACATTGTACCAATGTCAGTTTCCTGGTTTTGATACCATACTATAGTTATATAAAATGTAACCCTTGGGGAGAACTAGCTGAAGGGTGAATGGGGCCTCTCCGCAACTTCCTGTCCATATGTGATTATTTCAAAATAAGAAATTAAAAAAATGTGTTTATGACTTACAGTGATTGTTATAGTTTCTATTATCTGAAAATAAGCAGAAAAGTCATAGGACTTCTGAATTTTTACCCAGAGGGGGGAGAATTGCTGTACTCACTGAACAAACTTAAAGGGACAGTTAGAGACAAGATCAAGTTGCTTATCTGATCGCAGTCCAGGATGACTCCTTGCTAAATGTACACTTTATCTGTAATACTCTTTTTTCTTAAAATACTTTGTTCTCTTCATTTGGATGACATGACACTCTCCTCATTTACCCATGTTTCTTCTCACAAAATCTGTTTTTCTTTGTTTTTATTTTCAGTATTCTCTCTTTCATTTGGTGGAGACATTAGCCAGCTAGTCACCTAAGTCCTAAATCTTTGACTCATTAATCTTTGCCTCTTTGCCATCTTTACCACTCCAGTTCCCTTTTTTCCCCATGTAATTACTCACCAAGTCTTGTTGACTTGACTTTCCAACACTTGCCTAAGCATCACTTCCCTTGTTTTTGCCTTCATTTTCTTTTACCCAAATTACTATAACATCTCATCTAAAGCTAAAGCCTTGTTCTCCTTAACTCTGTCTTCCAGCAGCCATCCAAAATGGTATATCTAAAATGCATTTGACCCTGTCATGTCTAGCCTAAACTGTTTCAGTGGTTGCTCATTGCTGACAGGAAAATTTGAAGCCCCTAACTTGTCAGCCAACCTTGAGGGTCTGGTCTCTGCCAACCTGTCTATGGCCTGACTCTTATTTGTTACAGATTCATATCTTCATGCCATTGTTCATGCTCTGTCTTCTGGCTTGCATGTTGTCTTTGCTCGGAGTATTTATTTTTTTTCAGTTTGTTTATTTTGAGAGAGAGAGCAAGAGAGCATGCATGTGTGAGCAGGGAGGGGCAGAGAGAGAGGGAGAGAGATAGAATCCCAAGCAGGCTCTGTGCTGTCAGTGCAGAGCCAGATATGGGGCTTGATCCCACGAACCATGAGATCATGACCTGAGCTGAAACCAATAGTGGGATGCTGAACTGTCTGAGCCACCCAGGCACTCCTGGAGTACTTGTACACACATACACACACCCTCTTATTATTTTCAAAATTCAAGGATTCCAGGAAACCCTATCACCTTCTCAAGCTAGATCAGGTTTTCTCCTCTGTGTTCCCCAAATTCCTCCATGACTTAGACTGTGCTTATGGTGTAAGTGTAGTCTTTGTATGCAGAGAACCATATAAAATTATCTCAAGGTCTTTCAAAGTTTGTTTTTTCTGAACCTATAATGTACCTGGTATCATCTGGCATCTCTCATTCATCATAATGTGAAATCAAGAAACCTTAGCTAATTGCTTCTGTTTAGGAATTATGTTAGGGACAGGAGACACAGAAATAAGTGAGGCACAGTTGTTGCCCTTGCTCACCTCTAAGTGTTGGACATGCATTTTATGTGTGTGGTCAGATGGGAAAGGGGCAAAACTGTCTTGAATAAATTAGCAACCTGATGGTGCTGTGTTGGCCCCCCAAAATGCTGAGACCTGCTATGGGAGGGCGGTGCTGGTGCAGAGATTTCCTCTGCTCAGCATGGCCACACGACTTACATCTTTCAGAACGCACAGAGCCAGAGATTCTTAGAGTCTGTTTCTGCCAGTGAATTCATCCTGAGTATTTTAACAGTAAGACTGACTACAAGGTGAGGCATTTGGAAATCTGATCTTCCTCAATGGCACTATCCACAGCATAATAAAAGAGCTTTCTGGAGAGTGAGAAGGATTCATGGCAGTAGTCCGTTGGCAAAGTCAGAACTTAAAATTTTTTTTATCATTAAAGAATTCCAGTGCTAGTTTTCTACCATCTTTTCCCCCTTCTCCCATCGTGATTCTAAACATCACTCTGTTTTTATTGCTATTTTGGTTGTAAAGGATTAGAGAATGTTATAGTAAAATGTCGTAGGAACTATAAAAGAGTGAAAGGGCTTGGTATAATGCCTGGTCCTTTGTAATATTAAACAATCAGTGTACAGAAACAAAAAAGGGTGTCTTTGCAATTTTGTTAGATATCAAAAGAACCCTTAGAAGACAAATTGGAGAAGTAATGCTGCCTCTCTTTTTATAATATGACAAAGAGCTAATTCAACTTCTTTAACAGAAACTCAAATAAGCCCAACCCGTTCAAAAAGCCTTTATATTCAATGTAAAGGAAAATGTGTCTTCAAATCCTAAGAGTTCAGCTTCTACTGGTTTCAATGGGAGCTGTACATTCAGAGCCAAGGGCTAATTTTGGTCTATGTGTTTCCCCAATAAGTTCTCTTGGGTGATCATTTTAGCTCCAGCAAAGTCTTTCCTCTAGCTATAAGAGCCAGTGTTTAAAAGTTTAAAGTAATGCGAATAGGCCAAAATCTAAATCAATATTCTGTAGAACAAATAAAGAGAACAGAGATTTAGGCAGCAGGCACATGGTATGTGCTCCAATTCCCTGGTAGGCAGATCAAGGAGGTTTCAACAAGAATTTAAAAATAAAGAAGCCTAAAAACCAGATGTTAACAAAACTAATCTCTCCCCCTCACTGAGGAATGACTGGTTATGTTTTCAGATCAAGACACTGGGGTCCCAAAGGGAAATACCATTGTGTCGTGTCAAGTGAGATCTAAAGGGCAAAGAGGATGCAGATCAATAGTAGCTTATTTATCTTCCTTAATGTCAATGATTTTAACAAAGTTTGTACTGTCTTTGTTTAGCTTTTAGGCATGTTGCTTTGGTTCATGCAGTAGTTTATATGGAAATTACATGGTATGAATGGCACGTTTCTCCTCTTCTCCACCACCCATTCCTGCTTTCAATTCCCACCTAGAAGAGTCTCCTGACTTAGTAACATTTGTGGGAGGATGGCTTGCCTGTTGATCTCTAGGGCTCTGAAGATTACTTATTATCATTTACACTTTGAGAATGTTGAGTGATTCTAGCTTAAAACTGATGACTGGAAAGAAATACTACAGTGAAAGAACATCCAAAGGCAAGTTCATCACAAACCGTTTATCATAACATTTGCCTTCCCTATAATAGTAATTTGAGATGCCATGGTAGGAAAAACAGACCACTAGAATGCAGAGGACCTTCAACATGCTTTAAAAGAGGGTTCAGTATAAGATGGTTTAATTGCTGAGATGCCAAATGCATTTTATTATGAGGAAAATTTACTTTAAAAATGTTTATTTATTTATTTTGAGAGAGAGAGTGAGAGCAAGGGGAGAGAGAGAGAGAGAGAGAGAGAACAAGTGGGGGAGAGGAGCAGAGGGAAAAAGAGAGAGAATCCCAAGCAGGCTCAGCACTGTCAGCACAGAGCCCCATGCAGAGCTCGATCTCAACAACAGTGAGATCATGATCTGAGCTGAAATCAAGAGTCAGATGCTTAATTGAACAAGCCACCCAGGTATTCTAGGAAAATTTGATTTTTAAGAATATTTCCCTAATCAGTGTAGCAATAATAAAAATAAATGGAACTTGTAGAGGAACTTATGTTCCAGAGCATAGTTTTACATTTATGATCTCATGAACCTCTAAAGCAGTTTTTAAAAGGATTCCCCGGTTTTTTTTTTTCCCCAAGATATATTCCTAATAGGTAAGTACAAAAGTCCAAAGAAGTAACTTTTTTAAAAAGTGTAAAAGGAATATTCAGTGTGGAAAAACTAATGAGGTCTGAACTGCAAAGTAGCCACTCTTAAAACATGTAGTTAATTGATGAATGGATAAAGAAGATGTGGTTTATATATATACAATGGAACACTACTTGGCAATGAGAAAGAATGAAATCTGGCCATTTGCAGCAACATGGATGGAACTGGAGGGTATTATGCTAAGTGAAATAAGTCAGTCAGAGAAAGGCAGATACCATATGTTTTCACTCATATGTGGATCTTGAGAAACTTAACAGAAGACCATGGGGGAGGGGGAGGGAAAAAAAGTTACAAAAGAGAGGGAGGGAGGCAAACCATCAGAGACTCTTAAATACAGAGAATAAACTGAGGGTTGATGAGGATTGGGAAGAGGGGAAAGTAGGTGATGGGCATTGAGGAGGGCACTTGTTGGGATGAGCACTGGGTGTTTTATGGAAGCCAATTTGACAATAAATTATATGAAAAATAAATAAATACAATATGTAGTATATTTTATATTTATATATGATATATATATATATATTTATATTTATATATGATATATATAATGAAAGTGATTTGACTATAAGTTACAGAAAATATACCATAGCAATATTTCAGGAGATGGATCCTCCTTGAATAAGTAAGAATTACGGAATCACTGAAAAGGTATTATAGGTACCCCACAATCTGATTCCACTGCCTTTTCTGTTTTCTTCTCCTCCGGAAACTATGAGAATTTCCGGGATTTCTTGGCTCTATTTTGAGATACTAATACTTTACCTAATGAGCAAATGCATGTGAAAGCGCTTAAACATGAGAGTTATTTTTTTAATTCTAGATGTTATTTTGTACTATTCTCAGAGTGTAATTCTAGTGATTTTGAAACTTTTCACTTTTTTCTCTCTTTTCACCTCTTAATTTGTGTTTGGAGTTACAGAGGCTATACAAAAGTGTCAAGTGCCATCCCCATCCTAGAGGAGTTTGTTGCCACATTAGGAAGAAACATACATAATCAGCAAAAGTTGTTACCAGGTAGTATATGTTTGGAATGGTAAAAAGTTAGTAAAGAAATCAGAGGAATTCTTCATGTGGGGCTGGAATAACTATTGAGGTCCATATAGAGGTTTCTAGAAGACTTTGATAGAGGGAATGGTGGAAGCACTGATGCTGGGGTGGGTGAGGGGGTAGAAGTGATAATAACAGAGCAAGGAGGAAGCAAATAGCACCACTTTAGAACATAGGCAATGTGTGTGTGTATATATATATATATATATATATATATATATACACATTATATATATATATACACACACACACACACATATATATGTATATATATATATATATACAATGTGTGTGTATATATATACATTATATATATATACACACACACATATATATGTATATATATATTTATATAAATATATATATATATATTTAACTTTTAGTTATCATTGAGATACAGAGAGAGACAGAGCATGAGCATGGGAGGGGCAGAGAGAGGAGGAGGAGACAGAATCTGAAGCAGGCTCCAGGCTCCCAGCTATTAGCACAGAGCCCAACGCAGGGCTCGAACTCATGAACTACAAGATCATGACCTGAGCTGAAGTCAGACACTTAACCAGCTGAGCCACCCAGGCACCCCAGAACATGAGGCAATATTAATGAACATGTGCCTAAGAGACAGAGGCTGATTAACTTGCTGGTTAGCTTGACAGGAGAGGAAAGTTTGTGTTAAGGGGCTAGTGAATACCATGGCTGAAATGTATACTCGAAAGCAGAACATTAAGCTATGGAGTTTGAAGGCTCTTTGGCGAGATGAGAAACTAGGGTTTCTGAGAAGGTACATGACTTGGTGAAAGAAGTACTTTAGGCAAATAAATCTGGCAGGAATGTTCAGAAAGGGGTAAGCCTGGTGTTAAAGAGAACAATTAGGAGGTGGTCCTAGGAAGCCAGGCATCAGGTGATAAAGATCAAGACTTATTCCAGCTCTGTATAAAACCCACACATTTCTTTCTTTTGGGAGTACAAAATTCCATAATGTTCCCTAAAAGGTCATTAATCTCAGTAGCTTTAAGTCAAATGGGATACTTCAAAATGTGCTGTAAGGATTATGAAAGTATCTGCATTGGTAACTAAAGAACAAAAACTGTTATGGAGTCCAACTTAACTGAAATGTAGAATTGCAGACTAAGAGTAGCAGATACTCAATTTATATAATCCTTGAAGACTGTAAGTAAAAATTACCACCTTATCTAGGAGGGAAAGGGTTTTTATTTCAAGGTTTTGGAAACTGACCAGACTTGCCTTGGTTGGATCTTCTTTATTTTTCGTAGGCCTTGAGTTTCCATGGATTAGTATAGAGTTTGTATTACCTACCTCCTGAATTCTTTCCGTGGACCTCTTGTCAGTGAATGAAAACTTTGTCACCTTTCTCGAGAAAGCAGAGGGGCAGTCAAGCAGTGTCCCAGCTTACAACTTGGTTAACTAGCAGCATGTGGCTTCTTATTTACTTTTCTCAGGCTGGTGTTTTCAAGCAATTATTACAATACAGAGGAGTTTACCAGGCGCTATGGGTTTTCTAAATATCCGTGAGGTCAAATACTATTGAATGTCGGGATTGGTAGTGATCTGGGTGTATTTTCCTTTTGGTGCTTAATACAATCTCTGCAGCTCTCTGTGGTCCTTATTGTTCCGGAATGTCTCTTTAAGTTAAGATGTTGTTTAGGAGTTGGTAGAGCTGGCACACTATGACATTACATGCTGTATTATTCATTGTTTGGTGACTAGACTTCATATCTGTGGTAAAAATAAATGTTATTCCTCTCAGCTTACTTCAATCCATTCAGTACTCTCTTGAATGGCTTCCTGTAACTATTTAGACTCCCTTTAAAGAATGTATGAAGAAGAAAGAGGTGGGGAAGGAGGAGGAGGAGGCAGGGGGGCAGCAGGAGGAGGAGGAGGGGGAGGAGGAGGGGGAAGGAGACGGGTGGGAGATCATCAGTCTCAAACATGAACTACATGACATAATTTTTAGAAGCAGGCTGAATGGCAACTTCAGTTTACAGAGAAGGGTAACAATCATCTTAGTGGAACTCTAAACATAGAGTTATTTTTCTTCAACAACTATAGTTTTCCTTTCCATTCTTTGATTTGGAAGTAGTCATTTTTATGTGTCAACACCACATGTAAAAAGATTGCAAGTTTTCTTATTAAGATGGAGGAACCAATTTATGGCCATGTTGGTTTCAACTTTACTTCATAAACATACCAGTAGGTGTTGCTATGCTAGCACTAATGCTGACTTTAAAAACTGGTCACTTTGTGGTGAGTGGGTCCCCAAATAATTCTCATTTGTGTATTCTTTCTCAAAGATCAAAACACTGCGACCAAACACTGCCACCAAGTACTGAAGGCTTGGTGGGATTGTTTTGACTGCAAAATAAGTTTTTAAATGAAGAAGATCTTCTATTCTGCTATGGCAATTCATAAGACTGGAAAATAATTTCATTGACTTCACAATAGCTAAAGAATTTTGGCCTTTGGAGGAGCAAGTGATAACCAATTTGTGTTAACCGGAAAAAAGATCATTTTTCTCCTTCACTCTTCTTAATTTCTGCACTTCATTCATAATACATATTATCATCACCACTGGGTCCCAAATGCACATAAAAAAGGGGTGGGGGGAGTCTCTCTGCCTAGTATAGCTTCCAGGCATAGATAACCTTTGAAATATGTTCTTGTTTGTCAGACAAGGGAATTTACACAAGACCCAGAGTTTAACTCTTCACAATGTACCTCAGCATCTCAAGTATGTTTATATTGAAGAGTGTTTTCATATTCTTATGTGTAGGCAGAAACAAATGATTTCCTTGTGTTAACCTTGTAACCCTGCCGCCTGTACTAATTATTAGGCAGAATCAACAGACGCTACTACTTCTGTTTTTGACTTGAATTCGTTAAACAAAAACTGAAAACTGAAAAGAGAAAAAAAATTGTAATTTCTATATTCGAAGATGAGGCCCTTCAAATTTTTCAAAAATTCTGTTAATTGATTTTTAGGCAATAAGATGACCATTTAAGTATATGCTTTGATAGAAGGAAAAAAACAGTTTGTGTACATTACACTGCTTCTGTGTCTGAAGTTGCCTCAGTTATACCAAGTATGTGAAATTGAACAGTAAAAATCTGAACCTGTCAAGCTGCTTTTTTTTCTTTTTTAATTGCTAAACACATATACTTCAGATGAAAACTTGTGTTTTGATCTGGAAATACTGTTTAAATAATATGAATGTGTGTACATAGTGAAAGCAAAGACACTGGTGAAGGAAAGAAAGAATAAAGCTCTAGAAGGAGATGAAATGTGAAGGGTGAATGGGAATGTGAAGCTGGTATGTTTTGTTTTCATACCTGCAACGATTCAATAATACGAAGCAATAACAGTTTATTGAGCCTTTAACAGGTAGGGTTGAACCACATGAGTCGAAGAGAACATGGATTTTTCTATAAATTGCTCAGTGCTCATTTTAAAATAATCTTTAATAAAACAGAGAAGTGCTTCTGTTGTAAAAATCTCTTAGCACTTTCTAAATAGCAAAACAATAAAACATTTTGAAGAGCGGGGTTCAGAGCAAAGTAAATAAATCTGAACACTTTTTCCTGTATTTTTTATAATGAATTTCCATTGATTTTTATAGTCGTATGTTTGCGATCTGTGATTGTATCCCCTGCCTCCTTCCTGCTCTCACTCCTTCCCTTCATGCTCCCTTTTCCCATGTTTCTCAGTGGTGTCATTTGGGGGCAATGCTACTGTGCTAGATAGCTGAGTGAGATTAGGCAAGGTGAAGGAAAAACACTCAAAGTTTTTCTCCCTGTAGAGTTTCATTATTGAAATGTTCTGAAGTCATGGGTGGTGAGTGTGAAAATGTAGAGGTGCAGATTGGTTGGTAATCGACTCAATGTAGCAACTAGAGATGTGGCTTTCTTTCTAATCATTCTCCGTACCATCCCATGGAAGCTGGGTTTAATTCAGCTAAATGGCCCATGATACGGACTTCACTCCCCTTCAATTTGGTTTCTTCCCTCTGGCGATTTCTTAATCAGAATTTCCTACTATTTAGTAACTAAATTAAAATCTGTAAGTGGTAGGCAACTGCATATAATGCAATGATATATCCATAAGCACTGAAATGACTTAGAACATTTTATGTAATGAACATTCTAACATAATAATAACGCAGTTAAGCTTGAGTATGGGGAAATAATCTGGTTAGATATAGCCATAAAGCCTGAAGGATACTCATCTTTATTTCTGAAGAAAATGCTTAAAAGGTAGATGCTTCTTCTCAAGACAGTGTTGCTTTAAAAGAAGTTAGGTATGAAATTTTCACTCAAGTAACTGTATTTATGAACTGATTGCTTACTATTTCCAGATGTTTTGCTAACCGTTTAACATAGCTTATTTCATTTAATCTTCACAACAATTGATCAAAGTATTACAAACTTTCTCCATATCAGAACACTGAGATTCAGAGATGTTAACTTGCCCAAGTTCACACTTTTGTGTTAAGGTCAAGTAGGAAATAAAATCGAGTGGGCATTAGGCAGTCACAAAAGATGGCAGGATTCTGATGTTGGACTTGATGGCACAGACACATGGGTATAACTGGAGATTTCTGAGTAAGAGGTCAATTCAGTTCAGTTCAACTAACAAGAACTGAAAAGTTACATGTAAGGAACTATAGAGAAGCATAGTAAGATGAGCAAAATATGATATTTGCTCTTTAAAGTTTCATAAGTATAGTAGGAGGTATGCTGGTAGCTATACGAAAGCATGCACATGTTAAAGACTATACTATAAACACAGAAATACTCTGAGATTACTTAGGAAAACCCTATTTATGGTGGGGAATTTCTAAAAATGGTAAAAAGAAGGTAACATTAGAATTTTTATCCGAAAGTAAAATGTGATTTTTGAGAGACATGAGGAGAAGAACATTCTTGGTACAGAAAATAATGGAGCTCAGAGGCCTAGAGTTTATGTGGGTGAGGGCAGGATGGTGGAAATAGAAAGGAGCTGGATGAAAAGGGGAAAGGACGCAAAGAGAAGAAAAGTTGTGGGGTCAGAGTACTGAAATTTTCGCCTGAAGGTCCAGGCATGCCCCGGACACTCCATGTAATGAACTCTGTGTTTGTTCTCAGAAGACTACCTGTGCTGTTCATCATGGAGGTGAAATGTAGCTTATGATCTGCTGGAGGAGGAAATAGTAAGAGAAGGAGGGGTTGCATTACAGGGCATTAAATGTGCTGAAAGGAATTAGGTTCAACAGGCCACACATTCTTGGGACTGTTGGCATTACTCTTCCTTTCCCTTTCTAGCTACTGGTACCCTACCAATCTTTCCATTCCACCTTCTCTGTTAAGCTTTTATCTGAGCCATTTTAAGGAAGACTGAATTTGAAATTTCTTTTTATTCTTTTTTTTTTAATTTTAATTTTAATTTATTTATTTTTATATATGAAATTTATTGTCAAATTGGTTTCCATACAACACCCAGTGCTCATCCCAAAAGGTGCCCTCCTCAATACCCATCACCCACCCTCTCCTCCCTCCCACCCCCCATCAACCCTCAGTTTGTTCTCAGTTTTTAACAGTCTCTTATGCTTTGGCTCTCTCCCCCTCTAACCTCTTTTTTTTTTTCCTTCCCTTCCCCCATGGGTTCCTGTTCAGTTTCTCAGGATCCACATAAGAGTGAAACCATATGGTATCTGTCTTTCTCTGTGTGGCTTATTTCACTTAGCATCACACTCTCCAGTTCCATCCACGTTGCTACAAAAGGCCATATTTCATTTTTTCTCATTGCCACGTAGTACTCCATTGTGTATATAAACCACAATTTCTTTATCCATTCATCAGTTGATGGACATTTAGGCTTTTTCTGTATTTTGGCTCTTGTTGAGAGTGCTGCTATGAACATTGGGGTCCAAGTGCCCCTATGCATCAGTACTCCTGTATCCCTTGGATAAATTCCTAGCAGTGCTATTGCTGGGTCATAGGGTAGGTCTATTTTTAATTTTCTGAGGAACCTCCACACTGTTTTCCAGAGAGGCTGCACCAATTTGCATTCCCACCAACAGTGCAAGAGGGTTCCCGTTTCTCCACATCCTCTCCAGCATCTATAGGCTCCTGATTTGTTTATTTTGGCCACTCTGACTGGCGTGAGGTGATACCTGAGTGTGGTTTTGATTTGTATTTCCCTGATAAGGAGCGACGCTGAACATCTTTTCATGTGCCTGTTGGCTATCCGGATGTCTTCTTTAGAGAAGTGTCTATTCATGTTTTCTGCCCATTTCTTCACTGGGTTATTTGTTTTTCGGGTGTGGAGTTTGGTGAGCTCTTTATAGATTTTGGATACTAGCCCTTTGTCCGATGTGTCATTTGCGAATATCTTTTCCCATTCTGTTGGTTGCCTTTTAGTTTTGTTGGTTGTTTCCTTTGCTGTGCAGAAGCTTTTTATCTTCATAAGGTCCCAGTAATTCACTTTTGCTTTTAATTCCCTTGCCTTTGGGGATGTGTCGAGTAAGAGATTGCTACGGCTGAGGTCAGAGAGGTCTTTTCCTGCTTTCTCCTCTAAGGTTTTGATGGTTTCCTGTCTCACATTGAGGTCCTTTATCCATTTTGAGTTTATTTTTGTGAATGGTGTGAGAAAGTGGTCTAGTTTCAACCTTCTGCATGTTGCTGTCCAGTTCTCCCAGCACCATTTGTTAAAGAGGCTGTCTTTTTTCCATTGGATGTTCTTTCCTGCTTTGTCAAAGATGAGTTGGCCATACGTTTGTGGGTCTAGTTCTGGGGTTTCTATTCTATTCCATTGGTCTATGTGTCTGTTTTGGTGCCAATACCATGCTGTCTTGATGATGACAGCTTTGTAGTAGAGGCTAAAGTCTGGGATTGTGATGCCTCCTGCTTTGGTCTTCTTCTTCAAAATTCCTTTGGCTATTCAGGGCCTTTTGTGGTTCCATATGAATTTTAGGATGGCTTGTTCTAGTTTCGAGAAGAATGCTGGTGCAATTTTGATTGGGATTGCATTGAATGTGTAGATAGCTTTGGGTAGTATTGACATTTTAACAATATTTATTCTTCCAATCCATGAGCAGGGAATGTCTTTCCATTTCTTTAAATCTTCTTCAATTTCCTTCAGAAGCTTTCTATAGTTTTCAGCATACAGATCCTTTACATCTTTGGTTAGATTTATTCCTAGGTATTTTATGCTTCTTGGTGCAATTGTGAATGGGATCAGTTTCTTTATTTGTCTTTCCGTTGCTTCCTTATTAGTGTATAAGAATGCAACTGATTTCTGTACATTGATTTTGTATCCTGCAACTTTGCTGAATTCCTGTATCAGTTCTAGCAGACTTTTGGTGGAGTCTATCGGATTTTCCATGTATAATATCATGTCATCTGCAAAAAGCGAAAGCTTGACTTCATCTTTGCCAATTTTGATGCCTTTGATTTCCTTTTGTTGTCTGATTGCTGATGCTAGAACTTCCAGCACTATGTTAAACAGCAGCGGTCAGAGTGGGCATCCCTGTCGTGTTCCTGATCTCAGGGAATAAGCTCTCAGTTTTTCCCCGTTGAGGATGATGTTAGCTGTGGGCTTTTCATAAATGGCTTTTGTGATCTTTAAGTATGTTCCTTCTATCCCGACTTTCTCAAGGGTTTTTATTAAGAAAGGGTGCTGGATTTTGTCAAAGGCCTTTTCTGCATCGATTGACAGGATCATATGGTTCTTCTCTTTTTTTTTGTTAATGTGATGTATCACGTTGATTGATTTGCGAATGTTGAACCAGCCCTGCATCCCAGGAATGAATCCCACTTGATCATGGTGAATAATTCTTTTTATATGCCGTTGAATTTGATTTGCTAGTATCTTATTGAGAATTTCTGCATCCATATTCATCAGGGATATTGGCCTGTAGTTCTCTTTTTTTACTGGGTCTCTGTCTGGTTTAGGAATCAAAGTAATACTGGCTTCATAGAATGAGTCTGGGAGTTTTCCTTCCCTTTCTATTTCTTGGAATAGCTTGAGAAGGATAGGTATTATCTCTGCTTTAAACGTCTGGTAGAACTCCCCTGGGAAGCCATCTGGTCCTGGACTCTTATTTGTTGGGAGATTTTTGATAACCGATTCAATTTCTTCGCTGGTTATGGGTCTGTTCAAGCTTTCTATTTCCTCCTGATTGAGTTTTGGAAGCGTGTGGGTGTTCAGGAATTTGTCCATTTCTTCCAGGTTGTCCAATTTGTTGGCATATAATTTTTCATAGTATTCCCTGATAATTGTTGTATCTCTGAGGGATTGGTTGTAATAATTCCATTTTCATTCATGATTTTATCTATTTGGGTCATCTCCTTTTTCTTTTTGAGAAGCCTGGCTAGAGGTTTGTCAATTTTGTTTATTTTTTCAAAAAACCAACTCTTGGTTTCGTTGATCTGCTCTACAGTTTTTTTAGATTCTATATTGTTTATTTCTGCTCTGATCTTTATTATTTCTCTTCTTCTGCTGGGTTTAGGCTGCCTTTGCTGTTCTGCTTCTAGTTCCTTTAGGTGTGCTGTTAGATTTTGTATTTGGGATTTTTCTTGTTTCTTGAGATAGGCCTGGATTGCAATGTATTTTCCTCTCAGGACTGCCTTCGCTGCGTCCCAAAGCGTTTGGATTGTTGTATTTTCATTTTCGTTTGTTTCCATATATTTTTTAATTTCTTCTCTAATTGCCTGGTTGACCCACTCATTCGTTAGTAGGGTGTTCTTTAACCTCCATGCTTTTGGAGGTTTTCCAGACTTTTTTCTGTGGTTGATTTCAAGCTTCATAGCATTGTGGTCTGAAAGTAAGCATGGTATAATTTCAATTCTTGTAAACTTATGAAGGGCTGTTTTGTGACCCAGTATATGATCTATCTTGGAGAATGTTCCATGTGCGCTCGAGAAGAAAGTATATTCTGTTGCTTTGGGATGCAGAGTTCTAAATATATCTGTCAAGTCCATCTCATCCAATGTCTCATTCAGGGCCCTTGTTTCTTTATTGACCGTGTGTCTAGATGATCTATCCATTTCTGTAAGTGGGGTGTTAAAGTCCCCTGCAATGACCACATTCTTATCAATAAGGTTGCTTATGTTTATGAGTAATTGTTTTATATATTTGGGGGCTCCGGTATTCGGCGCATAGACATTTATAATTGTTAGCTCTTCCTGATGGATAGACCCTGTAACTACTATATAATGTCCTTCTTCATCTCTTGTTACAGCCTTTAATTTAAAGTCTAGTTTGTCTGATATAAGTATGGCTACTCCAGCTTTCTTTTGGCTTCCAGTCGCATGATAAATAGTTCTCCATCCCCTCACTCTCAATCTAAAGGTGTCCTCAGGTCTAAAATGAGTCTCTTGTAGACAGCAAATAGATGGGTCTTGTTTTTTTATCCATTCTGATACCCTATGTCTTTTGGTTGGCGCATTTAATCCATTTACATTCAGTGTTATTATAGAAAGATACGGGTTTAGAGTCATTGTGATGTCTGTATGTTTTATGCTTGTAGTGACGTCTCTGGGACTTTGTCTCACAGGGTCCCCCTTAGGATCTCTTGTAGGGCTGGTTTAGTGGTGACAAATTCCTTCAGTTTTTGTTTGTTTGGGAAGACCTTTATCTCTCCTTCTATTCTAAATGACAGACTTGCTGGATAAAGGATTCTCGGCTGCATATTTTTTCTGTCTAGCACCCTGAAAATCTCGTGCCAATTCTTTCTGGCCTGCCAAGTTTCAAAAGAGAGATCAGTCACGAGTCTTATAGGTCTCCCTTTATATGTGAGGGCACGTTTACCCCTTGCTGCTTTCAGAATTTTCTCTTTATCCTTGTATTTTGCCAGTTTCACTATGATATGTCGTGCAGAAGATCGATTCAAGTTACGTCTGAAGGGAGTTCTCTGTGCCTCTTGGATTTCAATGCCTTTTTCCTTCCCCAGTTCAGGGAAGTTCTCAGCTATGATTTCTTCAAGTACCCCTTCAGCCCCTTTCCCTCTCTCTTCCTCCTCTGGGATACCAATTATGCGTATATTATTTCTTTTTAGTGTATCACTTAATTCTCTAATTTTCCCCTCATACTCCTGGATTTTTTTATCTCTGTTTTTCTCAGCTTCCTCTTTTTCCATAACTTTATCTTCTAGTTCACCTATTCTCTCCTCTGCCTCTTCAAGCCGAGCTGTGGTGGTTTCCATTTTGTTATGCATTTCGTTTAAAGTGTTTTTCAGCTCCTCGTGACTGTTCCTTAGTCCCTTGATCTCTGTAGCAAGAGATTGTCTGCTGTCCTGTATACTGTTTTCAAGCCCAGCGATTAATTTTATGACTATTATTCTAAATTCACTTTCTGTTATATTATTTAAGTCCTTTTTGATCAGCTCATTAGCTGTTGTTATTTCCTGGAGATTCTTCTGAGGGGAATTCTTCCGCTTGGTCATTTTGGATAGTCCCTGGCGTGGTGAGGACATGCAGGGCACTTCCCCTGTGCTGTGGTGTATAACTGGAGTTGGTGGGCGGGGCCGCAGTCAGACCTGATGTCTGCCCCCAGCCCACCACTGGGGCCACAGTCAGACTGGTGTGTGCCTTCTCTTCCCCTCTCCTAGGGGTGGGATTCACTGTGGGGTGGTGTGGCTCGTCTGGGCTACTTGCACCCTGCCAGGCTTGTGATGCTGGGGATCTGGCGTATTAGCTGGGGTGGGTAGGCAAGGTGCACGGGGGCAGGAGGGGCAGGCTTAGATCGCTTCTCCTTAGGTGATCTACTTCAGGAGGGGCCGTGTGGCAGCGGGACGGAGTCAGATCCGCTGCCGGAGGTTTGGCTCCACAGAAGCGCAGAGTTGGGTGTTTGCGCGGAGCGAGCAAGTTCCCTGGCAGGAACCGGTTCCCTTTGGGATTTCGGCTGGGGGATGGGCGGGGGAGATGGCGCTGGCGAGCACCTTTGTTCCCCACCAAACTGAGCTCTGTTGTCAGGGGGCTCAGCAGCTCTCCCTCCCTTTGTCCTCCAGCCTCCCCGCCTTCCGAGCAGAACTGTTAACTTATGACCTCTCAGATGCTAAGTTGCGCTTGCTGTCGGAACACAGTCAGTCAGGCCCCTCCGCTTTTGCAAGCCAGACTCGGGGGCTCTGTTTGGCCAGTGAGCCGCCCCTCCGCCCCGTCTCCCTCCCGCCAGTCCGTGGAGCGCGCACCACCTCGCCGCCCTTCCTACCCTCTTCCGTGGGCCTCTCATCTGCGCTTGGCTCCGGCACCTCCGTTCTGCTAATCCTCTGGCAGTTTTCTGGGTTATTTAGGCAGGTGTAGGTGGAACCTAAGTGATCAGCAAGACGCGTGGTGAGCCCAGCATCCTCCTACGCCGCCATCTTCCCTCCTTCCTCGAAATTTCTTTTTATTCTAATAGCATTTTGTTTAAATGTAAGTTTGAGCATTTATTAAGTTTTTAAAATTTTATTTATTTTGAGATGGGGCGGGGAAATGAACAGTGGAGGGGCAGAGAAAGAGAATCCCAAACAGACTCTGCACTGTCAGAACAGAGCTTGATGTGGGGCTTGAACTAACAAACCTGAATCATAACTTGAGCTGAAACCAAGAGTCAGACGCTTAATCGCCTGAGCCACCCAGGCATCCCAGCATTTAAATTTCATTGGTGTGTAAATATATGTGGTTCTCCATAACATTGTGAGTTTCTTGTGGGAAGAACCATTTCACTGACAGTTAATCCAATGTGGACACAGGTGCACGAATGGTAAGTAGATTGGCTTGTCTGGACCATGGAGAATATAAAAGTATAGTTTATAGTTCCTATAGTATATAGTATAAAAGTATATAGTTTATATCATTTTTTAAAACCCTAATATTTTAAAATCATTTATTGAGCTCTTATACACTAACCTTATTATACAAATTAATCCTTTCCATAAACTTGTTAGGTAGACATTATTATCTCCATTTTTTTTGTATGAGGAATTCGAGGCTTAGAGCAGCTAAGAAATTTGCTCAGCAGCATTTAAGTAGTTGCCTGACTCCAATGCTCGACCAGAATGAGTGTACCATACAGCAGTGGTGCTTAGTTAGCAAGCATCAGAATCACCTGGAGGGTCCGGCCTGACTCAATATTATGGGGTGGGACCCAAGGATATACTTTCTAACAAGTTACAGGTGACATTGATGATGTTAGTCTGGGGACCTTATTTTGAGAACCATTACCAGAAAATCTGGTTTGAAATGTTGCCCAGAAATGATGTGTGTGTGTGTGTGTGTGTGTGTGTGTGTGTGTGTGTGTGTGTGTTTTCAAAGTATTCCTAGATGATACTAGTGTGAAGCTCGTGGTAAGAACCACTGATCTCGATCATGAAGAGCCCTTCATGCTCATTTGATTTTGTTATGGCACTAGTTGACAAGTGAGAAGAGTGCGTGATGCTTATACTTTATGATTATGAGGAAAAATGAATTAGCAGACATATTAGACCAGATAAGATTGGGTGGGGGGGTGCACTGGAAGTTGAATCTTTCCCTCTTCTCTGTCATCTTGCACACCAGAGCCAATCAGATCTTCCTAAAACATTGCTTTCATCCAGGTGTTATTCAGGTATGTCTGAAAGCTCCCAACGCACTTCCTTTCAAGCTCTGTTTTACAGTAACACTTCAATTCTGATCAAGGCTTTTCACCTGCCTAAGGTGAACACTGTGTTTAGTTCTCCTTGATGATTTTGATGTGTGTGTCCTCCTCAGTTCTGCCAAATCCTACCTGTCCTTCTAAGCTCTCAACTTAAAAAAACAAAACAAAACAAACAAAAACCAAAACAAAAACACATTTAAATACAAAATTTAACACCTGGTAAAAAGTAAATAGCATGGACAGGCTCATAAAGAAAGCTAAATCCTTCCTGACTCCCTAATCCCCTCAACTACTTGCCAGAGGAAAGAATTTTCTTTTAGCTATTTAACTCTCTGTGTTGGTGTTTTGTGATCAACAATTTTAGAAACTGCTTATTTCCTGCCCTGAACATAGGATAAAGGCTTCTCATACTCTTCATTTCCCCTGTTTATACTCTCTCTATAGTAATATTGTATTTAATCAAGTCAATTTTCCTTATTATGACTATGTGAATGTTGTTCTCTTCAGATCTAAGTAAATCACTATTTTCATTTCATTTTCTGATGTTTGTTTTTTCTGAAGTTTCAGATATTCTTTTTTTTCTTATCATGGTTTCCTTCTAATAACTTTTGACTTCTTTTTCATCCCTTTATCCTATCAGGTTTTTTTTTTAAGTTTTAAAAATATTTTTCTTGGTGTCCTTGTGGACTCTTTTTTTTTTTTTCCATGTGGGATGGTTATCACCAAACCAGTCATAAAGTAATAATCTTAGAACTTCCCTCAATACCTTCCTAGTTTGAGTCAACTGATTTTTTTTGGGTTTACCTTTTCAGCTTATGTCTTTGGGTTTACGTTTTCAGCTTATATCTTACTTCTTCCTTTTGCTGGAGCACATTCCCAAATAACTTCCCAAGAAAGGGTTTGTGAGAGGAAACTTGTATGAGTTCTTGCATGTCTGATAGTGTCTTTATACTTAGACACTTTATTTATAGTTTGGCTAAATTCTACAGAAATCAATATTGAAAATCAAATTGAAATTTGATGGCATTGCTCCATTTTCTCTCACCAGGGTTCAGTTGTTGAGAAGTGGCATTCTAAATTTATATTCCTCCATTAGAAAATTGGATATTTCTTCTTGCAGGAAAATTTTAGAATCTCTTCTAAATATCGCTAGGACATCTCCTTTTATGACCATTTTCATTTGTTTATTAATATTTCTGTTCTTTTAGTAGGGTATTTAAAGATGGGAACCAATCTTATAAACTTTGGAAATTTTATTTCATACTTTGATAATTTCCTTCTATCCATATGTTCTTTCCCTCTTTTATCACACGTAGAAACTTCTAGATCACAACTTTTACATAGTTTGTCAGACTTTCCATCTTTTTTCCTGTTTTGCTTTGTCTTTTGATTCTAGTTACATTTTATCTTTTAACCCATCATTTAACTTTTTATTTCATTAAGATTTTTTTTTTTTTTTTTTTATTTATTTTGGGACAGAGAGAGACAGAGCATGAACAGGGGAGGGGCAGAGAGAGGGAGACACAGAATCAGAAACAGGCTCCAGGCTCCAAGCCATCAGCCCAGAGCCTGACGCGGGGCTCGAACTCACGGACCGTGAGATCGTGACCTGGCTGAAGTCGGACGCTTCACCGACTGCGCCACCCAGGCGCCCCTTCATTAAGATTTTTAATTTTCAAGGGTTCTTTGTTATTCTCTGACTACTGTTTTTTTTTTATAGCACCTTATTTATGAGTTACAGACACAGCATAATGATTAAGGGGTTTACAAATGTTTTCAGTATTTTTTTTCTCTGTGGTCATATATTTGGACTGTTCTTATTTCTTTCTTACACCTTAACATTTTTTGTAAGTCTCATGATTGTGTTTATATTTAGAAGAAATACCTCAAAAAAATTGAATGATGATTCTGTGTTTTTGGATGTAGCTCATGGATAGAAGGGACTATTTTGAAGTTATTGTTTGGGGAAGTTGACACTTATGGTTAGAGTAGTGCTATTCGTCAGAATGTGGTGGTTTTTCTCTAAGCTCATTCAGTTTTTCCAGAGGTGAAAACATTCATTCATTCTCCTTTCCAGGGTGTAGAGACAAGTTGCTAGTGTCTTGTGTAATACGTGGCAAATGAGTCTAGAGTTTGTGGGGGCTAATTGACCTCTTTATTAACTGCAACCTTTTATGAAAGTCCTTTAATATGTGGTTTTGTCCACATCAGTTATTATTTCTCTACTGTTTAACATCTAAACCTGTCTCCTGCCAATGGATCCTCTCCAGATTCTATGCTGAGCAACTGGGTAGCATAGGTGGAATGTTTCCCGGGCATTCCCTCAGTGTGGTTTGGTCATTGTTCCTGTGTAAGTAGCACTTGTTATAGGTTCATAATTTTCTGTTTTATTGATATTATTTTAGTAAGGTACTAGGAAGAACACAGGATTGTATGTGTACAATCCTGATCTTTAGCCCAAACTTAAGGCCCAATAGTACTAAATTCTTCTATAAAATCTTCCTTTCTTGACTTCTTTATTGACTCTGATAGATCTCTCCTCAAAATTCTGTTATAGTAAATTAATTTATTTTACCATTTATAATACTTTAATTTTTTTCTATATGTTAATTACAGATTTTTGAACTTCTGGCTTACACTCTCTTTGAATCCCCACAGCACCAATACATAGTCTGGACTAGTAGTGAATGACTGAAAATAATTGTTGATGGATAGGATCCAGGAACTGAAGAATAAAAAAGATACACACATGACTCATAGTAGAAGCCTTGGTTATTGGTAAAATAACAGTAATATGGGCAAAGAGAGAAGATGGGAAGGGAAGCCAGTGAATGTAGAGGACATTTGTCAGACCTTTTTATTTGCACAGAATCCCTGAATACCCTTTCTAGTTTGACAATAGAACTTACCTTATTAGTCCCTCTCTGAAACTGAGGGTAGTAATTCACTTTCACAACTTCCCTTACAGATATGATATAGTCATGCAACTGAGGTATCACCAATCAGATAGCTCTCAGTGAGATTTCAGTTTAGAAGTGAGCAGTGGGACAAAGGAGGCCCAATGAGTAAGTCATTTCAGGTGAAGGTGGTGGCAGGGATATCTGGCCTTCCAGAGCATCAATAGAATACATTCTAGTGTCCTGTCCTGGGTGCCCTGGGCTGTGTAGGTGGGGTCTTTTCTGGGTAGTCCTTCAGTTTGGTTTGGGCATTGCTCCTGGTTAAATAGCCTCTAAGCCTCATTGTTAGGTGATCTTGGGCACTCTATGTGCATTCTTTACGAATCCTTCTGTGTCCACTTGTATCCAAGAACTCTAAATGATAAAGCAAACAAAAAATATGTGTGTGTGAAATGTGTGTTTATTTATTCTATAAAATAATACAAAAGTAGGTCTCATAGTTTTTTTTGAAATATGTAAACATGTAAAACATAATCCAAGAAAAACAGGTTTCTGACAGAAAGTGGAACCCAAAGTAAAAGGACGATAGACAGGTATGTTTAGCATCAACCATGGTCATGGAAGGGAAAGGAAACATGTACTTTCCCATTTTATAATAATACAAAAATGGAGGGAACAAGGAGTACTCATCTAATTGGTTCTGCAATAAAATGCTTTTATAAATATATTCATCAAAGCCTGAGTATTTGAGATCTCTTTGGGGATTGAGCACATTACTTCTCCCACTAATTCTTGTCAGGTTAATGTTGGTAGTAAATTATGTAATTGCTTATTGACCTTCCTTCATTTCCCAACTACTTGGCACTGCATGGAAGAAACCATACTCTGAGAAAAGGCAAATGCTTGCTCTCCTTTTGCCGTGATTGAGTTGCTTGAATTAAAGCAGCCAAGGAAATAAGTTGCTTCGATTGGAACTTCTGTTCCTATTGTGGTACAGGAAGGCCTGCCTAAGCTATGAAGAGAAAGAGAGAGATAAGGAAGTTAGTGTATATGTCATTACGGGAATATATTAGGTAGAGTGTGGGGATGGGAGTATGTGCAAGGAAAATTAATTTAGGTTAGTTTTGGACATGTTGGAATTTTAACATGTAATGGATAATGAGGTGTAATTAGGAATTTGAAACCGAAACTTGGGAGAAAATTTATGCCTAGAGACAAATGAAAATCATTCATAAGAGGTGATAATTGAAGCCAGGAGAACTGATGCTATTTCCAAAAGAAGAGAGTAGAGAGACACAACAGCAGACCTGCTACTGAGTGGGGGAGAAAACCCCTATTAAGGGCTATTGGCAGAGGAAAAATAACCAAGAAAGAATAATGGAATAATCATAGATATAGTATGAGAAGCAGAATGGTGTATCCATGCTAATCAAGGCAAGTTCAAGGAAATTCTTTAAAAGAGCCCAGTGCTACAAAGTGGCGAGATCCTCAAGAACTTTGCTTTGTATTCTAATCTGTTTCTTTCATGTTACACAGGAGAGGCTCAACAACTGTTTGTTGGATAATGACAATGGTTCAGGAATATAAGAATTAGGAAAATAGAGTAGTTATCTTTTTTTAATGTTTATTTTTGACAGAGAGAGAGAGAGAGAGAGAGAGAGAGAGAGAGAGAGAATGAGAGAGAGACAGAGCATGAGCGGGGAAGGGGCAGAGAGAGAGGGAGACACAGAATCCAAAGCAACCTCCAGGCTCTGAGCTGTCAGCACAGAGCCCGACGCGGGGCTCGAATCCACAGACCATGAGATCATACCTGAGCCGAAGTTGGACGCTCAACTGACCGAGCCACCCAGGTGCCCCCACTTTTTTTTAATGTTTATTTAGAGTAGTTATCTTTTAAGATTTTAGTAAACTGGAAAGAGAGAGGCACAGGTTTCAGGGATTTAAGAAGAGAATGAGAATGTAGTCTTAGAGATAGTCGACCTAGCCCACACATTTGCAAAATTTAAACTGAGAAAGGAATATATAAAATAAAATTATCTAAGGTGCAGAAGAATCCAACAAAAACATTTTATAAATTGAAATAGACCTTTATGTGATTAAGTGTACAGAGAAGGAGCCAGTAGAAATAGAGGAATTTAAAGTATTGCAAAAAAAAAGTATTAAATGAAGGAAGTGCAAGTATCAAAAGTCTTTTTATCTAGAAACAGAATTTATAGATATATCTTTTTTGATATAATGGATGAAAAGAATTGATATCTGATCTACTTCAAGTCATAGTGAAGTATAGAACCTTAGACCGTAGGATTTTGAAACTCCAAAACACTCATCCTCCTCATTTTATAGAAAAGATCCCATGAACTATGTTTGATCTTTAAGACTGATTTAGGTTCAAGTATTAGTCTAAGATCACTTTCTCTTTGGTTCACTAATGTACTGAAAAATTCAAGAGATACACACAAAATCAAAGGCACAATGAGAGGGAGCAACTTCTTGATGCTTCTGTTTTCTCAGGTGAGGTACAGGCTGACACGCAAATTCAGTAAAGTTGCAGGATACCAAATCAACATATAGAAATCTGTTACATTTCTCTACACCAAAAATGAAGCAGCAGAGAGAAATCAAGGAATTGATACCATTCACAATTGAACCCAAAACTTTAAGATATCTAATAACAAACCTAAGAAATAAAAGATATGTACTCTGAAAATTATGGCACACTTATGAAAGAAATTGAAGAGGATACAGAGAAATGGAAAAACATTCCATGCTCATGGATTGGAAGAACAAATATTGTTCAAATATCTATACTACCCAAAGCAATCTACACATTTAATGCAACCCCTATCTAAATACCAGTTTTCAGAGAGCTAGAACAAACAGTCCTCAAACTTGTACGGATCCACAAAAGACCTGAAATAGGCAAAGCCATCTTGAAAAAGAAAAGCAAAGCAGGAGGCATCACAATTCTGGACTTAAGTTATATTACAAAGCTATAGTGATCAAGACAGTATGGTACTGGCACAAAAACAGACACATAGATCAGACTAGAGAACCCAGAAATGGACCCACAACTATATGGTCAAATAATCTTCAACAAAGCAGGAAATAATATCTAATGGAAAAAAGGTAGTCTTTTCAACAAACGGGGTTGAGAAAACTGAACCACAACATGCAAAAGAATGAATCTGGGGCACTTTCCTACACCATACACAAAAATAAATTCAAAATGGATGAAAAATCTAAATGTGACACAGGAAACCATCAAAATCCCAGAGGAGAACATAGGCAGCAACCTTTTTGACATTGGCCATAGCAACTTTTTATTAGACACATCTCTGGAGGCAAGGGAAACAAACAAAAGCAAAAATGAAGTATTGGGACTTCATCAAGATAAAAAGCTTCTGTACAGTGAAGGAAATAGTTGACAAAACTAAAAGGCAACCTTCAGCATCGGAAAAGATATTTGCAAATAGCATATCAGATAAAGAGTTAGTATCCAAAATCTATAAAGAACCTATCAAACTCAACACCCAAAAAACAAAGAATCCAGTGAAGAAATGGGCAGAAGACATGAATAGACACTTTCCAAAGAAGACATCCAGATGGCCAACAGACACATGAAAAGATGCTCAACACCACTCATCATCAGGGAAATACAAATCAAAACCACCATGAGATGCCACCTTACCCCTGTCAGAATGGCTAAAATTAACAACTCAGAAAACAATAGATGTTGGCAAGAGTGCAGAAAAAGGGGAACCCTCTTACACTGTTGGTGGGAACACAAACTTGTGCAGCCACTCTGGAAAACGGTATGGAGGTTCCTCAAAAAGTTAAAAATAGAACTACCCTACGATCTGGCAATTATACTACTAGGTATTTACCCAAAGAGTACAAAAGTACAGATTCAAAGGGATACATACACCCTGATGTTTATAGCAGCATTATCAAAAATAGCCAAATATGGAAAGAACCCGAATGTCCATCAGGTGATGAATGGATAAAGAAGATGTGGCATTTATATACACAATAGAATATTACTCAGCCATTTAAAAGAATGAAATCTTGTCATTTGTATCAACTTGGATGGAGCACGAATGTATTATGCTAAGAGAAATAAGTCAGAAAAAGACCATATGATTTCACTTATATGTGGAATTTAAGTAATGAAACAGATGAACATTGGGGAAAATAAAGAGAGAGGGAGGTTGCTGGATGGGAGGTGAGTGAGAGGATGGTTTAAGTGGGTGATGGATATTAAGGAGGGCACTTGTGATGAGCACTGGGTGTTGTATGTAAGTGATAAGTCCCTAAATTCTACTCCTGAAACTAGTATTAGACTATATGTTAACTAACTAAAATTTAAATAAAAACTCAAAACTCCAAAAAAAAAAAAATAAAGTAAAAGATGTGTAGGTGCCAAAAAAACCCAACAATGTGTACCTGCTCTGTAATGTCTTAAGAGTGCTATCAATTTATTTTTCTCTCACGGAAAAGTGTATAGGTGAATGGTGCAGGCTGTCAAGAGCAGCTCTGTCACCCAAGATGACTCAGGTCATCACCATTCCACAGCCAGTGACAGGGGATGGAGGATTCAAGGCAAACAGTTTGTACAAAGGTGACTCAGAAGTTGTATTCATCCCTTCCATTCATATCCTTCAGGCCTAAACTTAGTCATATGAGTACACTTAGCTACAAGAGAGGTTGGAAAAACAGTTTATAGTTGGGCACCATTTGCTGTTATTGTATTTTCAATTCTTTAGAGCCCTGGATAAATGTTCTTCCTCATAGCATTAGTTAGGTGTTTCAGTTGGGAGAACTGAGGCAATGAAACAGACAAGCAAAATGAATACTTAATGAAACATCACAACATATTGAATAAATATGAGAGAGATTAAATACAAATTTACACAGGCATCTATTTAAAACGGCAATTCTATTTGGGTGCCTGTGTGAGTTTCTACCATGCGGCATTTTCAGCCAGTGTGTGTGTCTATTGTCTCTGGGCAATTAAAATTATTCAGCATCAAAATCTTAGCTCTGGAACCAGAAAAAGGAATCTAAGAAGCATTCACTGATAGTCTGATTTGGAACAACTGCTTTTCCCTTTGCTCTATTCATGCATATTTCAATCGGCATTAATGTAAAGTACCTCGTGGGCTCTCTTCTACGTGAAATCCTTGTTCTCAACTTGGCAGCAGTCCTGGCAGTAGGTTCTAAATGGTCATTCTGGGATGGTAAATCAGCAGTCCTCAGCTGATGGGTCTAACAATGAGGAGATTGCTGGAGGCAGGTGGTGTTGTGAGGCGTAATTCTGTTGGCATTAAGTGACAATTCATATTTGCTACAGGAGCAGTAAATTGCACTGTTTTAAAACAGGAAGTCTGAGTTAAAAGCTGTGTAAAACCATTATACTGTAGCCAGCACTCCATGCTTTTCTAATTAGGTCATTTGGAAAAAGATGACCTTTTAGTTTCTGTGCCTCTTTGCTGGGGACACATGTTTCTAATTATCGTTTGTATTTTATTCCACCAAAGCTGTTGACAAGCTGAGCTCTTTGTGTGTGCGTGCGTGAGTATGTTTGTGTGTATGTGTGCGCTATGAGTTAATAACATTTCTGTGTTCTAGCACTGGGCAAACACAAGAAGATGGAAACAATATGTAGGGTAATTTTAATGTCAGAGCAACCCCAAATCATAGGGATTTGTGTGAAGAACTCACTAAGGGACATTGCTGATGTTCCCATTGTTTTAGGCCAACTGGACTGTAACTTTGTCTGAAATCACTGTATTAATATTTCTTCTGTTTGGGTGGGCAGGTGTAAACACACTGTGTAAGATACAAGAAAGAAATGAACTTAGGTCCACACTGTTACCCAAAATGTAACTGCTACTCATGTTTGGAGTTCTGTTAGGCACCCAAACCAAGAATCTCATGATGGTCTTTCCAGGCTCTTTTGTCCTTCTGTGTGCTGTTTTCGGGATGTTTACAAATGCAAACAAGTACTATCTTCTAATGTCCACTTCTTCCAATAGAGGTTCTGAATAAAGGGAAAACACAATTATCTATGGTTCAAAACTATATTTCATATTTTAGGAGATAGCTTAAGAAGCCAGGCATTGTCTAATGCTGGCTTTTCCACGTACTTCCTTTTCTTTTGTGGGGAAAGTTTCTCAGTGTTCTGTTGGGTTCTTCATCTGAAATCATAAAACTACAAAATCACAGAGCTGGCAAACCTTCGAGAAGTCTTCCAGCTCACGGTCTGCCTTGAGCCCTTCTGAACTTACACTCTCCTGGAATGTAATGGTCTCCTCCTTGCTTAGCAATCTCTCACAAGGGAGACTTGACAAGGAAGGATGGCACGATCTAAATGTTTAATATACAAATTACTCTGGCAGTTTGAGGAAAATGTATGGAAGATGATTTGAAGTTTATTATGAAATTGCTAATAATTTATTCAACTCAATTTTCTCTTCGAAGTTCTATGGTGGATAATGAAGGGTCTCTAATGGAGTGCTTCCAAGTCTGGAAAGGGAGCTGGGAGTCATTGTATGACAGGGGTCTGTGACACACTAAGGTACTGAACTGGAATTCCAAGCAGCACAGCCTGGGTCAGTCCCAGGTGAAAGTATCACATAGGTGAAGTCTTTCTCGATTTGGGCACCGTGAAGTCTGCTAGTTTTCTCCTACTGCTCTTGTGATCCTAGAGGATTTGGCTTTTCTTTCTTTCAATTCTCAGTTGGGTGGAAACTATTTATTGAGATGTTTATCAATAATTACAGCATCAGTGCAAGTGGCTGAAAGGAGGGCATTTGAACAGATGATGCTGTTAAAAGTTGGTGTCCAAAGGACCCAAATACCTGGTTATGGTCATATTTGTGAGATGATCATAAGAATGTACCCAGCAGACCTCCAAGTACAGTGATTGTAATTGACCAAGGGTCCCCAGCTGCTGCACTCTGAAATCTGCCATATTCACACCGAGGCCACACTTCCTAGCCAATAACTGAGCCAGGCAGGCATAATAGGGCAAACTCATGCCTGGGAGACTCACAACTCCTCTGACAGTCAACATTGGCTCATAGACTTATCCATGGCCTTGCAGATTTCCCCTTCAGCTGTTGGGTGAGTCCATCCAACCTTCTTTCCCTCTTTGGGCCTTCAGAGTATGGCTTGCATGTGGATATCACTCCTTTTCCATTTTCCCCTAGCTCTCTCCTCACTTTTATCTGTACGTGCCCTAATGAAATCCTTGGCTTGGTTATCTTTTTTTTTTTTTTAATGTTTGTTTAATTTTGAGAGAGAGCAAGAGAGAGAGAGTGAGAAAGAGCAAGAGAAAGAGAGAGAGCACGAGCGGGGAAGGGGCAGAGAGAAAGGATGACAGGGAATCCGAAAGAGGCTCCAGGCTCTGAGCTGTGAGCACAGAGCCCAGCGTGGGGCTCGAACTCAGGAACAGCAAGATCATGACCTGAGCCGAAGTCAGCCACTTAACTGATGAGCCACCCAGGTGGCCCTTGGCTAGTCTTTATGCCCTAAACACAATAAACACAAGGTTGTGTTCCTTTACAAAACTTCTTTTGAAGGCTTGGAGGTATTATAAGAGAATAACAACAATGAAAAAGGAAAACTTACCACTGGTTCAAATCTCACCAATTCTAGATGCCATCTGTCATCCTCATCACAGGAAGCATTCATTTGACTGACTCTTCTTAGCTCTTTGCCTACTGTGACATTGTTCAGGGTCATTTTATCTCCCTTAAAAAGGGAGTCCTCTCAAATCAGTTCTTCCTGGAAATCTGGGACATTTGTTCTTGTCTCCCTCTTCATTTCTCATCCTAGCCAAAAATTTTAAAATGAAGTTAACAACATACTGGTTTCCACAGAGATGCTGTTCATAAAGCCATCACTCAACCTTAGTCTGAACTTCCCTATTTCAGAAACAGATGTTGGTTTTTCTTTTGCGTAAAACAAAGGCCAGTAAAGTAATTTCCTTTAAACATGATGTACTCTTTTCCTAAAACTATGTACTGCTTTTATCCCTAGATCAGATCGGGTTTCTCAAACTTGACACTATTGACATTTTGGACCTAATCATTCTTTTCTGTGAGAGATCGTCCTCTGTATTGTAAGATGTTTAGCAGAATGCCAGTAGCTTTTGACCCCAGTTATGACACCCCAAAATGTCTCCAGACATTTTCAAATGTCTCTTGGGGGCAGAATCATCCCTGGTAGAGAATGGCTGCCCTAGAACGGCAGGAACAAACTGAAAGCAACTTTAAAATAGCATTTTTGCGGAGTGCCAGGGTGGCTCAGTCAGTTAAGCATCCAACTTCAGCTCAGGTCATGATCTCACAGTCCGTGAGTTCAAGCCCTGCGTCAGGCTCTGTGCTGACAGCTCAGAGCCTGGAGCCTGCTTTGGATTCTGTGTCTCCTTTTCTCTCTGCCACTCCCCTGCTCATGCTCTGTCTCTCTCTGTCTCAAAAATAAACTAAAAAAACCTTAAAATAGCATTTTTGCCTCTGTATGGACCACCACCTGTGCTACACATTGACTGTAATGTTAAGCAAAAAAATTAAAGTATAAGAAAGATAGTGTGTGTGTACATGTATGGGTATGTGTGTGTGCATACACAGCGGTACCTCTGTGAGGCTAGGAAAAGTGAACTGATTTGCCATCTCAACAATGTTACTGACTAATGCAGAAAAGATGCAGAAAAAAAAAAACACTGAAATTTCTCCACTGTCCACTAAACCCGCCACACAGCCAAAACTTTGAAATGTGAATAGAAGTATATATTATTTTTCACAGGTAATAGAAATCTCCTTCCATCTTTACTTTTATTTACAGTGAGAAACTTGCTTATAGGATATAGGTACATGCCTTTTCGAGATCCTATTTCCTGATGTGTCAAGGATGCCTATACTCTGTGGTCATCTTTGTGATGCATACTATTTCTGGAAGTAGATTATACCTGGAGGGAATGACGGCAGAGTCTGCAGCTGACCGTTGCTGGGTCTTGATTTTCTCTGGCTCTGACACATCACCACTGTCTGCTAGCTTGTAAAATTCTCACCACCTGGCCTTGGCTGATGTTTCAGCCCCATTGGTGGAATAGTCCATTTGCTAGAATGGCTCCCTGGGGTTATCTGAGTTCGGGCCTTTATTTTAGTCTGACTCCACAGGGCAAACAATTTGGGGGGTGGTTATTGTGGTGAATGGGTAGAGGTAAAGCTCTGTCTGCCTCCCTGGGCCATTGTAAATAAGACCCGGAGTATTTCTGAAAGTGCCTGAACTACGAATTGGACAAGATAGGAAGGTCTTATTAGCTATATGGGCTTTTCCTGGTGTATTTCATTCTCTGGTTTACATATGTTTCCTCCTTTCTGTGACATTTTGATCAAATCAAAGAATGAAGACATTTGCAATGAAGCAGCTACATGATAGTGCAAAGCAGAGAAGACTAAACACCCAAATGTAGGGCAAGCCTGGCAGTTGAGGTTGGAATTCACAGAAGTGGGTTATTGTCGAAGGTAGATTTAATAGGGAGCGTCCTCCAGAAAATTTTGGAACTTGGATTAGGCTTCAAAAGTTAGGCTTTGTTAGGATTTAGCTGGGTAGAGAGAAGAGTTTGTGCAACACAGACATGGGGTATGTGCATGTGGTAAAATAATATGAGGGAAAGAGTGGAAATGTAATCATTGTGAAATACTGCTGGAGAGATGACCCTAAAAGAGAAGGTTTTGGTAAGGAGGAACGGGGCACAAATTTGGATAGGTGGAATGGGGACATTCCTGTGATGTTTAGTTTGAGAGCTTTTGGAAATGTCTTGCAAACTTTCCTTCCATACCTACAATGACAATGGAATCATGAAAATCTGACTCAAATGGTACTGACTGTTTTAGAAACAATTTTCATCGAAAGAGCATCACAGGAAAAATTTTGTTTACTGAGAGGACAATAGGGAAAGACACATTGATTTGTTAAGGCTTGGAGGGGTTTGTGCAAAAGCAAAAGAAATTCCTCTTTTGTGAGTAATGTGCATAAAAAAATGAGTGATCAAGAACCTGGGTCAATGCTCAGGGACATTGCATGGCATGGACTTTAACATGGCTCAGAGCATCTCACAGTGCCAAGTATTCAATAATGTCTGTAGCAGAAACTGGCCCTACTTACAAGATGTAGAACTTGAATATTGAGTTTTATAGGCTATTGATCTGAAATTGTGGGTTAATGATTTTTAAGTCCTTTAAAAATTTTAAAAATCTGATCGCTTTTCATGTATTTTGAATTCATCCACTTGAAAATCTGGGTTCACAAATTTCCAAAACAGTATGAAAAAACTAAGTTCCAACTTAAAAAAGAAAATATACATGGCACTTCCAAATCTTACCTAAGATAACTTTAAGAATGATCTAGTACTAAACTGGCTGCAGGCTTTTTATTCAACCCTGCTTTGTTCCAAAGAAAGCTATTAAAAGGGGTGGTTTAGCACTGAGGAACCTTCTCTGATATACATATACATATACGTATGCATATATATATATAAACATATACACACGTATTATATATGCATATATAAAATATATACATATATAATATGCATATATATAAAATAGCTCATTATATTTAATGACCCCAAAATACAGACAATTGATTACATTTAAAGATCAAAAGCTGGAAAATTTTGGAGGCATGTGGTGGGGGAAGGCAAGTCTGTTTATTTTTAAAAATCTTTCTCCCTAGGTAAAGTGAGGAGTTGGGAAAGAAAGGAAAACATAAGATGAGATCTCTCTATGAACAAGTGACGGTTTGAAGTGGGTCACCTCATTGCCATCGCATAAGCACCTTATTGCACCAACCCAAGGAATCACCTGCAAGTGAACAATGAAGGTAAGATGCCTGGTTTTTATGTGAGAATCCCTTTCTTCCCTTGTATTGTTGAGAACACTAGGAGAATCATTATCCTACACAGTCAAGGTATGGCAAAAAGAGTACTGGAATCGGAATCAGCCAGCCAGGACTGCATTAAGTGGCTGGGGACTCTGGATAAGTCACGTAGATTGTCTGCACCACACCTTCCTCCTCTGTTCCCTGACACTGCTCATCTCCAAGGTCCCTTCTCTGCTCTGATTCCTGGTTTCATCCTCTAAACCTATGCTTCCAAATTTTTTTGACGTTTTCTCCTTTATCTTAAAAATTTATGGCACTTTGTACTCGTCTGTGTGTGTTTGTCTTAAAATAAAAATAACGTTTTATTTCTTTTTCCACAAGAGACTTACTTTATTTGTCTCCAGCTTTATTGGGATATACCTGACATATCACATTGTATAAGTTTAAGGTATACATTGTGTTGGTTTGGTATACTTTTATATTGCAAAGTGATTACTATCCTAGCATTAGTTAACCCTCCCATCACATCACACAATAATTTTTTTTTTGTAGTGAGAACATTTAAAATTTTACTCTCCGAGGAGATTGAAATAAAAATAACATTTAGAATTCGGAAGTCCAGTGGATGCTATGATAAAATGGGCCTCTCGCATCTGAGGCTTCTACAATCCCCTGGTATATAAGAGTGAAACCCCAAAGTTACTTCAGTTTGGGGAGGCAGGGGATTAATCATTTTGAGTTCTTCCCTGCTCTTATATATCAGAATGGGGTATGTTATACTGTAGTAAGAAATAATCTTAAGATTTCAATGACTTAAAAGAATAAATTTTATTTATTTTGTCCTCATGACAAGTGGTCCCCATGAGTCAGTGAGGCCTTGTGTTCATTCTCACTCAGGGCCTAGGCAGAGGGAATTTCCACCTCTGTGCTTTATGATCCATGTTATGTTAGGCAAGGCAGGACAATGGAGATATAGTGAATTGTTCACTGGCTCTTCGATCACTCACATTCATTGACTAAAACAAGTTACAAGGCCATGCCTCGCTGCGAAGAAGGAGGGAATGCCATTCTACAAAGTTCCAGAAGGCAGAGAGGCAGAATGATTTGGCAAACAGAACTAATGGTTGCCACATCAAGTAAAGTCAAGAATGGGGCAGAAAGAGGTGCCTGAGAGAGACAAGGGCAGTTTAGGACAAGTCCCCTGAAGATTACCAGCTGCCCTGGAGTCTCTTTACAAAGTGAACTCACACGATGAACTCATGACTAGTTTGTGTTTCCCTTTACTATTCACACACTTGCTTTACACTATCTTTCTTCAAAGAATCTATGAGATTGTGAAGACTGCAATCACATTCTAGTCCTGCTTCCCTGAGATTACTTTTAGAGATACATTGACTGGAGTTCTGGAAATTTTAGATCCCTTTGTCTATGCATGACAGTTGCCTGTATGGCTCTTTCTCATAGCTGGTTAAGTAAGCATAGCCATTGTCTCTGGTTTCTGTTGCTTTAAATTTCAAAGGGCCAAGTTTTCAGAGGGTACCTCATTAACAAAATAAGAGGACATCATCCTTCTTTTGATACTAATGTTTTGCTCCCCACAAGGAGGGATGTCTCTGAAGACAAAATCGCTTTGGAGATGGACTCTAGCCAGTCTACTCAGAGTCCTTTTCAGTTGCTTGGGTCTCTGACTTCTGGTTGGGTTATAGGAAAGGGCCATGCCAGATTTGTACATCAAGCCACAGATTGTCTGTTGACCATTAGAGAATATTTTCTGAGTATATTCTTTGTAACATGGTGCCAGATAATTCAGGAAATCTGAGGCAAACTGAGCCACCTCTGTCTCTGTCTCTGTCTCTCTCTCTGTCACTCTCTCTCTCCTTGAGGCTCCTGGGATATTGAAAAATAAAGTAATGCCAAAAAAGGATCATAGAAACTGTGATGAATTTAAAGTTGTTGGACGAAGTGCTTCTTTTAAAAACTCTTGCCAGTATGTCTATGAAAGTCTAGGTATAATCTCATTTGGAGATATCATCAAAAATCTAAATTTGAGTCTTGTTTTTGAATATGAGGCTTATGCCAAATGGTTCTCTTGGATTCTCCCATCCCCAGTATCTCCATGATAGGTCCTGGTAGTGAAGTGTAAGACATTTTGTCTGCCCTTGAGACACTCAAAATCAATTTAGGGAGTCAGTATTAAAAATATAATACAGACACTAATACAGGTGGGTATATAATAAAGTGCTTAGTTGGCAGCAGAAACCGTATGTATTTTTAAGAGTTTAGAGAATGGAGTGATCATTGTGGGCTAGAGTAGTCAGGAATGTTTTCACGTAAGGGTTGGGATAAAAGAGCAAAAGGATTTTAAGGACAACAACAACAACAATAACAAAAGTGACAGGATACTGACTTCCTTCTGTAAATCTACTTTCAATTAAAACTGTCTCTGCTTTATCAGTTTCACTTGTTGGTCCGTCCTCAGCCAGCAAACCCTGGATCAGAGCTTTTGTGAAATCCTGTATCATTTAAGCCCTGTGTTGCTGTCTCCTTGAAGTAGGCTAATTTGTGAACTGACAGCCACTAGGGATGCAGATTTGAGAGCAAACAATAGACTTTTCTCACACTTCCCTTTGAGTCCAGGAGGGAGCTAATAATTTCCTTCCCGGGTGTGCCAAACCTAGCAGGGGATGAGCAGTATGGATGGTGGAGTTGATGCAGGCAAGCCTTGTGGAGGGGCTTCTAAAATTCTCCTCTCTTTGAAGCAAGTCAGGATAGCGCATGTGGAGCTATCTTGAGTGTAGTGAGAACAGACCTACAAAACTTTCTCACTGTAGTGGGGCTGTGAGCATCCCCTACGGCCTCCCTTTTGGACAGCAGGAGCCCAGGGAGCATACCCCATGGAGTCACCAAGTCTGCAAGAGGTGGGAGAACACTTGCTACTCATTGAATCCTGCTCTCCTCTGCAGCGCTGACTGGAGAGGGGAGGCTCATCAGAGTGAACTGTCTTCCCTTCTAAGAGGATACATTTCCCCCCCTCTTAAAACCAAAGTTAGAATTTTTGTTTGAAAATGAATTCTTAGACTCTGGTTTTAGTTAGAAATTTCCATAGGGAACAATAGAACTATAGTACATTTCTAATTTAAAACTTTGCATTGTTGATGAAGTCTTGAAAATAACAAGACTAGGCAACCCAAACATCTGTTACTTTCAATCTTTTCTCTCTCAACTTGCAGCACGCTTGTGGCACTAAGTCTTGGAATGTGGGAACTGTCTCTGATCAGTATTTTGGGGGGTTTTGGAATGCGCAAGAAAATATAGATAAGATTCTGCACTCAAAATTTATAATGCATTGCAGATTGCACTGTGGGTTTCTGAAACAACAAAAAATCATGGTGGGTTTTAAAGCAGTTTGGAAGAATAGCACAGCTCTTTGATGTAGGGTATTTAAATTAATGTTAGTCACAACATAAAGCTCAAATTTAAAACGTGTCTCCCTTCGATTACCACACATCAGACTACTTGTAATAGAGACAAAATTGCATTTCTTTAGAGGGAAATGCAATGCTATTTTGATCATCAAATGTACTGGGAACAAAGGTTCTTGTTAGCCATATTGGGTCTGGTGCAGGCAAGTTTCAGCCAACTTGGCTGTGGACCAGTTGTGATGGCTGAGCAGGGTGGTTTTTGCTATTAGCAGCCTCTGGTAGGAAAGTGGGGCTGGGGCCTGGTAGAGGCAAAGGCCAAAGTCCCAGCACTCTCTGATCTGAGACACAGAATGCTCTAGCTGCCTGGGCCATGGCTTCTGAGTCAAGGAGAACTGGCAGGTCACTGTGCATAGGCTCAGGAGAGATGCTTACTATTTAACAAAAGTGCTATTACAGTGTAACTTACCAAGAAGTTATCATATTGCTCAAAATATCAAAAGCTGTTTCTTTCCTCTTTTAAAATTTCCTTTTGAAGTGCCTGTGTTGGGCAGCCTGTAGCCTGGTCGAGAGGAGGTGTTGCTGAGAGGAGATTGTGTAGGGGAACAAAGTTTTTTCCCTCCACTCTCTAATAGTGAGGTGTGTGAAATAAATGAACAACAGGCAGATTAATAAGAGAAGAGCTTTTATTTTATTTATTAATTTTTAGTATTATATACATGGGGATATTGCAGGAAAAAGTAAATATCCTCCCCTAAATGGTGAGATTTGAGAGCTTTTATACTGTCTTAATAGGAGAAGGGGGGTGGAAATGTAGGCCACTTAGCAAAGACGAATGGGCCCTTAGAATAGACAGGAGGTGTGATAATTTGTGACAAAGTTTGTCAGGGGGTCGTGTTGACTTCTAGTTTTTTCTGTGACAAGACTCCATCGTTCTTGGTTGATTAAACTCCCAGGGAGAGGATTTATAACAATTGAGTTCCTTTTGGAGGATCTGTCTTTAGAGAAAGCCTCTCTGCATTTGCTGTTTTCATGTGTCTTCAGTTCAAAATAATCCATATACCAAAGTGGCATATTTCATGGGTGGCATGTCCTGAATTCATTCCTTTAGTGCCTAGTAGGTGACCTTATCTGGCCATCTGCAATGAGGTCCTGAGCTGATCTAGGTGGCAATACAGGATGAACAGGTGAACAGGTGTAGTCTGATGCTATCTCTAAAGGACAGGACAGAGAGATCTTGGTGTTTGAAGTCAGATACTCCAAGGAAGTTTGAAGCTAACTGTGGTAAAGTGATTGGGTCCAGGCCTGTGTGCTCCTCCTGGATGCTTTTCTGGACTCACCAAGTTCCCTTCTTTTTAGTGCTCTGTCTCATGGGGTTGACTTTTGGGTCTGAAGTAGTCAGGTCTGCTTGGTTCTTCAGCTTCATAGTTGGTCCTGTTTTTTCACAGCTGGCCATTTCCTCTTGTTAAGGCAAGTGTTGATCTCCCTGGGAGCATCAAGGACAGGAATGTTCTGTTTTTCCTTTCTTTCCCCCTGTATTCTGTGAGATGTCAGTCTTGACACTTTAAAAACTAAGCTGTTTCTTCTTGACTCCTACCCCCAGGGTTTTTTTTTCTTTTCTAATTGTTCTTACCAAATAATAACTTCTGAAATGTATGTCATGTTTCTAAATCAGAATTAATACTGGATCTCTATTAGTTTGGAAATCTAGGGTCTGACTTTTATAATTACTAAGTTGTTTTCATCTCTGCAGAAGTCACTGCTTAGTGTTCTACCATGTTGGATTTTTCCTAGTTATATTCTTAGGATGGCTATATCCACCTGCTAACTCAGACACATATGATGGCCTGTGAGACCAGAGGATTGCTGTGTCACTGCAACAAGAGCAGTCCTGATCTGTAGTGTCAACGTGAATGGCTTCCCACATGAGTAGCATCTCACATCTAGTACCCAAACTTGGTACATTGTTTCATGAATATAAAAGGCTGTTGAGATAGAAGTTTGCCAGAGTTAAAGGAGAAAAGTGAATGGCCAGCCCTCTTTCTCTTACTTTAGTACTGAAAACAGTGGTACGGTTACCTTATAAATTGCAACTCAAAAAATCACAAGTTTAAGCAGTCTTCCATGTAACTTCAGAAACATTTAAAAATAATTTCACTTTAAAATGTTGAATTGAAAGATGTAGAGAGGAAAGGTGCATGTATAACCTGCTTCAGAGAATAGTTGCTGGTGCTCTTAGGTGGCTGGGGGTCATCTTACCTGCGTATGTCCTCTTTGCCCTTAGGTCTTGCTCTTGGCTTTGCTTTCACAGATATATTCACACATGAAGTTATATTCACATAATATACACAAATTTGTACACGTGCATCATGCACAAATTAGTGTACACGACACTCAATAAAACTGTGTTGAATCAGTTAATCATATACACTATATATATATAGAGAGAGAGAGAGTGTGTGTGTGTGTGTGTGTGTGTGTGTGTGTAGAGTATGTGTGTGTGTGTGCATGCACGTGTGTGTGAGCATGTACATGGGTGCACACGCAGAGGGGGGTGGGTGGTTTTGCCTGTGCTCTGTAGATGCAGGCACTGAGAAGAGTTTTCTTCTGTCTCTGAAGTTTTTAGTGTGTAGCTTCAGAGATTTTCTTTCTGGATAATTCCTATTCAAAAAGTTTGAAGAAAATTTGCACAGCAATTTTGACTTACCTGTAGGTGGAAAAAAGGATAATTTTTACACTTTACAGCGATTTTAGATTTTTCATATGTGGGGATAATTCTATGAGTTTTCAAAGCAAAATTCACTTCAAAATTTCCTATTCTTTAAATTGAAATGGTTGAAAGTAATATTATAATATTTGCATTTTACTTTTCATAATTATTACTAATGTACACACATATATTTATGTAATCAACATTACTATGAATTTGTTGTTGGTTAGTTGCTTACCTTATCAATGCATTGTTAAAATCTTTCTGAAATCTACATATATCTTAAGCACAAAGGAAATACTCTTTTTCTCTTTAAAGCTCTGGAAAATCCACTTATTTGCTTTTAGCACTGGAAAAAATTTTGTTATTTTTGTTCAAGTAGGCATTTACCTCAAGCTGAAAAATAAAGGATACTTTTCCCCTCTAAAAGTCTACTTTAATATCACCTTCAACTTAGTGCAATGGTAGCTGGGTTACTGTCTTCCTCACCTTATCCACTTTATCCCAGGGAGGTTCATAGTTAGGTGGCATTGGTCCTTTTTATATAGGTGACAGCATGTCCAGGAAATTTATGGTGGTGTAAAGCCCTATGGAGGATAGAAATTCTTTCCTTCTGCAAGTGGAATTGTCTTCTTCTAACTGGTAAGAATAAGCCTTTCTTTCTCCCCAGTATTGAGAGAACTTCAAGGGTTCTGCAAACCAGGAGGAAAAATCTCATACAGTCTGAAAATACTGTGTTCAGGAAAGTTTGGCAATGGAGTGAAAACAGACCCCATTTTAGGATTCTAAGGTTGGGATGCAGCTGTTTTAGTGGGCTTTTGACATCTAGAATGGTCTCTTTTTATTTCTTGGAGAAATAAATTAACTGTAAAAAGGTAAGACTTTCAAGCTGTAATAATAAAGACTGAAGTTTAACTTATAAGGTCTTTCAGTAATACTAACTCAACTCTAATTCTGCAGTAGGCTCAGACTGGATATTAAGTATTATTTTAAAGTATAGGGAACAAGGGGTGTCTGAGTGGCTCAGTTGGTTGAGTGTCAGGCTCTCGATTTTGGCTCAGGTCATGATCCCAGGGTTGTGGGATCTAGCCTTGCATTGGGCTCTGCGCTGAGTGTGGAGCCTGCTTAAGATTCTCTTTCTCTCTGCCCCTCCCCCCTGCTTGCACATGTGCTCTCTCTCTCTCTAAAATAAAAAAAAATAATGTATAGGGAGCAAAACATGTTGAATACACTGGCAAATATTGTTATTACATGAACCTCATGTTTGATGTTCCCCTACTTCTCTGGGTAGAATTCGTAACTACAGTCTTACTAAGCAACAGCAGCACATTCACGCACATTTATATGTCTCAGATTATCTGAGACAGGGGTTGGCAAACTAGGACTGCAGGCTAACTGTAGCCCACCACTTGTTTTTGCAGATGAAGTCTGGACACAGCCATGCCCATTTATTTAAGGCTTATCTATGGCTGCTTTTGTGTTAAACAGTAGAGTAGAGTATTTGTGATACACATTGTTTGGTTTGCAAAGCAAAAGATATTCTGACCCTTAGAGGAAAAGCTTGCTAATCTATCAGTTTTCTTCTCTTTTCCTCACTGATGGTATCATAGAAAACCTTTAATAATATATATTAACCATCTTGTGACTAACACCTCTCTTTTCAAGAGCAAAACTAAAACAAAAAGAAAGAAAACAACAGTCTCCCCCCAAAACAAAAAGTCCTTACAAAATTTAAGATGTACTGGTATAAATTAAACTCATAGGATCATGACATAAGCTCATTAAAATATGCTGATGTTAATGAAAAATTTTATTCTTGTCAGGCAGCATAATAGAAAAAGAATATTTGCCTATGAATCAGAGGACTTTTGTTCCCATTTCCATTTTGCCATTCTCTAACTCAGGTATTGGCAAATTTCTTTGGTAAAGGGTGAGATAGTAAGTACTTGAGGTCCTGTGGGCCATATTTATTTTATTTTATACAAAAGAGGAGGTGGGCTGGACTTAGTCTGCAGTCCCGTGTTTTGAGCACCTGCTCTCCTCATAAGCCACAACCTCCGTGGGCTCCATTTTCAGGAGAACGAAATCAACAATACTTTCCAGTTTTAATATTTTTCTATGCTGTTATGTGAATCAAAGTCAATGTTTACACTTGGCTAAATTTTATATGAATCATTTTCTTACCACATGGCAAGTAGAATCAGAATAATACAGGTGAAATAGCATGTGACAGGAAACTCAATTTTGACATTTCCTAGTATATGATTCTCTGTTACCTTGTAGTAAATTGATTCCAAACTTAAAAATGTAACACAACCACTATTTGCTCTTACTCTTAATTTTGTGGGTCAGAGATTTAGGAAGGGTGTGACTGGACAGTTTTCCCTGGGTTTTTTTTTATGTGGTTTTTGTTAGATGTCAGCCAGGACCTTGGCCATCTGGTGGCCAGGCCATCCAAGATGCCTGACAGTTGATGCTGTCCATCAGCTGCAAACTTAGCTGGAGCTGTTGATGAGAGCACCTACACGTGTCCTCTTCACCACAGAGATCTTGGAGTGGTCAAACTTTTTGCATGGTGCTTGGCTGATCCAATGGTGAATTTTCCTAGAGAATGAGGTGGCAGCTGCATGACCTATTCTGACCTAGCTTCTTAAGTAAAAGTCACAAGTTTGCTCAGATTCAAGTAGAGAGAGGTAGATCCACCCAACGTGAGAAATGTCAAAGAATTTGTGGCCATATTTTAAAATCACCACACCCAGTTTTTGTGATTTTTTAAGTTTACAACTCTTAACACTGAATTAATAGAATTTTTATACCACTTCTTATTTAATTAACCAATTTATTAGGGGCATTAAGGGCAAGATAGCATGATTAGGAACATCTTAGACCTCAAATGAAACTGACATATACATATTATATAATATATATACATATATATTATATATATGTATATATATAATATATATATAGGAGACAGACATATACATGCACGCACATACACTGGGAAATTATTCACCCTTAATAAAAAAGGGAAACCTGTCATTAGTGACAATACGGATGAAACTAGAAAACATGAATCTAAGTGAAATGATCTAAAAAAGTATAACTCAGGGCAGAATTGTTGTTACCAGGGACTACAGGTAGGGGATATGGGAAGATGTTGGTCAAAGGGTATAAACTTTCAGATGTAAGTATGAGTAAGTTCTGGAGATCTTTGTACAGCATAGTGACTATAGTTAATAATAATGTATTGTGTACTTGAAGCTTGCTAAAAAAATAGATCTTACGTGCTTATCACATACACATACACAAGAAGAAAAGAGGTAACTGTGTGAGGTGATGGATTTTTAAATTAGCTTCATTAATCATTTCAAAACGTAATCACCTCAAAATGTATATCTATATGAAAACATCACATTGTACATCTTAAATATGTACCATATTTGTCAGTCATATCTCAATAAATTGGGGAAAAATGAGATTAGAGAAGTGGTGTAGGTGGGAAATTCAGGTAGGCTTTGTCAGACATGGGAAGGAGTTTGGATTTTACTGAGTAAAATGAGAAGTCATTACAGAGTTTCAAGCAAAGGGGTAATATTCTCTGACTTAGATTTTTTATATCACTATGAATGCTGTGTAAATAATAGTCTATATTTTTGAGGAGGTGGGTGGGTAAGAATGGAGATGGAAGGCTCTAATTGGAGGCTTTTGCATTGTCTTGTGCACCAGATGTTTGTGGATTGCAATAGGGTGTTAACAGTATGGGTGATTAGAATAAGTAAAAATAAATGACAGACTATCCCCATTTTCCAGACAAGTCATAGAATGAGTGTAACCAATTTTTAATGAAGTGGTAAACTGGTATTTGAACCTACATCTAATTTCACAGACCAACTTTAGCCAAATGTCATGTAGATTCGTCACATTTAAAATTAATAAAGTCCAATTAAGTGAGATTTAACTATAATTTAGGTGGATTAGGCCAAATTAAAATACATCAACCATGCTCCTATCTGTAGACAATTTCTACGATCATGTTTCTTCATTTTATCCATGTAGAAAGTATTTAAAATATAATAAATTGGATGAAATGTAAACTATATCACCATTTTGTTACATGATTTTTATGGCAAATTAGGAAATCTCTGCAGATGTAAAACCCAGAGCCACGTAAACACATTCTTCATAACCCTGAGGAACAAGGCCTAATAGTCAACCTAAGAAAGTTTATTATTATCAGTTCCAGGGATTGATAAATGATCAATAATGTATCTGAAATTTGTTTTTCTTCAGGTTCAATAAGGATGCAAAAGAGTACTGATAGCAATTTGGAAGCAAATCTAAGGAGTGCATACTTTTCATTAAAAGGTAGAGGTTACTAGAACTATTCCTTGTGGTATCTTAAAGAGCCTGGAGAGGTTCCCTTGTTTGGATCTTTCTTCCCTTCTGCAAGGGTGGGCGGGAGGGAGACTCTTCAGTTCTATTCTTGCTACAGTACTTTAAAAAATGTTTATTGGAAAAGAAATTGACTCCTTTATCACAAGGTTCACGGAATCTTTTTTGTATTTTCTTCACTGCGTTTACCTCCTCTGTGATCTCTCTGAGTTACTGGCAAGGTGATTTACTTGTGGCTCTAAAACCCTCTGTTCCTTGATTTATAGGTTATTTCGTGCTTCCTCTCTTCCACACGATCAAGATCTTCAAAGTAAGCATCTTTCAAAGGAGCGACAAGCAAAATACAGCTGCAGGATCAGTAACTCCCTGTTAAGCAGCTTTGCCTGCTGTCACTATTGACTGCTGGAGGTGGTGATCCATGTCAGTCACTAAAACGACACCTTGGCAAGACTGCAATCTGCTCCCAGGGTTTTTGTGTATGGGAACACTTAGATAATGAGATTTTCATATATTCCCAGCAGCTCACACAGTGCCTGGAAAAGAGTAGGTACCTGGTCAATATTTACGAAGATTAACTATGAAACCATATTTTGAAGGCTTTGCTAACATGTCATAGGCAGATTTGTTGCAGAATGAAGCAATGCAAGAATTTCCTCTTCCATCTTGGATAAATTTTATTAATACTAGAATAAATAACTCTCCAAGCAGGCGGAGACTTTTAGTGAGACTCAATGGATGGATATAAACTTATATTTTTAAGCCATCAAACTAAGAAGAGGTTAAGACTAACGTTTACTTATTAAGATAATTTCCTAATCATTCTTATAAGAACTTAATGAGTGACAAACTGACGCTGGATATAAATTTATGATTTCCCAAAATAACATTTGATTGGTTTGAGTGATGTCTTACATCAAGTAATCATAGTTAATTTTTGCTTCTGGAGAGATTTGACTTTACCAGTCTATCATGTCATCAGATGTATTTCAAGAATGATTTCTTTGTCTGTTGATACAGAGTTAAAGAATTCCTATGGAGATTCTTGAATCTATAACTTGTATTTTTATCAGGGCAGATGGGAGAAGTTCAGAATAGTGGCAAAAAAAACCCTACATCTTCATCTGAAATATACTGCAAACATATAAAGAATAATTTCACATCAAAAATATTTTTAGTCATATAAATCAAGGGCAATTTTAGGATTTTTCTCATAAATGAGTTATGGTGCATAAAACAATGGGTCACTTACTTTAAGTTTAAAGAAAGGTTAATAAATGCTGAGACCTTAGTTATATTGTAAATATCAGCAGTTGCAACAATGAGAGAATAGGAGTTGTAAATTAAACATACTATAAAACAAATGTGAAGAGTATTTTACTTGTTATATTTATTTTTTCTTATTATATTTATTTCTTCAACATTTAATACCTATAATTACTGATGTTTGAGTTTAACTCACAAATTAATCCAGGTCTGAAAGAAATTTCAGAGATTAAAAAAAAGATATATATATATATATATATATATATATATATATATATATATATATAAAATGTGGGAATAAAAATGTTAGATTCCACATTTCTGGATTCTTTTCTAATGAAAAAACAAACCCCTAACATTAACAACACAGTCACAGTAGGCCCAAATGAAAATAGGGACTAGGGTAATCCTTTCTGCATAGAAAGAACTCATGCAACATATAGGAGTGGAGACTTAACCTGGGCAGGGGAAAGAATTTTCCCTGTATTATTATAGCACTTGCTGCCAGCGCTGATGTGTTGGGTCTGGATCTGGCTGTCTTTTGACCCAGATTCCAGTTTTTCCACGGACCAGCAACAGTTTTTTTGTGTGTTTTATTTTTTTTATAGTCTTTGCCCTTCTCCATAATAGTGGTGAGTGCTTTTCCTAAAAGCCACTGTTGTTCCCCAAATTACCCTTGTGCTTGAGATGTGGAAGTTAGCCCAGTGCACTGGCTCTCAAACCCTGGATGCACCTGTAAGCTTTTATAAACTATCCCTATCCTGGCTCTCCTCCATAGATTCTGATTTAATTGGCCTGGGTGGGGCTCAGGCTTTTCGAATTTTGGAAATCTCCTCAGGTATTTCTAAGGTACAACTGGACTTGAGAACCTGGGCTAGGAGGAAGAAGGAAGAAATCACAGTCTGAAATTATGCCTAGTTCTTCAATTTTATATTTTTCCACAGGTCCCCCAGAGCCTCAGAAAACTAAGGGCAGCCCGTGTCAAGCGAACTCAGTGATGGTGATTCATGGTTCCTGACTCCTTCCTAAACTGCTTTCTGGATTCTCTTTGTCCACAGTCTTTCCTAGGTGAGCAACTCGAAAGAGGTCAGAAAGGGGAAGGAATCCTGATGATACTTGGCATCATACTGTAATACATGGTAGAATGGATTCTTTTTAAATGTCCAGTAAGTGAATTGGGAAGAACTGGAGGGTAGTGGACTGACATACCAAAGTACATATATAGCAAAAGTAAGGAAAGCAAACACTTAGTTTTAACCAACAAGGTCACAGTAAACAGGCTTTGGCACAAGATTTGGAAAGTCTTAGATCCAAGTGCTAGCTTCACCATAGCCAGCTGTGTGACTAGTATCATTTACCTACCTCTCTCTGAGCGTTAGTTTCTTTATAACATAGGCACGGTATCTGCTGTGCTCTCCTTACATGGTTGCCGTAAGGATTAAATTAGATTACAAAAGTGAAATAACATTTTATATTATTAGGTGATATATAAATGTTATTGTATGCGTTGAGCTGCTTTAATACGTATTTATGTGAATGCCTTTTGTGTTTCACTTTTTCAACAAGGAAATAATTCTAGGGAACAATGGTTATAAAACTGTAATGATATCAGTGTATCACAGTTTTCAACTAATCTGCTTGGGTGGCAAGTTTATGTAAAATGAAGAATGCATCTTTTGCATATCTGATGTTTTAACCTTACTTAGGGTATAATTGGTAATTGGTTTTGAAAAACAAAGTTCCATGTAATTTTCTCATAATTTCAGAGATTTTTATTTTAATAGCTATTGAGCACATAGTAAATATTAAAAGGGGGAAAAACCCATGGGAATGGAAACATTTGTGATTCTGTTAGATTGTGGAAGAAGTCTTATTTTTGTCTTAAACTGTGGTGTCTCAGTCAATTTGGGCTGCTACGACAAAATGCCATAGGCTGAGTGGCTTCAATGAAAAACATTTATTTCTCATAATTTTGGGGACTGGGAATTTGGAGATGGGGTGTCAGCATGATTAGGTTCCAGCGAGAGACCTCTTCCAGGTTGCAGATGGCCAATTTGTGTCCTCATGTAGTGGATGGAGGGCAAGCTAGCTCTCTGGCCTCTTTGTATAAGGGGACTAATCCCATTCATGAGGACTGCATTGTTGTGACCTAATTACTTCCCAAAGGCCCACCTCCAAATACCATCACACTGGGTATTAGATTTCAAAATTTTAATTTTGTGGGGAACACAAACATTCAGTCCATAAAATGTGACTGCCAGAAATGGAATAACAGCTAATGTCTATTTCCACCATTTATTGAGCCAATACTATGTACTAGGCACCATGCTAAAGTACTTTGGATATTTCATCTTATTTAGGCCCCTAAAATTTTTATGATAATTAGGCTCTATTATTTTATCAATTTTATTGTTGAAAAAAAAACCCAAAAATCCTCTGAGGCACAGAGGAATTGTCATTTCCCCCTTAAACTTAACAGTCTGACTCCGATCCTTTGCTTTTAACAACTGAACTATACTGTCTTCCAGTGATCACTGCTGTAATATAGGTTTATTGGCATATTGATTTGTGGGAAATTGGTGAAAGGAATTTGGAATGGGAATGAGGATGAAGGATGGCCTAGGGTTTCTTTCAGAAATCGTTACGTTGGCTCAATGCATAAATTCATAGTTGAACTCTGTTGAGGCTGGGGTTGCACATGCTAGTTGAAAAAATTGTTCACACAAGAAGCTGTGGATGGCTGGTACTTGATCACCCTTCTCCTGGTGATGGAGTGTGGCATCACTGGGTCTTTAGTGAACTGACACTTTGAGAATATGAGAAAGCAACAGTGAGCATTCTTACCAGCTGCACTGACAGTACTATCAACTCATGGACCTTCGCCATTACTCAGGGCACCAAGCAGGAGAGGAAGAACACGATGGAGACCGCACTGTAGTACATGGCACTTGGTCATGAGTACAGGCAACATTCCCTTACGAATTTCCAGGGGAAATCTGTGGAGCACTTTGTATTATCAAGAGGAGATGCGTCCTAGTAAAACACAGGTGATTCCTGTGGATGTGATCTCACAGTACCTGCAGGCTGGAGCGGCCTGAATTAAAATAGGGACAATAATGATAGCAATTAACTGACCATGTGCTCTTCTGAAAGCTTTACATACAGTTATCTCAATCTCTAAAGCAGTTCAATGAGCTACAGAGCCAGGTAGTATTAATACTGTCATTTTACAGATAAGCATCTCAGAGATAAATAACTTGCCCAAGTTTACACAAATTAATGTAAGGTGACATTAAATCAGATTTTTCTGATTCCAGAGCCCATGCCATATATTACACTTTGTTTTCTAATTCAAAAAACCTGGTTGAAGAGGCTTTTGTACACCTTTTGACTAGAACTACCATAAGTACTGGAAGTGGTTGAATGTCAGCCAGTCTGTTATACCAAGGGCATGAATACCAGTGTTGGATTCACTAATATAACAGCACACAGCTTGGACTTTTTGTTCAGTATTGCTCATAGTTCCTTCGACTGATCCTGTGACCTGCAGAAACTGTGCTAATCATTTAGGGACAACAAGTGAAATTAATTACCCTCTAAATGCAGATTAAGTCAGAAAAATGCTTTCAGCAAAAGGATTTTTGATTGTTTTGCACTAGAAAGTCCAGCACTGATCAGTGATTCCAAATTACAATCACAGACTTGTATTGATCTCAAATATCAAAAAAGTGGGTCTCTAATCCTGTTGGAGGATACCTCAATTTGACATTTAGGTCTGGTTAGGAATATGAACAGATTCTACTTAATTATAAAGAATATGGATGTTGAAATAATGAGAGCCATGTGTCTACCAGCACTGAGAATGAAAATAGGGCATAATAAGTTTCAATGAATACAATGAATAGTATTAGAATACTAAGTTATAAGCTGGTACACCACACCCTGTCATCTCTTCCCAGAGTATATATGGGTCTGCCTGATTTATCAGACTCAGACACTATCTTCTTATACCATCAGAGTTCAGTCGGCTCCTGGACACAGACCTGGCTCAACATTCTGGCACTCAGGAGATCACCCATGCTGTCAGTTTATCTCTGGTCTTAAGAGCTAGTTATCTTTTAAACTTTCCCTTTATTCCTGTAACTTGGTCCTACTCTGTCTTCTAGTTCTGGTCCCCAAATCCTGGCATTTTCTTCTGTGGTGGAATCCTGGCTTGGTAATTTGTCCAGGACCACAATCCCTTTTTTTACATAACTTGAATCTGTTCCAAAATTCAACCTGATGGCTGGGAACCCACTCATGATTCTCTGTTGTTGACTATCTTCCTGTACATATATGTGACTATTTTCAGCTCTTAGATGTTGGCAGTCACATGCATGAAGATGCTACTTGGTATTGCAGTGATTCTTAAACCTCAACTTTCATCAGACTCACTTGATGAACTTTTATAATCAGATCTCTGGGCCACATCCCCAAGAGACTCTTGATTTAGTCAGGGTGCAGAGGAGCCTAGAAATCTGCATGTTTAGAAGTTCCCCTAGGTGGGACTCTGCAGGTGGGCAGAGAGAAACACTGCTCCATTGTCTGTTGCTGGCCAACATTGGACTTCTTGTTCTACCAGAAAGGCCACTCTTCCTGATGGTCTTTTCACTTTATCCTACTCCAGTTGACTTTCAGATCTCAGATATCACCTCTTCTCACCTCCAAAGACTGTTAGATGCCTATCGTTTGTACTATTGTACATTCTGTCTTTATCCCATCCTAACACACATATCATTGTTTATATTTCTCTATTAACTTCTGTATATGAACTGCTAGACTATGAACTTTGAGGAGAAGGTACGTAATATTCGCCTCTAATCTTCACTGCCTAATATAGTACCAGGCACAGAGGAGGACCACAAGAAATGGTTACTGAATGGTCATGTCCAACTGGTTCTAGGTGGTGGCTGCACCTGCTTAGTCGTACTCAGCTGAATCAACTGGGCTACTTGAAGATCTCAATTTGGATTGCTTTAGGGGTGCTGGTGTAGACATGTCCCTGGGATGTGAGAGAACTTCAGTTAAGGGAACAATCTAGCTGAATCTATCCTGTTGATTTCTAGACTATTATAGGGCTTCCAATACTGTTTCTCATGTGAGGATCCACTGCAAGTACAAACACGAAGCCAAGCCCATGTGATTTCTTAAAATTCAAAATATTCAGACTTGCAGTGTGAAATAACACATTTTGGGCATAAGGCATTTAAGTGTTAGAGAAAATAGGAAGTCTTCATGTTGATTTGGGGGTGGATCCAGTATTTAGATGAATTTCAGAAAGCAGTTTCCTCACATTTTACCCTCTTCTAATTGTAGTTAGTATCTTCTTCCACACCACTGAAATCTAAAATGTTAGAATCACTGCATGCTAGTTTTAGAAAGGACTTTTGAGATGATCATGTTTACAGATGAGGAAAGTTGGGTCAAATACTTACTCAGTGTCTGAAGTGAAACAACAAAACAAAACAAAACAAAACAAAACACAATTCAGACTGGAGGCTATCATATGCCAAGGCTCACAGAGCTGGTTAGTTTTACATTTAGGCCAGATCCCAGATCTTCTGATCTCCATGACAATCCTTTCTGTGTCCAGAAATTTCCATGCTGAAGTGAAATCATAGAGACGGCAGTACATGTTTATCTGATTTGGTCCTGCCCTGTAGCCAGCTTTTTTCACTCTCCACTGGGTTTTCATGATTTCTTTTTAGGATGCATTATTTTTTTCCCAAGGTCTTCTATTATTTTTGTTGTTAGTCTGTTAAGTGTGTATATTTCAGGGCTAATTATCTTATTACTTATTTAAGACACATATCTGGAATTGGCAATAAGGGAACATTTAAGTGGCGCTTAAGAAGGAAATGAAAGGCAGTTGAGAATGGCCATACTTAGGCCGTTAGATGTTTTTTGGCTCGTGTTTTACAAGCATAGATTTTATGATTTTTTTAAAAAATTTTTTTTTTCAACGTTTATTTATTTTTGGGACAGAGAGAGACAGAGCATGAACGGGGGAGGGGCAGAGAGAGGGAGACACAGAATGGGAAACAGGCTCCGAGCCATCAACCCAGAGCCTGACGCGGGGCTCGAACTCACGGGCCGCAAGATCGTGACCTGGCTGAAGTCGGACGCTTAACCGACTGCGCCACCCAGGCGCCCCAGATTTTATGATTTTGTATATCTTCTCAAATATAATTAAACTATTGCCAACTTCTGATCAGTTCCTCTAATGGAAGAAAGCTGAGGTTTGGGTAATATAAAATAGAGGATAGTCCAAAAATTATTAATATTTGACATTTGAGTGTTTGTCTACTCATTTTTTCTCCAGTGAAACTTTGCTGAGCATCTTTATAGGCCAGACACTGTGCTGGGCACTGGAGATGTATGTATTCATCTGAATATAAATATGGAAGCCATTTTAGAATTTCATCTTAGAAAAAGTGTTATAGGTACAATTTTAAACAGTAGAAAAGCTAATGAGAAGCTATTTTTCATGCTATATTTCATTTCTCCCAGAAGTCTACTCTTGGTGGGGACTTGATTCTTTTTCTTAGGTTAATGTAAAATTTCCTGTCTCTCAGACTGTCCCTGGAGGAATCCTCCTGGATTAGTGAGTGTCTTTGTATGCAAATTGCATAGAGAGACTTGGGATGTCAACAAAATTGTCATTATGTAGATTAAATGTTAGCCTCTAATGTAATTTCTGAGATATAATCTAAGTAAGGATACAACAAGTGTTCTGAATACACTAGGAGGCAAATTCTGCCTTTGACAAACCATGGTGTCTGGTCAGGTGATTAAAATGGAATTGTACCATTAAGAAGAAATCTCAGTAAGTATGGAGAAGATTTAATAAAACTGAACTAGTGCTCTTTTAGAATAGGAAGGAAGTCACACATAAACCAATAAATAGTATTAGATAACTCTCTTTTGCCTCTCAGAGCTAATATTTGTAAATGGTTACAGTAAAAATATAATATTTCTGATGCCTTTAATCATTACAGAACTGCTCTAGATAGTCAGTTTTCTTTTTTTTAATTTTTAAAATATTCTTATTTAGTTTTGAGAAAGAGAGAGACAGAGTGTGAGGTGGGGAGGGGAAAGGGGTTGGAAACACATAATCTGAAGCAGGCTTCAGGCTCTCAGCTGTCAGCACAGAGCCTGAAGTGGGGCTCAAACTCATGAACCATGAGATCATGACCTGAGGTGAAATCAGATGCTCAACTCACTGAGCCACCCAGATGCCCCTGGATAGTCATTTTCTTAAAGATGAAAGCACAAAGCATCACGTATTCCTCCACTAATAATAAATGGAATTTCTAAAATGCAAACTAATATCTAAAGTCTAAAGGTAAAAGAAAACACAGATGACCTATATATTGATGAAGGTTAGAGTGCAGAAGTAGAGACCTAGAAAGTATTAGTCTTAAAGAGCTGCACACACACTCACACATACACAGTTTTTAGATGATAAAGAAGAGTGAGAGGTGGTTAAACTTCATTTCAATCTACCCTCTTTACCTTTTCACTGCACAGACTCCATGATTAGGTAAAACCTACAAGAGTCTAATGTCATGTAGGAGATATTCACCAGATCTTCCAGCTTAAAGTATTATTCCGTTCATTATATTTGTATTAAGACATCTTCATAAGGTCTCTGTCAGAATATAAGTAGAAGGTTGACATGTACAACATACTGACTGTGTAACACAAAGACATTTTTTAGATTAACTAAGTCTTGCTCAGTATAAAGGCAAAGAGGGGTCCCTGGGTAGCTTTGTGGGATCGAGCTCTGCATCAGGCTCTCTGCTGTCAGCAAGGAGTCTGCTTGGGATTCTCTCTCTTTCTCTCTCTCTGCCTCTTTCCTGCTCATGCACATGTGTGTGCACACACGCTGTCTCTCAAAATAAATAAATAAACTTAAAAAGAAGGAACAAAGGCAAAGGTATGGGGATTCCAGAAACATGGGCATATTTGAATGGGAGCTTAGGGGCAAGGATATGATGGGAAGCTCCTATAGATGGGATACAGTCCTAAAGGAAATAGGAAGTATTCTGGGGAGATGGAAATGGATGCAACGACTTGGGAAGATGAAGCTCCATGTGTGGTTCCATCTCTCTGTATGGTGGTCTGTACTGTTGGGAGCCTACCTTGGTAGTGTTGTCACTGCACACTCTCCTATCCATTTTAAGTGGGACATTGAAAATTGCAGAGCAAATAGTTCTACCTGCCTTATGTAGCTGCTTTGAAGATTAATGAGGTAATGCTTAAAAAGTGCTGGGGATGAAAGGTTCACAATAGATGTTTGAGTACTGAGCCAAGAAGAACTCTTTTTCGGAGTTGGTGTTTTTAAAATAAATGTAAACATCTAGTGTTCCTGGTGCCTCCAACCTATTATTAGGGAGATCTTACATTGGCAGCTGGACAAAACATTGGTATTTGATCCTCTCTGACATTTTTCTCCGTTTCTATGGGACATCCTCCACAGGGATGAGCTGTGTCAGGTTGGGTCAGTCATTTCATACAAATGTAAAGAAAGAAGCACCCAAGCCAGGAGTCTCAAGCATGGCTGCATTACCCGGTCATGCTCAAGACCCCAGCACTTAAGAGCCCAGCAAAGCAAACACAGATACATAATGCACATTTGTAGATGTAAGCAGAATGTAATTTTGTGTTTGCATACATAGGAGTTTGGTGTAATTTTGAAAACTATAATATAATCATTCATGGTTTGGTATGGGTTTTACTTTTAATGATGCATTGGGGTTAGGAGTAGGGGACCTTAAGAGTACATAGGGCATCCAAGGTTCATAATCCTGCCTTAGCCAGGAGAAATAGCAGCTGAGAGCCATGAGTGGCTTTTCTTGTGGCTGCAGGAAGAAGTCAGGGATTCTACGTGGGAAGATTTCCTGAGTGTAATCTGTGATTTTGTTCCTGACTTTTTTTTTTCTCCATGGCAGAGACATATGCTTGATCTATAATTGGGCATTCAAAGAGTAAAACCTGAATCAAGTCACCAACATGAATCTTAATTTGTACCATGGCCTAATGGAACAGCAATGGTGTGACTAGGAAATTGCAAAAGGAATAGCAATTTACCCAAGGGAATATGACAGATGAGAAAGATCTGGACCATCTTCCATTTTATTGAACTACACTGAGCAGAAAAGAGGAGATTGAAGTGTAGAATTGGGGTGTCCATTTTTGTAAGACTGGGAAGTGAAGGTGTAAATATTGTAAGGGGAAAGAAACAAGGCTTCTGGATCGAATAGTTAAAAGTTAGCAAATCTATTTCTTCTTTTCTTCTTAGGATAGGACCTATTTTCTTTAATCCTTGCATTTCTGTTCCCATATATTGGACTTGGCATTTTAAAATAGAATACTTAGAAATAATATACCAGAAAAGTCTCCAAAAGGAGATTTCTATACCTGTCTTGCCTGTGCAGGATCCTAGGTAATAAATATGTTTAAATATATGACTAATGATATACCATAATCCCAAGCACTTGGGTTTCATAAAGGGGTAACAACTTTTCAGAGAATAAAGAAGATAAAGAAGGAGGTTAAACATGGTTAAGTTCTTCTAATCCTGGGGTTGTTTGGAAGAGGGATAGTGGATCTCTAATTCTTCCAGGAAACAAAACCAGAAGGCCAGAAGCACCTTTCCTTTTGTTCTTGCCAGTCTTCAAGAACCTCTGCTTGCCCACAGAAAGAAACTTGACAACACTTTGGCCTATAAACACCGCATACCAACTGTACTAAATCTCTGCCCAGCTATTCTGGGTAAGCTAGAGGAAAAATAGCAGACTGCATAGGAGGAAGCTTGGGGGCCCGCCAAGGCCATGACGTACAGGTTTCCAAACAAAGCTATGGCTGAATCAGAAAAAGCATGTCTGAGTCAGGCTCAGCTACAAGGCCTCCTCTTCTGAAATTTCTCAGCTTATTTCACAGGAAGAAGAGGTAGGAATTCACAGTGACTCTCCACCTCTCAGAGGTCATCCAAGAGGCCGTCAAATTGTATTTTGTTGAAGTTTCAGGAAACCTAGAAGGGGATGTTGGTGGAGGTATTCTCTGTACCGTTTTCTTTGCCATTTGGCCATTAAGCAACTCATATACCCTTTTTGGTGAAGCCAAAGGTTCCCGGTGGAGAACTAATGAAAATTACTGATATTTTCTTAATATTGTTTGATGTTTCAACAGCTCAAGTGACTGCTGCATAGCAATAGTACTCACACTGCTGTTAGCATGGAGAAGAAAGAGACTTTGAAAAAGTATTTTTCTTGTGTTAGGTTGTTTCCAGTTTCTGGACCTGATAGTTGGATGAATGGTTTATTTTTCTTTTATAATATATGGATGGAATTGGTAGCAGAGTCATCTATTGGATATTGAATAAAATAACACAACAACATGTCACCAAATTTCACACTCATGTATATCAATATAGGGGCCTCCCCTTCCTTTCTTTCTTTCTTTCTTTCTTTCTTTCTTTCTTTCTTTCTTTCTTTCTTTCTTTCTTTCTAGGAAGGATCAAGGTTACATCTGTCAAAATCTCTTGGCTTTTGAGGAAATGTTTTTCTATCCTAAATGGCCCAGTAAATCTTGGATGTGATTTAAACAATCGATGTTTTATAAACATTTTAGGAATATATTTCTTCTTTTTCCAAGAAACATCTTAACCAAGGCTCAGTAAGTTCAAAGCTGTTTACTAATGAGGTGAATACCCATATTGAAATCATAGTGTTAACAATTTAAACTATGAAATTTTTGCATAAAGAAAGCCATATTTTTAAGACCAATTGTATTAGCTTAGGCTGCCATAACAAATACCATAGATTGGGTAGCTTAAGCAACAAAAAATTATTTCTCACAGTTCTAGGTTTTGGGAAGTCCAGGACCAAGGTGCCAGTTGATTTGGTTCCTAGTGAGAGCTCCCTTCCTGGCTTGCAGACAGCCACCTTCTTCTCCCAATGTCCTTATGTGGTGCAAAGAGAGTGATCTGTGGTATGTCTTCTTTTACAAAGACACTAGTTCTGTGGGATCAAGGCTCTATCCTTATGACTTCCTTTAACTGTAATCACTCCTAAAACCCTACTTCCAATACAGTCACATGGGGTCCAGTGCTTCAACATACATATTTTGGGAAGGGCACAATTCACTGTACAGCATCAATGGTAGATAGTGTGAAGCCTTTTGATGTAAGTAAGTCTTGATTCAAGAAACAGATCATCCAAGGGCCACGAAGAAGTAGAAAGCTACGTATTTTTAACATTTTCTTTTGGGAGGAAGGAACCTAGAAATATAAAAGGGTACCTCCTTTTGCTGTACTGCCAATATGCATTTTGAATTAAAAGTATGGGATATATGGGGCCCCTTGGTGACTCAGTTGGTTAAGTGTCTGACTCTTGATTTTGGCTCAGGTCATGATCTCAGGGTTGTAGGATTGAGCTCTGCACTGGGCTGTGTGCTGACAGCATGGAGCCTTCTCAGGACTTTCTGTCCCTCTCTGCCCCTCCCCTGCTCATGCTTGCTCACTCTCCCTCTCTAAAAATAAATAAATAAATAATTAAAAAAAACCCATGGGATATAAAACAGTCATCATTTTAAGAACTTATTTGAATGCCATATTTAATTTGATTTAGAGAACGAGAGGGATAGAGGAAGAGGAGGGAGAGGAGGAGGAGAAGAAAAAAGAAGGATAGAAAAGAGAAATGTTAAAAAAAGAGGGAGAAATTAATGGAGACAAAAGTAGTCTCAGTGAAGGATGGACACTCAGGAGAAAGAATGAGAGATTCATGTAGAAGAGTAGATGATAGAAGTACATAGAGGGGCAGGGTTGAGGATGAGCCTGTGGCTGTCTGACATCGGGGTTAGTAGAAGCTCTGATGTCAAGTTTCTGGGTTCAAAATCTGCCCAGTTATTCACTGTGTGGCCTTGAGCAAATTAATTTCTTTGAGCTCAGTTACTTAATTATAACGCTTATCTCAAGATATTATAGTAAGAATTAAAAGATAATATGTAGTGCCTGACAAATAGTGAGAGCTCAATAAATGTTAGTTATTATTTTTACCATTTGTCCTTCTTTGATATATGATCTGTAGCTGTTGTTGATAGCTCCTCACATGGGGATCATACTCAAGTTATTTTGCTCTGTGGCTTGCCACTTCTTCCCCATGTTGTTATAGACTCTGAGTTATATTGCATATGATGTTATAGCAAGTATTTGGCTTAATAGGGACCCCCCCACAACCTACCCCCATGCCCAGATTATAGTTATTAAAGATGGCATCCTTGATGGCAAGACTGATTTACTGAAGCTTGTTATAGCTGAGTCTCAATAAAGATCTCTTAATAGATAAATATTTGATATATCCATTCATGTATTTAAAAGAATGATTTGGCTATTGGATTTGAAGTGCTTTGAATTTATTTGTGTTAAATATGATTTGGGTAAATTACAAATTTTCTTGATAGTAATTTTTTCCTTTATTAAATGGATACTCAAGTTGTTTGTGAAATATGATTCACTAAGTGAATAGAAGCTCTAAATGTGTTTTTGTTTATCTTCCTTTCTTGGCTTTTTAAAATCCCAAGTTCCTGTGTTTGGAGAGAGGCAGTTCCTTTTAAGACTTCGTCTTGTGACCAGAAGCAGAAAGGATCAGTGACCTGCTTTTGAGAAATTTGCAGTTCAGTTTAACAGATGATGTTTCTGGGAAGATGGTCATTTAAGACAGACTTGAGAGAGGCACGTTTCCCAGTCTGGTGTTCCCGAGGCTGTGGCTCTGATGAATGTGGCCTTGCATATGTTTTAGAATTGGTGAAAGGTGCTTACGTGACTGGAATCATGACAATGGAACCCTGGTTTTTTTATTCACTCATATTCCTTCTTACTTTCTGTTCCCATTTTTATTTTCTCATATATCCTCTTTCCCTTGGTCTTTTCTTCTCCCACTAATGCCACAAAGAACATGACATATTTGGATTATAACGTCAGTTCTGAGAAAAGATTCAAAACACAGGCAGTAGAGAGGAGGTTTGGGGACTAACAGAGCACCAAAAAGCAGGCAATTCAAGTACATACCAACTAATCTATGCTTCTGGTTACTTTCTGCCTGTATTAAGGACTTTTCTAGCAGACACTTTGTATTTTACTTGCTGATCTTCTTTGTCTTTGACTTTTAATTTTCTCCCTCTTACTGCTATTGGCCATACTCAAGCTTACATATTCATACACTCTTACCATCCCTACATGAATGAACATACTCCAAACCTCTGTTGTCTGATATATCACACCAGGAATCTCATCATCTGAATCTTATCCGGGAGAGTGGCAGGATGGGGGACTTAGGGGATAAACTTTGCAAGTTATAGGAGGGCAAGGAAGAGTGTTTGGATTACAGAGTGTGATAGTTCCCTGGAGAACCGTTTATCTTCATTATGACTGTTTGCTTTTCCTGCAAAGCTTCTGTTTCTCCCTTTCTGCCTTCCTCATTTCTCAGTCACTCTGCTGCTAGGATTGGCCTGGCTGTGGATTGCTAGGTTGTAGTTTTGTGTCTGTGTGCTTTTTGCAAGGAGTGTTTCCCTAGACTTGACTTGGTGGCTACGCACTCAGGGATGGGGCTGGCACACTATCTCTCCTATTGGTATCCTGTTCAATTAGTGTTGCATGACAAGCCCAGGGAGTGTCTACAGCCTCGCCGGGGAGTGACAGCAGAAACCTGCTTTTTGTCGGTGACCCTACAGGGACTTCTCCATCAGGATTTGAATCTCTGGTGCACAACTCACTGCATCTCATTCTCTGCTAATTTGCATCTTAAGCGAAGCATCTTACTTTCTAGTCATCCATATTTATGATCTATCATAATACATGGGTGACTCCTTTCAGTGCAATTTTCCAATGCCATTAGTCTCTGTATTCCAAATTAGGGCCACCCTGATAAATAGGCAAATAGTTTAGCAGATTTCAAACAGGGATTAGATAAACAGGAGTAAATAAGAATAAAATAAGACTTGTAGCAAAACCAACTCAGAAAAAAATGCACATTTCATGTCAACATCTGATCACATTAAATGATATATTAATAGTAACAATAAAAAGTGCCTTAATATTTGTATAGTATAGAAAAATATACCAAGCACTTTCACGTGTATTTTTTCATGTGTGCCCCTCTAAAACCTGTGAAGTATGGCAGAATGGGGATACAGATGGGAGAACTATTAGAGATAAAAGACTTATCAAAAAGTTCCAGAGCAGGCCTGAAACCCTAACCTTTTGTGTCCTCGTCTTATGTTTTTGTCCCTACCACAAGTTGTTCGATATAGTAATTTTAGAATGGATAAATGTTTAGAAAATGTTGTTCAATCTAACAAAAAGTAATTAAAGCTCCATGCTAGGTATTGTGTTAGATCCCAGGTACACAATGATGGTTAAGAACTGAACTTTCACTTTTCTCCTACTTACTAGTTTCTGCTGACTAGTTCTACATAGGCAATATTCATGGTCAGAGATGGGCCTGGGGCTGTACTATCTGGATACATGATTTAGTATCATGTTTCTTCAACAACATTTCAAGATGAAACTAGCCCCGATGTTAGAGTTTGCATTTTCTACTGAACCAAGAAGAACTTGCATCCTAGCACACACGTTCTGTTCTTAGATTAACGGGAACAGCTTTTCCATGTATTCATGAAGATGAACTCTAAGAAAGGCTAGACGGAATCTCGGCCATCTTCATGTACTGAGACAGATGTGACATTCACTTAACATGTCAAACTTTGGCATGCCTCCAATAGAAAAGCATGGCTCTGGTGGGGGGTGATAGTGTGTGTGAGGGAGAGTTTGGAAGGAGGGGAAGAGGTTTGAAGAAATTATGCTTCAGACTGTTCTTAAGAGACACTGTGGGATTTGTGATCATCTCTTACTGGAAGGTTTTACCCTACTTTGAAAAATGTATTTCTTAACTTGTTGTGACCATCTGATATCTCTCCTTTCTTGTTTGAATGATTGGTAGAGTTCTAACACCGTTTTTTAACCCTCAATTCCATCTTGTTAGCATAAAATATGGCTTTCTCCCCTGCTCCGTTCTTATCTTCTCAAAGGTACAAGTGACCTAATTACTAAAATAAATGCCAGTATATTTTCTGTTCTTATCTTCTTTGACCTCAACATAATAGCAGGCAGAAATGGCTGAGCCCTCTTTTCTTGAAACTCTCCTTTTCTTTGAATTCACCAGTTCCTTATTCCACAAGTTTTTCTTTACTCCCATCTCACCATTTTTATTCCTGCTGTGAGCTCGTAATGTGGATGCCATTAGATTCAATTCTTTCTCTATACTGTCTGTACACTCATTGGGTATTTCATTTATTTCCACTGATTGAATAATTATCTATATAACAGTGTTTGTGACAGATCAGTGACAGTCATCTATACAGATCAGTAGAACCTTGTATATTGCTTGAGACAGATGATCCACAACCTCCTACAAAATAGTCCTTTAAAAAGCCCCTCAATCTCCATTTTAAGAAACAAAGCCCCAAACAACAAAGTTAAAAAAAAGTGTTATCTTTCCCAACCTAAACCTTTTCTTGTTCCTGTATTCTCTGCCTTGGTTAATGTTATTGCCATCTACCACTTTGACTCCTCACACTTCAATTGGAGTTACTTGCTAGTTCTTAAGTGTCTCTAAAGGCTCCCTTCATCATTCCCGGTTTACTATCCTGCTCTGGGCCATCACCACTTTTTCCTTAGATTATTGCACTTAGACTTCTAACTATCCTACAATTTACTTATAACTTTTCACGTGGATATGATTTTGTTTCCAAGTGGATAGTTAGAATTCTTGCAAAAATATCTTAAATTTCCTGTGGTAACCAGGACAGTTTCTTATACATGGTAGGGACTCAGTAAATATTTGTGAATTGTTTTTTAACCACATTTGGGTTTCATCTACGTTAAGAATGCTAGAGAAGAAAGCATTTGATATTTCCAGGAAGTATTCTGATGGAATTATCCACTGTCTTCAGTCCTAGAGAATCTCCTGGCTAGAATGCTACTCAGGTTAGACCTACTCAGGCTTTTTCGGTGTGGTGGAGATAGGCTTGTTTACTAGGCATCTCCAATTGGTAGCATTAACTTTTTGTTTGTGCTATAATATTAGGCAAATATCAAGTTACATTCTGGATGTGCTCTACTTCTATGTGAATTCTTCATTGAGATTTAAATATTCATGTTTATTAGTATTTACATATTTAAATCAAGCTGCATTATGAGTATGCCGTGCATTATGGGTATTTGCCGCTTCCATGTCAGTTATAAATATGCAAATATAATCTACTTTGCACTGAGGTAAAGTGTCTCTTGGCACTATTGAGATAACTTGGGTATGAACATGTGATGATAGATGGCTGCAATGAGTTTTAGGTACAGTGGACTCTTCTTTTATATGTAGATCAACTTCTTAAATAAACAAGAGGGGCAAAAATTGCACAGAGTCAAAATAACACTATAATTCCCTTAAGAAGTTGTTACATGGGGGATAGACATGATCTATTGTCTCATTGAGTCCGAAATACCCATATTTTCCTCCTCGTCTTTAAAAAACTGCTCTTCCCTTAGTTGAGAAACAGATGACTAGCTAACTTGTTGATAGGACACACTAACCTCAAAATGCATAGTATGAAACCCCAGACTCATACTCAGCCTGATAGGATGCTAAGGTTATGAGAGACATGTATGAAAACTGTGATGACTGAGGGGACACGAAGCCACATCTCCCATTTCTAACATCCCAGACTGTAGGCTCTTTTAGTGTGAAAGCCTCCTCTTTTTAGTGAGGAGAATCGCCTGCCCTCCTTATTTTTTAACTTGTTAAATGCATATTATTAATTTGGCATAAGTTAAATGTGCTTAGACCACGACTCCATTGAACATACAATTATGTATGCACAGAATCGATTTTGGACATCCCGAGAATTTTTAAATGAAGTAATTAAATGCTATGCACTGTGTGATTTGTGTTCAGAACACTTCTAACATCTGAAACGACTTTTAACTTTTTTCATCAGCAATGAATCTTGTACCTAAGACATAAAATCTTTATTCTCCTGGAAACTGAAGATCACATGTATTTATTTTATTATTATTATTTTTTAATAAAGAGGGATGTGTTGCATCTCTCTGTCAGGACCTTGGCCACATTAACACAGACACATGGTATTGCACTCTAAAATACTTCAGCTTCATCAGTTTTAAAAAGGTATAACTATTGAAGTTATTTTCATTGTACAGCTCAGTTTCTTCTGGAATATTGTAATTTACTATTGAGTAATAAATATATTTTGCCTCAAATTTCTGAACACGTTTGAATAGGTCTGTGGCACTCCGAAGGATGCAACATTCTATACTGAGGAATTGCTAATACACAATGAGTTGTAATTATCTAAGTAACTTTTTAACCTGGTCAAATTTTCTTAAAAATAAGTAGGTGTGAGGTTCAGCAAGATCAAAGGTAATTAATGTTTTCGAGCAGTAAGTGTGATAAATACTTGCTTGTTAAGTCAATTACATCAAGACAAAACCTGAATGTGAAGTAAGGGTGTACTACAAGTAAATTGCAAATAGCATTCATGTGACAGATCCACTAATTTGCCACTTGTTATTCCAGCAAGATTTGAAAAATTAGGTAGTTGGAAGTTGGTGTAAGGAACACAATTTACTGCAGAAATGCCCCAAGAGAAAACTTTAGGCCTCTGCTTTGCCTATTGACTTTTGCTGAGTAGTCACCCGGGGTCTGTTTTGAAACAATCTGTGATGGTTCACACCAAAGCAATAATTGTGTAGAAAAATTAGAAACAATTAAACACTCTGCTTCTTGGTAATATAATGCTATTTGCTTAGGATCTGAGAGTACTTGCTTCAGAGTACTGATGGTATTGGCCTAAAATAAGAGTGTAACAGGAAAACCTGTGGAAGAAATGGCAGCATTCCCCATTGAACTGAAATTTAACGAGGACGGTGGAGAGATTAATTGTGTGTTCTACCCGACTCAACTTTTAATTTAACTGAGATCTGTAATATGTGTTCTAAAGTTATTGGTACTTAGTAGAGTAAGTTACAATTCTTGCTTGTACCTATTTACGTGGAGTTAAAAAGAAGAACCAAAGGTGAAAAAATAAAAACTACTGCATCGTTCCTACTTTTAGATTCACATTGTCAGGAATGTTCAAGACGAGAGAGTCAGTTTATTTAAAAGTTAGTTATGGTTGGTGCAGGTGGAGGAGGTCCCCAAGGTTGGCTTGGCCGCTGCCCACAGCACAGACCCCAGGGCTCGGCCACTTGCTGGCCACAGGAACACCCTCTCTTGCGCATGCGAGGATCTCATTGGACCCCTCATCTGCTCGCTTCCGATTGGAGGAGCACAGCGATTCCCGCTTCTGGCGGGCTGTCCTGCCTGCCTGCCCCAAACTCGCCTCCTCTGGCTTCTTGCCACCCACTGCCCTCGAGGCGGCGCCCGTCCTGCCTTTGGGCGCTGCTAAGGCGCTTGCGTGTGTGCCCTGAGCCTGAGCATTTAGGGACCTGGCTTGAAAGAGTAAGATAGCGGGGCCAGAACTAGGAGCTGTGGATGTGTACACTTGGGATGTAAAGGTAAGATGGCTCGCTTAGGCAAGGGGAGGCTAGAAGGTTACATGAGAGGCTCCTGGGGGTCTCAGTCGGTGGAAACCCTGACTTTTGATTTCTGCTCAGGCCATGATGTCATGGTTCGTGAGATGCAGCCTCGAGAAAGGGGTCTGCGCTGGCAGTGTGGAACCTACTTGGGATTCTCTCTCTCCCGCTCTCTGCCCCTCCTCTGCTCATTTTCTCTCTCTCTCTCTCTCTCTCTCTCTCTCTCTCACCCTCACCCTCTCCCGCCCTTCCCCCCTCCCCTCTCCCTCACTTCCATTCACTCGCAAGTGCATGCTTTCTCTCTCAAAATAAATAAACATTAAAAAAGAGAGAGAGAGAGAAGGATACATGGCTGAGGCCCAGAGGACAAGAGCCCAGGTGCACTGTTAATTTCCTGGACAATGGGGAGCTGGGCCTCTTCTCAAATTTGACTGAACATCTTGTGTCACTGAAGGGCCTGTTCAGAACAGCCCTGGGTGCTACTCCCAACGTTTCTGATTCATAAGATCTGGGTTGAAACTCAAGAATTTGCATTTCTAGCAAGTTCCCAGGTGATGGCTGCTGCTGCTGGTCCAGGCATCACGATTTGAGTCCTACATATAAAGATGTTTAGAAGGATGTGTCTTATCCTAATAATTTTATTCAGAAGAGGGATCAAAGTGTGTGTGCTGGGGGACTTTTACTATAATGTTCAATTTTTTGTTTACAGCGAGGATATGAGCATTTATTGTGCAAAAAAAAGTTAGTTATGGTTGATACAATAATATCCAAAGATAAATATTCACATGATTTATTATTTCCTCAATTATGGGTCCTCTTGTTTAGCATTCAAATGCCATGGTTTTCCAAGATATGGGTGTTTTTGACCTTTGACATTTATTGATGAGGAAATTGACAGTGTCTGTGGAGTATGGGGAAAGTATCTCATTGTTATAAGTAGTATTTTTTAAAGTTTGCTTTCCTATCCCGAATACTTAATTTATTCATATATATGTATTTCCTTAGTATCTCATTGACTTACATCCTTGATTTTGATGACTAGGATTAATTTTTCAAGTTAAGCCAAGTTTCCTTTTCACCTGGGAATTGTTTAGACTAAGCGCTACAAAATATTCTAGAAGATTTCCAGCATGAGTGGAAAAATTTTCAAGACTGAAATTCCCAGAAAAACATTCTAAAATGTGCATAGTATCAGTGATAAAAACTAAGCACATTTCTGGAAGAATGGGTCTCTCTGTAACAGGAGAGTGCTTCAACAGTTCTGGCTATTAAGTTAAAACCACTGTGTCACAGACACTTTCCCCTTCTGTTTCCTTATATTTCTCTCAGGCTCCTCCTTCAAAGTTCCCAATGTCACATTGTACATAAGAAGTTGAACTAGCACCTGGTAGACCTGACTTTGTCCCCTGCTAGTCATGAGACTCTGATCAAGACAGTCCCCCTCTTCAGCTAAAATTAAAATGTTGATCATATAGGGGTGGTGACAATACCTCCTATTTTACAGGGTGGTTGTGGGGATTTCAAGAGCTAATGTTTATAAAATACTTGGCACAATGCTTGGTGCACATAGTAAAAGCATACTAACAATTCCTTCTTGGGTCAAGAGCAAGCCTCCTGCTTGTGTCAGCTTCATCAACTCTGCAGCCGTCATCTGTCTGGCAGTAAAATCAATTCCACATCTCCCACTTTGCTATGCACATAGAGAAAAATACATCCTCCACACGTTTCCTTTCATTTCTCTTCTCCGTAACACGTCCTTTACCTGAGTCCCAATTTTTCCTTGCTTAATTGATCATGATAATGTTGAATAACTGAAATGATGATGATCATAAGAGCAACTTACAGTTTTGAACACTTACTATGTATGTGGCAAGAACTGTGCTAAGCATTGTACCTGCCTGCTACTATTTAATCCTCAAAGCATTTTGATGTAAAATAGCAATATATCTATTTTGCAAGTGAATAATATACTTAAAGGTGTGAATAAGCAATTTTTTCCTATTTTTTATAGATAAACTATTAGTATCAGGTACTATGTCATAACAAGATTGTGACTAGGATTGGAATTCGCATTTTTTCCAAGACTGATACAGGAAACCCATTTCTACATAAAAATAACAACAACATCAACAATTAACTTTACTCAGTGTTTATGGAAGACTTCATATTAAAAAGTTATCATGTGCTATCTCTTAATTGTTATGTCAACTCCATGGAGTAGATGCCATTCTTATTCTTATTTTACATAGGAAGAAACTGAGATTAAGTTTCTTGCCAAAGGTTATGAAGCTGGTGTGTAGAGGAGCCAGATTTTGACCCCAGATACCCTGTTCCTCAGTATGTGTGATGATAGGGATGGCATGTAACTTGTATATTTTCTTTAGCACTAACCAAAATGTCAACAACTGCCAGAAAAATCTTTTTTTCTGTTCTTCCTCTCTGTGCTTTTGTAGTCACTCTCTGCTGTGAGCAGGATAATTTCATACTCTTCTCTGGCAAACCCCACCTCTTTCGCTCTTCTGCACTTTAAATCTTGACTCCAGATAGTCTTTGTGAACAGACCAGGGGGAAAAAAAAAGGGTATGGCCCATAACTCTTGTTACTGGTTGCCCTTTGCCCAAAGTCATGAACTTAAGCCTGCATGTTTGTGATTTTTTGCTTATTTTCTGTGCAATGTCAGTTGCATAGTTACATCTTTGTCTGCATTATATTTTTCCCAAATCCCGAGTTCAATAAGGGCTAGGAAACACTTTACCTCTTGGTGTCACTCTGAAGTTGGTTGCATGCCATAGGAGCTCAGTCAATCATTTCTGATGATTTTATAAACCAAAGAGGAACATAAACAGCAGTGGAAACTGCCTTAAGGATTTAAACCTGTGTGGGCCATCTGCACATTATCTGTGTACAATTCCGCACACTAAGTGTTAATTTTGAGATTCCCTCTTACTCTGGAGGCATAGTAGAAATGATTAGGTTGAGAATCACAACCCTGATAATTAGCTTAGAGATTCTGAATCAGGATGTGTGCTGCAAAAAAAGTGATTTTTTTTGGAGCATTTGGCCCTCAGGGGTTGCATAACCAGCTGTCTCAGATTTTATACCTGCCAACATCTGGTTCGGTCAATAGGTACTAGGAAATGTAACAGAGCAGTAGGGAGTTCTAACTCTGTCTTGACCTCTAGAGAGTAGGACAAGGCCCTGATTCTCTTTTGGGAACAGTTGAAAAAATATAGAATTATTTATATTGTATAACATTTGCAAAGTGCTTCACAAGCATTTTTTTAAAGCTCTTGCTCTCAACTTTATTTGAAGTGAATTTGTATGCATCCCTATGTTATAGAACCTATAGAACAGTGCAGAAAGATGTAATTTCTGTGCTCTGGTACCCAAATAGTAAACAGCAGGTGGAACAAATACTCATACTTTCAAGGACCATTCTGTTTTTTCAGTTTTTATGTTATCTTATTTCAAAGGCAAATAAAACCAAGAGGGGAGGGGAATGGAAAAGAAATAGGAGAGTGACCAAGGAGGAAAAGTTTTTTTTTCTTAAAAAAGATTATTTATATACTTCTCTTTTTAAATCTCAAATGTGTGTCAGTTCTGTAGTGGTTTAAAGGTGTATTCATGGTCTATGATGTGGCCAGAGAAAATATTACTTCTTTATTCTATAGCTCATATAATCTTGCTCACTGGTATTTCCCCCATCTGACCCCAACTTTTCTATGTAGCAGAGGAAAAAAAAAAAAACCCTAATGTCTAATTTTAGACTTGTAGTGCTTATGGTATCTCAGACTCTTCCAGTTTAATTGATTCTTTGATTAGTCCACAGATCTCTTCCTTGCCTCCCTTTCCTTTTTCCCAAGATAGCCCTTGGGTTCAGGAGAAATACTGATGATCTCAGGGCACTGGGGTCCAAGAGGAGCGTCTTTATCTTGTGCTGGTCTTGGGCTGGTCTTGGGTCTGCAGGGTAGCTGTGTTGCCCTTGGGTGGAGATTGGCTGGTCTCTGCTGAGGTGTGGTTAGCTGATAATGTACTTAGTGTCCTGGTCTCCTGATGATCTTATTCACAACTGGTGTGTACCTCCTATTTTCCTAAGACCATAACTATATTTGTATATGTATGTATATAATTCATATATTCATAACTACACATATATACATACATGTAGAATATGTATAGAAAACATATACACACACACAGAATTTAGAAAATCTGGTACAATATGAAAATTCAAGCTCATAAGTGCCCAAAGTTGTGGGTTTTCTTTCTTAATTAAGCCAAGTAGATGAGATTGTGTGTGTATATGTATATGTGTATGTTGTATGTGTGTGTATCCATATATCCCTCTACATAGATGTATATACCTGCTAAGGCCTTTTTCTTTGTTACTAAGGGATCTTCATACTCACAAGTCAGTTCTGATTTGGAGGTTTGCTAAAATGAAGTCCCATTGGCCATGAAGAAACATTGTACTTAGCTGATCTTTGCCATACTAGCTTTTGGAGACTCTTAATTTCCAATCCAAAAGATTTTGCCTAACCTTTTACAGATAGAATCACTTAGTTTATGTAACGAAGAAGGAGGAATCAAAGAGAAAGGCAGTTATAGCTAGATTGCTATGATGATCTATATGACATGATGCATAAATATTTTTTCTTTTTTCTTTTCTTTTTTTTTACGTTTATTTATTTTTGAGACAGAGAGAGACAGAGTATGAACAGGGGAGGGGCAGAGAGAGAGGGAGACACAGAATCCGAAATGGGCTCCAGGCTCTGAGGTGTCAGCACAGAGCCCGACACGGGGCTTGAACTCACGGACCGTGAGATCATGACCTGAGCCGAAGTCGGATGCTAACCGACTGAGCCACCCAGGCGCCCCTATTTTTTTCTTTTTTAATGTTAATATCTCTTTCTGCAAATCCCTGATGATTATACCTTAGTCAAAAGTCATGGTCTAGGAGAAATATTCTATTTAAATGTCTGTTAGGTAAATAAAAACTTGAAAAACTTGTTAGAAAATCCACAGTATACTTCTGAGTAGACTTATTTGCGGTGAATGAAAGTGGTTTTAAAAATGAAACTTCTCGGGGTGCCTGGGTGGCGCAGTCGGTTAAGCTTCCGACTTCAGCCAGGTTACGATCTCGCGGTCCGGGAGTTCGAGCCCCGCGTCGGGCTCTGGGCTGATGGCTCAGAGCCTGGAGCCTGTTTCCGATTCTGTGTCTCCCTCTCTCTCTGCCCCTCCCCCGTTCATGCTCTGTCTCTCTCTGTCCCCCCAAAAAAAAATAAATAAATAAACGTTGAAAAAAAAATTAAAAAAAAAAAGAAACTTCTCTACGATACATATTTTCATTGGTATATCTTTGAAATGAAGCTTTTAATTGTGCATTAATTTTAGAATTGTATATGGTGATGTTATCAGAACTAAGAGAAAAACAATAAAAAATAATCAAGATGCATTTTGCAAATTACCCATATATTCTGTTGTTTAAAAAAGTGAAAAAAGTTAATTATGAACATCAGACTCAGGATTCCTGACATCTGTCCTTTTGAATGTATAGAAATTGAGCATTATATTATAATAGAGGATTTGGTTTCAAGTGGCCTGAAGGCCCCTTTTATACTTGTTTTCCAAAGATGGGTATTTCTGAGCAGGAAAAGAACTTCACTGAATTTTGGAAGCATCGTGGAAGATACAAAGACAACATAATACCTAAAATGATTGACACGCTTCAAACTCAGTTTGTTTCTGAAATTGAATCTGAAAGGAAGTTATATACTGGCTGCATAATTTTTACCTGGAGGTCTCCTGTAAGATTTGTTGTATCCCTGAACAAACATAATTCCAAGATCTATTGAGGTTAATAGGAAAAATAAATATTTACTGAGTATCAGTGATGAGGGGGATGTTGAAATCTAGTATGTCTTAATATTTAAAGAGAATTATTTTTCATCATGGCAAGTTAGGCCTATCTCTTCGTGAGAAATAGCACAGCTTCATGAGTTGAACTGGGAAAAATGCCAGTTACACACATATGTACAACTACCTTCAGGGCATCTTACACGTTTTGCAATCTTTCTTGTTTTTGGGGGCAGTTTTTTTTTCTTGCTTGATGTTTTCTAACCTAAAAGATAGGAATTTCTTATGCCTGTTATTCTCAAACTTTGGCTTAATTTTAATGCTTTGCGAAGTGCTTAGCTTTATAACAGGATAGTTCATTTGGCAAATGTTCTTTTTTCTTTTTCTCCCACCTTCCCTTTCTCCCTCTCTTTGTCCCTTATTTTTTTCTTAAACAAATTTTTTTAACATTTATTTATTTTTGAGAGAGACAGAGACTGAGTGTGAGCGAGGGAGGGGCAGAGATAGAGGGAGACACAGAATCTGAAGCAGGCTCTGAGCTCTCAGCACAGAGCCTGATGCGGGGCTTGAACTCATGAACCACGAGACCATGACCTGAGCTGGAGTCGGATGCCCAACCAACGGAGCCACCCAGGCACCCCTGTCCCTTATTTTTTTCTTTTTCTTCATTTATTCTTTTCTTCCCATCTGGAATCCGCCCCCCCCCCACCACCATTAAAAGTAGCAAAATCTACATTTTATTATTTAAACATTTGTAAGTTCTGCAATTTACAACTTGTAAAAATATTTGAGAATTTTTTCCTATTAATAAATGGAAAATAAAATATTAAAAGCATACTGTCTACCTATAAAAAGTAAAATACATTATAAATAACTTTCAACAATCTTTTGAATACTTTCTAGAGCACCATCAAATCATGTCCAAATACTGTTCTGCTCTGGGGTACCATAACAATGGTAGCATTTGCTGGTGTTTTTGAATGTGGAGCATTAATCCAGGTAGTGTCAGGGAGTATAATCAGTGAAGGAAAAAGTGGCTGTATGGGCAGAAGCAAATTAACTTTGAGGAGCCTGAGTTCAAGAATGCTTTTTTGTGGTATTTGCTATAGAGTGAATGTTTGTGTCTCCTGAAAAATCATGTTGAAACCTAATCCCTGATGTGATGACATACAGAGATGGAGCTTTGGGAAGCGATTAGGTCACAAGAGGGAACCCTCAAGAATGGGGTTAATGCCCAAGAAAAGAGACCCCAGAGAGCTCTCTCACTCCTTCTTCCACATGAGGATACAGGGAGAAGACCACAGTCAATGAGCCAGGAAATAAGCTCTCAAGAGACACTGAATTTGCTGGCACCTTGATCTTGGACTTCCTAGTCTCTAGAACTGGGAGGAGTAAGTTTCTGTTATTTATAAGCTACCCAATCAGTCATGTTTTGTTATAGCAGGCTCAACAGATGAAGACAACTTTGGAAGTAGCAGCTGAAATGGCTAGCCAACAAGGGTGTGGTAGGTAGTGGGGTACCTTCAACTGGTACATGATGGTTTTGTTTTGTTGGCCAATTGCAGGCAGTTGAGTATCAAATGAGACCATGAGAGCATGAATGGGAGGTAAACGCATGGATTAGTATATTCGCTCTAATTGCTTCAAGATTCTCTTTACTACCGCAACTTGTGCTATACCTTTAAATTTGAATGTAAACATTGGGGCAGTGCTCATTGTTATGGTTTTGTTAGATTTATGAAATGTCCACAAAGTGTTTAGATCTAAGCTGGCTTTATTTTATGTGCAGAGTAGTAGGTAGAAGTCGGCTTTAAGCAAATAATTGAAAATTGCAGAAAATATTGCAATATGTCAAGTGATTTAAGTTGTCAGGAAGGATCAGAGATTAGTTCAGTTACTGAATTTAATGCTTAGTTGTTTTTTGTGGGGTTTTTTTGCCAAATAATACTGGAAAACAGAGGTTAGCTATTACTCCTACTTTAATACTTCTCTTCTTGATTGCAGTTGACAGTTTTATGTGGACCACAAAGCATAGAGCCATATTCTTTTTTCTCTAAAAAAAGGATTACATCAAATAAAATTCCGACATTATATCTATATCATTTTCTGTGTTCCCGTGTGTGTGTGTGTGTATATATGTCACAATGTGACCTTATTTGGAAATAAGATGATGCAGATGTAATTGGTTAAATTAAATGTAGGTCGTACTAGAGTAGGATGGGCCCTTAATCCAATATGACTGATGTCCTTATATAGAGGGAGAGATGTGGAGGCACATAGGAAAGAGAGCTATGTAAAGACAGAGGCAGAGATTGGAGTGATACAGCTGTAGGCCAACGAGTGCCAAGGATTGCCTGCTTAACTAATTATGTCTTCAAGGACTGTTTCCAAATAAGGGTCTTATTCACAGGTACCAGAGATTGCTACTCACTCATCTGATTCAGATACCTCGAAGTTGAATTAGATCCCACTGCCATGGCCATTCCTCACCTTTTTATTCTTTTTTGTCTTCATTGCACTGGTAATAGTGATGTAGCCGGTGCCCCCATTCCCAGCTTTGTACTTTCTCAGTTGGCTCTCTGCTTCATTATCAGAGGGATCTTTCTTAACACGAACCTTAAGATGTACATCTAATGCTTACCTGCCTTGAATTGTCTTTTATTGCTGAGGAAATAACATTCTAGCTCCTTATCGTGGTACCCACAATCAGCCTTGTGCCTGTAGCCTAGCCTATTTTTACCTGCCAGCTTCTAAATGATGCTTCACTCACACCCTGATGGCTGTAGTTCTCCACAGATGCCAGATGGTGTTCACAGCACCGCTTTTACTCATCCTCATCCCTTGTAATAAAAACCTCCTTCCTCAATCTGCCTTGATGAACATCTTTTACGTTTTTTTCAAATCTAACCTCTAACATTCTATTTTCTATGAGCTTTCTCTGATTGTCCCCACTCCCCACTCAAATAGATTGCCCTCTGCCCTTTGAGATGTTCCGTCATATCATCTCTGACATTTTATGGGTTTAATGTGTATGCATCTGTTTCTTCTACATGGCAAATACCTTGAGTGTAGGGACTACTGATCTTTTTATTCTCAGCACCTAGAATAGTGCCTTCCCATAATTAGTGCTTAATGAATGCTTTTTGAAAGTATAGCATATACAGTTTCCAAGTACTTTATTTTTAAAAGAAGCCCAGTGACTTTAGGATCTTGATTTCTTTATGCACCAAATTATTTCCCTGAGTTATTAAAAAAAAGGGCAAATCTTGAAGAACTTCCAGGAAAGAAAAAAAATCCAGCTGAGTATGATATCATTTCATAGAGTAATAATGAAATACTGTACATTGAAATTTTGCCATGGTCTACATTCTGATATGTTTTGTGGTTAATCACTTTTGCTTTAAAACTTCTAAATTGATCAAAAGGTAAAATAGGAGGGAAAATACTTCTTTAAGCCAAGTGGTGAACTAGTATGTAGTGTTTCCAATGGAAAATAGTCAACTTTTCCTTGTTTCATCCTGGAAGACAGAGGGAGGTAGTGACTGTAAGCAGTAAGCAATAATAACTTCTGTTTAAAGAGGGCATGTCAATAAAGGTTTCCCCACAGTGAGGAAGCTGCTACCAACTCACTTTGAATGCTTAGTGCTTTATTATGTTGTTTCTGGATGGCTTTCCTTCTTTCTCTTCTCTCTCCTTGGGCCCCTCCTCTAGGGCTCAGTAACACGGTAGAGATGCTTTTTGACAGACAAGAGATAATCTTACACTTGACTTCCAATATCAAGGCATTTTAACTGGCACACTTTATATTGAATAATTCATGGGTATTCAAGCTTTACTTCACTCCACAAAGAAAGTGCTTTCTCTTAGCAGCCACACTAGATATGAGCAGCTAATTCATTATTTAAAGAGATTAAGTATTAGCAACTGGTACTGGCTCTTCAGCGCTGTCTTTATTCCCTTTGCTCATGTTATCCCCAGCTTCTCAGCTGCCTAGAACAGTTTTTAGATTGATTTTACCATATTTAAGTCTTTTTAAAAACAGATCTACCCCAAAACCTCACTATTTTCAGACTGCTTTGTCCTATTTTAAAAACGTAAAGCAATGTCTGTTAGAACTCTGTGAATCTCTGCAGGCTCACGGGAATACATACAATTGCAACACTTTTTGCTTTCAGTTAAGAAAATGTGGCAGGTGGGAGGAATGTAAGAAATCTGAGTTTGTTCAAATTTACAGACCACTTGCTGCAATAGGCCAAGGAAGGCTTGGGCATTTTAAACAGGTGGTGAAAGTGGATGAATTCTCAACTTTCAAGTATTGTTACTCTGAAAGGAAAAGTCCCCATGGAGAACTGTCCTCTTTATATTCTCAGAGAAAAAGAGAGGAAGAAGGGTTTGAAATGTCTGTTTCTCTTTTGTAGACGGATCCTCAGGTTGGATCTCATTCACCACAAATTTTCACTCTTTCATTACCAGTTAAGAGAGGAACATTTGTCAAGAGGTTATGAGGTTTCGCTTTTTGTAAACCTTGCCAAAGGGTAATATAACAATGTAATCAGGTCTGGAATGGTAAAATAGTGAGAAATGTGCATGTGTGCGCGCATGCGCTCCCCCCCACCCCAGAAGTATAGGAGAAACTTCTTTTACAAAGTGACTGATTCTATGGAAATATGTTTCCAGGATATGAAATGAAAGAAAATAGTGGACATATTGCTTAAAGAAGTAATAAGTGTTTTTCTTAGTTTTATGTTTTATTTAAAAAAATTTTTTTAACGTTTATTCATTTTTTGATAGAGAGAGACAGAACATGAGTGGCGGAGGGGCAGAGAGAGAGGGAGACACAGAATCCGAAGCAGGCTCCAGGCTCCGAACTGATAGCACAGAGCCTGAAGTGGGGCTCGAACGCACGGGCCGTGAGATCATGACCTGAGCCGAAGTCTGACGCCCAACAAACTGAGCCACCCAGGTGCCACATTAGTTTTATGTTTTAGACTAGAGTTAGCCTTTTCCAGGAGAGTTTTAAAGTAGATATTCCATTAGATTGATAAAAATAAGTTGATGATTTTATTTCTACTCTGTATGGCCTGAAAGTCCTGGATGCCTCTAAAACTAAGGAACTCATATAGCTTTATTTTTACATTTCAATTATTAAAGGGTATGGATTGTAAATGAACTCCCTATACCTCTAGTATGCTCTTGAATTACTTCCAGCATGGGGAATATATTATGTGTATATGTCATTCATTCAAAAATTTCTTGAATTGGAAAACTGGAAAGAAAATTGGAAAAGCATATAATAGATGATCCTTAAGAAATGTATTTCTTGAATGACTAAATCTTCGGTAAGCCAGATGGGGACCATCCTTTGAAAAGTCTTGCTTTGAAAGGCAGAAGAATGTGTCTGCATCAAAGATCAATTGTCTTTTAATTGTTATTAAAGGCATGGGCATGTGCATTGACAAGTAACATGCAGAAGCAGGACACTGTCCTTACCTCATAAGAGTCAACTTCTACACTAGCCTTAGAGCCATCAGAAAATAGAGAGGAAAAGCATGGGAGGCTAGAGGACCTGCGAAGTTGTTTCTAAAGGTGAGAATTTACAAGCTTTTTCTTGTTTCATATGCAAAAAGGAACCCAAATTGAAGACTTTTCACCACAAGTTCGCACAATAGTAGGTAGCTTGGGTTTTGAAGTGAAAATGACCTGTGTCTCTGAAATATAGTTCTACCATGTAATGGCTATACAATCTTGAATAAATGGTGAAATCTTCCCCAGACTTCCTTTTCTCATCTGTAAAATGAGGATTTTGACAGTGTCTGCCTCATAGGTGTGAGAATTAATGAGATAAGGTCTGAAAATTGCTTAGCATAGTGTGGAGCACATAAAAAACATTCAGTAAACCTCTTTCCAAAAAAGTGTTTTGGAAATTTAACCTGGCACTGACATAGAAGTTTAATTTGCAGTTGAGATTGTGGAAGTTTAGGAAATTGCTTCATTGTAAAAAAAAATTGGGAATTTTATAAAATGCTAATGCATTTTATATGTAAGTCTTATATGTAAGTCTTAACTTACATAGGCATTCCAGATCAGTTGTGCCAAAAAGGAGAGAAAGCATTTTCATACTAATCTTGGACATAATTATCCATAGATGTCAAAAGAGAGCTGCTCAATATGATCTGGTAGCTCCTGCTTCCATTGGGGTGCTTTCACATGTCTTCATTGAGGTAAAATATGTTTTAAAAGAAAAAGATGTAGCTTTGTTCTTTGCAAAATTTTGTAAACATTTTAAAGCTTTTGTAAATGATATTATTTATTATATTATGTATTGATTATTGTAAGCATTCAACTGAGAGTGAGATTGGAACTGAATTTTTTTTTTTGAATGGGGTAAAAAGATTAGAGAATGAGGACCTGTTTATTATTATTACCTCGTTTAAAAAACTTATTTAGGAATCTGAATTGTGAGAAATTCAGACAGCGTGTTTGGAGATAAAGTCTCTTCTTCAAGAATCAGAATTAATTAATTAAAAATTTTTTAACATTTATTTATTTTGAGAGAGAGAGAATGCACATGCACATGCAAGCGCATGTGGGGGTAGGGGAGGCAGAGAGACAGAGAGAGTGTCCCAAGCAGGCTCAGTACTGTCAGCACAGAGCCCAGCACAGGGCTGGATCTCACAAACTGTGAGATCACGACCTGAGCCGAAACCAAGAGTTGGACACTTAACCGACCTGAACCACCCAGGTGCCCCTCCAAGAATCAGACCACCCCCACTTCCTCTGCGTTGATGAAATCTCAATAAAGAGACAAAATGAGAAGACTAAAATATCATATATGTATAAAAAATTTATCAATCATTCTAAAGCTTTATAAAAGTAAGCTATTTTTCTCCTTTGTAAGCAAGCTTACTTTAATATGGATTAAAAGTGCTGACAGCCAGTCTGGAGGACCAAATTGTATTTGGCAGTTCTCATTTGCAATTAGTGAAGGGAGACCATTCCTCAATGGTAGGGTCACCTAACGGATGCCAAGTTGAATTCCACCCACAATTATTGAATGCTGACAATGTGCCCTCCTTGTGCCATATGCTGGGAACTTAAATAGGAACTAATGCTGGAAACTCAAAGAGCTAACAGTTCCATCAAGATATTTTCAACTGAGGGCAGATACTAGAATATTTGTGTTATTTTGAGGTGTGTAGCAAGTACTCTTGTTGCTAATAATAGAGATCTAAAGTTTGTGAATGACATGAATTTTTCATTTGTCTAAAAGGAGTCAAGGTTATTCCTCTAATGCTATCACTTGCACTCATATACCCATATGTATTCTGATATGATTTTGAGAAGGGTGAGAGAAATCACAAGGAAAGCCAGATCTACACAGGTTTGGCAACCTCTAGCAACGAGCTCTTAGTGCTCTATAGCTAACCGTTGTGTGCTTGGAGTGTTTTGTAGAATTTGTGAACTATGATATTATAGTTACTTACAATGTCTTTATAATTTTACCCATGAATGCATTTTTAGTGAAAGGAGTGGGGAGACCAGATGAAACACCAGTACTTAGAGTTTTACATGATTAATTGTCTTATTGAGAATGATGTTCTTTATATAAAAATATGTTACAGCATGTACATTATATATAGTAATAAAAAAGGAATTACATTTATTTATTAATATCCCTTAGTGTTACATAGTTGCTCAACTTATTAATGCTATTTGTTAAGTAGAATTCTAGAAAGGTCAAAATTCATATTTAAGAAATGTGGTTTAATATTCAAGAAAATATTAGTCATATTTATTTTTCCTTATAAAACCATTTTTGACATCTTTAAAAGTATGATTTAATTTTCATGTTTTATAAATACTTTTTTGAAGGCTATGCTAATGAAAATAAGACATCAGTACTATTTGGCTTATTTTTAAGCTTTTCTTTTCTCTTTTTTATTTTCCTTTCTTTTTTTTAAACAAATCTAGTTTTTCCACTGTATTGTATGGCTCTTGTAAGTATTATCTGACATTTGGAATACAGTGGAAAAAAAAAAAGAAAGTTGGGATGCAGTGGCCTAGTGGATTTTAATGATAACTTCTCTCCAAATGTGTGATGGCCCTACAAACACTATGGTAACAATGCCCGAGATTCATTCACCTTTCAGTACTTGGCCAGCTACAGTTCTTGCCTCTAGTACTTGTAGCCTGTCCATTTTCCAAACCTCAAATTTCCTGATTTTTATTATATTTCTTATTGGATTAAGATTGCCCACTTCTCTGAGATACTAACATTAGGGTTGAGAAACTCTTTCCAATTATTGACCAGTTCTGTCCAGACAGGGTAAATGAGGACCCTTTTCAAATGCTCTTTGGAAATAGTTATATTTAATGCCTAAGATTTGGTTTATCAATCTTATTTCAATTGACTACCTTACCATCTCAATTCCACATTTACAAGAAACTGAATTAGCCAATAGGGGGTTATTCAAGAGCGGTTAGATACTCCAAAATTTCTACAAAGAACAGGTGTGTTTTAAAATACTATGAACCTAACAGGGCTGAGAAAGCTGAATGTATCTAGAACTAAACAGACCCATAAGAAAATAAGGATATATTGCTGGCCAACTTTGACCAAGATTGCAAGTTTTAAAAGTTAAGTATCAAGATAGATAGGATAAAACCTTAGAAATTATGTTATAAAAGAGGAAAAGTAAGAGAAGTAAATCAGTCATCTAAATTCTTCTGGTAATTTTTAATGTACTATACTACTTTCCTCTCCAAAGACAAAAATAATAAACAAGTAAATTCAGCAAATAACAATTGATTATAGGATTCTAGTGTCCTTAAGGTGACATCTTTTTGATTATTGATATCTAGCATCGGCCTATTAATATTTAGCTGATTTGGGTTTGAAAAGCATCTCTTTCCCTTTAACAACTTGTGAGTTTTGCCACCTCAACTGTAGACAATTTTAAGAACAAATGAAAACCATTTTTATTTACTGTCCCACAGGTATCATCTTTTACGTTGAAGTTCAAACCATGGATTCTAAAAGACTCGAATCAGAATTTAAAACAGTTAAAATGTCTGAGAGAGCTGGGTTAGAATTAGTTCAGAATTTCATAATTTTGATGGCTGTTTTTGTGTTACATAACTGTATTTCTTAAAAGCTAAATTAACTCCAGGGGCACCTGGGTGGCTCAGTTGGTTAAGCGTCCGACTTCAGCTCAGGCCATGATCTCACAGTTCATGAGTTTGAGCCCTGTGTCAGTCTCTGCTTATAGCTCAGAGGCTAGAGCCTACTTCAGATTCTGTGTCTCCCTCTCTCTCTCTGCCCCTCCCCCACTCACACTCTGTCTCTGTCTCTCTCAAAAATACATAAAAAACATTTAAAAAGTTAAAAAAAGTTAAATTAACTCCCTATCATCCATCTTGTCAGTGACAAATAACATAGATGTTGTAGAATACAAGCACGCAAAATACAGTTATAGTACGCTTTGGAAAGTATCACATGGAATTCTGTTGTTGATTATCATCTATCTAAAGATTGATATATATGATTACCAGATAAAAAGCAATAATGGGCCCAAATTAAAATTTGACCATGTAAAAGCCACAGGATAAATTATTCTGAACATGGGAAATCCAAAGTGATTTCTTTTGTGAATCTGAGAAACAACATGTAGGGAGAATTTTGTCAGACCCTAGGCAACCATGCTACTAGAGTCCCAGGACTCAGATTATAAGAGAAGAAACACTTTGCCTTCCAGAAACATGTGTGTATGGGGAATATGGCAAATGAAGGCAGATGTAAGATAAAAACCTGAAGGATTTAACCCTTGAATTCTTCTCTTTAGTTTGTTCCAGTTCCTGAGAATGACTGAATAAATTTGAAATTTGCATATTTTCAAAAATCTATAATGTCTGTGATCTACCCTCTATTTGATATCTACTGCAGAAACGTTAAATGTATATAAATACAAGTTAATTGATATTGTCAGGACATACAGCTTTTCATATAAATTAATGTGTGACTTACTACATCGCTGAAACATAGCTCTATGAGAATTACACTTTAAAAATATCAACACTTTAAAGAAAGAATGTCTTCAAAGTAGCAACTGTTTCCGGAGCTTTCTAAAAAGAATGCACAGGCCATAATTATTTCCCACCAATTCAGAATTAGAAAAACATTGGCTCCTAATACACCGAAGCTTGCGAGAGCCCCACGAGTTGTTTGCCTTATCCCTGACAAGTACACAAGTCTCTGGTATGTCTACTTTTATACTTTAGTCTGTTTCAGTCACACTTTGAATATTGCTGTTCGTGAGCCTGCATTTCAAACAGCTCTTCTGTTGATATTCTCTCTTCTCTACCATAATTTTCACATTCTATACTACCTTAGACTGAGATTGTTTGCTTAATAGAATTTTCTCTAAATGTTGGCTTAAGTAGTCTCTGTGCCTACAAAAATCAAAACTATTTTCATGTGTAATGATATGACTGGACACTTACTGAAACTGTTTTGATCAGGGCCCCAAGAAACAAACAGATGTAAGTAAGATTTGGGCCCTTCCATGATGAAATATGTAAATAGCTCATACTTTGTTAATGTTCTTGGGAAAACATTGCTTATAGTCAATAGGGGCAAATGGAGTGTGATTAGAGTTGCTAAAACCACAGAGATCTTTCTACTTAGCTTAACATACTGTTACAAGAAACACAGAGGTTCTGTTCTGAATTGCTCAGCTATTACTTTTGAATTTCTTGTTGTGAGATATCCCAGGGTTTCCATTTAGTATTTACTAAACGACTTATAAGATTTTCTTCTGGAAGAAGCAGAACTCACCACTGGCAGGGACCTGATAAAGTTCTAGCCCAGGATGAGAGTAGGAAATAAAATCTCATTGCAATCCTGTCTTCCAGAGAGGATAGATAAACACGTCCCATAAAAAATGTATGTTCATTGTATTACTCTCTTTAGGAAGATGCTTGGTCCCCTCTCTTTCCCTGCAGTGCATTTTGAGAACCCAATACTAGCTACTAAAAGTTATGCTGTACTAAAAATAGAAGACTTAAAAAAAACCTCAGGTATAGCTAGCATTCAAAATGTTAGATTAATTTGAAATTAATTTCAGTTGCTTAAATTTCTAAACAACTCTTGATCTTCTGGGTTGTATTATTTCCCTTAGACAATGCTCAAGAAATAGGAAGGCAAACACACAGTGATGTTCATTTATCTCTATAAAATACCATTGGCTTGAAATAATTAGCCCATATGGCCATTTCATATAGCTGGTTGGAGAACTCATGATGTCAAGACATCCCTTCTATTTTAGCATTTTTTTTGTTTTACCTTCACAGAATATAATTATTAATAATAGAAATATTCAGAGATAATTTCTTATATAAAAGATTTATATTACTTATTTATTTAATAAACATCAGAATAACAGAATTACACCTTTTTCAAAGAATTAAAAAAATTACCTAATGAAGTTCTTTCTCTGCTTTTAAATAAGACAGCATTTCAATCATTTGGGAAAACTGTGTATTTAAATTTTTTTTCTTGAGAAATAGTCTTTGTTTCAATAGTTTCCAACTAATACATCAAACTGTATTAGTAGGCTTCACACATGTCATGTATTGTTGCCATTACAGTTCCTTAAATTGTAGACAGAGGTTTGAAGGTGGATCTGGGCTGTGTTTGGGAGGAGTGATCTTTATTTTGCTTTTAGCGTGTTGGTTTTCTGGCAGTACCTTCCCCAAGCTCAGCCTGATAAAAGTTTATGGAATTGAGAAGTTTTCCTTTTTCTTTTTTTCTTTTTTTAATGAAAGTGTATGTGGCAGACATTATATTAGTTTTAGGTATACAACATGATGATTTGACATTTGTGTACAGTACAGTACCATTTCTCATTATACAAAGCTACAAAGAAAAAAAAATCTTTTTTCTTGTAATAAGAACTTTTCAGATTTACTTTCTTGGCCACTTTCAAATTTACAATACAGTGTTATTGACCATAGCTAGCCACCATGGTGTACATTGCATCCCCGTGACTTATTTTGTAACTGGGAGTTTGTGCCTCTTTCTTTCTTTTTTTAAAGTTTATTTATTTATTTTGAGAGAGAGAGACAGAGATCATGTGTGTGTGTGTGTGTGTATGCACTCGAGTGCATAGGAGGGGCAGAGAGAAGGAGGGGGAGGGAGAATCCAAGCAGGCTCCACACTGTCAGTGTAGAGCCCGATGTGGGGCTCAATCTCTGATGTGGGTGGATCTTACCAACCCTGAGATCATGGCCTGAGCCCAAATCAGGAGTTGGCTGCTTAATGGACTGAGCTACCCAGGTAACCCGGAAGTGTATACCTCTTGATCTACTCACCCATTTTGCCCAACACCCTCCCCCTCCTCTCCCTGGCAACCGCTAATCTAGTTTTTTTTTTTTTTTTTTTTAAGGATTGTTTGTTCTATTTCTCTGAAAAAAGCCTTTGGAATTTTGATAGAGATGGCATTGAATTTCTAGTTTGCTGTGGCTTTTATGGACATTTTTATAATATTTTTCTAATCCATGAGCACTGAATATCTTTTAATTTTTTTCATCAATTTCTTAGAGTTTTCAGCATATAGGTCTTTCATCTCCTTGGTTAAAGTTATTCCTAGATGTTTTATTCTTTTTTTTTTTTAATTTTTTTTTTCAACGTTTATTTATTTTTGGGACAGAGAGAGACAGAGCATGAACGGGGGAGGGGCAGAGAGAGAGGGAGACACAGAATCGGAAACAGGCTCCAGGCTCTGAGCCATCAGCCCAGAGCCTGACGCGGGGCTCGAACTCACGGACCCCGAGATCGTGACCTGGCTGAAGTCGGACGCTTAACCGACTGCGCCACCCAGGCGCCCCATATTCTTTTTGATGCAATTATAAATGTAATTGTTTGCTTCCTTGTGTTTCTGATCATTGTTAATGTATGAAAACACAACACATGTTTTGTATATTGATTTGGTATCCTGAATTTGTTTGTTAGTTCCAACAGTTTTTTGGTGGGGCCTTTAGGGTTTTTGTCATCTGTAAATATGATAGTTTTACTTCTTACTTTCCAATTTGGATGCCTTTTATTTTCTTCTCCTGCTTTATTATTCTGCCTAGGACTTCCAATACTATAATGTCAAAAGTGGGCATTCTTGTCTTATTTATGATATTAGAGAAAAGCTTTGACCGTTTTGATGTTGAGTGTGATGATAGCTTTGGGCTGGTCAGTGTGGCCTATATTATGTTGAGGTATGTTTCATCTGTACCTATTTTGTTAACAATTCTTATCATAAACAGATTTTTGGGGATGCGTGAGTGTCTCAGTTGCTTAAGTGTCTGGCCCTTGCTTTCAGCTCAGGTCATGATCTTTCAATTCATGAGATTGAGCCCTGCGTCAGTCTCTGTGCTGAGAGAGTAGAGCCTGCTTGGTATTCTCTCTCTCCCTCTCTCTCTGCCCCTACCCCCCACCCCCACCCCCTAAATAAATGAACAAACAAACTTAAAAAACTAAATGGATGTTTGAATTTTGTCAAATGTTTCTTATGCATCTACTGAGAAGGTCATGTGATTTTTACCCTTAATTTGTTATTGTGTTATTATCATGTTGATTGATTTGCAGGTGTTGAATTTTCCTTTCTTCCTGGAGTTTAAATCCCACTTGATCATGGTGTATGATCCCTTTAATGCATTGTTGGATTTGATTTGCTAATATTTTGCTGAGGATTTTTGCATCTAGCTTCATTGGGGATATTGTAATTTTCTTTTTTATGGTGTCCTTGTCTGGGTTTTGGTATCAAGGTATGCTGGTCTTGAATTTAGGAGTATCCCCTCCTCTTCAATTTTTTTGGAAGAATTTGAGAAGGATGGGTATTAACTCTTATTTGAATGTTTGATAGACTTTACCAGTGAAGCCATCTGGTCCTGGACTTTTGTTTGTTGGGAGTTTCTTGATTACTGATTTAATCTCCTTACTAATAATCAGTCTATTCATATTTTCTATTCTTGTTTGAGTCTTGGAAGATTGTGTGTTTTGAAGAATTTATCCAGTTCTATGAGGTTGTCCAGTGTGTTGGCATAAAATTGTTCCTGTAGTGTCTTATGAATCTTTGTGTTTCTTTGGTTTATAATTTATCCTCTTTCATATCTGATTTTAGGTTTTTGAACTCTTTATTTGTTTTCTTAATGAGTCTAGCTAAAATTTGGTCAATTTTGCTTACCTTTTTGAAGAACCAACTCTTAGTTTCATTGAGCTTTTCTATTTTCATTTTAGTCTCTAGTCATTTATTTCCTCTCTAATCTTTATTATTTCCTTCCTTTTACTAACTTTGAGCTTTGATATTCTTTTTATAGTTTTTTTGGGTGTAAAGTTACGTTGTTTATTTGAGATTTTTCTTTTTCTTGAGGTAGGCCTCAATTCTCTTAGAATTGCTTTTGCTGTGTTCCTACCATTTTGGACCATCGTGTTTCCATTTTCATTTGTCTCAAGTCATTTTTTAAATTTCTTCTTTATTTGTTCACCCATGGGTTGTACAGGATCCTGTTGTTTGATCTATAAATATTTGTGATTATTTTCAGTTTTCATGTTGTAATTGATTTCTAGTGTCATACCATTTTGGTCAGAAAATGTGCTTGATATGATTTCAGTCTTCTTAAATTTATTGATACTTATTTTGTGGTCTAGCATATGATCTGTCCTGGGGAATGTTCCATGTGAACTTGAGAAGAATATGTATTTTGCTTTTTGGATGGAATGTTCCATATACATCTATTAAATCCATCTTGTCTAATGTGTCATTTAAGGATGATATTTCCTGATTGATTTTCTGTCTGGATGATCTGTCCATTGATATAAGTAATGTATAAAGGGCCTCTACTCATAGTACTGTTGACATCTCTCTTTAGATCTGTTAACATTTGCTTTATATGTGTAAGTACTCCTATGTTGGGTGCATAGATATTTACATTTGTTATATCCTCTTGTTGGGTTGACCCCTTTATCATGGAATGCCCATCTTTGTCTCTTATTACAAGTTTTTTTGTTTTAAAGTCTCTTTTGTCTGATGTAAGTATAGCTACACCAGTTCTTTTTTTTCCCATTTGCATGAAACATCTTTTTCTATCCCTTTACTTTCAGTCTCTGTGCATCCTCACATCTGAGGTGACTCTGTTATAGGCAACATAGAGATGACTCTTGTTTATTTTTTTTTTTTAATACACTGAGCTACTTTATGTGTTTTGATTAGAGATTGTAGTCCATTTATATCTAAAGTAATTATCGATAAATATGTACTTATTGCCATTTTGTTCATTGTTTTCTGGCTATTTTATAGTTCCTCTGTTCCTTTCTTCTTCTCTTTCTTTCTTCCCTTATGGTTTGATGATTTTCTGTAGTGTTATGTTTAGATTGCTTTCTCATTTTCTTTTGTGTATGTATTATAGGTTTTTGTTTTATGGTTACCATGAGGTTTACATATAATAGTTTATTTTAAGCTGGTAGGAAGTTAAGTTTCAACATATTTTAAAACTGTGTTTTTACTCCCACCCCCCATGTTTTATATTTTTGGTGTTACATTTTACATTTTCTTTTTTAAAAAACATTTTTTTTTTCAACGTTTATTTATTTTTGGGACAGAGAGAGACAGAGCATGAACGGGGGAGGGGCAGAGAGAGAGGCAGACACAGAATCAGAAACAGGCTCCAGGCTCTGAGCCATCAGCCCAGAGCCCGACGCGGGGCTCGAACTCACGGACCGCGAGATCGTGACCTGGCTGAAGTGGGATGCTTAACCGACTGCGCCACCCAGGCGCCCCAACATTTTACATTTTCTTATATAGTGTGTCTGTTAACTAACCACTGTAGTTAAGGGTCATTTTTACTGCTTTTGTCTTTTAATCTTCATACAGCTACGTAAGTGAATAATTTACTTCCTTTACTACATGTTTACTTTTATTTTGATATGTTTTATTACTAATTAGTGCCCTTTCTCTTTAAAGAAACTCCTTCAGAGTTTCTTATAGGGCTGGGTTAGTAGAGATGAACCCCTTTAAATGTTTACTTGTCTGGAAAATTCTTCAATTCTGAATCATAACCTTTCTGGGTACAGTATTCTTAGTTGGAAGTTTTTTTTTTCAGCACTTTGAAAATATCATGCCACACCCTTCTGATTTACAAAAATTCTGCTCAGACATCTGCTAATAGTCTTATGGGGGAGTTCCCTTGTATGTAACACATTGTTTTACTCTTATTACTTTTAAGAATCTTTCTTTAGCTTCTGACATTTTAATTATAATCTGTCTTGGTGTGAGTTTTTTGAGTTCTTCTTGTTTGGAGTTCTTTAGGATACCTGGATCTGCATGTCTGTTTCCTTCCCTGAGTTAGGGAAGTTTTCAGCCATTATTTTTTCAAATAAGTTTTATGCCCCTTTCTTTCTTCTTCTTCTGGGACCCCTGTAATGCAAATGTTCTTTCACTTGATGTTTTCTTACAGGTCCTTTCAATCTATCTTCATTTTTAAACATTATTATTATTATTATTATTATTATTATTATTATTGCTGCTCTGTTTGGGTGAGCTCCACTGCCCTGTTTTCCAGATCACTGGTTATTTCTTCTGTTTTATCTGGTCTTCTATTAAACCCTTATAGAATATTTTTTCCATTCAGTTGTTATATTCTTCTTCTCTGTGAATTGTTTTTGGAGCTTTCTTATATTTTCTATCTCTTTTTAAGTTCTCTCTGTGTTCATCCATTTTTCTCCCAAGTTCAGTGAGCATCTTCATGACCATGACTTTGAACTCTTTATCATGTGAATTACTCATTTCCATTTTATTAAACTTTTCTCTTGTTCTTTCATTTGGAATATATTTCTCTGTTTCCTAATTTTGCTTAACTCTCTGTGTTTGTTTCTCTGTGTTAAGTGAAATAGCTATCTCTCCCAGTCTTGAAGGGATGGCCCTGTGTAGTGAGATGAACCACATTGTTTAACCTTCCCTAGTTCTTAGTTGTCTCTTGAACTTTACTTAGATTGTTTCAGGCCCATGGGTCTCAGAAATGCAATCTCTCTTGGCCACCAAAGTCCAGTGTTCAAGGGACATGTCTCCTGTGTGTTCTGAGGGTGTACCCTGGCTTAGAATGTCCTGGGCAGGGACAAGGTCCTCAGCCATTGCCTCAGGAAGGAGGGCATGGAAGCAGTACATTTGGGAACACCAGCAGGTTAGAGAAGGGTGCAAAAATGGTTCCCACCAGTGCAAGCACTAGCAAGGTAGAGAGAAAATGTAAAAATGGTGCCTGGTAGCATCTCCATTCCCTGTGGAAAGTCTAACAGGATTTTGCATTTCTGGAAGATGCTTTAAGATTAGCAAATGAATCTTCTTCACATATGGTCTAGGCTCTTTTAAAATTGCTGCCTTTGTACTGAGTCCTGGAGTATTTGGTTTGTGCAGGAGCCCTTCAAGAGCATAAACTCCATTCCCTACAGCCCTGTGGTTCTGGATGTAAGCCCTACTGTTTTTCAAAGCGAGACATTTTGGAAGCTCATCTCTCTAGTACAGGTCTCAAATGTTGGGGTGCCTCAGGTAGAGCATAAACCGTTCACTCTTTGGGGTGGAGTTCCATATTTGTCAGACCCCTCCCAATGGTGAGTCACTGCACTGGAGGTGGGCTTTTGGCAAGACCCTTTCTCTGCCTCTCCTACCCTCTTGATCTGGCCCTTTTATCCTTGTGAAGTAGCTGTTTAGCTAGTTCTCAGATTGTTTTCAGAGGTAATTGTTCCACATGTAGTTATAAATTTGTTGTGTCTATGGGAAATAGTAAGTTCAGGATTTTTCTATGCCACCACCTTAAATTGCTTCATCCTCTAATTAAAAAAAAGAGTTGGATCCTCTGCTTTATGTTACCATTGGGTAATTTCACTTTCTTACCACTTTTACACTTTTTGTTCTTATCCATATCCATTCTAAATTCTTTGTGCTTTAACTGAGTCCTTTTTGGTCCTCAGGAGAAACAGGGAAAAGCTGCTCTGAGTCACTGATAGCACAGCTCTCCATGCAGTTGATGACTTTTGGCTCATGGCTGATGTGCTGTGACAGAAGCAATGTGTGACTCATCAGGGGCTGCTCTTGAGTCAGTGAGTGATAAGACAACTGGCTGTATCTCTAAAATACTCCTTAAGTCTGACTCTCACACTCACAGGCTTAAGAGTACAAGAATTAACAGCACAGGATAGGATTTTTGTCCTCATGTGAGTATTCCGATGACTTCATTTTAAATTCAGCACCCCAAACTCAATTTTCTACAAGTTCAAACCATGTGCTTACATATATATAAAGGTAATCTAAATAGCACTGCATTTACTATGGAAGGAGAGACAGTACCACATGATAAGTGGTATGAGGAGTTCCAGGAAAATCCTTCCATTAACATCAAGTCACCAGAACTAGAAATTCCTTGGGAAGGAGCAGAGATTAGCGAAAAGAGCATTGGAGGTAGACAACCCTGGACTTGAATTTATGCTCTTCCACTTAATAGCTGATGGGAAATTTGGAAGAAAAACGTTGGAGATAACAGAACTAAGATGCTAAGTACTGGGGGTGTGGGTGGGGGACAGGGAGAGGCACCATGGGCCAGCCAGGAATACTTTGTGTATAATGGGGAAAGTTGGGTAACATGCGAAAATCAAAGAAAAGATAAAGTGAGATAGCCTCAAAGAGAAATACTAAATATTGTTCATAGCAATAACAATAAAATAGAAAGGGGGAACAAATTTCAAAATTTACCTAGCTAAATTTGTTGATACTCAAATGTAGTTATTAGATTTATTCATTCTCTCTTCCTCTCCCCATATACATATCATATTGCATATAAAATTTATATATCTATAGCTACCTATCATCTGTCTGTCTGTCTGTCTGTCTTCTCTGAATCTGCTGCACATAAGGTATTATGATAGTCATTGGGAATACAAAGGCAAATAAGCCATGGTCTTAGTATCTTAAGTTTGCACATCTCTTTGTATCTTTCAGGTATTTTAACATATATTATCGTATTATATGTCTTCAGACAAAGAGGTAATTAGTCTTGCTAGCATATGCAGGTCATAAGAGTCTGCAGGGGAATGTTGTAAGACATCACGTCCTGTATCTTGATTTGGCACCTTTCTATTTGACTTTGGAAAAAGTGTGGAACTATAAAGCCTAGAGAAACCATGACTGCCACAGGTAAAGATTATCGGGTCCTAGAAGGTATAAGTTATGCAGCTTTGTGAGTACCAAAGGAGAAGGTGTTTCCCTTTATCCCTTTTCTGAAATGTCCTGTGTCCTGGGAAAAGAATTGTGCTCCAGTGAGGAAGCACTAGGATGTCTGTGAGCCCATCTGCAGAATCATGTTAACTGCATGTGCTCCCAGTGGGGGCTGAATAAACTCTTCTGAACAATTATGAGGCCCCCTCTCCTTTCAGGTGGTAAAACCAGGATCTTTTTAAGCACTTCTGTAGACTGGTTATAATATAGGAGTCACAGGGTGAAAGAGCATTTACATTCTTAAAACAAGCTAGGTAGAGATACTCAGGAAGGCATTTTTCCAAATGAAGGGGAAATGGAGAAACAAATTTTGAAAAAATGTCATCAGAGATATTATCCATTATCATTAAATATAGATACACAATATAGAATGCAATTAATGTTATTTTTGATTCCTGGCAGAACTTGAGACGGTGGTTTGTCTGACTGCTATAGGACATCAGTGAGTGGGACTGGGCCTCATTAGAGAGGTGAAAGGAAGAACAAAAACTGCCAACACAACAAATGGAGCCCCTTGGTGCAGTTAATGCACTTTGCCATATTATAGTAGGAACTGTAGATCTCCGTGGTCATGATGAAGTTAGAGGGAAAACAGAGCTTCCAGTGAGGATGTTTAAGGACCTAAGTGGTTATGAGTTTATGACAGTTCAGCAAGGAGTGATCTTTGGAAGACAGCCATTAAAACTGAGTTTCAGTTTAGCACGAACAGGTTCAAACAATTAAAGGTTGGTGAAACCCTTATTTCACATGCATTATGGAAAATTTCAGAGCAAATCAAATTTAAGTTAGCAGTGTTTAATTTAGTTTAAGAACTAAAAAAATATATATATCATATATAACTAGGCCATATCAACCCCTTCTTTGACCCCCTTCAATGGATTCTCAGTGCTCTGAGGGAAAAATCTCACTCTATTATTATGGCCTCTTTGCTAGGACTTGGCCATCTCAGTCTTGTTTCAATTCCTTAACATACAAGCTCCTTCTGCCTTCAGAGGATCATCTTCCCAATCTCTTTTCAATCTATGTGCTGCATCATTTTTCACATTTTAGCCTAAATGTCACCTTTTTGGGAAAACTTTACTGACTAAATCAGACCCCACTCCTCACCTCTCCTGCTCCTTTTGTTTTTCTTATTTTAGTCCCATGTTTTTCCTCCAGGACTTCTTACAAGCTTTCTTATTTTGTTAATTTTGTTACGTAGTTTACCCTGTTTTTCATACCAGAGTATGATACCTGAGAGAAAATGCTGTCTTTTCTGATCCACCGTGGTATTTTTGGTGTCTAGTAGAATAACTGGTAAGAGTTCAATATGTGTTTGATAAAGAAATGAATAAAAAATGTCAGTTATTCATATTAAATTATGGTGCCGGTGTGTTTATTGAAATGTCTAATAAAGCTATCCTCTCAAAACCTCTGAGGAAGTTTTGTGAGCTGATTAAAAAAAAAACAACATACAATGCTACTTCTGATAAATTACTTTAAGTCCAGAAAGAAACTGTGTTTACTTGCTGCAGGTATCACATCTCCTTAGTTCACTGGAACACTGAAAAAAATGAAGAGTAATATAGTATATAGAAAGCACTCCATCTGAGCCCTGATTTTGCTGTATGCAGTCTTTGCATGATAAGCATTGGCATTACAGTGATGAAGAGAGACAGACTTCTTGGCCTCATAGAGCTTATAGTCTCAATTTTTATTGGGATTTTCCTTTGAAGACTTTATCAGTTGCCAAATTGGGCATCTTCCCGAGACATATATTCCTCTATGAATGCCTGTGGTCATTTCTCAGTGAAGATCCTTAATCATTTCTAGTCTAATATTTTAGGCCAGATATTTTAGATATTTAGATATTTTAGTCCATATTTTTCTTCAATGTTTGTCTTTGTCATCTTGTTCTACTGCTACCTGTTAAGTAAGGTTTTAATGGAAAGTCAGCATTCAGGGGAAAAATGGTCTTTGAAAGAATGGAATTCTTATTTCTAGCATTTTGGGGAAAATTATTTTGGTACAATTTTTTTTGCATCAATATGTCCATATGTCCCCTTCCCCCACATTGGTGTGAAGCACCTCCATTTCAAACAACCACAAAAATAAAACAAAAGCCACTCTATTTTTTACATTCTGAATGCTGTATGTATCCTATACTTTAAACCTGTTGATACTGCAACATAGAAATTACTTATTATGATTTTATTTTCATGCCCTGTATTGAAAATAGAATATGCTAAACATATCATTATAAGAGATAGTTATGAAAATGATTTTAAATTTATTATAGCCTCTAGGAATTTTGAGATATGAAAGATATTTTTATTCTTTAATAATTCTTTAACAATACACTCATTTTTTTTGCCTATCATGGTTTTCCCGCATCTTTCCACATATAATTTCTTATTTTCAGTATGTTACCAATATTGCTTATAAGCATTCCTCTTTTTACTTCATATTTGCTGTTGTTAGTCTGTGATTTTTAGATACCAGGTAACCAAGTATGTTACATTGCCCTTAGAGTAAGAGTAAATTCTTGAATGAAAGCATGAGATTCTTTTGTGCCTAAAGTATACACAATTAAAAACATCGATTTTGTTACACTGATTTTGGTTCTTTGGAGAACTTTGATCTACTTATTTTTTCTGGTAAAGTTGTATTCTGGAAGCTACCGAGTTTATTAGATAAATAAGTTCTACACAGGAGGCATATAACTGTATTTTAGCTTTCTACTTCTCTTTGCTTGGTTTTTGTTCCGAATCATTTGAGATCAAAATTAGCGCTAATACTTTTATTCTTATCTCATGTGAATGATTCCAAATAATGTCTGAGAAAGTGGTACATGAAACCAGGAATACACTTTCCTAGTAGTCCTCCAAAATTAAGCAAATGATCTTTGCTTTGCATCTTTTTTGGATATATAAATAAAGGTAAAAAGAAAAAAAAACCCTCAGAACTTTTCAACAATGTGAATATACTTAATGCTACTGAACTGTACACTTAAAAATGGGTGAGATGGAAAATTTTACTTTATATATATTTTACTATAATTAAAAAAAAAGAGAAAGGAAAGAGAAAATAAAAATAAAGGAAAAAGGAAAATGAAGGAAATAAAATCACTTGAAATTTGTCATGTCGTTCCACTCTAGGAAACACTCAAAAAAAACCCCAAACAAACAAAAGCCAGCGCATTCCAGAGATATGTCAGCATTTGCCTCAGGACGACAAAAATAAGGAAAAACAGAACTAATAATAAAAGCATGCAACCAAGACAACCCTAATTATTTAATTATGGAATTTAGAATAATGCTTTAACTACATTATTTTCAGTAACTAGCAAGACAGTAGCAATTATTTAACCATAATGTCCAGAATCACATTATTATAGTATTTCAGTGATGTTAGAAGCTTACAAAAAGCTGTACAATACATAAAATTTTAGAAAAATAAATAAGGACTTTTCTCTCATACAGGTTTAATGGGGGAATAACAATTGAAGTTTAAAAGGAGAGAAAACGGAGCACCTGTGTGGCTCAGTCGGTTAAGTGTCCGACTCTTGATTTCAGCTAATGATCTCAGTTTGTGGGGTTCGAGCCCTACACTGGGCTCTGTGCTGATGGTGAGCCGCCTGCCCTGGATTGTCTGCCTCTCTCCTGCTCACTCTGTCTCTAGAAAGAGAACTCAAAATAAATAAATAAACATTAAAAAATAAATAAATAAAAGGAGAGAAAAAAGTTATTAGAAGAAGAGAGGGTGAAATTTTATTGCAGAACATTTAATCTTTTAAAAAAGTTTTTATTTAAATTCCAGTTCGTTAATTTATAGTGTAATGTTGGTTTCAGGAATAGAATCACTTACATATAACACCCAGTGCTCATCCCAACAATTGCCCTCCTTAATGTCCATCACCCATTTAGCCCATCCCCCACCCGTCTCCCCCTCCAGCAACCCTCAGTTGTTCTCTGTAGTTAATTCTTGATTCTTGCTGCCAGTAGGGGCATTAATGTTATAATAAGGAAAATCTTTAAAAAAGATAAAAAGACAGTTAAATATAGAATTAGAAACAACTTTTTAAAGATTTTATTTTTAAGTAATCTCTATACCCAACATGGAGCTCAAACTCACAACTCTGAGATCAAGAGTCACATGCAGTACCCACTGAGCCAGCCAGGCACTCTGGAACAACTTTTGAAAGAGTTTGGGTCATATCAAAATAAAAAAAATTCCCTGTCCTACATTAAATCCTTTTTTAAAAACTTTTAATTTTCAAGTATTTCCAGACTTACAAAACTCTTACAAAAAATGTATAAAGTGTTCCTTTACCCATCTTCACTGTACAGTAATATCTTACATAATTGTAATACAATGATCAAAGCCTGGGAATTAACCCTGATTCATGGCTCTTTAATCTGTTCTAATTGGGCCATTTTCTCAGTAGTACTTTTTCATTTGTGATCTTGACATCTTGAAAGAGTACTAACCAGTATTTGGTAGAATAAATCTACTGCAAATTGAGTTTGTCTTATGTTATCTCATGTTAAAGTTGATATGCATTTTTGCCAAAAATAGTGGAGAAGTGATTTTGTGTCCTTCTTAATGCATCCTATCAGAAGACACTCTTTAACCTCTAACACCATAAAATGTTGCTGACTTGTACTGTATTTTCCTTAGCCCAACCCTGGTTACTTTTTTTTTTTGAAGAATGGTGTCTGAAAAACAAAATCTGGTGTTAGGTGTGTTCATTACATTAGGTAATCTTTCTTCTAGAAACTCTTAGTGGACAGAGGTTGGAAAGGTACACACACACATACACACACACACACATACACAAAGATAAGTATGTAAAATACATATATATATATGTACATATATACATACATACACACATGCACATATACATCATACACATTTATATCCATTTCTAGATCTGTCTGTATTAAAAGCAATAACAGCAACAACTGAGTTTATACTGATAATCCAATTCTAATCCAAACCTACTTGGTCCATTCTAGCTTTCCCTCTTATCCTGTTTATAAATCTTTTCTCTGACAATGAGATAGCTGTCTCTCATACCAATACATTTGTTTATTTGCTAAATCCTAGATGACACGTAAGGTAGTTTCACAGTTCTTAATCTTATACTCCTATGAGAAACAAATTTATTACTTAGAGGACAGTTTTTGTGTCTCTGCTCTGGCAGTATATAGTAAAAGTACTATTTTACACAGATATATAGGTTAGTTATCTTAAGTCCAATAAATTTAGTTATTTCATCTCAAATAGAAAAATTGCATTTTTGAGAAAGAAAAACACTGATGATTATTTATGTGAAAAAACAGTGAATATGCTTGAGTGGGACTGTAGCAATACCTTTCTTTTTGGTTTTTAATAATTCCACCTACTATAGTTTGTATATTAGGTAACTTTTTGACAAAATGTAAGCTTTAGTGGCCAAAATAACATTTTATGATTATTTTTTAAAATTTTTATTCATGTAATTTACAAAGATGTTTTACAGATACTTTGGAAAACTGTGGAAGAAAGCAAGAAGACAATTTATATATTTTTAACATGTGCTTTTTTTCTCAATGTGTAAGTAATAAATGCTCATTTTTAAGATTGATAAAGAAAAAACAGTATAGAAGCCAGCAAAAATCATTTACTATGTCATTATCTAGAGATAACTACTGTTAAAAATCTCAATGTACATCGTTTGCTTTTTTATATGGGTATATGAATAGCCATATGTATAGTGTTTAATCCTGCCTTTTTTACTTCTTATGGGCATTTTTATTGTCACTAAATATTCTTTTAAAAACGTGATTTTCAGTGGCTGAATATTTTTTCCATCAAATTCCATAATTTTTCTAGGTATCCTCCTAGTGTTCGGGATTTAGGTAGTTCCCAGCTTTTGTGCTCTTAATAAAAGGAACTTCCTTGAATGCCTTGACCCTGTTATAAAACTTACATGTACTTGATGGTGAATGAAGGGTTAGTGCAATTAAAAGGTAGTAAATAGGGATGGCTAGGTGGCTCAGTTGGTTGAGCATCTGACTCTTGATTTCAACTCAGGTAATGATTTCGGGGTTGTGGGATTGCACCCTGAGTCCAGCTCTGCACTGACAGCATGGAGCCTGCTTGGGATTCTCTCTCTCCCTCTCTCTGCCCCTTCCTCTGTTGTGTGTGCATGTGTGCTCTCTTTATCTCTCTCAAAATGTATTAAAAAAACATAAAAAATGTAGCAAACAAGATGAAAAAGGTGGTTAGGACCTCTGGAGCAGAAAATAAGTGGCAAGACTTGTGAATGAAGGGAAGAAACTGAGGAAAGTGGAAAAGACAAATTCACATTAGATGGAATATACAGGAAGATTATTCTGGACTAAGAGCATGGCTGGTAAAATGTATTAATGCTTACCACAAAGTGTCTGTGAAAGGAATTTTACCAAGTCTATCAGTTAGTATTTGCCGTGTAACAAACCACCTCAAAATTTAGTTGCTTATAACATTACACTTTAAAATATTTTCTCATACTTCTTTGTATTGGTGGGGCAGTTTTTCTTATCTGAGTTGGCTTGGGCTTGGATTGGACAGTCTAGGATGGTGTCAGTCACATATCTGCTTTAGAAGGGAAAGCTAGCATCTCTCCTCATGTGATTTCTCATCCCTCAATGAAGCTATCCTGGGTTTATTTACATAATGTCAGAGGTGTCCCTGCCTCTTTATGAGAGTGTCTTTGGTGTTCTCCCATAATGCCTGTGAAAGAGTAGGCAAAAATAAATCCCTAAATTGGTTGGTGGTCATTTGTTCATGGAATTGTTTTATTTCAGTTGTTTTAAGACTTTGGTCTTTGAACCACTTTTTGGAATCACCTTTGGAGCTTCTTAGGAAAAAAAATCTGATATGTGAATGTCAGGTCTAAAACTTGACTCAGTAGGTTGCAGTGGGGTCTAAGAATCATATTCAAAGTAAGTACCCTTAGGATTTTCTGTTGCAGGTAGGCTAGATTTTGAGAAAACTACTCTAGCTTATGATTCAGTGTATTACAAAAATATAGCGGAAATTCATGAAATACATATGGATGAGAGATGCACCAATTTAAAAATTGATATCCTGATTTGAAAAGAATGGGTTTTGTTCATTGCCTGCTTTTATTAAAAAATTTCTTCCCTCTTTTTCCTTTTGTTGTGGCTGGTTCTTCCATAGTTGTAAAATGGGTAGATTGAGAAAGCCTTGGATCTAGAGAGTGGAAGTGGTTCAGAAGTGAGTGAAAAGCAGGAGTACAAACTCAAGAGCAAGACCAGAGGTCTGTTTGTTATTTTGGGGAAGTGCAGATGGAATAAAAACACCAAGAAATAATTTCAAAATCAAAATACGAACAAAAAGCAAACAGACTCATATGGATGAAGCTACTATTTTTTTAATATTTATTTATTTTTGAGAGAGAGAGAGAAAAAGAGAAAGAGCAGGCACACATGAACAGAGGAGGGGTAGAGAGAGAGAGAGAGGGAGAGAGAGAATCCCAAGTTGTTCCATGTTGAGGGTGGGTTCTGACACAGGGCTGGCTGCTTAACCTACTGAGCCACCCAGGTGCCCTGGATTAACCAAGGACTGCACAGTGTTCCAGATATGGCATACAGAAATGAGACGGAAAGAATAGATGATGGTTGGTAATCTAAGCATTAAAAATGCTAGATTAAGTTGTATAGGGAGATGTCAGGAATGTAGTTAGTGGGATATCAAGATACAGGGTTAGAAAATTCAGTAATTTGTGAAATGTAGTTCAGACTGGGGAGTTATCCAGTTCTGGAATATTAAGGTCAGAGTAGAATTAAAAGTAAGGATGGTTCTTGGTTCTGATTCAACAAATTACTGCCATATGTCCTCCTTTTTTAGGACCAGATTCTGACTTCCATGATTATAGAAGCATGGGAAAGAAAATGATCAGCATTGGGTTATTTGTCTAAGTTTTGTTTTAGGTTAATGACACTAATTACACAAGATATTAAATCAACCAAATACCACCTTTTCTTCTTTAATCAATTCTCTCTGCCCTTCTCCTTATGTCAAATAGGAACAGTCAATTTTATTTCTACTGTGGCCAGTATTACTATTTATATTGAATGTGGCCATTTTTTTTTACATGACTTATTTCAACTATGGGACCCTTCATTCCCTGAGGCCAGGAGCTTTATCTCTCTTACTTCTCCATTGTAGGACACCCCACCTTGAACATAGGAGATGTTAAGCAAATGTTTTCTTAATGAAGAAATTAGATAATGAAGAGATTAGTTAATTTAAAAGGGAACTTTAAGCTTTGGAGCCTCAAAAGACTCAGAGCTTAAACAGAAGATACTCAAAATGTATGAACTATTATTTGGTTATTCTCTTTAGTAATGTACCTGTTCAAGTCTTTTGCCCATTTTAAAATTGGATTGTCTGTCTTTTTTTGTTGATTTGTATTTATATATCCTAATATAAATCCCTTGTCAGATATGTATATAGCCAGTATGTTCTCTCATCTTGTGACTTGTTTGTTTTTTTTCAATCTCCAAATGTAAGGGAGCATATATTGTATGATTCTGTTTTATGAAGTTCAAAAAGCAGGCAAAACTTAGCCATTATAGTAGAAGTCAGAACAGTACATACCCTTTGGTGTATGGGGGGAGTGGTAATGGCTGGGAAGATGCAAGAGGCTTATGTGGTATTAATAATATTTTACATTTTGATATGGATGGAGGCCCCATAGGCATATGCTTTTTAAAAATTAATTAAGCTGTACATTTACGATTTATGTACTATATGTTGTATCTCACAAAAAGTAAAAGTTAAAAAAAACTAACGATGTGAAAGAGGCTTTTAAAACATCTACTTTTAGACACTGTCAAAGGAGGGAAGTTTAAGTCATTTAAATGAGGAAAGAACACAGACTTATGCTTTTGTCAGTGAGGAAACTAAGGAAAGTGGAAAGGACAAATTCATACCAGATGGGATATACAGGAAGATTCTTCTGCACTAGGAGGATGGGTGGTAAAATGTATTGACTATTATCACAAAGTTTCTGTGAAAGGAATTTTACTGAGTCTATAAATTAGTTTTTGACATGTAACAAAATGTTTTTGATTTTTTTTGGTATGAAAAATATTATATCTTCATGGATTTACGTTATATGTTACTAGAATGAGGCAAGTTTTGTACTCCTTCTATTCCTATTTTTTATTTTTATAGTTGAAAACATAAATATTTTCACCTAAATAAGTGGAAATTTTTATAGAGGTGTCCGTTTTTTAAGTTCTTTATCAGTCATATGTCAAAAATCAAATGGGGATATATTATTAAAATTATATTTCGGTTATCAACTTGTTAAGGATCTTCTTCAATTTTATTGTAAGCAGAGCTAGAAGTCACCTCTCTTGCAAAAGAATTTATTACTCAGTCATTAGTCATGTACTTTGTCAATAACATAAAGGCTTTCCCAAGGCTTTTCAAGTGATTCCTATTACTTTTTTTACAAAAAGGCACCTTGCTTTACTCAGTATACTAAGAAAGGGTTGGTGAAATAAAAATGTCATTCATTTTAATACGTTTATGCCAGTGTGTATTTTTTGATAAAGTACTTTTTTCTTATAAAGTATCTTATATTTATTCCCATCAAAACTTGAGCTGTAGGGGCGCCTGGGTGGCTAAGTCAGTTAAGCGGCCGACTTCAGCTCAGGTCATGATCTCGCAGTTCATGAGTTCGAGCCCCGCATCGGACTCTGTGCTGACAGCTCAGAGCCTAGAGCCTGCTTCAGATTCTGTCTCCCTCTCTTTCTCTGTCCCTCCCCCACTCAAGCTCTGTCTCTCTCTGTCTCAAAAATAAATAAACATTAAAAAATAAAAAAAAAAACCAACAAAACTTGAGCTGTAGACTTAACTCTTTCAGTTCATGGACAATGTTCACCTTATAACATAACTGGAAAGTTCAGTTTCATTGTCAAATAAAACAGCCAAGGCAGACCATCACAGAATGTCTAACTTTGGTTTTTAATTTACATAACATTGTTATTTTTCTCATAACCATATCACTTCTGATTTTCAGAAGTGATTCTGATGGATAATGCAGGGATTGAGTCTTAGTATGAATTTGTCAGTAAGGTGGCTGCACTTTTAATATTTTGTGCCTGTGTGCTCACAGGGCTGTCCCTCAGAAGCAGTGTCAAAAGGCAATGAATGGACAAGATGTGATAGGCAACAAAAATTGTTTTCATTCATGCTGCCCTACTCAGAATTTATCTAAATTCAAATGATTCCAATGTGGGCCAAATTACTCTAATTTCACTCTTAGCCCTTAATGGAAATAGGTATAATAAATATAAGGAGAGACATAAGCTATACCATGTATATATTGTGCCTTGATTTAAGAAGACTTCCCAGATATCAGTATTTCAAACTATTCCTTTGGTGGGCACCACGGAAACTTATACTTCAGCACAGTGTATCATTGTGAGAGTCTAGATGACTAAAGACAAGTATGCTTTTTCTTTTCAAAGTGGGAGATGACTGATTATCAAAAGGAAAGTGGGAAAGGAAAATATGTTTGATTCCTGGACTGATTTCTCTAACAATAGGCTATTTATTTCCTGTTTGAAAGTAATGTATGTATATGTACCAATATACATACATATGTGTAACACGTATGTAAGCAAATTTGTTGGCCTTTTATTTTTAGTAGTTAAATTTGGCAGGTGAAAGAGCTTTGTTATTTTACTGGGTTTTTAAAAAAATGCTTATTTATTTCTTTGAAGAAAGAGAAAGAGCAGGGGAGGGGCAGAGAGGGAGAGAGAATCCCAAGCAGGCTCTGTGCTGTTTATGAGGAGCCCGATGTGGGACTAGAACTAATGAACTGGGACATCATGACCTGAGCCAAAACCAAGAGTTGGCCACTTAACTGACTGAGCCACCCAGGTGCCCCTATTTTACTGTTTTTTTTTAAATGGATGAGGAAGCATGAATTTACTTATATTTCCTTTTAAAAAGCTTACCTGTCCTTTCAATTGGTAAAAAGATTTCATATTTTCAGAGCAGTTTTAGGTTCACATCAAAGTTGAGAGAAAGCTACAGAGATTTCCCATATACCCCTGCCCCCATACATACAAGCCTCTCCCATTATCAACATCCCCCACTGGAGTGTTACATTTGTTACAATTGATGAACTTTCAGTGACACATCATTATCACTTAAAGACCTTAGTTTACATTATGGTTCATTTGGTGTTGTACATTGTATGAGTTTGGATAAACAAATAATGACATTAATTCACCATTCTAATATCGTACAGAGTATTTTCACTGCCCTAAAAGTCCTCTGTGTCTTGTCTATTCATCCCTCCTCCCTCCCCCTATCCCTCCACTCCACAATTCCTTATCTTTTTACTATCTTCATAGTTTTGCCTCTCCTTTCAATTTTATATATGCCAGAAAATCATAGGATGTTATAATATTTCAACAGATCTGAAAGTTAGGAGAATGACTTGCAGAGTTAAAATTAAAAATCCAGTCTTTTCTGGAAAGGTTGCCTGCTGTCTAGCAGGAGATTAAGGTAGGAGAATTCATCGAAATAGAATCTCTTTGAAACTGAAATCAGGAAATCCAAAAGGCGTTGGGTATAGTACTTTGAAGAATTTAGGTTATGAATAAAAGAGAAAAGAGCAAGATGCAACTTTTGCCCTTTTTTTTTTCATTTAAATTAAAACAAAGTCTTAATACCATGCTTAATTGGAGGAAAAGGAGGAGAAGAAAGTATCAGAAAGAGCCAATAAAATATTTGTATGAAATCACGAGCTATTAATTTAAATGCATGCTACTGTTTTTGAAAATATGCTACTTTAAAAATTATACAAGTTCATTTAAAAATTAAGAAAAGAGCATAAAGAATAAATAGGTACTATTCATAACTACATTTAGAAGCAGCATATTAATACCTTTTTTCAGCCATCTGTTCATGCATGTGTATTTTTGTACAGTTGAAAAAATATTGCATATCTAATGTGGCTTGTAACACTTGTTACTTTTATTGTTTTGTCATATAACTAAAAATTTCACAAACCTAATTTTAATGACTGTATAGTATTCCATCATGTCGATGTATCATAATTTTTTTATTTTATTTTATTTTTTTTAATGAAATTTATTGACAAATTGGTTTCCATACAACACCCAGTGCTCATCCCAAAAGGTGCCCTCCTCAATACCCATCACCCACCCTCTCCTCCCTCCCACCCCCCATCAACCCTCAGTTTGTTCTCAGTTTTTAACAGTCTCTTATGCTTTGGCTCTCTCCCATTCTAACCTCTTTTTTTTTTTCCTTCCCCTCCCCCATGGGTTCTTGTTAAGTTTCTCAGGATCCACATAAGAGTGAAACCATATGGTATCTGTCTTTCTCTGTATGGCTTATTTCACTTAGCATCACACTTTCCAGTTCCATCCACGTTGCTACAAAAGGCCATATTTCATTTTTTCTCATTGCCACGTAATATTCCATTGTGTATATAAACCACAATTTCTTTATCCATTCATCAGTTGATGGACATTTAGGCTCTTTCCATAATTTGGCTATTGTTGAGAGTGCTGCTATAAACATTGGGGTACAAGTGGCCCTATGCATCAGTACTCCTGTATCCCTTGGATAAATTCCTAGCAGTGCTATTGCTGGGTCATAGGGTAGGTCTATTTTTAATTTTCTGAGGAACCTCCACACTGCTTTCCAGAGCGGCTGCACCAATTTGCATTCCCACCAACAGTGCAAGAGGGTTCCCGTTTCTCCACATCCTCTCCAGCATCTATAGTCTCCTGATTTGTTCATTTTGGCCACTCTGACTGGCGTGAGGTGATACCTGAGTGTGGTTTTGATTTGTATTTCCCTGATAAGGAGCGACGCTGAACATCTTTTCATGTGCCTGTTGGCCATCCGGATGTCTTCTTTAGAGAAGTGTCTATTCATGTTTTCTGCCCATTTCTTCACTGGGTTATTTGTTTTTCGGGTGTGGAGTTTGGTGAGCTCTTTATAGATTTTGGATACTAGCCCTTTGTCCAATATGTCATTTGCGAATATCTTTTCCCATTCTGTTGGTTGCCTTTTAGTTTTGTTGGTTGTTTCCTTTGCTGTGCAGAAGCTTTTTATCTTCATAAGGTCCCAGTAATTCACTTTTGCTTTTAATTCCCTTGCCTTTGGGGATGTGTTGAGTAAGAGATTGCTACAGCTGAGGTCAGAGAGGTCTTTTCCTGCTTTCTCCTCTAAGGTTTTGATGGTTTCCTGTCTCACATTCAGGTCCTTTACCCATTTTGAGTTTATTTTTGTGAATGGTGTGAGAAAGTGGTCTAGTTTCAACCTTCTGCATGTTGCTGTCCAGTTCTCCCAGCACCATTTGTTAAAGAGGCTGTCTTTTTTCCATTGGATGTTCTTTCCTGCTTTGTCAAAGATGAGTTGGCCATACGTTTGTGGGTCTAGTTCTGGGGTTATTCTATTCCATTGGTCTATGTGTCTGTTTTTGTGCCAATACCATGCTGTCTTGATGATGACAGCTTTGTAGTAGAGGCTAAAGTCTGGGATTGTGATGCCTCCTGCTTTGGTCTTCTTCTTCAAAATTCCTTTGGCTATTCGGGGCCTTTTGTGGTTCCATATGAATTTTAGGATGGCTTGTTCTAGTTTCGAGAAGAATGCTGGTGCAATTTTGATTGGGATTGCATTGAATGTGTAGATAGCTTTGGGTAGTATTGACATTTTGACAATATTTATTTTTCCAATCCATGAGCAGGGAATGTCTTTCCATTTCTTTAAATCTTCTTCAATTTCCTTCATAAGCTTTCTATAGTTTTCAGCATACAGATCCTTTACATCTTTGGTTAGATTTATTCCTAGGTATTTTATGCTTCTTGGTGCAATTGTGAATGGGATCAGTTTCTTTATTTGTCTTTCTGTTGCTTCATTGTTAGTGTATAAGAATGCAACTGATTTCTGTACATTGATTTTGTATCCTGCAACTTTGCTGAATTCCTGTATCAGTTCTAGCAGACTTTTGGTGGAGTCTATCGGATTTTCCATGTATACTATCATGTCATCTGCAAAAAGCGAAAGCTTGACTTCATCTTTGCCAATTTTGATGCCTTTGATTTCCTTTTGTTGTCTGATTGCTGATGCTAGAACTTCCAGCACTATGTTAAACAGCAGCGGTCAGAGTGGGCATCCCTGTCGTGTTCCTGATCTCAGGGAATAAGCTCTCAGTTTTTCCCCGTTGAGGATGATGTTAGCTGTGGGCTTTTCATAAATGGCTTTTATGATCCTTAAGTATGTTCCTTCTATCCCGACTTTCTCAAGGGTTTTTATTAAGAAAGGGTGCTGGATTTTGTCAAAGGCCTTTTCTGCATCGATTGACAGGATCATATGGTTCTTCTCTTTTTTTTTGTTAATGTGATGTATCACGTTGATTGATTTGCGAATGTTGAACCAGCCCTGCATCCCAGGAATGAATCCCACTTGATCATGGTGAATAATTCTTTTTATATGCCATTGAATTTGATTTGCTAGTATCTTATTGAGAATTTTTGCATCCATATTCATCAGGGATATTGGCCGGTAGTTCTCTTTTTTTACTGGGTCTCTGTCTGGTTTAGGAATCAAAGTAATACTGGCTTCATAGAATGAGTCTGGGAGTTTTCCTTCCCTTTCTATTTCTTGGAATAGCTTGAGAAGGATAGGTATTTTCTCTGCTTTAAACGTCTGGTAGAACTCCCCTGGGAAGCCATCTGGTCCTGGACTCTTATTTGTTGGGAGATTTTTGATAACCGATTCAATTTCTTTGCTGGTTATGGGTCTGTTCAAGCTTTCTATTTCCTCCTGATTGAGTTTTGGAAGCGTGTGGGTGTTCAGGAATTTGTCCATTTCTTCCAGGTTGTCCAATTTGTTGGCATATAATTTTTCATAGTATTCCCTGATAATTGTTTGTATCTCTGAGGGATTGGTTGTAATAATTCCATTTTCATTCATGATTTTATCTATTTGGGTCATCTCCCTTTTCTTTTTGAGAAGCCTGGCTAGAGGTTTGTCAATTTTGTTTATTTTTTCAAAAAACCAACTCTTGGTTTCGTTGATCTGCTCTACAGTTTTTTTAGATTCTATATTGTTTATTTCTGCTCTGATCTTTATTATTTCTCTTCTTCTGCTGGGTTTAGGCTGCCTTTGCTGTTCTGCTTCTAGTTCCTTTAGGTGTGCTGTTAGATTTTGTATTTGGGATTTTTCTTGTTTCTTGAGATAGGCCTGGATTGCAATGTATTTTCCTCTCAGGACTGCCTTCGCTGCATCCCAAAGCGTTTGGATTGTTGTATTTTCATTTTCGTTTGTTTCCATATATTTTTTAATTTCTTCTCTAATTGCCTGGTTGACCCACTCATTCTTTAGTAGGGTGTTCTTTAACCTCCATGCTTTTGGAGGTTTTCCAGACTTTTTTCTGTGGTTGATTTCAAGCTTCATAGCATTGTGGTCTGAAAGTAAGCATGGTATAATTTCAATTCTTGTAAACTTATGAAGGGCTGTTTTGTGACCCAGTATATGATCTGTCTTGGAGAATGTTCCATGTGCACTCGAGAAGAAAGTATATTCTGTTGCTTTGGGATGCAGAGTTCTAAATATATCTGTCAAGTCCATCTGATCCAATGTCTCATTCAGGGCCCTTGTTTCTTTATTGACCGTGTGTCTAGATGATCTATCCATTTCTGTAAGTGGGGTGTTAAAGTCCCCTGCAATGACCACATTCTTATCAATAAGGTTGCTTATGTTTATGAGTAATTGTTTTATATATTTGGGGGCTCTGGTATTCGGCGCATAGACATTTATAATTGTTAGCTCTTCCTGATGGATAGACCCTGTTACAGCCTTTAATTTAAAGTCTAGTTTGTCTGATATAAGTATGGCTACTCCAGCTTTCTTTTGGCTTCCAGTCGCATGATAAATAGTTCTCCATCCCCTCACTCTCCATCTAAAGGTGTCCTCAGGTCTAAAATGAGTCTCTTGTAGACAGCAAATCGATGGGTCTTGTTTTTTTATCCATTCTGATACCCTATGTCTTTTGGTTGGCGCATTTAATCCATTTACATTCAGTGTTATTATAGAAAGATACGGGTTTAGAGTCATTGTGATGTCTGTATGTTTTATGCTTGTAGTGACGTCTCTGGGACTTTGTCTCACAGGGTCCCCCTTAGGATCTCTTGTAGGGCTGGTTTAGTGGTGACAAATTCCTTCAGTTTTTGTTTGTTTGGGAAGACCTTTATCTCTCCTTCTATTCTAAATGACAGACTTGCTGGATAAAGGATTCTCGGCTGCATATTTTTTCTGTCTAGCACCCTGAAAATCTCTTGCCAATTCTTTCTGGCCTGCCAAGTTTCAAAAGAGAGATCAGTCACGAGTCTTATAGGTCTCCCTTTATATGTGAGGGCACGTTTACCCCTTGCCGCTTTCAGAATTTTCTCTTTATCCTTGTATTTTGCCAGTTTCACTATGATATGTCGTGCAGAAGATCGATTCAAGTTACGTCTGAAGGGAGTTCTCTGTGCCTCTTGGATTTCAATGCCTTTTTCCTTCCCCAGTTCAGGGACGTTCTCAGCTATGATTTCTTCAAGTACCCCTTCAGCACCTTTCCCTCTCTCTTCCTCCTCTGGGATACCAATTATGCGTATATTATTTCTTTTTAGTGTATCACTTAGTTCTCTAATTTTCCCCTCATACTCCTGGATTTTTTTATCTCTCTTTTTCTCAGCTTCCTCTTTTTCCATAACTTTATCTTCTAGTTCACCTATTCTCTCCTCTGCCTCTTCAAGCCGAGCTGTGGTGGTTTCCATTTTGTTATGCATTTCGTTTAAAGCGTTTTTCAGCTCCTCGTGACTGGTCCTTAGTCCCTTGATCTCTGTAGCAAGAGATTCTCTGCTGTCCTGTATACTGTTTTCAAGCCCAGCGATTAATTTTATGACTATTTTTCTAAATTCACTTTCTGTTATATTATTTAAATCCTTTTTGATCAGCTCGTTAGCTGTTGTTATTTCCTGGAGATTCTTCTGAGGGGAATTCTTCCGCTTGGTCATTTTGGATAGTCCCTGGCGTGGTGAGGACCTGCAGGGCACTTCCCCTGTGCTATGGTGTATAACTGGAGTTGGTGGGCGGGGCCGCAGTCAGACCTGATATCTGCCCCCAGCCCACCACTGGGGCCACAGTCAGACTGGTGTGTGCCTTCTCTTCCCCTCTCCTAGGGGTAGGATTCACTGTGGGGTGGTGTGGCTCGTCTGGGCTACTTGCACCCTGCCAGGCTTGTGATGCTGGGGATCTGGCGTATTAGCTGGGGTGGGTAGGCAAGGTGCTCGGGGGCAGGAGGGGCAGGCTTAGCTCGCTTCTCCTTAGGTGATCCACTTCAGGAGGGGCCCTGTGGCAGCGGGAGGGAGTCAGATCCCCTGCCGGAGGTTTGGCTCCGCAGAAGCGCAGAGTTGGGTGTTTGCGCGGAGCCAGCAAGTTCCCTGGCAGGAACTGGTTCTCTTTGGGATTTTGGCTGGGGGATGGGCGGGGGAGATGGCGCTGGCGAGCGCCTTTGTTCCCCACCAAACTGAGCTCTGTTGTCAGGGGGCTCAGCAGCTCTCCCTCCCTCTGTCCTCCAGCCTTCCCGCTTTCTGAGCAGAGCTGTTAACTTATGACCTCCCAGACGCTAAGTCGCGCTTGTTGTGGGAACACAGTCCGTCAGGCCCCTCCGCTTTTGCCAGCCAGACTCGCGGTCTCTGCTTGGCCGGCGAGCCGCCCCTCCGCCCTGGCTCCCTCCTGCCAGTCTGTGGAGCGCGCACCGCCTCGCCGCCCTTCCTACCCTCTTCCGTGGGCCTCTCGTCTGCGTTTGGCTCTGGAGACTCCGTTCTGCTAATCCTCTGGCGGTTTTCTGGGTTATTTAGGCAGGTGTAGATGGAATCTAAGTGATCAGCAGGACGTGCGGTGAGCCCAGCGTCCTCCTAAGCCGCCATCTTGCAAATAAAAAAATGATGTATCATAATTTAAATCATTCTCTAGAAGCTGGAAAAGGCAAGGCGGCATAGTATCTGCTGGAGCCTCCAGAAAGGAGTGCAACTTTACCAACACCTTGATTTTAGCTCAGTGAGACCTGTGTCAGACTTCTGACCTACAAATTATGGTCATAAATTTGTGTTGTGTTCGCTTACTATATTTATGTGGATTTGTTACAACAGCAGTAGCAAACTAATACGTAGACAAACGCTTTTTTGTGATTCAGTATGGGTCTGGAATATTAAAACCTTGCTTTATTCAAAACATTTTCCTTCATTATCATTCAAATTTCAAGTACTTTTTGCCAAAACACTAATTGAAATATTTACGACAATTAGGTTTTTCTCAACTGACCTTAATAATATTAAACAGATGTTTATTTATTAATGTCACTTTACATTTTTCATGCAAATTGTTTATGATTTTCATTTTATGTACTGATCAAAATCCATTATCTTTATTACTTTAGTTGCCATTTCTAGAATTGGCTCACAGCCCCAATTTTATTCCTTTACATTTTTACTGCATGGAGTTGAAGACCAATATCTCAAAAATATAGAGGAATACTAGTATTTTTCTCTTCCAGTGAATCAGCCCAAATATTTTTTTACAAGAATTTTCTGTTTAAAAAGCCATGATATTTGGATCTCCTCAGGGTCTGAATTTCTTTGAAAGTCTATATTAATAGACTTCTTTTCATTCAGTAAGCATCTGCTGAGTACTATAATATACGAAGTTTTTGATAAAATGTTGATGATACAGAGATAAGAGACCCATTTCCCCTCTTAGGGATGTCATAGTTTTATCAAGTCAAATGTGAAAGAGTAGAATAATGGCAGGCTGGATCATGGTCAACTTGCAAAAGGAACACATAGGGAGCCCCTTCTATCTTTCTTATCTTTCCACTGTAAAACTTTAACTGATCAGCCCATTTCCTCCCTGGTCCCACTATAGTACATTCATGAGACAGAAATCAGAATAATTCATTTAAACATGTCAAATCATTACACCCTTCAGCTCAAACCCCCCAGTGGCTCCTCAACTCACTCTGAGTAAATGCTGGAGTTCTCAAGGCCTATGGGGTGAAAGGCCTCACATGTCTGCCTGTCTCTCATCACCATGTTGTCCTGATCACACAGCTCCAGGCATGAAGGCATCCTTTCTAGTTCCTAAAACATACTGAGCATGTTCCCACCTCAGGCTTTCTGTGCTTGAAGTTCTCTTAGTCTGAAACATTCTTCCCCTGAATATACACTTGGTTTGTTCCTTCACTTCCTTGGAATTACTACTTCGATGTTATTGTGTCATTAAGGCTTTCCCTGACCATCCTATTTAAGAGCAGTTACCCTATTGGTCAGGATGTCCTAGCATCCCTAGCATGCTTTATTTTTCTGCCATCCTGTATTTTATCTTTACTTATGTGTTTCATTATTCCCTGTGGCATATTAGGTGTTTTATGTATTCTCTTTCTCTGTCCATTAGGGGGTATGTATTCTCTTTCTTCGTCCATTAGGGGGTATCCCTGCTTCAGGAGGGATTCTAGTTAATGTGATCACTGTTGTATTTCCATGTGCAGACTAGTATTTGGCACATAGTAGGTCTCAAATATTTGTTGAATTAATGGTTGAATGAAGGGAATCTGATTCAATCTTAGGATGTCAAAAGTATTTTCTTGTGGAAGTTACCTGGGAAATTGGTTTTAAAAGATTACTAAGAGTGACTTTGAAGGGAGAAGAAAGGGTATTCTTAGCAGAAGAAAAGGCAGACTGCAAAGTAAGATCTTCCGAAGTATTAGACTCTATTTTTTTTCAATATATGAAGTTTATTGTCAAATTGGTTTCCATACTGAAGTATTAGACTCTAAATGGATTAAAGTTGTATCAAAGTTACTCAGCTCACTTCCAAGAGAAGTTGTAAATTGGCTTGTGTAAGTCTTATCTTCCCAACTCAGAAAAACAAATTCTATTACCAGTGGAAAGAAGAAGAACCCTGAAGATGGATAGAAAACTGCCTATCCAAGACAACAAAAGTACAGCAGTATTTTACAGGATGAATGAAAGCACTAAACCTGGTCATGCATGTTCCTAGTAGTATGGTTTTTATGTGTAAGAATCTTCCAGCAATGGAAGCTTGGGCAAAGCTTTCTTTTTATTTGGGCAAAATATTTGTTCTGCTTCTGCCTCAGTGTTTCTGTTTTCAAATTTCAAAGTCACTTTTGGTGACAGCTCTACCTTAGGTTGCCTTTCCTTATGTCTAATAGACTTTCAAATCTAGGGAATAGTGGAATATCTCAATAACTTATACAGAGGGTAAAGGAGAGGGTATCTTTGAAAAGCAGTCATTGAAGGCTGAGAGTGATAGATGCAGTGTTAGATGATATATAGAATTACAGAAACCTAGTATGGTATAATAATTGCCTTAAAGATACTTACAATTTGATGAAAGGAGTAAAATGAATAATAAAGCCAGTGTTTATTGGGGACATATCGTATCCAGGCATGATGATAAGTAATTTCATAATTATTTAGTATCCATAGAAATCTTACTATTATGTTTATTTTACAGATGAGGAAAGTGAGGCATGGAGAGACTAAGTAACTTGCCCAAAGTTACAAAACTAAAAATTAGTAAAGCTAATACTTGAATCCCGATATGCTGACCTCCAAGATCATACATCATTTTTCCTGAAAACACAAAATTACATAGTTAGAAGAAAAGTATTAATAGAATTTCATGTGGGAATATATATAGGTATATTATAGAATATACTTATATATATACAGTCCAATAATATAATCGAGTAGGTAGGTATATGTATATGTGTGGATGTATATGTATATAAATATACACATATACACACACACACTTGCTTTTAATATTGGAGCAATTAAAAGCAAGTAAATTAGTCTTTGACCTTATGCATTTGGCTAAACTTAAATATCAAAATGAAGAAATTACCAATATTCCTCTGAATTTAACTATATTTTAGGGGATGAGTGGAAAGTTTTAATGATTTTATGAGACTTTTATTTTCCTAAGAAGTCAGAAAAATAAAAAAAAATTATTTCCCAAAGTGTGTTTACTTTTTTTGTTACTTTTACATCCTTAAGTAGTATCTGTTATTAAGGAATCTAATGTGTATAGTACTCTGGGTTGACATCTATCTTTTAAAATAAGCCACTTTATAAAAATTTGGCATTTAGGAAAGTGCATTAACTTTTTCAGGCCCCGTTTATTGCTCTGCTGGAGTAATTCATTGGTCTGTTATATATCCTGGAGTACTTTGCTGGCAAAGTGAAGAATGTCATCTATTAAAACTCCAGAGAATATGCTGGCTTCTGTAGAGGCATAATGACTTATTAGGAAAAAAAAAAGAAAGAAAGAAACAACACAACTCTGGAGATTCTGCCCAAGGTTTTGCAAATAAGCCTCAGTGCCTCTGTAAAATCTTCATGTTTCTGAAATTCCTAAAAATTCAGTAAAATCTCATTAATTTGATGTTGGTATTTTAAAACTGGTGTTAATTTGAAGAGCAATTCCCAAGTCACTTAAATTATATTATCTGTACAAATATACAAGTTGAAAATTTGGCGCACTAGCGGTATGCCTCTAGAAACAGTTAATACCAAGCAACCACTTTCTTTCTTTCTTTCTTTCTTTCTTTCTTTCTTTCTTTCTTTCTTTCTTTCTTTCTTTCTTTCTTGCAACTGTTTTTAAAACTCTGAAAACAGAGTTAACTCACAATTTGTAAAACACCTAACAAAAAGCAGAAAGGAAGAGGCTAAAGCATTGTTTACATTTTATTTTTTTCCTTGGACTCTTTTTTTCTAATCCCTTGTCAGATAGTAATTTGTGTCAATAGCAAATGGTTTGCCTGAGGGAGAATCTCGTTATGTGCTTGCTTGGCTCACTGAAAATCAAATAATGTTGAATTTGTATATCTTTAATTGAAAGGTACGTCTCCTTGGTCTCTGTTATTTTAAATCATTAGAACTTTACTTTCCTAAGGTAGAAATAGCACCAATATATTTAATGGATGGAAAAGAAACTTCAGTTTTATTTTATAAAATCAACTTTTAATCTTTTATTTTTTTTTATACCAAGATCTTCTCCTTCTGCCGCGTTCTAGTCATGGTACCTGAATGAGCCAATGAACTCCAACTCAAGGAGCCTCGGTCCTCTTGGAATCTTATTTTGTCTTTCTTTTCTACTCCCATCTAATGGGTGGCCAAATCTGACTTTTTTTTTGCAACGCTTTTCATTGTTTTGTATTTTTGTGTGACTGTTGCCCCAAACCAAGTTCAGGTCCTTACTGTGTAATACCTGCAAATACAGTAATGGTGTTTCTGTTCACATCTCCAGTTTCAGTTTCGTCTGCATATCCCATCTGGAACACTGATATATTTAACCTCCTGCTCAGGAACCAATGATGAGTCTCATTTTAAAAATCATACTTCAGTTCTTGGAAGTCAGTCAAGGGTCTTTTCAAGCTGACCCCAAACCTCTCTTTCTAGAGTGATTTCTACTTGAGTTACCATAAATGCGTTAGGAAAGCTGCACAATAATGTTCTTGATACATGATATGATTTTGCTATAGGCCACATTTGCTCATGATATCTTGGAAAAGGATCTTGAGCAATTTCATATGTATTCATCTATATAACATGCCCTAAGTTTATATAGATCTGGAATACAAGCCTACGGGCAGAAATCTTGCTTTTAAGCACTATGATATTACACATCTATGTTTCTTTAATGCTCAAAAAAATGAATCATATCTTCTTCCACCCCAATAAATGACAGCACTGTATCATCTTGGAAAGAAACATTTTGGGATAAATATAATTGAAGAAAAAAAATCTATTATCTGCCTAATAAACTTTTGAGGTAGCGTCGAATGAAGGAGAGGATGGACTCTGGTCGTACACCACCAGGATTCAAACCCTGACTGCTACTTGCTAGCTCCTTCATCTTGAACATGTTTTTGAACTGCTTTACAACTGTCTCTTCATTAACAAACTATATCTATCACATGTTTATAAGGAGGATTAAAGGAGTTAGTATATGTAAAGCACTTAGAACAGTATCTGGAACTGCAAGGTAATAGAAAAGTAAAAACTAGTTATTAACAGGGACACCTAGGTGGCTCATAGGTTAAGCACCTAACTCATGGTTTCAGCTCAGGTCATGATCTCATGGTTCGTGAGTTCTAGCCCTGCACTGGGCTCCATGCTGACAATGCGGAGCCTGCTTGGGATTCTCTCTCTCCCTCTTTCTCTCTGTCCCTTCCCTGCTCACTCTCTCTGTCTCTAAAAATAAATAAATAAATTTTAAAAAATAAGAAAAGTATACAACAAACATATTTCAGAATGTCAAAACTTAGAAACCTAAAGAGTTCTCTCTTAATTCTTTAACTTGATTTGTGTCTAAATCTCTTTACTGTTTACATTTCCTACAATGAATTTCAACCTTTGGTTATTTCTTTTTTTTTTATTCTTCTTTTTAAAGTTTATTTTATTTTTGAGAGGGGGGAGGGGCAGAGAGAGAGGGAAACACAGAATCTGAAGCAGGCTCCAGGCTCTGAGCTGTCAGCACAGAGCCTGACGTGGGGCTCGAACTTGCAAACTGCGAGATCATGACCTGAGCCGAAGTTGGACGCTCAACCAACTGAGCCACCCAAGTGCCCCAACCTTTGGGTATTTTAAAATGAGAAGACCCTTTCTCATTGTAACCCCAATGAAAGAAGCTATGTGACTTGTAGTGAACTGTCCCTTGTAATAACTCCATAGCCAAAATTGCTTCTGCTGACCCAGAGACTTTCTCCACAACACTGCCATAGTCTTTGAAAATGTTGAAGGTCAGAAGGATGGAGAACCCTTGAAAAGAATTATTATAGCTAATGAAAAATTTTAAGATCATTGTATTATATGCCAGTATTATATGCCAGTCACTGTTTTAGGTATTAATTATTTTAGCTCATTTAAGTCTGATAACAACCAAATGAAGTAGACACCATTATATATGCAGCCACCCTCCCCCCCCTTTTTTTTAAATTAAAAGACTGTGGTATGGAGGGAGTAAATAACTCACTTAAGGTCATACAACCAGAAAATAATGGAACAAAAATGTGAACTGAAAAGTCAAACTCTATCATTCTAATTCCAGGCAAAGCCTTCTCCTACCACTTTAACCTCTAAGCATATTATTGCCCCTTTATAGCTAATATAAATATTTACTCCTTGTATTTAGTTTACTTGGGCTGCCACAAAAGACCACAGATGACTGGGTGGCATAAACAACAGAAACAAGTGTTCTTACAGTTCTAGAGGGTAGAAGTTCAAGATCAAAGTGTCTACAGGCCTCTCCTGAGGCCTTTTTCCTTGGCTTTCAGATGGTTGCCCTACTGCTGTGTCCTCATGTAGTCTTCCCTTTGCTCATGCATCTCTGATGTATTCTATCTGTTCAGATTTCCCCCTTCCTATAAGGACACTAGTCAGATTGGATTAGGGACCACCTACCTTAAGGGCTTCATTTTAACTTAGTCACCTCTTTGAAGACCCTGTTTGTTTCCAAATACAGTCACATTCTGAGTACTGGGAGTTAACAGCTTCAACATACAAATTTTGGAAGGAAGCAGTTCAGCTCATAACACCTCTGTAATCTGTGACCCCAGAAATCCATTTCTGGAATGTGTTGCATTAAAAAAAATAAGCTTCAGGCAAAAATTTCAATCTTTCATCATACTTCTTTCAGTTAATAAGCATCTGATGATTTTGTCAACACTAACGCTTATCTCCTATTCTTTCCTGTCTTCAAACATGCTGAGTTATTGGGAACTTCGCACACTTGTATCCCATATGGCACCCGCATCTGTGTCCACCCATCCCTGCTATTTTGCTCGCTAGATCCCATCTTTTCTCAGAGATTGGAGGTTCTGGGATAAAAGTGCTTTGTTTGTCCCGTGGTTCTCTTTTGAGAATTTGCATGTTCTAACTTAGTTCTCTTTTCCCATTAGTTCCCCACATTATGCAAAGAAGGAGAAGGAAGGCTGTGGACCTTTTCATGTTCATAGCTTCTATCCTACCACAGTAACTTGAATTAAACACTCACTCTAAACCAAGCACTGTGGGAAAGTGTTTTATATCCATCCATGCTCTTTTTAGTTTCACTTAGTTTTATGTTAGCTAAATTTATTACCCCTGTCTACAAATTATTATCCTTATTTACTGGTGTTTAAAGTGAGTACAATAGTTACTAAGTGTCACAAAGCTAGTAAATGGTAGAACTGGAATTCACACTTCAGAGGTTGGCTTCTTCACCCTGGTGATATATAGTGGCCTGGCTTTTATTATTGATAAACTTTTATCACTGTACATGACGTTGCTGAGCAATTTCTCATTATTTATGATGGTGAAAAATTGGTAGAAACTCATTTAAAGGGGATTATTCCAATTATATAAGTGTAACACTTTCATCATCATGATAATCAGATATTAGAGTATGGAGATTATCAAAATGAATACCTATAAGTTACAAAATGTGTGTTAAGCAATTCATACTTCCATTTACAAAGTCTCTCTTAGAGCCCCGGGGCTGCATGCAGGTGCTAAACATAAATGGAACCCTGATAGGATCTGAGAAAAAGAATCCCATGTTCCAAGTATAAGTAGGAACGCCAAATATTGCATTGATTCTGGCTCTGGGAAAAGTACATACTGTTATATTCCGGCACATCAGAATTTTCCAGGGATGTGCCTGGTGTCTTGGAATTAAGCCAATGTGATTTTCCTGCCATCTAAGTCTTGATTCTTTATAGGTCTCTGTGCCATGTTCATTATGTAAATCATAGCTTCCTGTCCCTGAATTGTGAGACTTTTTTCTTTCTCTATACAAATGGAAACACCCTCAACATTTTCTAGAATCTTGCAGATATAATCATCATTTGTCCCTTTATAGCTCCAGGCTTACTTTATACAAATGTGTGAAAGAACTGATGAAGGGAAGTCATTCATATGCACCCATACTATTCAGTAATTATTATTACTTTTATTTATTGATATTAATATTTAAATAACAACCCTTAGGTTGTTTATTTTTGGCAGAGAGGGGAATACTTTACTTTTCTGTTGTTCTGCTTATACTTAGGGACTTACACACAGGCTTTAAACAACAACAACAACAACAACAACAACAACAACAACAACAACAAAACTATGTTGTGGTGCTATTCAATTTCAAATACATTTTACTGGTCCTCAAACTTAGTTTTGTCTGACAAATCCTTCTAATATCTTTGGAGAGATGTTGTAATTTTTCAATCAATTTAGAAAAATCAACAATACCAATATCAACAACTCAGTAAAAATATAAATTGGTATCATTTGGAATCACTGAAATCTACATACCTTGATTTTTAAAATGTCATTTAATTAGAATAAAATATAAATATAGATTTATTTTCATTGAGATTTGAAATAAAGTCATCCAGAAAAATCCTCAAAATGTTGCTGAAATAACATGATAAAGTGATGGCTGACTCTCAACTGTAGAGGGAGAGAAGAGTGTTTTACAGCAAGTGATAAGGGACAAATTCTTTAATTCTGGTCATAATGAAGAGTTTTGGTGGGATTTATATTTATATATCTTGAAAATCCTGAGTCCTATTATCTGTAAATTTATATGATCTTATTTGTAATAACTGGTGAATCACTTCTGAAGACACAAATTTATTCCCATTATTTTTGATGATAGACAACCCATTATACTAACCAGTAAGTTTAGGAATCTAGCAAGTTTATGAATGCAGCCATACCACAAAGTGTGGAATATGGCAGAGAGGGGAATAATATGGTCATGTTAGCAGGCTTGGAGAGCAATCAAAAAAGCCTACAAGAGGCTGGGTGTGTCTTCAAATTCTGATTAGGAATTTCAGTGCAGATTAATGGGGTCCTGACTGAAATCAACACATTTCTTTTGAAATCTGGCAGTAGGTTTTATATTGAGGGTCCCCAAGACCACCCTCAGGTTTGAGGACTGACAGACACATAGGACTCAGAAAAGCTGTTATACTCACGCTTATGGTTTATTACAGTGAAGGGATATAGGTTAAAATTAGCAAAGTGAAAAAAGCATGTGGAGCAAAGTCCAGGGAAAATCACAGGCACACTTCTAGGGTTCTCTTCCAGTGGAATTGCATAGAAATGTGCTTTATGTTCCTGAAATGATGTGTAACAAGATATGTCAAGTGTTTCCAGCCAGGGAAGCTCACTGAAGCCTTGGTGACCAGGATTTCTACTGGGGATATATCATGTTGGCATCATCATGACTGACTTCAGCCAGTCAGACTTGAGAGCCATCCCCCCAACCAGATCAAACTGAACTAAGAGTGGCTCAAGGCTTCAGTCATACAAAAACATTCTTATCAGGCAGAATATTCCCAGGGTTCAGAGGTCATCTCCCTGGAGCCAGGCCAAGGGTGAGTCTTAAGACAGATTTTTCTTTGGAATGGGCAGGGGTTGAAAAGCCCAACCCTTGATAGAGGGGAGGGATGCAGGGGCGGGGGTTAGGCTAAATGGGTGATGGATAGTAAGGAGAGCACTTGTTGTGATGAGCACTGGGTATCATATGTAAGTAATGAATCACTAAATTCTATGCCTAAAACCAGTATTACACTACATGTTAACTAACTAGAATTTAAATAAAAACTTGAAACAAAAAAAAAAAGAAAGAAAGCAAAGCCCAACCCTGATTAGTTAACCTTTTCCCAAACAAGTTTATAGCTACAGAACGGTAGATGAATAGGTTAGTTTCCTACAATTTTATTCAAAAACATTTTCTAAAAATAATTAAGGAAGTTATTAAGGAAGTTGTAGGATTCATGGTGATAAGAGGTCTACCTGTGGGAGAGACTATTGTTCTGAATCTTTTGTTAGTGGGGAGTTTAGTAAATCATCTGGAGTTCTTGAAGGAGACCCATGTCACTCAGTATGCTTTAATAAAGGAAAAGGTACATTTTACATTAAATCAAATATTTATATCTTTTTCTTTCATAAGAATTTATATTTCTTTGGAAAAGCCAGAAGAACAAGATATAGAACCCCAATAACTTCAAATAGGAGAATAATATTTTTACAGTGAACACTGATTTATAAGTCTAACCCCCCAGAGGTGCACACAGGTTTATCATCCAGCTATAAATGTCTAAATGCATAATGGAATACAAGGTCTAATTTCTGAAATGTATTTGGATGATGCATTACTCATTGATAAATGCAGCTGAAGCAAAAAAAAAAAAAGAATTCAATTTTTTTTTAGAGGTTGCTCATACAATGCATTTTTAAAGCTTTCAGAGATAAAAGGCAAAAATATTATCTAATCTCGTATTACAAGGGAAAAAAGGAGGACCATTTGACTGTTTTTATTTGTCTGCTTTCTTGGTTTTTAAAACTCTAATAATCCCTTTCAGTTTTGGAGCAAACACAAATCTAATGGGGACAGAGGACCAGTAGTTAATATTAGAGTTATTAGCTTATCATGAGCAATGTGTATTATAGTCAGGATACTATTACCTTTTGCTAATTGCTCATGCTGGCATTAATTAGCTCTAACATAAAAATAATAGAGGCCATGCATACCTCTTAATTTTATGCATCTTTCAGAGGTTCTATTTTCCCATGAAAATGATTTGTTCAGTTAAATCTCAATAACGATAGACTCAACAGCCTTCATTACAAATCCAGAGAGGTATATGTGTTAAAATAGCCAGATTGCTTATGTTGTTTAAAAAAACAGTAAAACTTGAGTAGACACAAAATAATATGACTGGTTATAATTATATCATAGCTGGAACAGGAAATGTGATAATGGTTTTCTTGACAAAGAGCAGAGCAATCAAGGATAGTTCTAGATTTCACTTCATAGTAGGCTGTATAATGATGGGAATGGGATTGCCACAATTGCCACATTTCTCCAAATAAGACTTTGATAAGAAAAAAAAAACGTAAGCCCAAGAAATCCTGAGCTCAGAGCTTAAGATTCAAGAGAAAGATTGTTAAATGTTAATTTCAAGTCAGGAACTAAAGTTAGGCATTAATAACCTATAGAGCATTTCTTAAGTACTCCATTTTCAGAAGGCCATTTTAGTACTGTGCCATGGTTCTTATTAGTTCTCCTTCTTTTAGAAGTTGTTTTTCTTATAAAACTTGACAATTTTAGATAGGTGAATGATAGTTTCATTGACAGCTTGACATTGCTAGATAAACTAATTCATTTTGGAATAAATTCAATGTCCAATGGCACAGAGGCTTCAGATCGAACATGTCAGAAATTTGTTCTTATTTTCAATCAATGCTTATATTTGTATGATTAGCAATAGTCTTGAGAGCTGGAATTAGAAGAGTTTTATGATAACTAATTTTTTTGTGACTGTTTCTTAAATTTGGGTATTTTTAAAAAAAATCTAGGGTCAGTACAAACTCTATTCTTAAGTAGTGCTTTCTGAAGCAGTTTTCACTGGAAGACATCCCAATTTGCTTTTTAAGGAATCCAGATTTTCAGAAGTATAAATGTACAATGATTTTCTTTTTGAAATTCAAATGTAACATACAAGTCAGTTTACTTTTAAATGAAGATTTGCCTTTCCATTGGCGAAGATAAATTGATAAGTAAAATCTATTACTTTTATTGTCAGTGCTTCCCAGAGTAAAGTATAACTAAAATACATGACATATGATTTTGCTAACACTGTATGATCATAAAAATTGTAACAGCTACCTTCTAATACTTCCAAATATTGAAGATTAGCAAAAAAGCAACAAAAATTCAGTTAAATCCAAGACATACTTGTTGAGGTCTTACTTGTTGGAAAACACAGTATCATATCCTGTGAGTGATAGTAGGAAAACTAAATTCAGTGTTCGAGTAAAAAGGAATTAATGATTTTATCATAGTAGTTAAACCTAACAGCTATTGTTAGGCACTGAAGTGTCCAAGAATCCTTATGAAAAAGAGGAAACTCATACGAGCTCAAAGATTTGGAGACAACTCCATCAAGGAAGTGGTGAGAAAAACTGGTCTCAAGTGAGGGATACTATTTGGACTTGTAGAGGGAAGAAAAGAAGGCTTTGGGGAAAATTATGAAAAAAAACCCAGAAGGTTGGATAATCAAGTTAGGGCCATTAGGATGTCTGCAGTATCAGACTTCAGCACTTTGCAGGCTTGGGCTTGGCCGTAATGGATTAAGAAGTTTCCCAAAGCATGTTTTTGTACTTCCAATTTCCAAAGAAAATCTGAATATTGTGTTTATATCCCCTTACATTTAGACTCTCTTGTGTCTCCTTTTCAATGCACTCTTACCCTAAATATTTGGGTGCCTAGTGATAACTCTTCAAGGAAGTCAAATTTTGAAGGACATTTGAAGGAATTTCAAATATTTATTATCCTCAAATTTTTTCTAAATTTCTAGAAATACTGCAAACTTCAAGAATAAAGGAAGAAATGTAATGAGTTCTTATTGAGGGGCCCATTTTCCAGGTTTTTTTTTCTGGAGACTTTCAGGTGATTCAGCTTTCCTTACACAGGAAAGCTTTTCCTTTTCCCCAACACAGCTTTTCTCAGTATATCTACTCTAATCTATCTTCATGTCCTTGTGACATTTGCGATAGGGAACCATGAGGTATTAAATCATTCCCCTATGTTCACAAATAAGAGGCATTATATCCCTGCTGGTGAATCATTTCCAGAGTAGTATTAACTGGGATTTGAGATCAGGGTCTGGAAGCACATTAACCTTCCATAAGTAATTGGCTTGTTTCTTTTTCTGTTTTTTTTTTCTTTTTTCAATTCTAAGTCTTAGAATTGATGTGGTAGATGGAAATGAAAAAGTAGATTGTTGTAGAATTTATTAAGCTGGGATGGATGGAATGAGAGAGGAAGAGAGAACAAAATAAATCAAACCACAGGTTTGATATGGTAAATCAAACCGTAACCAGCACTCCCAAGTCTTTCCTGTGGTTACAAACCACCACTTTATCTAAACTGCACATAGAATAGAGGATAAAAGTCTCTTGAGTAGAATGTCTGCATCTGAACTCTTGACTTGATGATCACCTAACTGTATCCTTGGGGCAAGTTACATACCTCTTTATCCATGGAATTGGAAAATCCTAGTACCTATCTCAGAGTTGTGCTGATTAGCAGCTCTAAAGTATGTACTGGAAGGTGCTTGATAGTATTTAGAGTAGTGTCTGGCTTATAGTAAGTGCTCAATAAATTCTAGAAATTATTACTCAGTGGAGATTATTATTTCTAGTGTAGCTCAGTGGACTTTATAATTCTAAAATATTTAAGAATTAAGATTATCACCTCTAATGATATTTTACAGATTGCATATTGGAGTCACCTGAACTGTGCTTGCATATTTAACTGGTTTTCAGTTTACAAGATAGCATAGCAGTTGGTTCATAGAATACCAATCATAAGAGTGTACTGTAACAGATTACTTCAGAAGACCGAATGGACAGCATTAGCGGACAGAGCCATGGAAAGCAAGATGTGATCGCTTTGGGCATAGGTCACATTTAGTAATCTGTGTGACATCTAAATTAAATAGATAAGACAAATATATTTAGTTGAAAATGTTAAAGGTTAATAAAAATTAATAGTCACAGGTTAAAAAAGTAGTCACGGGTTAACATAAACTGAAAGGTTAACATAAAAGATGTCAGCAGTTTAGTAGCCCACAAATCTTTATCAGCATACAATTTGATAAATGGAGTGTGCTTGCTATGAAAATTCACCTTTAAGGTAAATGCCCTAGCTCCTTTCCCTAGAAATTGCTATTTTAAAAGTATTCTTATCCAGAAATTCTAGAGCCATTACAAATACAAACACCATCTTTGTGCTGGTAGAAGACATCTACTAACCATTTCACCCTCGGCTTTTTTGGTGTGCATCGAGGAGATTTCTACAGTACTCAGTGTAGTAACTATGGACCTTTGAAAGATTCAGACCATTAGAATTTTCAGTGTGGGTGTCTGAGAAAAATACCAATGAATTTACTTAAGTGTTTCCTTTTCCAGTGAATTAGGAACCAAAATAAATTGTGGTGAACATCTCTATGATTCATTAATATATGATTATCCTTTTCTTCTTTGAAGAAGGATACACTTCTCAATTACCTTGCAGATAGTAGGGACTAGTTTCTAATTCTAACTAGTGCCACATGAGCAAAAGTCGTGTGTGATGCTCCTAGTCTGAGGATATGAAAGGTCCTCCTGGTTTCTCTAGAGTCTCTTCTGTCTGAAGGATTCTGGAAGCAGTCCCTGGGTTCCTGAGGGATTGAGATGGTAAATCATAAAGTGAAATCAGCCTACATTTCCAGGTTTTGACTGGAGGATAGCTGTGTCAAGAGTTGCCTAGGTTTGTAGCTGGCTTAGCATAATAGAAAAATAAACTTTTATCAAGTCACTAACATTTTGAGCTTATGTTATTCTTCTAATATGTTATCATAGTATAGCCTTTCATATCCTAATTAAAGCAGAGGGTTAAATAGCACTTATTGTGGACAAAATGACTTTTGTCTAAATATAGCTTTAGATTTGGGAAGATTAAATTACTCAAATTCAGAGAAAAAATACCAAGTAAACAAAAACTTAGAATCATGGTGTCACTTTATCCATTTATCTATCTGCCTACCTACCTACCTACCTACCTACCTTCATTCTCCCATTGCTTTCAAATTATTATTATCTCTATGGGTGAAGCATACCTTCAGGGAAGCTCAGAATTCAGAAAGAATTTGGGTTGGTAAGTAGAGATGAGTTTCTATTTATTATTGATTTTTTATTTTGGGGGGAGGGGAAAGTACTAAGATTTCCCTCATAATCCATATTTTAGATAATTTTCCACCTTGCTGAAGATTACTTAGTGTTCCTATAGTTTGTAAAAGAAAACTCCAAATCCAAGACACTAAAACATAGTTACCTAAATTAAATAGAGAAAATAGAACTGAGGCCAGGAATTACTAAATACTTCTTCCTTATCAAGAAAATTTTAGAAACTAGTGAAGAGTGAGTAGTATAGGGTGTAAGTGTGGGCTGGAAATTTCCAAGAGGGAAAGGGAAATTATTTTGTTGGCATCACCAAAAAGTTGGTTCCAACTGGCCAATATTTCATTTGATCTCTTCTGCCCAATTGATGCCTTTGTTATTTCTATTTTGTCATACTCTCTCCCCAGAAGACATACACATATTAATATAGTAGACTTTGATTTCTTGGTGTGGCAGATTTCGTTTTCCAAAGATAGGTGCACCAGTATATATCCCAGGCCAAATGCCTTTCTTGCAGTGTAATATTGACATTCTTCCACTGAGAGGTAGGTTGTACATTCTTTCCCCCTTGAGCCAGGGCCAACCTGTATACAACAACTGCCTCTTCCAGGAAAAAGTGGCAAAAGTAATGCTTCATGACTTCAGAAACTCAGTCATGAAAGGCTTCTGTCTGTTTCTCTCTCAAGGTATATGACAAAGGAAGCCAAAATTGCCATGTAGGAAGTATGGCTGCCTTAAAACTAGTATAGGCACAGAGGATCTCCAGCTGTTCCAGCCCTAGCTCTACAAGTCTCAGCCCTGGCACCGGGTGTGTGGGTAAGTGAGCCTCCAGATAACTCCAGATCTCAGACTTTGAGCGGTACTAGCCAACTCTGATTTCACAAAAAGCCCTGACAATACTACAGATTCATGAGGAAATACACGTTAGTGTAGTTTTAAGTCTTTTAAAATTAATTTTCATGGAGATATTTTATTTGATTATATTAATTATATTACTTAAGATATAATTCAGTTGCTATAAATTTCACTATTTCAAAGTGTAAATTTCAGTGTTTTTTAGTATATTCACAAGTTTGTGTAACTATCGCTGCTATCTAATTTAAGAACATTTCATCATTAGAAAAAGAAACCCTATATCCATTTGCAGTCACTCCCCATTCTTCTCTTCCTATCCTGTAGCAAACATTAATGTGTCTTTTATTTCTCTGGATTTGCCTATTTTGTACATGTTGTATCAGTGGAATGATATGTGGCCTTTTGTTGCTTCTTTAACTTAGCATAATGTTTTTAAGGGTCATCTATATTATATCAGGTTATCAATGTTTCACTCATCTTATGACTGAAAGTATTCCGTGGTATGAAATATTTCTTGTTAGTTGATGGACATTTGGGTTGTTTTAACTTATTTATTTATTTATTTATTTATTTATTTATTTATTTAATATAATTTATTGTCAACTTGGCTAACATACAGTGTGTAAAGTGTGCTCTTGGCAGTGTGCATCCCACCAAGTGCCCTCCTCAATGCCCATCATGCATTTTCCCCTCTCTTCCATCCCCCCTCAGTTTGTTCTCTGTATTTAAGAGTCTCTTATGGTTTGCCTCCTTCACTCTCTGTTTGTAAGTATTTTTTTTTCCCTTCCCTTCCGCCATGGTCTTCTGTTAAGTTTCTCAAGATCCACATATGAGTGAAAACATATGATATCTAACTTTTTAGCAATTTTAGTGTCAGATTGTTGAGTCATAAGTAGATGTGTATGTTCAATGTTTTGAACATATTTTCCAAAATGGCTTTGTTGTTTTACATTCTTCTCAGCAATATATGAGGGTTCCAATTTCTCCACATCCTTACCAACACTTGTTAATGTATGTCTTTTTGATTATAACCATCTTAGAGGGTGTGAAGTAAAGTTTCAGAGTTTGGGGGTCATTTTTACATAATTATGATAACTGGAACGTTTGGTTTGAATGAATCAAAGCTAAATTAAGAATCAGAAGATCGGGATTCACGTACCGCTTATAACTTGTAACTTGACCTTCGGCAAGTCATTTGCCTCGTGGGCTTCACATTTTTCATTTACATGATGAAGCTATTTCTTCCAGGTCTCAATATGTTTTAGTACATTTTTTATTTTCATGCCATTGAATTCAACTTGTCTAAATGTCCATTGAGATTCAGGTAAAACTTTGCAATGTACATTTATCTATAGCATGAAGGTGAACATGGAATTAATTTCATTTTTTAAAGTTAATAGATATTGGTCCAATAATCAGTGATCAATTACATGTGATCTTGATTATAGAAAATACTGGTATAATGATAAATCTGTCATATTTAAAATTTTTTTAACATTTATTTATTTTTGAGAGACAGAGAGAGATGGGAGTGTAGGCAGGGGAGGGGCAGAAAGATAGAGAGAGGGAGACACGGAATCCAAAGCAGGCTCCAGGCTCTGAGCTGTCAGCACAGAGCCGCATGTGGGGTTCACACTCACAAACTGTGAGAACATGACCTGAGCCAAAGTTGGAGGCTTAACCTAATGAGCCACCCAGGTGCCCCTTTATTGACCACTTAAAAAATAAGTGCATTAGAAAGAAATCCATGTCATCTGAGCAAAGTCTACTCAGTTCAAGTTCTTAAACATCAAGGTACACTGTAACCCCCCTTTGGAATTATTCATGATTTGAAACTTAAAAAGGAAGATGTATCCAGTTATTAATAGTAACCTGGAATTTTGATCTTATTCACTTAGATGCTTTCTATCGCCTACACTATCATTTAGTTGGATTGGATATACTTTAAAGAAAAAAATGTTGGAAAACAGTGTAGTTTAGCCTACATGAAAAGAAAATTTACTTTTCTTTTCTTCTTCTTCTTTTTTTTTTATGTATAAAGTGACTAACGTGTCTGTAGCCTATGTCACCAGGAAAGAACTGGTGAAAAAGAAGCTTGTACATGCCGTATTCTTAAAGAATTTTGATGTGCTTCTGCTATGGTTACATGAGCTTCAGGAAGAGGACTTTTTTCTGTTATATGCTTCTCCATAGCACTTTGAACAGTACTGTACATAGAATAATTTCTTTATGAATATTTAGTCTTAAAGTACAAAAGATTTGCCTTCACTGCCTAGGTTGTGATGCAAGATATTTAGTTTTACGTCTAGAGCCTTGCCAAGTTAAGTCAGTAATCGTTCACTTGTTAATTGTTAATTAAAACCCTACCTATACATATTGTTGGAATGGTTAACAAAGATGAGAGGATCCTGTAAATATAGCAGAATATAGTGGAATACCATTGTTAGGAGAGGTTGCAGTCAGATGCCAGACTTCTGCCAAAAGTGTCTTTCTAGTGACAAGTCGCGTGTTAGGTGTCAATTCACAGACCTAGGGTGGGTCAATCTGAATGAAATCTTAAATATAGACTTATACTTAATTTATATGTATTTAAAATGAATAAGTAAATACAAGATAATACAAGGAAAGATTGGGGATATTTCAGTTAGATGACTGTGGCTCTTAGAATATGGCTCTATTCATATGGCTTTATTTACTTCTGGATTAGCTGAGTTACGTATAGTCAGGGTGGGTTTTTTGTTGTTGTTGTTGTTGATGTTGTGCAGGGTTGCTGAAGTTAACCTGGTGTGTTATATTGTACTTCAGAGTATAAAGGGGGACTTAAAACTAACCATTGAGATTTTATCCTCTTACAGCTTTAGAGAAGTCCAAAATAGAATACACCTGCAGGAGAATGTAACTGAATTCCATTAAGTAATCATCTGCCAATATTTGAATTTTGAGAGGATGGTATTAAATGTCTTGTTAATTTAACTATGCTCATAACACCAAGTTCTGAAAGTGTGTTGAAATAATGTTAAGATAAATATGAAATAATTCAAACTAGCATCAGAGACAGTTTGAAACATAAATGAAAAACAGCACACAAATCTATGTAGCCTGTTTATATCACCCCAAAGATTTAGCTAAGGAAAAACAAACATAACCTTTTCAGCTGTTTCTCATAAGGGAAAAAAAGAAATGAAACATTTGATTATAATTGTCTTAATGAGCTGTGATTCAAAATGATGAAGTTGGAGTGGTTTGGGTAAAAAGTATTCTGTTAATGAGTTTTATTTCTGTCCAAGTCTTTAAGATATAAAACTCTCCAAGAATAAAGTTTAGTGGCAAAGCAGTATTTACTTTCTGAAAATTAAAATCTCTAATATTTATCTGCTTTATTTTCAACAAACATACTTATCAATTATAGGTACTAGCATAGAACAGAGAGCTCAAAGCATACAAACAAAAACTGTACAATGGACACAATATATTTATGTTACTAGTTTTCACACTGAACTTTAGCTACAAGGTAAGCTTCATTGCCTGATATTTGAGTCTCTTAGTTTTTAAAAATAATTCATATCTAATATTTTAATTGCAGGTGCGTACAGAGTAGTCAAAAAGTTCTTCCACATGAAACAGTAAAATAACCTATTCTTTTAAAGTAGAACGTTACAAACTGATACTTGTTTGGGATATCTACTGTCACTTCCCTACTGATGCATGTTTCCAAAAGGAACACTCTATCTGAAGAAATAAGGTGTGGTGAACAGATGTCTGCTATTGATTACAACTTTTTAACATGACTCAAAACAAAGCGATGTAGGAATTAACATTCAATCTTATTACAAATTACAAAAGACCAAATATGGCCAATTTGTCTTCACATTAGAATCCTAAGAAGTTGTCGATGAGAAACAGAAAAGAAAGGTAATTGTGAAGGGTTAATGTAAGAGATTCTGTTTAGGTGATCATGAAGTTTGGTAAGACTGCTATTGAGGGTCATTGATTTGTTAAAGTGTCACGAACAGTACAGTCCCAAACTAAAGTTAATTATCAGTAGTGGAGAAAATAGTTTGAATTTTGAACTTCTACACATAGCCAACTCATGTAACCTCAAAATTTCAGCTGGCTAATGGCAGTGTTCTTTTTTTTTTTTTTTTTGTATCTCTCTCTCTCTCTCTCTCTCACACACACACACACACACACACACACACACACACACACACACTCACACACTCACACACACACACACACACACACACACACACACAATCATTTTTTAACCCAGCTTTGCACTGTGAAATAGAACAATTTGGGAAACTGTTAAGAACAGAAAGCCAATGCCTCAAAACTTCTCTCTTTAACCGATTTTCTTTTCCCATTGTATCTCAGCTTCAAAAGTTTAGGTAGACCCTTGGATTCCTTGTTATTATAAATGTTTAGATATTGGAACAGTTTACTTACAAACCTAATATATTGCCAAGAAGCTGACAAATAGAAGAGGAAATTTTATTTGTTAATTCCTGTAGCTATGTACATCATGATTCACAAGCAAAAACAATTTTACAAATAGACTTATCAATGCTTTAAAGGCCAGATGAGGAATAATGGCAGTAATAACAACAACAACAATAACAACAACGACAACAATAATGACAACAGCAGCTAATAGCTTTTGTTTGCTTACGTATGCTACATTCTGGTCTGAGCACTTTAGATATATTATCTAATTTCATCATCACAAGAATATTACAAATAATATGTTTTAATCTTATTTTACTAGTGGGGAGAATGTGGCAATGAAAAGTTAAGTAGCTTACCTAAAGCCAACAGCAAATGTCAAATTGGAGTATCCTAACAGAGGGAAAGATTAATTTGGGGGTAACAAGGCAATTAAGCTAATCGCATAGTTACTTTTTTCAGCTGAAAATGAGTTAACAAAATGATGTTTCTAGTATATGTTTTTTAATTATTTACTACATGTAAGAAAACCGATAGATATTATGTAGTATATACTGTATTTCTAAATTTCCAAAATAATAGAAATTCATTTATTTATTCACTTAACAAATATTTATTGAGCCATTAGTATCACCTACCAGGACAGTAAATTTCCTGTCCTAATTGAGGCATTCTAGTATTATCATATTATACATATCACTCAGCAACTTCTCTTAAAATTATTTTTCGATTAATCCATACACACATAAATAAAATTCTTCTGTATTTCTTTCTGATAGTTACAATACTATCATATAAATATACCAAAACTGGTCGGTCCCATTACTCATTAACATGAAGATATTTATCAATTTTGTATTATTGCAAAGGTTGCATCTAAGATGCATGTCTCCTTGTGTCTATGTGTGAGAATTTTTGTGTGATGTGTATATTTATCTATTTGTCTGCGTAAGCTATTTGTGCTGCCATAGAGAGCTACCTCCAAATCTTAGTGGCTTAACACAAAAGAAATTTGTGTCTTGCTCATATAAAATCTTTTACGGACTCAGGTGACTCCCCAGGGCAGCTTTCCTCATGTATTTGGCTCAGCATTCCCCAGATTGCCTTGATCTTATGTTCCCTACACATTAGCATATGCTTCCAAGATCATCTTGGCAAGGCAAGTAGGAGCTTGGAGGCCTTACTCTCACAATTATATATCCAGTAACATGTGACACCCATTTCTGTCTCTCAGTTATTAGCCAGAACTAGCCCCACCTAAAGACAAGGGGACTGAGGAGTATAATCCCTCTATATACCTAGGGAGAGGAAAGAATAGTTTATATTCACAACCTAGTCATGGAATTGCCTTGTCATGGGGTAAACACATTCGACATTTATCAGGTATTGGCAAATTCCTCGCCAGAGAGATAACTTCAAGTTTACATTCCCATCAGATGGATAAAAGAATCCCTCTTTCCCCAAAGATTCACCTGGGCTTTGATACTGTTAGACTTTGTAGTTTCTGGCCAATCTGATGTGTGTATATTGTTATTTCATTATTTTAATTTGTACTTCCCTGGCGACTAGTAAGTTTGAGCATTTACTAAAGGTTTCTGAAGTAGAAATCTACCTAGAGAGTTTGCCTTTAGGGAGGAAAGGAATGAAATGGGAATAAGGGGTGGCTATAGACGACTTTAAGTTTGTCTGCATTGCTTTATTTCTTTAAAATATGGCATAAAAACACAGAAAAATGTGGGTGGTTGTTAATTTTAAATAAAGATATGTTAATAGGAGTCTTACTTTTTTTGATTCCCACATTATAAAGAAAGCTTAACATTTTAATTGTTTTTTTTTTATTCAGTCTCTTATCTCCATGGTTGGTACTGTATTTTCCTGTAACCCTGGTGACAAGACATGTCTAGATTCCCAATAAGTGCTCTTGAGACTTGGTACCTTTGTTCAGTTTCAGCTTAACTAATCCTTTTGGGGTTTGGCCATCAGGAGAAAGAACATACTTGCTTTAATTCAAGTGAAAGTGAAATCATATCTTGAGAACCCATAAATGTGAGATTCTGTGACAAAAAGTCAAGTTTATCTTTCAGAAATTGGAGCTAGAGAAGGAACATTTACAGAGAAAGCATCTCGCTGTATTTGCCATCTTAAAAAGTAAATATATAATGATTTGCAATTTGGATAGTTTATTTAGGTACTTTTTTTAAAGTTCATTTATTTATATTGGGGGGGGAGAGGGACAGCGAGAGGGAGAGAGAGAATATGTAGGTAATTGTTTTTAGTGTACTTTTGATTTACACATGTGTCTTTAGAAGGAAAATGTAACCACTTCAATCTCAACATTACAGGTTAATTCAGCTAATTGGGATGCTTCTCAGGTAAATATATTCTTTATTACTTAGTCTTAATTTTTTTGTCATTGAGTTTGAATCCAAAATGTAGTGACCTCTTATTTTCCCAAGAGAACTTTTGTTTTAGTAATGGATTGATTTTTGTGAAACATACTTTCATACTGGTTGATTTTAAGAATTTTTTAATTGTTTTTCATTAAGCAATATACCCTGAATTCTGCCTCAATAGGTTTATTTTTTGTTTTCCTATGGCTTTTGTTTCTAGAGTTTCAATGTATGCTGTCGACATCTGACCTGAAGAACAAATTTGGCCTTACATCTTAGAATTTTAAATAAAGGCACTGGGTTTTGGAGTTAAATTTCTTTTCTTTTTTTCTTATCTGTGAACATTCCCAGAGTTTAATTCTTGGCCATTTCTCTTTCCTTTTTATATACTTTCCCTGGATCAACTATGACTCATGGTTTTGACTTTCACTTCCATGTTGAGGGCCTTCCTCTTCACAGAACGTCTTCTATTTATAATTTGGTTAGGTTCCAAAAGGTTGGTTTAAGTCTGTTTGCAAAGTGACACTTAAAATGAGTAACTGCTAACACCCTCTGATGGTACTAGGCAGAGTTGATTATTTTTTTCCTCTCTTTCTGGCTCCTAGCTTTGTTTGAGTCATAAGAGAAACTTTTATTCCATTTACCCCAGCTTCAGAGGTCTGCATCTCAATTGCTATGGGGACTTGTTCCCTTGATGGATTGTCTGTCTCCTCAATCTAAACCTATTAAAGTTTGAAATCACTTTCTTCCCAAACTATGCCTTTCTCCTTTGTAAAAAAAAATGGTACCACTGAAGTCACCAGAACTCAAGGTCTATACCGTCCCATCATTTTAATCTCATACATTTATTTTCATCAAATGCTGTTTATTCTTTCCCTAAACTTTCTCTGATGTCTGTACATTCTTGGCTATTAACACTATGAATAAACTAGTTTCAAAACTAACAATCATGTGCCTTGAAGATTATAGCAGAGTGCTTTCTACTCTCAAGTTATCTAGAGTTCTTGTTTCATCTACATACTACCACTTCATTGCCTTCCTCCAGCTTTCCACGCCAGTCCTCGGCTCAGTGATGGGCACTGATCCACACTTTATTTAGTAGGTAATATTCCAGATTCTCAAAATGGCATCAAGTTGCAGAATAATCTGGTTTCATGATAATAGCTAAAATTTAGTTTCTATCTTTCTAGAGAGAATCCTGCATTCCATGAAATTAAGACATTTCCTCACAGATGCAGCCTGAACATTCTCTACTCCAAGTTTTTACTATTAGGACTAGCCCTGGATTTCCATTTCCTCTTTGCTCATATAAAACTTGCTGATATTTCAAAAATATAACTTAAGTTTAACTGCCTCCTGAAATCCTTCTTTAACATCTTCCATTTTCAACGATCCCCCATTTAAAAAATCTTTTTATTAGAAAGATAATGCACATTGAAAATAGAAGATTTCAAAAGTCCAAAAAAGCTTCAAAAAGTTAAAAAAATATACACCTAAGTATCATCTAATGCTGTCTTGCTGACTTTGACTTTCATCATTATTTTGATGATTCTTCTTTTGAGCTTGAAATATGTCTTAAAACTCAGTTTCAGTTTCCTACCTTCAATTGCACACAGAATTTTCCCACCTAGATATTCATAAACTCAAACACTATTACAATTTGTTATATTTTCCTCCAGCCTTTTTTAAAATGCATTTTTGTGTGTTTAGTACTTTTGTACCATAATGTTAGGTAAAACGTTAAACAAAACTTTTGATGCCTATATATCATTCTAATATATAAATCTGCCTTACATTTCACTATAATTATATATCTTTATTTTAAATATATATTATTTATTGTTATACATGATACTGAGAAGAGCATTTTTAGATATAAATCTTTGTCCAATTTCAGATGATGTTTTTAGGTTAATTTAGAAATGAAATCATTGGGTGGAAGGTATAAAAATTTCATAGTTAAAAAAACTCAGATTGTCAAATTGCTTTCAAAGACAGTTTTACTAATTCATAATCCCAAATCGAGATTCCCTAAGAGAGTGCCTGCATTTATGTGATGAAATAGTGACTGAACAGTCTGCTTTTTCTAATGAAATTTTAGTTCAATCTATTTTATTAAAATATTTTTTTAATGTTTATTTTTGAGAGAGAGAGAGAGAGACAGAGTTGAGTGGGAGAGGGGCAGAGTTAGAGAGAGAGAGAGAGACCCAGAATCCAAAACACGCTCCAGGCTCTAATCTGTCAGCACAGAGCCTGACACTGGGCTTGAACTCAGGAACAGTGAGATCATTACCTCAGCTGAAGTCAGATTCCCAACTGACTGAGCCACCCACGTGCCCCTATTTTATTTTTTAAATGAGATTTTTAAGTGGCTAATGGTAGTATAACTTTAGGAAAGTTATTTAATCTGTCTAGTTCTTGGGATCCTCTCTAAAGTTGAGAATGTCATAGTATCTACCTCGTGGGTTTGTTATGAGGATTTAATGTACAGGAAATATTTTGCATGCTGCAAACATAAAATGCATATCCAACAAGTGGTAGTCAGTAGGATTATAAATGTCTATGTATTACACAAATTATTACTCCTTTTATATATTTTTTTTAAATTTAGACTTCCTATATTTGCTAGCAAGAAGGAATTTCCAAAACGGTTTCTTTAATTTAATGCTAACCACTTGCACACATTAAAAAAAACCTCTTTATTTAGATTCAAGTTAGTTAACATAGTATTGGGTTCAGGAGTAGAACTCAGTGGTTCTTCACTTACATATAACACCTAGTGCTCATGACAACAAGTGCCCTCTTTGTTAATGCCCGTCACCCATTTAGCCCATTCCCCCTGCCCACCTCCCCTCCAGCAACCCTCAGTTTGTTCTCTATAGTTAAGGGTCTCTTATGGTCTTCTTCTCTCTCTTTTTATCCTATTAATAGAGATGACCCAAACAGTAAAGCAGAGATGCCTTTAAATTATTGTAGGTTTCATTGCTCTACCGCTCAGGCCACATGTCCTCTTCCCCTTGAAAAGTGTCCAAACCCCTAGAGGTACCATCAGTCAGCACCTCACCACTCTTCTTGCAATAGTTCCACACACAAAAATGTGCAAGTGTTAAAATTAAACTTCAGCAGAAGATGATAATGATGCATGTCTAGGTTTGTGGAACCTAAAGATCATACAATTTTAGAACAATTTTTAAAGGAAAATACTAAGAATTATGAATTAAAAAATTGCCACCTTCCCTGCCAGATCCTTGCAAAAGGATGAGAGGAGGACTAAAGTTAGGTTAGCTTCATGGGAAATCAACTAGGGCTCCTTTGTGCACCCTACCGCACTTTGCAGAGTACCTTTCCCACAACAGGTGCTCAAATACACATTTGTTGACTTGAATAGGAATTGGGGCTTGAATAGGAATTAAAGAACTATCACACATGCTTTGATATTGTATATAGATAAAAAGGTTAGCTGTATTCATAGTGATCCCCACATAGCAGTGATGTAGAAATTTAAATCTGCTGATAGCATGTTAAATATACAGTGCAAAATCCACCCTTGGGTGGTATCCTTCAGATACCCATTATAGCCCCTTGAGGTAGAGACTGCAAAGAGAATACACCCAGCTCTAACCAAACGTATTTTGTTCCTGCTAACCTCACAATTTGAGATACCCACTCACTAAGTTCTTTTTTTTATGTTTTTCCTCCTAAAATTATTCTAGTGGAAATAGAGAAATTGGCTGCCAGTTTCATTGATAGAATTAAAAACTGATCAAAGGTTTTAATCATCACTAACACTATTTTAATGCTTAAAGAGACTTGCTGCCTTCAATAAGGGACCACTTTTCAAACTCTTTTGCGGATGTGGGACACCTGAAGATTAAGTCTGTAAGATCATTGCCTGGCAGGTTAGGTCCTGTCACTAGAAATAAAAACAGTTGTTCTCATGTATTATGAAATGCAGACAGGTGAGTCCTGTTTGTAGTTTTCATTGCTGAAGGACAACAACACCAACCAAAATGAGGTGAATTTATAGTACTTACTGGTATATGCTAAATGTGCCTATTGGAAAGACAAAACTACTTTATTTTTAAAAATTTTATTTATTTACTTTTTAAATTGTATTCAGATTCAAGTTAGCTAACATACAGTGTAGTCTTGGCTTCAGGAGTAGAACTCAGTGATTCATCTCTTACATATGACATCCAGTGCTCATCCCAACAAGTAACCTTCTTAATGCCCATCACGCATTTAACCCATCCCCCCACCCACCTCCCCTCCTTCAGCAATCCTCAGTTCTCTAAGAGTCTCTTACAGTTTTCCTCCCTCTCTGTTTTTATCTTATTTAGCAGGGTGAGTTCGAGATGAGTTGGTTTCTGTGTCCGGCTGTGGCTGTGTTGTAACCAAGCTTCTTACTTTGGAAACTAAGGTTTCCTCAAGCTACGCTGCTACAGTCATAGTGACATTAATTGTTGCCCTTGCATGAAGTCCACTTCTTGTTTATTCCTTAACAAAAAGAACTTCACTTTAGAGTATGTATCTGCATCTTTCATAGTTACTGAGCCTCTCTTTCACCTGAACACCTTGTTGAGAACTATTTAGGAGCCTGGCTTCATACTTCCTTTACAATAAAGAACAAAATGTTCCCGGCACGATAATTCTGCTTAGGAATGGATAGATTCTCACATACTTAAATTCTGAAAGGTACACGAGATGGTCTGTTCTAAACGACAGGTTGCCATGGTTACATTCTTCTGTGGCTCAGATGGGGATAGGGGCCAATTATCAAGTTTTGTTTGGTTGATTTTAAGTAGTTTGTTACCTGGATACTCAACAAATAAGAAAACTGGAAAAAAAAGACTCATTTTCTTCTCCCCTAGAAAGGTAACAGTCATCATGGAAAAAAAAACACCCAAATTCCAAACAACATGGTAAATTATTTACTTCAGATAAAGTGTTTCTAAATTGTTGACTTTATTTAGAGACTAACGCAAGGCCTGTGAACAGAGATAGCTTTGATTCTATGAATTGGATTTTTGTTAACTCTGTTGATCCTATAATACTAGCTTTAAATAATTTGCCTCCTTTCCAAATTTGCCTTGTGCTTTTCAAATTTGTAGGTGTGTGTATTTCAATAGTTATTCCTTTTGTCAGTTTTGCTGCTTGGCCTCCCCCCTCCCTCCCATGGTGGAAGTGAGATTGTTAATTAATGATATTCCAGAGGCAATGTCTGGAGTGACTATTGGAAAACCCTCCTTAATTAACAAAATGATAAATTCCCCACTGCAGCAGTGCTGCTGCGAAGTTCATCTCTGTCATTCAAAATCCATGATTCTAAAACATCCTCCGACATTTTGGTGAGGATGTTGGGCACTTAAAGTCTGGGTCTTTTATCAAAGGTTCCACGGCAAGCTGGGGAAGGAGAAATGAAGAGTGAAAAGGAGAGAGAAGAACTGGACAAAATTAAAATGCTATTCTGTCATTGTGATAGTTCGTATGGGCACTGACAGGAGAGCATTTTAATTTTGTCAAGTGTGTCTGCTACTCATTTATTCCATCTCCTGCTTGTTATCGAAGTTTCAGATTAAATGTAAAGATATGAATGTATTGCCATAATAAATTTATAAGTGGATATTTAAAGAGCAAAGATTTGAATGACACAAATGAACCTCGGTGTAGCAGTAAAGTAGATAGGATTTGTAGAAAGATGCCACAGAAGTCAGAAATGACTGCTGGAATCGCCTTAATTAAAAAAAAAAAAACACTTGAGCTGCATGAACAACCACAGAAGGTATCTAATATGAAATTAGGCTTACTTTACATTATTTATGCCACTCTAAAATAATCTAATAAAAGCTTTAGAAAATCTGATTAAACTGTATTATTCAAATGCAAGGCAAATGCTTAGATAATGGATAACTAAGCTGTTAAATTTGGGGGCAGAAGGTAAGATTCCAGACAAAGTTAAAGCAGCATGAAATTTTTAAAGTATGGATTTATTTGTAAGGTATCTATAAAGCATAATTAATTTTTGAAGTTATATTTTCTTAAGTGATTAGTAATCCTGATATAATAAATTGTACAGGTAACCCTTTCTAAGGATGCCTTATTTTACTCCCCATAAGAGGCTTGGTATTTGTTCAGATGTCACAGCAAAACCACAACCTATGACACTCTTAAGGGGTTTGCATAACATTGGTATTCATCGTATTAAGAGAGAAAGTGACGTGACGCAAGGAGGCACTCAGCTGCCATTATATGACGCATAGTTAGGACCCAGAGTACAGGGCTGGGAAGAAGTAATGGGGAGTTAAAATAGGACATAAGGATAACTTATTTGACATGATCCTGAGCAGACCTGACTTTTGTAATGACACTCAAACAGCAGATAACCCTGAAGGCAATCTGAAAAAGAAGAATAAGGTGGTCATACTAGCAGATACGAAAGATGAGTAAGCTTTTCTAAAATGTCTGAACCACTATTGAAAACATGTCCTTCGATTGTGACCACTACTTCTTTTTTCTTATGCCTGCTGCCTTCCGGCTAATATAAGGATTCACTTTTGCTTATCTGCTTTAACACAGAAGAACCCCAGTGAGGATTAAGTTATAAAGATTGCAAAGAAGAGGGAGAAAACGCATACAAAAATAGTAATGGAAGTTTCAGAATAATAGCATGAGAAGGACCTTGTTTAGGCTGCTGTTCTGATTTTATCCAAGTAAATATCACTTTCAAGATATTACCTGACTTGAACTTAAATGGAGAAGGATAAATGATAAAGTTCTTCACTTAGGCTCAGATCCAGTGTTTTGTTTTCAGTTGAGAATAAATAGTAAACCTTAGAAGCAGTTCATTCAGTTACTCTAATACTTAAAAAAAAAATACTTACAGGACTAATATAGATTGTGCTTTTAGTAGCCCCATTCAGTAAGTTGAGGTGAAGAGAGAATGTCGGACACTTTAGCAAATGACCAATGGCAACAGATTTTGCCTAATAAGTAGATTGTATGTGGTAGATGACCTATCAAACTTTCAAATGATTAAATTATATTTTATTAGAAAGTCAAGTTAATATTAAGCATTGTTATTTTTTTTCCTTTGGAGAGAGAGAGAAAGAAAGAGCATGCATATGTACGAGAGAGTGGGAGCAGGGGAGGGGCAGAAGGAGAGGAAGAATCTTAAGTAGGCTCCATGGGGCTCAGTCTCATGACTGTGAGATCATGACCTGAGTCAAAATCAACAGTCTGACTGAGCCATCCAGGCACCCCAAGCATCGTTACTTTTTTAACTAGAAGTTATTGATTACATAACTGCTCATACAAAGTGGGAAAACTCATTTTATGTATGGCACAGATCTTTGATAAATAATATATAAAACTGAGATTTCCAAAATGTGGTATGTAGCAGGGTCACAATTCATAAATTGCAACTGAATTGTGTGGTCTGTAAGTCATCTTTCTCAGGACTACCCCCATCACTGAGTAGTGTGCAGGGAGCCATGGTGGGAAGAAATCTTGACAATCAGTGGTCTCCCAGCCTCTTCATATTTAAGGCAGTGTCTTTTATAATAATACCAGTCCTTTGGATTTCCTCTTCCATCCCCAGAGAGGTAGAGGTAGATTGGGGTAGATTGATGGCAATGAGCATAGTGTGAGTAGTCCCATATGGCCTCAGTGGTTGTTATGAAGGAAGCCACTACTAAAGTCCATGGTCCCAGTTCACTAAAATTTCTTTTCTTAAAAATTTATCCATTTATTTATTTATTTATTTATTTATTTATTTATTTATTTATTTATTTATTTATAAAGGCAGGCTTCCACATGCAGCACATCATTTGGATGTATCTTGAGTATTAGAAGCTTGACTACCCTATGATTTACTACAAATGAACCTTGAGAGCCTGTGTGGAGGTTCTAACAGGGGAGCGCAACTGCTTATATACCCTTGACCAAAGAATGGTCCTCCTTTACCAGGGAAGGTCATCCTCTTCAACCGAGGGTGCAGCTTTGGGAAGGATGCACATGGAGCAGTGAGGGAGGAAGGGGACACCTGCCTAGCTAGCTAGATCAGTTGAATCGACCCTGGTGATACATGGGGTGACAGATGTTGCAGCCAGATCGCCCTCACATCCTAAAATTTCTTGATCATGATCCTAGGCCTCTGCTATGTCACCATTCCCCTCAGAATCCATCCCCATCACCCCTTATTGAGGCATGCATAAGCCCCTACACAACAGACCACCAGTAACTAGGAGCAGTGTCTCTGGCTCATGTCTTTAGCCCCCTCTCTTTATCCATGTTGACTATCTTCCCTCCTCCATTCTCCCCAAGACTTGCAACTTTGTAATGTTCCCAAATTTCCCCATAGAGATTTAGTTTCCATAGGCCCCTCCTCAGGTTTGACTCCTTTTTGCTCCACCTCTGGCTCTCATCTTGATTCTCACTCCACTAGGGCCACCAGGGGAGGGCTTTCTACTTTCTCTTACTATGTGGAAATAATTTACCATAAGTCATTATATTAAGGTTTTCCAGAGAGACAGAATCAATAGTATCTCTCACTCCCTCTCCCTCTCTCTAGCTCTAGTCTTCTAGCCATTTGTCATCTATCTATCTATCTATCTATCTATCTATCTATCTATACAAAGAAATTTATTAGAAACAATTGGGAAACATGAATGTGGTAGCTGAGAAGTCCCACCTCTGCTGTCTATAAGCTAGAGACCCAGGGAAGCTGGTAATGTAGTTTCAATCCTAGTCCAAAGGCCTGAGAACCAGGAGAGCTGATGGTATGAGTTCTTTTATTTTTTTAATATAAAGTTTATTTATTTTTGAGACACACACAGAGAGACGGGCGGGAGGGTCAGAGAGAGAGGAGGAGAGAATCCCAAGCAGCCTCCACTCCAGTAGTGCGGAGCTGGATGCCACGGGGCATCTCAAGAACTGAGAAATCATGACCTGAGCTGAAATCCTGAGTCGGATACTTAAGCGACTGAACCACCCAGGCACCCTGATGATGGTACAAGTTCTAATTCAAGTTCAGAGGCCTGACAGCTGGACAGCTGAGGGTATATAAGTCCAAGTCTGAGGGCGGGAGAAGACCAATGTGACAATTCAGTAGAAGATATTGTGACATTCACGCTGAGAGAATGAGTTCTCTCTTTCTCTACCTTTTTTTTCTGTTCAGGCCCTCAATGGATCAGATGATGCCCACACATACTGGGGAAGGAAATCTGTTTTATTAAGTCTAGTAGATTCATATGTTAAACTCATCCAGAAATACCTCCATGGACACATTCAGAAATAATGTTTAACCAACTATCTGGGCACTCTGTCACCTAGTCAAGTTGACACATAAAATGAACAATTATCATATATATTCCTTTTCAGTTTCACTGCATTCTTCCCATTTTATCTAACTCAAAATTCATCAACCACCATGTGAACTCATCCCTCAGCACCTCTCTAATCTCATCTCCTACTAATTTTCCTCTTGCTCATTCTGCTCTAGGTGCATGGACTTGCTTATTGCTCCCCAAATATATGAAGGGGCTTCAACTGCAGGACCTTTTACTTAGTATGTGAAGGTTCGCATGTACCAGATATCAGCATTGCTTGCTGCCTCATTTTTCTTAGGTGTCTGCTCAAATATCATCTCGTGACAGACTACTTTCCTCTCCACTTTCGGTAAAATAGGAACCTCACCTTAACATATCCAACTCTCTGTTCCCTTTATCCTTCTTCATTCTTCCTTCATACTACCAGCCATCTGAATATTATGTTTTACTTGTATACATATTTCTATTATTGATCTCCCCCTATTAGAATGTAAACTCTATGAGCGTAGAAATTGTGTTTGATTGAATGGTATATCCCCAATAGTAGAACAGTATCTGGCACATAGTAATAAATGCTGAATATGTGCACATACATATGTACATATGAAGTCAACATGCATACAATATTTGTCAGATGAGCAGGTGATAATGTTGGATGATACACAGGAAGATAAACTGGTTTACTGAAAGGAAATATGCATGGGGAGATATTTCCAAAAATACCATTTACAACACAGAAGTTACTTTTATTTAATATGCTGTTTTTTTTTTAATTGTTTGGAAATTTAGTTATTGTGCCAATCAATGCAGTGGGAAAAATACCATAAAGGTCATTGTGTATATAAACAGAAATCCTACTTTGTTTGTTTGTTTCTTTTGCTTTGGTTTCAATCAGTTATTTCAGAAAAACAGTTCTGAGATAAAATATATGTGAAAAAAAAAACTAGTCCATTTCACAAATGTTTTCTATTCCAAAAAGTAGTTCAATTCAATTTACCCTCATTATTAGATAGCAATTATATTTTAAGCAATGTCTTAGGCTCCAGCAATACAAAATTAGTAGTCATATATTCTGCAAAGAATGATTTATAGAAATAGTGATTTATTTCTATGGAATTTTATATTTTTCAGAACCCTTTTATGTATATTCCTTATTTTTAATCTCACAGCTATTTCTGAAGTAGCTTGTTACTCCTACTTTTCAGAGATTTTAGAGGTTAAGAGACTTGCCCAAAGCTTCACAGCTAGTAAATAATGGAAGCAGAACTTAAATTTAGATTTTTATATGTCAAACTTAGGATGTTTGCTTTCTTTCTTATGATTTATATTTTTAGGCAACTTCATGATTTAAAATATGGTTTATATACATTATCCACTTAATACTAGAAACACTCCTATGGGCACATTTTGCCAAGGAAAATGTGCTTTGTATAATCCCATTAAGATGGTCAAAGTTATATAACTCATTTGTGGCAGAGTAATTTCTTGGTTTACTCATTTGTGGCATTCATTTCTTGGTTTCATCAGTTTTTACTCTGAAATCAATGCCTTTACATTGTCTCTTTGATCCCAAAGTTCAGAGGTATAGTTACTGTCAGATTAAAAACAAATGAAGAATAAATTGAAAGAAAAAAAACCATTGAATTTTAGGGCAAAAATTGAGAAGTTTGCATGATTAAAAAAATCCCAAATAGTTAACTAAGCAGCAAAAATTACATCTATAGTTGGTAAACTTTGTCAAGTGTGTATTTTTATCCTATGGGCTATTATTTATTTATTTACTCTTGTTTATTTCAGACTTAAGGCAGTTTGTAGAGTTCCATAAAATTAAACAAAATAGAAAAAAGTAGGCTTTAAAGAAGAAATAAACGAAAGTGAAGATATAAAGCTACACCAAAAATTGTTAACAAAAAAAAAAAATAAAAATAAAAATAAAAATGTACCAAATAGCATTACCTACACTGGTCAGCCACATTTCACTCTTACTCAAAAGAGAAAAAGTATGACCTGTTCCACAATTCACTTTACTCAAAATGTAATGACAAACCAGTGACTTTGGAGAAACAAAGACTTTTTTGAAATCAGATCAGAAAGAAATTACTTTTGAGAGTCTTGATAAAATGACATTACATAATATCATCAACATTTTTTTTAGCTGTGTTCTTAGAATTTTGTGAAGTTGTTTACAGTGTCCCTCATTTTAGGATTAATGCATCATACCAAATCCCAATTCATAAAAGAAATCCACTGGCATTTATCAGGCTATTATGCCTCCAATGAACATAAAAGTCATAAAGCTGAAAAAAGAGGATTATTAACACAAAGGTTCAAATGTTGAGTAAATCCATATAAGCCTCTTTCGTCCCTTTGGGCTCTTCATCGTGGTGTAGATTCTTGTTGTGAAGGGAATTTGATGGGGTCATGTGATTTCTCCTAGGGCAATGCTTGGCAAATATTTCTGCAGAAATACCTCCAATGGTACCTGTAGGGGATAGTGAAGACAATTGATGAAAGAGTAGAATGGAGGAGATACCTACATGAAGGTTAGAGATAATAAAAGGCAACTCAAAGTCTCACCCATGAAAATCTATGTTTGTTATATTATTATAATTATGTATATTTCTTTAGTGCCTAAACAACATTGATGTTCCTGGAAGATGTGGCTTATTTATGTGACTTTGATGGGTCCCCAGCACAGTGCTGTGTGTTCACAGGGTTATGGGTACTTTGGTCTGATAAGCAATACCTAAGGGAATTGTATTCAGACAGAGGCCAGTTTTATTTGTTTTCTCTCTTTTTGAAGCTTGAGATTTTTATTTAACTTATGACATATTAAAACACATAAACAATTATAAAGATTAATGTAATTAACACCTATATAGCTACCAAATTTTAAGCATTGTAGTATCATGCCATTTTAGCTACAGACTTCAATGGAAGTGTAGATAAAACTTATGGCCCCTTTGCTGTGGTCCTTGCAGATGCTGTTACTCTCCCCTCTTGAGCCACCATGCTCCTTAAGTTGGTTCCTAAAAATGTTTTCCTTTTTTTTCCTTTTACTACTTATGTATGAATCTATGAAAAACAGAATATTGTTTGTGTGCTTTTATATTTTTATAGAGGGAAGCATGCAATATGTATAGCATTCTGGAAATTCCTTAATTTACCATTATGTTTTCAAGATCCATCCAGCTTTAATACATAGATTCTGTTTTACCAACCTTAACCCATAGTGTCCCATTTAGAAAAGTATACTTGTATTTATATCATTTATATATATCGTTAACTTACTGATGGATATTAACTTGCAGTTTTTCTCTAGTACAAAAAGTGCTGCAATGAACATCATTGTTTAAGTCTTCTTGTGTATATATATGTATATGTATGTATATATATATATGTAGATTTAATTCTAGTATATATGCCCAGCAGTGAAATTCTTGGACCTAATATATATACATCTTTAACTTGATGAGATATTGCCAAATTCTTTTTAAATTTACACTGTTACTTGCATTGTATACTAGATCCTCTTTACCACACTCAGACCAACTCTTAGCATTTAAATTTTTTCCCCTATATTTTGGGGGTAAAATGCTGTTTTTTTTTTAATTTGAATTTCCTTGATTCAAGTGGAGGAGGTTGGGTACATGTTAATATATTTATTTGACATTGAGCTTTTCCCATTTGGGAAGGTACATAACTGTTGCCCATTTTTCTATTTGATAATTTTACTTTGCTTACTGTTGTATTTTATATATTAGGAATACTTTCATCTTGTTTGTTATACAGTATACAATTATGTTTTCTAAGCATATGTCTTGAAATTAAATGAATGTGTCTTTTAGCTAAGTTTGTGGAATCTATTGTCATAGCACAGTTTTAAACTTTAATATAGTCAATTTACTCTCCCACCCTGCTTTTATGTTTGTTATTTAAGACGTATTTTTCTTTACCGTGGCCATAAAATAGTCTCTAAAATTTTCTCCTAAAAGTTTTCAAGTTTTATCCTTTATGTAATAGTTTTTTTTAAGGTATCTGGAATTGATTTTGTAAGTGCTGTAAAGAGGGATCCAATTTCCTTATTCTACTTGATACTCCTATTCATGGAGAAACAATAAATTGTTTTCTATGTAATTAGCAAAGGGATCCAGCATTTTTTATTAAATAATCTGTTCTTTTCTCATCAAAGTATAAATATTTGGTCTATCGAAAGTTGCCATTTATGTGTAGATACATTTTTGGGCTCTTTATTATGTTCTATTGTTCAGTAAACTCCTTTTCCTCCTCTTTCTTCTTCAAAATTGCCATAGTTATTTTTGGTTCTTTATTCTTAGGTATAAATTTTAGAATCTATTTTTTAGGTTTCATGAATAGTTTTGTCTGGCTTAGGAATGATACTTATGCTAGCCTCATGAAATGAGTTGGATAGCTTTTTTTCTTTTCAGATTTCCTGAGCAGATTTCAAAAAATGGAAATTATCTGTTTATTGAAAGCTTTGTAGCTTTATTTGTTTGTTTATTTATTTATTTATTTATTTATAGATCAGATTTTTTTAAGTTCATTTATTTATTTTTAGAGAGAGAGAGAGAAAGAGAGAGTGAGTGCACTCAAGCAGGGGAGGGGCAGAGAGAGAGAGAGATGGAGAGAGAGAGAATCCCCAGTAGGCTCTGCACAGCGTGAAGCCTGAAGGCAGAGCTCGAACTCAGGAACCGTGAGATCATGACCTGGGCCAAAATCAAGAGTTGGACGCTTAGCTGACTGAGCCACCCAGATGCCACTGTAGCATTGTTTCTAAAATTGTCTCTGGTTCATATCTTTTTCATGGGAATGGCTTTGGGATTAATGATTTGTGTTTTTGAACGTTCATGATCCTTTTAAGTTTCCATTATTCTTTAGTTATTTTTGATAGTGTATATTTTTCTAGAAAAGTAAATTTCATTGAAATTGAATAATGTGTTGTCATTTATTTGCTTATAGCACTATGATGTTAAAAATCTTTACTCTTTCAATGATTATATTCTATATATATCCTTCTTTAAACCTTTAAAACTTATAATTTTTTCTCTCAGTCTGCTAAGTATTTTTCTACTAGTTATTCTAATGTACCCAACTTTGTTGATAATTTCTATAATTTTTTCTATTTTAACTTTTGCCATCCTAATTTACCATCTTGCCTATTTCTTTGATTTTACTTTGCTCTTTTGCTGGTTTTCTGAATTCTTTGCTAATTATTTTGAATCATCCTTATTTTTTAACAAATCTATTTCGGATTATAAACTTACCTCTAAATTTTGCATTAGATGAAGTCCACTATTTTTTTTAATGCAATTCTTTCATTGCCATTCAATTTTAAATATTTCAAAATTTCCTCTTCTTTACCAATGCATTATTTAATGATTTACTGTTTATCATATGCTTTATTTACATATTTATTATTTAACATAAGAGCTATTTTGAAATGTATTTTTAGTTTCCAACATGTACTGTATGATATTTTTATTACTCATTTCTTTTTTAACTATGGTCAGACAGCATGATCTGTATGGTAGTGATTTTTTTTTTAATTTGTTGAGATTTCCTTATGACCTAACACTTGATTAATATATGTAAAAGTGTCTGTGCTTAAAAAGAATATATGTTTTATATTTTGGGGACTGCAGTGTTCTAAATATATCTAATAGAGTCATCTAAATGTGTTGTTCAAATTTTGTATATCTCTTTTCCTTTTTTTGTCTGTTTGTTTTGTCAGTTACAGAAGGAGAAATGCTAACATATCCCATTTTGATTGAGGTTTTGTCAGTATTTTTGTTGCAATTCTGTAAGTATTTTTTATATCTATTTAGCGTTATCTTTTTAGGTATATGTAAAGTCAGTTTTAATATCCTATTGGTGAATTGTTTTAATATTATATAGGTTCTCTTTATCTCTTTAATACTTTTTGCCTTTAATTTCGTTTTGTCTGCTATTGATCTTGCTATGTCAGCTTTGTTTTCTTAAATATTTACTGTGAGTTAACAATATACCTTCCCTCTGAGAAATTGTCACATCTTCCCATTTATTTAGCCACCAGTTGAGTTCCCAATTAGCACTATGAAATTACCTACCAGAGTATTTCAAATATTGCCTCTTCCTGATGTCATGACCCCACTCTGGATGTGAATCATGGACTGACTGTCTTTTTCAGGGTCAAGTTGTACAATTGGATTTGTTTCGATTGGTTCTACATTCTTCTCATGACTCACCGTGAAGGTTCCTGGATGGCTTATAGTTGAGTCTTTTAGGGTGAGACAGGAAACTTAAACATCCTATAATCAGTTCTCTAATTTCTCTAATTTGATGTGGATTTTCAAGGAACTGAAGAATAACGTGAAAGAGAATCTTTAGATTGATTGCATGAGGTTTAAGGTGAAGCTTCCTTGAATAATTTGGAAGTGAAGGAAATAAGATTGTGCCTAGAAACTAAAATTAAAATGTTTTTCCCTATAATTTGCTTTTTTCAGTTAATGTGTTTTGTTTGTTTGTTTGTTTTCAGTTGCTCATCATGACAACTCCACTCCTTAATCCCTATTACCTATTTCACCCATTCCCCCACCCATCTCCTCCCTGATAACCATCAGTTTGTTTTCTGTTGTTAAGAGTCTGTTTCTTGGTTTGCCTCCATCTCTTTTTTGTTTTTTAAGTTCCACATATGAGTGAAATTGTATGGTATTTGTCTTTCTCTGGCTGACTTACTTCACATAGTATTATGGTCTCTAGCTCCATCCAGGTCATTTCAAATGGCAAGATTTCATTCCTTCTTATGGTTGAATAATATGCCATTGTATGTGTGTCCCACTTCTTTATCTGTTCATTAGTCATTGGACACTTGGGCTGTTTCCATATCTTGGCTATTAGAAATAATCCCTATAAACAGGGGTGCATATAACCCTTTGAAATAGTGTTTTTGTATTCTTTGGGTAAATACCAATAGTGCGATTGCTGGGTTGTAGGTTCCTTCTATTTTTAACTTTTTGAGTAAACTCCATATTCTGTTTCAGAGTGGCTGCACCAGTTTACATTCCCACCAACAGTGGAAGAGTTCCTTTTTCTCCACATCCATGTCAATACTGTTGTTTCTTGTGTTTTTTATTTTAGCCATTTTGAAAGGTTTGAGGTGATTCTTGTTTTGATTTGTATTTCCTTGATGGGAAGTGATGATGATCATCTTTTCATGTGTCTGTTAGCCATCTGGATGTCTTCTTTGGAGAAATGCCTATTCATGTGTTCTACCCATTTTTTAATTGGATTATTTGTTTTTTGGGTTTTGAGTTGTATTAGTTCTTTATATATTTTGCATAGTAAACTTCTATTGGATATATCATTTGCAAATATCTTTTCTCATTCAGTAGGTGGCCTTTTAGTTTTGTTGATTAGTTTTAGATTAGTTGATTAGTTTGCTGATTTAGTTTTGGTTTTTGTCTCCTTTGCTGTGTAGAAGCTTTATGTTTTGATCAAGTCCCAGTAGTTTATTTTTGCTTTTATTTTTCTTGCCTCAAGGGATTTATTTAGAAAAGATTACGACAGCTGGTATTAGAGAAATTACTTTCTGTGTTCTTTTCTAAGATTTTTATGGTTTTAGATTGCACATTTAGGTCTTTAATACATTTGTTTTGAGAGAGAGAGAGAGTGAGAGAGGGAGAGAATATGAGGAAGAGTGTGTGATCTGGGGAGAAATGGGGAAAGGGAGAGAGAGAATCATAAGCAGACTCCATGACCCACATGGAGTCTAGTGTGAGGCTCAGTCTCATGAGTGCGATATTATGACCTCAGCTGAAATCAAGAGTTAGACACTTAACCAGCTGAACCCCCCAGGCGCCCTCTTTAATCCACTTGGAATGTATTTTTGTTTTTGGTATAAAAAGGTGGTCCAGTTTCATTTTTTTGCATGGTGCCATCCAGTTTTCCCAAAACCATTTGTTGAAGAGGCTGTCTTTTTCCCATTGGATATTCTTTCCTGCTTTGTCAAAGATTAAACTGATCATATAATTGTGGGTTTATTTCTGGATTTTCTGTTGTGTTCCACTAATCTGTGTCTATTTGTGTGCTTTTACCGTACTGTTTTGATTACTACAGCTTTCTCATATAACTTGAAGTCTGGAATCGTGATGCCTCCAGCTATGCTTTTCTTTTTCAAGATTGTTTTAGCTATTGGAGGTATTTTTTCATTCCATACAAATTTTAGAATTGTTTGTTCTATTTCTGTGAAAAATGCTGTTGGTGTTTTGATAGGGATTGTATTAAATATGTAGATTGCTTTGGGAAGTAGAGACATTTCGGCAATATTTGTTCCACCAATCCATGAGCATGGAATGTTTTCCATTTCTTTGTGTAGTCTTCAATTTCTTTCATAAGTGTTTGATAGTTTTTAGAATACAGGTCTTTTACCTCTTTGGTTAAGTTTGTTCCTAAGTATCTTACTATTTTTGGTGCAATTGTAAATAGGATTGTTTTCTTAATTTCTCTTCCTGCTGCTTCATTATTGGCATATAGAAATATAACACGTTTCTGTAGATTGATTTTGTATCCTGTGACTTTACTGAATTTATTAGTTCTAGCAGTTGTTTGGTGGAGTCTTTTGGGTTTTCTATATATAGTATCACATTCATCTGCAAAAAATGAAAGTTTGACTTCTTCCTTACCAATTGAATGCCTTTTATTTCTTTTTGTTGTCTGATTTCTGTGGCTAGGACTTCCACTACTATGGTGAATAAATGTGGTGATAGTGGACATCCTTGTCTTGTTCCTGACCTTAGGGGAAGGGCTTTCAGTTTTCCCCATTAAGGATGATGTTAGCTGTAGGTTTTTCACATATGGCCTTTATTATCTTGATATATGTTCCCTCTAAATGTACTTTGTCGAGGATTTTTACCATGAATGGATGTTTTACTTTGGCAAGTGCTTTTTCTGCATCTATTGAAATGATCGTAGGATTCTTATCCCTTCTCTTATTGATGTGATATATCACATTGATTGATTTGCAAATATTGAACCATCCCTTAACACCCAGGAATAAATCTCACTTAATCGTGATGAATGATTTTTTTAATGTATTGTTGGATTTGGTTTGTTAGTATTTTGTTGAGGACTTTTGCATCTATGTTCATCAGAGGTACTGGACTGTAATTCTCTATTTTGGTGGTGTCTTTATCTGGTTTTGGTATAGGGTAATGCTGGCCTCAAAGAATGAATTTGGAAGTTTTCCTTCCTTTTCTATTTTTTTTAATAGCTTGATAAGAATAGGTATTAACTCCTGTAAATATGATAGAGTTTCAAACATTTACAGAAGAGTTAATACTTCTTTATTAAATGTATTAACATTGCCTGTGAAGCTATCTGGTCCTGAACTTTCATTTGTTGGGAGTGTTTCAATTACTGATTCCATTTCTTTGCTGTTTATCATTCTGTTTAAACTTTCTGTTTCTTCTTCGTTCAGTTTAGGTAGGTTTTATGTTTCTAGGAATTTATCCATTTCGTCTAGGTTGTCCACTTTGTTGGCATATAGTTTTTCATAGTATTCTCTTATACTTGTTTGTATTTATGTGGTGGTTGTTGTTATTTCTCCTCTCTCATTTGTGATTTTATTTATTTGGGTCCTTTCTCTCTTTTTTCTTGATAAATCTGGCTAAAAGTTTAGAAATTTGGTTGATTTTTTTCAAAGAACCAGCTTCTGGTTTCATTGATCTATTGTTTTTTTAGTTTCCATGTAAATTATTTCTGCTCTAATCTGTATTATGTCCTTCCTTCTGCTATTTTTTAGGTTTTGTGTGTTGTTTTTTCCTAACTCCTTTAGGTATAAAGTTAGGTTATTTGAGATTTTTCTTGATTCTTGAGATAGGCCTGTATTGCTATAAGCATCCCCCTTAGAACTACTTTTGTTGTGTCCCAAAGGTTTTGGATCATTTTGTTTTCATTTTCATTTGTTTCCCTGTACTGTTTTGCTTTTTTCTTTTATTTCCTATTAACTTATCCATTATTTAGTAGTATGTGTTTAACCTCCACGTGTTTATGATCTTTTTAGATTTTTTCTTGTGGTTGACTTCTAGTTTCATAGTATTGTGGTCAGAAAAGATGCATGGTATTACTTTGATCTTTTTGAATTTGTTGAGGCTTGTTTTCTAGCCTAATATGTGATCTATTTTGGAAAATGTTCCATGTGCGGTTGAAAAGAATGTATATTCTTCTGTTTTAGGATGGAATGTTCTGAATATATCTGTTAAATCCACATGGTCCAGTGTATCATTCAAAGCCACTGTTTCCTTCTTGATTTTCTGTTTAGACAGTCTGTCCATTGATGTAAGTGGGGTGTTAATGTCCCCTACTATTATTGTATTATTATTGATTAGTCCCTTTATGTTTGTTATTAACTGTTATATTTGGTTGCTTCCATATTGGGTACATAAATATTTACAATTGTTTTATCTTCTTTTTGGATTTTCCCCTTTAATTATTATATAGTGTCCTTCTTTGTCTCATTACAGTTTTTCTTTAAAAAAATTTTTTTTACATTTATTTTTGAGAGAGAGATAGAGCACAAGTGGGGGAGGAGCAGAGAGAGAATGAGACACAGAATCCGAAGCAGGCTCCAGGCTCCAAGCTGTCAGCACAGAGCCTGACACGGGGCTTGAACTCACAAACTATGAGATCAGGACCTGAACTGAAGTTGGACACTTAACTGAGTGAACCACACAGGCGCCACCACAGTCTTTCTTTTAAAGTTTATTTTGTCCAATATAAATATTGTTACCTTTGCTTTGTTTTGACCTCCATTTGTATCATAAATGTTTCTTTATCCCTTCACTCTCATTTTTCTGGTGTCTTTAGGTCTAAAACGAGTCTCTCAGAGACAGCATATAGATGGATCTTGTTCTTTAATCCATTTTGTCACCCTTTGTCTTTTGGTTGGAGCATTTAGTCTATTTACATTCAAAGTAATTATTGATAAATATGTATGTATAGCTGTTTTATTACTTGTTTTGTGGTTGTTTCTGAAGACTTTCTCTGATCCTTTCTTGTCTTTCTCTCTTTAATGGTTCACTGGTTTTCTTTAGTGATATACTTGGATTTCCTTGTCTTTACTTTTTATATATTTAGTAGTGGTTTTTTATTTGCGTTTACCATTAGATTTGTGTATACTATCTTTGCCTTATAGCAGTCTGTGTTAAGTTGATGGTCATTTAAGTTTGAACCCATTCTTTATTCTTCCCCACATTTTATGTATATGGTGTCATATTTTACATCCTTTTATTGTGTGTTTTCCTTGACTGATTTTTTTTTTTACAGAAGTATTCATTTTTATTGCTTTTCTGTTTCCTAGCCTCATGCTGTCATTTTTGGTCTTTCTTTTCCACTCAAAGAGTCTTCTTTAATATTTCTTGCATGGCTGGTTTAGTGGTCATGAACTCCTTTAGTTTTTGTTTGGGGAGATTCTTTATCTTTCTTTCTGTTCTGAATGATAACCTTGATGGACAGAATATTCTTGGCTGCACACTTTTCCTGTCCAATATACCATGAATATACCATGTCACTCCCTTCTGTTTTGTAAAGTTTCTGGTGAAAAATCTCCTGCTAGCCTATAGGTTTTCCCTTGTAAGTTACTGATTTCTTTTGTCTTCTTTTAATTTTTTTTCTTCATCCTGTATTTGCCATTTTAATTATAATATGTCTTATTTTGTTGATTTTGATGGGAGTTCTCTGTGTTTCCTGGATCTAGATATCTGTTTCTTTCCTTAGATTAGATAAGTTTTCAGCTATTATTTTTTCAAATTATTTTCTTCCACCTTTTCTCTCTTTTTTTCTTTTAACATTCCTATAATATGAATGTTATAATGTTTGATGGAGTTATTGAATTTCCTAAATCTATTCTTGTTTTACATAATTCTTTTTTCTCTCTTCAGCTTTCTCTCTTCCATTGCTCTGTCTTCGAGATTACTAATTCATTCCTTTGCTTTCATCCTGATGTTCATTCCATCAATCATGTTTCTCATTTTGTTTATTGAACCCTTTATCTCTGCTATATTATTCCTTATTTCTGTGTTAAGAGTCTCACTCATGTCTTTCACTCTTTTCTCAAGCCCAGTGAGTATCTTTATGATCATTGCTTTAAATTCTCTATCAGGTATGTTACTTATATCTGTTTTTCTTAGATCTCTGGCTGTGGCCTTGTTCTATTCTTTTATTTAGGACAAATTCCTCTGTCTTTTCATTTTGTCTAAGTCTCTGTGCCTGTTTCTATGTGTTAGGAAAGTTGGCTACATCCCCATTTTTTTAGAGTTGCAGCCCTGTGAAGGAGAGATTCTATAGTGCCTTGCTTTGTAGTATTCCCAATTGCCCAGGGCCTGGCACTTCCAGGAATGTCTCCAATGTGTGCTACATGCATTCTGCTGTTGTGTCCTGGCTGCTTTATCCTTCAGTCAAATTATCTGCAGAGGCTCTCTTTGCCTCTTATGGGCAGTGTTTGGTCCCTGGCCTGAATGTGGCGTGTTTTAACTAGGTGTTAAACTTGGTCTTCTTGTGAAATGAGACCTGTTGCTGCTGCCACCAGAATTGAGGCCTTGCAAAACTCCCAGGTCAAGAGATACAGTGTTGGCCGGAGTTGGAGCTGGTTTTCTGGCGGGGAGTGGGGTGGGGGGCTTGCTGCACTGAGACTGAGGCAAGCATGAGTAGGAAGGGTGGTTCTTCCAGAGTGTGGGGGGTAAGGAGGGTTGATGCAAGCAAGTTAGGTAGAAAGTGTTTCTATAACTACCCTGGTTCCTGCAGATGGCCCTGTGCTTATGCTGAAGGATAGGAGAGGAAAATGACACATGCCAGTTCCTTTATTCCTGGAGGGATCTCTCTCTCTCAATGCTGCCTCCCTGGGACACGCTCCTAGATGAGCAACTAACCTCCCCACTGTGTGCCCCAGGAACTCTTCAGATCACTGTTTCTGTGATTTATGTCTAAAGGCCATTTGCCCTGCCTTTTCTCTAAGAACAGCCCCCATGTCTTCCCAGGTCTCCTAGAACCAATCATGCTGACCTTTAAAACTCTAGACTTTAAACCCCCTTGTTTACAAGAACTCACAAAATTCAGGCCCTCTTGCTTTCCAAGCCAATTGCTATGGGGATTTGTTTTCCTGTGTGTTCCCTTGTGTGCTAGTCTGCCTCTCACCCTTCTCTACAACCATGGCTTTTTCCCCACCATAGTACCCATGATCCATTTCTCTCCCAAGCCACATCTCCACACTTCCTACCTTATTCAGTGTGGCCTCTTCTGTACCTTTAGTTGAGGAGTTTGTTCTGCCAGTCTTCAGACTGATTTCTGGGATATTGGATGCTTTGATAGTTGTCTAGCTGTATTCATGGGATGAGGTGGTCCTAGGATCCTCCTACTCCACCACCATCTTCTATTCACCTTCTAAACTAATTTTTTTAAGTTTATTTATTTATTTTGAGAGAGAAAGAGAGTGAGCGAACATATGTGCAAGTGGGGGAGGGGCAGAGAGATTGGTAGAGAGAGAGAATCCCAAGCAGGCTCCACACTGTTAGTACAAAGACTGATGTGAGACCCAGTCTCACAAACTGTGAGATCATGATCTGAGCTGAAATCAAGAGTCAGATGCTTAACTGAGCTACCCAGGTGCCCCATAAACTAAAATTTTTATATAAGTGCATCAGAACTGGGAAATGTTAAGTTGCTTTAAAGATACATCTAGGAAATTTTATTTTGAATGAAGATATTGAAAAATTTATCTAACAATAAAGAATATTGGGTCATGGAGTTTAGAGAAAGAAAAGTCACAGAGGTAAACTTTGAATGTGTCCATGCAGCTTTTCCAAGGGAGGGAAGCATGTTTTAGCTAAAGGGCTTTGGTGATGTGTGGTCCCATTTGCTAAATCATAATTTCTGAGGAAAAGACTGCAATGGGTTGTACCTAACAACAACCTTCATGTACTCCAAACCTAATAAAAAGATGTTTCTATTATCTACAAATGGAGACATATACTCTCTTGTCCTGATGCCATTAAGCATTGATTTAGCTAACTAAATCCTCTTCTAATTCCATGGTTATTGAGCAGGCATTTGATTATTATTTGGTCTTCCATATAGGTCTGCTTTAAAAAGAAAATTGGTTATCTGGACAAGAGAATTCTGATTGCTGAAGTAAATGTATTTCTCACTGTAAATTAATTTGGTATTCTGATCATGATTTTATTTTTCATGTGTCCTTTTTATTTTTATTTTATTTTCAAAAAAATTTTAATGTTTATTCATTCTTGAGAGAGAGAGAGAGAGAGAGAGAGAGAGCGAGCACAAGCGGGGGAAGGGCAGAGAGAGACAGAGACAGAATCTGAAGCAGGCTCCAGGCTCTGAGCTGTCAGCACAGAGCCCGACACAGGGCTCGAACTCACAAACTGTGAGATCATGACCTGAGCCAAAGTCAGATGCTTAACCGACAGAGCCACCCAGGCGCCCTCCAATGTGTCCTTTTTAAAAGGCAATACTGTATATACTTAAAAAAGAGAGAGCTTTTGATTTGAAATTTAAGTCATATCATAAATGGTTGTGTAGTTTTCCATTTACTTTTGTGTTTATGTGTGTCATATTTTTTAAATTGAAGCATAATTAACATATAGTATATTAATTTCAAGTATACAATTATCATATAATGGTTCAACAATTCTGTACATTACCTAGTACTCATCACAATAAGTGTACTCTTAATCCCTTTTATTTCATCTCTCCCCCCACCCACCTCCCCTCTGATAACCACCAGCTTTTCTCTGTATTAAAAGTCTATTTTTTTGTTGTCTCTTTTTCTTTTTTTTTGTTTACTTTAACAAACATGCCATTTATTTGGGTATTTTCCTGTGTTTTGCTGTACAAATAATGCTGTAAGGATCTCTTTTACATATTATCTAAACACATGCAATGATGTCAGTAAGATAAATTTAAGATGTTGCTTTCCATGTTTCTTAATTTCAAGACAGAATGTGTCTGTCATGTTCACATGAATATTATGGCATGTGTGAAGGTGTGCTGCATTTGAGTTTATATCACACTGTATAGCTATACAACTATATGTGAATGTGTGATGTTATATTGTATTAGAGCTTATATAACAGTCTCATGACTGATTTAGAGGGAGAGTTAACATGAATCTGCCTTAGAAAGATGACTTTGCTTTAAGGCTCTGAAAAAGTTAAGTGTTTGAGCCTTCAAGTCTAAGGACTAGGGCCTTGAATAAGGACAATTCTAAAAGACAGTCTGTGTGGATTCTGAGGCTTCCTATGAGAACTTTCCAAGGTGACATTCTGACATCACTGTATATTTTATTATGTGTACTATTCGTTCCATTGTTTATTTAAGTACCTGACAGAAAATTTTGTAAAACTGCTTAATCCTCCTTGCCATAGTTTGTCTCCCTATACTCTGATTCCAGCATAGGTTTTTGACTTTCTGCTTAATCCAGAGCTAAAGAATTGGTCATGTAACTTCCTCATGGCTTACTGTGATTGCTCCCTGGTTGTACTTTTCACTTATGTGGCCTTTGAAATCTGTGTGCTGCACAAGGGTGATGGTTAAATTTATTGCCTGCCACTTTCCCGAACCCTGCTATTTCCCTTCAGCCCACCTAGTAACAGCAGAGGCAACTATTTGCATATAATGTGCTTCTATCTACCTTGACAAGTTTATTGGCCCAAAGTTAGGTATGTTACCCAAAATATTCAATCCGAATGTTTGACCATGGACTTATACCTAATACATTGTGGCTTCACTATGGCTTCTCTTTTATAAAAACAAGAATTTGAAGGAACTTTTTATTTAAATAACTTAGGAAGCCAAGAGAATTGGTTTATACTGAGAAAAAACATATGGGTAAAAAGATGTAGTTAATGGGAGATTAGGAGAGATGACTTCCCCAAATTATGTATAGCACTTTAGTCCTTGGTATCAGTATACTTCTTCCTGAAGCTCAGCTGCATTTCTGTTCTTGAGTTCCCTTATCCTTATACTAAATTTCACCCTTTTTTCATGAGGCTAATTAACAGGTTTTCTGTTAGAACTGTGTGAGGAATCACATAGTCCAATCTATCCTTTTCCTATTACTGTCTTTTGAATACAAAGCTGTGACCCTGAGTCAAAATTTTCCTCCAAAGTCTTAGAACCATGTACCAAGGAATCAAATTCAACATGGCTTATCAAATAAGAAACTCTATGCTATTTGTGAAGTTATTTATTTCATGGAATGAAAGCTTGATCCCTTTCACTGAAAATTAATTTCCATGTAAAATATTTCAATATGTTTTATACTCATGGATTTTTTGAAAGTAAAAACCTCACAATTTTTAAATAACTTGGAACATTACATATTTATCTATTTTTATAATATATATGCATATGTATACACACACATGCGTGCACACACACACATTTTCTTCTTCTAGGCTAGACTTTCAACCAATTTTGTGTGAATTTTAATGCTCATAGCAAAAACTGAAGCTTTTTTCCACTTAAGGAGTTACACTCTTACCTTTTAAATTTTCCCAGTAGAGTTTCACAGAATAAAAATGATTCTTTTATAGAAGGAAAAAAAGTCTCTTCTCTTTTCATTTTTATCTGTACTATAAACGTCTATTTAGTTCCCATGGAAATGCAAACTCCAGTTTAAAATGTGCAAGTGTTTGTATATGGGTATGAGAAAATCATGCTAAGAGTTAAGCCCCAGTCATATAGGCTAATATTCTGTTTCTGACAATGAAATCAGATAAGTTTGGTGAGAAGACCCTTTTGTCCTTTACGGACCAAGCTCAAGGGGCTTCGGTTGTGAAGCAGAATAAGGAAAAATTCTCCAGAAAACATGTGGTGTATTTGAATTATTTTAATGTATCTTCTGAACTTTTCATTCTGTGAAAAATTATCTATGATTTCCTTCACTAGAAACTTCAAAAATAAAACCATAAGGTAAAACAAAAGCAGAGCCAAGGTGATGCCTAGACAGACTCAGGCCAATCCATGAACACTGCTCGGATACCAGACCTTTCTCACGAGGATGGTGTCTCAGCCCTAAAAGACTTACTGTGTTTATTTGCAATCTTTAAATGCCCAAGGGGATTCCATGGCTGTAGACTCCTGTTCTGATTCTGTACCAGAACTCAAACTGCTGAAGAGTCTTCCCAGATAAAGTTCTATCTATTATTTCTTGGACTGCTTTCAGGAATGGATAGCATAGCTAAATTCAGACATTAAGCTCCAGCCAGGGTCAAAGAGCAATTCATGTCATCAACTAAAAACACTGTGTGTGTGTTTATAAAAGTGTTGTCAATAGAGATGAAGATGCCACTTAGTATTTTATGTTTGGCCCTACATTACTTATATTCATTAAAATTCATAAGCATTAAGTTGGTAAAAATTCCAAGTAAGAAAACATGCCAAGATTAATGTACTTGTTCTTGTTACCTTTATTTTATATTTGGGAAAACAAACAAATATTGCTGCCTTGAAAATTTTAAAGACCAAAAAGATGATTGCTATAGGAGTTCCTTTTGTTTAAATCCATATCTTACAGAATGATACAAATCTTAGAGATGGCACGTCTTGTAATTCAAATAACCTTTCTAAAATGAAGAGATTTATCAACTTCTCTAATTAATGTCTTTGAATTCTGGCTTTCCTACCTTCAATATAAGGGAATTTAGCAAATTAGAAAGCAGTCTGTTCCATGGATGGCTAACTTTCACAGTTTCCTTCTTAGAATGAGCTATTCTTATTTTTTGCATAATCAGGTATGTTCTTTCACTTGACTATTATCACAAATTGTTACAACATCATTGCTTAACCTAATCATCCCAGGTACTTAACATCGTGTAGACATGTATTTTCAAGCAGAGAAATAAAGAAAAATCGGCTTACTGCTTTTGGTTAAGATCCTTGTAAGTTTATACTGTAAGCACCAGTGCACTGCAACCAGAGAGCAATGATAGGTAACAATCGATAAGACAGTTTGGAAGATACTACCTTTCTCACAGGTAAACATCCCCAAAAGCAGTGCAAATGGTGCTGAAACCACGAGCTTTTTGGATCTAGTGTCTCTCCAGACAGATGGAAACAAACAAACAAACAAACAAACAAACAAACCTACAAAGCAACAAATCAGACTAACAGTGCTCCTCTGTCTAGCAGGAACAGAAATCAAACTCATTGCATGAAATTTGAGGTTAGTACAGACTCTCCCTTCACCTATTCTTCCCTGTCACATGAAAGGCAAGTAAGAAAAAAATGACTAAAGCCCTATTTATCCTTTAAGATCCATCAAAATGTAATCCTTCTATGCTTTTTCATATGCTTTTACTGACTCTACAGAACTTCTCACTTCCTGTTTGTGTCCTACTACGACCTGCATGAATGTGTAGCACAGCACCTACAACAGGACTGCATCTACTAGCCTTTAGCTAGTTTAGCAACCTTGATAATCAGGTTGTAAGAGCTCCTTGATGGCAGCTCACCATGTCTTATTCAACTCTAAATAAATGGTAGCCTGATTCCTGACACTGAAGAGGTGCTCAATTTATATTTATTCGATTAAGAAAGGGAAGAAGAGAAAACATTCCTTTATTGCAAGACACTGTCTGAACAGCAACTTCCTTCCAGATAGTAATTCACCTTGATTGGCTTGAACTCTGCAATTCCTCCCGCCCCTCTGTTGTTTAAGTCTTGTCTCTCAGAACCCAAACATGAGTAGGAAATGTAAATCAAATTCAGTACGTAGATAGATCCTAGAAGTAAGGAGATATGCTTCACTGTAGCTTGTTTTAGGACTTTGATTTATTGTTCACTGTGGTAAAAAAGTGAAAGAATGGTACAACATATTGTATATAACCATTACTACTGAAGCAATTTGAATTGCTTTCTGTGAGTATACTGTCACTGATCTAATTTTTACTAAATGTTAAGCAGGTTTTTGTGCTAAAAATATATTGAGCCGTAACAGTGGATTAAGAAAGATGTTGTTCTAAATCCCATCTTGTAATTTTCATTTAATGGGTCTAAATTCCTTGAAGTCTCAGACTTTAAAATTGACTTGCAGAGATCTTAAGTTATGGTTCTGAGTCCCTTTGGAGGAGGTGCTTATGAATATGAATAACTGTACCTGAGGATGCACCGTGTTGGTACAAGACTCATTTGAGCACAGTATTAGTGAGAGGTGACTGATGAATAATGGGCTCAGTGTGTGGAATTTAAATATTCGAAAGAACAGACTCTGTATGGTATTGTAAAATGTCTTGTAGCTTCATTTCTGATTTTGAAATGTTACAGTGCTTGCTTATTGTCACAGCATGATCTTCAGCCCAGTTGGGTAGTGCTTTTTTAAAGTAATGCAAATGCATGAATGTCAGAAATACCTTCAAATATAGAAGACTGCATCTTTAAGGAGTGCATTTGGCATTAAACAGCCTTTTCCAGCTAATGAATTTCTCAAGTTACAAGAATAATGGCCTTTTTAATCTTAGCAAGAGTAATTAAACAGACATTTGTTATTAATGATGTTGTTAATGGCAGAAGATATTGAATTCTCACATTAGATATTATATTGCTTGAGGGTGATTATTTTGAATATCAGGCATATGAGTATATGATGATTTTAAAGAACAACACCTCCTTCAGAGCCCTGTAAGTGCTAGTCATTTTAAAGAGGAAAAAAAAGTATCTTAACTTTGATTAACACAAAGAAAACGAAGTATTTCCAAATAGGGCCAGAACTAACTCATAGGGACAAAGAACATTTGTTTGATTAGTTCTACTCATCACTTGAAATGATATTTTTCTTCTGTTGAGATAGTTATGTGGAGCCCACAGCTTGAGAAAAAAATCACTTACTCAAAGTATGCTTCAAAATAGAAAGGCAGATTATATTGGTTGGCTACTCTGTGTCCATTTTCCTTTCCTAACAAGTTGCTCAGTTTGCTTCAGGAATTCACCCTATCCTCAGTTTCAGAAGAGCATCCTAATCAGCCCTTTCATTCATTCAAAAAATAATTACTGAGTACCAATTATGGCCAGGTGCTACTCTATACACTGGGAATATAGCTGAGAAAATAGAATAAAACAAAACAAAAATATCACAAATAAACAAAAGCAATATAAAAATGCAAAAATACCTATGTACTATGATTGGAGTTAATAAGTTAATCAAAGTGAAGCCACTCAGGCCAGAGCTGCTCCCAGTTATTTCCATGGTCCAATGCCACTGGTGGGTATGTTGGCCAAATACCCTAATCAGAGTGAAGAGCAGGGTTTTTAATTCTGTTAGTAGGAAAGAAAAAAAAAATATTTCTTTCTCTCTCACTCTAGACATAAAGAAAGTAGCAGTCAGGCCCAGTGGCCACTGGCAGCTGTTTTGTGACCGTGAGGGAATCTAGGACTTAGGAGGAATCAGAAACTAAGGACAACTGTTGGGGTATCCACTGCCTGCTCTAAAAGTATCTGAATAGATACAATTTTTTTGAATTAAAACTAAACACTTTTGTGACAAATTAAAACTAAACACTTTCTTTGTTATAAGTGTATGATAGGGGCATCTGGGTGGCTCAGTTGGCTAAGCATCTGGCTTTGGCTCAGGTCATGATCTCATGGTCTGTGGGTTCAAGCCCTGCACTGGGATCTGTGTTGATAGCTCAGAGCCTGGAGCCTGCTTCAGATTCAGTGTCTCCCTCTTTCTCTGCCCCTCCACTGCTCATGCTCTCTCTCTCTCAAAAATAAACATTAAAACATTTTTAATAAAAAAAATAAGTATATGATTGATGACTTGGTCTTAATGCTATTGAGGGCAAATAAAAGATGCTTTGGGAATTCAAGGATCAGGGTAAAGGGCATATTTATAGCAGTCATATTGAGGGAGCTGCAAGGATGAGCTAATGTGTACTGGTAGGAGTCATGGGATTAGATTTTGAGCATGTTTGATCAAGGGGACCAAGACATAAGACTGGATAAATAAGAGTTTGTCATTTATTTGCAGTATATTGTCTTTCCATGGAATTTAACATTGGGTCAAGGACCCCTGGGGAAGAGGAAAACTCAATGCTAGAGTGGCTGTTTGAAGCCTGAAGACAGTGATGGCCCATACTTAGTAAAATAAAATGCCTGAATTGCTGGGGAAGATGATGGGGCTCAGGGAAGTGGGCATGCTGGAATTCATATATCATGTGAGGTCAAAAGACCCACCAGGGAATTATGTTGCTAGGAGGGCCCAGCAGACACCCTAATCACCAAGGCCATCAGAAACTCATTGGTGAGAGGGGTATCAGCATCCCTGAGAGGTTTAGTGGTGGTTCTTCTCTGTCGGCTGGTGCTAATGGCTCATTGGCAGTCATTGAGCTGGGATCTTTGTGAGCTCAGGAGAATAATGGGTCTCTGCAGCAATGAGGATGAGGTGGCAGTGCTTAATCACTAAAATCCAGGGGTGTCACAATTATTTTAAGAACTGGCAGGGTAAGGGGGATGGCTAAGGAGGTTGTCCACAGGGAAGGTTGTGGTTCATAGAACATGGCTTTCCTAAGTCGAAATAGACAGTTATCATGTTAAATACTTAATATGTGCTATAAAAAGAAAACAAGAATGGGTGATGAGAAGGTATCCAAAGATTGTTGCTCTAAAAGGAAGCTGCATTCTCTTACCCTATTTTAGTACTTGAGTTAGATTTCAGACAGAATCCAATGACTGATGAGGTTGCTGGATCTCTCAGGGAACTGTTGGCAATACAATGTCAGGTATATACTATAATAACTCATCTAATCTTTCCCCAAGAGATTCTGTGGATAGGGAAAGGGATATGCCAGACATTTCCAGGGCTATTTGACACAGGGTCTGAATTGACATTGATACATGGAGACCTGAAGGACTGCCATGTCCTTGTTAGAGTTAGGGGAATAAAGGTCCAAATATTTAGTAGAGTCCTGGCCAAAGTTCATTTTAAAGCAGGTTGACTAGGTTTTTAATCCCACATAGTTTACATTTAACCAATCCCCAAATATAAAATTTAGGATCAAGATACTCAGCAGTTGTAATAACACCAATTGAATCCTTGGACTGTGGAGTAAGTGTTATTATGGTGGAGAATACTAAGTAGAAGCTTTTGGAATTACTTCCTCCCTCCATCAAAATAGTGAATCACAAACGGTATTGACTTCTGGGAGGCATTACAGAGATTGGGGTCACCCTTAAGGAGTCAAACGATGAAGGAATTGTAGTCTGTATCATATTTCTATTTAATTAAGTCTGTTCCCTGCAGAAACTGAATAGACCTTTGAGAATGATTATAGACTGCTACAAGCTCAACCAAGTATAGTCCTGAGTGTTGGAAGTGCTATTTTTACTTGAGTAAATGAATATATTCTCAGGTATATGGCATGAGGCTTAAGGTAGCAAATTCATTCTTTTCTACTGTAGTCAGAAAAGAGGATTTGAAATAATTTGTACTTACGTGGAAAGGGAAATAATATACATTTAAAGTTTTGTTCCAGGTATATATTAACCCTACCACTCTCTGTCATGATATAGTCAGAGGAACATCTAGACCATCCATAGAGTATCACATTGATCTATATTGTATTAATAACATGCTAATAAGAAAGAATGAGGGAGTTGTGATTAGTATGGTGGAGGTCTCAGTAAGGCACATTGGCCTCAAAGTATGGGAAACCCACTGACAATTCAGATACATGATATGTCTGTAATTTTTTAGACATACAGTAGTCAAGGGCATGCTGGTATATTTCATCTAAAATTAAAGACACGTACATCTCCTACCACAAAGAAGGCATAATGTTTGGTAAGCCTCTTTGTGTTCTGAAGGTGATACATTCTATAATTAGAAATAATGTTCTAGTTGATATGCATATGATATGATATGATACAAAAGACTTAGCTTTATGTGGGGCCTAGAACAGGAAACGGCTTCGCAGCTGATTAAAATTATAAGGCAAGCAAACATCCCCTTGGGGGTTTACTTTCTAGGAGACTAGGATGCTGGAGGTGTCAGTGGTGGGAAAGGATGTAGTAAACAGCTTATGGCAAGCCCATTGGGAGATTGATATTGAAGACCCTACAATTTCAGAGTGAGGCTGTGCCATCTGCAGTAGGGAAATAGCTTCTGAGATGTTACTGGATCCTGGTAAAGACTTTTATGAACTGTGTTCTGTTGGATGCCCCAAACGGTTTTGAGTTAGGTGGAACTGTCATAATAAATGATAAATGTTGTTGAGCCTGAGCAGACTAGAAAGCACAAGAAAACTGCATGATCAGGTAGCTTAGACCTCCCCAGCCTTTGTCTGCACCAGAGCCCTTCATCAGCACATCCTCATCTGGGGATGTTCTTTACACAATTAAAGGAAGAGAAAAAAAGCCAAAATAATCAATGGAGCCTTTGCCAAATAATCAAATGCATTGGTTCATTATGTGGGTCACACCAAAAATGGATGTGATTGCTTTACAAGCTATCCTTAGACAGTAAGAGATACCTTTTCTATTGTCAGAGTTTCTAGGGGTGCACTTGGTTACCTCCTTTGTGTGGAAGAGGTGGCCAGAGGTGTCCTTATACTTGGGCTATCTACGGTAGTGATCCTGATTTCAAAATGGAACATGCTCTTCTCAGGGACACACTGAAGCATGGAAAGAAAAAAGCCATCTATATTCCCATTTTTCTGTGTGATTAAGCATAAAACCCCCCAAATACCTGGCCAATAATTTAGTCTTAGCTGAAGCTACATCTTTTAGGATATTTCTTGTGATATCTTTTTTTTTTTTTCATGAGTTAATTTTCTGCACCAGAAATAAGGGCCCATAGTTAGCTGTAAGAAATAAGGGGGCATGATATTAACTTCATTTTCCTTCTCTGCTTCATGTTATGTCCCTGGATTGTCTCTGTGTCCCCAGAAAGGTACAAGTCAGGGAGCTATAGATTTGTGTGTATAGATCTGTTTGTGTATGGAAGTGCAATAATTTCTTGAACAGAAGGCTTGTGACTTACATTTTCACAGCTGAAGGGACAGTGCTGGGCACTAGAAGGGACTGAGCATGTGCCTGCTGTATTGACTGAACTAAACTATATAATGTGGTGTTGCTGAGAAGTGATTATCTTCAACATTTTAATAAATGACTCTGAGCTGCTGTTTAGTCATTCTTGTTACAAATATGAATTGGATTGTGGACTGATTTGGCAACCGAAAAGAGATTTCTTTCAAACCAGAAAGAAATGGGAAATTATTTTTCAGTGGAAAGGAAGCACTTTAGTCAAACTTGGGGGCAGCTTCCACAGTGACGTGGTGTGTGCTTCTTTTGGCCTTTAAATCTTTATTTCTCCTGAGGCGGCAGGGCGGGGGGGGGGGGGGGGGGGGATAGGGAACTGAGCAAAACCTTAAAAAATCTACCAGGCTCTAGAGAATAGAGTTTACAGAGAACTGAATTATGTGCCTCTTTGAATCCATGAGTTTAACTTCTGTGGGTTCTGTGGCTTCCAGCCGACCCCCTCTAAGAAGCAATGGTCTACACTGTGTTTTCTCATCAGGGAACTCAACCATCTTACTTTCAGGGTCATTTGAATCACATGGTTAACCTGATTCTTTTTTCATTTTCCAAAATGTCACAAATAGGTTGTTTTTTTTTTTTAAGGGAAAAAAGAAATCTGGCTTCAGTTGTTAATTTCCTCTGTTCTGTCAAGATTAGGCTAGTAGTTCTGAGTAATTCTGGTTCATTTTCTCAAGGGAGTAGGCCTGAAATAATCCAGTGTTTATTTTTATACAAATTCTCACAGTGCTACAACATTTCAGTGACTTCCTGGGATGTTTCTAGTTTTTCACAGGCCAAGGGGCCATTCTCAGAGGTAACTCCTTCATGTAAACCTAAAAATGGCACTTTCCCACATTATAGTTTATCAGGAAGTTTAAAGTTCAATAGTCCTCCTCTCTTTTCTTTCTTGTCACAGAGGAAGGAAAAAATAAGGGGAGGTTCCAGCATTTTAGCTCATTCCAGCACGGTCATTCCATTTCAGTAGTTTGGAACCTGGGAAAGAGGCAGGGAGATTGTAGTGTATCTTGGCTGAGAGATGGCTGGACTGGGAAACAGGACTCTCTGTCATTCCCTGTGTCACTCTCTGTGTGACCCTGACCTCTTCCCAGCATTCCTGACCCCACCTCTGAGTTGGGGAAAATAATACTTGTCATGTAAGCCTCACAGGATTCTCCCAAAGTCATGAGATACTGTGCTGAAAAAAAGGGGGGGAGGAATTGTGTTTGGCATTCCAGCCCTGTATTCTGCACAAAGAGGTCTCAATGTGTCTTTCTGGATTTACCCTCCACTATTGTTTCTCAAGGACCCTTGCTGTCAGTCCCAATGGTGGACCACTGTCTATCTATTCTACATAGTGCACAGTTCTACACCTTTCTCAATATCTGCTGTAGTTCCTTCTCTTGCTATGTAATATTTAAGCTCAATCTCAACCCATTTCTTCAGTTTAGCCTCTCTTCCTTCCTCCCAAACCCTATGACTGTTTTCACTTGCCATTTCACTGGGATATGAATGGCTGGCTGCTGTATTTGTGGAATGTATTCAGACAATTTTTTGGTGTCCTTTATCTCTTTTAGTATATTGTGAATACTGGAAGTGCTCAGATAGTCTGTTTCATTGACTAAACAATCTTTACATCAGCTCCTTTAGCCATTCATGTTGGGTTTTAATGATGTCATGACCCTCTGTGAACATGCACATTGTTAAAATTGCCCACCAAATGTGATTAAGGTATATGTATTCAAGTATGTGAAGTGGACAGGAGAAAAATCTGTTTGAAATACTTAGCCTAGAGTGTTAAATTCGATCCTAGAAGGCAAAAATCACTTAGCTGTGTCAGGTCCTGAGCTATATTTAAGTTTATTGTTTCATAACAAGTCTGGTCTATTTCAGTGTATTGTTTTCTGTACAAGGTCTCCCTGTAACTATGCATTATAATAGACTGTTGCCAGCATTCTCAAAGTTTCAGAGATGGATTCTTGATTACTTGCTTCCTGCCCCAGGGATTCTTGCTGTTAGAATTGTTATTAAACAAAGCAGCCTCACTGGCATTGTATTCTGAACAAATAATTTGCACCTTCGTAAACTGATTAACGGGATGAGTTTGTTTTGATAATTGATCCTTGACTTGTATTTTAAAGGACAGCAAAATCTTGGAGGACTTCTATATTTGTTACAAATGCTCTTCCTGGAATTTTAAAATAATTTAGAAACTCCAGTAAAAAAAAAAAAAAAGAACATAAGAAACAAATGAAGACTGGAGACCATTATTTCAGTTATTCTGGATGTGAATTACCATGGTGACCAGTCCAGGTCTAGGTTTTATCTTCTTAAAGTCGTCTCACTCCCTCCAACCCAGAGAGAGTGATGAGATCTTTGGCACAAAAGCAATGGCCCATGTGCAGTACAGCACACAGAGCAAATTTTGTAATCTCAAGTATTATTACTGTGCACTACTCTGTCCGAAGACCAAATAAGAAACTTTGTTGATTAACTGGGTTAAAAAAATGCTCCATATTGACAACTGTTCTTCATTTCATGCTCCAAGTCAATAATTCTGTCAGTCATGCAGCCTTTGGCAAGTAAGAGGGAGAGTTTCTCCCGATAAATCTATTGTAATCATGGGATAATTTGACAGCCATTCTGTTTTCTGGTGTTTAATTAAATTTTGTTTGTTAGATTTTCTTTTCCTTTTCTTTTTTAGGACCTTAGGGGAAATTCATACAAATATCAACAGATGTCAAAGAGTTCCAAATAAAAAAGAGAAGCTACAAGTAAAAGGAAGGATTAGGGTAGTAGCTGACAAACTTAGCTCAGGTAGAGAATTTGGGTGATGGGTCATTTTGGTGGTTTAATGAAATCTAGTGTATAGCTTTTATTAGTGGAGAGTGTATTTTTATTATTATTTTAAAAATTTTTAATGTTTCTGTATTTTTGAGAGAGAGAGAGTAGCGGAGGGGCAAAGAGAGAGGGAGGCACAGAATCTGAAGCAGGTTCTGGGCTCTGAGCTGTCAGCACAGAGCCTGATGCAGGGCTCGGACTCACAGACCACGAAATCATGACCTGAGCCGAAGTCAGAAGTCTGACAGACTGAGCCAACCAGGCACCCCCAGTGGATATTTTTAAAAACATCATTTTACGGCACATTTTAAAATGGGAGGGAGATTTTTAAAGCTATCAAGAGTTCACAATATGACACTGGCCCTTATATTAAAAAAGACTATCTTTCTACTCTAAAGTGATTCTAGAATTGGAGTTATATTCAACAAACAGTAGGGGAAACCGTGACTACACATAGTTGTCAACAGAATTAAAATGACAAACACTGTGCCTCACAAAATTATTTTTGGTATTTCTTGAGGTAACACCAAGAGGAAAAGAGTAGATTTTCATTGTATACCGTGTAATATTTTTATAAGGGCGAGGAAATGCATGATTATGACATCTTGAACTCTTAAAATTCCCTTAGAAAATAGCCAGAGATGGGTTTTGATAGAAACAAATTCCCATTTTAAACTCTTTATAAGCAGTTTTCTTATTATTCAGGTGGTAGCCCTTTGGGCATTGCTGGGTAAAGCAGAGTGAAAAGTATTATGTCCTTAACTGGTTAATGAAAAATTGAGATAAACAAAAGAGTGGCTTAAATATAGATTTTTCTCCTCACATAATTTGTCTCATTAAAATGCTTTTAATATTCTGTATTCTGATTTTCCTTGAAGGAAATATTGTTCTACAAAATTCCAATGAGACATGCTAAAAATAATGTCTGTGACAGAAATGTTAATTTCCTATCTAAATAATTAAATTTAAAACTATTGCATTTTATATTTCAAAAAAAGATCATTAGATCCTTTCCCTTAAGGGAAAACAGACCAAGAGAGCATAAAAAACTTGCCCAAAGTCACAGGGCTAATGATCAATAGTCAGGGGTTGGGTTGAACCCAAGTTACTATCTCTACTCTAGTTCTTTTTCCATTATGCTGAGCCATCACTGCATATTTGAAAGTCTGCCTTCTTTCCTTTCATTGCAAGAGGGAACTCTTGTTGAAGTGTGCATACTAGACATGCAGCATAGTAACTTGATAGACTGTTAGCTGCCACATAGACCAGTAGGCTAGATTTAGGTTGCAAGACAATCTGATTTTTATTTAGTAGATTGTTATTCTATGTAAGTTACAATATTGTGTATGGACTGGAAAATACATGATTAGAATTTTGTTGTTGTTCTAGAGAATCTGAAAACATGACTGGCTTTATATCAAATTATGAAATAAATAAAAGTTTTCTTTTGAACCTTCAGTTTTTCCGCTTAGTGTCATTTCTTTTACCTTCTCTTAGTGTCTTTCATCTGGGATCTTCTACCCTATTATTTTCTTTGATCATGTCACTTTGAAACCTGGATAATATCAATCATTTTTAATTTATTGTGAATTCAAATGAATATGCTACCTCTCCTTAGAGTATTTGTATTTTGACATTTTCATTGTAGAATAAAAGGCCATCTCTCCAATTATAAAAATGAATTCAGGCACTAATTATGAGGTTTAAAAAAAGTTTTCTTAAGGGTAGAAATTCATTCTGTTCCCTTGAAATCATACAACCTATGTAGTTGTCTACTCTGTTTCCTCTTCACCTTAAGACATTTTTTTTGGCACTTGCTTCCTAGAACTGTAACAATTGGCCCTTCACCTTGTATCAGAATTTGTAAAAAGAGTTATTAGCATGATGTTTATTAGATTTAGTTAAAGTTGTTAACATTTTTTAGTCTCCTCTGTGGAGGGACTATGCTTAATACTGTGAGGAAGAGAAAGATGAGTAGGACATTGGACTATGTAGAATGCTCTGAAAGATCTGGAATGTTCCATGATGTGTTTTGGGGTAAAATGTGGCTTGAACACTACATTTTCTAATTTCCTATCTTCAAAGGTCAAAACATGAGTTTTAGGTCCTTCTCTACCAATTCTGTGTAGCCATTACCAACTCATCAAAGTTTATATGTTATTTGAAACCTATTTGTCATCTCTATTGGCCAGCACAGTGCAGTAGTTCTCGAACTTTTTGGACTCAGGAGCTTTTTATAGTCTTAAAATTTGTTGAAGATCAAAAAGACCTTTTGTTTTTGTGAGAAGTATCAATGTATACCGTATTAGAAATTCAAGCTAAGAGGGGCGCCTGGGTGGTTCAGTCAGTTAAATGTTTGACTTCATTTCAGGTCATGATCTCACAGTTTGAGCCTGCGTTGGGCTCTGTGCTGACAGGTTGGAGCCTGCAGCCTGCTTTAGATTCTGTGTGTGTGTCTCTCTCCCCCTCCGTTGCTCATGCTCTGTCTTTCAAAAAATAAGTAAAGAAACAAAAAAGAAATTAAAGCTAAGAAAGCTGAAAACTTTTATTGATTCATTTAAAAATAACTTTAAGGCCATTACTTTATATAAGTAAAAATAACAAAACATATTTTTATGAAAAAAATACCTACATTTTGCAAAACATGCACATATTTAATGAGAAAAATGGAATTCTTTTACATATTTATAAATATCTTTAATGTCTGGTTTAATAGAAAACATATTTCCTTTTTCATTCAACCTGTTATCTATTGTTTTGATTCAGTAATATAAAGAAAATCTAGTCTTATACACATGTATAGTTAGAAAAGTGGGAATATTTTAATAGCATTTTCAGATAATTATGAATATTCTTCTTTGATACTACACCAAAACTCAGCAAGTGCTAATAATCTTAAAGATCATTTACAGTGTAGAATCTAAAGCCATGCCAAGAACTTTTGTACCTGTTACATTAAAATCCATTGGTCTATTTTAAACTTAAAATTTACTTTACCCACACATGATTTTATAACATCATTATTGATGATTTAGAAAATAATGGTCTACTATGTTATGCATATCTACCAATGGATGACACATTTTATTGCACAATATCAATAAGGCAGATTCATTAAAGTCATCAGCAATTTATCAGAAAAGTCTTTAAGTATCGGGGATGCTGTCATGATGACAGATGCAAATTTCCCAAGTTCTAAGTTTTGCGTGAAAGCTTAAATTTTACCTTCAGCAAAAAAATACTGTCCAGATAGTTTCCCTGAAGTCACAGAGTCATTTTTTGTCAGTTCCAAGACATTGCCTGCCAAATAGGCAAATCTGAATAACCAAAGTTCATTCTTTCAAGTCAAAACTTGTTCTTGAACAATCACATAGAGCTTTTCCTAGAGACAACCATTGTCCTTAAATATGCAGAAAGGATTTAGGTGTGCTTCCCATTTGTCACACAGAATATTGAAAAGATGTGTACTCAAAACTTGATATTAATGAAACTGGCTTTTTATTTGTTTTTATATAGTGATTGTGGCAGTGATGAATACAGTGACTACTAATGGAGTTTGGTGACACTGCTTTCATTCATTCGAAGGTGTCAGCAGTTTTACCAGCTATTTCTTTTGTGCCATCAGTGCAAGTGTCAGTAGAGTTATTTTAAAAAATAATGTGTTAGGATTCCTGGGAAATTAGTTTTGGGTTTATGGGTCCTGAAAGGAAATTGGGGATTCCCTGAGCTCTGGGGGCCATATTTTGGCAACTGTTGCTAAAGTGGACAGAACAGTATATTAGCATACAATCTAGTCTGATATTTATTAGCTATTATGATTCTGAGAAAAGAAGTTTGCTTTTCTAGGCCTCAGTTATTTACAAAATGAGAAGTGGAAATCTCTAGTGCTTAAGTGCTATTCTTTTCTGATTTATTTATTTATGTATTTATTTATTTATTGCACCTATATTGCCACCCCATGGCAGGGCAGAACAATTCTAAGTCCTGAAAATAGCCATTTGCACATTAATCAAGCTGTGGTTTGTGGAAGGAACTAAGAATGTTAAATTTAAATATTTTCTTACTGCTGTGCCATTTGCAGATAGGAATATCATTTCTTTCTGATTTTTCTTTTTAAATTTGAAATAATTTTCAGACTTCTTACTTTTGTGTTATAATTTTTGTATGTTTATATGTTTGTATTATTTTAATTTTTGTGCAAGAAAATCAGGCCCTCTAACAATAACAATAGCTACCATTTATTGAGCAATGTATTAGGCACTATGCTAGCTACTTTATGGTAGTTTATTTAACATTCTGAAGCAATCAGCAAAATACTCAGTTCCACAGCATTCCCCCTGAAACTAATGGAAATGAATTACTAATCATGTGCAGAAATAGGACTTACTTTTTGAAACTGTAAAACACAAATCCTTTACAAGTATAATTCTAACATGTAAGAGGTGATATGTTGCAAGACTCTTTTTCTATTTTTTGTGACTTGAATGTTTAGAAATATTTTTGATACATATACAAATATATACATATATATACATATACACACAAACATATAAATGTGCTTTATTAAGCAAAATATCATCAAGATTTTTGCAAGACAAACAGTAGTAAGCAGGTAGTTCAGGTAGATAGAAGTCAAGATCATTATGAAAAACTTTGGAAGTAATTTAAAAAATAGAAATGTGCTTCACTTCTAGTGTATGTAGTTGTGTTCATTGTAGGATATGATCTTTTTTTTTTTTTTTTTTTTTTAGTCCCAGAGGAAACTGACATCTGTATTTGATTTAATGAACTTCTGTTTGTCTCTAACCCCATGCAACAGAAAAGACCCTAGTGCATCTATGAACCTACCCAGCTTTTCAACTTTGGTTCCCAGAACTCAAAGCAGGCACTCTGAGAAAGAACTCGTAAGTTTCCACATGTTTTGACAGACGGAGTCACTTAAAGTTTGCTCCTTGTTGAATCTACGTTTATCTTTAGATCGATGAAAATAAGTTATTTTATTTTATTATTATTTTAAGCTAATATGGGAATCTTTGCATGATTTGCATGTCATTCAGATCTTAAGTTCTGCTCCCCTGTTTTGTTTTGTCCTGAATTCTGAATAAAGATTTAGAAGGAACATAATAGCCACAGTAGTATGTCAGCGAATCCAATAGGTGTGATTGGATCAAAATCAATCCTGTACAAATACCTGCTATTGAGTTTTACCTTTCTACCTGTAAGGGATAGCTAATGCACTGTTAAAAAGCTGTTTAGTAGGAACATTTGAAAATGTAGTTTTGTGCTGATGCTAAACTTTAATAACTAAGGCTTCTTTTCCATGTTTTTTAAAAGCCTGACAATAATGGTTCAGTAATTACTGAACTAATGTTATCAATTCCAACAGATATCACATTTATTAAACAGAAAATGCTATGTTGCTGTTCATCAGTTAGAAATGTGTGTAATTGAAATATGAAAATGAAGTCTGTTGGAGTATGTGATTCATCATGAATTCTGCAAGCCCTACACTAACTCTCCTTTTCCTAATTAAACTGTCAAATTGAAATCTTATAATTAATGCAACCACATGCCTTACACTAGATTTTTCCATCCGCATGTAAAGCTCAATTCAGCAGAAACTTTGCAGGAGCCTTCTCTAGGACAAATGCAATTCTTTGCTCTTCTGATCTGGAGCAGAAATCCTGCTCCCCTCCCCCAGCCACAGATATTGTGTAGCGGGAGATTTTTGTTCTCTGCATGATTAGGAGTGGAGTAGGCTGACGGGTTTGTCAGGGGAGCTGGTAATCCCTGCTTTGAGTTTTTCCGTGGTGAGGCAGGAGAGAGGAAGTTGAAAGCTGGAATGAGGTCTTCTGTATTCCTTCTGGCATTTTATATTTCTATACCATGACTAGGCTATTTGTTGTTATTGTTAAAATTTGAAGACGGAGGTGAATTTTTTCCTGATTATAGCTTTGAGGGCACCTCGGTTCTGTAACACTTGATGACACAGAGTGATTGACAGGGTAAAAACTATACATATATAATGCATACTCTGGCTGGAATATATATATATGTATGTGTATATATATATATATATATATATATATATATATATCCATATATATGTATGTATCCAGTATATCTATTGGATTCTGCTTTGGCAAGGAGGTATCTTGGAGACATTCTTACTTAGAGTGAGCTTATTTTTGCATATCTCTGTGCAATCAATCACTTAGGTGGTATAAGATTTTTATCTGTTGTGTTAACTCTGATCCATTGGTAGTTCCTGCCTGGGCTGTTTGCTTAAGAGGGATTGTGACTTTATCACTGGTTCAGCTGTGCAAAATGGGGCTAGGATCAATTAGTGGTGTCTGATATGTTGAGGTAATGGGTACAGGCAGCAAATTGACTCTCTTTTGAAAAATATGCATTTATTTTTGAGAGGGAGGGGGCACAAGTTGGGGAAGGGCAGAGGGAGAGGGGGACAGAGGATCTGAGGCTGGCTTTTCACTGACAGCAAAGAGCTTGATGCAAAGCTTGAATTCAGGAACCTCAAGATCATGACCTGAGCTGAAGTCAGACACCAGGCCAACTGAGCCACCAAGGCACCCCCAAGTTGACTCTTAATACTCTCTCTGGGATTGTCAGATCCTTAGAGATGTCTTTGTCAATGCCTTTTTTCCTATGTGATGTCTCTAGTCTTGATGATTTTTTTTCAGACTCTGTCTCGGGTTAAACTTTTGAGCTTGTCTTAAGTTTTACTAAGAAACAAGTTCTTGTATTAGTTTCTCAGTTTAATAATCAATACATCTGATCAGCTGGACTATTCTTTTTCTTAGTTTCTACAAAGCAATATTATATTCACTGATCTTGTCTTCTACATAGATGCAGTTCTCTTCATCCTCTGGTTTTTTGGACCTGTAAGCCTAACTACATTTTAGGAATATCTAGTTCTCATTTTGGTCAATTAGTGTACACAATTATAGTCAGTTTACTTATCTAAATATAGCTAGGTAGTATGTCACTTGTACTTGGTGTATTGTAGTCAGGCAGGTAGGATGGCGCAGTACATGGAGAGTCATGAAGGATCAACATTAATAGTAACAGTTCAACTCATCCTCTCTCTATATCAATGAATATGTGAGTGTCTAGACCACCGCACTGTATGAGTGAGTGGGACTGACTGGGGTGAGCCGGTGAAAAGAGGCCTTCTCTTTTTATTCTGATATTTTTTATACCAGTGTATATTCCTATATACAGTCTATATACCAGTGTATGTTTATGAATGTCCTAAACATTATACCATTATATTTACAAACATACGTAACCTGCGTACCAACTAGAACATCTCCACTCTTTATGATTTAGACAAGTAACTCTTAAACCTCTGTTATTTGACCTATATTAAGGACATGTCACTTCCAAGATTTCTTTTTTTAAAAAAATTTTTAATGTTTATTTACTTTTGAAGGAGAGAAAGACAGAACATGATTAGGGGAGGGGCAGAAGAGAGGGAGACACAGAATCTGAAGCAGGCTCCAGGCTCTGAGCTGTCAGCACAGAGCCCGATGAGGGTGGGGTGTTTCCAACTCATGGGCTCTGAGATCATGACCTGAGCCGAAGTCACATGTTTAACTGACTGAGCCACTCAGGCGCTCTTACTTCCAGGATTTCTGAGTGTTAATGATAGGCTTACATTTTCATGGCTCTGGCTTCCTTGCTTCTTTTTATTTTCCTTATTTCTCTATATCTTCTGGCTGTTTATCTCTGCCCTGGCTCTAACCAAAGCATGGAACTCAGACTCTTTCCTTAATTTGCATGCACCCATAACTACACCACATCCCCTCCACATACACACAAAGATTTGTGTAGAGCAGATGTTTCTGTGAGTTTGGGAAGATTGAGTATTTGACACCACCATATGAACAATTTAAGATGAAATTATTCATTATAGTTCCTAGGAGTCCTTTGTCCATTCCACCATGTTTCTCTGCCTTTCTATTTTTTTTTTCTCTCCCAAGAGCAAACATTTTACTCTTGGAAGGAAGATACCTCATCAAATTTTATTATATAGAACAATTTTGTTTCTCCAGCTCCTCTCTGAAACTGAGAACTGAATTTTTCTTCATGTATGAAAAGGTAAGGTAATGCCTTTGCTGAACAATGGGTTTAATAACCTGGATTTCATCCTTTCTTTCCATCACACAAGGTAGAGATTATACTTACCTAGACCTATGCTTTGTTTTAGGGTTTATATTGGTATTTGTTAATGTGCATATATATATTTACAAAAAATATACAAATACATATAGGTCTGGCTTTTTGTGTGCATGTGGGTATATTTTCTTTAGATGTATCCCCATGTTGATTAACATGCAATTTCACCATAAGCAACAATGCTGTATACATATCTTTGTTGGCTATGAAGTTTACTTAGGGGTAGATGCCTAGAAGTGCAGTTAAATTTTTTATAGATATTATTCTGATCCTCGAACAGATGTTTCAAAGTATAATCCAATAATCCAGTGTATGAACATCTCCATTTCACCACAGCATTGCCAACACTCAGAATTTTCTAATTGAAACAATTTTTGTTAATCTCCTGGGGGAAAATGGTGTCTCATTATTATTTAATTTGCATTCACTCAATTACTATAGTGATGTTGAACCTTTTTTAAAAAATTCATGTATTAGCTATTTGTATTACTTCTCTGATTGCCTATTCTTATCCTTTGCTCATTTTTCTGTACATCCTATTTTTCTGTTTTGTGAGAGGTTAGCATGTGCTAAGAATGTCAGTTGATTTTCTTGAGATGAAGTTTACAAATGATTTCTCTAAAAATGCCATTTATCTTTTATATTGCTTAAAGTATATTTTGCATCTCAGAAATTTTAGATGATATTTTATTTTTTAATCTCACAAATTTTCTTGAAGGTTTCACATATAACATCAAAAGCCATTTCCACTTTCCACTTTCTACTACTTTATTCTAATTTTTCAATAGATTGGCCTCACAGATGTGGATCTTAATCAAATTTACTTTTTTGAATGGTGTGAGGTAGGAATCTAATTTCTCCTCCCCCCCAATTATCTGAACATAATTTATTAAAGAGTTTAACATTTAAAGCTGATTTGAAATGACACTTTTTCCGTATACTGAATATATGGAAATCCATATATAAGGACTAATTTCTGTATTCTGTTGCATAAAAAATACTTTGATACTCTGCATAATTGTGCCTCACATTATATTTCATTTTTAATTAATTTCTGACTGTTTTTCAACTCACAAACATGTATTCAGTGATTTGTTCCTGGACACCTTGGCTGGCTTCCTCCACCCGTTCTCTGCTCAGGTGCTGGCTGTATCTATAAATATCGAATGTGGCATTTTCTTTCCCAATTCCATGAAGAGATGAAAAGAAGAAATTTCCATTATTTTAAACTTAAGATAAATCTTTCTTTCTGCTTTTGACTAAATGCCAAATCCCTAGGCATACAGTTTTATTAGAGTCATTTGATACAAATAGTAATCTTGTTTAAAAACAGGAAGAGTTTATACTCTTTTTTTAAATATGAAATTTATTGTCAAATTGTTTTCCATACAACACCCAGTGCTCATCCCAACAGGTGCCCTCCTCAATGCGCTTCACCCACCTTCCCCTCCCTTGCACCACTCATTCTCCCTCAGTTTATTCTCAGTTTTTAGGAGTCTCTTATGGTTTGGCTCTCTCCCTAACCTTTTTTTTCCTTCCCCTCCCCCATGGTCTTCTGTTAAGTTTCTCAGGATCCACATAAGAGTGAAAACATATGGTATCTGTCTTTCTCTGTATGGCTTATTTCACTTAGCGTAACACTCTCCAGTTCCATCCACATTGCTACAAAGGGCCATATTTCATTCTTTGTCATTGCCATATAGTACTCCATTGTGTATATAAACCACAATTTCTTTATCCATTCATCAGTTGATGGACATTTAGGCTCTTTCCACAATTTGGCTATTGTTGAGAGTGCTGCTATAAACATTGGGGTCCAAGTGCCCCTATGCATCAGCATTCCTGTATCCCTTAGGTAAATTCCTAGCAGTGCTACTGCTGGGTCATAGGGTAGGTCTATTTTTAATTTTTTGAGGAACCTCCACACTGTTTTCCAGAGTGGCTGCACCAGTTTGCATTCCCACCAACAGTGCAAGAGCGTTCCCGTTTCTCCACATTCTCTCCAGCATCTATAGTCTCCTGATGTGTTCATTTTAGCCACTCTGACTGGCGTGAGGTGGCATCTGAGTGTGGTTTTGATTTGTATTTCCCTGATGAGGAGCTACATTGAGCATTTTTTCATGTGCTTGTTGGCCATCTGGATGTTTTCTTTAGAGAAGTGTCTATTCATGTTTTCTGCCCATTTCTTCACTGGATTATTTGTTTTTCGGGTGTGGATTTTGGTGAGCTCTTCATAGATTTTGGATACTAGCCCTTTGTCCGATATGTCATTTGCAAATATTTTTTCCCATTCCTTTGGTTGCCTTTTAGTTTTGTTGATTGTTTCCTTTGCTGTGCAGAAGCTTTTTATCTTTATGAGGTCCCAATAGTTCATTTTTACTTTTAATTCCCTTGCCTTTGGAGATGTGTCAAGTAAGAAATTGCTGCAGCTGAGTTCAGAGAGGTTTTTTCCTACTTTCTTCTCTAGGGTTTTGATGGTTTCCTGTCTCACATTCAGGTCTTTTATCTATTTTGAGTTTATTTTTGTGAATGGTGTAAGAAAGTGGTCTAGTTTCATTCTTCTGCATGTTGCTGTCCAGTTCTCCCAGCACCATTTGTTAAAGAGACTGTCTTTTTTCCATTGGATATTCTTTCCTGCTTTGTCAAAGATTAGTTGGGCATACATTTGTGGGTCCAATTCTGGAGTCTGTATTCTATTCCCTTGGTCTATGTGTCTGTTTTTGTGCCAATACCATGCTGTCTTGATGATTACAGCTTTTTAGTATTGTTAAAATGTCAATACTACCCAAAGCTATCTACACATTCAATGCAATCCCAATCAAAATTGCACCAGCATTCTTCTCGAAGCTAGAATAAGCAATCCTATAATTTATATGAAACCACAAAATACCCCAAATAGCCAAAGTAATATTAAAGAAGAAGACCAAAGTGGGAGGCATCACAATCCCAGACTTTAGCCTCTACTACAAAGCTATAATCATCAAGAGTTTATACTCTTCATGCAAGGACAATATAGTAGACTGTATTTTTTTTTCTTTTTTTTTTTCAATTTTTTAGAAATATATATGCAAAAAATAAAAAATAAAATTAATATACAATCCTATTATGTAATGAAAACTTAACTTTTTAATGCTTAACTTTTCCTTTTTTTATGCATGTTTATGTACCTCTTAATATATTTTTCAGGGGCGCCTGGGTGGCGCAGTCGGTTAAGCGTCCGACTTCAGCCAGGTCACGATCTCGCGGTCCGTGAGTTCGAGCCCCGCGTCAGGCTCTGGGCTGATGGCTCGGAGCCTGGAGCCTGTTTCCGATTCTGTGTCTCCCTCTCTCTCTGCCCCTCCCCCGTTCATGCTCTGTCTCTCTCTGTCCCAAAAATAAATAAACGTTGAAAAAAAAATTTAAAAAAAAAATATATTTTTCAAAAATGAACCCATAATGTGAATATTGTTTATATACTGCTTTTTCACTTAATATATTGTGAACACTTAAAAAAATTTTTTAGATGTTTATTTATTTTTGAAAGGGAGAGAGAGAGAGAGAGAGAGAGAGAACATAAGGGGAGGAGGGACAGGGAGAGAGGGAGACACAGAATCCAAAGCAGGCTCTAGGCTCTCAGCTGTCAGCACAGAGCCTGACATGGGGCTCAAACCCACAAGCCGTGTGATCATGACCTGAGCCGTGAGATCATGACATTGAATGCTCAAGACTGAGCCACCCAGGTGCCCCAACCTTTTTTTTTTATTTTAAAGAAACTGACATTTTTTCCAGACATTATTTTCATGCCTTTGTATGGATGTACCATGATTGATTTAACCAATATACTGTGTGGGGATTTACAGTTTGTTTCTTTCATTCATTCATTCATTCATTCATTCATTCATTCATTTATGGAATGTTTATTTAATTTAGAGAGAGAGAGAGGGAGGGAGAGAGAGAGACAGAGCATGAGCGGGGGAGAGGCAGAGAGAGAGAGGGTGACACAGAATCCGAACCAGGCTCCATGCTCTGAACTGTTAGCACAGAGCCTGACGCAGGGCTTGAATCCATGAGCTGTGAGATCATGACCTGAGCCGAAGTCAGACGCTCAACCAACTGAGGCACCCAGGAGCCCCTCATTTATTTTAATACTATAAAAACACTACAGTGAACAACCTTTTAACTAAGCTTTGTGTTTATTTGTGATTATGTTCTTGTGAATTTGCAGAACTTTTAGGGCAAACATATATACATTAAAAAATTGTTATATCCTGCCATATTACCCTGAAGAAACCCCAACTAAGGTGGCATTTATGTCTCTACACAGCATAACAATGTTCTTTAATGTATACATGGGGATAGAATTCCTTTGACTATAATCCCAATTGGGCATCTCAGAGAGAGCACATCGAGGAGATTCTGAAAACAGAGCTGGAGACTGTGGGCATTTCTCCAGTTCACACTCTTGGAACTGTTCTGTGTCTCAGCATGGTAGTCTGTCCAATATTTAAATGGATTGACTTAAAAATACTTGCTGGCTGGTGGCCAATTTTGGATAATGTTAGATGGGAAGGGATTCTCAAAGGAGAGATTATGGGAAGAAAAAAGGAATAATCACTTTCTCATGGGACTCAGGAAGATGCTAATGCCCTCTGATAAATGCAAGTGCCACCTGTGTGTGATGAATTATTGTCTGTTCCTAGTCTATTTCAACTTAATCTAGCAGAGGGGTTCAGAACATATCCAATGCAGTCAAACAGGGCAGATTGTAGGCTGGGCTCTGCTCTTTATTGTTTGGGTCAACTTGAGCAAATCAGCTTCACTTTTCTGAATCTCAGTTTCCTAAAGAGTTGTAAGATGTAAGTGAGGCAATTCATGTAAGTCATTTGAAAAACACTTAGCAAATAATAAATATTCAATAATTGTCCATTAATATTATTATTCACTAATGTTGGAGTAGAAGAAACTGTTTTTCTGGTATCACAGAATAGATGGAAACAATACTTCTTACACAATGGGTGGTTTTAAGTTTCGACATTTATTTTCTCCTGTTTTTCTTCGGGATCTGCTGCATAAACCAAGTAAGAGGAGAAGAGGGAGAAGGAAAAATCATCTGTGACAGAATTATGGTGCACTCAGTTTCTGTTTAGAAGATAAGCTGTTTATTTGATCAGACAGGTAGATAATATCAGTTGGACGCAGAGCACTAGAAAAGAGTGAAGTGTGTATTTATATACATTTGTATAAGTTTGAATTATTTTATATAAACATATATCAATTTGTGTTAACCTTATATTCCTCAACACATTCCTTAGCCAAATGAAGCCATCTGGGAGTTTCAACTGTATCACATAGGATATTTGTCCATGTACTCAGAATGGATGTTTTTAACTGTGTTCTTTGAGAATGTTGCCCTTATATTCTCAAACCACTATTAGTAGCCCATTCTGTGTGGCCAAGTGAGTCTTACATTCATCTTTACATTCAGCTTTAATTTAAATCTGTTTCCTTTTCTTCCCCCTTCATAGATGGATAACAGCTTGACATTTTCATGATAGAAATGTCTCCATATATGTGAAGACAATAATTAACTAATCTCTTAGAGTTTCTATTTGGTAGACTGAAAAACTTGATCCCTTTAACCTTTCTTTTCAGTTCATTTGTGAGAGAATGGGCTTAAAGTGCTTTCAGACTTTGTGTCTTGAACTCTCCCCTCTTGAACTCAGCATTTCAGTCAAAAAGGGTGTGATTTTCTTTTGCTAGGCCACAATGTGATTTAATTATAACAGCATTTAACAATAATGTAATGATTACAGACATCAAAATAAATTCAAGGATGTCTTTTTAACATAAATAGCTGTTCATTCATTTAATACATGCTTATTGTTTACTATGTGCCAGGCTAGGTGCTAGGGAAACAGTGTTAGCTATAATGGAAATAGTCTATGTCCTCATGAAGTTTACATTCCAGTAGGGAGGAAAAAGACAATAAATAAAAGCAAGTAAGGTAGGTAATATGACTTCAGAGAGTGATAAATGACCTTAAAAAAGTAAAGCAGGGTATGATGATAGAAGGAAGAAGGTCAGGGACAGTTTTAAAAATGGTGGTCACATAAGAAATGACATTTTATAGAGAGCAAAATTATGTTAAGGCCATACAAAGATCTGGGGGAGAACACTTTAGGAAGAAGAAAGGAGTAAAGTGGTGCTCAGATGGGGAGGGGTTGGGGATGAGCTAAGGAGTGGTGTCAGCTGAGCTCAGAGAGGTGTCAGGGCTAGGTCAGTCAGATAGCATCTGGAAGGTGATGGTACTGAGTTTGGAGTTTTCTCCAAGTGTGATTGGAGGCCACTGGATGCATAAGATCTGGGCAGAGCTGGGATGCAATGTCTCACAAAATCCCCATGGGTTGTGTGGAAATGGACTATTGGAAGAAATAGTAGAAGTAAGGAAACCTGTTGATGACATGGTTTCTTTCCCTCATGCTCCATAAATATATCTTCAATCCAGTATGTCTTTTTCCCCCTCCACTGCCAAATTTAGAGTCTGAACAAGTGACGAGGACAACTTTTGCAGTGTTGTGGTGTTGTAGGTCTTGAAGACAAGTGATATAAAGTGTCTTAAAGTACATCTTTTTCACTGGTCAGATATAAGTTGCAGTGCAAGATCTAGGAAAGCTTCAACCTGGTCATAGAACTCATTTTTTTTTGTCTGAAAGATAATTTCATTTATCTTGTGCCCAATGAGGGTTGAAAACTATAATAGGTATGGATATTGAAATAAAATAATAGGAATATATGGTTCAACATCTTATTCAAAGAAGAAGACACATGCAAAATAAATACATGGGTTGATTATGTAATTTGCAATCAATCAGCAAATGATTGGTTTGAGTTTGATACTTTTGTTCTCTGCAAAATCAAAACCTAACTCTTTAGTTTCCTTCTTAGAGGCAATGATTATTGGGCTTATACCCAAATCTAATGTTCTTTAATAATTTTAATTTTCAGCTTTCCCCTTTGAAAAAAATCAAAGCAACTGTGCAAATATTTTTCTGTTTATAGAATTATTAGTATTCTAAGAAAATTGAATTCTAGAATTTTCACCACAAATATAATAATCACCATTCTATACATGGCAAAATGCAATTAACCACCCTTGGATAGCTTAGAAAGCTAACCCTGTTGTATGATATTTTTCCCTTATGGTTAGACACATTTTGAGCTCAAGCACTGACTTACCAATGTGCTTTTGGATTTCAAGCTATTTGCAAAGATAGAGACTGACTGTATTGTGTGTACTGCATAGAGGAACCTTGATGTTCAGATAAAGAACCAAGTGGGGTTGATTAGGAGCAATGAAGTACGTGATGTGTGTTTTCAGTAAGAAATGGTTAATGTTTCCTCTGCTTTCACTTGAACCTGACTCATCTGCTGCTTGATATTTACTGAGACTAGAGGAGTTTTTTTTTTTTAACCTTTTGAGCAAGTTGGCGCTGTGTGCAATTATGCCCTAAAATGGAGCCCTTAAGCTGTGTTTTGAGGGGTAAAAATAATCACAGTGGTACAAAAGTGATTCACCTCTCACTTTGCCAGAGAAAAGCAGATGAAGAGAGCAAGAGAGTGAAAACATATTATGACCACTGAGAGACAAGCTTGTTGGAGGGAGCATTATTTCGTCTTAAGAATTTTTTATGCCCCTTTTCTTCTTTACTAAAGCATCAGTCTCATTAGCATATATCCAGAAACCTGCTGCAGTATTTTCCCACAATGATTTACTTAACTTGTCATTACTGGGGAAAAGGAAGCCCATGTATTCCTCATTCCCAGCCATTGGTGGAAGTGATTTTGCCATTCTGAGCAATGGAAGCTTCTTCCTCCTTGGCACTGTAGTGCCCAGGTTCCACAAGGCTTTTGACTCCCAGGACAGAGGGGCCTTGTTGCTGAGTAGGCTCTACTGTACATATTACTGCAATTATACTGGATTAAATGGCAGTGTAATCTCATAATAAGTTTACTTGGCTGAAGGGGAAAGTGCAACTTACAGAGAACTGTGATTTCCCGAGGGGCTCACAAAGCAGAGGAAGCATTTGAATGGTGGACGCAGAGATGAGAAGTGTTTTATTCCACATTTCCTGAGATAGTTACAATTTGCCAATAAATAAGAGCATTTTGATTTGTACTCTTCATCAAGATTCTGCTGCCCATTTTGAAGTTTGATTTAGGTTATTCTTTCATTTGTCAGTAAAAGGTAATTGACTAACTCATTCCCGTAGCTTAAAAAAAAAAAATCTCCTTTTAGGCCTCACACTGTTTTCTCCTTTTTTACAACCATCAGAACACAGGAACACATTGAATAATTTTCATAAAATAATATTAGCTTCTCACCAAAGATACCAGTAACAGTTATGTTCCCTTTGGGGTTATTATTTCAGAAGCCAACTGGTCACACGCGCTTAATCTCTCACTCCTGTAGAGGGGGCAATAAGCGATGTGCTTAGTGCGTAAAATTCCTCAAAACCATTTGCTAACACCAAAGCTGTACGCCAAAAACTTGAGGGGTGCAGGGTGCCCTTAAGATACCAAACTTTTATCCAAAATGTGCTTTATCTAAATAGATCATTTCTCCCCAAATTGTCAGGAATAATATTTTCGAGTAGGAGCCTTCTTAATTTTCATGGTTGGGTTGCCAGATCCAGGAGTTATGGTAACGAAGCTCTGGAAAAAGCCAGAGATGAGGTTTTTAACTTCGATTTCTGGCAGTAGTTAACCATAGGGAAATGTTTTCAATTTATATGATCTTACCACTCTATTCTCTTTTCCTTGGCTTAAGGGAAATACAGATCTTATTTCATTAATATCAACTATGTTAATTCCATTGATCATTATCTGAAATCAATGTCTTTTGTTTAAATGAAAATCTGCTGTTTCATAGGGGAATATTTCTGTATTAGATATTATACTAACTTTAAATACGATCTTAGAGAAACTTGAAAAATCAGCTTGCTATGGCGGGTTTTTTTGAACAGATATATTTCGAGGAATCTTTCCCAAATATCTCTTTAATTCAGAAGAAGGGTTCTAAGGAAAAGGGTTGAAACCTTCTCTTCAAAAGTTTTTCCTTGGGAATAAAAGAACTTTTTACTTTCTTGGAAAAATCCTGTTTTTACACCATTAGCGGTTTCAGAATCAATCTTTGATTTTCATTTTCTGTAAGTCAAAACACCATACGAAGTGTGCTTGTGCAGGAAAAGAAAATGAAGGGAAGGAAACAAAAAGACAATAATCTCCCCCTTCAGCCTATTCTCTTTTTGCTTCAACATTTGTGGAAGTGAGAATGTGTCTCTGTTTGGAGCACCAAGCTTCAGTCTTGATGGCTTGGTGCGGTGGGAACCTGCTCCAAAACCTGCTCTCTGCGTAGCAGCTCAGATGGAAAGACCAAAAGTGTGTGTGACTCTGCTGGCTCAACTGTGGGATAGCAGTACTCCACTACCCCACACCATGGAAGACGTCAGACTCAGAGCTGTCATGCCACCTCAGGGATCACCAGGCTTCCCAAGACCAATTGCTATGATTCCGCACTAGAATTTAAGTAATATTTTAGATGTCTCAAAATGTCTTCTCTCTCTCTCTCTCTCTCTCTCTCTGACTCTTCCATCCCTTTTCTCTCTCTCTCTCTCTCTCTCTCTCTCTCTCTCTCTCTCTCACACACACACACACACATACACACACACACACACACACACCACACACACATACCTATACACATGTATACACCACACGCATACACATACACATTTCACTTTTTTTTAATGAAATATTATCCTCTGGACAAAGAGTAGAAACTTATTCAAGGTATGTTTTAACAGTCTTTGAACAACAAATCTGATTTATATTAAAGGATATTCAGGAACAATCCTAGCTTGAAAATAACCCACCCAATTTTGAGTATTTGCAAAGCCCTGTTTATCCTGAAACATGGGATATATCGATTGTACTGTCTCTTCTGCTTGGCTGCATTTTTTTTTTCATTTTACATTTTATTAGCACAGTTATTTGAGGAAAAGAATGAAAAGAATAAGTGCAAAGCTCAATATAAGTCCATGTATGGTTAATTGTTCATTTTTTTATAAATGTAAATTGGAGGAGTTTAAAATTCACACGTAGCATAAATGTTTGGAGACACAAGATTTCATGATTCCATAACTGAGAGTTGACTGTATCTATTACCATTTCAAAGGAAATCTCTGAAGAAGTTTATCTTTTTTTAAAAAAAACTTTAATGTTTTATTTTTTGAGGGAGAGAGAGACAGAGTGTGAGAGGGGGAGGAACAGAGAGAGGGAGATACAGAATCTGAATCAGGCTCAAGGCTCTGAGCTATCAGCACAGAGCCTGATGTGGGGTTCGAACTCACAAACTGAGAGATCATGACCTGAGCCGAAGTCGGATGCTTAACCCACTGAGCCACCCAGGTGCCCAAAAGAAGTTTATCTTTTAACATTTGAATTGTTCCACCCTACCTAGCTATCCTGGATACCATCTCCAGAATCACCTTCTACATTAACACTGAATAATGTCCACAGGATGCTTAAGATTTCTGATTGATGTGTTCTCTACCTAAATCCCTCATGTCCAGCACCTCACCTAGGTTATGTAATCCATGCACCAGGCCTAGATAAGTGACAAAGATGTATCTGGCTATGTGCTTAATAGAGAGATTTCAATCAGCCAGAGTTCTCTGTCCCTGTCACATAGCAGGCAAACTTTTTTCCACAGGAAATGTTTGACACTCTAATTGAGGGAATTTCATATGCAAGGGGCTTGTTGTTGTTACATCAGGTCATTGCAGGGAATTTTTGGCTAAATTAAGGCTGACTGCTCAGTATCTATATAATGACAGCCTTACTGATCTACAGTGAGCTGAGCCCTAATACATCTGCATGTTTGTCTAATTGTCCTTATAAATACTGTTGTATTTATGTCCCAAAGAGAAGTTCTGATGTCCAATTCTCCCACCTCAGTTAAACAGTTTTCTTCTTTCTTTCCCATCTCAGCAAATGGCACCAACATTTTCCATTTTTGATTCTTGCCTTTTCTTCAACATTCCTATATGATACATCAGAGAGTCTTTTTGATTCTATATACAAAGTGTATTTAAATATGACTGACTGTCTTTGTATCCATCACCACTACCCTGATCTGCATCTCTGTTTTTTTTTCTCCTAACTTCTAACAAGTATCCTTGCTGTTTCTGACACCCCCCGCCAACAATTCTTTTATTTAACTTTCTTCAAAGACCAATCAGACCATCCAAAGACCTCCCATTACTCTTAAGATAAAACCAGCTCCTCCCCATGGGCTTCCTTCTCCTGCATCATCTCACTTTTCTGTCTTGCCTTCTCAAGTTCCTCTAACATGCCAAGGTCACTTTGATGTTTGACAGCATTCCTTGTTTTCTTGGAATGCTCCTGCACAAAACTTTCATGTGGCTAGCTCCTTGTCTCATCACTTGTGAATCACTTTAAATGCTACTCTTTAGAGATCATTTCATGCCCACCTACCTAAAACCCTATCCAGAGGGCTATGTTCAAAGCTTTCTCCCAGTATTAGTCTCTACCATTTTATTTTGCCTTGTTACTTTTCCTCTGTAACCCTACACAGTCTGTTGTTACGTATGACTTATGTCTACCTCCCCAATGATGTAAGCTTCAGAAGAACAAGGACTATGCCTTTTCACCATTGACTATCCAGTGCCATGAACAGTGCCTGGCACAAAGCAGATGCTCAATAAATATTTTTTGAATTAATTCTGCTACAAAAGATAAAGTCTCATATTTGGGACATAGCAACGAGACTCTTAAAGAGATTTGTTTTCTTATAGTTTTGAAAAAATCCTACACAACTAAAAATAAAACTAATAATAAAAACAAATATAATAATTCCTTTCTATGTAAGTATAGTAATACTTGCCTCTATGTGTGAGTGAAATGGAAAACTCATCATACCTAATGACTCATTTAATTATGAAATTTACGAATGAAAAATTAATTTATTTTCTAGTTTTTTTAAATTTTTTTTTCAACATTTATTTATTTTGGGGACAGAGAGAGACAGAGCATGAACGGGGGAGGGGCAGAGAGAGAGGGAGACACAGAATCAGAAACAGGCTCCAGGCTCTGAGCCATCAGCCCAGAGCCTGATGCGGGGCTCGAACTCACGGACCGCGAGATCGTGACCTGGCTGAAGTCGGATGCCTAACCGACTGCGCCACCCAGGCGCTCCTTTTTTTTTTTTTTTTTTTTTTAATTTTTTTTTTTTTTTTTTAGTTTTAAATGACTTAATTAGTACACAAGCTTATTAAGCTTCACGTATTCAAGAGGTAAACCATTACTTCAAAAATCTCAACCAAGACCAAACCAAATACATGTGAACCCGAAGTTCATTTAATCATATTTAAAAAAGCTAATATTCATTGAGTCACTTCTGAAATTGAGTAACTAAACTGAAATATTTAACGTCTATTATTTTGTTTGACTTTCACACTACTGTGAGCTGTGCATTGTTATTTCCATTTTGCAGATGAGAAAGCTGAGGCCCAACGAGGTTACGGAATCTACCAAAGGTGTGACTTCTCATAAGTAGTAGAAGTTTGAGAAAACTTCTTGAAACCCAACATTCCTGTAAATGAGTTTAAGCTCTTCAGCTGCCCTTTTGATATCTTTTTTTCTCCCTGAACATCCTTCTGATGTTAGAAACTTGTTGAAGAGATGAAGCCTCACCATGACTTTTTAAAAACAGTATTAAAGTGTGCTTAAGTTTGTACTTGAGATGCAGGGAACAAAATTTGGCAGCATTTCAAATATACTCCTACCTCGTTCCTCAGCTGTGGTTTGTTCCTACTATCTTATAGGCTGGAATTTTGATCAAACTGGATGATAGGAAAAACACATCTCCTTCAATAACTGGGCAGAATAATAAATGTGCAGAGTTAGCATGGGACACTGTGGAGGAAGCACCATAAATTTCATGCCGAATCAGCTTAAGAAGGCAAGCTGAGGCCAAAGAATCACAGCTGTCATTTGGCTGTGGGAAAGGGTTCAAAGGTCGGTTCTACTGTTCATTCCCATGAACTTGAGGTTCTCCAAGGGGCACTCCAGGAGGTGACGTTCCATTTTCTGTAGTAATGTGACTCAAAACATGACAGATAGCTAGTAGTTAATCAACAGGTTATAATAAAAGTCCAACCTGATTTATTTCTTTGCCAGAGATTGGCCATATATTTCTGCATACATACAAAGACATGTATGCCATGTAACAGATATAACAGAAACCAGTACAACTATCAAAGTGACATTTCCAATTAATATGTTCTTCTTTAGAAAATTCATAGGAATTAGAAGACATTATTAAATATTTCAAGTTTCCAAATAGAAATGACCTCTACCCACAAATGTAATTTTTATTTATATGGTATAAAATTTGTGTTAAGATTTGAAAAACTAATTCAATTCAGGAGAAATTTCTTTTGTTATGGACATGTCCTTTGTTAAGAACATGACTTAATCCACATATGTAATATTAAAGATGATTGTGAGAATGGATTACATTCTTATGTGGATCACAGGGTTCAGGTATTACCATTAGGATCTTCTTGGGTTCCATGTTCTTGAAATATTTGATTAGTTTAGGAGTGTCATGATTGACCATTTGTGATAAACTTTGTGTTGTAAAATATGATTATGAAGAAAGTGATAATGATGATAATAAAAATAAAATAATAACTAACAATCATTAACTTTTAATGCATACCAGGAACTGTTCATGTCTTCTACGTAATTAAAAAAAATCTTTATAACAACCTATATATAGCATAGGAAATATTTCCTATAGTATAGGAAATATTATTATCTCCATTTCATTGGTGGGTAAATTGGAGCACAGGGTGGTTAAGTAATTTGTGCAAGGCCAAACAGCTAATTTGTGACCACAAAAGTTATTTGGTGATGATTGTGATAAAGGAAATGTGTTCTGCTATTCCATGAAGAAAAGAACGCATGGGAGGAAACAGTTAATAAAGAAAAGAATGCTAGTTTTGCCATTAAATTTGTTGAATAGTTGATATTCTTTAAGTCAGGAGACATAATTTGATAGAAAATAAAGAAAAAGTAACACTTTTACACATTATTGCATTCTTGTTAAGTTCTTTAGGTCTTAATGTAATGTATCAAATACACAAATATACCCCTTTTAAATAATATACTAATATTTAAAAAATATACTATTTTAAAAAAAAGTCAGTGGATCTGGTAGAACCACAAGCTTGTTGATTGGGGAAGGAACAGAAATGAGAAAGGTGTCTGATTCTATAGGGCAATGGTTGATTTATCTTGACTGTTGTCTTCCTATCAGCATACTTTTTTTGGGTACCATGTCAGAATTGGAACACCAGGGAAAGGTGACTTTTAATGCTACTCCAATAGAAGAACAGTGACAGTAGAAATTGGAGTGCAGTTTTTAGTAGATAGTTTGACAAATCTAATACACTGTAAATGAAAACAAACTTCTTGGTCTTTAAATTATAACAATAGTGAGAGAATCAGAAATAGCTGTGGCACTTCAAGAAGAAGAAAATTACTTAGCTGTAGTATGGAGGGGTTATATTGAACTGTAAAAAAATGTCATTGGGTTTTATTACATGCTAGCTAATTAATGATGATGCATCTTATTTTTTTCTTTGTACTTGTGGTACATATTTCAAGATGAATAGGCATACTCTGTGTGCGTATCTGTGCTAACCTTGGCATCTGAAATAGTTTCTCTTTTATTCTGGAAAACCCAGTATGGAAGAGACTGTCTTTACTTTAAGCCAATAACTGGGTTGATTTGCAGGCTGGCTGTTATCATTATTATTTAATTCCTCCATCATATAAAACTTTTCATTTCCCCCCATGGTCATCAATAATGCCTGCAGTAACTCAGCATTGTGGGACAAAAAAAATCAAAGTAAAACAAAACAAAACAAAACAAACTTCTATACTCTATGACTGGATCATTATTTTAGAATTTAAATAAATGTTGGTTACATCATTAACAACTGCATATGGTGAACGCGATTTCTCTCTGTCTCTCCAAAGGTAAGAAGCTACTTGCTGTATTTTATTTGTATATTTATTTGTATTTTTATATTTATGTCTCTCAGTAAACAGGTCTTGGAACAGCAAATAGTCAATAGGTATTTTGGGAAAGTGTTCATTGAAAATGTCATGGGGCTGTTTTTGATATATTTCTGCACACACATTGTATATATGGTTAGGGATATATGTGGCTTTCTAATTTCAAAAACCACTTATGGGGTGTGGGCACTGTGGTCAGAGTCTTGGGATCCAGTTGAGTAGATAGACACCCAAAAGTCATTAATTCTGTAGTTTTTCTCCGGTGGCAAGTCTGTACTCATGTTTATGGTAGAGATGACATGACTACACTTATTAAGATACAGAAAGCTTTCATTTTCCTGGACCTTCTACAGAGAAACCACAATGATACCTTAGAAGGAGACAGTCCCCTGCCTTCACCTCAGCTGCTCTTTTATTCACCACAGTCTTAGGGACGTCCTTGATTCCTTCTGCTCATTAAGAAAAAGGTATAATTGTTCTTGTTTACTTATCTTTTGAAAAACATTAAAGAGCTTTTTCTAAAATAAACAAACCACAAAACTTGTCTATAAAATGCCTGAAAACGTTATGGAGTCTCTTGGTGAAACAGGTTAAGACCGACACTATATTTAGTCTCTAGACCAATACTGTAACATAGAAAAAGTATTTTGAGGTTGGTGTATAATTAAGGGTTAAAGGAAAGAAGGAAAGAATCACTGAAGTTAGGCAAAAATCAGAGAAGAACATTGTTGTAGGAGAGAAAAACTTTTCCTTTTTCCCTTTTAGGGTCTTTGGCTGGTCTAATAATTAAATTGACATAACACAGATTAACAGGAGAAAAACAAATTTAATTTTGTACATATGAGAGCTCATAGAGATGTCAGACTCAAAGAAGTGACAAGAGCGGGCAGCTTTTATACCTTTTAGCCAGAGAAATAGATTTGTGAGGAATTGGTAAGAAAGAAGTTTGTGCTTGAGGTAGTAAAATAGTGAAAAAGTAACAGGGTTTGTATATGTAGCCTTCTTGGCCCTAAGTTACCTGTCTCTGGTGATAAGGATGTCTCTCTTTCTCCTGGTTTGGGAAAGGTAATTTTACAGGGGAGACTTATTTCCTGCTTTCAGACGGACAGAGGAGGGTCAGTGTGTCCTTCTTGCATCAGCTGTTTATTAAGTCACTTAAATTCAAAATAAGCAATATGCCAAAGTGGAATATATTGGGGAAGCCTGCCTTCAACCCCATCATTGTGAAGCGGTTTCTTCTTTTCCTGTCAACTTATAGGGACATTAAAACTTCAAATGGACCAAGAAAACACTTTCATATTCCTTTGTTCCTTCACTTCTGATGTTGAAAACTTTTAAATCTTTACAAGTCACAAAGGGCCTTCAACTCTGATAGCTGGTCTCTGAAATAGGTTAGTTTTTCAAAATTAATTAATTAATTGAATAATTTACTTATTTATGCCAATTGTACATCCATGAAGGTAAATCTCTATCAACCTCATAATTGGTAAACATTTTAAAATGGAGAAAAGCCAACATCAGTTATTGACAAATAGAGCACACGAAAGGGAAGAAAATACATATGTAGGCTAGAAATGATTTCCGTGACATAATTGGAACTACTAGAATAAAATTGTGAAATTAAGGATATTTCCCAGAAAAATAAATAGTGAAAAATATAGCAATAGATAAATGTAATGGTGATAGGAGAATTGAGTAATAATTAAAACCTACGAATAAGTTCCTGCAAGTCAAGACCTTGTGATCATCTAGGTGGGGACTAGTTGAACTCTACTTTTGCGTAACAGGAGGTAGTGGAAGTTAACAATATTTACACACTTTGGAAGTGAACATAATGTTCACATTGACTAGAAATAAAGTGTTTTCCAGCATATTTATGCATTTAGCAGCATCTTTTAACATAAAACACAGTTGATGATGTTAATTATAACTTAGTCCTACCCATTTGTTTAAAAAAAAATCTACTAAGGAAGCTAAGTAGATATTTGTTAAAATGAGAAATGTGCATTCAGATTTAGATTTTACTGCAGAAGTAATCATTTAGTTGCTAGGGAAAGATTAGATGTTCATTAAAAAATACTTTTGATAATTCTGTAGAAAACGTACTTGTTAATAATACAAGTGTTGTGAATTTTAGATGAAAATCTATCTGAAAAGCAAATGTTATAATAAATGTAAGGACCTACACTTATAATTTTATCATTTTTACAATGCTTATCTCATATATCATATTTAATTAGTTCATTTATTGCTTATATTATAAAAATTTCCCCTGATTTAAAAGAATATATCTTCATTTTAGAAAAATTAGAAAATACAGAAGATGGCAGAGAAAATAATTTTAAAATCACCTATTATTTCCCCCATAGGAATAATCAATCATCTTCCCTACTGGTGAAGTTAGTCTTACTCTCCTCTGTGTATATAAGTGTGTGTTAAATGCATGTGTCCCTTTGTATGCATTTTGTTACGTAGTTCACCTTACACTGTATATGAAAGTTGTTCTTCTAACTTAAAAACACATTTTTAGATGTTTCTTACATTTTCTTGTCATAATAAATAAAATCTAGTAAAGAGAGTAGTTTAAAAAACAATGCTTTGCCCAAGTAGAAGGCCTCATTTCAGAAAGGGTTGTAGCACTGTAGACAAGTCAAAAGGGCTAATCTGAAATTATTCATCAGTAGCCTAACCACATAGATCATGATGCAATAAGACTGAAGAGTCAAAATTTTTATATTTTTGGCCAACCAGCCCTCCAGTTTATTGTATGGATTTTTTTTTGCCATCCTTGATCACCACTTAATAGGACATTAATTCTTCTTCCTTCCTCTGTTAACGTGGGTGCCATTTACATGTTTGACTCTGACCATGGGAGCCTTTTGGATTGTAATAAATGTGGGCTGCGGTGGAACTAGGAGCAAACAAGTGTAAAATTCATTTTACAAAGTGACAAAGGTCCTGCTAATAGTTATAGTCAGTTCACTAATTACAACTCATGTTTTTGACCTAGTTTTTGTTTTCTACATTTGTCTTGTTTTTAGTGTAAGTCATTACGAACAAAAATGAGGTTTCCTACCAGCCAGAACTAGTGCTACTGCTTCATAACTTATGACAAAATTGTGCCTAGTGAGTTTCTGAGTACCTTCTGTCTATGAATATAGAGGTCTGAAAGAAAGTCAGAAATATGTTAAGTGGGACACGAAAGCTATTCCGATATAATAAATAAACCTGTACATGAAGTTAAAGAATATGAAACTAATAGAAGGAAGATTTATTTCTCAGTTTCATAAAGTCTCATGCAGTTCAGGGGATACTTCCATTATATGATTCAGGGATACAAGCTGCTTCTGTCTGTGGCTTTATCATTTAAACATGTGGCCTCTAAGGTTGCCACTGACAAAGGAGAGACAGAGGCGGCACACTGGCTTTTATTTTACCTCTCTCAGTATGCAGGTGATGCGTGTTCATTCTCACCTCTTAGTCCATATGCGAAACTAGTCACACAGCTTCTACCTAATTGCAAGGGAGGTTAGGAAATTGTATGCAGTATATCAGTCAGGAATCAACTAGAGAAGCAGCACCAGTAGGAGATATAGATATTAAGAGATTTATTTTAAGCAATTGATTTATAAAATTGTCAGGGCTGGATAGGCAAGTCTAAAATCCACCGGGAAGTTGCGATTGGAAGCAGATTGGAACTCACAGGCACAGGCTGAAGCTGCTGTCTATAGGAAGCCTTTTCTTTCTGTCTCAGGGAAGCCTCAGCTCTGTTTTCAAAGCCCTTCAACTGATTAAATCAGGCCCACCCAAATTCTCCAGGATAATCTGTTATTTAAACTCAACAGATTGTGGCCTTTCCTTACATCTGCAAACTCCCTTCACAGCAACACCTACTAGTGTTTGCATTACTGTAGCTAGCCAAGTTGACACATGAAAAGAAGAAGAGCAAGAAGAAGAATGAAGAGAAAAACATTGCAAGGGCGCATCTGGAATAACAGGTGAGCTCTGTCTGTCAGAATATGAGATCATTATACTGTATCTCGTTAGGCATTAGTCATTAACAGCTATAACAACAGCAACAAAAAAGATGTGAATCAGTGGCTCTGTGAGTTGATGTGTGAGAAGAAAGAGAACTATCATTTAATTTTATGATATGTACATTTCTTCATCTAATTTGAACTAATAGATTATTGAAGACATTCAATCTAGAAAAGTTTTATCCAATTCTTAGAAACCTGCCAAGAACCAGCAAGCACCTCCCCAAACTAACTTATCCTAGCTTGAGGTTGTTTTGATATTTGGCCTAAGTGTGTTACTAACTATGTTTTTATGCATTTTGTTTTTGTTTTTCCATTTCATCTATTTTGTTCTGCTATGTTATTGCTCTTATCACCTAAGCATTGCATACATTTTTATTAAATTCTTATTATTGGTTAAGTCCAAACTGGATGGTTCTTTAATCTTAATGCTACAGAATTTAGATTTTATTTGAAGCTTAAAAGCTATCTCTTAATTATCTTCCTTCCGTTTCTTATGCCTCTTGGCATTGCCTTTGTGTTCCTCTTCTGCTTCTCATTAGCAGCCCACTGAGCTGCATCACCCTCTCACAGTGGCAACAAGCAGGATAGCTTTAGTTTAGTAGCTTCACATTACTACCAGCCAGTTGGTCCTCTCCAATGCCCAGGTCACAGCTTCCATCACTGTTGTTAGTGTCACCTGGTAATGGCTGATGGTGTCTCACGTGTTTCCCTGTGCTCTGAAAAGAAAATTTGCCAAGAGTTGGCCAGACATGATAGTGGACAGAACCAAGCAAGTCTTCCATCTGCTGCCTGCATTTGCTGTCTGTATTTACCCTGCATACTACCTGAGTAGAAAAAAAAAGAGACTTGCTTCTACAGACATCGGTTCTACCAGGTGAGGAGCCAAAAGCAAGCCCTTTCTGGCCAAGTTGTGCTTAGCCTTTCTCTGTTGGAAGTTACTCTTTGCCAATCAGGCAATAAGTCAGAACTAAAAGCTGCAGGAGACAGACAAAGTGATGTAGAATTAATGAACTTCTTTGTGCCAAGGTACGAAAATAATATTTGGGCAGTAAACATTTTAGTTTTAAGGTCAAAGTTATTTCACCTTGGGACCATTATTAGATTAACATGTGATTTATCAGGCACAGACAGAACTGTTTTAGGTGGTCCTAAAGAGAAGTGATTGTGCTCACTAAACTAAAGCATATAACTTCCCTTTATTATCTATCGGGTCAAGATCTCACCTTATCATAACATACCTAAATATGGATTTTCATTGCAGAATATCATTAGTGCATGGTCTGAGTAAGCAATATGCATTTTTAAAATTGTCTGAACACCTCTTTATGTGCCAACTCTGGCGATAATTACCAAATGTCTATATCTAGAAAAACAGGCAATTCAGAAATATCAATTTGTGCTATTATTTATGATACACATGTGCTAGTTTTCCCTAAATATAGACATTTGGTAATTATCACTGGGGACTATTTGTTACAATTCCAAAGTAGATACCAATGAAATAGAAATAATTTATTTGGTAAAAATGTAAATCGCTGAAAAATTCTCATTATCTTTTTGTAGAGTACAGTTCTTAGTTTCCTATTCATATTTCATGTAATAATTTTGGATTAGCCATCTGGTTTGTTGAGGGTTGAAAATCTGTTTAACACCAACGCAGAATTTTTGTTAAAAAATAAAACAAGTCACACAGAAATCACAAATGTTTTTCAGGTATTTCACAATGCTAATAATGAATAACTTTTGGGAGATGGTATGTAAATTTGCACTTTTATCTTTAGCACCTTTCTTGTTTTCTTTCCTTTTTTTTCATTTGTACAATTTATATTCACCTGCAGTATGCTTTTGAAACTGATTTTTCGGGGATGTGTCAATTTAAATGGTTGAAATACAACAATTCTTACAAAGAATTTATGTTGGCCCACCCACGTTGTTCTAGCACCACTCCTCCCCTTGTCCAAATGGTTAGCTCAGTGCATTAGATATAGCATTTTCTCAATGATTCCAAGTCTTTATCCTTGAAACTGAATTACCTCCTCTCTGCCCTGTGTCTGCAAATAGACTCCAACCTTCTGTTACTTATCCTGGGTAGATATGTTTGGTCCACATGAGAAGACTGGGAGGCAGAGTATGGATTTATTAGTTCAGTTTCATCACTTCATGTGGGTAGACAGCCTAAAGTGTGCACTGAATAAAAAGTGGGTTTGTAATGTTATTCTTCTATGTCTTGGTAAACAAGATTCTCACCAGTGGGTTTCCTTACATCTATGGCAGGATAAAGCCTGTTTCCTGTGGATGTGGGTGTCTATAACTTCATCCCAAATCATTGACCCCCACACAACAAAAATGTATTCTGATGTATCTTGCTGAATTATTTTTGTAGTCGTATATTGTACCTGAGGTGTTAGAACATCTGGATAAAGCATTCACCCGTCCACGTATCAAGCAGGGTGGGTGTGGGTTGACAAGATATCTCTTGTATTGGACTCTGGAGGCTAAACTTTGGTTCCCACAGCTTCTCTGAATATCTTATTAGAGAATATTCTTTGGAGGGAAAGAATATTCTGGGTTTTTCAACACAGATGTGGAATTCTGTTAAGTACGCCTTCAGACGCCACCTGTAAGAAAAGCAGCTTTGAAGAGAAATGCTTAATGGAATTTGAGGAAGATTTTTTCTGTTCCTGTCAGGACTGGGCCCAAAGCTGAGTAAGATACCCACAAGAAGCATGCTTCTGGATGCCCAGAGAAACAACTTGGAGGACACAGAATGTTGGCTTTTCCTAAGGTTTTGAAATGACGCCTGATTTTGTTTTGATAGAAGGAAGAATGGTCGGTTTTGCTATATGATCTCATATGTAATCCTCTAACCTCTGAAAAGAAAGCCAGAGAGGGACTTCTTCCCTTACAGAAATCCCCTAAGTTGTAAGGGTGTAAGTTTTGAGAAAACGTGTATACAGATATGCTATACATTGAAAGAGAGATTTAGAATACAGACCTAGGTACCTCTTAGTCTTCTTAATTCTTTTCTTTTCTCACTCAACTTTTTAATCTGGAAACGAATGAAAAATGATCCATATATTATTATAGACCAACACTTGTAATCCTCTCAGTAGCAATTCATTTTTGTTGTTGTTGTTAATTTGGCTACGGTGGAAAATAAAGACTATAAATGAGTTAAAAAGCTAATAAACAGATATATGTGCAGACTGAGCATTCCCACCCAAAGCCATGCACAGGTAGTGAGGTGTTGCAGACAATACTGACTGTTTGATGACAACACTGAGCAATTAGCACTAAATTAGTCTCTTGCTGCAAGTAATGCCACATTGAGTGCTATAGGAATATCAAAGGCTCACAGACCAGTGTAGCAGAAAAATACCATAAAGAGCTTTGGTCAAATCAGAGAGGAATAGTCTACTCAAAACCCGTAGAATGTTTATGTTCTCATTCCTTTCACAAGCAAAATGATTCTTGTCTCCATTTCTTTTATTGGGGATAATTCCTATCACTAATTGATGAGGAATATGAAGATAAAAGTAGTTAAGAATGTTATGATCAAGGCTTAGAAAATCTTAGGTAGTACTTTAAATATATTTGGCAGTGGGTCTGAAATGGACTCTGCCCTTCATTATTGTCTATTATTTTCAAGGGATTTGATGTGAGTAACCTGTCTGTATTTGCTTCTAGTAGATGATTTGCTTACCTAAATGATGGAAAGAACTACAGCAGAAAGGGATGGAAGTGGCTGGATGGGAAGCAGCAGGAGTGTTCTCACACAACAAAACTGCAGTTTAGAGCAATGCAACATAATCTTCATGGGCCCAGTAATTTCTGAATATTAATTTCAAGGCTGAATTAAATGATCTCAGCCTAAAAGAAGTGATTCAGTGATTCTGGTTTCTGGATGTTTTCTTGATTCTTATGTCTCTTTTCTACCTTCTTTTTTGCTATTGTTAAAAACACACATGCAGTGTTTTGTACAAACAGTTCTCTACATATCCCGTGTACAGAAGACAATTAAGAGTATTGTTTTCACATTTAAAGTTTAGGTCACTCTCTTACATCTAGGGTGCTTAATTTTGTGCCACTCTTGCAGTCTGACTCTGGGATGTATCATTTTGTGGTCTATAATGTCTATATTCACATTTGGTTTTCCAGGGACAGGAGGCCCTTGGCACAGTGGCTATCCCTACAGTTTCTGCCAGGTTAAGTACAGGCAGTCAGCTATTGAGATTCGAGCAGGAGAAAATGCTTAAGAGCATCTGTATGCCAAAATCTATTTTTAAAACTCATTCTATTTATAATCTATAATCCTTCTTCTCAAGGCTGTTAGACACTGCCCTTTTTGGAAAGCCGTCCTTTCCAGTGCTGATGTTAGGACCAAAGTTTCAAAGCATCACAAAAGCCACTCCTTTCCTACCTCCAAGCTTTAAGGTTCATTTTAAGAGCATGCCAATTGCAAGGTTAATTCAAAACACTAGTAGGGTTAGCAATCCCATTTGGTGTGATTGTATCATAAAGCCACAGTGTGTCTTCACACACTCCTGTGTTTAGTATTGTTGACAATAATAAAAATCCTCATACATTTTTCACAAGAAATGCAAAGCTCATTAAAATGGTCTTATTAGAGAATCCTTGTGAAGCATGCCTTGAAAATATCTTCATCTGGGTTTCCACAACTGAAGACACTGATCTTCACCAAATCAAAAATGATACAAGTTTCTGGAAGTTACAGTTTTTAACTCTGGGATGAGGGTTCATGCCACTTAGAGCAACTAAAGAAAAACTAGATAAGAATATAATAATATAATCCTATTATTCTAATATTATAATTCTTTTTATAATGCTGTCAGATTCCCTTTCTAAAAAGAAATACTGTCTTTTTTCCATAAATCTGTTTGTGTTCAAACTAAAAAAATAAGTATATTCCTGAAGGAAAAGCAAATCCTAACCTAACCTTGAATAATAGTGAGGTATTGTGTTTTTTTTGTTTGTTTATTTTGAGAAAGAGAGAGAGGGTAGGGGAGGGGCAGAGAGAAAGGAGAGAGAGAGAATCCAAGGCAGGCTCCACTTTCAGCACAGAGCCCATTGTGGGGCTCAATCCCATGACCCTGGGATCATGACCTGAGTCGAAACCAAGAGTTGGATGCTCAATGGACTGAGCCATGCAGGTGCCCCTCGATGTATTGCTTTAATTAGATATAAGTGCACTTTAACTTTGTCCTGCTCCTCTCTGTTTTAGAGATAAAGTCCTACCTATTTATGATTAAAATGGTCAATTCTTGGACCTGCCCACACAAATCACAATATGACATAAAGAAGACTCCTTTGAAGGGTGTCTGGGTTCAGACCAAATTATCAGAATGTTCTTTATACTTCAATGCATCTTTAAATTGAGTGCCATTAATGCCTAGAATTAGGAGCCTCAAGAGGCAGCCTACACTAGATAGGGATTCTGCTCCCAAGGTACTGCATGATTATGTTGTGAGATATTTGCAGAGAAGTTTATTTTGGGCTGGGTGAAATTAGCATCTTTGTTTACAAGAATACCATCTCACTGATCAAGTTAAAGTACATGCCTAATAACCAGCATTTCTTAGGCTTTTATGTTGCCCTTAATTAGACTCTTCAAAGTTAATTAGGGGAACAAATGGTACTTTTTGTTCTTTTAAGTCCCCTTTAACAGCTTTCTCACACTTAAAATGTTCCCACATTTATAGGTAGCTTGGCTTCTGCTTTAAACCTACTGGTTAACTGCTCATTGGTTAACTCCTCCTTCATTCACAGAGTGCAATCCATTCCATTTTCTTGGGTGCCTTTGATCCTTTTTCCAATTTTCAACTGTTAATATGGTTTATTTTTAGATACAAAATTATTCATTAATTTTTTTTGTTGTCGTTCCTGTTTGGGAACAGCGTTTTGCTCAAGGCTTAGAAACTGGCAAACTAAATTTGTAGAACACTGGCACATGCAGGGAGACTAGGACAGCTTTTGCCTTATAAAATTGCACAGAAAAATTTGAGTTTCCATACCCTTACCCCTGAGTGTCGGGTGGTGGTGGTGGGTGGGATATAATATTCCTCATTTGAGTTAAAGTAAAAATAATCGACCTCATTTTTATACCAATTATACATTTGAGTAGTTTTCTTTGTAAAAATATTTTTCTTTATTTTTCTTTTTAATTAAGGGCTTATTGCATATAGAAAGTTGGCACTTAATATAATAATCTAATCCCAAGGATGTGAGATTTTTCAGCCATGATGTCTGTCTGCTTTGTGCCACTAATGGTAACATAAGACTATTAGAAGTGAACTGAGTAAATGAGAAATAGTCTTCGCATTAGAGCGGGAGTCTGTCACTCTTCTGGCAACCCTGCCGAGAGCTACACATCAAAGCCACCACACTGCGCTAATAGTGTCACTTATCCCACAGCCTTTACACTGTCCCATATGCAGTTACTATGCAGGGGGTGTGCACATGAGGGTGAGAGGGGAGTTGACAATGTGCTAGAAGAAACCGTAGGAGATAAACTGAATGTGATTTATCACCTCTAATCCTTGCAATGAAAAACATTTAGGAAGAGCAAATAATTGAGGTCTTTCAGAAGTATGTTTTTATTGAAAAAAAAAAAAGCAACAAAGCAACCCAAACCTTGAATTAATTAGCAATCTAAAAATGGAGGAATAAAAATATTTTTTAAAAAAGTCATGAGAAAATTCTTAGTATGTTTATATAATTGGAAGAAATTAGGCTTTAAAACAATCTCTTTAAAATTATATGCCTGAAAGAATATTAAAAAAATGCCTTCATTATTGTTTTTGTATATGGCAATCACGATCACAGATACCTACATAACTCAAGTTGCTGAAACAAAAATATTTTTATTAAACTGAAAGCAATCAGTGATAATGGATCTGTATCCTACTTATTGTCGTTTTCCTTACTGAGCTACTATTGTTTTTGTTGTATTTGATATTTTGGTCATTGTGTTAAGTAGTCCTGGATCGGCACCAGACTGACAGGCTGGGAGGGTGAGAAGCACGCATGCGCATGGGCGCAGCCCTAGCGCAGTCGGAGAAAGCCCGCCCTGGCCCTGGTAGGTGAGGTGGTGCTTCCCCTGCCAGTTAGGTGGGCTGTGCAGAGCACAGCTGGGCCCTGCCCCAGGATTTCTACCAGGCCTGGGCTAAAGTTGCCAGCTTTATTTCTAGGTCAGTCTACTCAATTGTTCTCTTAGGACTGAGCTAGCTGTAAATGCTTCTTCTAGGGCCCTTTAAACTCTCCAAACCATTAGGGATTTGAAATGGGAGGAAGAAATTTAAATGGCCGAGTTGAAGTTTGCCTTTATATTTCAAGTTTGCATAGAGTTGATTTAAAAGGTTTTCCGACAATGTTGGTGTGATCTAGGAGGGGAAAAAAGAAACGACCGTTTCAAAAAAAAAAAAAAAATCCCATCATGGAAAATAAAGCCAACATACAAGGATTAGAAACAAACACTCCCATTCCTTTAAATTGCCCCAAGGCCTCTTTTGCAGATTTTGGCAGTTATACTTCTTATTTGGAGGTCAAAACTGACAATTTCAGTTTATTGGGCTAGAGCTTTTAAGCAACCAAGGAAGAAACCAAAGCAGGATGCCCTGGAGTTTCCACATTTTAATCTAGAGGAGTCCCTGTGTCCATCTTTTGATCCTCATTTAATGTTGTAATTGTAACATATAGACTGATTTGATTTAGAGTCCCTTTTGGGTGTTGGACACCACAAAGATAGGACAAGTGACAGTCTTGTCAAAAAAGGACCAGGGCAGAGAAGCTTTAAGTAGCAGAAAAAGGAAAAACTGCAAAATTTTGGGGGGTCTTTGAGTGTAGAGGCCTGGAATCTTGTGGTCTGACACTGTGCTTTCACGTGAGGATAATATCATAGAAGTGAAGTGACTTTTGTCAACTCCAGAAAAGCAGTTCCCCTTATAGTCTCATTTCAGTTACCATCATTATAATCTACTGAAACTAGAAGCCTCTGAGTCATCCTCAATCCTTCAGTTACCCTTACCCCTCCTTCCTTATCCAATTAGCCTCATTATACTGATTCTCCCTGTTAAGTATTTCTTCATTTTGAGTCCCTGTCCCAGTATCCATAGCTTTATTTTTGGGATGACTGCACATTTGAAACCTTATTCTTCATTCTTCATGTTTCTTATCCAGTTCCATAGATTAGATGTAACTAAGAATGTTCATGTATAGGCTGTCAATGCTTCATAACGGCCTTATGCGTCATTGTTTCCCAGATGCGACTGCCTATCACTTGATCTCTCCAGTTCTAATCTGTCCATACTGCCAGATGTCCTCTCTCAAATCACAAGGCTGATTCTAGAGTGTGCCTTGCTACCATTACATAATCTCCAGTGTCTTCTGGGAGAACAGCATTCATCATGATGCCTCCCCAGTCTTTCCCCTCCACAAACCCAGCCACCTTCATCTCTTCTCATCTCCCACATGCCCCCTACGCTTCAGCCACAAGGAACTTCTCACCATTCTCTGAATATGCCACTCTTTCAAACTTTGTGTTTTCCCATATGCTGTTTCTTTTCCTGGAGTGCCCTTCCCTCCTTTCTCTGCACAGCAAACTCCCACTCATGCTGTAAGACCCAGCTCAAATGCCATCTCTTCTCTGAAAACTTCCTCACTTCTGCAAAGAACAACTGTCATTCAGAGATCCACTAGCTTTTTGTAGACACCTCTTTTAAGATAACCATAGATAGTGCCACCCCCAACTGTGTGATAGAAGGGCCCTGAGGTAAAGGTCTCTGACCCTCCTCCACCTGGAGAGAGGTCTGTGTGGTCAAAGGGATGTTACCCAAAGCCCTAACCTCCCCCTTTCTGATTTTTGCTGTGGATACCCTGGTGCCATAAAACTTCCTACACAAAGGGCCAAAGTACCATTCTAGAAACTGCTGAGGGTCTTTTCCCTGGGGTTTTACATCTGAGAATAGCCCATGCAGTTGGTATGAGCACCATTAAGTTTCAATGATGGATAGAATGTGGTTGGAGCATGGGCTTGTTGCCTATGGTGTCCACATACATGTCCCCAAAGCCCTTTATGGTAAAAGACAGGTGATGAGAGGAGGGACAGGCCTAGGGCTAAAGGACAGCTTCCTCGATGACTTTGATTTCTAGCCTGGAACTCTGAGGAATTCAGGAATTCTAAATTTGAACCTAGTAGTCCTTGTTGTTAAGAAGACCTATTTGTCAAGGTAGAAAAATAAAATATTTTATACAACTGTTTATAGCTTAATTTATAATTTTTAAAAATATTTAGACAATGAGTATGTGAACCTCCATTTGTATGCTTGCTCTGGTCGAGAAAATGCTAGGAATAGACCTGCTTACAGCATAGTTATTTCTTCTTTTTTTTCTAATTTTTTTAATGTTTATTTTTGAGAGAGAGAGAGACAGAGCATGAGTAGAGGAGGGGCAGATACAGAGAGAGACACAGAATCCAAAGCAGGCCCCAGGCTCTGAGCTGTCAGCACAGAGCCTGACGCAGCACTCAAACTCTCGAAGCCTGAGATCATGACCTGAGCCGAAGTAGGACGCTTAACTGACTGAGCCACACAGGCACCCCTAGCATAGTTATTTCTTGACATCCTTATCTCCGTAATTAGGATGTGAACTCACAGAGGGCTAAGATTCTTTTTTGTATTTAATTCTTTGTACTTCAGTAGTTCAATATCAGGGGTGCCTGGGTGGCTCACTTGGTTGAGCATCCGGGTCTTGATTTCAGCTCAGGTCATGATCCCAAGGTTGTGGGGTTGGGGCTCCATGCTGAGTGTAAAGCCTGCTTAAGATTCTCTCTCACCTTCTGCCCCTCTCCTCTGCTCTCTCTCTAAAATATTTAAGTAAAAAATTCATTCAGTATCTTGCTTGAAAATATATTTTTGATATACAAATTATATTCAAAATACTTATGGAGGCAGGAACATGTATAACAAAGTTTAAAGAACAATATATAAATTGATTAAAGAAATGAAATCAGACTCACTCTGGCTGAGAAACAGACTCATGAGCCTTGGGTAATCATCAATCCCTAGCATGATTAAAAGAGGGCATAACAGTAGGGATAGAGACATAATAGGCTTCTGAACTTTCTTCCTTCCACAGACACTGAATGTACAGTGAAACATGGAGCACTTCCCTCTGAGAGAAATTCAGAAACTAGCCCAGTGAGTCCTACACACTGGGAAAATGAGAAAATACATATATTGAAACAGGTGGGAAAGACTGAGACACACTCTTGGATACACTCTATCCCTGACACAGTGACAAACAGTTGGGAGGGAACCCCCAATTCCCAGCTTCTTTCTGAGGAGCAAAGAGTTTGGACTTCTAGTGTCTCAATTTTAAGCTCCCACTGCAGGGATGGGTCCCCACAACACCAGTTTCTGAAAGTGCATGGGCCTTGTCTCTGCAAAATCTGAAGCACTGTAGTAAGCAAATAAGCAGTTCTTAATAGGTGTGCAAGCACTCCCTGTGACTATCCTCCTAGGGCTCAGGGCAGAGGGGAGCAGTCAGAAACTCCTGTCTTCCTGTCTTTCCCAGGAAGAGATTTGAATGCATAGTTTATAACCTGCTGCCTGAGGGCCCAGCTTCTAATTTGCATGCATCTGGGGTTGCTGGGATTCTCTCAGAGACCAGGGAAGCCAGGGGACATTTCCCCTGACTTTTCCATCTGGCTTACTCCAACAGTAACACCAATTTGCTAGTATGAGCTTGTCCAAACATCTAGTGTCCTAACTTTTATAACTGCTATCCAAGGGAAGAGTGACAAAATTCCCTAGCTCTGATAGTCAGTGGGACTTGCATTCCTGAGTCCCATGGGTCTATAGCAAAAAAGAAGAAAAAAAAAAAAGAAACAATTTTTGCACTGGAATAGAAGCACGCCTTTTCCCCACCTCCCTTGCAGCTATATACCTGGACTTAGTGCAGAGGGAGCAGGTAAAAATGCACATCTCCTAGTTTTTCCCTGGAAGAGGCTTCAGTACATACTTTCTTAGCTGCTATCTGAGGGTTTGGCTTCTAATTAGCCTGCATCTACCTCCTTGAGATCATTTGCTTTGGGACACTGTTTGGTCCTGGCACACCCTCAACTGCATATCAGCTTAAAATAGACTGTTAATAATGGTAAGATAGTTTATGTAAGTTTCATGGTAGCCACAAAGCAAAAATCTGTAGTAGATACACAAAAGATAAAAAGAAGGAATCTAAACATACCATTAAAGAAAATTATCAAACCACAAAGGAAGAAAGCAAGAGAGGAAGAAAGGAACAAAGGAACCACAAAATAGTAAAACAACAACAACAACAACAACAAAAAACAACAACAATAAACCAAACCTCAATAGTAAGTGTATGTCTACCAATGATCATTTTAAATGTAAATGAACTAAATTCTCTAATCAAAATACATACAGTGGATAAATGGATTAAAAAAAGACACAATCATATGCCTAGAAGAGACACTAGCTTTCAAGGCACATATAAAATGAAGTAATGGAAAAAGACACTCCATGCAAATAAAAACCAAAAGAGAGCAGGGTAGCTGCTATTCTGTCAGATAAAAAATACTTTAAATCAATAACTGTAACAAGAGACAAAGGTCATTATATAATGATAAAGTGGTCAGTTCATCAAGAGGATAAAACAATTATAAATATTTATGTACTGAACTTCGGAGCATCTAAATATATAAAACAAATTTTAACAGATCTGAAGTGAGAAATAGATTAGAAAGACAATAGAAAAAAATCAATGAAACTAAAAGCTGATTTTTTAAAAAAAGTTCACTTATTTGCTGAGAGAGAGAAAGAGAGAGAGAGAGAGAGAGAGGTGGGGAACGAATATACCATGGGTAAAGAATAGTCTCTTCAATCTCTTAGGGTTTTGGGGAAACTGATCAGCCAGATATAAATGAATGAAACTGGATCTCTATCATACCATACAGAAAAATCAACTCAAAATGGATTAGAGACTAGAATATAAGACCTGAAACCATAAAACTCCTGTCAGATAACATTGGGGGTATGCTTCTTGACATTGGTCTTGGCAATAAAGTTTGGTAATTGATACCAAAAGCAAATGCAGCAAAAACAAAAATAAATACATAGGGCAACATCAAACCATAAAGCTTCTGCACAGGAAAGGAAATCATCAACAAAATGAAAAGACAGCCTATGGCATGGGAGAAAATATTTACAAATTATATATCCAATAAGAGGTTAATATTTGAAATATACAAGGAATTTACACAACTCAATTGCAGAAACAACAAAATGGGCAAAGGATCTGAATGGACTTTTTTCCAGAGAAGGCATACAAATGGCCAACAAGTACTTGAAAAAGGTGCTCTACATCACTAAATATTAGGGAAATGGAAGTCAAAATAATAAAGAAATACCAACTTACACTTGTTAGGATATCTATTATTAAAAAAAAAGACATTGAAAATGCTGGTGAGGTCATGGAGACAAGGAAACCCTTGTACACTACTGGTAGGAATGCAAACAGTACAGCCACTGTGGAAAAAAGTATGGAGTTTCCTCAAAAAACTAAAAATAGAACTATCACATAGATAACCCAGCAATTCCACTTTTGGGAATATATCCAAAGGAAATAAAATCACTATCTCAAAGAGATATATGTGCTCCCATATTCATTGCAGCATTATTCACAAGAGCCAAGGTATGAAAACAACCTAAGTGTTCTTCATCATATCAATGGATAAAGAAGTTGTTGTGTCTGTGTATACCATGGAATATTATTCAACCATAGAAAAGAGCCCTAAATCCTGATAATCCAAGTCAGTTCTTATGAATGACTGAAATTCCTATTAATAGAAGTTTCATCCCTTCATTCATTTACTTATTCACTCATTCTTACTACTCTGTAATATGTTTGTAGTTTAAAGTTTATTCATTTTGAGGTGGGAGGGGCAGAAAGATGGGGAGAGAGATCCCAAGCAGGCTCACACTGTCAGTGCAGAGCCTTGCACAGGGCTCCATCTCATGAACCATGAGATCATGACCTGAGCTGAAATCAAGAGTCTGACACTTAACCAACATTTAACCGGTGCCCCAATACTTTTTTATTTTAATAGAATTCGTACTACAGAAATTACATTCTGTAAATGGAGATTTCAGATAAATTCCAGTGGGGGGTGCAGGAGTCAGAATGATGAAGGTATTCAAGGAGACTAGTTCAAGGGGGTAGCAAATCTACTTGTGACATCTTAATATCCCAGCATATAAATGGCTTACTATTCTCCTCAAGGAGAAGGTGTGCTATGTACACCGGATGACGTTCTGTTACCTTTAAACTCACATGCTCATACATACTTAATGACTCTTAGGAGCATGAAGTTGCAAAATACTTTTGTTTTAGAAAAGACATTGTATTAATAGCAAATTATTGTAAATGTCCATAGCCATTTGGATCAAAGCAATTGAAAATATAAGCTTATACCTTTATCTCAAACTGTGCAACTCTGAGATGACACCAGAAATAAAGTCTTTTGGAGGATTTTGTCATTACATTTGAGAGAAAACACTTCTTTCTTGCTAATTACCTAAAGGCTAGAAAAGAATTGAAGGCATGAGACTGGTGAAACGAAATCTGAATTTTCATTTGTTATAACCCTTTTCCTCAAATGTATTTATGAATATGCTTTCCTACTCCTATAAGTTTAGAGCTAACATGATTCAGACTTCGATGGTTGAGGGTATCATGGTGCCCAAGATTATCACTGAGAATACGAGATTATCCTTATCCAGCAGTGCAGCTATATATGTGATGGATAAGAGGTTGAACTGACTGATTATTGACACCAAACCGTACCTTGGAAATTATTTGCTTATGTTATTTGGTTGTATCATTGTCCCTTTCTTAGAAATATAGTATGCTTAGGCATAAAGATGGCTCATAGTTATAAGTGCTAATTAATGATCAAATAATTGAGAAATTGATACACACATACGTATATGTATATGTATATGTATATGTATATGTATATGTATATGTAACTAGCTTGGTGTTCTTTACATAGTACACATACAAATTGTTTCCTGAAAGATTGATGCTGTCCCATCAGTGTGGGCCCAGTTCTTGTCCCAATGCACCAAAAGTTACAAATCGTGATGGTTGACAATGTGCAAAGTAAATTCATAGGTTAATTTATGCTTTTGACAAATTCTAGTTGAAGAGTATGGCAATTAGACCTGGATTCAAATGTTGGTTCTAGCATTTATTAATTTTTTGGGTTTGGGCATATTAGTGAAATCCATGAATCTTTAATGCTCTGTATATATTATATAATATATAATCTCTTCTTATTAAAATGCAGTGAATAACACACACTTCATAGTGCTTTCCTGAGGATTAACTAAGATAACATGCATAAAACAACTGAAATGGTATCTGTCCTGGAGTAGATGTTTAACTGTTAACCTCTCTCCCTTTTTGTCCTTTCACAGAGACGGTTGAAAATGCATCTTGAGGCATCATGTCCTTTATTCATGATATGCTACTGTAGGTGTACTGTGCTGAGTGTTTGGGGGCAATGGATCCTTTTAAGAGCTAATTAATTGCATTTTTATACTCTTAAAATCATGTTTTTATTCTGCCCTGTTGGGGAACATCTATTCCATTCATAATTTCCCAGTTATCATAAAGATTAATTTTTCTTTTCTTTCTTTTTGTAGCTTTATTGAGGTATAATTGACAAATAAAATTATAATGTATTTGAGGTGTATAACATGGTGATTTGTTATATGTATACATTGTGAAAGGATTTCCACCATTGAATTAACATATCCATCACTTTACATATTTCATTTTCTTTTTTCAGTGAGAACACTTAAATTCTACCTTATTAGCAAATTTGAATTATACAGTATAGTATTATCAACTACAGTCACCATGTTATATATTAGATCCTCAGATCTTATTCATCATATAACTGTTAAGTTGTGCCCTTTTACCAGTTTCTTTCTATTTCCTCCACCCTCAACCGCCATTCATTCTACTCTATTTCTGAGTTCTGTAATTTAAAAAATTTTTACATAATAGTGATATGCAGTATTTGCCTTTTTCTGTCTCACTTATTTTACTTAGCATAATGCCTTCCAATTTTACCCATATAGTTGCAAATGGCACGATTTCCTTCTTCTTCTTCTCCTTCTTCCTCTTCTTCCTCCTCCTCCTCCTCTTCTTCTCCTTCTTCACTTTCTTCTTCTTCTCCTCCTCTTCCTCCTCCTCCTCATTCTTCCTCTTCTTCTTCTTCTTCTAAGAGAATTAATCCTATTTCTCAAATGAAATAAGTCATACTGAGATTAAGTAGATTTATAGAAAGGGTAGTTTCAGGGACCTTGTGTGTATGTGTAAAATATATATAACATGTAATATTTTATATACATGTATACAATATATATAATATATTGTGTATATGAGTACATCTAAATATAAGTCTAAAGATGTAAAATGTAAGGTTCTGGGACATGTTTGAATTAACTTGATTCTAACTCTGTGGGATACAGCAGAAATAAAAGGTGCAGGAGATATTATTATTAACAGAACTTTCTTGTTTTCCTAGTGTTGAACTTACTATATGGATTTTCTCTTTTCCTGTTCAACTGTCAGCATCCAGTGAGTAGTTTGGATATCTACAGAATTATATTGGGCTTTAAATTTTCATTTTTACTTCATTTTCCTAACACTTTTTATTTATTCTTTTCAAAACCTTTCCTCTTTTTGCTTTTCGTTTTCCATTTATTCTTACATTAAATCTTTTTTTTCCATAATGAAAAATTACCTGTCTTGACCAGTATTCTGTTTGATGCAGTGTCACCAAAGGAAAAGTCATGGATGTGGATTTATCATCCAAGAATCTATTACCAATCTTTGAATCTACTTGAGGTTTAATGATAGAATTTAAAATCTTGGGGTACCTGGGTGGCTCAATTGGTTAAAGATTTATCCAACTCTTGATTTTGGTTCAGGTCATAGTCTCATGGTCACAAGATCAAGCCCAGCATTGGGCTCCTATCTGAGCATGAAGTCTGCTTAAGATTCTCTCCCTTCCTCTTCCTCTGTCCCTCACCCCCTTGCACACAAACACTCTCTCTTTCAAAAAACAAGAATTAAAAAAATTAACATCTTAAATAATTTTTATAGAAATCATGAATTCATTATATTCTTCTTATACAGATTAGGGCTCAGATAATAAAATCACTTTCTGATTATCAGGTGCCAGGACTAGAACTGACTTTTCTTGGTTCTGGACAATATTCTTTGCCTAATACTGCAATAATGCAGTATTTCGTCTCTCTAAAACTTTTTTTTCTCCTTCCAAAAGTGGCTTCCATTTCCATTAGGAAGCATTGAATTAAGTCTGAGGTTTAGGTGCAATTCTGCCTGGATAGATCAGGTTGGACTACATTAGTGATGAAAATTAGCACTTGTGTGTGTCTTGAGCTTAAAATAAGTCAAGGCTAATGGAAATCATCCAGTGGACCTAAAAGCAATTTAGCATTCCTTTCTGTTTTGCTTTGGTTTTAAAAAGAATCTGTATATGTGGGGAGTTCTGAGTGGATCTAAAATAGGCAGGTTCTTATATTTTCTGAAGCCACATTTTAAATATCAAATATGGCTGATAAAATGCAATCAATCTGTTTTCCAAGGGGTATGGATGTGAGACAGACACATATATTTATATTTATTTCTGACCTCATTTTCTCTCATGTCCCTCTTGCCTACTGCGCTCCAGATGTATTGGCCTTCTTACTGCTGCATGTTCCCTTGTTTGGGGTCACATGGCTTATATTCTCATTTTCTTTAGGTGTCTGCTCAAGACACCTCACAGAAGCCTTTGTTGACCAAACTCTCTAAAGTGCACTCCAATGCTCTAATTCCTTCTCCATGCTTTATGTTTTTTTGATAGCATTTTTCATTAACAAGTTTTAATATCATGGTTTGTTCATTTGTTTTTGTCTGTCTGTCTGAGTAAACTTTAAGTTCCATGAGAAAGGGGACTTGGTTTTCTTCTCTGCTTGCCTCTAGGGCCCAGAACAGTGCTTGTACTACATAAGTCCTCCAAAGACACTTTGAAACAGACGAATGATTTCAGGCATTCATATTCTCCATGTAACCTTCTTAGAGCACCTGTGACATGTGGGGAATGTGCCTTTGAAGGAGTGCTGGTTATAAACTGAGATATCCATTCTTTTTCTGAAACTTCTTTTTCTTTCAAAGAAGTTGAATCTGAAGAATTTTGTTAACTTTGGATTCAGTTTTTTACTATCAAATTAAAGCTAAAACTGCTGCCAGGAAGGAGGGAAAGCCAGATTGGAGGGGGAGGAGGCGAGAGGTAGAAGAAGGGGAAGCAGAGAGTTGGGGGAGAAGATAGCTGAAAGATCCAGGAAACCTGAGGAGAGGCAACAAAAACCAATTAAAGTTAATGAACTACAGCTAAGCTTTTTATTTTAGTTGTTTTTTTTTCCCCATCACAGTATACCAGCCTCAACTTGGAACTATTTTTCTTGGAGAGACACTTGCAAAAAGTAGATTATTTCCTCCCTACCCCCACGCTCAGAAAAAAAAAATAATATGACACTTTAATCAACAAAAGCATGAGGGTAGGTTTTGTGCAGCTATCTAGTGGATTTGTCACTTGGCCTTCAGCCTTGGTCCTACCTCCCACTGAATTCTGGCAAAATCCCAGAATGTCACAAATCTTGTTCTCCTCTAACTTCACATAAGCTGAGAGAAAGTCGGCCCTACTGAGTAGCTATCTGGAGACAGGAGGCGGAGGTCCAATTGTAGTATCTAATATTAGAAATAGAGACGCCTCCAATGGTTTTTGGCAGACTGAGCCTAGAAAGAGTGGCTCTGGCTCTCCCACTCAAACGTCTTAAATAGTTTATATATCTGTTTGATTAATTTGGCTGGAAACATGATTGCAGTTAATGTATTAGGTATAAAAGTTTAGAGGAAGATTCTTATCTCAATTATACCCATTCTCTAGGATGATTTATTCTATCAAGCCAGCTGTGTTTAAATGATGAGTGCTAATAATGATGAAACACTATCATATTTATTGAGTGTTCTTTATTACTCACAAAACCAAAAATTTTGAGTATGAATGAAATGTAGTTCACTAACATTTTCTATTCATTCAACATTTTGGTCAAATATCACATTCAGATTTATGATTCCATTCTAAAACACAAAAAGTAGTATAAATGGCTGTAAGTTACTTTAAAAGACATTGAAAATCTGAGTTCTGGACACTCAGGTTTCCCATTTGAAGTAGGTTTTCAAACACTGTGCTAATCACAATAATGTCTTCCTCAACCTATTGTCTTCACTTCAGGCTTGAAATTAGAATTTTGTCTATTTATTTCTCAGCTTCCATTTTATTTCCATTTTATTCCATTCATTCCTTTTTGATTTTTTTGATACTTTTTTTGAAAGTATATGTACATATACTTTCATAGAATTTAAGAATCCTAGAAGAGTGGCCTTACTCAACATTTGGCTGGATACTAACTCATCTCTCTGTCACCCCACTTCCTTCTCCTCTATGCCTGAAAATCCTGAGGTGCTCACTGTTGCTTGAGGCATCCTTTCTTTGTTGGGAAAAACTACTGATCAGAAAGGTGTCTCTGTGTTGCTGAAAACATGCATGTTGGAACTTATATTCATTGTAGCACATCACTTTTGCTCATTTGGTGATTCATTCCTTCACTCATTTATATGTGTATTCAATAATTATTTAGTTACTTGTTGAGATTCTACCATGTGTAGAGGCTATACTAGCTTAGGGTCCTACAGAACCACAAAATTCGTCTATTCTGATATAGACCATCTTTCTTTTCTTTTTTTCTTTTTCTTTTTTTTTACAGTTGGAACGAGGAAAAAAAACTGCATTTGTAAATATAAATATCCTTACTTCTACTTTTGCTGGCACAGTGTCTTTTCAACTCTATTCTGTTTCTGATTACTGTCTTCGGAAAAGCCTTTATATGTCAATATCCCTCTTAAAATGTACACTCAAATATGAGGGGGATTTTTTACATTTAAAAACCAGTAAAACTATTACCTTCCACAATTTGAACACGTGCCTTCTCTTACTATTGCTTTTTTTCTTCATATATTTCATTGTTGGTCATTATTTACTGCTATCTCAAAACTTCAGGTTTTGAGAATGAAATGAAGTACAGTTAAGTCAGGAATTCATCTTGTGTGTGTGTGTGTGTGTGTGTGTGTGTGTGTGTATGTGGGAGAGAGAGAGAGAGAGAGAGAGAGAGAGAGAGAGAGAGAGAAAGAGAGAGAGAAAAATATTAACTCAATTTTTCTTTTTACATTTTTCCTTATTAAAGCTTACCTTGTCAAAGAATTATTCTCCCTACCTATATAAAGAGTGTTTGCAAATAATGTGAACAAAATGGACATTTTTACTCACCAATAGAAAAGCATGACAGACAATTCCCAAAAAAGTAAGTGAAGATATCTAAAAAATATACAATAATTCAGCCCTTACTTATAATAAAAATTTAAATTGAAACCTCAGTAAAATAAATATTTTTAGCCCATCAAATTGCCAAATGGTAGTTTGTTGTTTTCAACTTTTAATTCAATAGTCATGGTAAAGAAAGACAAGCTTTCATTTGTTGCTGGTTTGGGTATAAAGATAGAGGAAGAATTTAACAATAAAACATTTCCTGAATCATATTATAAGGAAATATATGAGAAATAGGATTAATGATTTGTGTCCAAAATTGTTCAACGTTATTTTTGAGAATATTTTAACTTATTTAGGCATCCAACACTAGGGAGATGGTCAAATGCATCATAATACCACTAATGAAACATTATACAGTTATTTAGTATAATTAAAAAAAAATATTTAAAGACATGAAGGATCCCTTCATTGTATTTTTAATTGAAGAAAATAAAGTGTTCAAGTGTATGTTGGCTACAACTTTTATAAGTTCAAGAGTTTTGTCTGATATATTTATAGCTGACTGTCCCCAGTGCGTAGAATAGTGCCAGGCACTGGCAGGCATGCTGTATGTATTTGCTAAATCAAGTAATGAATGAATACGCAGTATGTTTCCACTTAAAAATACACATACACATATATACACACAATTAAGAAGAAAAAACATCAAAATACTAGCAATGTCAATCTCTATATTGGTCAGTATATTTTATTTTTATATTTTTAGCAATTTCCAAATTCTCTGTAGTTTATAATCAGGCAAAATTTACTGGACCCATAGCCTTGTTATCTTCAACCAATAATTCCAACTTGTGGAATATATTTCTGCCTCTGTAGTTCATTTCTGAAGCCATGCCCAAGAAATTTGGCATATTTGCCTTTCTGGTGCATACTGAGCAGGATGGCATCCTTTACAGTACGAGATCATTCTCTCCAGTTTGAATACACTTTGAAATAATGATCTAAATGATTTTCAACCCACCTCCTGTCAACCGTATTAGAACGTGGGATCAGTGTATACCCTTCTATTTTGTTCACGATGATTTGTTGTAGAATGTTGCCAATGGCTTCTTGGTAGCAAAGACCTGCATTCTGACCTGTACGTCTACCGATCTTCTTAGAAAAAGAAACAAGGTTAGTTTGATTTGGTTTGATCTCAGTGATCCTTGCAGTGATTATCTTTTTTTTCCCCTTAAGTTCTCATGACCTAAATATTTAAAAATCTCTTTCAGAATTTTGTCTGTATAATGTCAAACTTGGCTTTTTCTTCCAAGACCTACATTTTTGAAGATGAATAAAACATCTGCTTATCTCCTGAGTAGCACCTGGATACCCTGACTCTGTGGTCTCTTTGAATTCCCCAAGGATAGATTGACTTTCACATCTGCAATTGTTAAATAAGTTGCTTTTCCCAGAGAACTTTAGAGATGCATTTCATTTTGGCAAGATGTTGTTCCTTAGATTTACATACATTTTAAATGGCATGGTGCTTTCTTACCATGTCTTTGCATTTTTCATTTTCTGATTCAATACTTATTTTGCATTTCCCAGTAGAAGATCATTCTCCTTGATAGAGATCATTAAGGCACCTTTGTTCTTGCTTTGTTCTGACAATAACACCCTTATCTCCTGAGATTATTCTTTAACCTCCTAGCTGAATTTTCTATGCCATATTCTACATTTGTACCAAATTGGGGGAATATGTGGTTTTTTTTAACTTTCCTTGTTAAAATAATTTAAGAATGCAGGAATGCTGAAAAAATAGCACACGTATTTAACCTTTATCCAGTTTCCCTGAGTGGTAATCCTCTCCACATCCCCTTTCTTAAACTGTTTTTGAGAGTATGTGCAAGTATGCTATCTCTTTACATCTAAATGCTTCTGTTTGTATTTCTAAAAAACAAAACAAAACAAAACAAAAAACTGAATAGAAAAGACCAAGAATATTCTCTTATACAACAAGAGTATAGTTATGTATGAGGGAACTGGCATTGATACTAATAGGGTTCAGGATATACTACCACAAAAAAAAGACACCTTGGCATATTTAATACTTTAAGCTGAAGGAGTTTGAGAAAATGGCAGAAGCAGGAGGATAACTGACCTCTCCATCCTCAGCCTTCTTCCCTGAAAGGGGATAAATCACCCCTGTGAAGGCATCCTTCCAGTACCAGGAGGAGGGAAGACATTCTTAGCACCAGAGACAAGAAATTAACAAATCTTGTTAAACTAGCCATTGTTTTCCTAAAACTTCTTCCCCAGCACTACCCCTAGCCCAAAGCCCATTGTTTTGTCAATTCTCCATAAATTTATGGTTTCTTTACCTAAATTGTATGAAAGCTTCCTGCTCTGGTCACTTCTTTGGATCTCATTCCCTTGGGAAGGCTCTCGTGTACATGTAAAGATACATTAAAATCTATGTGCTTTTCTCCTGTTAATCTTTTTAAATTTAATTTTCAGACCTAGCCAGCAACCCTAAGAGAATGGAGGAAAACTTTTTCCTCACCTACATACAATCCAATATTATTATAGTACAAATATATAATAAATAATAGTAAAGAACTTATTCAAATATTGCCTGTTTTTCTAGTAATGCTTATAACAAATTATCTTTTTTTTTCTGGTCTAGGATCTCATATTGTATTTGGTTGCCGTATCTGTTTAATCTCCCTTCTTCTGGAACATTTTCCAGTCTTCCTTTGCCTTTCATGACCTTGATGTTTTTGAGGACTCCAGACTAGTTATATAGTAGTTTGTCTCTCAATTTTGGTTTGTCTGATATTTCTTCATTATTAGATTCAGGTTATGCATTTTTAGCAGGAATACCACAGAAGTGATGTTGTGTCCTTCTCAGGAGGTGCTTTTACTGCCATTACTGGTGAATTAACTTTGATCATTTGGTTAAGGTGGTGTCTGCCAGGTTTCTCCCATAAAGTTACTGTTTCCCCCTTCATAATTAATAAGTATCTTGTGGAGAGATACTTTGAGACTTTGTAAATATCCTGTCTCATCAAATATTCACCCTTTAGTTTAGTATCCATCGATGATTTGTGCCTGAAACAAATAGTATCACAATGATTATTTCCATAGTAAATTTCTAATTTGGTAACTTTTTTCTGTATTCATTAGCTGGTATTTTTATATAAGGAAGAGATTTCATTTCCCCCTTTCAATTATTTACTTAATAATTAGGATGACCTCATGGATCCTTATATTTCATTTAATTCAATGAGTTATATGCTGTTACTATCATTATTTTGATGCACAATTTGTCTCAGTTTGGCCAGTTGGAGACCATCAAACTGTGTGTGTGTGTGTGTGTGTGTGTGTGTGTGTATTTTGACATGTCCTTATTTGGAGGCAACACACAATTTCTTTCTTTCTGGACTCAAAGATATTCCAAGAACATTCTGTATTTTCCCAGTCCCAACCCTGGCATCATCTGATCAGCCAAGAAACTCAGTTTCCTTTTAATTTACAATGATGTTTAAAAATCAAAGTATGGGTACTAGGTGTGGTCATTGCTATTGGAGTGTTGTTGCCTCTAGGTTGTTGTTGTTGTTGTTGTTGTTGTTTTTTCCCAGAAGACACAGCACACCACACACATACATGCATATATAGACACAGTTATATCTATTTCATTATCTATCTATATCTATTTATATTGATAGCTCCAGTTTGAAATCAACATGAGAGTTCCTTCCTTTCCACAGTTATAGCTCTCTTCTCAAACAATAAGAAAACTGGCTGGTTATCCGTATTTTGATATGTCAGAGAAGGCCAGCTTTTCTACTTAAATTCTGACAAGAGTTTTCAGTTTAAAATTTTTTTTTTAACGTTTATTTATTTTTGAGACAGAGAGAGACAGAGCATGAATGGGGGAGGGTGAGAGAGAGGGAGACACAAAATCCAAAACAGGCTCCAGGCTCTGAGCTGTCAGCACAGAGCCCGATGCGGGGCTCGAGCTCACAGACCGTGAGATCATGACCTGAGCCGAAGTCAGATGCTCAACCGACCAAGCCACCCAGGCGCCCCAAGAGTTTTCAGTTTTAAATTAAATCATTGAAAACAGGGCAGAATAAAGAAGTTCTAATATTTTGGAGACAATTATTGAGAACACAGAATTTCCTGTACATTTCCCCACTCTCCTTTAATATATTGCCTCCCCCCCCCCCAACTCACTCCCTGCCATATTCTTTACCCATAGGTTTTTTAAACATTCACATACTGGGATTTTATTGAAGATTATCTTCCGATAGTGGTCTTACTTTACCACTGAGGGTCTTTGCCTCCTGAATAGCTGGTTTGAGTCTTTGCATTCCATGTGTTGTGAAGTCAGCAGTAATGTACCATGGGCAATGAGAGCACCCAGACCAGGCACAAGTAATAAGAAGAGATATGTTTGTGAATAATTTTAAAACAATAATAAAACCAAATAAAATCAGTCTCATTTATAATTTATAATCATGCATCAACAAATTTAAACATTTTTAGTGATAAAATACTCTTCCATGCTGGGGTGGAATGTTCCTGTCTTTTAAAAAAAATTTTTTTTAATGTTTATTTATTTTGAAGAAGATAGAGACACAGAGTGTGAGTGTGGGAGGGACAGAGAGAGACACACACACAGAATCCAAAGCAGGCTACAGGCTCTTAGCTGTCAGCACAGAGCCCGACGTAGGGCTCGAACCCACCAACTGGGAGATCATGACCTGAGCTGAAGTCTGGCACTTAACTGACTGAGCCCCTTGAAATGTTCCAATCTTGTCCCACTGGTGTATCACTGGAGGTTTGTCTAATTGATTCAACTGATACTTCATGAATGCATAGCTATACTCTGCCATTGTTACTATGTTCTATTTGCTTTCTAACTTTTCATATTTATTTAAACTTTCTAGTGTAAAATTCATTTCTTTTTTCAGATTGATCACACTTAATGCAGTAGATACATTGCTACAATTATTATTTCTCAAATGTGAATGATAAACTGATCCTTTTTAAAAGGCAAAGACATTCTCATAATTCATTTGGATGTACATCCTTGAACCCTAGTTTAAGAAAGAATTACTTAAGAAATACATGTTTAGTGTTTGAAAACAGTTTATTTAGTTGATTGTGAATGATCATCACAAGGAAGTTCTTGATAGCTGGTTAGGTTTTTTTGTTTTTGTTTTTGTTTTTTTAGTTAACCATCACAATGATAATACTACATAAACATGATTCTGATGGACCTTCTGATTCTTCAGAATACATTCTCACATCCCAGTTGGAGCAATCCTGGGCTAGAGTTTTAAATTGTCCTTCTGTGTCATTCAAAGAAACATCTTGCACATATTTTTTTGGTAGAGATGCTTTGGATTTGAGAACATCTGCAGCAGTCTGAAACATGTTTTCTCCAGCATTGTGCTTTAATCTTTTATAGATATCAGACATTCTCAAAGATTCTGTGATATATTAGTTTTACTGATCAAACACCATTTATACCTCTGTCTTGAGTGGTGACAATCTGAATGGAAGACATGTCAACTTTGGTTAGCATCCTTAAATTGCTCTTTTAAAATTAACAAGAGTCCACAAAAAGGGATTGGGTCATGATAGAAACCATTGTAGAATACGTGATATGATTATTAAAGTTTTGGAAAAGATGCACTCAACTAACGGTAAGAAGCGAGTCCAGGTTATGTCTTCCTTCTCACTGTAGGAAAGCACTATGTGAAGAATATCTAGAGTCTGTCTTCCAGACAGAAGACAAATTTCAGGTAGAAGATTTCTTTCTATACCAAAAATTGGAGAACTGACATTCAAAAAGGATTAGCTGGATTCCCACAAATGTAAGCTTTTTTCTTCGTTATGCATTTATGAAAATAGAATTCTCTGAAACAATCTGGGATCCTTAGCTGTCTTTTTGCAATAAGAGAAGTGAATGATTGTTCTATTTGTTGCTAAAAACATATTAATTAGGGCTTTGTTAAACAATTTGAGAATTTATTTACTTTGATTTTGGTTAGAGATAGAGCTTAACTTGAATATCTATCTAAAATGGCTGTGTACGGTGTAAATTCTTCATAGAATTTAATGTTAAAAAAGAGTTTACAACATTGTTTGGATGCCAGTAGAGGTTGTAAAACAAAGAATCTGTACTAATTCTGATCAATACTTTTTTTACTTAGTAGCAGCCTACATGTTTTACTGCCTGAAGACCTGGGTTCTAAATCTAATTCTCGTATTAACAAGCTTTGTGGGACTGAGGAATTTATTTAACCTCTCTCAAACTCCACATAGCTGTGTAAAATAAAAATGCAAGTGTTTCCTCAGGCCATCTCACAATAATATTGAGAGATCAAATGAGATTAATGCATTTGAAAGTGCTTTGTAATTTACAAAGCACTGTATAAATTTGTTTTATTTCTGTCATTGCACATACAAAATATTTTGGAGCTCCGTCTATATTTGAATTCACTACCTCCTAAAAATGATTATCTGTAACATTGTTTCTTAAACAAGAGTATGCATCAGAATCACCTAGAGGACTTGTTAAAACAATTTGCTGTGCTCAGTCAGCCCCAGTGTTTTTGATCAGATAGATTTGGAGTGGGGGCTGAGAGTTTGCATTTCCAGCAGGTTCCCAGGAGATATTGCAATTGCTGGTCCAGGGACTACACTTTACAGACCACTAATCTAGAAATCAAGGCTGTGCTTTCCCATATATAACAAAAACCTAACAAATAATATTAAAAAGAGTGAAAATACATGATGTTTGCCTTGTTAAGTACTTTTGTTACACTTTTCTTCTTGAGTTTTATCTCCATTCCCAGTAAAATAATAGCCCCATTGAATCAGACTCAGAAATGTTAATAATATATGATATGATAATCTGCAGCTTGCTTTATGCTGTGACTTCTTAGTTCTGATCATGAGACCATTCTCAGTTGAGCAGATTCCCTGGCTGAGAGTGTTTGTCCCAATAGTTCCTGCCATCTGAACACAGTAGTGAGACTGTAAATATGCACTTTACTTCTTTGTGTGCGTGTGAATTTTTAAATGAAAAAAGTCATAAAACACTCAGTCTTTTCCTAAAATTCATACGCTTTCCAAAAGAGGTGATTTAAGCCATAGTAGTGGAGAATGGCAGAACTTTATGACTCAAATATGGTTTCCCTGCTCATATTGAAAGAATACATATGTGGTGAATTAAGTTACTTTCAGAATATCTTGCTTTTTCACACTTTGGGGAGGCCATACATATCTTAATAAGTCTCTGATTATGGTAAGTGTCTCTGAAAATAAACTTGCCAATAGAATAGAAATAATTAATGAAGAAAATTTTGATGATGAATGAGAGTGAAATATACCTGAGTTTACTCAAGGTGGAATAGGAGCATGTTGAAGGATCTACTTAGATTATGTAAGTTTCATTGACCTTAAAGTTAATTTAAATGTGTTGTGTGTATGTTCCATAAAATGATCCTAAATGTACTGAGAGCAAATGAGTTGGATAGTAACTTTTGTTTAAGTTTTCTATTTTAAAACCAGATTCTAAGATCAAGGCTTTCAGGAAGTTGGCTAAATTGGATGATTTCTTTTTTCCTTTCTGTATGTATTGTTTTACCAGGGACAGATTCCTTCTTAAATTAGACTAGTTCTTTTCATACAGTGTCTTCAGGAAGTATAGTTGGACCAAATGGCAAGAAATATCAGCCAGAGAGTTTATGCATGTTGAAATGTATGGCTAAAAGAAAATACATTTTGGCTATTTTTGTGGCCTTGAAGGAAAATATCCCTTCCGGTTCTCTACCCTTAGCATGAATCATCAAAGGAAGCTGAAACAAGTGATGGTCAAAAATATTACAAATGTGCACAGAGTATGTGATTGTCTCTTGAAGGCTATGGCAAAGTTGTCTGGCACTTCCAGAGTGCATGGCCACCTTAGACAAACATTATGAAAACACTCGGAGCATAAAAAATCACCTATGTGAAACAAACATTGTGTAAATTTGAAGTGATTTTGACTTCATTTCAGAAATTATGTTTCTTAGACAAGAGGCCCAGGTTATTGTAATTTGGGCAGTACAGAGACCCAGCTTTGTTTTTGAGAAATATCAGATGGCAGAGATTAGAATCTGCTAACTCATCTTTGTTAAGCCATTTTTGATATTATCTTAATAGAGTATAACTATGCTACCTTAATCTAGGGAGTGGTCACTCTACTATAGCAATAGATTGCAATTTGAATTTCAAATGATAAAATTCATTCCTCAAAGATTCTCTCTCCCCATTACCAATTTATGAAATTGAAACTTGGTTATTATAGCTCAAAACCCATAATATCCCCAGATTTCTGGGGTAGAAAAACTACCCCTTGTTCTAAGGAACTCAACTTAATGAAGCTCTGCAGGTAAAAAATCAAGAAATATATTGAAACCAGGGGAATGAGCCATATTTAGAATGCCAAGCAGATTTACACAAAAGGTACAAACCCAAGAATCCCTGCAGAGTTACAGAGGAGGAGAATCTGGCCTGTGGCTCTGGTTAGAAAGCAAAACATGAAACAGAGAAACAAGTATCATCTGCTGTGCGATAATGAAGAAAGAAGTTATGTAATGTCAGCTAAAGACTGTTTTTATTGTTCTCACTTAGACATTGGGTCCAAGATTCTCAATCTGTTCTTGAATATTTTTTAAAAGCAGGTAATTACGAAGGACTTGTGACCCCTTGTTAACAAAGTTAACAAAAGATCTAACAGACATCAGTCTTTCCTGGTGGATTCTTGTTTGAATAGAAAATCAGACTTGAAGTTGAGTTTCGCTTAATTTCTTTACCTGACTTTGTAAAACATTTGTAGCATCTCTTGGCACCAATCTGATGCTTAAATATCTTTGTTTTTTTCTTTTCCACAAAGAAATGGTTTCTTTCTATATGTGTGATTAGATATTATATCTTATGACATATCATTTGAAATCTCACAGTTTGAGCATATGTCTGCTATTCCTCTTCTTAGAGACTCCTTCTTTTCCAAGTAATTTCTTTTAAAATTTGGATTACATGTACTATTGCCTGGTTGACAGACTAAATGAGTTCGAAGGCATGTTTCTTGATTACTACATAAAGATGGATAAAGGTAAATGATTCATGCATTTGTATTCCATGTTTGATGATAAATTTCAAAGGCCCATTTTCTGCTTCCCTTTCTTTACACTCGTGATGATCACCATCAACTTTCTGAACTTAGAATTAACCTGGGCAATTCATTAGGGGAATCAGAGCTACCATTGATTACATCATAGCCAGATTGGTTTAGGGCCTTACGTTCAGTTACTTTATTGGTAAAATTTTGCTTTAACTCTTTCATGGTTACTTTACATTTAAAATTTAGTAGATGCTTGTGGAAAACAAAGAAAGTTCAAAAGTTTATATTAAAAACTCCTACTGTCACTAGCCTCAGATTTTGCCTTTGGTTCATTAATATTCTAAACATCTTTTACATCAAATGTAAATGGGCTTCATTATGTCTATTCTGAATTGACTCTGTAATTTCCATTTCTATTTTTCTGTCTACACTAAATTGGGTTGATATATACACCTCCCATTCTCCTTCACATTTAAAGTAAATTCCCTAATTGCAAAACTTAAAATTAGGCCTGTCCTATTTTTTTTATTTTAAATGTCAGATTCCTGAGAAGACACTGGCCTAATGGACCTGTTAGTAATCACTCAATCAATCAATACAAGTTTTCTCCTGTTTTTATTATGTCAGTTTAGTTCAGAGTATTAGAACTTCTCCCCTTCTTTGAGGTTGGGTAGCCCTTCTAGGGTGTTCAGTATTGATCTGGGCTTTATTCACTTTCTTCTTGTGGCATTTGAGAAGGACCACCAAGTAGCAATTAGATCGCAATCCCTCAATTGTGGTTAGAACGGATTAGGTGTTCACCAATTACTATTCTGACAATAATTCTCAGAGGGTGGGCCTCATCTTGTGAGGTTTTTTTCAGGTCCTGCCAATCATTGTCAGGCGCTTTTAAATAGAAACACTTTTCAACACTTCAGAAGTTCCTGAAAAAAATACATTTTTCTTTTGTTGTCTCTTTAGGTTTTTCACGGCTAACTACTGCCAAGATGTATAAATGGAATAGTTCAGCAAAGAGAATTTATCTGAGGTTTGAAAAGTCTCCTGCCTCATGATAATTTTTTCTCATTTTGTGATTGAGTTGGGACGTAGAATACAAGATGGGGAAGCAAAGGATCTCTTTTAGCTAATGCACTTGAACCACCAGAGAGCAGTTGATTCCTTAAGACAACCTCCGTGACTGTCTTATGGCTTGAGACCCAGAAACTCAAAACATTTTGGGAAAGGGGATTTAGACCTGCTGAGATTGAGTATGAATGTCTGGAATTCTTATGAACAGATCATACCTGGCTTCCATAATTTATAGAAATGAAAAAGCAAAATGAGTTCTGGAATAAGTTCCCTATTTTGGAATTGGCAAAGAACTGAGGCTATCGTATTAATATCTGTGAAGGGTAGGGTAAAGAACTAGTCCTAATTTGGAGAGGCTTTTCTGGTTTAGCACTGAAAGCCCCTTGTTCTGGGAACCTCCCTCTGTCCAGGGCAAACAGAACAGTTGGTTACCCAGAAAGGGATATGGGCATAATGGAGCCACTTTTTATTCTCTTTCTTTCATTGGGCTTTCTTTGAAGTAAGTGTTCAGATATGTGCATTAAGCATTCACTATCATTATTGGAGTACAGATGTGCATGTTATATATCCCTTTTTTTCAACTGATTTTTAAAAATTATTTGGGAGATGTATCACTGAAAAAGAGAGGAAGTCCAGAATATCCCAAACCATGGAATCCAACAGCCACATTCATGGATGAAATGGAAGAGTTCCCTTCGTAGGAAATTTTTAGAAGGTAGATCAAGGCATACTTAAACAGAGGATCACGGATATTTCCACACTCAAGCTTAGACTGATAATTATTTTTTTTTAAATCAGTGTTCTATAATCTGCCTTGATACAGGGCAAAGGCAGGTGTGAATTTGTCTTGAGAAATCCACAGAGTGAATAGTCCACCTTGGGAGTTCATCTTATATGTCTGTTGACATGGATGATATGTAGCTATGTTTACAAAAGTTGGCGTATGTGCAGAAACCAAGATGGGAATTTAAATCTCTCTGGAATTTTGCTTAGATCAATTTAATAAAATATTCATGAAGATACATTTTCTGTCGAGCTTCTGATTGGGTTGAATTGAGTTGATGCAGTGTACTGTTTTAATGTCAGAGGAACTGAGCAATCAATATTGGGAAGTACTAGAGCAATGATATTCAAGGTCCAAATAGTTAGAACAAGTGAAACTTGCTTAAGATGGTGTCTTATGTTATGTTATACTTGGCCTCCAAACTCGTTATGCTGTTTCTAAGAGAAGGAGAATTTTCAAATACCTATGGTAAAGGTGAGGAAAAAAGAAATGGAGGGAGTTGAAGCAGAAAGATTCTTTAGTACAGTAGACTGATTATGTTATTTCCATACACTAACTCATTCCATCTATTTAATTTTTATTTTACATTAGTCTTGGCCATCAATAAATTAAAAATTAGTAGTGACTCAAGTAATGCAAAGGCATAACAAAAATCAGTTTCAACTAAGTGCCATAACAAAAATATCAAATTTGGGGTGCCTGGGTGGCTCAGTCGGTTAAGCTTCTGGCTCTTGATTTCAGCTCAGGTTGTGATCTCACGGTTCATAAGTTCAAGCCCTGCGTTGGGCTCTGTGCTAACAGTGCGGAACTTGCTTGGGATTTGGACTATCTCCCTCTATCTCTGCTCCCTCCACTTGCTTGCATGTGTTCTCTCTCTCTCTCTCTCTCTCTCTCTCTCTCTCTCTCTCAAAATAAATAAACAAAAAAAAATCAAAATTTGATTAGTGCTATAAAAGAGGCCATAATTCCGGTTGATGGAATTAGGAAAGGTTTTACTAAAGATGTAACTGATGAGATAGATCCTAAAGGGCAGTAGAATATGAATTGGAAGATAGAATATTTTGGCCAAAGGGAATGATATTAGGAAAAATCCTGGTTTAGAAGAGCACAAGTAAGGATAGACAACCCAATTTTCCCAATTGTAGGATAAAGGTAAGAGAGAACTGATATACAAAATTAGAAACATGGGCTAGGTTTATAGTGCAGAAAATTCTGAGTGACAGAATTAAGATGTGATTTAGTAGGCAATGGGAGAAATCAGATAGGTTTTAAGTAAGAAAATTGTGTAATTGGTATCTTGATTAAAAATTAATCTGGTAGAGGTATGAAGAATGCATTGGGTAGGGAAAGACTCCTTGTCTTTCATGTCTTTGCAACATACTGTCTAATGAATCCTAAATGAAACCTTAAATACATCTTTGCCAGCAGTCAGCTCTGTTTGTAGCTAAGACCCATGGTAGCTTTATATTTTCTACCTCTATCTGTGTTTGTGATGATGTTGGAACTCTTGGTTAAAGAACTGTATTGGAAAGGATAGTTAAGTCCGTGCAGTAACAAATATACCCTATAATTGCAGTGCTTTAACAAAGCCTGATGAAGGGCAGCAGAGTTTCTTCCTTATGCAGTGACACAGAGATCCAGGTTCACTCCATATTATTCCTCCACCATCTCAACATATGGCCTCCAAGGAGGCAACCAAAGGGAAAAAGAGAGATTTAGAAGAAGCACTGTGCTAGAAACTGCCTCAATAAGTTTAACTGCTTGATAAGTGTCACTTCTGTTTATACTCCTTTGGACGCAATAAGTAGTCATACAGTTTTAACGTAAGTGTAAGGGAGGCTGGGAAATTTAAAGAACTATATGGATATTTGTGTTCTGCCACAATCCAACCTTCCAGTCATGAAATATCCTCTTGCCACTTTCATCTCATTCGTAGAACAAACTCAACCCTTCTCCAAGGAGATGGATCTAAAATTTATTCAGTCACTGAATCTAATTTATAGTCCAGGAACCCTGAATTCATGATAGCCTCTGAATTAGGTCTAATTGTGTCTTCACTTTTTCCAGAGTTTCATGAACTTGAAAGACAAATTATATCTGCTCTCCTCCACAAACACAACAATGGAATTCTCATATTAGGAAAGGGGAAGGATTGGAAACAGCTCACAGTCCTTGGGTAGCAACAAATGTGAAATCCCTGCACAGATAAGGTGAAGGTCCCTACCTTGAGGAGGTGAGGGATGGGCAGAGAATGGGTGAGGGGGTTCCTTAATTAGGTCATAATTCTTCTCTATTTCTTTGTCTGTTGTTCTCATTGGTCACATGTGAAGTGGATGCTGAGAAATGTGCCGTCTTTGACTTAGCACCTTTTTCTCAGCACATTTCCTGCTCTTGGAAGGCTGGTGGCCCAAGAGTTGTCTTAAATTTTGAGAAGATGCATGATTTTTCAACCAGTCATGTGGTTTCTTAGGCAATGCAGTTGTTTTACAAACTTAGTGGGTTTCAAATCCATGTTTCCAGTAAGTTTCATGTACTGGAAGAACACCCCAAATTCTTTTTTAGATAGTGTCCTTTAGCCTGCTAAATGTTTTTTATCCTAATACCTTTTTCTCTCTCAATTTGATTGTGGCTACCTTAAAGCTATTAGGCTTGAATTAAAGGGCTGTATCCTTAATTTTATTCTTGAAATGAGTCATTTTATTAACTCATAATTTTTACTGTATCATAAATTAGAGGCTGTACATGTGTCCTGATACAGGTTTTAGAAGAGACATGGGTTGGAATCATCTACGTCTATGATTCTCAATGCCTTCCAAGGAAGATTGTAAATATCTGGATGCATTTTTGATTTTTATGACTAGAGGGATGAGTAGTACGTGTGCTACTGGCATTTAGTAAATAGAAGGCAGGGATGCTGCTGAAAGTTCCATAATGCCCCGGGCAACCCCACTCAACAAATGATTATCTGACCAAAAATGTGAAGAGTGTCAAGGTTGAGAACACTACTTCCCAACACACACAGACATATTCCAGAACCTCCACCTTTGGTTAGTCCAGAATTTTTCAACAGTTTCTAGATAGACTGGCAGAACCATTCATCTTTTTCATATTTCTTTGCAGTTTCCAGGATTAATATTCTGGGAGATAAAACCATTAAGTGATAGTTTACCATTTTGCAGGAACCCAGCCCAGCTATCCTTACTTCATATATTTTGATATAGATATATTGTATGTGTCCCTACCACAATTCTAAACCCATACCAGTACTTAACATTATTTCAGAATAAGCTATTACCAGTGGTTTTTGCCATTAAAGGGTAGCTTCTCCATTATGCCAACGTTCAGCTTATCCTTTAGAACAAATACAAAATCTAAAAACTTGGCCAAGTATAATCTTTGTGAAGGATGAAAATCTTAATGGCAAAATGCTAGAAATATAATTGACTGAATTTAATAGTGATTATAGGTAAAAGTAAGTAACAAAGAAAAATTACTATAGTTTTCATGAAAGGTTAATGTTAAAATTGTATTCCTGGGAAGTAAGTGACTTTGGGACATGTTGTTCTCTCGAGACATGGTTTAGAGCAACTCATCATTAATCAGCATTTTCTTTAAGAAGAACTAATGTTGTGGAAAGTTAACCTCATTTTATTTTTTTACTTTTATTTTAAAAGTTTAATGTTTATTATTTATTTTTGAGAGAGAGAGAGCTAGAGCACAAGTGGGGGAGGGACAGAAAGAGAGGGGGACCCAAAATCTGAAGCAGGCTCCGGGCTCCAAGCTGTCAGCACAGAGCCCAGTGTGGGTCTTAAACTCACAAACTGTGAAATCAAGACCTGAGCTAAAGTCAGACACTTAACCAACTGAGCCACCCATGCACTCTGAAAGTTAACTTCATTTTAGAGTGTATTTAGTACTTAGTGAAAAAGATAAGAAACAGGTTATAAAATGAATTGTTTTCTATTAATAAGCTATTGCTTAAAATTACTAGTCTTATCTGCAAAAAATATGTGTATGTATGTATGTATGTATGTATGTATGTATTTATTTATTAATGCATTACAGGATTTTAGTGTTCTCATCCATTATCAATACTTCCCCCCATTTTTGTTAGGTCTTTTTCCTTCTGGTGCTTATCTTATCTGTAGAGAGAAGGAATGTTTGAAGAAAATGCCCTGGAATAATATGTTTGCTCCCCAAAGAATGTCTTCATAATAATCATAAATTTACATTGCTCAAAAAAAATCTATGGTGCAGGTGAGAGGGGGTTCATTTACAATCTGCTACATTTCCTGTACTCCCTATATATTATTTCCAGTTTGCCAGTTTTGATAGTTTTAGATTTGAGGCACATGGATTATCACTTATTTTGAAGGATATATTCATTTTTATAGAGAAAGAAAAGCAGCCAGAAATTATAGAAATTGTTCTATTTCTTATGAGAATGTCACAAGTAGAATGCCAGATTGTTCACCTTGTCCCTTGCCCTAACATCAAACTGTTCTATTCTGTGTCTTTTTTGTAGTTATGAGTAATACCCCAAATATTTTACAGCACAGTGATGAGTCACAAAGTAAGGAACTATAAATACTCTTGTTCTCCAGAAACAATGAAGCTATCTATTCTTTCACATTCACCCACCTCATGTGCTGTTTCATTTAAGGTTAAGCTTTAAAAGAAAAAAAAACCACTTTCCCTACTTTAAACATTTAATCTCCAAGTTATGTTTTCTAGTAAAGGGTTTTATTTTATCTAATGCTTCATATATGTATCTAAATCTAGCTTATTATGTACTGCTTGCTACACCTAATCATACACTCAGGTCTGAATTACTCCACTCCTATTTAAAGAAAAAGAACAAAAAATAAGAATGGCAGATGTGTTCATAATTAATATCCTACTGGGTTAATCAGCAGATCCCTGGGAATGCTCTGAGACTTTTGATGCATTCAGAAAATCACTGCCTTGATCTATACACCTCTCTTTCAGCACAGACATGGACTTGTTAGAGTTTGGGGAAGATATGATCCTTGCAAACAAAGTAGTAAATAACAAGTCACAAACGTATTTCTTTGAATAACCTAATTCCATGCTTGATTTTGCGTATTTCACTGAGACATTCATTTACGTTTAACATTTATAGCAAGTACTATGTACAAGTGTTGAAGTTTACTAATATTGAATTCAATATTTCTTGTAGGCAATTCAAACAATTTGAAGTACAGCTCTTCTAAAACTAAATACAAACAGGATAAGCTTTTCTTTTGAAATAGGTATTTCAGAATTGTTGACTTATGGAATACTTCCGAATGTGAGGATAGAAAGGGCATGGTAATTCAATGAAGAAGAGGAAGAAGGGGGATGGGTGATTTATAGGAAAAATTCAAAGTCTTTACAGTGGGAAAACCCTGAGTTGAAAGCTCATTCTCCTTTTGTGTGACTCCCCCAATTACCTAACAGCTCTGCTCTTCAGTTACCTCATCTACAAATGTGGAAATCTGTCTGAGAGTTTCAGGTGTTAAATAAGATGGACTACTATTTAGGACATTAAAAAATGCTAAATTTGTAAATTCAATTTCATAGGGAACATGGAACTCTCATTGTAAAAACACTGTACCATATAAAAAGCTAAGTTTTAGTTATATTGTGGTTTGCATTTCAGTTTGGGAGTTAATGTATTCAGGTATGTGCCTGGCATATGGTGGGTAATCAACAAATACTGAATGAGAAAATGCTGGTTTAAACAGAAATCTTGGGATTTAACTAGGAATTTAGCAAAAAGGGGGGAAAAAAGAACAGAATGGTAAGACGTTCATCAGCTCTCTCTTGACCATCTCTAATCTCTAGATTTTGGATTTGTGAAGTATTTCCTGCAAGCTGAAGGATATAATACATGATCATTTTAGGTGTATCACTCCTTGATAATTGTTTCAAGTACTTTCATTTTGTGTTTGATTTGTCAAGGGGTTACCTTGTCCACAACCTAGTTTTTCCATTGAAAGTGATGTTAACAGGGGTGCCTGGGTGGCTCAAGTCAGTTGAGCATCTGACTCTTGATTTTGACTCAGGTCATGATCTCAGGGTTCGTGGGTTCGAGCCCCACATTGGGCTCTGTGCTGACAGTGCATAGCCTGCTTGGGATTCTCTCTTTCTTCCTCTCTCTCTGCCCCTCCCCTTCCTCTCTCAGAATAGATGGATAAACTTTAAAAAAAAGTGATGTTAACAGTTTTTCTGAGCCAGAGAACTTATAACATCTCAATCTCTGAGGGGAATCAGGAGTATGGGAAGGTGAAGGGTTAGGCTTATACTCTGCCATGTTTGGGGATGAAGCATGGCACTAGGTGTCCCAATGTGTTACCTGACAAGTATCCCCATGCCAGAGGGAGTCAGACATTAAATAGCAAATAAAAAACATCATGACAGATTGGAAGAGATTGAAGACGAAAGCAAAACGGGTTATGTTTTAGTACTTCAGTATTTTAAGCTGCATTTCCCTCCATTTTTTTTTAAATAAGAAGCTCCACATCATTTTGCACTGGTCTTGCGAATGATGCAGCTCATGCCGGTATATGTGGCTGAATCTTAAGAAACAGTGATTTAGCCTGATCTGCCTTTGTCTTTCTCTTAGGCTGCATCTGGTAGAACTCATCTTCCTCACACTGCCTTTCAACCTCACTGACCTTCTATCTGCTTCTTCAACATGTTTCTTTCTGTTTCTTGCTTCAGAAACTTTATGCTTGCCAGTGCCTCCTCCCAGTTTAGTTTCATCTCTCTTGTCCTTTATTTCTCAGCCAGAGAATCACTTCTTCAGACGACCCCCCCCCCCTGCACTATAATTAAAGGGGCCTCTATCCTACACAAGTTCTTTTCTCTTATACCTCCCTCTTTTGTTGCCTGTGTAAAACTTTAACTACTATATGTAATTTCTTTATTGATCATTTTTGCTCAATCAAATGTAAAATTCCATGAAGAGACTGTCACGTTTGTATCATTCAAAATGATATACAAATGGCTAGAAAAGTTGGTAGTGCATAGGTGCACAGTAATTCCTTGTTCAATAAATAATGTGCTATTCATCCATCCTAAAAATATATGAAAGATCTACTCTGGCAAAAAACTAAGATTTGAATAAGGTATTAATATGGCTCTTCTAGGAACTTTTAATCTAGTCAGGGAAATGGAAGCAGGTATACAATTAAAAGTAGTATATAATAGCTTGAATGGTCAAAATTAATGTTAATTAATTAAAATCATTGTTACGAAATGCCATTATTTCTTATGTGGCAACAGAATACAGTGGTTTGGAAACACAAGACTACAGGAAATCCAGCTTCTGTATAGTTGTCCTTGTAGCAAGGAAGTCAGATACTCAGGGAGAATAGCCTACAAGAATCTTAACTGGAGGGAACTCATCACAAACTTAAAGGTTCGTGGTGGTGGAATGGTAAGTGGGCTTAATTTTCAAAAGTGCATTCTGGGAGCCAGAAGAAAACAGGCCTATTGATTTCCAAGAATGTGAATAGAGTTTCATCCTCCAAGTGTATGAAAAATAGCTGTGTTGTAAAAGGTGACTACTTATACCTAGGCCATGAATGCACATACTGTCAGTGCTTAGCCTGGAATTCACTCTCCCAAACCTTCTTGATTCATCTCTTGATCCTATTGTGAACTCTGCTTTGGAATTTATTTTTGTCTTCTTAGAGTAGATTTATGCTGATTATTTCTTCGATTCTGAGGCTTCTTCTTATCAAAGAAGGAAGTTACCCTCAGTTACCCATAGAGCCATGGCATCCATAGGTCCACGAGTCTTGAGGTTCTGAATCTCTATCTTAGCAATACTAGTGGGTTCTCTTTTGTTCTAGGACAGCAACAGGTACATACAGAAGCTGGTTAAGGCATGAAGGGGTGGACAGAAAGTGATTTTATATTACCAGGCTGGATTACAACATCCATTTTTAGCTCCAGTTGGATACAGCAGAAAAGTAACAGATTTTAGGAGGAACATCCCACAGTCTAAAATTTTGTAGTCACACAACCAGTAAACTGGGTTATGGCCACTGATTATAGGAAAACAAAATCCACATACTGTCTTTTGGTTTTAGACATTTTCCCTAGATCGGTTTGCTTAGAAGCAGAGCCTCACCTAAGACAATGCCTAAAACTAGGAAGGAGAGTATGTGTTAGGGAGAAGTTTGTGAATGAATGAGAGAGGAGGATAGGGAAAGGGAAAAAGCTAAGCAGAGACTTGGTTTAGGGGTCCAACGTTAGCCTGATGCCACAGGGAAGCACTGGAACATAAATTGCATCAGAGAGTCTGTCCCACCTTAAGGAAGTAGGGCTTTTGCAACCACATTAGCCACTCACTTGTTCAGAGTCACCCAAAGGGAGGTGTTTCTCTCAGGTACCTTTAGTTTGGTGATCTCAAGATCCTGTGGGGTTATCTTCCTGAGGAGGTTGAAGATATGAGCTAACAGCAGCAGGTAAAAGAATTAATATATCTCTGACAGGGCCACCAATAATGTCTTCAGTGGATTCGCAGCTGCTAGAAGTAGATCTAGATGCAGGTAGGTGATTGCACCAGAGAATAGAGTCCTAACCTCTGGTAGTCCTCTTTCAGAAGAGCCAGAACACAAGACAGAAATAGAACAAGGGAGATACCCATATTAATTTCCACAAAGAAGACAAAGAAAACAAGCTAATGGGCTTGGACAGGTGGATATTGGAAAACTTTAAGACCCATAGATATTTTTAGATTTGTAGGTACTAACTACAATGCCTCAAGGAGAAAGAGGGTAGTGAGAAATTAAGAAAAGGGGCTGAGACATTCACAAGAATAATCCTCAGTTATTCATTCATGTATTTGAGCATAAATGTATAGAGTCAAAAATCTGAAATTGCTGTGATCCCATGGCATCACATGGCACATGACTGTGAGCAGGTAATGTAGGTGTGATTTTCATCTTACTGCACACACTATTCATCACTTTCATGTATATCATGACATTTAAAATCTCTTTGAATGGAAAAACTGTGAGAAGATGCACACAGGCTAAGTTCACTACTGAGAAGAACAAAAGGAGTTGGTTTCAGAAAATTTTGGCTCTAAGTGAACTGTGTAAAACATTTAATATTTTTAAAATCACCACCTATTGGGTGAAGAACAGGATGTTTCTTTGTAGCAGCTATTCAAACCAACCATTTGAGAAATGGCTGCATTAGAACTTTCTGAAAAAGAAAAATCATCATAAACAGAGGAAAAAGTTGAAAGGATGGGCCAGAAGAACAATCATCATTTGATCATTTAATAATAGCCTTGACCAGTGTTTGTAATACTGAACACACTGAAGGCATTGTGCTTTTGAAAGAGGATACGTTTGGACTCAGATACAGTTGGTTTTTAAATTGCAGCTTGGCTAGTTGTGTGTATGTATGATTTTGGGTAAGTTACTTAAGCTCTCTGAGCTCATTTTCCTCATCTGTTCAATGGCCCTTGAGAAGATTTTATGAGGACTATGAAGTGACATAAACACAGTACCTGACATATAGTCAGAAATTGTTAGAACTCTTTCTTTCATTCCCCAATACTTGAGGTCTTATCTCTATGGTCCACAAGGTATGTGCCATCTTTGCTCTAAATCAGTTATTTCGTATCTGCTGGTGGCAGAAGGTATACTGACTGTAGCCTCCATCTTGGAATGGTAGTCATCAATCAAGTGGAGGATGAGTAAGTCTAGATTTTTTAGTACTCTGATGGTATGTGGGTGACTGACCAAATGAGGGAGCAAGTTGATCAAGGACTCCCAAAGGTTAAGGATATAGTAAAAAGCATTATGATTCCCAATGAAAGAACTCATCAAATATCCCTGGATTCATACTTAATACATTCTTTAAGCACATAATAGAATCATAATGTTAAATTAAAAAAAATAGACTTACATGTTTTACAGTGTTTTTTTCCCTTGAAGTTTAAAGTATATATGACATAAACTCTAATTATACTTTGCCATTTACATGCAATCTTTAACAATTTATTTCCAGTATTTAATACAAGGTCCTTAATATTATATTTTTCCTTCATAATTGAACCACAGTTGACTGGGTTTAAATCTAATAAGAGCCTGATTGGGGTTAAAGATGTACCATAATGGGAATGACTAATGATTTCATCTTTGTTTCATCTGTATTAAGCTTATGAGACCTATGATTTTATCACCATTATCAGCATTCTCAATGTTCATTTTCCACTCATTTTGGCAAAATAATAAGGGCAAAGAGCAAAAAACATTCAAATAATTACATAAAGCCTGCTCTTACAGACAAAGATGGCATGACTGCCCAAACAGAACTCTTGGCTGTCAGGCGGTGCCACCACACATTAGTGCAAAATGTTCGTTGATCTGCTGATGTATGAAAGTCTGGATTTGGCATACAAAAGGCACTTTGGAGTGTCGATGTATAATGCATGAAAGTGTTGGCTGTTCAGAAGCTGAAAATATGAGAGTCAGGGACAGCCTGTATGTACATGAACAAAGAAAAGGAGACAGATATAGTAAACCATGGCTGACTTTGTCCTTTAGGTGTTAAGGAGGACTTTCAAGTAGAGGTGTGTTTGAGTGCAGTCCTTAGAGGTGAATGGACTTGGGTCCGGGATTGGACCTCATTCTAACTATGTGCCCATCTTGGAAACGTTGAAGAACATGGCGTGTTCAGGAAGTCTGAGCACAGAACATAAGAGTGTGGGAAGAGACAGAGGGAAGTTCGTTTGGAAACAGAGTTCGAAGAGCCCTGCATGCTATGTCACGGAGAGAACCCTACTTTATTTTAGAGGTCAAAAGGTCTTTTTATGGTTTTGAAAATGAATTGAAAAGTCAAGTGATTATCAGATTCTATGCTTTTCTTAAGAAAGAAAAACACCGAGCCTCCATTGCTGTGAGTCTTTATGTGGCTGGAACAGGTTAGCTGCTGCCTTTTTTATGTAGGGCTTCTGTTCTCCATATCTTTTCTTCCTCTTGTTAGGGTTCTTTCATCTGGGCTTGGCCTGCATTAAAATGTATGGTCCCTGAATGTAATGGGGACCATCAGAGGTTTTCAAGGAAAAAAAATAATGAGAGAAATCCACTTAACATTTTATCATAATTTGGGTACTGTGTTAGGTGCTATACAGTAGAAATTTGGGTGTGGGAGCAATAAGAAGATGGTTGGCGTGGGTTTGCTAGGGACAGGATGGGGGGAGAGGGAGAGAGAGACAGAGAGAGACAGACAGTGAGATGCTTATTTAGGAATTCCAGGTGAGAGGTGGAGAATATCTGAGTTTCCTCTGTATTTTTGTGAATTTCACAACACTAGACATATTGCCTTGCATATATATGTATTTGGTACTCAGTAAATGCCTATTGAATTAACATATATTAACATATTGATAAACATTTAATCATTGTGTGGACTTTTTCATTCAATTTTTGGGCCCTAGTTCATCATTTACTAAATACAAGTAAGGAAATAGAATTCAATGATGGCTCCAAATAGAGACTAAAATTAAAGAAATTTTTGAAATTATTTTCAGTGTTTGATGTGGTACAGGCTGATACGTTACAGAATCTTCGGTTGCTAGTTCTATGCTGATTTTTTTTCCATTTTTTTAAAATAAAATTTATTGTCTAATTGGTTTCCATACAACACCCAGTGCTCATCCCAAAAGATGCCCTCTTCAGTGCCCATCACCTACCCTCCCCACCCTCCCACACCCCATCAACCCTCAGTTCTCAGTTTTTAAGAGACTCTTATGCTTTGGCTCTCTCCCACTTTAACCTCTTTTTTTTTCCTTCCCCTCCCCCATGGGTTTGTGTTAAGTTTCTCAGGATCCACATAAGAGTGAAAACATATGGTATCTGTCTTTCTCTGTATGGCTTATTTCACTTAGCATCACATTCTCCAGTTCCATCCACGTTGCTACAAAGGGCCATATTTCGTTCTTTCTCATTGCCCTGTAGTACTCCATTGTGTATATAAACCACAATTTCTTTATCCATTCATCAGTTGATGGACATTTAGGCTCTTTCCACAATTTGGCTATTGTTGAGAGTGCTGCTATAAACATTGGGGTCCAAATGCCCCTATGCATCAGAACTCCTGTATCCCTTGGGTAAATTCCTAACAGTGCTACTGCTGGGTCATAGGGTAGATCTATTTTTAATTTTTTGAGGAACCTCCACACTGTTTTCCAGAGTGGCTGCACCAGTTTGCATTCCCACCAGCAGTGCAAGAGCGTTCCCGTTTCTCCACATTCTCTCCAGCATCTATAGTCTCCTGATGTGTTCATTTTAGCCACTCTGACTGGCGTGTGGTGATATCTGAGTGTGGTTTTGATTTGTATTTCCCTGATGAGGAGCGACGTTGAGCACCTTTTCATGTGGCTGTTGGCCATCTGGATGTCTTCTTTAGAGAAGTGTCTATTCGTGTTTTCTGCCCATTTCTTCACTGGATTATTTGTTTTTTGGGTGTGGAGTTTGGTGAGCTCTTTATAGATTTTGGATACTAGCCCTTTGTCCGATATGTCATTTGCGAATATCTTTTCCCATTCCGTTGGTTGCCTTTTAGTTTTGTTGGTTGTTTCCTTTGCTGTGCAGAAGCTTTTTATCTTGATGAGGTCCCAATAGTTCATTTTTGCTTTTAATTCCCTTGCCTTTGGGGATGTGTCAAGTAAGAAATTGCTGTGGCTGAGGTCGGAGAGGTCTTTTACTGCTTTCTTCTCTAGGGTTTTGATGGTTTCCTGTCTCACATTCAGGTCCTTTATCCATTTTGAGTTTATTTTTGTGAATGGTGAGAGAAAGTGGTCTAGTTTCATTCTTCTGCATGTTGCTGTCCAGTTCTCCCAGCACCATTTGTTAAAAAGTCTGTCTTTTTTCCATTGGATATTCTTTCCTGCTTTGTCAAAGATGAGTTGGCCATACTTTTGTGGGTCTAGTTCTGGGGTTTCTATTCTATTCCATTGGTCTATGTGTCTGTTTTTGTGCCAATACCATGCTGTCTTGATGATGACAGCTTTGTAGTAGAGGCTAAAGTCTGGGATTGTGATGCCTGCTGCTTTGGTCTTCTTCTTCAAAATTCCTTTGGCTATTCGGGGCCTTTTGTGGTTCCATATGAATTTTAGGATTGCTTGTTCTAGCTTCGAGAAGAATGCTGGTGCAATTTTGATTGGGATTGCATTGAATGTGTAGATCACTTTGGGTAGTATTGACATTTTAACAATATTTATTCTTCCAACCCATGAGCACAGAATGTTCTTCCATTTCTTTATATCTTCCTCAATTTCTTTCATAAGCTTTCTGTAGTTTTCAGCATACAGATCTTGTACATCTTTGGTTAGATTTATTCCTAGGTATTTTATGCTTCTTGGTGCAATTGTGAATGGGATCAGTTTCTTTATTTGTCTTTCTGTTGCTTCATTATTAGTGTATAAGAATGCAACTGATTTCTGTACATTGATTTTGTATCCTGCAATTTTGCTGAATTCCTGTATCAGTTCTAGCAGACTTTTGGTGGATTCTATCGGATTTTCCATGTATAATATCCTGTCATCTGCAAAAAGCGAAAGCTTGACTTCATCTTTGCCAATTTTGATGCCTTTGATTTCCTTTTGTTGTCTGATTGCTGATTCTATGCTGATTTTGGACAATATTACCTTTACAATCAATTGTATTGAATATATGAGGATCAATAAAACCATTCACTTTTCACTAATACTTTTAATTGTTTTATAAAATATTGAGTGGATTCAAAGAAATATTCATAAAATATAGGTAACTTAAATATCATTATGCAAAGAATGCTTATGTACAGATCACAGAATTATAAAATGGAACATTATTCCTTTGAAATCTTTTGTGTACCTTTCTGAATCCAATCCATTTCCATATAACTCAGAGAAAATCACTAAATTTGTGTTTATCATTTGTTTGCCTTTATGTTTTTAACCATATGTTTCTAATAGTAAGCCATATATTGCATGCTTTTGCAAGTTATCTTTAACTTTCCATAAATAGAACAATATGTATTCAGGGATTTGCTTTTTCACTTAATGTTAAGTTTCAGAGATTCAGACACTGATGCAGGTAAATGTAATTAATACATGTAAAGGTAATTAATTGACTTTCTAGTGGTCTCCAACATTCCATTGTATGATCACACCTTGATTTATTGATTAGATATTTAATGAGAATTTGCTTTTATAAGCAGTGCTATTATGAATGTTCTCCTGGTACGTATATGTAAGTGTTTCTTTAGAGTTTAAACTGAGAAATGGAATTTCTAGATCAAAAGAAATGTGTGCATTCAAATTTGCTAGATTAGCTCAAACCATTTTCCAGAGTAGTTTGCCAGTTTACACAATGGCCAGAAGTGTAAATATTTGTTTGCATAACATGTTTGCCAACACTTGGTGTTGTCAGACATAATTTTTTTTTTTTGGCCAATCTAGTGGATATATAATGCTTACCTTATTGTAGACTTAATTTACATTTTCCTGAAAAATAATGCCAGTTATTTCTTTTTTGTTTGGATTTCCTTTTTTATGAAGTACTTGTTCATTTTCTCTTCTCTGTGTTCTTATTTATTAGATGTTTTTTGGAGATTCTGTATCCTAGTCCTTCATTATATATGTTGAAAACATTTTCACTTTTTCTCTGGCTGCTGTCATTTCTTGAACAAATTGCTTAATTTGAACAGGTTCAATTTTTTTCCTTCCTTCTTTCCTCCCTTCCTTTCCTTTCCTTTCCTTCCCTTCTCTTTTCCTTTCTTTTCTTATTTCTTTTCTTTCTTTTCTTTTCTTTCTCCCTCCTTCTCTTTTTCTGTTCGTTCTTTCTTTCTTTCTTTCTTTCTTCTTTCTTTCTTTCACGTGGTTCAATTTTCAATCCTAGCACTTTTTGTATGTGGTCCTTACTGTGTTTACAAAATAGTGTTCTATACTGTTTCATAAAACTTTTATAGTTTTGGTTTCCATATTTAGATCTGGGTTGATTTTTGTGAAAGGTATTAGGGAAAACTCAGTTTTGTTTGTGTTTCCCATATGGGTAACCAGTTGTCCCACTATTTGTTGTAAATGCCATATTTATACCATTGATCTGAAATGTCATTTTTGTCATAAATCAAGTTTCCTTGAATTTGTGGATTTTTTGGGGGGGATTTGTTGTTTGATTGAACTATTTTTAGTCTCTAGAAATACCACACTGTCTTAAATTTAGTAAATTAAAAATAATTCTTGATACTTGGTAGGAGATACATGCCAACTTCTTCTCTTAGCAGGTTTTGGCCCTTTGCTTTTCTCCTATTAATCACCTCTCAAGTTACATTTAAAAACTGTTATTTAGAGACTGTTTAGAATTTTATTGGTAAATTTGGGGAGATTTTGAATTTATGTTATCAAATTCTCCAACTTGTGTACATCTCTCTATTTATTTAAATCTTATTTAATATTTAATAAAATGTATAACTTTCTCTATAAAATATTTACAGAATTTTGCTAGATTTACTTTTTAGACCATATATTTCTATAAAACATTAATATTTTATCTTTATTTTTATTTGACCTTTTTTTAATGTTTATTTATTTTTGAGACAGAGAGAGAGCATGAATAGGGGAGGGGCATACAGAGCGAGGGAGACACAGAATCCAAAGAAGGCTCCAGGCTCTGAACTCTCAGCACAGAGCTTGCTTTGGAGCTCAAACTCACAGACTGTGAGATCATGACCTGAGCCCAAATCAGATGCTTAACCGACTGAGCCACCCAGGCGCCTCTTAAATAACATTTTAGAATGTTGTACATTCTAAATTTGTGGCTGAGGTATGAAAAGTATAATTGACTTTCCTATGCTATTTTGTATCCTACAAGCTTGCTAAACTTGACTTCTAATCAATTCTAATAATATATCTATTGATTTTCTTAAGTTTTGTAGTGAAGCAGTAATATATCCATGATTAATGGAAGTTTTTATATTCTCATTTCTTTTGATTTCCTTTTCTTGCCTTACTATACTGGCCATGACAGTTAGTATAATGGTGAATAAAAGTGAAGATGGTAAGTATCATTGTCTTGTTCCAGATGCTGTAGGGAAAGCTCTCATTATTCCACTATTAAGAATAATGTTTATGATTTTTTCCCCCAAATACCTTTACCCAGTCAAGGAAGTTTCTATTTTTTGTGTGCTGAGCGGGTTTTTTTTCCTTTAATCATGTGTAATTCCTGAATTATTAAACTTTTCTAAACCAATAAACACTACTATATGATTTTTCCCTGTAGTCTATTAATGTAATAAATTGCAATAATTTGTTTTCAAAGGTAAAGACAACCCATACATTTCTAGGATAACCTAATATAGTCATAATTTTTCACACATTTCTATGTTTAATTTGCTTATTATATTTAGATTTATGCATCTAAAGATTATAAGATTAGTTTTTTCATATTGTCCTTATCTGGGTTTGTATCCAAGATACTCTAGTCTCATAAAATAATTTGAGGAATGCTTATTTTTTACTGTATCATAGAATAGATTTTTAGTATTTTAATTTTATGGTCACTAACTGCTTCATAGAACTCACTGGTAAAACTGTCCAAACATGGAATTTTCAGTACAGGAAGAATTATGTACAGATTTACTTTCTGTATAGGTTATAGAACTCTTAAGACATTCTATTTCATCTTTAGACAGTCATTTTAAGTTATATTTTTATAGTAAATTTTTCATTTAATCTTGGATTTAAAATTTATTCATATAAAACCGACTTATAATCTTTGTGAAGTTTATTATAATATAGTCATGCTTCATTTTTTATTTCTATTATCTAATTTTTTAAAAAATTTGTGCCATATGATTGGCAATTTTATGATTGTTCTAAAGAGTGAGAAATTTGTATATCTGTAAGGATAAAAAACAAAGTTTAAAGAAAGAAAATACACATAGAGTAGAATGAATCAGTGACTTTTCTTACTTTCTTAAGGTTTATTTTTATGTTCTTCTAATTTTATTTAGTTATCTGATTTCTTTATTAAAATTGACATATAATTTTAATTCCTTTCTAAATACTGTTTTAATTATACACCACAATAGTGATATATAATATTTTATTATCATTTGGATTTAAGTATTTTATTAGTTTCATTATGTTTACTTTTTGAATCATGATTATTTGGGATGGTGTTTTTTTTTTTAATTTTAAATGTGGTTATTCTAGTTATCTTTTGTTTTTTTAATGAGCTCTAATTTAATTATACTGAGATTAGCAACATGTTTTGTGTTCTTACAATCACTATAGTTTCTTTGGTGAATACCCTTGACATTTAACTTGAATACTTAATATATAACCATCTAATATTAAACAATAGCCTTATCCTTCTTTTAAAAATATGAGGACCTTAGTATTACTTACATCCAATATCTCCTATCCCAAAGTATATGATTTTGGTATTTTTTTGGGGGAGGCTATATTTTGTCATTCCACAATAAATTATTACTTTTGCTCTTATGAACATTGAATTCTTGAAATCAATTGTTCACAATTATTGTCCCCATCACACTGCATATATTATTCCATTGAATTTGGAATCCACTGTTAAAGTAAGTCAACTATCAGCCTATACTTCACTCTTTGGAAAATAATTTGACTTTTTAATTCTTGTAAGATTTTTCTCTTTATCTTTAGTGTCTGTGGTTTCACTAGGGTGAGTCTAGGTGAGAGCTTCTTTTTATTTTTCTAACTTGGAAATTTGGAGGCCTTTTGAGTATGTGGATTTATGTCTTTCATTTGTATCAGATAATTCTCAGAAATTTACTTTTTCAAATATTACCTATATCTTAGTTTTTCTTTTCTTCTTCTGTATGTGTTTCTATAAACACAACTGTTAGTGTGAGTTTTGCAGAGCACTCAAATTGTGTGAATTAAGGCCACAAAACTATGTAAAAGTTGGCTTTTGTGTACTTACTTTGTAAACTTTGTCTTTACTATGAAGATTGGAACTTTGAAGATCACAGATTTTAGGGATTTTCTCTAAGACTCCTCATCTGTTTACTAATGTATCCCTGACCTATTATTTTTTTTTATTTATCCCTGATCTATTATTAAATCTATCTTAAATATCAATTGTTTTTTATTTCCATAAATTCTCTTTGGTTCTTTTTTGAATCTTCTTGGTCATTTTAATTATCTATTAGTTTTTCTATTCATATTTTAATATTCATTTAAATATATTAAGTATGTTTATTTAATCTTTTATATTGATAAATCCATCCCTGCTGTTTTTGTGTTTGTTTTCTCTTTAGATGTCTTTGGGAATTTGGTGAGTTATGGAATTTTGAATGACAGCTTTATGTTTCTTTATGAATCGCAACTTTGGGAAATATTTCTGTCCAGGATGAACATAGGTGCTCTAGAGGGAATTTCTCTTCACCTCTGTGTAGTATCTGTGTCTATTATCTAGTTTGAAATCAATGTAAATTCAGTTTTTTGGGTTGAGATTTTCAGAGTACCCACATGTATGAATTTAGGATACAAGTCCATGTGAAAACTAGCTTTTGATTCTGAAATCTCAGGTAATATTTGTAACTGCACTTCTGCTATGAAGGATGGAACTCCAGGGTCATAGCTATTTAAGAATTTTTCTTAGTCCCCTTACCTTGAGCAGATTTCATTTTTCCCTCTTGTCCCTTGAGCCCTTGAAGGCCATGAAAGGAACTTTAATTTTACATTTGGTTAGTAAATCCCTCAAGAGGAAAACCTGGTTTCAGAGATCCTCTTAACACTATTTCCACTTTCACTTAGATTTTAGTCTGAATACTTCTTCTTTTCTTTTGAATTGGTTAAGACATTTAAGGAGATATTAATATTTTTAGAAGTTTCTTCGGTGGAAAGAGATTGGTGTGCCATATTGCCAGAAATGGAAGTCTGACTATGCCTTGACTAGCAAATATTGAAAGAAAAGTTAGAGGAGAAAGAAAAAGTTACCAATGGTTTTAGTAACTTTCTCATCATTGGGTTGGTCTCAGCACAGGCAAGCCAAATAGGAGTGTGATTCCTGACTGTGAAGGATAGAGGCCAAAAAGCTACTCCTGTGGAAGAGGTTGGTCTCAGGATAGGCTGGGGGGAGTTTCACTTTGTCCCTCCAAAATTGGAGGGACAGAGTCAGTGTGTGGGTCCCAGATAGGGTTGCCAGATTAAGTACAGGACATGTAGTTGATTTTAATTTCAGATATATAGTGAATATTTTCTTTTTTTTTTTTAAATTTTTTTTTCAACGTTTATTTATTTTTCGGACAGAGAGAGACAGAGCATGAACGGGGGAGGGGCAGAGAGAGAGGGAGACACAGAATCGGAAACAGGCTCCAGGCTCCGAGCCATCAGCCCAGAGCCTGACGCGGGGATCGAACTCACGGACCGCGAGATCGTGACCTGGCTGAAGTCGGACGCTTAACCGACTGTGCCACCCAGGCGCCCCTAAATATTTTCAAGCATATATCCCAATTATTTGCATCCACCCAGTCATCTCTCATCCCAAAAATCTAAGGTTGGTGGCACTGGATATTGTGGAGTATGTGATTTATAAGCACTATATTGTGACTAAATGAGAGCCTTAGGAAAGTACTTGGCAAACTTTAGTGTGCAATACACATCACCAGGAATGCTTTGTCAAACTGTGGATTCTGATTTAGTGGGTCTGGGGTGTGAGAAGACGGTCTTCTGTACTTCTAACATGAATGGGTTCTGCTCTAAATGTAAACATGGAACCTCCTCTTCAGATAAGAGAAATCTCAAACAATAATCTCTTCTCAATAGACAAGAACCTCTTGGTACTCCCTCCTAGAACCATCAAGACAGAAATATTTTTCTCAGCTTTTGAACTTTGTTGTTAAAGCATGGTTGTAAATATCAATGGTAAAATGTGGCTATGTGTTCAGTATGCTCAGTCCTTGTAGGTAGCCCTTCCTGAAACATATTCTCAAAATGCTACCTCATCATTAAAATGCTGAGATAATGGAACCTACTCCTGCTCCCGTGCCTACTCTCTATTGCTGTATGTATGTAGTTCAGGATGCCTCACAGATGACTTGAATAAATATCCGTTTGCTATATGTGATATTCTCTAAAATCCCAAGAGGAGGAGTCATTTTCAATAAACAAATTTCCAAATAGATCACAGCTTATTCCTTCATGTTTCCTTGTATTTGAGGCAGAACCTGAGCCAATGTTAGGAAACATAGTAGCCACCATTATACCAGTTGCATTGATGGGAGTTTTATACCTGAAGTTTTGCATAAACTACGTGTAGATCTAAATGGGAAAACAATAGAAAAACAAAGATAGAATGACAAAGACGTGCTAGAATAATTTCTATATGCTTACCTCGCTTTCTCCTCTTACCTCTGGTCGGTTTCATACAACATTTAAAAAAAAGTTGGGAACGCCTGCAGTGAGTGGAGTCACTGTCTAGGGTTAGATTTTCCTACATTTTGTTAGAGGTTAGAAATGTTCTCTTTCTCTTTTGGAATGCCTTTTCTCAGTTTTTCCATGAGATAAATGCATCATTCAAATTCATGAGTTTAGAATATTCAGAATGGTACAAAAAAACATGACTGAAAAGTGTGAGGTCTGTATCACCTTAGCATCCTCTTTTTATCTGTAGGTGAATTTTTATGAGTTTTTAAATTTGCTTCTATTCCCGTGATAGTTCGGTAGTGGTCATTGTCATTTTTCAGAAATTTTGTTTCATTTATTTTTTTTCCTAGAATTGCTGTGAAAGTAAATATAGATCATGATATGTTTCAAGAACAACAATTAAGAAAAATTTATTCTTTTCTCCTAATTCATCAAATGTCGATGCTTTTGCATGTGAGTGGTTATATCTCATTAATGGCTTCTGTGGTGTAGCTCTGTAATTAATATTTATATATTAGCTACAGTATCTGTTATTATGGAAAAAAGAATTATATAGTATAAAATTGAATGTTTTAAAGCATTCAAGTAAACCAAAAATATTTCCTCAAAAATGTGTTGAAAGGATGTAACAATCCAGCATGTGATTTTAATTAATGTCCAAGTAACTAAAAATGTATTTAGTTCATAAAGAAAACATATTGACATCTAATTATGGATCATAGAATTTGGTGCAGTGAAACCGTAGTGCATCTGTTCAGTGAAAACATAATCATGGAGAATACTAAATGGCACAATATATAATGAAAAATTGAAATAATGCACAAATAAGACCATTAAAAAAATCACAGTGTGAAACTAAATAGAGTTGGAATTTAGCAAGAGAGGTCTGGTAGTTCTAGATTTACTGATAACAGAGATTGTCAAATTCATACAAAATTTACTATGCTAATTTTAATGGTTGTGCAGCAGAAGAGTCTCTCTTTTCTCCTTTAATGGAATTTAAATTTTTAAAGTAGAAGAAAGTTCGTTCAATTAGCCCACTTTCATATTTTCAAACCTATATATAAATTGAACTAAAGGTTATCTTTTTGATAAATCATTTTTCTTCAATTAATGATGGCAAAGACTAACAAATGCCAAGAATGTTGACTTTATTTTTCACAATATTTTTGGCTCAACCCCTTTTTCTTTATTCCGACTGATTTAGGTCAGGCTCTAACTTCCTCTTACATGGGATTTTAATAGTTTTTTCCGTAATTCCTAATTGGTTCACTTGGTTCACAGTGGAACTTATACCTCCTGATCTCTTCCCCCCGCCCCCGCTCAATCTATTCTATACTTAACAGCAGTGGTTCTTTGATTTGAGGTTGAATTTCAACCACCTGGAGGAATTGTTAGAACACATAAAGCATCCTTAGAAGTTCTAGTTCAGGTGGTCTATGAAGAGGCCCCAGAATTTGCATTTTGAATGTTTATTTATTTATTGTGTGTGTGTGTGTGTGTGTGTGTGTGTGTGTGTGTAAGAGAGAGAGAGACAGAGACAGAGACAGAGACAGAGAGTCAGAGAGAGCGGGGAAGAGAGAATCCCAAGGAGGTTTCTCCCTGTCAGTGCACATTACAGTGTGGCTCTGTCTCACAAACTGTGAGATCATGACCTGGGCTAAAATCAAGAGTTGGATGCTTAACTGACTGAGCCACCCAGGCACGTCAGAATTTCACTGTGAATTTTCTCCAGGTGATGCTGATCTTATGGGTCCATGGACCACATTTTGAGAATGACTGCCAGGGCATCTTGCTAATTCCCCTAAAGGTAGTCTTCCCCCAGTGATCCCATTTTCACAGCCTTTATTGGCTTCTTTTGGTCTTTCAAACCTGGCTCAAATTTAACAAGATATTTAGGAATTTCTACCATGTGTCCCCCAACCTATCTTTTCTGCTCATCTCCAAGTTATCTCTCCCTGGGCATTTGATGCTTTAGCACATGGAATAATTCACAGTTAAAGAACATGCCCACATATTTTTATACCTTCATGTTTTATTTGCTACTCCAATCCGCCTGGAAAGCTCTTAGCTCTTTATCTCCATATTTCAGTCATTAAGTTCTCAGCACAAATGATCGCTCTGCCATGAAGCATCTCTGATTTTCTCATTTACATAGGCCACAAATAATGGCACACTTCTCTGAACTCTTTACACATATGATTTCTCTTTTATTAATTTCTGCTTGCTCCACTTTCTATTGTTTTTACTTGAACACATATCTAAATTATTCCATTAGCTTATAAGGTATTTTGGAATAGAGCTTGAATTTTGTCCTTTTTTCTAGCACTGTGTTTTATAAATAGAAGTTACTAATAAATATTTGTGGATTTTTAAAAATTTATATAATCATGAAAATAGCAATGAGAAAAATGAGAACATTTAAGAAGGCTACCTAAAATCTACTAGACTCTTACTATGTGGCTAGGCAGCATTCTAGCTGTACACATTATTTCATTTAACTTCCTCATTTTTTCTATGGGATTATTTTCATTCCCATTTGATAGGTGAGGAAACTGAGGCACCAGGAAGTTAAGTAACTGTCTATAGTCACATAGCTGGTAAGTAGAGTAATTGGGATATGATCCCAGGAGGTAAATTTCAGAGTTTAGTCTTGTAATGCCTTATATAATGAAGCTTCTTATAACATAAAAATGTAGACACTTAAAACTTGGGCACCAAATGGACAGATATGTCTGCAAAACTTTAACAAAAACTGATTGAACAATGATGATTACCAACTCGTATTCAGTATCAGAGTGGCCCTGAAGATTCCTTCACTTGCAAATCTCTATAATTCTCCAGTCATTCCACTTACCCATTCATTTATTTGTATGACACAATCATGAAGAACCCAATATACCCTCGTTTTGTTTTCATTATATTGCGGTCAAGTATGTTTCTCTGAGTGGCCCTGAGACCCCCTGCATCAGTAGTACCTTGGGTGCTTGTAGAGAATTCAGAGTCTCAGAATTAACCAAGATCAAATAAATCAGGATTTCTGGAAGAAGTGCTTGAAAAATCTTCATTTTACCCAAGCACTCTGGTGGTTCTTATGTACACAAAAGTTTCAGAAGTACAGTTCTCTCTGGGTCATCAAACTGGTCATGTGATTTATGAATATCCATTTAGTGTGAGTGGAGTGGGGGTATAGGGAAATAGATTCCAGTTTGTGACAACTCTGAGTTAGATTGTTGCATATAGGATGTCTGTGAAGGCACAAAAGCACTTGGTGAAGATTTGTTTGGATTACCAAGAATTCTTTACAAATGTTTGTAACTATTTAATGAGTCAGTGTGGGTTATTTACATAAATAATCAAGTCACCTTCCTTTTAACACATATAGAGATCAGTTATTCTAGTGTTTCTTAATCTTAGTTTACCAACACCTTTTAAAGAAAAGAAGAACCAAACAAACACTCCTTTGACTTTAGAGTTGACTTAAATTATATTAAATATAAAGTTTCTTAAATATTGTTTCTTAAATATAAACATAAAACAGTTTACAGTTTATACAGCTATAAAATGAAGCATAATGTATGAAGTCCAAACAAATCCATAGACATACTATTCATTTACAAACATTAAAAATGAAGATTTTTTTCAGTTGAAACTCTATGTCTTGTGTTATATTTTAAAGTAATGAATGTACCTCTTTGTTTACCATGACATTCATTGTCAATGTAATTTTGTAAGCTTTTGAACACAAGGGACTGTAATTTGATTCATCATTGCTTTAATTATTTCTCTTTTTAATGAATTTTTAATTTTAACCACTATTCTTTTATTTTCATGAGCCAATCAATTTAAAAATATGTATAAAATATAAAATACAATCATAAAAATAACTAAACGAAACACTTTCCAGAGCATATTTGGTTTTATACGCACTGATAATGAACTATTATTGCAAGATGCTCTGTAGTCAGACTAGCCTGTATTGTCAGTCAGGCAGTTTTTTTTCTGCTCAGTTTGTTTTCACAACAGTGAGCTTTTTGATGACAACTACTGTGTAAACTTCATTCAGAAAGCATGCTGGACATCATTTGGTCTTTAGTTCCTTAGAACATGATAGAATGTAAAGTACCTGGTCGTAAGGCAGTCATGTAGATTGGATGGAATGTACTAATACCAGAATTCTAAAATTATTTTAGAAAACATGATATTAAAAACATCAAGAACATCAACAAAATTTCTGAAACTTCAAAACCAAAATGGGTAGCCCCTTGTTCATCGGACCCTTCAAAACCTGTAACTATTCCTTGGTGCACCGGTTTGTATTGGAGTGTAGGGTGAAAGAGGAAATTAGCAGAAAAGAAGATAAATTTTGCATCGTGGACATGAACTTCTACCGGTTGGTGGTTAGGCACTCAAATAAAAGAAGATTTGAAGAAAGGAAGAATATCGTATGGATAAAATTGCAAAAGTAACAGAAACCATTAGCACTCTTCTTTCTTGCTTTGTGCTCTCCTTGCAGACCACTCAGGCAACTCTATGCCATGCAAGAGGTGACCTCTCATACAAGCAAATTGAATACAAAAGCTGAATGTGCTCAGGTTGAGTTTTTGGTCTCTAATCTGCAGCATGTTGTGACGGTCCTGCATTTATTACATATGTCATTAGGCAATCTTTGCCCTGGATTTCTAATGGTTTAAGACCTTTTGGACATCTTCATTCACCGTTATCAAATGATATCACTCACAAGAGTAGAAGAATAAAGTCCATTTTCCTGAATTCTTAAGCATCTTTGCTGATACGAATCTTTAGTTCTAAAGAGCTCCATATTAAGGGAATTTAAAATTGTTTTCTTCTAGAAATTTAGTCCATTGTATAACACCTCACATTTCTGTGTGGGCATCCTTGTCCGTATCTAATCCAAACCCTCTGTACTGCATTTTATTCTCTCTCCCTTTGTCTGTCTTTAGCATCAGAAGAACAGATGGCCATCTTTTGTCAGTACTTGAAGATTGTTTCTAAGAAACATTAAGTGTGCATCAGGCCTCAGTTGTTAGACAAAGATCCTTTTCAAAACAGAAGCTGGACAATCTCTGAATTCTTCAGGTGTGTCTTGAAGCCCCAGTTCCCCTTTTCCTCACTTTAAGTTGTTTAATAGCTTCAAAGTTTTTTTGTTTTGTTTTGTTTTTATTTCTTTCATCCCTATTTCCAGATATATAATCATTAAACTCACTCACATTGAGGTGTAAATGACTGCTAAAGCTTAAAATGTAAACTATTGGGGAGAGTATCTTAATTTTAACAAAGAGCACTTTTTTTTTTAGATTGAGGTTTTAATCGCAAAGCTACAATATCTGTGATTTTGATAAGGGAGGGTGGGAGGAGGACTGAGGATAGCTGTCCACACTGCTATAATCATTCTATGCAGGTGATTGGTAGAATGCTCCACATGTGAGAAGCAGCTCTCTTCATTCATGATTCATTCAAAAAATATTCACAGAGCATCTAGTGTCTGGGGTACTGGGAATACAGCAGTGAATTAAACAAAGTCTTACAGAACTTATGTCCTTTTGGGGGTAGAAAAACAGTAAACAAACCAACAAAAGCAAGAAAATGCCAGGTGTGTGAAATGTTAGGCAGAGAATTAGAATAGGGCAAAATGAATAGAGAGTGAATGGCTGGCTATTTTTGATTTGGGAGTCAGGAAAGGTATTTCCTGGGAGAGGTGACACCTAAATTGAGATCTGATTGTAAGACAAAGCCAGCCCTAAGCAAAAGCTCTCCAGGGAGAGGTGAGAACAAGTGCAAGGACTCTACAGATGGAGGTAAACTTAGCATGTTAATGTCTGGCTCTTACTAGAAAAGAGGGAGTCTAGAAGATGAGGTGGGGGGAGAGGGAGGGACTAGTTCATGTGGGGCTTTGATATGTCAGGATAGAGATTTAATATTTTATTCTAAGCAGGGTTGGAAACCTTTGGAGCCAGATCTGATTTACATTTTTAAATATTACCAGGTCTGCTGTGTGTTATAGCAGGAATGAACACAGTAAAACCAGTTAGGATCTTGAGTATTCTGGGTGAGAGAAAATGATGACTCAGGTAGAAATTTGGAGAAAAGTTTGAGGAGGTTGGCAGGGCTTGCTGATGGGTTGAATGTCGAGTGGGAGTGAAAACGGGAGTCAAGAGTAATGCCTAGGCTTAGTGCTTGACTAATTGAGGGGTGACAGTTTCTTTATTACTATGGGGAAAACTTAGGGAGAAATAGGTCTAGAAGTAAAACCAAGATTTCATAGTATAATGTGTAGTAATAGTTTGGGTCACAGACTTGGAGGTTAGTCATATCTGAATCTAATTCTTGGCTTAGGTGCTTTCAGACTCAATGATCTTGAGCATAAATGGAGATCAATATAAGCATAGCATTGTGAAAATGAAAAAAATAGACAATTAATAGAGAGAATACTCAGGGGCATCAGCATTATTACTAAATTTGAGATTAGAATTTGAAATCTATTTTTTCTATTTTTCAGATTTTAATAGTCTTTGTTAATATTTTGTGCCATGACTAAGCTGTCTTCCCAAATTGCAGAGTTTAAATATTAAAACACTAGTGTTGTTGTTTCATAAATTATTTAACTTAAAGGTTACATTCCTTTAAATATACCACAGTGTTGTTTTAACCATAGTAATGTGTTGCTTTCTAATGGTCAATTGTTGAAAACTCATAGATATTTACATCACTGATCAGTACAAACATGGTCATTTTCCCATCTTTCATTATCCTATGTGGTTTTCTTCATAAAGAGTAGGAACCAGAGTTAACCACTTTATCCATATGCTTTTAAACTTTTATTTAAAAACAGTGTACTATATTCTAGACTTCAACAAACACTACTCTTCTCTATTTGGTGTCTTTGTCAGACATAATTTGTTAGTATCTCTTGCATTTTTCCAGGTTTCTCATGAAAATGGAAGCCTGGCTCCTGGACTTATTATCATGGTCTGCTTTTTGAAGGTAGTATAGTAGGAGAGATTAGATAAAGTATTTTTTTTCCAGTTTTGAAGGACATTTCTCTTTTTTTAGGCTGTGTTTTATGAGAAGGGACAGAGCTTACAATTGAGAGAAAAGGAGCTTGGCATGACACTAAGGTCATTTTTAAATGATCACTTGTACAAAATTTTTGTGTAGAAGAAATATGGTTAAGTTTTGAACAGCTAGAATTGGTAAATGCTATTTATTGGTCAATATTCTTTGGTCCCACATTAGCTACCTTGAAATTTCTAGACAGATAAAGAAGAGAGGATCATTATCACTGATTAGCAGGATGCAAGGCAAAGTGATTAGTACTTTGTGTAACAAAGTTTTCTTTTTTTTTAAGTTTATTAATGAAAATGCTGACAAGAGAAGAATCAAGAAAGGATAAATTGCACATATTCTTCCTCTAAAAAATAATATACTTAAAAATGGCTCATTAATTTCTAGCCTGGTGGTAGTATTGATGACATCATACTCCTATGAGAGCAGCTTTTGCATTTAGCACATTTTACTCATTCATGTTTAACTCATTCAATATGATCAGTTTATCAATATAAATAAGACCATCAGTGAGCCTGTTATAGAAACATGCATACTTTGTTCCTAACGTATATGCCTCTTTGCTAGGCAGAAATTATTTTGTTGGGCTAACTCAAGAAATTCTGAATGAAGGTGCAAAATGAAAATGTCCAAAATGAGTAAGAGGTACTTGTGGTTTAAAAGCATTATAGGGTCCAAAACTCTGAGTAAGGAAATCATTTTATATTTACTTCAGAGAGACACTATTTATCTCTGTTGGCCAACATACTCTGAAACAACTATTTAGTTTTAATGGATATATATCTTGCCACTCTGCCATCAGTAATTTGAACAGCTTGAAATACTGTATGTCATCTTACATTGCTTTCTCTTTGAAGCAAACACAATCACTGGATTGTTTTTCATTGATTTAAAAACATTGACTTGCTGAAGTATGAGCCTGTGTGCAGTCATAATTCTTGTCTTTCCTTCCTCGGCAAAGCCTGTGATAATTCTCTGAGTTTCAAGCAGGTGTCATGCATCAGATCCAAGTGCTTAATAAATGCACCAGAAGTATATTTTCCTTAAGGCCTTGTGTTTATCCCATTTCCATTTATCTTGTGAAATATCTTTGAATGCTTTTTTAAAATCCTGGGAAAGAGCAGGTTAGCATTTCTACTTGGCAAGCAGAGCTAGTAAGTTTAAGGCTCCCTTGTCTATTTTGACCTTAACCAACATCAGTGATTCCTAGTTTATGTGCCAAGGGGCTGTGAAGAGCAATGGAGTTGTTGGACAGAGCCCACCCATCCATATGCACATCAAACTTTTTTTTTTTTTGGTTATCTGAAAAATATTTCTAATGTGAAAGTGTACTGTATTTTTCCCTAAATGCATATAAATGCTGCTGTGGTCAATAAAATACAAATACACTTAAAAGAGATGCCAAATTCAAGATGGCATTTTGTCACTACACTTTCTCAACGGATGGTACTGGGTTACCTGTATTTTTTTACATTGTAATTGATAATGCTTAATGCGTTACATTTTAATAAAAGATGATATTACTGACCATAAGATACCTTACTGATTCCAATTTGAAATGTGTATCCTATCCATATTGTGAAGTGGTCATCAGCAGTTTCACATTAACTTTGATCAACAGCACATGAATACATTAATAATAGCATAACTAACAACAACTCTGATACTTACTTTATTGGGTTCAGGGAGTCATTTAGTTTTTACAGCAACCCTGTAAAGTAATTATTATTATTATTTCTTTTTTGCTAAGAGGAAACCAAGGCTCAGAGAACTCAAGGATACTGCCTGAGGACCCTCACTGAACTAATGAGTAATGTGGGCTCTGAGTCCTAGCTTGGCCATCTGACTCTAAACTCCCTGCTCTCTTGACTCCATTGTACTATGTGTGTGACATGTGAGACATGTGTATTTAAGTTGTGCTTGATTCTAGAAGAATTAGTTGTGGAATGGATATAATTGGACCTGCGTTAAATTTTGTTGAATCTATTCAATTATGATTTTTAACAACATTTAATCTAGAAATATTTGTTTGTGAAATCCATGACATCAAATTAATGCTGTTCAAACCAAGCAATTACAGCAACTACCTCTTACTATAAAACCAGCAGCCACCTGCTAAACATGTCCAATTTTGACCTACTATTTCAAATATCAAGAAAATGGAGGAGAAAAAACAAAACAATGACATGGCAAAAGCAATGACATGGAAATTTAAAAACTTAAGTGTAGGGAAGAAAAGGAGGAAAGAGCTACATGTAGTTCATGGACTTTAAAAAGAGAAAGATCTGGAGACTTATCAGTAGAGTTCCTGAAGGGCTTCAGTCCATTCTTTTATTTTAATTACTAATTGTTCTGGTAAACTAGGTACTTGCCTCACCTAACACTTTTCTACTGTATTCTTCTTCTCATTATTCTCCCTTCCACAGTGGAAAATCTTACTGTTTGTTTACAATCCAGAGTTTTAAAGAAGCTGAACTAAAATTGGCTGCTTCTGGGACATCCCTGCCAATGGATGGGGTCCAAATTGGCTCTGCCATGAGGAGGCAGCTATGCCCACATAAGGATATTTTGGCTTAGTACTTCTGTCATCTTGTTGCCAGGCAGACAATCATCCAGGAGTGGGAAAATACAGCTGGGGCAAATGTTTATAGTTAGAATGGTCAGCTGGTTGGAGCACCAGTCTGAAGGAAAGGCTATCTGGTGTCGTGTTTGCCTCCTCATGAGAAGCACTTAATGTTGGACTTAGCCTCTTAGTCCCCAATCAGATGGACACAGACCACAGTACATATACCTCCTATCTGCCTGGGGATATTTCTTAAAGTATTTGTTTTATTTATTCCAGTCCTGACTATAAAGAAGATAACAACTTTCTTTTCTGATATGAGAACAAGGAAATAACTGGCTTTTTTCATGTTATAGTCAAGTTTAGGAGAAAGAACAACTCTCTCAGCTTTGGAAGAAAGGCTTCCTTTTAAATGTTTCACATGGGCTAATATATTACCTGAAGATTGGATAACAGGGAATGTGTATAAAAATCACATGTAGAAAGCATATGTGTAAAACATCGATGTATATACAGTATTTATGTAAAGATGTCTTTATCTAGACATTCCAGCATAGCTCCTAGTTAAGCCACAACTTTTATAATGGGAAAGCACATCAGATTTGACTACATTGGCTGTTTCACTGAAGGAGCCACACAGATGGGAAAGAAGCACAGACAAATTGCTTTTGGCTCTCTTTGCCTTTATAACAACATCAGATATATTTAGTTTCTTTTTCTTTATGCGTTGTGCATGTTTCTGCCTCATATAGAAAGTCATTGCACATTGTCTTCATCAGTTTTGGCACCCTCTATTAACAGGCCCATTTAGCATTTCATTTACCTTAAATTTTTTTTTTTTAAGATCTGAAGATACCATGGGGAAAGCCATTTTTGCAGATGCAGATGATGGGCAGTTAGAAATACTTTAATATCATGGAAGCAATTCTTATTAGTAGAAAAGAGAATCTCATATATTTGACTTCATGGTGGATGCATATTTCTGTTAGGCACAAACTGCACTTCCCAGCTGAATGGACCTCTACACACGCCTTAGTTCCAATAATTCAAATAAACTTTTTTCTTTGACAGACCCTGTATTAACATGATGAACTGTGAGACTCATTAAAAACATTTAATTAGATAATGTTCATATGAGCCTTTCATAAGGTGGTCCCTTTGTTCTCACTGTTTTGAACTTTCCCATCTGTAAATGGCAATTGTTGTTATTTTCATATCCAGGCTCCTTGTTATGTTACAGTGTCAGGTTGGAAAAAAAGTATGGTACAGCTTCCATCAAGTATTTCTCTAGGCTCTCTAGTAATTATTATTCTCCCAAACTAGTCTCTGATCAAGAAAGTGGAAATAATCCAAATGTCCATCAACTGGTAAATGAATAAGGAAAATGTGGTATATCCATACAATGAAATACAATTCAGAAATCAAAAGTGACAAACTACTACTGGTACATGAATCAACAGGGGAACCTCAAACACATTATGCTAAGTGAAAGAAATCAGACACAGAGACTACATATTGTGTAATTAAATTTATATGACATTTCTAGAAAAAGAAAATCTATGAAGAAAAGATGCAGATCACTAGTTGCTTGGGGCTGGAGATAAGAGTGGCTATTAACTGCAAAATATAAGAGAAAACTTTTTGAGGTGATGAAAAGTGTTAAACTGGTTGGTGGTTATGGTTGTGCAATTGTATATATTTATTAAAATAATTGAAATGACACTTATGCTAATTGGATTTTATGGCATACAAGCTTACCTGAATAAGGCTATGATTCTGAAAGCTTATCACTTCCTATAGCTCTATATCCACTGTATTCCACTTTCACATGCTATGTATTTCAGGGAAATTGGAGTGTGTGTGCATGTGTGTGCATGTGTGTGTGTGTGTGTGTGTGTGTCTTTGTGAATGTGTGTGACAGATACTCTCCTCTCCAATATATTCCAGCCATGATGGAATCCTATCTGTTTCATGAATATGCCAAATTCTACTCTGTTCCAGGAAATTCTTCTGCACATGCTTTCCCTGGAACGCTCTTTCCCGATACACTTGTCAGGGCTGGCTCCTCTTCTTTCAGATTGGTGCTAATGTTACCTCCTCACAGAGGGCTTCCCTGCTTTGTAAAGGAGATTCCTGGACTTAATAATAATTTTGGCCCCTTGTGAATTTCTTTCAAAGCTTTTAAACCGGCTTTGAGTTAGTTTTATTTGTGTATACATGCATGTTTACATGTATATTTTTAGTCTCTTCCTTAATAAAATGTAAGGCCTATAAGTGAAAGTATATCCCAGCACATGCTACACTGTGGGTATTTAATATGTTGTGAAGGATTAATCAATCAATGGAAAAGAGTATTCCCTGTATTAAACCATGAAAGGTTAGAAAAAGCCTAAATAATTCACGTGGGATGTCTAGTTTTCTTCAAGTATTTCCACAGTTATAAATGGACTTGTCTCATCTAGCAAATGATAGTATTCCTGGTATATTCTGGAAATAACTTGATATTCTGAGAACTTCTGAGCATGGGTTTATGTCTTAACTGGCAAAGGATTCCTGTGTTAGTGAGGGAGACCCGAAACTTTACAGGTTTGTCTCCTGAAATCTCACATGATCCTAGGAGGCACAGAGGCTCCAGATTTATTCAGTGCCCTGGAAATACCAGTTGCTAAATACTGTTTTTTGACACCTCATCAAACTCTTTTGAAAACCTATTTTTACAATTGAGTTAGACCTCCCACTGTGCAAACCATAATACAAAACTAATGTACAGTTAACTGTGGCCTAAATAATGAGGCTTCCCCAAAACCTAATCTTTCTCCCAGGAAGTAGCTTATATTTTGGAAAAAATCTCACTCATTACATAATCTGACAAAATAATATAATACAGTTTTAATAGCTACACTTAATACATTAAACATATGGTTTCTCCAATAATTACTAATTTTTACATTTCTCACTACTAATTATGGTATTAAATCGTTCACTACTTAATTTGTTCTGTCATAAGTTTTTATTTATTCCAGACTAAATGGTTATAGAGTTGAGACTTTTGCACTTCTCCTATTAGCTTAACATCGTTGATATAAAGCTGCTGTGTGTTTTAACGGTTTATTATTGTATTATTTTTGGTGACTTAATTTTCCTGTGATGATCGCCTCAATTTAGCCATTCTAGATGTGAAATAGTTTCAAAGGATATTTTAAAAACTTCTCACGATTGTTGTTATTTGTAGTTTCATATAATTTTAATGCCATTTTGATAACTGCCTTTTACAATTGCCACCTGCCTCCAGCTGCCTGTCTGCTACAAGCTAACCCCGCTACGGTAGTACTGTGGAGGGAAAAGACCCCCAGGAATATATTCCATATATAGGTACACACACAGAGAAAATAAAATCTGTCTTTCCTTGAATTATTCCTATATTAATATAAAAAATTGGAAGAATCAAGAAAATATAAAACTATATTTATTTATTTTTTTTAATTTTTTTTTCAACGTTTATTTATTTTTGGGACAGAGAGAGACAGAGCATGAACGGGGGAGGGGCAGAGAGAGAGGGAGACACAGAATCGGAAACAGGCTCCAGGCTCCGAGCCATCAGCCCAGACAGAGCCTGACGAGGGGCTCGAACTCACGGACCGCAAGATCGTGACCTGGCTGAAGTCAGACGCTTAACCGACTGCGCCACCCAGGCGCCCCGATAAAACTATATTTAAAAGCAAATAGTGCTTTTGTCCCATCATCGATGCCTACTTTTGAGATGCTTACTTAGTTGATTACTCTGCATATTTTCCTGAGGCTGCCACTATTGCATATCTGCACAAGTTTGGACCCCACTATTACATGTGTTGATATTTTGTTTGCTCCAGACTCTTCTAAAAGTGTAATATAGAGGTGGTGCAGTGTAATATAGAGGTGGATGATGATGCACACTGGTTTCCTACAGAGCATGGCAAAGTTGAGTGGCTACTTTATGACCTAGGAATACGACTTCTGAGTCTTAGCAAGCTAGATATTTCAAATGTGCTCTGCACTCTATCACGTGGGGACTGGTTTTCTTCCCACACATGTTGTACTAGTAGGTTTCCAGGTAAGGTAGTATCCTCCTTTACTCTTGTTCCTTTGTTCCTCTTTTACTCCTCCTTGCCTTTGAAGGTCCAGCCATGAGATTAGCCACACCTCCCTCCTTGTTGTATTCGTTTACAGGACCCTCTCGTTCCTGAGTATTTTAGCTTGTGCTTCATTGTCATTCTTTTTTTTTTAAAGTTTTTATTTTATTTTCAGTTAGTTAACAGTGTTCTATTAGTTTCAGGTGTACAATATAGCAATTCAACAGTTCCATACATCACCCTCTACTCATCACAAGTGTACTCCTTAATCTTTTTCATCTATTTAACATACCCCCCCCAAACCCCTCCCCACTGGTAACCGTCAGATTATTCTCTATAATTAAAAGTCTGATCTTGCTTTGACTCTCCCTCTCCATCTCCTTCTCCCTCCCTCTCTCTCTTTCCAAGCTGTGGAAAGAGCCCAAAAGTCCATCAATTGACATATGGATAAAGAAGATGTGAGATATATATACTTGTGTGTGTATATATATATATGTGTGTGTGTGTGTGTGTGTGTGTATGTGTGTGTGTGTGTATATGTATACACACAATGGTATATTATTCGGCCATAAGAAATGAATGAAATCTTGCCATGCATTGTTATTTTTATCAACAGTACTCCCTGTCATACTTCTTAGTAATTTTAATATCCACAGAGCTGATATTCAGGCTTTCAACTTCTTGACCTCTTCAGATTCATCAGTCTATTCTTCTACCTTATGTCAGACATTTACTTCCAAGATCGTATCAAATACTGTATTTCTACCATAACCTCAGTTTTAGGCATGCTACTTTTTGACCACTTATGGTTCCAGCTGATGACCTGACTCCAAAACAAAACAAAACAAAACAAAACAAAACAAAACACCACACTGATCCAATTATATTTTACTGTCTTCCTCTATTCCATTTCATATTCTCACTTCCCTCCTTATCCAGCTTATATTCCATGGTTTGTAATTATAAACATTACTTTGATTTTTCCTTCATTTCCTTTGTCCCTCTCTCTTTTACTAACATAGGAGTCAGGGTTTAAATCCAATCAGACAAATGCCAGTGTTTGAGCTCTTAATCACTACAGTACACATATATTATCTCATCTGAGTCTCACAACACACCTGTAAAAAATAAATCAGGAAATACAATTGGAGAAACTAGGTATGTTTTCCTGGATCAACAGAGCTTATAGTGGTGGAGTAGTCCTTAAAGTCTGCCTACTTTGTGCCTATACTTAAGCAGCAGAACTTGTCTGAGAAAAAATTTATGCTGACTCATCTCATTTTATTTTTCCAGTTTTTAATTTTTTTAGCATTTATTATTTTTGAGAGACACAGTGTGAGTGGGGGAGGGGCAGAGAGAGAGAGAGAGTCACAGAATCCGAAGCAGGCTCCAGGCTCCGAGCTGTCCGCACAGAGCCCAATGCAGGGCTCAAACCCACCAGCAGTGAGATCATGACCTGAACAGAAGTCGGATGCTTAACTGACTGAGCCACCCAGGCACCCATGACTCATCTCATTTTAAATTTATCATCATTTCAATGGGAGCTTTAATGTTGTCAGGCAGACTTCACTTCCTTAGTTTGTCTTATTTTCTCCTTACCCTCTTCTCAAGCCTTATGTGCTTTCTCATCCTTAATCTCTTCTGATAATCTTGACTAATATTACACTGATATCATAAAAGCAGTTTGAAGAGATTATTCCCAGTGTCCTACCATCACATCTACCACCCCATCTGCAGGGAAAGCGGTATATTTGACTTTCTCTGTCCTTAATGTAGACCAGCACACTATGTTCCTATGCATATACAACTCCTTGATATTCACTAGATCCAAGTTCCTCATCCAGGAACCTTGACTCTTGTCCCTGTTGTATAACTAAATTTTCCCTCTTCACTGGGGCATCTCCAGGGCTATAATTTCTTCCATTAAAAAATAATGAAAGACATCATTAGGCAAATAGATCAATGGAAGAGAATAGAGAGCCCAGCAATATACCTACATAGCTATAGTCAACTAATCTTGGACAAAGAAGCCAATGCAATACAACAGATTTTTAAAAAATAGTCTTTTCAACTAATGATGCTGGGACAATTGGGCATCCACATGCAAAAAAAATGAATTTAGACACACACCTTAAACCTTTCACAATAATTAACTCAATATATCACAGATCTAAATGTAAAATGCAAAATTATTAGACTCCTAGAAGATAACAGGAGAAAATCCAGATGCTCTTGGGGTTGGTGATGACGTTTTAGGTGGAACATCAAATGTACAATCTATGAAAGAAAGAATTAATAATTTGGACTTCATTAAAATTTAAAACTTCTGAAAGACAGTGTCAAGAGAATAAGAAGCAGAGCCCCAGACTGGGAGAAAATATTTGCAACAGACAAATCTCATAAAAGACTGTTAACCAAAATATACAAAGAACTCTTAAAACTCAACAATAAGCAAACAAACAATCTCAGTTTTAAAAATGGACCAAAGTCATTAGTGAGTAGTTACCTCACCAAAGAAGGTATATAAATTGCAAATAAGGATATAAAAAGATGCTCCATGTCTTATGTCATCAGAGCAATGGAAATTAAAACGATAATGACCTATCCCTACACACGTTATTAGAATGGCCAAATTCCAAAGCATTGACAAAACCAAATTCTAGGGAGGATGTAGGGTGACAGGAACTCTCATTCATTGTTGGTTGGAATACAAAATGATGCCGACACTTTGGAAGATAGTTTGGTGATCTCTTATAAACCTAAACATACTTTTACCGTATAGCCAGTAATTCTGATCCTTGGTATTTACCCAAAGGACTCGAAAACTCATATCCATGCAAACACCTATAAATGGATGTTTATAATAGTTTCTACATTTGGAGAAAAGACAAAAATGCAATGAATAATTGTCAGAGCAATAACTGTCCTAGTATTTCATGACATGGCTACTGGTGAACATACAACACTGGACACTGAAGGGAGGAGCAATCAATTAAAATTCCATCATGTAGGCATTGAAGATCTCAGAGAAATATCATTTGTACTGGCTAATGGAAGGTGAACTCTCTTCTTTGAATTGTTTCCCAGTTTGCCACACTCCTGTAGTCATAACAGTGGACCTTACCAAAGGCACCATACTGACATTTGTATACAATGATGATTATTTTTCATTTCTTTTCTAGTAATAGCCCCAGATCTCTTCCAGGTTGAGATCTTCATTGGTCCTATATCTGATCAAGTGGCACAAATTTGCATTGTGGTCAGTAAAAAAGAATGAAAATAAAGTTTGTAAACCCAGACTCCTTATTTTGAAAGAGGAGGTTCTCACATGCAAAAATTCTGTCCCCCCTTTGAAGTACACTGTCATTGCTGGAGGTAGAGTTTTGTGCAGATGCTGTCCTGGTAGTGGTAGTTATTACTGCACAGATTTTGTGTCCACCCCAAAAAAGTGGATTGTATTGAGTGAGTATGTGTGATTGGTATTTTTACTCTAAGTTGTAGAAAAATCAGTCACTCCGAAACTGTAGCACCTTATTGTTATTAATAAATTACTTGTAACAGAACATCTCAAGGGACCAAGATAAATTACTAGACTATAATACCATGGTTTAAAAACTCTTGTTATAGTCATTGGATCCACTCACTTCCCAGAAGATGTAAGACTTTTTTTTAATGATTTCAGTTTCAGAATTTATGTTAATCTTTTAAAAAGTAGCATAATGTATTGAAAAGAACATAACATTTAGACTCAAAAGGCTTTAATCTGGTTCTATGTTCCAAGTTGTATCAGTTATATAATATTGAACAACCCACTTAATAATACTGAGCATCAGTTTAAATATATGTACAATATGATTGTGTAAACTGCAAAATACTCAATAGTTTTGAGTTATTATAACAGCACAGTCATTGCACAGTTACTGTCTTTTTCTACTTCCCTTTTCTCTTTCTTTTTCTTTCCCGTGTAGAAATAGGTCCACAGTACTTTTACAACTTGCTTTTTCTAGTTTATCATGAGCTTCTCTGGTGAATTGGGATTTTTACAGTTGGATAGTTAGGATACACTGTTTAATCAGGGACTGCTGAATTACTTAGAGAGTTTTGCATTGTTCAGTTACTCATTATTTCAAGGAAATTGTCTATTTTTTTTTCAACGTTTTTTTATTTATTTTTGGGACAGAGAGAGACAGAGCACGAACGGGGGAGGGGCAGAGAGAGAGGGAGACACAGAATCGGAAACAGGCTCCAGGCTCTGAGCCATCAGCCCAGAGCCTGACGCGGGGCTCGAACTCACGGACCGCGAGATCGTGACCTGGCTGAAGTCAGACGCTTAACCGACTGCGCCACCCAGGCGCCCCGGAAATTGTCTATTTTTAAAATCATGTGGGTGTGGTTAAGTGAGAAGGAAGGACCAGGTTGATTATGAGTCCAAAGAGAAGTGGAAAAGATAGGGAGTTGGGGGAGGCAGCAGAGAAAATAAAACATCTTTTGACAGTGCAAGGAAAATGTTTCCTGAAGAGGAACTCTGAATGATGGCATATGTTTATGATTAGACAGCTCCACGCTGCTCCTATGGAGAAGGGGGCATGGCTGTACCCTGGATACTGGTGGACAACTGGGAGGCCAGCACAAGGACTGAACTTCTTGCACATTGCTGCCTCTAGCTCCAAGGGGGCTGCTCTAAGAATAGCTGTAAGAGCAGGGTTTGCAGAGTTTGAGCTATAGGTAGAGCCTGGGGGTTGCATGAGTCTAATCTATTCATTAATTGTACAAACATTTATTTTAGTATCTACTGTGTGATGCGAATAGCAGTAGGCAAAACACACGACAATCCTGTCCTCAGGGAGGTTATATTGCGGAGAAGTCTAAGCCTTTGTTGTGAATAAAAATCTTTACTAGTTTACTGGATTTTTACTCTCCCATTGCCATCCCCCGCCCCTGGATTGTTTGGATATCAACATAATTTGAGCATTGTCATTGAATTTTTATTGATACAGGTTGCCATGTTAGAGGCACTTTGATGCAGTGGAAAAAATCCAAACTAGGATTCAGAGTATGTAGATGTCATCTCATCTGCCACTAGTGAGCTACTTGAGCTTCAGTCTATCACAGAGTCCAAAGAAAGAGATGGGTTCTTCTAAGTCGCAATGATGTATGCTCTGTTAGGCAAAAGAGAGGAAGGTCTCTCCTCCTGAATTAACTTCAGCATAAAATCATGCCTGCTTTCATAACTTGCTCTTATTTCTCTGTAGCATGAATGGTGGTCGCTTCCAGGCTTGTGTGGTACACAGACTCTTTTCAGTCAGAACTTCTTGGACCTGAGTCCAGAATGTGCCACTCCGAGAAAAATCTGTCAGAAAATTAAAACGAATACCTATTCAGTGTCTTCCAGGATGGGCTGTTTCACCATGTTTGGGATCAGGTCTTTTGACTAATCAAAGAAAGTATTTTCTGCTTCCTGTAGTAGCAGCAAGACTGAACTTGGATCATATATGTAAAAATAGTTCAAAGTCTGTCAGAACCCAGATGTCCCCAGTATCTATTTCTGCTCCTTCCTTTGTAATAGAACCTGCAAATTATAGCTGGGCACATGACTACTAAAAAGCAAGGCAACATTTTCGAATCTCTCTTGCATCTTAGAGTGACTAAGTGACCAAGGTCTGGCCAAAGGGATGTGATGTGAACAGCTTCTAAATAGTGCCTTTAAAGGAAGGGCATGTTCTGTTTTATACTCCTCCCCAGCCCAACACAACTTCTCCATGCTGGAATGAGGACACAGTAGACCTGGTGGTGAGCCACCTTCAACTGCAGGCAGGCAACACTCTAGTGCATGGTAAAGTGACTTTAAAGAAGGATTTAGGGTCTCTAGCTTTGTGGAGCTGCCACACTAGCCTTGAACTACTTCTTCAGAGCTTGATGTCCTTAAACCTTTGAACTATATGGCCTCTTTGTTTTGACAGCTTAACCTATATGCCAGTCAATACAAAGATAAGTGACACAGGTAGTAGATAGACATAAAAATGTTACATTATCATTAACTTTCTTTGACATATTCTAAAAAAGTGTGTGTATGTATATATATGTATCTACATATATATACATATATAAATATACACATACAAACACACACATATATATAGAATGGGGGGTGTTTGGGTGATGACCAATAAGAGTGTGTTTTTTAAAAAATTCATTCCTTTTCTTTGGAGTACAAATTTTAAAAATGATGAAAAGAGCAATATCTGATTGAATATTAAATTCACCTGATTTTTATAAATTTTAAATTATTATTCTGTCATCAATAATAACTTTGTTATAATCCATGATCACAGAAAGTCAAACTGAAATACAGAGGGCCTGAGAAGTTCATAGAGAGTGTGAAAATTATTTTGTTGTGCATATTCCGATATTGACTTTCCTGATAGTAGACATTTATTTTCTCAGCAATAATAGTATATCCATGCTTGCATTGGTTGCCAAATTTGTTTGTAAAGAGGTTGTGAACAAACAAGAATAATTAAGCCCCTCAGTATTAACTAAATAATATCTCGATGAGGATTTTAAAACAGTTTGGCTAGCATTTTTTTTTTCTGCTTAGAAGTGGTGTCACTGTGAAATGTGAAGATAACACTTCATGTGTTACTATTTGTTGTGAAGTGATTTAATAAATGTTTAAACAAGTCATTACCACGTCGACAGCATTTCTTATCATGGAGCTGTAATTTTGATATTGATTGTCATACTGGGCTCCCCACCTCCTTCCTCTGCCATGGAAATGTGAGGACATGACCCTCAGAGAGTGCTAACAGAATGCATGGTTAGTTATGGATGTCTGTTCTAGAGTCTTCCTCTCTTCTGTGTAAAAGAAGGAAAGACAATCAGGTGTACTTTCCAGACTAAGGTGGTAGTATGCATGGAAGGGATAAATTGTGTGTAATATATACTCATCTGCTAGGAAATCACGAGGCTAGCATCTTTAGAGGATGATAGTTTTGCTCATACACAAGTAATTTCAGAAAAAGCAGCAGCCAGGAACCCTTTCTCACCTTGTCTAATAGGTTTGAAATGTGCAGTGAAAGTATAAGTGTAGTTTAGCCTCCTGGCTCCTACGAGTGAAGTCCACCATCTTACCTTCGTGAATAAGTAGAGTTAAATTAGACCTGTGACATTCCTTCCTTCATTAATAATTATTGACCACCTACTATGTGCCATATAAATCAAGAGCCAAAGCAGTGCTATTTTTGTTCCCTTGTAACTTACAGTCAAGTGGTGGATCTGAAACCTTGCTTTCAGCCTTCCGTGTTGTGTGATTTTGTTGAGTGAGTTTCCCCTCCTCTGTCATCCTCAGACTGCTCTACCAAGAACTCTTCCTCATGAGTTTCACCAGCCAAAAAAAAAAAAAAAAGCTATGACCTGAGTATGGTGTGCTGTTTTTAGTTAAACAATTTTAGAGATAGAAGATCTCCTAGTTTATCAGTTTATCTGCATCCCTTTCCTTGAAAAAGATTCCTAATGGATGACCATTTAGTTTCTGCTCCAAAACCTTTTACAAGGGTATAATTCCAGTTTTTATCAAATTTCTTGCAATATAAATTCAGTATTTTACAATTTATTCATATGGTCGTAAAAGGAAATGAAGTCAGTATAGCACAGTCTGACCTCAAAGGACCCATGTTTAATCTGAGTGATTACCTATTTCTTCCTAAATTCTGACAATTTAAGGGAATATTTCAACAACTTGTTTTATTCAGGGACAAGATTTTCAGTCACAGATTTTCAGTATCTATCTTTTTCTCCTATTGAAAATAATACAGTTGCTCATCTCAAGTTTTCTGTCATTTTCCTCACTCTCTCTGTAACTATGAGACTGCACATTAAATAATCTTTTCTATGTCACCGATGTCTTTCCCATTATAGGCTTTCTGCTATATCTTGGACTTTTTCTCCATTCTCTTTGAGTAACAGGTAAATCCATGGCTTTTTCTTATTCAGTCCTAGAAAACAGATAATACCTAAAATACCCTTCTTAACCAGGAGTGATTTTGTCCCCCCAGGGGTCATTTGACAATATCTTGAAGACATATTTGATTGTCACAGCTGAAAGAGAAGCTGTGACTGGCATCCCACGAATAGAGGCCAAACACACTTGCTGATAATCTTACAATGCACAAGGTATCACCTTACGGCAAATAATTATTTGTTCTAAAATGTCAACATTGTTGAGCTTGAGATAATTGGATTTAAAACAATTCAAATAGTTATTCATTTTTATTAAGATGTTTTCTTAAGGATTTCTGCTACATCTCCTTTTACATCTAGTTAGAGAAGCTACTGGAAATGGAAATATTTTAATATGCTTTCTTTCTTCACTAATCTATTTTTCTCTAAACACTGGAATATTTATTTGCCTGTACTAGGCATTCTAAGTAATATAAAGATCAATAAATCCTTGTGTCTGGTTTTCTAGTGAAAATCAGTATCTGTGAGTTAAGATAATTATAATGAAAGTAAGACTGATTAATTATGTCAGAACAGACAGAAAATTCCAGAGGAAGTTGGAAGAATTGGTTATTGCTGGCTGGAGGGATATAGATGATATAATGGGTGGTAGTGTTGTAACTGGGTTTTAAGGAATAGTCGTGATTCAAACATGCTGAAGTGAGGAACAGTTGGGAAGTAATAAAGGGAGAAAGCACATGGAACCAAGGTAGATCAGGGGACCATCAGCGGTGGCCAGCTTAGTTTGAGGTTGAGCACATAAAGGGATGTGGTTAGGAAGTTTTCTGCTTCTTACCCAGATGTTAATGGTGTAGGCCAAATTGTTGTTTCTTTTGAAAATATGCATATCAGGATCATTATAGCCTTTTAACTTTTCTGAGCAAAAATTATGTCAAATTTTCGTATTATATATTGAACAAATCAGAATTTTTCATTATAAGCTAAGCTTGTTTGCATTGTGCTGAGTTTCTTTCCATGGTATTTTTCTTGCTTTTCCACCAGCTGATATTTGTCATAGTCAGTAAGCACAAACTTTATTTTTTTTTGTTTGAGCCTGAAAATTCACCTTGAATATGCACATTCTCACAGCTTATTGGGTCACAATAACCCAAAATGCATAATTTCGAAGAGGTTTCAGTGATTCACTCCTACAGTGTAGAATGAAAAGAAATTCTATCCTGAGATAATAAAATTTGCTATAAAATGTCTTTGGAAATACCCACCAAAATATGGTATTAGAATAGAGGGGCAGTGGAGAGTTAACTTTCCTTCTGTGGCCTGGGAGTTTCATCAAATTCCCCCACCCTGAGGCTTGATTTAAACAGTTGATTCCTAGACTCCTCTCAATGTTGAATAGCTTGAATCAGAATGGGGAAGGAACTGAGGACATCTTCTTTTTTCATTTTTTCTTCTTACAAGTACCTTAGGTAATACTTGTGAAACTAAAGTTTAAAAACCAGGGTTCTAGAAGATGAAAGAGTCAGACTACTCAGGCTGAGGTTAAACATCTTGTGGATGTGATAGTCAAAAGTGTAACCAGAAATGTGGCTATGTGGGGATAAGTGAGGCTGAGGACACTGACTGAATTATGTAGACAAAAAGGATGGAGATGGGAGAAAACATAGAGAATAAAGTGAAAATACTTATTTGTCAATGATTAACATTCCCAATGGAGAATTATAGTTTAAAAAAAATAAATGTATTTATTTTGTGAAAATAGAGATTTACATGCCTAATAATTAATTACCAGATTGATTTTGGGGATTTGCCTGCACATGGTTATAAAAATACCTTGTTGTTTTAGGATTCTCAGAACAAGGAAAGTTGAGGACACAAATGCTACCCTTTTCCCTTTTGTTGAGTTAGTTAATATTAGGAAACCATATTCATTTTCTTAGAGATTCCACCTACATTTGTCCTCCAGTAGTACAGAACTTTAGGGTAATGGTAACTTTAAAGGTTGTTTTTTTTTCATTTTTCCTATTATTATTATTATATATGCATAAATTTCATAAATATTTACCTTGTTTTATGGACTGTAAATATTTTCCCATTGACCTGGGTATTGTACTCATGTTTTATTCTGTAATATTTTTTTTTTAAGTTTATTTATTTGGTGGGGAGGTGCAGAGAGAGAGGGAGAGTGAGAATCTCAAGCAGGCTTCGCTCTGTCAGTGCAGAGCCAGATGCAGGGCTCAAACTCAGGAACTGTATAAAATCATGACCTGAACCAAAATCAAGAGTTGGATGCGTAACCACCTGAGCTACCCAGGCACCCCTATTCTATAATCTAGTATGCATGTACTAAATATGCCTATGATTGTCAACCTTAAAGGGGTTATGTCTACATAATTCCTGTCACATATAAATGAGTTCTTAATAAATATTTTTTTGATGATGAGGATGGTTCTCTGTATACCTCGTTAAAAGAATCAAATTCACTTGCAGTAGGATATTTATGGCCTTTATAACATTATCATTTCTTAGCACAGTTATTTTTTCCTCTGTAAAATCAAAAAAGCTGATGCCGATGCCATCTGACTGTGTTGAGATGATTCTATGTAATAATTATGTAAAGCACTTAGCCTGGGAGGTGCCCAATAACTATCATTCCTGTCTTTGCTTGCTTATGTAATAGAATTGACTAAAATAATTCCTGGCTTTCCTCTACCTTGTGCAAATTTACAGTACAGACTACTTTGACCGAATGTGGAAGATTGGAACACTTCTGTCTGTATTCAATGTTTCTCCCCGCAGACCCCCTCCTAGAGGAAGTTTACACAACCCTGCCCTGTTCAACTTAAGCATTGCCCTGTAACTAGCAGTAGCAAATGAAATCCCAGTACAAGTGATGAGCCACTTCCTAGCGGAGGTTTCAGAGCCAGCGCATGACTCACAGTGTTATTTCTTCCCTTTGCCTCAAGGACAGGCAATGCTTCATTCACAACTGCTTCATCAGCCTGAGTCCAGGGAGAACACTCTCTGAACCTAGAGCAGAGATAAAGGTGACCCACAGTGAACACAAGTCATGAATGAGAAATAAATACTTGTTGTTGGAAACCACAGAGATTTTGTGGTCCTTTTATGTAGCATAAATAATCCCCACAAGGAATTTTGTGAGGGATAAATAGCAAGGAATACTTGATCAGAGCCTATTTGAAGTGCTACCTTACATCTTAGGCTCTCCCCAGCCATTGAAGCAGGTCATAGGAGTCCCTTTAGCCTTTCAAGTCTTGTCTGGCTTCTCTCTTGACACCCTGTCATAGCCAGCTCTAAGATATTATAAACTGTTTGAGGAATATGTGCTCCTTTGTAATCTCCACATATACAGTACGTGCCAAGCAACTTCTGCAAATATAACTGTAGTGTTGAGTAGATATATTTTACATTTGAATGTAAAGCAAGCTTTGGTGGGTCAGTATACCAATGGTAAATGGATACTGCTGGAAGTCAATATGAACAGGAATGAGAAAGTTGTACCTAATTTAGAGGCCCAAAAGTTTTTGGGGAGGCCTATTGTTCCTAGAGCCCAGGAGAAATCATCCTATATAATTCTACCAACAGTGCCAGGTTCAGATGCTCATTTAAGGGAAAAACATTTTTATAATTTTAGCATTTTCTGAATTCTTCCCTCAGTGAGTCATAGCATTTACCCTAAGCCATTTGGGCTATGGCAGTAGAATTCTTCTGAGAATTTAAAGACAGTCTAAATGGATTCTGAGCCCACATTCTTATAAACAGGATGCCCCTGTTCTATTTTAATTAGAAATATCAGTTTGATACAAACAGGCTCATTAAGAAATATTTATCAGCTTGTTAAATGAGCTGCTTTCGTTACTTGTAGAGCAAGTGTCATCAAAATATTCAAAATTTCACAGAATTTCACTAACCATTCAACACAACGGAGGAGACCACTTTTTGTCCATTTCTTTTCCTACAGCAAGGGTTTTCTCTCGGCACCAATACATCTTAAATATTTCTCTGTATCATTAAGTGTGGATGAACTTGAGAATGCTCAGATATTTTTTATGTTAGATTTTTATGAGAAGGTACCTGGACAAATGGATATATTGCATGGTCATTTGGCAGATATTGATGAATACTATCCTAACTGGATATATTATTGAAGATTTGTCTTTTACTGTTTATGCATTCAGAAATGTAGATTAGACTCGGACTAATCTGGTATCAGATGCCATGAATATTGTGTGTCACCATAGTGAAAGAACAGCTTTTTCTGTTTTTGTCATTTGTGATAAAAATCTCTTGAAAGTTGTTTGAAAAGTTTGTTTTAACATGGAATGATAACGAAATAACTGTGAAACAAACAAACAAACAAACAAACACTAAATCATCTATGTTGTGTTAAGCAGACCAGAAAAAATTGGGTGCATAAAGGTATTATTAATCTAAATTACTAAACTAAAGTCAGCTGCACTGGTTTTTGGATATGGAAACTGTGAGCAAACAAAATGCTAAAGTAGCAGCAGTATCAACAAGAGAAACTAAAATAAGGTTTTGGATAATGATTTAAGAGGGAGATTCTCAAATTGAGGAGACATGAGCTGTTTGGTCTGCATATCTCTCCCTTGGATTTGCTAGAAGTGTCAATTTACAATATTATGAATTTTCTCCCATAACAAACTAATTTTATAAGAATGGCTATCCTGTTTAGTAAATCTTAAATTCTCCTGTAGATTAGGATGTCAGACTTAAATTTATGTGCCAACAATTGCTAAAGGCTGTCTGCATTGTAGTGTGGAGAAGAACTCAGATGCCATATATAGACTCAGAAAGAAAAAAAAGGTCCTGACAAGTGAATGATATTTGCTATGTTTGGGAAGGGGGGTGTGGCTGTGCCATATTTTTTCAAAAAAGTTTTGATGTTTTTTTATTTTTGAGGGACAGAGAGACAGAACACGAGCCGGGGAGGGATGGAGAGAGAGGAAGACACAGAATCTGAAATGGGCTCCAGGCTCTGAGCTGTCAGCACAGAGCCCCAAATAGGGCTCAAACCCATGAGCTGTGAGATCATGACGTGAGCCGAAGCTAGACCCTTAACTGGCTGAGCCTCATAGGTGCCCTGTGGCTGTGCCATATTGAGGGACAATCATAAGTACCATGAATTTGACGTCTTTGTCCCATAATTGGGGAATCATTATGTAAAAGTAGATTTTTTCCTTCCTCATGTTCTCCAGGTATGATTACAAGGTGATTTCTTCCTTGATTGCTTACTACAGTTTTATTTAATATTGCTAAAATCTCATTTATGTTCCAAGATGTTGGTGTATCCCCATCTTGGGAGAAGTTCAAGTGGTGGTTTACTCAGGAGGTATATAAGACTTTATCAAGATCTAAGGATATGTTTGAAAGAAATCTTGAAGAAAAAAAATACTAAAACTCATTCTTTAACAATATCGCTCAGTACTTATTATGGATGTGAGTTGTAATAGTGATGGGAGTTGGGAAAGTTTGAAATGAAAAGAGATTATAAATGATATGTTAAAGTTGAAAGAATTTTGGATTATATAAATTTACGTGAAAACTTACTCATGAGTAAGATATGGAGATACTGTTTTCCTACCCCACCAATACCAACATGCTTCATGAGGTCAATAAGGTTTAACAAAATATGTAAGCACATTTGTATAACATTACTCTGGGACTCTGGTAATCCACTCTTGATAGAAGGATCCCAAGTACTGATATTTCTATTGGTATTTCATTTTCACTGCATTTTTTTTTTTGCTACTTTTTAATTTCCCACTTTTCTTGAAGGGAGGTTGAATTATGCTAGGTATAATTTATTCTATATTCTATATTCCAGTTTTAAGGTATATATATATATATATATATATATACCTTATATAACTGGAATATAGATTATATATATATATATATATATAATCTATATTCCAGTTTTAAGATAATTTACTTCTCATATGCACATTTTATTTAATAAGCTATTTTATTGAAGCATAACTTGCCACATAGTGCAGATATCAAAAATATACAAATTTATGAATTACGACTAAGTGGACACACCGTGGAACTGCCACACAGGCCAAGAAATAAAATATTACCAGTATCTTACTCTTCTCTTCTCTCAGAGGTAACCAAGTGTCTAACTTCAAGTATTATAAGATTTTCCTGTCTTGAACTTACATGTACACCATTTTTGAACAATATTATGTTTGCAAAATTCACCCATGCTGTAGTGTATATTTGGTGTGTTTCTACTTTGGGCTATTGTTAATGGGGCTATACATATTCTTAAATGTGTCTTTCAGCACACCAATGTATGAATTCAGTTAGAACGTACGTAAGAAAAACAAAAAGGAAAAAAAATGTACATAGGAATGGAATTGGTTTGTTATCAAGTATGTGTATGTTTAGTTTTAGTAGAAAGTGCTAAGTAGTTCTCCAAAATAGTTGAACCAAGTTACATTTCCAAAAGAAATATGTGAGTTCTAGTTGTTCCATATCCTTAGCAACAGTGGTTATTGTCAATTCTTTCAACTTTAGCTTTCTGTTGGTGTGAAATGGCATCAGTTGTGGTAAATTTGAATTTCCCTGATGATTGATGAGAATGAGCACCCTTTCTTATTTGGGTATCATATTTTGTGAAGTGTATATTTCCCATTTTTAAATTCAGTTGTTTGTATTTGTTTTTTTTTTTAATTTTTTTTTTCAACGTTTATTTATTTTTGGGACAGAGAGAGACAGAGCATGAACGGGGGAGGGGCAGAGAGAGAGGGAGACACAGAATCGGAAACAGGCTCCAGGCTCTGAGCCATCAGCCCAGAGCCCGACGCGGGGCTCGAACTCACGGACCGCGAGATCATGACCTGGCTGAAGTCAGACGCTTAACCGACTGCGCCACCCAGGCGCCCCTGTTTGTATTTGTTTTAATGTCTATTTATTTTGAGAGACAGAGAGAGAGAGAGAGAGAGAGAGAGAGAGAGAGAGAGAGAGAGAATGTGGGTGATGGGCAGAGAGAAGGAGAGAGAATCCCAAGCAGGTTCCACATGCGCTATCAGCCCAGAGCCCCACATGGTGCTCAATACCACAGATCATAAGATCATGACCCGAGCTGATCAAAAGTCTGAAGCTTAACTGAATGAGCTACCCAGGTGCCCCAAGTTGTTTGTATTTTTATATTAATTTGTAGAAGACTTCATTTCTTCTGTATTCAAGTCCTTTGCCATTTTTATATATTACAAATGTTTCTGCCTGGCTTGCTTTCATACTCTCAGTGGTGTATTTTGATTTAGAAAAGTTAAAAAAATTTGTTTAATGTTTATGAATTTTTGAGAAAGACAGAGGCAGAGTGTGAGCAGTGGTGGGGCAGAGAGAGAGGGAGACACAGAATCTGAAGCAGGCTTCGGGCTCTGAGCTGCCAGCACAGAGCCCAACGTGTGGCTCGAACTCATGAACCGCAAGATTATGAGCTGAGCTGAAGTCGGACGTTTAACCAACTGAGCCACCCAGGTGCTTCGATTTTAAAAAGTTTTTAATTTTACTGTAGATCCATTACTATATCTCTTTTTATTATGATTGAGGGCTTTCTAAACCCTTTTCAAGAAATCTTTATCTATTCAAAGTGATGAAGTTAGTCTATGTATTTTCTAGATTTTTGACTGTTTATTGCCTTTCACATTTGGATCCATGATTTGGAAGTAATCATTCATGGAATAAGAAGGGATCAAGAATTACTTTTTTCTGATATAGATATACAATCAGATCAGTACTATTCATTGATAATGTTCTTCTTTCTCTACTACTCTGTATTGCGGCTTCATCATGAGTCATGTGCTTATATTTGTGAGTCTACTTATAGACTCTTTAATGTGTTCTAATGCTCTGATTGTCTCCCCCTCCATCAACACAACTTAACTACCATCAACTGTCTTAATTACTGTATTGTAATATGTCTTGAGATCTGCCAGTAAGCCATGCTGGTATATTTGAGTATCATATAATTTCAGAGTTCCTGGTGAAACTTTATATAAAGTCAGAGCTTTATAAAATGCTATATTCATCTTTAAATTTCACCATGACATAATTTTTCTTACCTGTGTAACAGAATATTTCTCAGATATAACCTATTTCATGAGTTGAGTAATGTTTATTTTTAAAAACACTACCTAAATACTGCTGCTGCTGCTATTACTTGTACTACTACCTCTGTTGCTAATGTCGTGGTGAAAAAGGGCTTTATGAACTCTTTCAAGGAAAAATAATGCAAGGAATTTAGCCACATTCCTAAATGTGTCCATATATTTTTTATTCAAATAAGAGCTAAAAATATCTACTTCACATGAGTCCCTCTAAATGTTTTTCATTCCTACTTAATGTATATTCTATGAAAGTACTGAACATCCATAAATAGTATGTAGGATTTATTTGTCAGTGTAATAGGTATATTTTAACAGCATCTCAAGTTTGTGACCAAAGTCTCAACTAGCTATTTTTGTTTAATCAAAGTGTAGAGAAAAAAAAAGTTCATTATGTTCCTCCTAGCTGTTTAAAAGAGTTCAGCCTTCCCTGTGCATAGTTTCTCTGTATAACACTTGGTGGAATTGTAATGCTTTTACTGTCACCTCTAAATATCATTACACCTTAGAGAATCTGCAGAGTTATGTAACACTGTGATTAAACAGAATCACACCCCTTTCATAGCACAGACTTCGAATTTTGCTGATGTAGAATATGCAGAATCCCAAGATATCCAGCTGTCTTACCTAAAGTTTATAGGAAGGAAGAAAGATGAACCGACTGAGGAGAAATTAAGAAAAAACCCTCTTGAAGTACAAATGAGGAGGAATGGACAAAAATAAATCAAGCTTCCATAGCTTCACATATAGCCTTCTTCACCAACAATATTTTCTTTCATTCTTGGCTTACTGCCATGAAGAAATTCAGAATTTGAAAGCAAATTGATTATTAAAAAGATAAACTGGGGCGCCTGGGTGGCGCAGTTGGTTAAGCGTCCGACTTCAGCCAGGTCACAATCTCGCGGTCCGTGAGTTCCAGCCCCGCGTCGGGCTCTGGGCTGATGGCTCAGAGGCTGGAGCCTGTTTCCGATTCTGTGTCTCCCTCTCTCTCTGCCCTTCCCCCGTTCATGCTCTGTCTCTCTCTGTCCCAAAAATAAATACACGTTGAAAAAAAAATAATAAAAAAAAAAGATAAACTTAGGGCGCCTGGGTGGCTCAGTTGGTTAAGCGTCTGACTTGAGCTCAGGTCATGATCTCATGGTTTGTGAGTTCGAGCCCCGCGTTGGGCTCTGTGCTGACAGCTCAGAGCCTGGAGCCTGTTTCAGATTCTCTGTCTCCCTCTCTCTCTGCCCTTCCCCCGTTCATGCTCTATCTCTCTCTCTCAAAAATGAATAAACATTAAAAAATTAAAAAAAAAGATAAACTTAATGTGGAAATGAGGAAGGTAATTAAAAAAGAACAAGAATATTTCTAATCCCTGAGATTTTCAGAGGAGTGAAGTAAACCAGATTTGTAGATCATATGGTGCTACAGTGAAAAAAAATACACAGCAGAAAAATTATTCTTTGTTTCAGGGATAAAAATGTTATGTTTTTCATAGTTGACATCTCTGTCACACTCAGGTTACTGAAGCAAACATCCAATGAAGGGAGTTAACATAACAATGAAAGGAGTTAGCAACAGAGCTCAGCTCTTTAAGCAATACAACAGACATCACTTATACAGGTCAATTACAATTTTTAATAATTAAAAACAAGAAGAAAAATGTTCAGTCTCACATGACACTGTCTAATTTGGTGACTTTCACACATTTCAAAACTGAGACTTGAGGGTGAGTGCAAAGAGTATGTAGGCCTGGCTGACACATCCAGAGTTCCTGTGAATGCTGCTGGAGAAGTCACTAACCTTCATCCGGAGCTGACACCCCACTTCCGGAGAGCAAGCTCACCTTCTAACCATATCTCAGAAAACTTGCCTGTCATGATTATGTCTGTGTTGCTCAATATTGGTTTTATTTCACTCTGGAGAGTCAGAGTATTTAATGAATAATTATTTGCCACTATTTTTTTTATCCCATTTTCAATTTTCTACTTCTACTTCCTAAGCTTGGATTTATTTTCATAGTACTCTACTAATTATGTAGGTTATCAGATGCTCTAACAAGGCAGGCAGTGACAGGTCTGCTCCCAGTTAAGGTGAACTCTTCAAAAATGTTTTTCTTCAAGAACCCAGAACTGCTGCAACTCAATGTTTCAGTCCTACAAGTATGGACTTAGGGGAAAATGTCATGAACTGATGTTTCTATTTATGTATTTTATTGCTCATGAAGCAATCAACTCATTCAGCCATTCCCTGTGTCCAGCACCTTGGAGGTAAGGGATAGTTATATCTGAATGAGCTCAATTGGACCCATTACCAAAGCTTGGCTGAGAAATCACCCTGTGTTTTTTTTCTCATTCATTTGCAAGAAGTGTCCTTGTTACCTCCTTTTTACTCTTCAACCTGATCTTGCTCTTTTGGAAAGGTCAGTGGAACTTCTCATGCACTATATTTCTTTGATAATGCTGTTGTTTTGTACCTTCTGTCACTGGCAATCTGTGATTCCTATTATTTATCTCAGAAGTGTGAATTCATCCATAATGGGAGGTAGGCTTCAATTTTCTAGCATGTGCTTCCCATGTTTATGTGAAACCTCTCACAAATTCATTTAACTTTAAATTTTTATTCCTATAATTGGAAAAGTGGTGATTTCCTTATATTTATGATTATGAAAAGCCTAAGACCACAAACTAAGATTTAAATGACTACTGTGTTCTAGGCACTCTCATGATATTTGATATATGTAACTGACTAAAGATATATATTTACATATTTCAATGCATCATTTTACTGTATCATTGAATAACTTAGAAAACTGAAGCTCAGAAATGGAAAATTATTTGTCCAAAGCCACACATTGAGTAGTTGTTTAGTACAGAGTTCTGATGCCAGCCTGCTTTTGAACTATTCCTTCCTTCGCCAGCACCAGCAGCTGATTATTTGAATGCTTACTATGTGTCAAGCCCTGTGTTAAGAGCTACTTTATTTTATTCAATCTTCACAGCTATGTGAACGTGTAATTCCCATTATATACATTTATAATGAGGCAAAACTCAAACCAACTTCATGTTTCAAGGGTTTAAGAGACAGTAAGTACAAATTTACTGGCAAGAAGCACTTCAAGATTCAGACTTGGGCCCATATGAGGTCACAACCGGGTTCTTTCTCACTGTGCTAGAGGACTCCTCATTAGTCATCAGGAAGTGAGAAGTTCTCTGGATGGATTTGGGATTCTAGCCAATGGTTCTCAGCTGGGCCTCACACTAGAATCATCTGAGGTGTGGGCTCCACACCAGATCAATTAAATTAGAGTATTTTAGGGGAGGAGCTGAGTCTATTTTTGAAAGTCAACAGGGCCTATAATAATGTGCATCCAGGCTGAGAACCATTGCTTTGGTTGTAATTAAGTCCTGTCTCATTTTCCTTCTTCTTTGCCATTAGTTGGTGAGTTCTGTCTTCAGGCCCAGGCCTGTTCTGGTTCCAATGCCAACCACGGTATAGGCAAGGACCTCAACCTTAGTGTCCAATGAGATGACTTAGGTACATTTACAGGTGAGTTAAAAGTGATACAAAAATCTGGTTCTTACTAATTTAGGCAAAATACTATTTATTGGCTCTTGAAAGCTTTCTGGTATGAAATGCAGCTTCAATTTGGGGTTCGTACAATGTCACATGGACTCATCTCTGCATTTCACTTCCTCCAGAGTGGCACATTTTTAGGATTATTATCAATGCCCTACTTCAATGAAAGAGATGGGCCCAGTAGCGGAAATGCAATCCCTAGAATTCAGCCTGTTAGGCTCTGATTGGCCTAATGAGAGTCCTGATTGGACTCAGAGGAGAGTCCTGTGTCTGTTCCTGCAGCATGCTCTGTAGATAAGATATTCTCCGCATGGGAGTTGGCTTATCCTAGGCCACCGGTTCTGTTTCTGCAAACAGAAGGGAGAATCAGCTTTAAACTCAGTAGGGAGTTGGGGATAGGGAGAAGTTCTAACAAAACAAAACAAAAAGATTAACATACAAATTGCCTTAATAAAGGAAAAGAATCCTTTCAAGCCTGTCTTTAGTTTGCGTATTATATTTACCTGAAGACTTTTAAAAATATACCCAGCACTCGCACCAAGAGATTCTGATTGAGCTCTAGGTGTTCACCTAGCCTTGAATAGCACCGTCTCCTTTTGTTTCCTGTCCATTATCCATCTTGTTTCTGGGACTGACCCACAACAATAAAATCCACCTTACTTAGCTAAAAACTTAGTTCTTTCTTTAATTGTTGTCAGCTCTTAGGGGAAACAAAACAAAGAAAACAATGTTTTAAATTATCTTCTGAAGGTAATTTGTGACACACATAACAACAAACCCACTTCACTCTGACCCATCTGTCTACCGGATTTAGAAACCAATTTCTCATTAAGATTTTGGTTAAATCCTTTTCAGCTTTCTAGGCCTCAAGTTGCCTATCTGTAAAATAGCAAAATGATGCTCTATGATCCTAAAGTCTCTTCCAGTTGTAAAGTTCTATAAATTTATTCTGACTTCATTCTACTTTGTCTTTTTTTCTAATAATTAAATCATATCTAATGAAATTTGAACGACAAGAAGTTTTCCTATTATTGTTCAGGTTTTCACCTTTGTCCTCATGAAATTATTAATTGTGTCATGGCTATTCTTAGAAATGTCCAGTTTTGTGACAAGTTATATGGTCACTATAGAGACAGTGTTGTTTGAGAAGACATGTTGCCATCTTGCTTTCACTACTAATAGTATTTATCAAGCAATTACCATATACTAGATTCTGTTGTGAGTACTTTATATCTTTAATTTACTTACTCCTCACAACAACCCTAACAGCCAGGCACTATTATCAACAGCATTTTATAGATGAGAGGAATGAACTTCAGAGACATTAAGAAACTTGCTAAAGATCACTGAGCAAATAAATGATGGAATGCTGTTTTCTCTTGCTTCACACATTTAATACATTTATTAACTTAATTTAAATTAACAAAAATAACATGAATGGAAACACTAAGTCAAAATATTTATCAAAGCTTTAGAACCCAAATAATATCTATCATCACCAATGATAACCAAAATTGCAATCTAGAGGATGCCAATTATGACAAGCTAGTGTAGGCAAAATCCTACAAAGAATAGTACAGGGAAATTTATGATATCACACATGTAATGTATTTCCTCGAGTAAAAAAAAAATCATATTGGCTCTCTCACCCCAAATACATAGTTTTAGTGATAAATTAGATCTTTTAGTATATATATATATATATATATATATATATCCTTAGGATAAATCACATGTGATTATATATATATATATATGTATATACATATATATAATGTATATATGTATATATAGTATATACTAATCTATCTATATATATAGTAAATATATATATAGTATATATATAGTATATATAGTTTAATGATAAACTAGTATATATATATGTACACCATATGATAGTGTGTGATAATATGTGATAATATATATACACACAATCATATAGTGTGTGTATACATATATACATGTATGTATATAAAATAGTAATTCTGGTATAAGATGTGCCATATATATGTATTATGTGTGTATATATATATATACTAATATATGTATTATATATTGTGTATATGTCTGTGCATATATATGTGAATGTATATATATAATACATATATGGAACATCTTGTATCAACATTTACCTAATAAACATAAGTGATATGTATGTTTAATAAAGACTATATTTTCCCCCTGTTTTTGACTTGATTTGCAAATTCCTCATTCTTTTTTCTTTATTTCTTGCTTAAAGAAATAGGTATGGAAATATTTCAGTTACTATAACATTGCAATTTTATTTTAATTTTTTGCCTTTTTTATTTATGTATTTGTTTTCTCTTAGTTGTCCTTAAGTTAAACTGCTAAAAATTATTAGAATTGTATATAGATAAATGTCTTAGAAAACTGTTTTCTCAATCTTTTTTTTTAAAGATTACTGTGTGACAAACTTGTCTGATTCTAAGTATTGTCTAGGGATCCCCAATCCAAATCTACTGCTTTGAGTTTCTAGGGGAAATGCCTAGTAATTGCTACTTTTGACAAGAATCACAGATGAATCTTAAGATCAAGGTCTTAAGAACACGAATGTCTGGGAAGCACTGTTATAGACTAGGAATGATTTTTGTTTTATTGAATTGAACACAAAGTCTGACAGAAACCTTGTTTACAAGGACATTGGATAAAATTTGAAATTGCACAATAGCATTTATATAAAATTTTGTAAAACAAATTTTTGTACTGGCAAATATCTGTTTTTGAACTCTGTTAGTAGATTTATATTTAGGGGGAATGAATTTACTAAAAAATAAACTTGAAGATCAAGTACACAGTAAACTTGAATTTCCCAAAATGCATTAGTTCTTTTTTTGATAACTTGAATTTATTGGCATTAATTCTCAGGGTAAGAAATAGCGTCATGTATGTTTTTCTCTAATGATTTAAATGAAAATGACTAGAACTATATTTATTTACCTACTTTTTTAGTTTTTCTAATATTAAATATGAAAATATACATTCACTTTCATTAAACTTGTTAGAAAACAATTTGGAGCATCTTTGTATATTTTAACAACACAAATTATTTTGTTATTGATGTGATTCTCTAAAACTGTAAATTTTGCCGCTTTTGCCACAAAGTTACAAGTCTGTCACATTTCCCAGTGATTGACAGAGGGCCCTTGATTTAGGCCAGCTGTTGGAGTGCTGTGCACTTACTGCTAAAGCTTTCTGGAGGCCTTGGCTATCACATTTTCATCGAATGTGAATTCCTTTTTGTACGTGTACATATTGTACAGAGAACAGAAGAGCTCACAGCAGCCCCTAAACGGCATCTGTTCTTTATAGTGAGATGAAGAAGCTGCAGAAGGTTTGTAGAAACTTGCTGAAGCTTGTTGTCACTTAGCAGGAAGTGTTTAGAAGTTTGCGAAGAACAGAATTACAATTTGTCAAATGTTGCAAACTTCACAGTGAGCACACAATGTCTGATTTCACCGTTGCTCTAAATAGGATTGCATTTTCTATATTTCAAAATGACCAACTTTCTTTTTTTGTAAAATACTAACAATTCTAGCACAGGAATTCGCAGTCACTCAGGTGAGACACATTCTTCTTTAATTTTTACCTTTTTTTTTTTTTTTGGTGTGGTGGGTGTTGGAGGCAGGGGGAGGTGGAGAGAGTGGGGAGATGTGGGGAGGAGGGAGGGCAATATTGAAGTCACAGTCTCAACAGTCCTGCCACCTGCCTTGCTGATTGAGATGAAGAAAGTTTTTTTTTCATTATTATTATTATTATTATGAACTTTACTTTCAGTCTTAGAAGAGATTCTTGAAAAAGGCAGTGAAGTGCAGGAGTGAAGGGGGAGGTGGGGGTGGGGAAGCACTGTCTTTTTTCTATGATTTGCTTGATTTAGTTTGGTTAAAGAGAAAGATTGTGTTGCTTTGGTTAAAGAAGAATCTGATAGGTGTTAGGAGTTCACCAAAAATAAATTATTGCTATAACACTATCTAACTCAACCAAATTAGTTAGCATTGTGAGGTACAAGAAAACTAGGTTGCACCTAACTTTTTCCATTATTTAAAAAACCAGGGCCCATAAGGCATTGTTTAAGTCCTGAAGTCTATTTTTTTTTTTTTTCACTTTTTCGGGCTAAGAGTGCATATACATGGAATTTAACCGCAACATTTGAAAAGTCAGCTGCAAACTAATAAGGCTTCTGGAGTTTGGAAGGCTTTCTCATCTTTATTTTTCCTATTGGTACATGTTGTCCTTTCAAGAGAACCTGGATAATCTAATAAGTTCTGGGTTTTCTCTTTAACTTAAATTTTATGATTTCCTATTCAAAATACTTGAAGCTTTTCCTGAGGTGAGAAAAAATATATTTATATATATTTATTGTTTTCAGATCTTTTCTGAAGGATTGCCTCATGTTTTAGCTGTTCTTATTCTTGGATTAACTCTCAACTGTATGTCTCTAAAAGTCCATGCCAGCAGGAGTGGAGAGAGATTCTCTTGCCTTTCACGAGTGGAGTTTAAGCAAACAGAATGGAATGTGCTAGAATGTGCTGGGGCTGGTCGTTGTAGCACCTTCCTGCCACCAGTTAGCCTGTTTGCGTCATGCAGGTCTGAAATGGCACTGGGTTCCTTTGAGGGTTTGGAAACAATGTGAGGGTTCTCTCATTCATTTACTTGTCATGTTAAGAGACATCCTTTCTAACAAGGTTTCTAACATACAATGTTGAACTTCATTTATAACTTTTGCAAATGGGACCCTTTCTAATTATTTTGAAGAAGTCTTAATTTTGCAGCTTGGTTGAAAATCTGATCCTTTTGGAGCTAAACTGGGCCTGCTCTGTTGTTGACTTAGGGAAAGTGGGAAGAAAAGGAAAGGATAATTTCTTCAGGTTCCTGGCATACTTGTTCTAGAGTGGGTATAAATGACCATTTGATGAGTTGTTTCAAGGGAACTTTATGAGCACCCCAAGAACTGATGAAGAAACTCATTAATTCCTCAGGAACATTACCTCCCTTAATGAAACGAAAACAGTCTATTGGCCCTTTAATAGCAATCAAGTGAAATGCAGCTACTTCTAGGCTTTGATTTTCAATCACCATTGGTAGGAGGCCTCACTTTTTACCATTAAGTCTAGCCAGAAACTCTTACAAAGCAGTTTAATTGTAACATGGATCCTCTTTCACTATAAAGATCTCATTCTAACTCAGGATTACTTTTTCAAATAATTCGGAAATCTTACAAATAGTCTCTCATAAAAATGAGCTTTTAAGCTACCAACTTGATGTCAGTAAGTGAGGAATTGTGAAGAGCGCACACTGTCATTTGTACTGGATATTGCAAACATACAGTGTATAATAGATGTAAATAACCTCAAGAGGATAGATAATAAAAAAGGAAAATAATTAGGAAGTGATGAATTTTGAATATTTAATACCTTTGTTTATAATATAATTCATTTAACTATGTTTCTGTTATTTAATTTTTAATACTGGCTGTCTCGACAATCAACTGGAAAATTTCTGAAAATTCAACAGTTGTCCTCACAAGCTTGTCCAAGCCAGGTCTAGGACACTACTGCCCGTCTTGCTTCAGTTGCTTCTCTCAATTTCAAGCATTCCTTTTATGATGAGATCCTTGTATATACGGATGGCCTGGCTCAGCACATAAATCTCCAGTGTCTTTCAAATATCTGCTTGAAATATCAAAATCTTATGTAATTTATTATACTTCCATTACAGTGAACGATGTGTCAAAAATAAGATCAGGTTCACTGTTGCCACATTTCTTCATTCCCCTGCCCATCCCATACTAGTTCTCCTTTTCATTCTTTCCCATATATGTTAAATAGCATCATTTTTGTCTCCATTGCAGTATTCGTGGCTATGTGAGATGTAAGGTTATTAAAGTTGCAGTTTGCTCTCCTTATTTTCCCAACAAACCAAAACCTGGCAGTCACTTTGAAAGAAATGCCAACCTTGTTAAAACTTTGAAGAATTGTATGTATCAGTAATATAATTGTCCTTCACCTGTCATTATAATTTACCATGTGTGTCCAATTGACCCTTTTAGTTTATTTATTATGTCATTTTATGAAAAATAGAGGAAAAAGTGAAAGACAACTTTATTAGAGGTTTTAATAAGAATTTGAATAAAACAAAACCTCTTTGAGTCATATAAATTTTGGCATTCAAGCATCAGAACTGATGAAAGCTTACTGTCATATTTCTTCTTAGCTAAACTAGATACTTCAGATTTTTGTTGCAAGTGTTACACGATGAAGTCCTGTCTTTTGAATGACTAACTGAATGAGAATACCCTATTTCCTTTTCATCTTTAGAAATATATTGTTCATTAAGGATATCATTTTTTAAAGTCTCATATTCTGAGATCTGAGATCTTTCCTACAGACTACCATCGCATGTCCTTTCCTAGATCTCATCCCTTTCACAGTTGGACAGTATAAATGCCCACATCCCATGACCAAAAAATAGGAGAAGTGGGGAGAGCCAGATAACACCTTGCCACTACATTCAACTGCCTTATCCTGGGAGTAGTTTATATTTTCTTCTAGTGAATCTTGTCATCTGGTAACGATCCATCTATAAATACTGACAGATCTAGGTTTCTAGACTAACCTCGAATTCTTGGTTTCTTCTGATATGGTCAGATGAATTTCAAATTATATCTTGCCTGGCTAACAACTAGGGAAAGGCAAAAAGCTTTCTAAGTTAATATATAGGATGTCATGGCTGGATGCTCATTATGAATTGACAAGAAAATTTAGCTCTGGTGCCTTAACAGAACTCTGATATGTAAGTGGGGAGCCTAGAACACTCCTCCAATTCTGTTTGTAATTATCTCAAGTATAAACTAATACATACGGATCTATCTTGTCTTTCCAGTTACATTTTGAGATATTGAAAGAAACGTAAAGAATATTGCCTTGTCTTTCCAATACATTCCACACTGATAGGCATTTATTAAGTTTGAACTGATTTCAAAGTTGCAAACTTATTGAAGTATTTGAGATAACATGTTTAAACTTAAAAAAATATGTAAGCAAAAAGAAACACTTTTTTCCCCATGAAGAAAGTGCAGACTTTAAAAACATTTCACATTTGCCAAATCTTAAATTTTATTATTCTATTTCTTCTTCTTATATGATTGTCAAACCTTACTATTCTAAATGTCTATCTTTTGACCAAATGGCAAGAATGCATTTCCTTAAAAACCATTGTTACCAATTTTTCTGCCAATCATAGGTATTGCTCTTTTGTGCTGTAAGACTGTCCATATATAGGCAATAGCTTTGGAGCTCTCTACCTGCTCTTAAAATGGTTCCATAATTAATTTTGAAGCTGGTATATTAGGTTAGAGGAAATTCTAAGTTATTGTCACAAATGTTTCTAACTTTCAGGCAGAACATATGCCCTGGGTTTTGAAAAACACATTTGAAAGGAAATAAGAAATTCTGCCTGAGCTTGAGTCATATCAGCATAAACATTTTTTTGAATCTCTACCCTGACACAGGCAATTTTGTTTGAAGCCAGTGCAAACCATTGTAAAGCGGTGGAAAACCTTTGGTTGGCCATGAACAAAACCTGCACATGACATGTATTTCAGGGAAGCAAAGAATTTTAGAAGGAATTGAGAGCCAAGACTGGACAAGACTGCATGCTGGGAAGTTCTGTAATTCATATCTCATTTCCTCTCAAACATATGCACGTTAACGTTTCTTTGAAACTTCAGAGAAGAACTTACTCATGCTTTCCCATGCAAGTAACACGAGGTTCAGACAAAGAGTCTTATGATTTGTACAGGCACAAGATGCACGGCGTTTTGAAAATCCCAAGATAGCTTATGCACTCCCCCCCCCCCCCCCCCCCGCCCACAGTAGAAGTAGAACTGGAAGTTCTGAATCAGGAGTGTAAATGCATTGCAGTGTAACAAATATTTGAGAAATAGTAAAGGGAATACAGATTAATTACCTAGAATTCTATTGTCACATCCCACTCAAAGTTACCATTAACCATAGCACTGCAGGTAGTTTATTTTGAGTCTGGATACTGCTGGTTAGAAAACTATAAGAGATACAAACCATCTCAAACTGTGATGTTGGCTAGTGTAATGAGGTCCTATTTTCATTGAATTATTCCCAAACCTGGATCAAATGTATACAGACGCAACCAATCATCCAATAGTAATGTAAGCTTCCTCATTCTGCAAGTCTGGAAACAGAGGTCAAAATAGATTGATCATTTATTTATTCATTTATTCAACAAGTGAGTGTTAAGTGTTTGCTCTCATGATTCAGTAATAGCAACATATGCTTTTTTTACGTGGTGGACTTGCCAAAGAGGTGAGATTAAGTGTGTGGGTTCGTGTCAGAGTTAAATGCTTTACTGACCCTCTTGGGGCAATAGCTGGTGACTCCAAACTCTGTGTTTTATTCTTTTCCACTCTGTCACGTAGCTTACATTTTTGGATTACAACACATAAGTTATATTCTATGTTATTTGAAATGATGTCCTTTTCTAGGATAAAACATCCTTTAAGGGGCACTAGCTTAACCTTACTGTGCATTACTGAATCAAAGTACTTTTTATTATAAATACCTCTTGAAGAATATTTTTGAAATTCTGTTCTTCAATACCACTAAGTAAACAATGGTCTACTGGCATTAGATGATGTCTATTGTGAGGAATTCTTAGAAGAAAAAAAGGAAAATATGTCTTTTTTGTTGTTTGCAATGTATAATGTATTTTTTGTTGTTTGCAATGTATAAATAGAGGTTTATTGAAATTGTATGTGACTTACATATTCTGGGATGTATTTCAATGTAAGTTTTTTTCTTATGAAAGAGTGGAGCTGGTAAAATGCATTTTAACTTACAAAACCATGCATATAAGTTTGTATCTTATATTGAAACATTATCTAAACTTTATTCCTTTGTGTATATAGTTTTCACTTTTTCAACCTTCAAAAAGAACTGTTTCAGCATATTTTCCCATGGACATGGTGCTCATAAATTAAAGTTGAAACAGCATTTTGCTGTTTAGTATAACCCTAGACCTCAGCAAGTGAGGCCCTGGCCCTATGTTTTAGAATGCCCCACTGATTGTAAACTCTCTCTCTCTCTCTCTCTCTCTCTCTCTCTCTCTCTCACACACACACACACACACACACACACACACACACAATTTATTAAGGAACGTGGGCCCTGGGATTGGGCATTTAGTGGTGGTACTGATGTTTAGATATCCCTAAACATTTATTCATGATGAGCATAGTTTAGGGCCTGAGGAAATGCTTTTCCACATTTTTTGCCATCCTCCCCCCTTTTAAATAGAAGGTAACTGTGTCCAAATGATACAAAGGGTTGTTCTGGTATCACTGCCCAAGAGTTAGAATGTGAAAGGGTTTGACTGGGTGTTACCTAAGGTAAGAAAAGATTCTTACATAATAATGTATTGTTTCCCAGTTGCTTCAAGCATCCATTTTCTTGCTTCTCTTTGTATTTCAATTTGTAATTCTAAACTAGCAAATGTAGACAACTTTACAATATTAAACAACCATTGAAAAGACAGGAGAGTACATATTCCATATTTAAGAGATTTTAGGTTAATTTCTGGTATGTGGGCCTTATTAATCCTCTTGTCTCCCCCCTACCCCCAACTTCCCCATGGTAGAGGCAGCCTGTTTCTATTTAGGATTAACCTGCCAAAAAAGGACAATGCCTAAACTATGCCAAATACCTGGAAGATAACCAATTTCAGTTAACCATAGGCTGGCATTCAAGGTACTCCATGGTATGATTCTGGATCTCTTTTCAGCCTTATTCCCAGAACTGGTCCTCAGACAAGGATTTGTGTGCAATGGGATGTATTAAGGCAGAGTTCCCAGGGAAATCCAGTAAGGGAGAGAGGGGAGCAAGACAGAGAAGAGTAAGAATCGAAGTGAGAATTTATAAGTAATGTCCAGCAGGCAAAGCTCAGCCTGATTCTCCCAGGGGAGCTCTAGAGTCTAAACTGCACAGAACCATCGGGATACTAACAGCAAAGGAGCTGGGTTCTCATACTCTGGCACCAATCAGTCTTGGGGGCGGGGGGGCGGTAGGGAAGAAATGGCGATATAAATTCCCAGAAACTTCTTTTCCTTGCTGGCAAAGCAGCTCCAATAACTGTGGAATCTGAGTAGATTACCAACAGTGCCTACTATCCCTAGTACTTTCCCTTATGCCAGTGTGAGAAGGGCTGAGTCCCTTCTCTGTCTCAGAGATTTGGCTACACAGTAGCACACTAAATGGTCTAAAAAGGCCCCTCTAGGATTTTTAGTATTTATTCTTTGTTTCCACAACAAACTATCTTACCTTTCTTACAATTTATGCTTGCCCCTTTGGAATATAATTTTTTCATTAGAAGAAATATCGTAGGAAGCTTTTTTAAAATCTCTCTTACAACACGTATCACAAACCACAGAGGTTTCTGTGTGTTTGTTTTTTTTAAGTTATCTATTCATGCATCACTCCTTGCTTTCCTACTCCCCATATCACCCACAAAAGTAAGAAAGTAAGATAGTATTTAGCATTCTAAAAAAAATTTTTAATGTTTTTATTTATTTTTGAGACAGAGAGAGACAGAGCATGACTGGGTTAGAGGCAGAGAGAGAGACACATACACAGAATCCGAAGCAGGCTCCAGGCTCTGAGCTGTCAGCACAGAGCCTGATGTGGGGCTCAAACTCACAGACTCTGAGATCATGACCTGAGCTGAAGTCGGACGCTCAACTGACTGAGCCACCCAGGCTCTCCTGATAGTATTTAGCATTCTAAATATAATGTTTAGAATTTCTGCAAGGAACAGCTAGACATGGTATTATATATTAATGATTGTATATTAAATTATATTAAATTGACTTAGTTAAACATTGCTTAAAATTTTATACTGATTTTTTCCCCCATTTTTTCATCTGGATGTCTGGGAAAGAAAATCTTGAATTTAATGTCTATACTGAATATTCCCCAAGCCAAAAAGAAATATAGTGAAACACAGTTGAGCTTCTTAAGTAGGTAATGTGCTAAACCAAAGTGGTAATCTAATTCTGAAGAAGTTATCAACAGCGAACACTGGAAAATGGTGCCAAAGAGTAAAGCATATAGACAGATTTCTCACCAGCTTTTAGAGCTATCTATAGTGTATGTGGAAGTAAGAATGACTTAAGTAAATATTAGTCTTAAGGTATCATTATTTGTTAAAAAATATGAAATGCTTTTATTTATTTTCAATAGAAACAATACCATATATAATTTGATGAACAAAGTACATAAAATGCAAAGATTTTACATGCTAAATTCAATGATAAAACTCAGAGCATATATAAATATAATTTTCAGGGATAAAATTGAACGCAATTGCTAAGGGGGAGTGATCTATCTTCTATTTATAGTCTCAGTTTATTGATATAAACTTCATTTGGACCTGAGGTTTTTACCAAAGACTGCGTGCCATATAATCTGCAGGGATTTGCCTGCGAAATGGACTGAGAAGCCAGCAATGGCCTGAGGACACAGGGTATGCCCTGTGTAGGTAGGCCTGTGGGGAGTACTGACCCTATGCACTGGTGAGGAGCCAGCCACTCCTCAGCCCAGCCCAGCTCCTGCAAGTGTTGACTTATTTCATCTCCTTTCTAAGGACCTCATCTGCCCCCATGCCTTCACTGTCAGTTAGGTTCACAACCCCCAACTCTAAATCCCCAACTCACTCATAGAGACAAAAGCAGTATGTAGTTTTAACATTGTCAACGTTTTCTGCCTTGGGTCTCTCAACTCCAAAATATCCCCAAACACATTCACTGCTCTGAATACTGCTTCTACATTAGTGCTTTTTGTTATATTTCTTGCTACCTATAAACCTTTTTTAAAAAAAATTCCGGTTCATTCTTTCTCAAATGTCATATCCAATTAGTTTTATATTCTCTTTTTTACCTCTAATCTTGTCTTTCTATTTACATAATAATTCCTCTAATCCAGGCCCTTATCTGTTATAGAAAATGATAAAAATCCCTTTAACTGGCCATTCAACCCAGTGTCTCTCCCCTCAAATTGATATTTTCTTTTGGTTATTTTCCCCAATACCAAGATGATTTTGCTTAAAACAAACAAACAAACAAACCCGTGAGTACCCAACAAACACCTTTGATAGATTTTCCTTGCTTATCAAATGAAATCAGGTCTCTTCACAATTGTTGAGTCAATTTTTCTGGCTTCTCATCCACATCATATCTCTTATGTCATATTAGAAATCATTTACATTTTCCAAATATTTCCAAATATTCCATACACTTTGACACCTTCACACTCTTACCACTACTTAAAATGATCTTCCGTATCTACTAACTCCATCTGGTGAAACCACACTTATATTTTAAGATTCAGGTAAAAATCTTATTTTTATATGAAAGCTTTCCTAATCATCCTGTCACCTCTGATCCTAAAACATTTTGCTTGTACCTTTAAATAGTACTTGATTTATATTAAAGTGACTTGCATACCTATCTTTATCTTATTCTTTTTTGTATCATTGGAGCTCAATATATGCTCAAGCAATTTTTATTGAACTAAATTATTCAACTTAAATCAGGAAGAATGTGATTAAATGGAATATTCTTTCAGAATTATCTGAGTTTTAGAAATAGGTGAGTGAATGGTGAAATCAATTATCTCTTTAGACTAAGGGCTAGCTCAGGTGATATATTTACCCAAAGCCGTAGGGTTTATTTCTATGTTCCTATTGATGTCAAGTGAATCTCACACTTTAGATTTGTCTCAGTTAATTTCTACAAGCATTCATTTAGTGGTTAAGATGTATTGTGATTCTACTATCCACTAAATAAAAGTGACAAGTCTATAGAGGTACACTCCCAAAGACATTTGCTAGGGTCCTTGTTAGAGATTTGTTATTTGCAGGGAAAAAAAAGTTTCTGTGTGTGCTTTGTTAGAATAACCCTCATCTAAAATACCTCCTGTTTATAGGCATAATTTTGCACACAATTCAGGAAAATAAAAACCCAAGCAACTACCCAATCAAACATATAAAAACAATAACAACAGCTACAAAATAAGGCCTCCCCCATACACACTGCTCTTTTATGAATCACACAAATATCAGAAGAAAAATAACGTATTTTCCCTAATATCTCAGATACAGTCCCATCCCTTCTACATCACTTTCAGTTGTGAGTATTGTATCTTTAGATGAAATAGTAGGGTCAAGCCTTTTGCCATATTTGAAAGACTGACACCATTCTCTTCAGCAGATTTTGAACACAATGTAAAATCTCTCTACAGTGTGACAATTGACATTTTTCAGCACAGAAGAAGCCATTACCATCTGTCATGTGACTGCTCTGAGGATAATGAGAAACCTCGGACATGTGGGTTGGAAAGAAATGACTTTATTCCAAGTAAAATAAATCTAAATAATACAAATGCAGTGGGAGTGTTGCTAAATATTTCTGGAGACTCTTGAGGCGCTTTGGGAGAAAATGAATCATGTTGGTAATAATTTTTGCTTCTCTTTCTCTTAACTCTGCCAATTTAAAAATATCGTACAGGCAGGACCTGTGTTTTAAACTCTACCTGTACTTCCAGAAGGGTGTCCTCAGGGCTTTGCCTGCAGGGAGGTCACCTGGAGTCAATGCAAATCAAGCCTGTTGCCTCTTCGGCAGCAGGTTACCTCCAGGACCCTTGCGGCACAGGCAGATTTTAGAACAGCAGAAGCACGACCAATGTGTTGAAACAAAACAAAATAAGGTTGTTTATTACCCTGTTTAAAAGGAGGGCAATATTTTTCTCTCAGTCTTTAACCCTCTGCTCCTGCCCAACCAGTGTGATCTCTGAACTAGCAGGCTGTGTTCGCAAGGAGTTGCACTGGGTTGAGTTAAAAGAGGACACAGTCTTTGCTCTGAAGTTCTGCCTTCTGTCAGACCTTTTAATGTAATCTTAACATCCATTCTGTTTAATAATCTTTTGTCCAATAGACATAAATAAAGCATAAATATGTGTCTCACTGCAATGAATTAGTTTTCTAACAGAAGGAATCCTTGCCAAGATTCTGCAGCGATCTGGTCAATGTAGATAATGTGGTACATTAGAGCAGAAGCTGGCAGTTCATTGTTCTATGAATAGATATAGATTTAGTATTTATGGGAGCCTTTGAATAGGATGAAACAAAGCAAGGAGTAGCCAATGGTTCTATGTGGGTTTGATTTTAGCTAGTAATTTCCTATCAGGTCAGTAAATCTTTTGTTAGCACTAAGAACAATTTGTGCTCAAATATCAAAAAGTAATACACTTTTCTTTTCACGTGTACTTTTGCTTAAAACACTATTAATTATATATAAATGTATATTATATATAAATGTAAATGAATAAATATGTGTATATATAAATATATAATTGAAAGCCCTATTGTTACTCTGTTCATTAATTTGATTTAATTTTTTCTTGAGTAGGGGGGAAATGTTTGCTTTGTGTTTTCTCTGGGAAAGTTAAATCACCTGAAGTTATCGAAAGGCATTGACAATAAGAATGGGAGTCTTGTGTTCTGGTCTTGTTGTGGCCCTTAGCTTACTATTTGACTTTGGACAAGTCACTTTCTCAAGTTTATAGTTCCTTGTCTGTATTTGAAGATTTGGGATCCCATGATGACCAAAGTTCCTTTTGGCTCTATAATTCAGTGTAAAAATCATTAAGATAATAATCCTGTCTTTCATCATCCTGAGTTGGTTATACAAGGCATAAGGTTTCCGTGTTTTCTTGCCAAAATTCAGTAGCTGATTTGAATTGTCCCTGTCTTCTAAATGATTGTTCACTTTCCTCTTTTGTCTTGATGTTCTTTCAGGGTCAAAGCTTGAATATCAGCAGCACAAAATGTCTCTCAGTAGCTCCTAAGGTAATTGGGGACAGTCTCTACAACTACTTGAACTACTTATTTCTTTCTCCTGCTCACTCCTCTTTCTGCTTTACTGTTTCCTCATTTTTCCCCTGTTTTCCTCTGCAGCCCGAAGTCCAAAGCTTTTCTGATTCCTGGAAGTTTTGAGAGAACTGCCCAACAACAAAACCAGTACTCTGGAGCAGAGCTGTGCTATTACCTGCCATAAAATGAACACATGAAAAGTGCTTAAGTGAATGCTTAGCCCTTTACTGGATCACAAAACTGGCCAATCAATGGAGATTCTTTTCCCCTAAAGGTAGATGTTTCTTATGCTGTTGTTTTCAGTTTCAATTTCAACAATTATGGCTTTTTCCTAGATTTACAATAAAATGATTTAGTTAGGACTGAAAACTGGAGTGGGTAGTTGTACCAGGCACACTTGAGATCTGTAGTACTGATCTGTCTCCATTGTTTTGGTGACTTGTCTCGTCTCAGGCACTGCTGAGGAGACCAGTGCTGCTTGGGCTCCGACTACGTGCAGGCATCATTTGACCATACATCCTCTTAGAATCACGTTGAGAAATTGTCCTCTTGCCTTCTGGCTTCCTTGTTGATACTGAGGCATAAAATCCCAATAAGAGGACACCTGGGTGGCTCAGTCAGTTTAGCATCTGACTTCTGTTCAGGTCATGATCTCACAGTTCGTGAGTTTGAGCCCCACATTAGGCTCTGCGCTGAGGGCTTGGAGTCTGGAGCCTGCTTCAGATTCTGTGTCTCCCTCTCTCTCTGCCCCACCCCCGCTTGCTCTCTCTCTCTCTGTCTCTCTCTCTCTCTGTCTCTCAAAAGTGAATAAACATTAAAAAAATAAGACCCCAATATGGAGGTTTGGCATTTATACAAATACAGTCCGGAAGTGCAGATGAGAGGAGGGAAGGATCAGAAGAATAGAGAGGCCAGAACTCTTTACTCTGCAGGACAAACCTTTGACCAATGGACAGTGGATCTAGTAGATAAAAATCTCCCCCTTTCCTTGACCGAGAGGCACTTTCCATGTTGATAGTGAACATGTAGGGTCTTCTAAGATTCAACAACCCGTTGTACTTGATACTGTAAAATACTCAATTCTTAGTTTGTCTATTCTTCCTAGCCTCATCTTCCTCCCTCTCACTTATGCTTTCCTGAGTTTGCATCTTTAATAAAATAGTAATACATGAGTATTTGTTTCATCCTATGCTTTCTGGGGGACTAAGACTGGTCAATTTAGACAATATTTGTGAATGAATAGAATCATTCATGGTCTGATGAATTGCGATAAAGTGGAATACAGGATAGTGGGAGATTATGGAGGTAATGTGCATTAACTAGTTACCTATACATCCTGTGGGTCCTCCATGACTTTCTTGCATTTAATGCTCCATGGTTGGGTAGAAGTGCAGTGGAATGGAAAAGGCAGCACATGTAAGTTCACAAGGATTTTCTGTATTCTATTTTGTAGATGAGAATCTTTTCCCCAAATGACAAGGGCAAAAATGCTATTGAAACCAAAGCTGTTTTCCTGACTTATTTTAAAATACATGCTCACTTGAAAATGCTGCTTGTTATTTTGACAGAGATGGGTAGTAGGGAAAGATTTTGGAAATACAGTGTTGATTATGAAAAGTGTTATAAAATTAATGTTAGAAGAAATTTCATATCTTTGTCTCTACACAACAGTTTCTGCTTCACATTTGCCATCCTCATCTAAACATATTTTTAGAGAAAACAGGAATGTAGATATTCATATGTTCAACAAATACTTGTTGAGTGTCTAGTTTGTGCTAGGTGCTGCTTTAGGTGCTGGAAATTCGGCAGTAAATAATCCAGATCCTTGCTTTCGTAAGGCTTGTGCTAGAGAGGAATGACATTGACAAAGATAAAAGAGTGCATAGAAAAAATAACAAGATAAATTTTGAAGTTGGTAGCATGGTGAAGATAATAGACAGAATGATATGGTATATAAAGATTGAGGGACTCTGCTTTAGATTAGTAGTCGGGAGAGACCTCTCTGTGGAAACGATGTGAACACAAATTTTCCTAGAAGCTGGGTATGCAAAATAGGCTTCAGACTTCCAAAGCAAAAGAGAATCAACTGCAGAGACTCACTATGGAGTGTGAGTTAGTATGGATCGAGAAAAGAAAGTGGCTAGTGTGGCTTGAGGGCAGAGCCAAGAGCTATAGTGGTATGAAACAAGATAGGAGACGTTAGAAATGACCAGCATTTCATTATAGGCTGCATTAATGAGTTTGAGTATATTCTAAATGTAGTGGAAATTCATTGAAGAGTTTTAAGAATGTTAAAATATATAATCCATTTCATAGAACTCTTGCAAAATTCGAATTCCTAACTTAAAAAAAATTGTGAATGCCTTTTTAAAATGACTTTATTTTTTTAGAGCAGTTCTGGGTTCACAATTGAGGGGAAGGTACAGATTTCCTACACAGCTGTCGGCGCACACGAACATAGCCTCTTCCATTGTCAACAACTCCCTACCAAGGTGGTTCATTTGTCACAATTGATGAATGTACGTTGGTACATCATAATAATCCTAAAGCCACAGTTTACATTGAGCTTCATCTTGGTGTGTTACATTCTATGTGTTTGCAGAAATGTATAATAATGTGTATTTACTATTGTAGTATCATAGAGAATATTTTCACTCTCCTAAGAATACTTTGTGCCCTATTTATCCTTTCCTGGCCCTTACCCTCTAACAACCACTGAGCTTTTTATTGTCTCCATAGTTTTGCCTTTTCTAGGTCATGTGGTTGAAATCAAGCAGATAAAAATTCTTTAGAATGGCTTCTTTCACTTAGTAGTATTCATGGAAGGTTCCCCCATGCCTATTCCTGGCTTGATAGTTCATTTCTTTTTAGCGCTGAATAATATTCAATTATCTAAAGGTGTAATAGTTTATTTATCCATTCGTCTAATTTAGGACATCTTGGTTGCTTCCAAGTTTTGGCAATTATGAATAAAGTAGCTGTAAATATCCTTGTACACGTGTTTGTGCAAACATGTTTCAGCCTCTTTGGGTAAATATTAAGGAGCGTGACTGGTGGATCCTATGTTAAGGTTAGGTTTAGTTTTTTTTTTTTTTTAAGAAACCACCAAGCTGTCTTCCAAAGTGGCTGTACTAAGTTGCATCCCTCCCCTGCTCCCCAGCAATGAATGAGAGTTCCTAATGCTCACAACCTCACCAGCTTTCGGTGTTGTCAGTGCTTTGGATTTTGGACATTCAAGTAGGTGTGTAGTGGTATTTCGTATTTTTTTAACTTGCATTTCCCTGATGACATATGATGTAGAGCATCTTTTCATATTCATAGCTGTAATTCATATATCTTTTTTTATTGAAGTACAGTTGACACACAATATTACATTAGTTTCAGGCATATAACATAGTGGATTCAACAACTCTATATATTATGCTATGTTCACCACAAGTATAGTTACCATCTGTCACCATACTACGCTATTACAATATCATTGACTATATTCCCTATGCTGTATCTTTCATCCCTATGACTTATTCATTCCATAATTGGCAACCTATACCTCTTGCTCCCTTTCACCCATTTTTCCATCACTTCACCCCTCCTTCTCTCTGGCAACCATCAGTTTGCTCTCTGTATTTATGGGTCTGTTTGTGCTTTTTTGTTTGTTCTTTGTTTTATTTTTCAGATACCACATACAAGTGAAATCCTATTGTATTCGTCTTTTTGTATCTTGACTTATTCCACTTAGCTTAATGCCCACAAGGTCCATCTTTCTCTCTCTATCTCTGTCTCTGTTTCTCTGTCTCTGTCTCTTTCTCTCTCTCTCATTGTGTGTGTGTGTGTGTGTGTTATATATATATATATATATATATATATATATATATATATATTCTTTATCCGTTCATCCATTGATGGACACTTAAGGTTTTTCCATAGCTTGGCTACTGTAAATAATGCTGCAATGAATATGGGGGTGCATATATCTTTTCAAATTAGTGTTTTTGTTTTCTTTGGATAAATACTGAAGTGAAATTGCTGGATTATATGATAGTTTTATTTTTAATTTTTGGAGGAAACTCCATACTGTTTTGCATAATAGCTGTTCCAATTTACATTCCCATCAACGGTGCACAAGGGTTCCCCTTTTCTCTACAACCTCACCAACATTTGTTTTTTCTTGTCTTTTTAACAATAGCCATTCTAACAGCTGTGAGGTGACATTGCATTATAGTTTTAATTTTCATTTCTGTGATGATTAGTGATGTTGAGAATCTTTTTATGTATCTGTTGGCTATTTGTATGTGTTCTCTGGTTATTTTTATTCTTTGGTGAGGTGACTTCTAAGGTCTTTGGGCAGTTATTTAAATCAGGTTGTTAGTTTTCTTATTGTTGAGTTTTAGGAGTTCTTTGCGTATTTTGGATAATAGTCTTTTATGAGATGTATCTTTTTCTAACATTTTATCATAGTCTGTGGGTCCTCTTATTCTCTTGATGCTATCTTCCTCAGAGCAGAAGTTTTAAATTTTAATATGGTCCACATTATCAATTCTTTCTTTCATGCATTGTGCCTTTGATGTTTATTCTAAAAAAGTCATCATCAAACCTAAGATCATCTGAATTTTCCATGTTATTTTCTAGGAGTTTGATAGTTTTGTACTGATGGATTTAGGTTTGTGATCCATTTTGAGTTAATTGTGTGAAAGGTATAAGGTCTGTGTCCAGATTCATTTTTTTTTTTATTTGCAAGAGGATGTCTACTTAGCATTATATGTTGAAAGCATTATCTGTTTTTTTCTATTGTATTGCCTTTTACTCCTTTGTTAAAGGTCAGTTGACTATATTTATGTAGGTCTGTTTTTGGTATATTGATCTATTTGTCTGTTCTCTCACTGATACCACACTGTCTTGATTACTGTAGTTTTATAGTAAGTCCTGAAGTCAGACAGTGTCTGGTCTCCCAATTTTTTTCTTCTCCTTCAAGAATGTATTTGCTATTCTGGGTCTTTTGCCTCTCCTTACAAACTTTAGAATTAGTTTCTTGATACCCACAAAATAACTTGTTGGTATTTTGATTGGGAATGCATTGAATCTATAGATCTAATTGGTAAGGACTAGCATTTTGACAATGTTTAGTCCTCCCATCCATGAACATGGAGTATCTCTCCATTTATTTAGTTTTTCTTTGATTGCCTTCATCACAGTTTTGTAGTTTTCCTTCTATAGATCTTGTGCATGTTCTGTACGGTTTATAACCAAGTGTTTCATTGTTTGGGTGCTAATGCAAATGATACTGTTTTTTTTTTCTTTTTGCCTTCAATTTTCACTTGTTCATTGCTAGTTTATAGACAAATGATTGACTTTTTCATATTAACCTTTTTTCCTGCAATTTTGTCATAATCTCTTATTACTTCAGGAGTTTTCTTATTGATTCTCTTAGACTTTCTACATAGATGATCATTTCTCCTACAAACAAAGAGTTCTATGTCTTCTGTCTCAATCCTTTCATTTCCTTTTTTGTGTTATTGCCTTAGCTAGAACTCCCAGTAGAATGTTGAAAAGGAATAGTGAGAAAGGATATTATTGCCTTGTACCTGATCTTAATGATCTCTTAACTAATGCTGAAAAGATGCTATGTCTGGGTTTCCTAAAGTATTAAATAAACTTTTTATTGTTCAAGCTGATTGAATAAGGATTTCTTATTACTTATAGCCAGAAGTAAACTAACTGAAAAAGTCTCCATATCTGAAAATAACTTATAAACCAGAGATGGAGTGCAAGCAAGGTGAAAATACAATTCCATAGTGCGCTACATTAAAAGTACATCAAGGAACAATGAACTCAGGAAATACTTTAAGTATGTCTGCTAAAATTATATGTATGGCCTCCATCTAAATGTAGTTTTCCTTCTCTGACATTCCATAGCACCCAGTATACAGTTTACCTATGCCATTTATGTTCTGAATTATAGTTGTGTATGACTTTGTCTTATGCTTCTAGCTTATAATCTTGGAGGTCTATACCTTTGCCTTTTGTACAAGTTTGTACCTTTATATCAGTAGGAACTGAATAAGCATCTATTGAATGAATAAATAAGTAGTATAAAGAAGAAGTATAATGTCAGAGGAAGGTGAGGTCACTGAAGAAAGTTCATAAATACAGTTGAGGGAGTCAGAAAAGCATCAAAGAAGAAATTTAACTGTATCTTAAAATATTAGTGGGGTTTGCTTAAGTAAAGAAGCCAGGGAAGGATTTTTAGAAGGAGGATGAAGAGACAAGAGATATTAAAACAAAGTTGTAGAATTGTCTAGCTGTCATGACAGGTAGAGTTAACTGGAAAGGTAGTTTAGAGTCAAACTAGGGAAGATTTCACATGTTAAAGTTAAGAATTTATCATCACTCCCTAAGAATTAAAGAGGAACTCAAGTTTGAAACAAAGGCATTAAGTTATATGCAAGTATTGTTTTATAGGAATATTAATCTAAAATTTCTCCTTCCTTGATCCTTGCCATAGAAAGGCCTCTTTACAACTTTCCTTTAGGACTAGTTGCATGCTCCAGACCAAGAAAAAGTGCTTTGATATAGATATTTTTTTTGAATATATATTACTGATGAATATACATAGTCATAAGACTCAATATAGTGTAATTCAAATAACTATATTCTATATGACCCTACTCCTTCCTCCCTTTGCCTGCATCTTTCCTTCAGCAGCCTCCCTTTCATCCCAGGCCACTCCTTTACTGTCCTTACCGGATGAGATGCAGGGTGTTTCCTTTTGCAGTGTGAATAAAGCTAGCGTTGCCATCAGATAACTATAGGTACAGAGCAAGAAGAGATTGAATATTAATGGAGTACCAATGGAAAAAGAAGTTTGGTTTCAGAAATCTAAAAAGAACAGCAATGTTACAGAAGATATGGGTGGTGAGCATTTTACCATTGCTACTAAGTTTAATATGAAATTTTGGGGAAAAAATCAGGGCTGTGTAGAAAGTGTGTCAAATGTGGACTTTTCCACAGTGTAGGTCTTGTGGAGTTAAGTGATATTAAAGTATGTTCAGTGATGGTTGGTAGGCTAAGCAATGTAGTCTGGTCACAAGCCCAAGAATACCTAGGCATAGTCCCAAGAGAAGTTTGTAATCAAATGCAGCTTGCAGAGAGAGTTTCAAATCTTACATGATTTTCATAATGAATGTTTTGGATTATCACAGTATGTTTTCCTATGCTCATTTTCATCTAGATGGAGGGGGGATTTCAAGAATCTATGTCTTATATTTTTTATTTCAGTTCCTTAAGGTACCCAGAATTTCCTTGCCAGAAGGATCCATGTAAAAATTAGAATCCATTTTGAAATTCAACTAAAGATTGCATCCCGAAGTTGTTTCAAAAAAATGAGAGCTGAGCATATTGTAATCCTCAGAGCTGTCCCTAGACAGACAATATTGCAGAAGTTTTTGCCCATGTGTCTTTGTTTTGCAAATGAATATGCAACATTACATTAGAGCAACAAAAAAATTAATCTTGGAAATGAAGAACCTAACAAATGCTGAATTCAAAAACAAGTTAGTTAACCTTAGAGAAAGAGAAAAGAAGCATCTAGTAAATTTATTAATGCCTCAAATTTTACAGTGATTTTTTCCATTGACCGTTAAAGGAAAGGGGAAGGAACTAGAGACTGCATACGACATTAAATGGTGTTTTAAATGAATATCTGTTATTGTTCCTGTAAATACCATATAATAAAGCTAAATTATTTAAATATTACTTCGAAATGTATTCTTATAAAAGGCACCAGGCACATAGCCAATTCCATTGCAAAACAAAGAGGCAACAAAAAATAAAATTGTATCATGCACAGAAACCATGACTTACAATACCTCTCATGACTAGAATTGTTAGAATTCTGGTGTAAAATCTGGTGGAATTATTCCACGCATTCTCATGCAGATATTGCAATGACAATACCTTCTTGTTTAGTGTGGTATTGTGAACAATCTGTGAAAGAGCTTATTGAATATCCTTTGGTAAAGCTATTTATGTCTCTTTCAAAGGTTCATTTTTAACAGCTTCTAGTCTTCTTCCTGATCAATTAAAATACAGTGGGCACCCTTGATTTAAATGATAAAAAGTCATGACTTTGAATTTTGTGTAAAGTTGAAGATTAACAGTGTCTGCAAAGAGACTTGAAAAATCAAAGTAAAAACATTTCTTTCCTTCATGATTTATCTTGAAATGTTTCAACTAAATGTTTCTCCTTGAGGAACATTATTCTAAACAGCTTGAGAAAGAGATCTTTTAATAAATAAATTATGTCTAAGTAGATATCCAAATTGAAGATGGTTGATTAAGTGATAGTTTCACCTTTATAGTCTTGGAGAAGAAAACCATTACATTGTGCTTACTAGTGTCAGATGGCTGATGGTACAGACGGTTGGACTGAGAAATGGTCTCCATCCTTTCCACACTCCATGAGGTCAGTTGACTGTCAGGTGGGTCTCCTGTACCTCCTCTTTATTCCTCTCCCTTTATCTAGTTTTTCTCATTGCCATGTCTCTTACTATGACTACCTCTGGTAATGATACTTTGGACCATAAGTATGCTATTGAAATTTATTCTTGTTTGATAGGAGTTTCTTCTATAATTCAATTATATGTTTTCACTATATACCTTAATTCATTACAATTAGAAAACTGGCACAGACAGGGTCAATGTTTTAGTCCCAGAATTAGTGACCAAGATATGACCAGAATTCAGTTCTCTCACTTTCTAATGTGACTCCCTTTCCATGATAATGTCCAGCCTTCAATCAAATGAGCCAAATATGTTTGTTGGAAACAGTTCATTTCAGAGAAGTGTCTTATCTTCAGCTTTATCTGCTGAAGCATGGCCGTGCTTTTCATGGCATTGCTACTACTCTTTTAGACAAAACAACATTGATTGTGGCATTGAAGATACAGCCTGATGACTGAGTTTGAAGCTGCTCCTTTCAGACCTGAGAAAACCTCCTCATCACAGGCTTAGATTTTTCTGGGATCTTTTGCCGTTTTAGCAATGCCTTTCTTCTGAGTCACCAAGTTCTGAGTTAAAATTGCTTGAAAAATTAAAGAGGAGAGAGCTGGAAGTTTGTATATTTTAAAACATAGTGTTATATATTGACATATGCATTGATATAAGAATGCATATCTCAGAATTATGTACATGTTACGTCTTGTTATAACATTCAAAGTGTAGGTGTTTAGTAAAACTTTTTTATTTATCCAAATCAGAGGCATTAAATGACTTTAGCTTATTTTCATTTTCATCAGTTTTTTTTTGAACATTTGGAGATAAATCCACATTCAACTGAATGAATCCAAGACATATTACTTATTTCCTCTTATAAACATCACTTTAGTGTTTAAAAATTCTTCAGCTCAAACCTGTAAAATATTTGGGATTTAGTAAAACGTATTTGTCAGTCTTTTCATATTTACCGTGCCTACAACTCAAAGAGAAATCAAATAAGGAACAAGCTCCAAGAATAACTTTGTGTTAGTGGATAAGACATACCATTCTACTTTTGTTTCTTTTGCATGGTTTGCTGTTTTGGTTTTTCCTTTTCGTTTCTTTCCTTTTCTTTTTTCTTTTTTTGGTATTGTTTAGTGATTTTTTTTTTGATACCTCAGTTTGTTTAGTTTTGAATTATGTTGTTATGGTTCTTTATATGCTTGAAAATGATTTTTACCTTTTAATATTTATTTATTTACTTATTTATTTTATAAGTATTTATTTATTTTCGAAAACAGAGTGAGACAGTGGGGGAGGGGCAGAGAGAGAGAAGGAGACACAGAATCTGAAGCAGGCTTCAGGCTCCAAGCAAGAGTTCAGCACAGAGCCCGACCCGGGGCTCGAACCCACGAACCGTGAGATCATGACCTGAGCCAAAGTTGGTCACTTAACCGACTGAGCCACCCAGGTGCTCCATATTTTTATTTTTAATGAGCCACCCAGGCGCCCTGAGGATGATTTTTAAATCTAAGTCTCAAGTAAAAATTAAAAAAAATAGTTGTTCTCAAATTTTCTTATAAATATAATATCTGGTAATTTTACTTGCATAAATTTTACTTAAATTATTTTATTAAAATAATTATTAATTTTTAGGAGTTTAAGCTTTTTTATATTCTAGAACTCACTCTTTATGTGAAGGTCATTTGAAAATAATTATCTACAGTGCTTCTATGACTAATCTGCTTATTTTTCTTTCTTAGTTGGTTAATAGCTAGAGATGTGGTGAATTGCCTTTAGGAATAAAATTGTGTATTTACTTATCTACCTATCTATGTATTTACCTATTATCTGTCTACCTATCTCCTAAAAATATGCAGATTCTGGATATTAACAGACTCTTACAATTACTCAGTTGTAAATGAAGTTTGCATTTTTCTAACTTTAATCTAAAATCCTACAGAAACGTTTGGAGAGAAGTACAAATCTCATGTGCTCTGCATGCACTCTATGGGCCAAAAATTTCTATTTTATCTGGCAAACTATTTGGTGACTAGAAAACTGATTTCTCTTTAAGTCTTTTCTCCTTTAGAGTAAAAAGTTTTCCAGAATAATGCAGCAAATGAAAGTTTTCTTTTGACTATTAAAAGCACTTACTTTTATTGACTTCTCTTTAATTTTTTTCAACTAGACTCTCAAATTTATCATCGCAAAGTTATGTAATATACATTGTTATTTTTGTCTTTTCTGCTCCATATTTAAAATGAAGTTTACATATCAGAAGCCTTGTACATCCTTTCTTGAAGTGGATTTAGAAACTGAGAAACAGAAATGGTATACTGTAATTATCTAAAAAATATTGACAGACAACCAAAGATTACAATGTTAGGCTCTCATATGTAGTACAGGAATTACAAGAAAACCATCAGAAAAAGAGAGAGAGGAAACAAATGAGGAAGAATAAAACTGTTTTAAAAAGAAGAAATATTTTAACCATGAAACAAGAACAAGGTATTAACAAAAATGGACAGAGAGAAACAGGAGCAGTTGAAATTGAAAATTTGAGAGAAAAAATAATAAAGCATGGGAAGATAAATTTAGGAAAATCTCAGAAAGTAGAAAAAATGTCAATAAGACTAAAAACAAGAGAGAAAAGATAAGAAAGTTAGAGGACCTGTCCAATAGGTCAAATATCTGAAAAATAAGAATTCCATAGAAAATTTTAAAAAAGAAGTAAAACATTAATTATTTTCTTGGTATAAGCCAAGAATTTTTTTTTTTCAGATTGCAGTCGTCTCCTGAGTTTCTATTGAAAGGTAGAAAACAAAGTTATACCAAAGCATGCCATCACTAAATTTTATGGCTGTGGGGACAAACAAAAAAAAAGTATATAAATCCAGGGAGAAGAGAAAAAAAATCAGGTCTACTATAAATCATCAAAATAACTAAACTTTTCAAGAGTAACATTGAAAGATAAAAGGCAATAGAAATCTGTCTTCAACAAAATTCTGAAGAAAAGTAATTTCCAATTAGAAGTGTACATTTAGCCGACCTATACATGATGGGAAAATCAAGGATATTTTCAACTATTCACTTTCTCACATAATGTATTTCTGTATCTAATAAGATAGGGGAAAGTGTGTGCCATTAATCAAAGGAGAAGCACAAGAAATGTGACGGAATGAGATTTGCAGAGCAGCAGATCCACTGATACAGATGGGGAGTGAAGGGAAGCCCCAGAGTCAGAACTGTACAGTACCTGTATGGGGAAATCTGCTCACAAAGGATAAGGTCAGAGGCTCCAAGAAAAGTTCCTGTTTACGTGGATGAAATTGATAGAATACCTAATGCATCTGAATATCTAGAGTGGAGAATTAGCAATTGATAAACTGTTTGGAGCTGAAAGGAACCAAGCAAATGAATAAAACAAGAAATACAGGATAACCTGGGGAAAACTCCAGAAAAATCACCAAGTTATAACTAAGGTAATATGGGACATAGATGGAATGATTCTGAGTTGGGGAAGGGGATAAGGGAGCAGGAGGACAGAGCTCTAAATGCCCACCTTATGTAGTACGTAAGTAAACAAATGATACCTAAAACTCACTCAAAAATTAGCAAAAATAAAAACCATGTTACTTTTAAATATAGTGAGTTATATCAAAATAATCACCTAAAAAGTACCAATAAAAGCATATTAGAGACCTGGTGATAAATAACAATGTGATCGGTTTAAAGAGATAAAGAGATTAGAATTGTTGCCACAAGGAGGGATGGGTAGGTCTGCTATTTTCATCATGAACTTTGTAGAACTATATGACTCTTTTAAACTCTTTGCGTTATAGATTTTATTAAAATTAAAACAAGAAAAATTAAAATATTAAAACTAAACAAAACAAGACACTAACTACTGAACAACATACATTGGAAGATATTTTTAGAGCTTATAAAGTAAGCTTTACATGTGGAGACACATGTGGATCTCAACCAGTTGAAAAATTTAATATGGTGCTTCTCTGCTTACTAAAGCACTTTGCAATAACTTATTTATTTATATTTGAATTTAATTAGCATTTTATATTCCTTTAATTTTTTTCTTGTTTACTTCTAATGTGTGCAACAAGGACTGACATATGTTCTTGTAAGCCACCTTGAAATTTCTGGAAACAAGAATGGCATAAATAAGTAATACTGACATTAAAAAAAAAGAATTAAAAACTAACATATAGAAAACAAATGGAGGGAAATGAGATGACCAGTACCAACAACTCAAATAGGGAATTGGGAAATGGGAATTGGGAAAATCATTATCAAATTTAATAACATATGATGTGAAGCTATTGAATTCATAGTTTGAACAACCACTGCATGATCACATTTCTGTTTTGAGTTGTGCCAGATACAATATAACTATTGTATAACAGTTATTTATACAATGTATTGTATAAATGCTATTATTATTAAGGCAAGTGAATTTGTGTATGAAAGAATCTATTCCATTTAAGAATCACAAAATAACACAAGACTGAATCCAAAATTGTAGGATAAGTGTAAAGGACAGTGGGAGGAAACTTTGTGCATTTTGTCAGGCCAGTGAAACTTTTCAGGGAAAACTGTATTTGAGATGGGGCTTAAGCATGGGAGGAATTACTGGTTGGGAAGAGGCAGAAAATAGGAATGAGACTCATCAAACTTGAGTTGAAGGCACATGCTGGCAGGTCATGGAAAGTAAAATGATACAGGAGGAGAAAATTATAGAGATAGGACAAGATTGTCAGAGATTATGAATTTACTTATAATCAGTACTGGAAACTATTTTAAGTTCTGGAAATGTGTGATAAAACGGATTTTTGAGATGACTAGTTTGGCAAATAGGTTTAAGAAAAACCAGAGGGGGAAGAGTCTGATGGCAGTAAGATCTGTTGAAGAGTGTATGTATGAGTTGATTAAAGTCTTTATTAAAGTAGAACTGGAGATATGGGTGTAATGAAACATATCTGAGAATTTGTGATATTATTTATATTTTATATTTATGAAATAGGGTGAGAGAAAAAAGATGGTATCATTAACTAACGTGGATAATTTCAGATAGAGATTTCGGTGGAAGGCATCTGAAAAAAACCTGTAGCCTGCTAATATCAATATATTTGTAAAATTACTTTTCATTCTCCATTCCTTTGGAGTGCTAAAGATATCTGATCAATTACTTTTTGAACATGTTTAGTGGAAAGAATGCAACAGACAGTCTGGGGTGTTACACACGGTTTTCATGTAAAAATGAAGATCTACAACAAGGTAAAGTTGGAGAACTGTCATTACTATGCAGAAAATTCATACCTACTACCACAAAATGGGCTACTGAAATATTCAAGTTGTTATAGCAGTTTTTAAACTCTAGTTGCTCAGAAAATGACTTTACTTTGTAGGTCTGTTTAGCTAAATAGGCATAACCAATTTTTCAGTTGGTAGGTGCTTGCAAATAAAGTATCTTTCGCTCACTCTTGTTTAATCTCTGTGGATTTGTCATATTTGTCTATTTGTATGGAAAACTGTACAAATAAATGCATTCAAGTGATTTCTATGCATATCATTAGGTTTATTCCCTGTTTTTGTTGTCTAAAAGTGTTCAAACTATGAAATCCTTATGATAAGCCAGATCCAGAGGTTAAACAAACAGTAACTTAATCATTTACTACACGTGAAGTTAGTGACAGACATGTGGCTACAATTGTACCTGATATGTTAAATATTTATACGGCAACCAATAAGCCTAAACACTGTTCAGATTGTGCTCCCCATGGAGGAGGAAGCAGGAGGCAGAATGAAGGTGATATGGGGTGTGGGAAGGATGAGGAGCCAGTGAGGGAAAGGCACCTCTGTGCTTGGCATCTGGGTATTTGTAAACTGCAAGGATAGGGAAATTAAATATATATATATATATATATATATATATATATATATATATATATTTGGCTGGGAGGTAAAAAAAAATTTAACTTATAATATTGTGTTTCCTTTTATTTGGACAGTTCATTTAAATTTGGTTTATTCAGTATAGCCCTAGACTATTTCCTCCCTTTTAACTAGATGAAATAATTACAGCTTTTTTTCTCCCTGAACAATAACAAATCAAGCAGACCTGAAAGACTTGTGTTTTTCTATTTATTTCTTTTATGCATTTCTGAAAAGTATGAAACTAACTGCTGCTCTCCTCTGGCGGTAGCCAATATTCATAATTTTATCAAAAGAATTACTGAAGTTCAACTTATTTCCTTTTTACAGTTGAACTTGGACAAAGGAACATGCCCGAAGATCACCCATCAGTGCTGCTGTGTGTGGTGGTTGTGGAATTTTGTAAAACCGCTCGATGTTGTAGATGATCGGCTGGAGCTTGCCTCATTTCAAGGGTGTGTAGGACACGCCCTGGTTAAGCACCCCTTCTCTCGCTATGTACACTGAAGTCATCTCCGGCTCAGCTTACTAGAGCTGCATTCACCCTGCCCTTTCAACGTGGTTTTTTTTTTTTTTTTGGATGCTTTGATTCTTTTAATTTTGCCTCTATACTCCCAGATACTGAAACTTAAAAGTGGTATCTTACTGAAACCTTTAACCGTTTGTGCCTTTATGTATTAGTCTTCCAGTAGGACCCACTGTTCCTCAATTTTTCTTAAGGCCGTCTCTCATAGGCATCTCTGAAAGACTGATCTTCCTAAAACATGTAGTTATCAAACCTTTATAGCATCCACCTCTCCCCTAAATTAATAAATAGCCTCACCCTGGTATTAAAGATCTCACCGTGTGCTCCCAGCCTCACCTCTATGACCTCCCCTCCCCCCAACAGTGGATTATTTTTTTTCTAGGGAACTTAGTCTATCCACCTTCCCTAACATATTTAGATTTTCAGATTCTAGTGACTGCTCATACCATCTCTATCTCCTTGGGTAGGTTCCCATTACATCAACTAAATAATCTTAGGATTTCCAAGTAGAAACAGCAGCTGTTCCATGAAGCCCTCTGTGGTCAGCCACAAATGACTTCCAATCCTTGAACTCATCCCATGTATTAGCTTGCTACAGAGTCTAGGTGAAATGTATATTTAGCCTTGTATTGTCTATGTTATTGTGCTGGTATAAACCTGCTTAATCCAATGGTAAAGCATATAGTTGACCCTCGATAATGTTAATTTCCAGGGCGCCTGAGTGGCTCAGTCTGTAAAGCTTCCGACTCTTGGTTTGGGCTCAGGTTATGATCTCATGTTTCCTAAGTTCGAGCCCCGCATCAAGCTTCATGCTGACAGTGCAGAGCCTGCCTGGGATTCTCTCTCTCCCTCTCTACCCCTCCCCTGATTGTTCTCTCTGTCTTTCTCAAAATGAATAAATAAACTTAAAAAAATGTTAATTTCCTTCTGCCTGAAGACCTATGTTGTTAATATCTAGTATCTACATATTACTTGTACTGCTCATGGTAAGTGCTCAGTAAACATTTGCCAAATAAGGACTTAGATGAAATTACTGTTTGGAACCTATTTAACTGGGTACAAAAAGTGGACCTATTCTAGGAACTGAAATCCTCCCCTGAAATTTATACAGTGTTTCTATATTAACCTCTGAAAACCCTGTATTCACAGCACATGAACACAACCCCTTGTCTAGAGATGTTATTATGAGCAAGAAGTACAGAGATTTCATGAAACCCAGGAGGGCTTTCTGAAGAGCATTGTATGAAGCCCCAACAAAGTTGTCCCAGCAAAATTTCCCATACCAATTAAATATGCCAAAGATGGCTTACATGGAGATTAACCTCTGGGTTTAAGGGTAAGTTGACTTCCTCCTTTATTTAAAATAAGTTACTTCTCACTGGATTGGAAAGCCAAATAAGGTCAAAAAATTGTATTCACAGAGGCGTGTGTAAAGAAAGGTATGTGGCAGCAGCTTCTATTCTCTAAAGGCTTACATTTAATCCAATGATAGACAGTCATTTAAAAAAAATGTGAAATGAGTAATTGGAAGAGAAATAAAGGGCAGGGATAAATTCGTAGCATGGAGAATAAATAATGACGATTCCATGACAGATGTTTATCTTATTTAATATTTACATTTCATTAATGATCACATTTAAGTGTTCTGTTTTAAAAATATTTTTTTTTATCCAGCAAGTACTCAGTGCTGAGGGAGAGAAGATGTTTTCTAGCAATTACTCTGTTAGTTATTAATCAGTTTGAAGCTTTTCATTATGTTCTGTGCCTGTTGAAAATGATTTCTCCAGAGAAAACCTGATTCTGCAGACATGGTTCAGGGAAGGGAAGTCTTTGGGGTTCCTGCGTGAGGTCCTTTAGTTATGTGTTTGGACCCTAAGACCAAACTCTCTGAGCCCCAAGCCTTGGTTAGAATTCGTAAGTTCCTGTACTACTCCATTGTTACTTCAATAACCCATCAGGGTAGAGATTCAGAGAGTGACACCAACAAACAGTCTAGGTTTAAAGCCCTCCATCTTCCACGGGTCTGTTGACAATAATCTTATTTATTATGCAATAGAATCTGGCAGTTTTAACAAAATTTCTTTTTCAAAATTTTATATTACCTGGATTTCTGATAATGTCATTCCTTTAAATCTTAAACCTTAGAGACTGTTCCTCCTCAGTGTTCCTATTTCTTCTTGTACCTGTGAAATCTCTTCTAATTACCCCTCTTCTTTGGGGCATCTCACACACTCCTGATCCTAGTGTGTGCCCCTAAGAGGCCACACACTGATAAATGGTGAAACTGGGATTTGAGCCCAGGTCTGCAGACACTAAACCCTAAGGTCTTTGTCACCACTTTGCTTAAAACTAACTCTGCAGCCAAAGTGTCATCACCCTCATTGCTGATGCTTCGAAAGTGCCTATTATGTGCCAGACATTGGGTTTAGATCCTTAATATCTGTTGTGCTAAACTTTGAGACAGTGTTATTCCATTTCACAGACAAAATTTCAAGCTGTGGGAATGGTCCAAATAAGAACGTAAGGACTAGTTACATGCAATTTTACATTAGGAGTGTTGTGTTTACTCTGTCTTTAGTTCAGTAAGATCTCAAAGGTAGACACAATTCTGGGACACTTTTATGTGTGGCTGTCTTCTATTTAAGTTCCTTTAGAGTAGAATACACACATGCATGCTAAGAGAGAGACAAACCAAGACACAGACTCTTTTTAAAAAAAATGTTAATGTTTATTTTTGAGAGAGAGAAAAAGAGAAAGAGAGTTGAGGGGCAGAGAGAGGGAGACACAGAATCCGAAGCAGGCTCCAGGCTCTGAGCTGTCAGCACCGAGCCCGATGCCGGGCTCAAACTCATGAACTGCGAGATCATGACCTGAGCTGAAGTCAGACACTTAACTGAGTCACCCAGGTGCCTCAAGAAACAGACTTTTAACTACAGAGAACAAACAGATGGTTATCAGAGGGGAGTTAGGTGGGGAGATGGGTGAAAAAGCTATGGAGATTAAGAGTACACTTATCATGATAAAAAAAAATCATTATACCATTTGTTAAAATTATGAGGGTGAAATAAACCAACTAATTTAGTAAGATTATTTTATGTTGTAATTACATTTATGTAACATGTATGATTCACAGAATAAAATTTATTAACATACTAAATAAATAAAATGTTTGACTAATTAAAAAAAAACAAGTACAACACCCATACTCAAATATCTGTTATTATTAGAGCTGGTAAATCAGAGTAAATCAGAGCTTAAGATGACAAGAACTGGTGAGGTTTGTGGAAAATTGAGAGTTTACACCCCACATGGAGTCATTCAGATTTAATTTGTAATGACGTTGTGCAGGGAAGTGTACCCGTTCCTGCACGCACACACACACACACACGAACACACACAGGTCACCAGTTTGCAGCTCTTTATTCATTTTGTATTTTGTATTAAGAAATCTTTTAATGTTTATTTATTTTTGAGACAGAGTGCAAGCAGGGGAGGGACAGAGAGAGAGAGGGAGGCACAGAATCTGAAGTAGGCTCAAGGCTCCAACACAGAGCTTGATGGAGCTTGATGTGGGGTTCGAACCCATGAAACGTGAGATCATGACCTGAGCCAAAATCAAGAGTTGGATACTTAATCGACTGAACCAGCCAGGCGCTGCTGTATTTTGTAATTTTTTTTATTATTTATTCATTTTTTGGAGGCTCTATGCCCATTGTGGAGCTTGAACTCACAACCCCAGACAAGAGTCACATGCTCTCCCAACTGAATCAGCCATACACCCCAGTTTGTGGCCCTTTGAACTGTACTTCTTTCTTTTTTTTTTCAAAAAATTTTTTAACGTTTATTTTTGAGACAGAGAGAGAGAGACAGAGCATGAACGGGGGAGGGGCAGAGAGAGAGGGAGACACAGAATTGGAAGCAGGCTCCAGGCTCTGAGCCATCAGCCCAGAGCCCGACACAGGGCTCGAACTGAGGGACCGTGAGATCGTGAGATCGTGACCTCAGCTGAAGTCGGATGCTTAACCGGCTGAGCCACCCAGACGCCCCAAACTGTACTTCTTTCTTAAGCAAAGTTATTAGAATAGATAGGGGGCAAGAAATACATAGTTTCATTTTGGAGAAGAATGTGAAGTAATTGTTTTGCACGTGTTCATATTTACATCCTTAAGACTCATCTGATGAATGGATGATGATCACTTTTAAGGAGTTGCTGCTTTGGTGGAATTGTTTCACCTAGGTGGTAATGATACACATTCACTTTAGTATCTTCTCAGAGAAGAGAAACAGATTATGCATTCCTTTCTTTTATCAGAGGAGTACAAGTCACAGCTTGGGAGCACAACGGTTACCTCTCCAGGGGAGGACCTCCCAAGGGTGGGCCATGGCACCTGATGGTATGTGGAGAGTCAGCTGGCCAGACAGTGGGCTCAGTCCCTCACTGCAGAGAACTGTAGGCAACTCTTTTGCTACTTGGTTTTTCTGCGCTGGCAGATGGGACTTCATTGTTTCAAAGTTTCAGTTTGGAAAATTTAGACATCAAGGGTTAATCTACATTTTAAAATAGCTGTCTTTGGAGGAAATTATGCTATAAATGAGAAACCTGTGTGGAGTTCTGGGTTCTTTATGTTAGCTTTGGCAGGGCCAGGAGCCTGTTTTGATGATAAAGCCAGCATTTGAAACCTGTATTTTATATTGCAGGAAAACTAAGCAAATTTAAAACACTCCACATTTGCCTTTTGACACCCCATAACCAATAGATGAACTTTCATTTCTGGGAGGCCTCCCAGTGATTAATGCCTTCCATTTATGACGTGAGAAGAATGAGCCGTATGTTAGTTGGTCTTCTGTCCGTTTCTAAAGAGCACCCGTGCCAGGATTTTGATGTGCACTCGCATTCTGGCACCAGGCTTTACACTTCTCACCCAGCACAGAGCCAGCTCACAGATCCTGCTCGGCACAGCGACTCCAGACACGCAGCCTGAATTTGAAGGCAGCCTCCTAAAATGTGGCAGGCACAGTTCTCCCTCTTCCTATTTGGAGCCCATCGTGTGGGGCTACGACCACTCTCCGCTCCCTGCAAAGCAGCCTGGAGAGAGTTGCATTTGCTAGCTTCTCACTGAAGCAATCTTCATGAAGGGGAGGTGTGGCACTACAGGGCTGTTTCACAAATGTTTTCTGTTGCCTGTACTTACTATTAAGAGGAAATGGTCACATTTCTTTTTTCACATTGCCAACAGAGATCACATACTCTACTCCCTTGTTGGGGACCATATTGGAGTCAATACCTTTGGGGACTTCTTTGGTTCCAATGTCTTCTGTGGGAGAAGAGAGGCATTCACTAAGCCATGTGTGGTAGCTGTTAATGCTGTCCACGAATATTTTTAGTTCACTCACCTTTAAGGCACACGGTAGGGTTGCATTTCCTGCCTCCCTCTGTGGCCATGTAACCTGCTTAGGTCAATAAAAATTGAGCAGAAGTTACATGTGTTATTATGCACTGTAAATGTTAAGAGCCAGTGGGTGATTTACCACTTGCCTCCTATTGTTGCTGCAGGGATTCGAAGAAGCACAGGTCAAGAAAAGGCTTCTATTAGCCTGAATCCATGAGCAACTGATAAATAGAAAACCCCTGTTCACCAGTGTTAGACTTGTAGCATGAACAAGAAGTATCTGTTGGTATGTTAACCACTGAGATTTGGGGGGATTTCTCGTTACTGCATCATAATGTAGTCTATGCTGACTGATGAGCCTTGTTAACTGGAGAGTAGACCCATTGCATTGAAGCGCAGACAGTGCCTAGGCAGGTCCATCTCTTTCTTGTCTCATTTTCTCTTTTAGGTATCAGTAAGACAGGTCAGTTTCTTTCGTGTGGAAAAGAGACAAACAGAGTCTGCTTTAGCATGTCCATCATCTTCTAACGTTTCCCCCATAACAGACTAGGAATACCAAAGTCTAAATCAAGAAAGGTGATAAGGAGAAACTGCTATGTTCTCCAATCAGTTTCACCTTTAGTAGTTTTACTAGATTTTGATCCTGCTTAGTTCTTGTCTATTTCTTTTCACATTGGCTAGGAAGCCATAAGAAGGAGAAATAATGATCGCTGTTTTCTCAAACATCCAACACTTAAAGACCTTAGGTATTTATACAGCACACCACTTAGTCATGTTTGCAGATAACAGAGGTAGGCTTACTATTTTTGTTGTTAAAAACCCTGAAATGCTAGCAGACTAATGGTGTATAGATGCTGTAGGCAAGATTGTAACATGGCCCTAAGTTTCTAAGCCCCTGGTGTACATGTCCTGAATCCCCTTCCCTTTGATGTATAAATGAAAATATCTTTTACCCATAAAAGTATCACTCTCATGGTTAGTTTACATTATATGGCAAAGGCTGAAGATAATTTTCCAATGTAATTAAGGTCCCTAAACCAGTTGCGTTTGAGTTAATCAAAGGGGGGATTGTCTTGGTTAAGTCTAATATCATAACAGGTGAGATTTAAAAAAAAAATTTTTAAGTTTATTCAGTTTTGAGAGACAGAGAGAACAGAGCATGAGCTGGGGAGGGGCAGAGAGAGAGGGATACAGAATCCAAAGCAGGCTCCAGGCTCTGAGCTGTCAGCACACAGCCTGATACAGGGCTTGAACTCACTGACCAGGAGATCATGACCTGAGCTGAAGTCGGATTCTTAACAGACTGAGCCACCTAGGTGCTCCTAAATAGGTGATATTTTTAAAGAGAGTTTATAGGTCACAGATATAAGCCAGTCAGAGTACCCAGTGAAGGAAGCCACATGGCAAGGACTTGAGTTTGGTTTCTAGTTGTTCAGGATAATTCCAGGCTGTCATCTAACAAGAAAATAGGGACCTCAGTCAGAAACAAATTCTGCCAACAACCCAAGGGAGCTTGGATGCAGAAGTTTCCCTAATTGATTCTCCAGATGAGAATAAAGGGGGCCAGAATTTTACCTTAAGCCTTGTGATACCATGAGTAAAGGATCCAGCTAACATGTGCCAGGCTTCTGACCCAAAGAAACTATTAGATAATACATTTATTGACGTTTTAGTCTACTACCTGTGTGGCAATTTGTTATGCAGTGACGGAAAACTAATGCATGAGGAATTTGACCTGTTTCACCCTGAAATATCTGGCTTTTGTTTTAATAAATCATTTAGGCATGTCCTGCTATCTCCTTAACTTCCTAAAATCAGTTTTAACTCCCATATGGAGCGATGAGGTTGGAAGAGGTTTTCACAGCGGTTAAATGTGGCTCATGATCTCTTCAGTGTATCCCTCATCAAACCATTGCAAGCAGCCTGAGAGAGCTTTGTGGTTTCTACTCACTTTTGTATGCATAGTGACCACCTTCTCTCCCCTGGGAGTGCTCTTGTCCTCTAACTGGTGTCATTCACTAATAGTCATATAAGAACCTGGGATAGCACCAAGATGATTTGGGGATACCAGGAAGTCTGTGGGGTATCACTAAAACTGAATGATGGGCCACTTTTGACCACATTCTGGAAAGGGATTGTGTTGATACAGAAGCATCCACTTAACTGATTGTAAAGCATTTGGTCTTTTAAGGTGAATTTTGACATTAGAATGTATACTTTCATAATATGCAGCACAACCAGATGGAAATGAGCCTTGTTGCAAAGAGGAGGCTTTTGTTTGTTTTGTCTGGCTAATTTTGGCACCACATTTTTGAAGTTGGTAACCAGAGAGCAAGCAACCAGTTTCACAGAAGCACAATTTGAGGTAAATAACTTTTCTCTATATTTGTCAGTGGTTTGACTTATTACATTTTATGTAAACCTATTTTAATAAAATGACAGAAGCAAACAAAATGTAGTATATATGATTAGCAAAGATTTTTAGATGTGTTACATACATAGAATGGAAAGGAAAAAAGAGAATCAGCTTGTTACTCAGGAAAAACGGCAGTTTCACCCAATTTGAAGAAAAGAGTTTTGTAGAGAAAGAGAAAGCAAGAGAACTGTTAGATGTGCATAATGGGTTGTATCCTTTTAACCAAGAACAAAAAGACATGTGACCATGTAGCCTTGAATCTTTGGTCAGAGCTGCAAAGAGCCCTACTCCAGGTGAGTTTATCAGTAGGACTCCACTCTATGGTAATAGCATTATGAGGAGTAAATTTAGAGTAAATGAATTCAAAAGTATTTAAAGCTATGGCTTCCTCTAAAGAGTTTGTGAAGGTTCTTGATGAAAACACTGATGACATTGGGTCGACGAATAGGGTTTATGTGTAAAATTGTTTGAATCTGTGACATGTGAACTTGTCATGTGAGTGCTGAATTGTTGCCTCTCCCACTGATTAGATAAATCCAAATAAACAAATATTATATGGTTGCTTATCCACATTGTTTCTTCAGTGCCACAGATCATCAATTCTTGGATGAAAGCCCCAGCCAAAGCTAGGGTATGGACAATGTGGGCTCTTGTCATACCCTCTAGTCATTCTAAGATTTCCTGGTAGTCTATTTTTTGGATTATTTACCCTACCCTTATAATTGACCAAAGAACATGCATCAGCCCAGGGAGGGAAACAGAGACTTGGTATGCTTAAAGTCTTTAGTGCATCTTACTCTGGATGGTGATTGATGGTGCCAGCTAGTTTAGAAATTTGCTGATAGATTTTTCTGTAGTTCATGCGTTGGCCACCTGTTTTAATGCTAGAAAAGCTCTCAAAGAAGATGATTTTCAGGGACTTGGGGGATTGGGGTAGGGAGCTGAGATCACTAGACCACTGTGAAAAACTCCAAGGTTTGGTGTCTTCTCATTTTGATTATCTTCCCTTCCCAATCTTATGAAGAACCTCTCCCTGATCCTCAGGAACACTATGCTTCCCATTTACTGTTTAAAAATGTGGTTTTTTTTTTCTACTTAAAGTTGCCAGTTCAGCATGTTGGTTTATCTCAGAAGAATATAAATTTAAGTAGGACCACATTCTGAGGATTTCATGAACTTACTCCTTCAAGGTATATTTTATATTTAAAAGATGGTATTCATTAATCTAAGCAAATCTCTATTTAAGCAGTAGGGCAGAGATTTTTGAGCATAGGGATCTGTGTGTATTTCTTTTCTAACCACATTTGCCATTCTCTTATATCTTTTAACTATCAAGAATAAGAGTCTAACCAAATACTTCACCCCTGAAAGGCTGCCGACCTTCTCAGTAGATGGAAAATGTTTTCTCCCAAAGGCATGTAGTTCTCATTGGTGTTTATACCATTCTGACACCTACCTGAGTTCTAAACCAAATGAAAGCTACACAAAGAATTCAGTCAAAGAGAAATAAAAGTATCTGTTTCAATAGTAATAGAACTAATGGAAAACAGGATCCAGGCATATGACTAATATGTGCCCCAGAATTAGAAAGACCTATCCACCCAGTCAGAGACAGCCTGGAAAACCACAATCTTGCCTACAAGAATATTTTCTTTACCACTAGCTTCCTACAAGTGGAGAATTGATCTAACCGTATGCTCTCTGAAAGTAGGCTGATCCCAAAGAGAGGAGGAGAGGGGAAGGTTTGAGCTCCTCATCACATGTTTCCTCCTCCCAAATTTAACAGTTTCCAGAATTCCATTCCCATAGCTGACCACATAGTTTGTGAGGTCCAGTACAAAATGAAAAGGCAGAACTCTTTGTTCAAAAATTTTTTATGAACTTCAAGATGGTGACAGAGTATTGAGTCAAATATAGGCCCTTCCAAGTGTCGAACCCTTTGCAACTATACAGGCTGTGAATTCATGAAGCCAGCCCTGTTCATTTCTTATCTGGGATACAGAATAAGGAAGTGGAGGGAATACAAGAGTGTACTATCTTCATTTTCACCCAAATTGACAAACAAATCAAGTGTAAATGAGGTTCCCTTAAAAAAATAACATTTCCAAGTCTCTTTTCTCATATCCCTTAGGTTTAACCAGCAAGTCCATGATCCACTGGGGAGTGGATATATCTATGAGAGTAGGAGAGCAATGATCTCATCAGGGAGTTCTTCTCTCATAGCCATAAGCCTACTCTTTTAGTACCAACCACTGTCACTTTATTGATCCTTTTGGCATACAGCGAAGACTTTACTTAAGAAGCCTAGGAAATAGGTCAGAATCATACAATCATAATCATACTACATTATTCCATACTACTAAGGGATAATGGACCCCTTAGACCAGAGGAAGAACACTGGTTATTTTAAAATTTATCACTGAGAGGCATCCAGGAGGGAGAGAGTGCAGTTTTTCTGATAAATAAAATGTGAATTCAGTCACTTACTTTAAATATTAAATAATGTTTTTATTAGTTACAAATAGAATTCATTTGTGGGGTCTATTAATGAAAGCCTTTTTAATCAATTTATGCTTACTCACTTTAGTCTTCTTTCTGATGATGTATTGCCAATTGTATTTCAAGCATTTCATCCCTGCCCCTTATCTGCATTCTTGCTCTCGGGGAAAAAAAAATCAAGATTTCTTCATCTCACCTTCACGGCACCCTCCTGCATCTTTTGTGGCAGGGCTGAGTCCCAAGCCTGGGTCATAAAGGGGGAGTCACAGTTGCAACGATTCCTCGTTGCCAGTATGCTGTCCTAGAGGCAGGAGAGATGTGTTCAGTTGGGAGAGTGAATCAATTCATGATGAATTCAGAAGCCTCTGACCTTGACCCTCTACTGCATTATCCAGGGAAGTCTTGGAGTGGCTAATGGTGATGTGGTGAAGAGGTGAACAGGGGTAACTCCTATCCTCTGAGCCCTTAGAACATCTGTTGCATAAAAAATAAAATGTAGCTGATGATGTTTTTATTATAGTCAAAAATAATTCTTTTTCTATAAGAAAGAAGTCAGTGCAAGGGAAATGCTACTCATGAACTATTAAGGCCTGTGGTGTTCTATATTCAAATCAGTTGATAATATTTACAGTTTTATTGATAAATTCTTACCAGTTTTATAGCATGAGGAATGACCCTATACATTCTAAACCAATTCCACATGAGTTTAAGGAGATTTAATGCGTGACCATGGAACAAACACCATAGTTCCAAATGTTCACTAATAGAATTTCCTTTAAATAAGTTTAGGATTCAAAAGCTTTCTATCTTTGCACTTCCTTCTTCATATTTTTTTCATTTTCTATAGAAAGATACAATGAGAACCTCCCAAAAATGTGAATGTAGGAAAAATAGCTAGATATGACGCATAAGAATATTGGCTATAAATAGTTATTGATATTGTCAAAACTATAGTATCAAAACAAGCTCATTACCAAACTTTGTTTAAATTAAACATTTCCTTACACAAGGATATGAAGGTTTTCAATTTCCATTGATCTTCTTTCTCACTATCTGCCTTTCATCAAGCCCAACAAATCTTATGGCTTTTTTTTTTTTTTTTTTTTTTAGTCTCCCTCTGTTTTTTATCTCCCTACTGTCATTGAGACTAGCCAGGCCCTCATAAGCTCATGTGTGCCCTGTTATATTAGTCTTCTAGCAAAGGTTGGGACTTTCAAGTGCTTCAGCCCAGTATTCCACTTTCAGTTTAGATTTGTGGCACACCATCTTTTTGGCAGGATCTGGGGTCCCTGGCCCCAACATCCCTTTCCTTTGGTAGTTGTCAATATGTGATATATCATAGAGGTTCTTCTCCAAACCTTGCTGTCAGCAGCCCCTTTTCTGAAGTCCCTATAGCGTAAGCATGTCAGTCCTTTTCATTTCGGCTGTGTGGTCATAGATAGGTTATAAGAAACAAGAAGTAAGAAAGGTATAGGGGCACCTGGGTGGCTCAGTCAATTAGCTGTTCGACTTCAGCTCAGGTCATGATCTCACAGCTCATGAGTGCAAGTCCCGCATTGAGCTCTGTGCTGACAGCTCAGAGCCTGGAGTCTGCTTCAGATTCTGTGTCTCCCTCTCTCTCTGCCCCTCTCCTGCTCATGCCCTGTCCCTTTCTCTCAAAAATAAATATTAATTTTTTTTAAAAGAAAGGTATAAAGAACTTAGTATAGTTTCCAACTGCCATCTGAGATATTCACTGAAAGATAATCTGACTTTTTTCCTTTGGTTTTATTTCAAAAGATGGGATTCACCATTTCTACCTAGATTTTCATATTCCTCCTTAGCAAAGGTAACTTAAAGTTAACCTTACACCCTAGCTTGATGAGGTAATTTAGGCAAAATTACAGATATCCCCAGAGACTTTACTGAGCTCTTATATCTCTGAGAGCATCCAAGCTAAGTGACACCCAGATCCCTGCATAGTTGTCCAAAATAAATCCTTTCAGAATTTTGATGCCTCTTACTTTTTGTATTAATCTTACCTCCCTAACAATTCTCCCTAATACTCCTTACTCTTCCTCGAAGCCAGGGGAGGAGAGGAGAGAATGAGAGGTTACTGAAGTAGGCATACATGTTATGGAATTGTTATACTCACACAGCCAAAGAAGTTGTGTTTTCTGTTCTTGTTTTTCATGTGATTTTCTGTTTTACATATAGGATTTGAATAAAGAGATTTGGATCCTGCAATTTCCTCAAGCGATAATCCAGAATCTTATCTATATCAAATTTTATATTTGATGTAGAAATTTTTTTCTATATCAAAATTTCATGGGAAAAGGCATTTATACTACCCTACTGAAATTGTCTCCTCAGAGGTCAGAAATGTCACCTAAAATTTCTAATTCACTTTTGTTTTTGTCTTTATAAGCACCTTTGACATCAATGACCATTCTCCCCTCAATCAAGACTCCCTCTTTCTCTCTCTCTCTCTCTCTCTCTCTCACTATTTCCAAGAAATAGCCATATCTCTCTCAAAATTTTTGCTTCACTTTTTGTTGATTTTATAAAGCATCTGTCTTAAGTCATGTTCCCTGGAATCAAAATCTGAGATGTAATTTATTGGTCAAATGATTTAATGGAAGGTCACTCAGGAGAAGGGAAGTGAGAAAAGTAAGATAGGCAGGGGGAGAAAAGCTAAGCATTAATATGGCTTCAGTTGGAGACTAATTTCAGTCTGATCCTATGGAATGCTCTAGAGCACAATTTGCACCCCTTGAGTTTTCTTTTAGAGACAAAGGGCTGGACTTTTGTACCCAAGACTTTAGGCAATAATTACAGAAATAGGGAGAAGGGTTCTCTAACTAGTAGATGTGATTTGGTCAGGGTCTTGTCAGCATCCACTACATCATCTTCAGCTCTGTTTTCTTTCCTCCTGACATGGTTCCCTTAAAGTGATATACTCTCACTTTCTATGTATATGTGTATGTCTCCCACACACATATCACCGACTTCTTGTCTTAACTACAGATCTTTATTTCTTAATTCATTGCACAATGGATGTCATACAAAGTTCACATGTTCAAAAACAAATCATTTCTCATTATTTTATTTCCCAAAACTGACTTTGCTATAGTTGTTAATGATATTGTTATTCTTCATTATTAGGACTCAAAATATATTAAACCATTGATCAAGCTTTCTTCCTCTGCCATCAAACTGTCCTGCTTTCTTCTCTACTGTCCACTTTTAATTCCTTGCAAACCACCAATGATTCTACTACCTTAACCTTTTAGTCTTTGTTCAGAACATTTTCTTTATCATTGCTACTTTTCTACCCATTTATACATTTTCACGTGGAAGAAGTGATGAAGAAATGAGGGACTGAGTGATGCTGAGCTTTCTTTCTCTGGTCTATTGTGTTCAACTGTACCTCCTATTTTTTAATCTTTGAACATGCCCTGGCCATGTTGTCCTCTCTAAGTGAAACTTCTTTAGCTTTTTGCTTCAGGTCAGTTCTTTGCACCATTCTAGATAATCATATAAAGTTGTCTATGTAAATATACTTAATGGGGGCAAAAGCACATTAACAATTTGAAGATAATACTTGTGACTTTTTCTCCCTAATCTCTTGCTTTGAAGTAATAAAATATGACCCAGGGAATATCAGTAAAGAAAATATTTGAGGACAAATTCTGTGGCATGTCTTAATTCATTATGACTTCTCACAAAGCTGGCCCTTATATATCCCCTATTCCTACCATGCAGATAGTCACATTCTGCCTGGCTGCAAATATCCAGAGATCTATAAATGCAATAATAATAATGACTACAATTTCTGCTTAAAATGAAGACAGCCCTATATTCTGAGATGAGTCTGACATTGCATATTTACTAATAGTCAAAGACTGTTTTTGTATATTTAAAGCTAAGGATAATCTGTTAGGTTTCTTCTTCCTAAGGCCCCTGCTCATTCTGCCTTGTATAGGGAGCAGAATTCAATTCAGTGGAATAATTATACATTTCACAGCTGAACAAGAGATTTAGGATTTACAAATGAGTGTTTGATTAGTTCCAAAATTGACAAAGTGCAACTTCAGAGGGAAATGGCAGGAGACAAATTTAGTAATTACTCCCCAATAGTCAAGAGGTACATGAAATAAACATCATTAATCATCAGGTAAATGCAAATAAAAATGACAGTGGTTATCACCTCATACCTGTTAGAATGGCCATCATCAAGAAGACAAGAGATAACAAGTGTTGGCAAAGATGTGGAGAAAAGGGAAACTTTGTGCACTAATGATGGGAAGGTAGTGGAGGTTCCTAAGAAAATTAAAAATAGAACTACCATATGACCCAGCAGTCTCACTCCTGGGTACATATGCAAAGGAAATGAAAACAGGATATCAAAAAGATATCTGTACCCCCATCTTCATTGTGCATTATTCACAACAGCCAAGATCTAGAAACAGTCTAAGTGTCTGTTGATGGACAAATGAAAAAAGAAGATGTGAGATATATGTATCTCATATATGTGTGATATATAATAATATATCATATATACCCACCCACAAAAAGGAGGAAATCCTGCCATTTGTGACAATATAGATGGAACTTGAGGGAAATATATTAACTGAGATAAGTAAGACAGAGAAAGACAAATGCTATGTGATGCTACTTATATGTGGAATCTAAAAAAGCTGAACTTGCAGAAAGAGAAAGTATAATTATGGTTATCAGGGGCTGGGGGCTGGGACAATTAGGGAGATGTTGGTCAAAAGCTACAAACTTGAAGTTAGAAGATGAATAAGTTCTGAAGACCTAATGGACAGCATTGTGGTTATAGTCAACAATTGTGTATTATATACTCCAAAGTTGCTAAAGGACTATATTTTAAATGTTCTCAGCATAGAAAAGAAGAAATTGTGTGATGTGATGGAGATGTTAGCTAATACTATAGTAGTGGTAGTCACATTGCAATATATAACTGTCTCAAACCAGCATGTTGTACATCTTAAACTTATACAGTGTTACCTGTCAATTATTTCTCCATAAAAATTACTCTTTCTCTATTTAAGTAGTATGATGTTTATTTTTTCTGCTGTGTCTGAGCATCAGCCATATAGTGGCCATAAATACATGAAACACTTTGTTTTTCTTAAGGTATTTTTAGAAGTGTATTAATCTTTCTTTTATTAAGGGATATTGGCTTAGTAAAAATATTCATATGAAAGGCTCTGTAATCAAAATAAAAAACACATGACTTTGAGAATTTTACTTCCAGTAACAGCTAGTTGACTCAAACCAGTTCTCTCTGTCAGAAAAACTGAAGAACCTGATCAAAGTTTTTAAAAAGACATCTTTTTGAAAGTAGCAAAGAGCTAATAAAACAACGAGAAATAGGCCAAGATTTTGGGGAACTGAAATAAGCTGCTCAAAATTTCTTTTGCTTTGAGCTTATTTTCCCATTCTGAAAGAGCAGCTGCAAAACTAATTTGTTATTTTCGTGGTCTCATTCATTTGGGATGATCCTCATATCCTGATGAGGATGGAGACTCCAGCCTCCAGTTTAGCACTGGGTTCATGAAGAACTATGCTTCCAAGGAAGTGTGAACCAGAAGGAAATCAGATGTTATAGGGACTTGCAGCCAGAATTTTATTACTTAGCATCAGAGAAACCCCCGTTCTCTCTAACAACTCCCAGAAGCTATCACAGATAATGTGTGAAAGACAGTGCCATTATTTTAGATATCAAAATCATCTACCAAATAATTTACTAAATGAAGCTTCTATCATATAATTAAAAGTATCAAAGCAAGTACCAAACATCAGAAACAACATACAGTAGAAACAGATGCACAAAGACATGGGATTTAGGAACTCTCAGACTCAGACAATAAAACAATTACTCTAATTAGGGTTTTAAAAAATAAGAGGTAAGGGGCGCCCGGGTGGCTCAGTCGGTTGAGGTCCGAGTTCGGCTCAGGTCATGATCTCACGGCTCGTGAGTTCGAGCCCCGCGTCGGGCTCTGTGCTGACAGCTCGGAGCCTGGAGCACGCTTCGGCTTCTGTGTCTCCTCTCTCTCTGCCCCTAACTCACTCGCATTCTGTCTCTGTGTCTCTCAAAAATACATAAACATTAAAATAAATAAATAATAAGAGGTAAGATTGAATAATTTGGCAGGAAACTAGAAATTATAAAAATAACATAGGACAGACCAGTGTACACGTAAAATGGCCAAAATCTAAAACATTGAAAACACTAAATGCTGGTGAGGAAGTGCAGCAACAGGAACTTCACTGCTGGTGGGAATGCAAAATGGTACAGCCACTTTGGAAAGAGAGTTCGACAATTTTTTTTTTTTACAAGACTAACCACACTTTTACCATATGATCTAACAATCACAATGTTTGATATTTACCCAAAGGAGTTGAAAATTTATGTCCACACAAAAACCTACACAAAGTTGTTTACATCAGCTTTACTTGTAATTGCCAAAATGGGGAAGTAACCCAGATACCCTTTGGTAGGTGAATGGATAACAAACTGTGGTACACACAGAAAAGATAGAGTATTAGCACTAAGAATAAATGAGCTATCAAGCATGAGAAGACATAGAAGAACCTTAAAGGTATAGTAGTAAGTGAAAGAAGCCAACCTAATAAGACTACATACTGTATAATTCCAACTATATGACATTCTGGAAAAGGCAAAACTACGGAGACAATAAAAAATCAGTAGTTGCCATGGGCTGTGGGTCAAGAGGAAGGGTGAATAAACAGAGCACAGAGGATTTTTAGTGCTGTGACAATACTCCATATGGTATCATAATGATAGATACATATTATTATACATTTGTTTGAACCTATAGAAGGTACAACAACAAGAGTGAACCCTAAACTATACTCTTGTAACAAATGCACTACTGGGGTTGGAAATGTTGATAATGGTAGGAGCTATGCAAGTAGAGGTAGGGCATGTCAGAAATCTCTCTGAATTCCCCTCAATTTTGCTGTGAATCTAAAGAAACCAAAATCTTAATAAAAATATATATGTAATTAAAAAAGAAAAATTATACAATAAAAACTATGATAAAATAATTTCAGAATTAAGTTTATGGATATAAGAGAAAATTAGACACAGAGGAAGAGATATTAGTTAACTTGAAATAGATTAGAAGAAAGTCTTCAGAAAGAAGTATAAATAATATAAAGATGAAAAATACAGATGAGGGACAAATAAACAAAGGAGATTCAGAGAGAAAATCTAACATTACTTTCATTTGAATCTCAGAAAGGGAGAGAAGAGAGACTGGAATAGATGATATTTGATGAGAAAATATCAGAAAATACTCTAGAATAGATGAAAGATACACATCTTCATATTTTAAAAGCCCTATGACTCACCAGTGGGCAAAAAATTTTTTTACATGTTCTTTTAAACACATAGAGACACCCCAGAAAACCAGAGACAAATTTTAAAGCAGTTAGAGGAGACTATGTTTAAATAAACAGTGGTTACAAAGAGAGTTTACTTCGTGAGTGCAACAATGGAAACCAGAAGACAAAAGAGTTATGTTTACAATCTACTAGAAAAAAATAAGTTTTAAAACTAGGATTTAATACACAGTGGTACACACACCATTGCAAATGAATGCAAAATGGCACAACAAAAGAATTAGTTACTATCAGGCTGTGCTAAGGAAAATTCTAAAGAATATATTTTAAGTAGAAGAAACATAATCGCAGATGAGAAGTCAGAGATGTGGGTAAAAAGATGCTAAATGTGAAGATAAACCTAATGAATATTGGCTGGTTAAAACAACAACAACAATAATTTTTATGGGTTTTAATATATTTATGTTTTAATATCATTAGTAACAGCAATTGATTATAAATTTCAGTTGAATAAATGGATTTAAGATGTTCCCAAGTCCTTTAATATGTTGTCCTGGGGAAAAGGAAAAGTACTGCAAAGTACTCGATTTTGTTAAGAGTGCGTGTTTAAATTTTAGAGTATCTACCATTTTGCAGATGCTCTTGTTGCCCTGAGCTATAATCCACTGGCCCACTTAAAGATATCTGTTGGCATAGTAGACTGTCCAGCGTGCATGCTAATAACTTAATATAAGTGCTTACAACTCTCTTCTCTCCCTGAAGGGATTCTATAGCTCTCTGAAACTTATTTCACCACAATAGCCACAATATACCTTGTGCAGAAAAGGTAACTACTCCAAGGGTATCTCACAACCAATGTGGACAGAATTTGGTGAAAAATGACCTGACCACTCAATCCTCTGGGGCAATGATCCTGGAGTATGTCCCATGGGTTCTTAGAGAATTCACAATAAGGTTGACCCAATTTGTCTGCAGCAATGCCCCCACTCATTTGTGTTTCTTTTATTGGCTTCTCTCCCTTCTGTGTCTCACATTCCACACCCCTCCATTTCTTTCTGGGATTTCTTCCAACTTTTGGTACATAAACCCTTATCTCAGGGTCTGATTTTAGGGAAGCCCTAACTAAGGAAGTTGCATCAGACTTGGCTCTAGAAAACAGACTTTTAGGACATGATTCTAGTGTTGCATCCCTTGGCCAGCAGGTGATTAGAACCCAATCATTGATAATAAGTAGGTTGTGGAAAATCTTTTGTGTATTGTACTGTCACTATTCCCTAGATTATCACTGCAGTGAGCTGGCACACAGGTAGGTTTGGCAGGGAGAAAGTGCTGGCTTTTGCAACAGATCTAACACCTGAACAATGAAGGGTCGTGGCAATTATAACCAACGTAGAGTTAGCTAGTTTTTCAACTGACTTAGAGGCCTTGAAAAAGGATAAAGTTAGATTAAGGTCAGCTATGAACCCAGAAGACTTCTGTGGAAGTATTTAAAGAAATTCTTCTGCATCTAGAGGGCTTAATATACTGTAAATCAGGCCCCCAAATAGTTATAAGGACATCCTTATGCACTTACAGCGAGGATCTTATGCTAAAGTCAGGATGCTGATGAAGGAGAGGCAGGACTTACGATCTGATTGGAAAGAAGATAGTGATATATTTGAAACCCTGAACCCCTAGATGTCGCTGAATCCTTCAGGCCAGCAGAAGCAGTCCTCTGCTTTGCTAGAGAACAGCCTCACCTTGCACTTTACTGTCAAAGGCAAGATGGATACAATTCATCTACTGATCAATGAGGCTAGAATAACTTTGGTCTGCAAATCAGTGGCTCATAGACCATGGAATTCCTACAGGCTAAATAGAGAGGCAGTCAACAAATGGAGAGGCAGTCAACTAACATTAGTTTCCTAACTAATCAAAATGATTATGAGTAGGTGAGTAAAAGGCTAATGTTAACCATCAAAGAGGAAGCCCTCTTAACTAGCCCATTTAAATAGCAACCTAACTTTTCCTATTAAAATAGCTTTCCTATTAAAATTGCCCTTACCTAGTTCTTTTATTTAAAAAAAATTCTTTTAAGTTTATTTTGAGAGACAGCACCAGTGGAAGAGGGGTAGAGCGAGAGGAGGAGTGAGAATTCCAAGCAGGTTCTATGCTGTTAATGTAGAGACCGACGTAGGGCTCATCCTCACAAACCGTGAAATCATTACCTGAGGTCAAGAATCCAAGGCTTAGGGACACCTGGGTGGCTCAATCCGTTGGGTGTCCAACTTTGGCTCAAGTCATGATTTCAATCCTGAGTTGGACTTTGTGCTGACAGCTCAGAGCCTGGAGCCTGCCTTGGATTCTGTGTTACTCTCTCTCTCTGCTCCTCCCCTATTTCTCTCTCTCTCAAGAATAAATAAACATCAAAAAGGAAAAGAGTCCAGGGATTAAACAACTGAGCCACCCATTCACCACTGCCGTTACCTAGTTTATATTATCTCCCCTCACACTTTCTAAGTGTGTGTTCTAACACTCTAGTTTTTCCTATTTGTTATATTTCTTTTTAATTGTTTACTTCCCCCACTATAATATATGTTTCACAAGGGCATTTTTGGGGGGTTCCATTTTGTGTATTTATATATCCTAAGCACCTAAAATAATGAATGTCACAAAGTAGGGACTCAGTGAACTTTCGTAAATGAATAGCCAGTTTTCTTCACTGCTGTAAAGATTATTATTATTATTTTTTTTCTGAGCAACACCATGATGCAGTGTGATTGGTCAATATCAATGGATGATTTAGAAAAAAAAAAACTCTATGAAATCTGTGGCACTGTAAAAATGTCCCTTTCTTTGTATGAAGCATGAGTACTTTCAGGAGGCATTCCTGGCAGGCTGATTATAAAAAGAATAGCTAATTTTTTTTCCCCCTAGGTAATTAGTTTATACTTGTTTTGTAGACCCAGGGCTTGGGTTTTGTTTTGTTGTTGTTGTTGTTTCTCTTTACTATTATCCTATTGGATGTGATTAATTCTGTTTGTGTGTCATTGTAATGTCTAGAAATCCTTTGAGAAAAAAAAATGGGGTGTATTTATAAATATTAATTAGTTATCTTTCCAAATGAACAGTTCTGAATGTGCCTAGAGTTTGGAAGGGGTTAATTCACTATCCAACTTGCTTAACATACTGTGAGCAAGGGATACGTGTACTCCAAAGACCAAAGCAATGATGACATTAACCTTTTCTAGCCTAGCTCTATAAGGTACCTCACCATTGGTTCAAGTGACTCTTTTTCTTTTCATTGCAACTAGCTGGAATTTTTATTAAGTGTCATTAATCAAAGGTGAAAAATTCTCAGAGCAGGAAAATTGTCAGTGAAACTGGCTGCTGTATGTGGGGGGAAAAAAAACAAATAAAAGAGTTTGATAATTATATATTAACTCAAGCATTAATAGTCTTTTCAAATCATCATAGGTTGTAGCTCCTCTTTGATTTTAGGGGTCTAATGTTGGGGGAAGACCTATTAATCTTTTTTCCATTTCTTTGCTCTCTTAGTCATTGAACTGTTCAGGTGTTATTGATTAACGTAGCTTTCTTAAATGACAGGTGTGGTAAGACAGTCAACGCTATTCCCTACGCTGTTTTTCTGGAATGACTCATGAGACATTCTAGAATGTGAGGAAAGAATAAGGATTTTGAGTTTTCTCATAAAAACAGATAGACTGAGCATTACTAATCAGCTTTTCTTTGGAGCACTGGTGTTGGGGCTAATTGGGATTAACTTTAATTTGTAATGTAAAAATTAATAAAGAGAACTTCACTATTGACATTGAGAGGTTCAGGATGGGGAATTCTCATGCTCTACCACTTATCATTAATTGCGGATCCAAGAAAAAGAGACGGACCTTACAGGGGAAACTGCTTTATTATCCCAGCAGGAGAAAACAGGGCTTTCCTGCTCTCCTGGCAACAGCTCAGCCAATGACAGACAGTCACAACTCAGCCAATGAGAAGCCGCTATACTTAGAGCTCTTAGTTTACTCCAATGGCCTTTTTGTTTATAATCGCTTTCCCAACTTCCCTTTTTCCTCTATAAAAGAACCGGTGCCTCTCCTTTGTTCTGCAGAATTGTCTATAGTTTTGCTGTAGTTTGTCCTGAGTTATAATTTTTATTTTCCACACGTGAACCCATTTCTGCTGGTAAAGTAACTGACAGTGTTGTTTTTAAACTTAACAGTATCTAAAGTAAGAGCTAGCCTCTAATAAACATTAGATTTGGGCCTTAGAAAGGTTTTTATTAATACGCTCCTGTAAGCCTTTAACTGAAGTGACTGCCAAAGGAAATTCTACTCCAGATGTAGCGCATTGAGGCTTAAGCTAGCTGCAACAAGTAGGTGAGTAAAACTTTATATTTTTAATAGGCTCACATCACAGAGAAAAGAGAAAACACGATCTTGAGAACAAGGGGAAAACAAGATAAGTAGAAAGTAGGTATTTAGAAAGGTAGACCCTGTAGGATTATATCATAGCCCAAAACTGCCAATATCATTTATTTTGTGGATTAAACATCTGTGCTTTGCAGTATGATTGGGGGATACACGTACAATGTGAGTTCTGTTTAGTTTGCAACTCTGGTTGTTTCTTCCTTCACACTGTTTGTGTTAATTGCCCCTTGTGGGTGGGCTGCATAGTCTCTAATCCTCATAGTGTGCAAGTGAATTTGTGCTGTGCTTCTCTCAAACACACCTGCAAGAAATTTTAATAGCTTTAAAAACTGAAGATGTTTCCCTAACTCCCTGTTGCATAACAGTCCTGACTACCTGAGGTATCATCACAAAGCGTAATTTAATAATAGCTATGATGATGTAGGCACCTGAAATTCCATCTGGCAGTATATACTGTAGTAAGTTGTATATACATAGAGATTTTTTATAAACTAGGCTAATGTATTTACACTCTGTGTATACATGCTGCTTGCTCTTGCTTGGACATCCAAAAGAACATTTCAGCAAGTTGTAACAGTGAATCTATTACAAGTTGGTGAATGCTTTGACAAATTATGTCCTGTTTCATACCATTCCTTAACATTTAAATTTAGGTTACAATAAAATTGTATAAGTATTGAATGGGAAAAGTAATATGCTTCACTAGCTATAGTCTTTTTGGAGCTATTGATTCAAAAAAACAAAAAGCTATTTTCACTACAGTGTGTGACAGAGTTTAAAGATCTTAGCTTTCAAAATTATTTACTATATCTTAAAAAAATGGATGGCAGATTTTTTAGGAAAGAAATAATTCTAAGCAAGGCTTAAAGTATTTTTCCTAGAGAGATCAGTAACTATTGAATGAATAAATAGATAACTCATGTATAGATAAATGAACTAAATGTGTAAACTCATTTAGACTAAAATTTATATTACATTTATTCATTTCTATATATATACAATTTCTATTTCAATTCTATCCCGGGAACAAACCAAATTTTCCAAGTGGGCAATATTTCTTGGCTCTTGGAAATCCCTATATGACCACACATCTTGTCATTAACTAGATACTTTGAAATTTGAATATATGAAAGATGAACATTGTGTATGCTATGGCTGTGAACCATTTGTTTTCTGTCTGCTCTCTGTTTGTGTTGCTCTTTCACTTGGAGTTTCCTTATTAGAAATTATTTCTGGATTTAACTGGATCTCCTTATAGCTCATAGGATTTCTGGTGTGTGTGTGTGTAGGAGAAGGGTCGGAGGAACAGAGGTTAAGTCCAGATTAGAGAGGAATCTCCAAGGAGAATTAGCTATAGTTGGTGCTTAGTTTCCTGTTTTGGATGCTTCCAGCTTACTGCTAGCTCATTACGTTTTTTTTTTTTTTCATACTTGATAAACATATTAAGACTATTTTAACTCTTACTACTATAATTTATTGCTTAACGCAGCATATTAAGCTTTATCAAAGGCAAAAAACCAAAAGCTGTTTTCCACTAAGATGGTTTGTATGCCATTGAAGCTTCACCTGAGTGCGTGTATGGTCTATAGTCTTCTTTCAGAACATGTGTGTTACATTTTGAAAATTGAGCCTGAAACTTTGATCTGGTTGAACGAGTCGTTAAAAAGCAAATACTATCAGTCTGTTTCTTAAAAGAAATGATCCTTGTGAGGCTGCAGACGTCCAATGAGCTATCTTGAAATGTTAAAAATTTTTATTGACTTTGAGTTTAAAATGCCAAATGAATATCTCAGGAAACCTCTTTAGTCAGAATTGATTTAAAAATGTTGATATTTGGTTAGAAGTTTAGATTTAGTCAGTTCTTTCTGTTTTTTAACCTGAGATTTTATCCATTTTATTGAAACCCTAGCTTTTTATCAAAGACTCAAGGGCATAATGTATGTCCTGTCTTTCTCACCCATATGGTTTTTCAGCAAACAAAATCTCTAAAATAGAATAGGTTCTGTTTTATCAATACAAAATTATACAAAGCATTCTTTGCGGAATAAAAAATTCTGTGCCAGGTAAGAATGCAATCATCTGTAAATAATAGAAAATATCCTTAACAGTGGCCTAAGCAATGGTATTAATTATTGTAAATAAGAGGAAGTAGGGACATTGAAGTTTGCACAACATTTCCACCGTGCCAAAATAGATTTCTGCTTCTGCTACCCATTCATTCTGTGCGCTTGTTGCAAAATTGCCATCGAAACTCCTATTGTAGTTAGAAGAGGGGGTAGTGCCAGTAGGGTCTCAGTCCCTCCCCTCCCCGCCCCCCCCCCCCAAGAACACTGCTTGCCCAGATACACCCCAGGGAATTAGATCTTACTGGCTGGAATTTTATCACATGTGCATCTCTTGTTGCAAAGGAAGCTTGGAACTCTAAGCATTTACCTTTTGCAAAACATAAGCAAATATTTAGTGTGTCCAATCTTTATGGTAGAAGTCAGTGAGAAAAAAAGGGTGGAGAATTATGTCAGCAACATCTAATATGATTTCCAAGCTCTTATGTCTAATTTTAGTAATTTGACTCCAAAACAAATTTATGGGACGATAAAGGGATTGAGACATCTTTTGCACATTTATTGGAGAGTATATAACTAAGAATAAATGGCATCATCTAGTAGGGCTAATATAAATTGTAATTTTACACAAAAAATGTTACTGGCTGTTTTTAAAAAATGAACTTAAGCTGTGTTAAGTCCATTTTAAAAATTTAGGACGAAAAATGGGGTTTTCTCTTTAAACAACCATTCGAAACAATCCCTTTTCAGTAAAACATGTCAGCGGACCAGTGTGATGATTAGATAAGGATTTTGTGTGTGTGAGGATTTAGTTAAATGAGCACTAGTATCACTACTAAAATGAGTATTCCTAACCAGTACTTGTTTTATTCTAGAGCAGCAACAAAATGGCAGAGACGACAGCTGCCACATCATATACATACACACACTCCTTCCTACACAAACTATGTTTTGTACATCAGATGCAGCATAAATACCATGGCATGTGGCAGTTGCTATGGTGACAAGTTTTTTTTTTTTTAATGAAGAGCAGATGGACTAAGCATGTAAAACTTGCACAAGTTGTTAGTAATCTGTGAGTTACTGTAGACTAGTTGATGAAGGAAACTACAGTCTAGCTTTTGTAATTCTTCCACATAATATGTTTAACCACCACTTTTCTCCTTGTCTTCAGTTCATTCTGTTTTGCAAGTGGCAGTGGAAAATTGTTAATTGTTTTTCCTGTACCACAGGAATTATGTGTGTATATAATAGACCTACATATATATCCATTATATATGGATTTCTTCTTTGCCAAATAAATTTCTGTTGTGAAGCTTTTAACTCTTTAGCTGAATACATAAGTATTTCCAATGGGCCCATACAAGTACATTTCATTAAGTCTAATTCACACAGCATACGTGATAGTTTGAGAATGGTTTCAAGTGTGAAATGCTTACAACTGGTGAGCAATTGGCTTTCTCTATACTACAAGTGCCGCATAACATACAAGTGCTATAGGACATAAAATTTTGGATTAGTTTTTGTTCTCTTTGTCCACTCATCCAGTCTAGGCAGGCCTAGTTCTGAAGTGTCCTAATCATGTGTTGTTCCTAGCTGCTTATGGAAATGGACAAGAGGGGAAAACCCTCAAGGAATGCTTGCGCTATTATAATCAATGATTTTTCTGTATTCAGTAATTTCTATATTTATCTGTAAAATCAAATAGCAAAGGAGTTTTAACATAACTCAGCAACTTTGTGGTGTGCACCCACCCAAGGCAACATAGGATGATCATGCTTTCAGGGGTAAGGCACGGAACTGCCTTTGGGGGCAAGAGAATCATGGCAAAAATAAGACAAACAAGTGTCCCTAATATGACATAGACCCTAAAGTCATTAAGGAGGGAGCTGTTGAGGATCCAAGCAAAAAGAGATCATCGTGGATAATGGCTTTCTTGGATATCTCCTGATGATTTGGCACTATTGGCTTTCCGCAAATCTTTCTTAGATCTTCTCTCCGAGCTTGTGTTTTCCTTCACTTTCCTGTTTTGTTCATCTCAGACGATGAATTCTCTATCACCTAGGCTATGGAAATATTACAGGAAAGTTGGTTCACATGGATAGAGAATCAAATGATATTAAATTCACTTTAATTAGTCCTTCGGCTCTTCCTTGAGCGTTTCCTCAAGATGAGTCAGGCTTATTGTTAACCTTTATACTTTCTTTTCTGTACAAGGATAAAACAGAGTAGAGAGATTCGCGATTAGCAGTTCTTTTATATTCTGAGCATGTAAAGACGTCCCTTTGGCTTGCAACCCTGGTTGCTATTTTAGATGCTGTGATGACATGTACTTCTGCTTCAACCAGTAAGAGGCTTTGTGATGTGACGCTGCAGTATTTAAGAGCCAAGCTCTGCTGTGTGTTTAATGACTGATGCACACTGCCCTTATTGCCCAGGTGTTCTCAGACGTGCCTCATGGCAAAAGCTGATCCTTATCTTCACAGAGTATTCATTAGAGACTCAACTGTTGCTACTTTGAGAACAATCGCAGGTTGCAAAAGCTGGGCCACAAACCCTTACTCACTAATTTATCAACTACTCACTAATTTATCAACTTACCCGTTTAACATCTATTTGTTAAAATGTACTATACACCAAGCTGGTATGGGATACTTGAAGTACAGACGTTAACATGACAGACTTCTGTTGCTTATATTCTACAAAGGGCAAAATAATAAACACGTACTTTCTTTTTTTCCCCTAATGGTGATTGCAAATTTTATCTACTATAAGGTGGTAGCCTGGGTTGATGTGACCGAGAACAACTGGGGAGGATAATTTAGATAAGGTAGACAAAGTCAGCTTCAACAGAAAGAAATGTTTGAGGTGAGAGCATATTCCCAAATTGAAGCTGAAATTAAAATAACAGTTCCCATTTTAGGCCTAGGTTGCCTACGTTTTGTGTGTTCTGCAGCACTTGGTAAGGAGTCAGTGTGAAAAAATCTGAGATTAAAAAAATTCACTTTTGTTCTTGTGTTATCAAGAGAGCACCAATTATGTTTTCAGTCTTGGAACTGATTAAGTACTGCATGCTTTGAAATAAGCACAGTAATCATAGTGGGTTTTGAAAAATTATGATTTCACTTTATTGTATGTAAGCCTAAAATAATTATATAATTATAGAAAGGAAAAAAAAAACAAGAAAAAAAGTCCTTTCTCACCATAAATATTCTGAATCTGAAATATATTTATTGTTTCTTAATGATAAACTCAATGTCCTAGGGGCGTCTGGGTGGCTCAGTCGGTTAAGTGTCCGACTTCTGCTCAGGTCAGGAACTCCTGGTTTGTGAGTTCCAGCCCCGCGTCAGGCTCTGTGCTGACAGCTCAGAGCCTGGAGCCTGCTTCGGATTCTGTGTCTCCTCCTCTCTCTGCCCCTCCCATGCTCATGTTCTGTCTCTTTCTGTCTCTTAATAATAAATAACGTTTTAAAAAATGATAAACTCAATGTCCTTAATCTTGCAAAAAGTCCATTAGTTAAAGGTAAGTGTATCCATACTGTTTTAGCACCTAAGAGATGAAAATATACCCTCTGGAGTTTTAAGAGAATCACATAAATGTCCTACCCATGCTGGATTTAAAACTCATGAAAGTCTCACTTACCAAGAACCAATAGACAGTAATTACTGTAATCATACTGCATTCCTTAATAAATTAACCCTTCGCTCCATGGGAAGCTAACAAGAATTAAGTATGCTTTGACTTCCAGAGAGTTACATGTATTTTTATATTTCCAATTCATTACAAAAATAATTGTGGACTCTAATTTTGTTTAACTAGTGTGCTGCTTATAATTGCAAAATAGCTGTTAAACAATTGCTGCAAAGTCTCGACGATGTAAGACATTAATGACTGTTCAACCTCTAGTAAGACACTTAATGTGGAAGGACGTGAGAGATTTATAATTAAAACAATCTTCTCAATGAACAGTTTGCTCAGAAAACAAACAGCTCGCCTTTACCTTGGCACTAGTAATTGACAATTAATTGACAACATTGTTGACAGTGCATTTGACTATGCTTTACCACTTACTAGAAATAGGATTTACTTCCATAATAACATCACACTACTTGTGATATTATTAACTGTAACTCGCTGGCAAAAATAATATATGATTGAACACTCTCTTCTTATCAGTACCATTAGTCAGTGTTAATCATTGCATTGGAGAAGCCTGCATTGTTACTCGTTTTGAAGTTCTCTCTTTATATTTCCACAAATGCTGTCAGATGAACAGATGAAGAAAAATTGAGTCCACATAAAAAAAGAGATTTAACTGTTAAAATCATAGCGTAGCTCTGGGAAATTTTTTCTAAGACCGTTCTTATCAAATGAAAGTAGATTATTCATCACAAATGAAAATGGTCTAATGTGCTTATTTTACATGCAACTATGGTGGATTCCAAAGCACCAGACCTTGTAGCCTCTTGTCTTCAAAGGTACAGTCGAACTTTTATGTTTTCTGATATTTAGGCACAGAAGTGTTTTCAGCGTGCTAGTCTTGTAGACCCACTAGCCTCCTCTGTGTTGATCCTTTGAGAACTGAGAAGTAGGTGGGGTGGACATGAATGGTCTCTTCACCACTTCTGCAACCTTCTTCCCCGTCAGCCCTCCTCCATGCACCTGTCTCACTTTGGGGATACATACTCTATATTTGAGAAGATACGAGACTGAGACCTAACATTGTCACTCAGCATCCTGTCCAGCCAGTGACGAGTTAGGTATAACTCTCCAAACATCAGTCTTCTTATCTGTAAAATAGGTAAACTTAACAACACCTACCCTGAATACCTCACAGGATTCTCTTGAAATCACAATGAGAGGTGTTTTGTGAAGGTGCTATACATACGTAAGTCATTGGTGCTTCCAAAACTGGATTTTAGTTCACATAGGCAGCGTAGTGTAGTCAATAGATCAGTGGATTTGGAGACTGACAGATTGGTTTGAATATTGACTATTTTTAATAACCTGCATGTCTTCAAGTAGGTCACTAAACTCCCTAAGCCTCAGCTTTCTAATCTGCAAAATGGAGGAAAAAACCTACATTGCAGAGATAATGGGAAGAGTAAGTAAAATAGTATGTGCACAATTATTGGCTTTCTGTAGGTACTCAGTAACTGCTGGTGATTACTAATGACAATATTGAAGGAATTATAGGACTTTTGTATACTCTATTTTTTCTCTGATGTTACACATAATAGGCATTATTAGCCTCGTCAGCACTTGCTGTACCATTGATGAAAAAGAGGACAAAATTGCATTTTTCTTTCTTGCATAAAAGCCCAGTCTTTTTAAACACGTGCTTGTATTTTATGTTTTTGTTTTACATTGTTTTTTCAACTCATCATTTGGTGATAAAAGCCTCTATATTATCTATTCTGTATCTGCGACATAGGCTTCACTACTGTACTAGTCTTCTATTATTGCTTGTTATGACAGATTACTGCAAATTTAGAGGCTTCAACAACACAGGTATGTTACCTCACAAGTCTGCAGGTTGGAAGTCTGAGCATGGTATAGCTGAGTTCTCTTCTCAGCAGGATGAAATGAAGGTATTGGCAAGAGCTATGAATGCATTTAAAACTTGTGGTCTTTGTCCAAGGTGGCTGGTTGTTGGCAGAATTTAGTTCAATCTGGCTGTAGGAGGCAGGTCACTGATTTCTTGCTGGCTGTAAGCTGGTAAGTGGGGTGTGACAGTCTCACTTTCCTAGACACTGCTTGCCATCCTCTGTATTTGTCTCTACAACGTGGCAGTTTGCTTCTTCAATGCCATGGGGAGAATTTCTGTGTTATGTTCTCATTCACAACACAGGTCAAAGTGAAGTAGCAGTGTTACAAACCATGGACAGGGATGAGGGTGAGGGTACTGCGTGGAATCCTACTTCATGCGATTATTGAATGACCCGCGCCTCTTCCTTCTATGTCTCTGTGGCTGTACCATCTTCTAAGCTCCCTGCATCCCCTTAACTCAGCCAATAGCTAAGCAGTGAGCCTCAAACTAGATCTGGATGGTCATATACAGGATGATTTTACATTAAGGCAAAGGGGGTAGACCGCTTTTTCCTTCTTCTAGCAAGTCATTCTCAACATTCCCTTGCCATGAAATCTAGAAAGGCTGTATTAAAATGTATACAATTTCCTTGAGAAAAGGTCATTCATGTAATCGTGCAGATTTACTTGTTTATCAGATTAGCTACCTTTTGTGGGCCCGAGTGAAAGGAACAGAGATGGAATGTGTTCCTATGGCAGAAAAGCAAAGGTAGCTAGAAATATTTAGATAATGGGATGTTTGCCAGGGAGGTATAGATATTGTAGTTAGTAGACATGGGGTTAAGAGAAACAAGGGATAACAGCAAACAACACTAAGAACTAGAAATGACATACCTTTTTCATTGCCTTTGAATTTGGTCTAGAAGAGCCTGTCCAACAACAGAAAGATGAAGTTTAATGATAATAATAATATACTTATAATATTCATATATGTAATACTAATAATGAACAATTAGATTAATATGAAGTGTTGTTTCGTAGCATCTTATTCTGACATTTTTAAAGTTTCCATTCACGCAGCTATGTCATCAGGACAGAAGAGACAATATGGAGACACAATCAGTTTACTATTTGTTCTACAAATAGACAGCAGGGGATACAGTAGGCCTGCCATGCCTTGAGCACATAGGCCTAGTTTCACTCTTTCATACCTAATGCTTAATATGTAATGCAGATTTTTACCTTCATGTTATTCTGCCTTATTGTATAAAACCCTCCCAATTTCTTTTGGTCAAGGTTGAGCTAGTTACACCATTCATTGTTCCATTCCTAATGCATTGACATTTTTCTGTAGTAGGGAAGTTAATTGCCATGGTGACCATGGTATGTGCACAGTTCAGTGATATTAGATTTCTACTCTATTTTGCCAAATTCCAGGTGTGTTTTTTGCTCATCCTGCTTTTCAGTTGTCAGGAAAGCTGTCATTCTGAAGTATCCTCCTTTGTATTTTTTTCTCCACCAAGTCCCTGTGACCAATATCAATCCCTGTTAATCTAATTATTTAATTCTAGTATATGAACATTGGTACATTTTTCTCCAACACAGTGAGTTCCTCTTCTGAGAATTATTGTCAACTAAGCACTTTTAAAACAATTTCCTTTACTTCATCTTGTCAATAAGACTTTGGAGTTGTTACTATTTCCCTGTTTTTGAGATAAGAAAGGGCTAAAGAGAGTGAGTGATGCACCCAAGGACACAAGCTGAAAACAGTTGAAAACATTGTAATGTTTATGTGTTCTGGTTGCAAGTCTAGTGTTGTAAAAAATTATGCTATACTTTTCTCAGATCAATTATATTTTGCCTGAAATAAGTATTGGTTCTATAATTTTGAATTTTCTATTACAATTGTAGTTTTTAGGTAACATGAAAGCTTTTCCAATTTATTTTATTATGTAATTTGAGAATAAATGCTGTTAAAACTAAGCATAGAATAGCATTTAATTATTACTTATATACATAGGATCAGATGAAAACTAGATCTGTGTTCATTTCAAATTAAAGTTCTGCATGTGTTGTATTTTCTAGGCAGGTATTTAGTGAATTATTTAATATATTTAAACATCATTCCAAATGGCAATATTTGACCTTAAGTATAGTAGCTTTTTTCACTGAGTATGTGCTTTATTTTCCTTATGATTATACATAAAGATATTAATTGTAGAACATTTGGAATGTACAGGATAAGTTAATTTCTGTGCTATTTGGTTACAGGATCTCTTAATACCTTTTGCTGTTCTCAGTATGTATTAGGCACCCAGGGAGACTTCTTTCACAGTGAAGTCATGGGATGTAAGGCAAAGTCCACCCTTTTGCACAGCAAACACGTGTCTCATATGGACACTATATACCATACTTGTTTGATGTAGTAAACTTTTTTTTTTTAGAAAATAAATTTGAGTGTTATTTTACTGATAATAATTGTTATCCCCAGAATTCGTGATCCCCAAATACCGTCAGGGAGCCGAGTCCGATGTAAAAGCAAAAGAGCCTTTATTCGAGCTAGCTCGAGCTCAATCCCCTACCTGCACCAACGCAGGGGTGAGATACCGGGGAGAGAGAGCGAGTTTCAAAAGGACAAAGGTTTTATTGGGGCCTAGGGGCAGTTGGTGAGGTAATGGCTGTGGTCTCAGCCGATTGGCTGGGGAAGGGTCGGAGTCCTGTTAATCAGGTGAGCGGGAGATTACTCAAGGGGAGTAGGCGTGGTCAAGGTGAAGGACACAGAACAAGATGGAGTCAGCCAGCATAGGCCCACCATTTTATTCCCCCCTTGTCATGTAGCTTATGGACCCAATCATGGGACCAGCTGCATTTATGGTGACAAGGGGAACAGAGTTTGGAGGTTTACGCAAAGTTCTGGGAACCAAGTGTCCCTGGGGTGGCTCTGGGAGGTCTGATTAAGTATTGTCCCCGAGCTGGTGTCTATGATCTGCCAGGTGATGTTTTGGGGGGCGTGGGGACTCCCGGCAGCATGAGCAATGACAAGCAGAGTTAACAGAGTTAGCAATTTTAGGTGGGTCGAATGCGCTGTAGCTTGAGCTTGAGCGGGTTGTGTTGGTCCCAATTGATGGCCCATCGTGTGACGAAGTCCTTCCGGATCAAGGAGGGGTCCGCTGGCCAAACGTGGGTGTGATGGACCCAGGTCGCGATGCCGTCTACTTTGAGAGCGGTGGGGGTTGTCAGCACCACGATGTAGGGTCCCTTCCAGCGCGGCTCGAGGGTCTCTCGGTGGTGCCTCTTGACGTAGACCCAGTCTCCCGGCCTGTACTGATGAGGTGTCGGGGTTGGGCCAGCCTCGTAGATGGCACAGAGGCGCGGCCAAATGTCCTCGTGTGCCCTCTGGAGCCATCTCAAGGAAAGAAAAAGTTCTTGATCTTTAAACTCCGCAAGAAGTTCAGCTAGAAGGTTGGGAATAACAGGGGGTGGCCTGCCAAACATGATCTCGTAGGGAGTGGAACCCAGAGTGTAAGGAGTGTTTCTAACCTGGTAAAGGGCGTACGGTAGGAGAATCACCCAGTCCCTGCCAGTCTCCATGGTTAATTTGGTAAGGGTCTCTTTTAGGGTTCTATTCATTCTTTCTACCTGTCCTGAGCTCTGGGGCCTATAAGCACGATGTAATTTCCAGTTTGCCCCCACCACCTTGGCTACTGCCTGTGTTACCTGCGAGATAAAAGCTGGTCCATTGTCTGATCCTACCATGGCAGGAAAACCACACCTGGGTAAGATGTCTTCTAGTAGCTTCTTAGCCACCGTCTGAGCCATTTCATGCTTGGTTGGGTATGCCTCCACCCAGCCAGAGAAGGTGTCTGTAAATACTAAGGTTTGACTTCAGTGAAGTCGACCTCCCATTGGGCTCCCGGTTTGGTGCCTCTGAACCTGGTTCCTTTTTTATTTGATGTAGCTCTCGCGTTGGTGAGTTGGCAGGTCTTGCAGGCAGATACAACTTGCTCTATTTTGGTGTCCTGTTGGTGAATCTTGATTCCGGCATGTCGATTAAGTCTTTTAATTTTTGGGCCCCCATGTGAGTAGACCGATGCATGTGCTCTATCATTGAGACTCCGAGCCTGTCTGGCAGCACGAGCTCCTTGTTAGGTGTATACCACCATCCCTTTATCTCCTGGGCCATGGGGAGTTTCTTGATCCGCTGTAACTCCTCCTGGAATTGTTTGGGCTGGTCTGGTAAAACTGGGTCTCCTTGGTCTGGTAGTTGTATGGTCATGGTGGGGACTGGAGTAAGGGCTACTGCCTTGGCTGCCTGGTCAGGCTTTCGATTACCTCTAGCTACTGGGTTATCAGCTTTTTGGTGCCCTTGGCAGTGGATAATGGCTAGCTTGGCAGGAAGCCATAAGGCTGTAAGCAGGTTAAGTATCTCCTGCTTATTTTGTATAGTCCATCCTTCTGCCGTCAGTAACCACCCCCTCTCGTGATAAATTGCCCCATGAATATGAGCTGTGGCAAATGCATATCGGCTGTCTCTGTAGATGTTAAGCCGTTTTCCAGCTCCCAGCATCAGCGCCTTGGTGAAGGCTATGAGCTCTGCCTGCTGGGCTGACGTTCTGGAGGGTAGAGCCTTCGCCCATACGGTGTCCGTTTCGGTGACCACCGTTGCACCCGCATACCTGAGTCCATCTCGCACAAAGCTGCTGCCATCAGTGAACCAAGTAGCCTTGGCATTGGGGAGGGGCTGGTCGGTCAGGTCCGTCTGGAATCCATGTACTTGTTCCAGGATTCCCACACAGTCATGTAATGGAGCACCTAGGTCAGGGTCGGGCAGCAGGGTTGCAGGATTGAGGGCTGCACTGGGGTGGAACCGCACTCGTGGAGGGTTGAGTAGGAGGCTCTGGTAATGAGTCATACGTGTATTGCTCATCCATCTATCTGGAGGCTGTTTCAGGACCCCTTCAATGGCGTGTGGGGTCGTGATCCAGATCTCCTGTCCTAGGGTCAGTTTGTCTGCATCCTTGACTAGGAGTGCTGTCGCCGCAATAATTCTTAGGCATGGTGGCCAGCCCACAGCCGCTGGGTCTAGTTTCTTGGACAGGTAAGCCACTGGGCGGTTCCAGGGGCCTAAACCTTGAGTTAGAACCCCTTTTGCTATTCCCTTATGTTCATCTACAAAGAGGTGGAAGGGCTTCATAATGTCTGGTAGGCCCAGGGCTGGGGCACTTAGGAGGGCCTTTTTTAACTGATTAAAGGCAGTTTCTTCTCTTTCAGCCCATTTAAATGTTTTCCCCTCTTTGGTAGCTTCATATAGGGGCCTGGCGATCTCAGCAAAACCTGGAACCCAGAGGCGGCAGTAGCTGGCTGATCCTAAGAATTCCTTTACTTCTCTTCGGGAGGGGGGGTAGGGATCTTTAGGACAGTTTCTTTTCTGGCATCTGATAACCGCGCTGTCCGCCCTCCAGGATATATCCCAGGTAACTTACCCTCTCCCTGCATATCTGAGCCTTCTTCGTGGATGCCCAGTACCCAAAGGCCCCCAGGGTAGCCAGCAGGTCCTGGGTCCCTCGCTCACAGTCTTTGGCTGTGTCGGCAGCAATCAGGATGTCATCTATGTACTGTAGGAGGGTGAGGCCAGGGTGCTCCCTTCTGTACTCACCCAGGTCCTCGTGTAGTGCTTCGTCGAAGCTGGTGGGCGAATTTTTGAATCCCTGAGGTAGCCGTGTCCAGGTGAGTTGTCCACTGTAGCCCTCCTCCGGATCATGCCACTCAAAGGCGAACAAGGGTTGGCTCTGGGGTGCCAATGGCAGACTGAAGAAGGCGTCCTTTAAATCTAGTACAGTATACCAGACCCTGGAGGGCGCCAAGGAGCTCAAGAGAGTATATGGGTTGGGAACAGTTGGGTGTATGTCCACGACCTTCTTATTTACTTCCCGGAGGTCTTGTACCAGTCGGTAGTCATTTGTGTGAGGCTTTTTGACCAGCAGTAGGGGGGTGTTCCAGGGAGACTGGCAAGGAACTAGTACCCCTAGGCTTCGTAGTCTCTGGATGTGTGGCTAGATCCCCTTCTGGGCCTCCTGAGACATGGGGTATTGTTTGATCCTTACCGGACTCTCTCCTGGCTTGAGTTCTGCCAGGACTGGGGTCCTGTGAGTGCCTAGTCCTATGTCCCCCGTCTCTGCCCAAACCGAGGGGAATTCTTGTAACCATCTGTCTATATTATCCTCTCTTTGGAGCGCCTCCTCATGGAGGTGGTATTCATCCTCCAGTTTCATGGTCAGGACCTGGATGCGGTGGCCCTTGCCATCAGTGACCTGAGGCCCCCCCTTGTCTGAAAGTTATCTGAGCTCCAATCTTGGTCAGTAAGTCCCGTCCTAACAGCGGGTAGGGGCATTCTGGTATTACCATAAAGGAGTGGGATACCTGGCCCGTCCCCAAATCTACCGTTCTTTGGGTAGTCCATGAATACTGGCTCATATCAGTTGCCCCTTGTACCCAGGACCTCTTGCTGGCTAGTTTTCCTTGTGGGGTGTGGAGGACCAAATGTTGTGCTCCGGTGTCGATGAGGAAGTCAACAGGGGTCCCCTCCACTTTAAGAGTTACCCTGGGTTCGGGGAGAGGGTCCGAACCCCGACTCCCCTAATCACTTAGTTCATCTAGCTCTAGGTCTTTTACTTGATCAGTGTTGCTTCCTTTCCCACCGGCCCTTTTCAGACACTCTCGGGCCCAATGCCCTATCTCCTTGCAGTATGCACACTGATCTTTCTGCAGCCTCTGTTTTCCCCCCTTGGTGGTTCCTTTACCTTTTCTTGCGTCGTCTGTCGTCTTCCAGCTGCTGGAGGCGGCGGTCTCGTTCCTCGGGGAAGTCAGCAGTGGTAGCTAGTAGTATACTGGCCAGGTCTCGAGTCTGCTTACTGCTGGCAGCCGCCATGGCGTGAGCCTGCTTGTCCTCAGGAGGTTCCTGGTTATTATATACCTTTTCAGCTACCACCAGTAAGTCCTGAAGACTTTTTTCTCCTAGTCTATCTATTTTCTGTAATTTTCTCCTAATGTCTATGGCTGATTGGTTTACAAAGGCCATGATAACAGCTGCCTTGCTTTCCGGAGCCTCTGGATCCATGGGGGTATAGGTACGGAATGCCTCCATGGTCTGCTCTAAAAAGGCAGCCGGAGATTCATCTTTTCCCTGTTGTACATTTCCTACTTTGGCCAAATTGGTTGGCTTTCTAACAGCCAATCGGAGACCCCCCCATTAGAGTCTGGCAGTAGACCCGGAGCCTCTCTTTACCTTCTGCCGTGTTGAAATCCCACTGGGGCCGAGTTAAGGGGAGGAGGCATCTATCTGAGCCTGGTTGGTGGTGGGATTCCCGTCTGCACCCAGAACTAGTTTTGGGGCCTCATTGAGGATTCTTTCTCTTTCTTCAGTCATGAACAGGACCTGCAAAAGCTGCTGGCAATCATCCCACGTGGGCTGATGGGTAAAAAGAACAGAGTCTAATAAATCAATAAGCCCTGCCAGTTTCTCGGGAAACTTAGGATTCTGAGCTTTCCAATTGTAGAGGTCACTAGGGGCGAAAGGCCAATAGTGATGGGGCTGATTCCCCTCCGCGTCTGGGGGTCCAGTGGCTCGCAGGGGCAGAATAGTGGAGTTGGCGGTGGAGGCGGATTGCTTCCTCTGAGCCCTTTGTCTGGTAAAGGGTGGGCTTCCCACTGGAGAGTTTCCGCCTCCTGCTCTTGGAACAGCGTCTGCCTCCCCCGGAGGGGGAGGATGTTGTTCTTCTGGCATCCTAGAGGGGTTATACGGGGGAGGAAAAATTAATTCTTCTTCAGTCCCCCCTTGTAGGACAGGGTAGAGGGGTGCTGAAGGCTGGGTAAGACTTTTCTTCTTCTTTGTCCCCTGAAAAGCAAGAATGGGTTTTGGCTCCAGAGGGAGTGGGGCTAGGGAGGGCTTAAGCCAAGAGGGTGGGTAGAGGGGTAGTCTGAGTCTATCCCATAACGTCCATCCGGTAAGTCCACAGAACAAAACAGAGAAACACAGAAACAGACAGAGGGCCCCTAGAAAGTCTTCCAACTCCATGGAAGCAAAACTGAAAGCTAGCTTAGACCTTTGAGGGGATTCCACATCCCTCCAAAACTGATGAGGGGATTCCATGTCCCTCCAAAAGGGAGGATCGGAACGTCTTCCGAAACTCCGAGCCCGTGGTCCTCCAGTGCATCCACTTAGACCGCGTCGGGCACTACCAGAATTTCAGAAATGAGCTCACACAGAAAAGACAGAATGAACAGACACTAAACGTGGCCAGTCAGGCTCTCTGGGTCGGGGTCCCTCGGGGGTCTTGGGGATCCCGGACGAGCCCCAAATGTTATGCCCAGAATTCGTGATCCCCAAATACCGCCAGGGAGCCGAGTCCGATGTAAAAGCAAAAGAGCCTTTATTCGAGCTAGCTCGAGCTCAATCCCCTACCTGCACCGACGCAGCGATGAGATACCGGGGAGAGAGAGCGAGTTTCAAAAGGGCAAAGGTTTTATTGGGGCCTAGGGGCAGTCGGTGAGGTAATGGCTGTGGCCTCAGCCGATTGGCTGGGGAAGGGTTGGAGTCCTGTTAGGCAGGTGAGCGGGAGGTTACTCAAGGGGAGGAGGCGTGGTCAAGGTGAAGGACACAGAGTAAGATGGAGTCGGCCAGCATAGGCCTGCCATTTCAATAATTACGAGAAATGACTAGGAAGGAGGAGAAAAAGTTACATCCCACTCTGGGCCCCTGTCTTTGGTGGTTTTTCTGTGAAATCTCACTGCCCTTTATTTGTCTCCCCACCATTTTCTGTGTCTTAAATGTTAGGTGGGGACCAATTATTCATTCGAAAAGTAGTTATCAAGTGAATACTAACTTGTAGATCTTAATCTAAACACGATTTTTAAACTCAAGTTTTTATCAGTTAACTTAGGTATAGTCTCATGTCCTTGTTGAGAGTGAAAGCTGGGTAGTGAATTCAGTGCTCTACCTAAAATCAAGCTTGGGGTATTGCAATGGAGAAAAAAAAAAAAGGTATGTGTTACCTCTGTGTATCCATTCCTCCCCTGGGTAAGTCTGGTTTCTGTAAGGGGCAGTGGTATCTACATCTTTGAGTGGGAACATACTGGAAGATTCTTTGCAGTTACAGTGATGCTCATTATTGACCCAAGTAGCCGTACAGATCATTTTCCCCATCTTTATGAGGGTAATACAGTTCTGAAAAGTACATCATACTGGTGGTTTTCAAAAGTAAAAAATACATAATTAACATCTCTTTCTGGAAGAAATTTATATGTATTCCTGAGCCCAAGGTGATACTTTTTTTTTTTTTTTTTTTTGCTAAGACAACACCAAATTCCATTGAGATGAACAAAATTAATAGGCAACACTAGGTATCTTAACACAACCTAGTAAATCATATTACCTTCAAGTATTACTTTATCACTCTTGATCTGCTATCATTCAGTTCTTTTGTAGCTATTACCACCATATATTTATGACTATACTTATACACATGGCATATGTATGATACTCATTGTTTAGGTATTTTAACGTTTGAACCTTTAAGTCATAAATAACAACAAAACAAAAATGGTGAAGATGAAAAACAAATTGAAAACAATGAAAATGATATCACCAGTGGGTCTTCTGTTTTTGGAGACTCTAACATTTTCAACTAGACAGATTGCTTTCCATAGTTCTGCTATTTTCAAAAATAACTACCGTAAGCACATTATATTTCAATTAATTGGTACATTGCCAACAATGTTTATGGGATGGATTTCTACACATTGGGTTCATGGAACATTGTAAATGCTTTAGACACTTATTTCCATTGGCTCACAGAAATGTCTCCTTCACACTTGGTGGCAGAATGTGACACTGCCCATTTCAGCAGATCTTTGTTATAACTGAGTATTATTTTTCAAATATTCACCAGTTTACCGAGTAAAAGTATGTATGTTTATAATTTTCATGGCTTTTCCTACCAAAGAGGTTAAGCATTTTCCCATGTGCCTCATAGTTGTGTGTGTGCGCTTCTGTGCGTGTGGGTGCATGTTTGTGTTTGGGGGTAGGGTGCTTGTGTCATTTACTTATTTCATGGCCCTTGTTTCCAGATTTATTTTTTTGTTTTTGTTTTTTTAATTTCCATTATGCTTTTGTTTATAGTGTTTTCAGACATCAAAAGTCTTATGATGGCATGGAGGCAAATTTTTGTCATAAAATGTCTAGGAGGGTTTCTCTGGTACAATGTGATTTTGATACAAGAAGATTGTCTGAGCAGGGTCACTCTATAGCAGTAGATGTGTTCTGTAATGATGTTGAAGTTTCTTCCCTTCAGATCCCAGTTGTGTACATTAAGAACATGCCAGACTATCCAGAAACCAGGGAAACCTAAGTACTGACCTGACAGAGGGCAAAATCTGTCTTGAACAGCATTGTTGTCAACAAGAAGCAGTGGAGGTCGTGAACTGATCTTTGGCTTCCTCTGGTTGGTATGTGGAAAAAGAATACAGTATTTGAAGTGTTGGGTGAGGTCTTCAAAAGGAAGATTAAATTAGACTTCTAATAGAGTATTTGAGTGCTTCAGCATTTAATTAAAATTAAAAAATGGCTCTATATACTGAATTTGTTTGAGTAGGCTATATCATTTAAGGATTATACAATAAATTTTTGACCCGAGTCTTTAGAAATAGTGTATGTTCATCAGTTAGGATAATTTTTGGTTCAATTGTATTCCTCTGATTGAATTTCCAGTTTACCTTAGATAAATATTGCCATTCTGCTCTATCTTACAGGTTTTTTTCTGATAATTTTTATGTCTGTTTGATATTTCAGTATTTTTTGTTTTTTTTTAATCTTATTTCTCCAGAAAGCAGAATTCTAACCCAAATTTATAATCTTGGAATTTAATAAGTAAGTTTAAAACTTCTGTTTAGATTCATGGCTGCTACTTTTGATCTAACAGCTGTCATTTTTATTTTGCTTTCTATTTTTCATATTTGCCTACTGTTTGCTTTTCTCATAGATACTGCCCTGATTTTTAAATTTTGTAGCAATTTGGAATAAAAAAGCATCCTTTATATTGCTCAAATTCTCATATTCAAGGAAAACTGAGTCTTGGGAATCTTTTTGTCTTTTGGGCACAAATGTAGCAAGATTTTATTTTACCCAATATTATTTAAAAAAATTTTTTTACATTTATTTATTTTTTGAGACATAGAGCGTAAGTTGGGGAGGGGCAGAGAGAGGAGACACAGAATCTGAAGCAGGCTCCAAGCTCCAAGCTGTCAGCACAGAGCCCGACACGGGGCTCAAACTCATAAACTGTGAGATCATTACCTGAGCCAAAGTCGGACGCTTAACTGACTGAGCCACCCAGGCACCCCAATTTTACCCAGTATTATACTCCCAAAACTTTCCCCCCTATACTTTGCTAATATATCCCTGGATGTTCAACCTGTATTTGTGTTCTTAAATTGTTAAATTGTTCATGCTTTACATAGCACATTTTCTTTTTCATGTTTTTTACATTTACATTTTATTTTACAACTACTTAAAATAATTATTTATGTAGCTAAAAATGTACATATTTCACTTCTAAACGAAAGATCTTTTATGACACCATCTCCCAGATTTTGAATTCTTATTTTTGTTCTCTCAGTAGACTAGATTATAATCTAAATTATTATTATTATTTTTTTATGAAATTTATTGACAAATTGGTTTCCATACAATACCCAGTGCTCATCCCAAAAGGTGCCCTCCTCAATACCCATCACCCACCCTCTCCTCCCTCCCACCCCTCATCAACCCTCAGTTTGTTCTCAGTTTTTAACAGTCTCTTATGCTTTGGCTCTCTCCCATTCTAACCTCTTTTTTTTTTTTTTTTCCTTCCCCTCCCCCATGGGTTCCTGTTCAGTTTCTCAGGATCCACATAAGAGTGAAACCATATGGTATCTGTCTTTCTCTGTATGGCTTATTTCACTTAGCATCACACTCTCCAGTTCCATCCACGTTGCTACAAAAGGCCATATTTCATTTTTCCTCATTGCCACGTAATATTCCATTGTGTATATAAACCACAATTTCTTTATCCATTCATCAGTTGATGGACATTTAGGCTCTTTCCATAATTTGGCTATTGTTGAGAGTGCTGCTATGAACATTGGGGTACAAGTGGCCCTATGCATCAGTGCTCCTGTATCCCTTGGATAAATTCCTAGCAGTGCTATTGCTGGGTCATAGGGTAGGTCTATTTTTAATTTTTTGAGGAACCTCCACACTGCTTTCCAGAGCGGCTGCACCAATTTGCATTCCCACCAACAGTGCAAGAGGGCTCCCGTTTCTCCACATCCTCTCCAGCATCTATAGTCTCCTGATTTGTTCATTTTGGCCACTCTGACTGGCGTGAGGTGATACCTGAGTGTGGTTTTGATTTGTATTTCCCTGGTAAGGAGCGACGCTGAACATCGTTTCATGTGCCTGTTGGCCATCCGGATGTCTTCTTTAGAGAAGTGTCTATCCATGTTTTCTGCCCATTTCTTCACTGGGTTATTTGTTTTTTGAATGTGGAGTTTGGTGAGTTCTTTATAGATTTTGGATACTAGCCCTTTGTCCGATATGTCATTTGCGAATATCTTTTCCCATTCCGTTGGTTGCCTTTTAGTTTTGTTGGTAGTTTCCTTTGCTGTGCAGAAGCTTTTTATCTTCATAAGGTCCCAGTAATTCACTTTTGCTTTTAATTCCCTTGCCTTTGGGGATGTGTCGAGTAAGAGATTGCTACGGCTGAGGTCAGAGAGGTCTTTTCCTGCTTTCTCCTCTAAGGTTTTGATGGTTTCCTGTCTCACATTTAGGTCCTTTATCCATTTTGAGTTTATTTTTGTGAATGGTGTGAGAAAGTGGTCTAGTTTCAACCTTCTGCATGTTGCTGTCCAGTTCTCCCAGCACCATTTGTTAAAGAGGCTGTCTTTTTTCCATTGGATGTTCTTTCCTGCTTTGTCAAAGATGAGTTGGCCATACGTTTGTGGGTCTAGTTCTGGGGTTTCTATTCTATTCCATTGGTCTATGTGTCTGTTTTGGTGCCAATACCATGCTGTCTTGATGATGACAGCTTTGTAGTAGAGGCTAAAGTCTGGGATTGTGATGCCTCCTGCTTTGGTCTTCTTCTTCAAAATTCCTTTGGCTATTCGGGGCCTTTTGTGGTTCCATATGAATTTTAGGATTGCTTGTTCTAGTTTCGAGAAGAATGCTGGTGCAATTTTGATTGGGATTGCATTGAATGTGTAGATAGCTTTGGGTAGTATTGACATTTTGACAATATTTATTTTTCCAATCCATGAGCAGGGAATGTCTTTCCATTTCTTTAAATCTTCTTCAATTTCCTTCATAAGCTTTCTATAGTTTTCAGCATACAGATCCTTTACATCTTTGGTTAGATTTATTCCTAGGTATTTTATGCTTCTTGGTGCAATTGTGAATGGGATCAGTTTCTTTATTTGTCTTTCTGTTGCTTCCTTGTTAGTGTATAAGAATGCAACTGATTTCTGTACATTGATTTTGTATCCTGCAACTTTGCTGAATTCCTGTATCAGTTCTAGCAGACTTTTGGTGGAGTCTATCGGATTTTCCATGTATAATATCATGTCATCTGCAAAAAGCGAAAGCTTGACTTCATCTTTGCCAATTTTGATGCCTTTGATTTCCTTTTGTTTTCTGATTGCTGATGCTAGAACTTCCAGCACTATGTTAAACAGCAGCGGTGAGAATGGGCATCCCTGTCGTGTTCCTGATCTCAGGGAAAAAGCTCTCAGTTTTTCCCGTTGAGGATGATGTTAGCTGTGGGCTTTTCATAAATGGCTTTTATGATCTTTAAGTATGTTCCTTCTATCCCGACTTTCTCAAGGGTTTTTATTAAGAAAGGGTGCTGGATTTTGTCAAAGGCCTTTTCTGCATCGATTGACAGGATCATATGGTTCTCCTCTTTTTTTTTTTTTTGTTAATGTGATGTATCACGTTGATTGATTTGCGAATGTTGAACCAGCCCTGCATCCCAGGAATGAATCCCACTTGATCATGGTGAATAATTCTTTTTATATGCTGTTGAATTCGATTTGCTAGGATCTTATTGAGAATTTTTGCATCCATATTCATCAGGGATATTGGCCTGTAGTTCTCTTTTTTTACTGGGTCTCTGTCTGGTTTAGGAATCAAAGTAATACTGGCTTCATAGAATGAGTCTGGAAGTTTTCCTTCCCTTTCTATTTCTTGGAATAGCTTGAGAAGGATAGGTATTATCTCTGCTTTAAACGTCTGGTAGAACTCCCCTGGGAAGCCATCTGGTCCTGGACTCTTATTTGTTGGCAAATTTTTGATAACCGATTCAGTTTCTTCGCTGGTTGTGGGTCTGTTCAAGCCTTCTATTTCCTCCTGATTGAGTTTTGGAAGCGTGTGGGTGTTCAGGAATTTGTCCATTTCTTCCAGGTTGTCCAATTTGTTGGCATATAATTTTTCATAGTATTCCCTGATAATTGTTTGTATCTCTGAGGGATTGGTTGTAATAATTCCACTTTCATTCATGATTTTATCTATTTGGGTCATCTCCCTTTTCTTTTTGAGAAGCCTGGCTAGAGGTTTGTCAATTTTGTTTATTTTTTCAAAAAACCAACTCTTGGTTTCCGTTGATCTGCTCTACAGTTTTTTTAGATTCTATATTGTTTATTTCTGCTCTGATCTTTATTATTTCTCTTCTTCTGCTGGGTTTAGGCTGCCTTTGCTGTTCTGCTTCTAGTTCCTTTAGGTGTGCTGTTAGATTTTGTATTTGGGATTTTTCTTGTTTCTTGAGATAGGCCTGGATTGCAATGTATTTTCCTCTCAGGACTGCCTTCACTGTGTCCCAAAGCGTTTGGATTGTTGTATTTTCATTTTCGTTTGTTTCCATATATTTTTTAATTTCTTCTCTAATTGCCTGGTTGACCCACTCTCATTCGTTAGTAGGGTGTTCTTTAACCTCCATGCTTTTGGAGGTTTTCCAGACTTTTTCTGTGGTTTATTTCAAGCTTCATAGCATTGTGGTCTGAAAGTATGCATGGTATAATTTCAATTCTTGTAAACTTATGAAGGGCTGTTTTGTGACCCAGTATGTGATCTATCTTGGAGAATGTTCCATGTGCACTCGAGAAGTTGCTTTGGGATGCAGAGTTCTAAATATATCTGTCAAGTCCATCTGATCCAATGTCTCATTCAGGGCCCTTGTTTCTTTATTGACCGTGTGTCTAGATGATCTATCCATTTCTGTAAGTGGGGTGTTAAAGTCCCCTGCAATGACCACATTCTTATCAATAAGGTTGCTTATGTTTATGAGTAATTGTTTTATATATTTGGGGGCTCCAGTATTCGGCACATAGACATTTATAATTGTTAGCTCTTCCTGATGGAAACTATTATATAATGTCCTTCTTCATCTCTTGTTACAGCCTTTGAATTTAAAGTCTAGTTTGTCTGATATAAGTATGGCTACTCCAGCTTTCTTTTGGCTTCCAGTCGCATGATAAATAGTTCTCCATCCCCTCACTCTCAATCTAAAGGTGTCCTCAGGTCTAAAATGAGTCTCTTGTAGACAGCAAATAGATGGGTCTTGTTTTTTTATCCATTCTGATACCCTATGTCTTTTGGTTGGCGCATTTAATCCATTTACATTCAGTGTTATTATAGAAAGATACGGGTTTAGAGTCATTGTGATGTCTGTACGTTTTATGCTTGTAGTGATGTCTCTGGGACTTTGTCTCACAGGGTCCCCCTTAGGATCTCTTGTAGGGCTGGTTTAGTGGTGACAAATTCCTTCAGTTTTTGTTTGTTTGGGAAGACCTTTATCTCTCCTTCTATTCTAAATGACAGACTTGCTGGATAAAGGATTCTCGGCTGCATATTTTTTCTGTCTAGCACCCTGAAAATCTCGTGCCAATTCTTTCTGGCCTGCCAAGTTTCAAAAGAGAGATCAGTCACGAGTCTTATAGGTCTCCCTTTATATGTGAGGGCACGTTTACCCCTTGCTGCTTTCAGAATTTTCTCTTTATCCTTGTATTTTGCCAGTTTCACTATGATATGTCGTGCAGAAGATCGATTCAAGTTACGTCTGAAGGGAGTTCTCTGTGCCTCTTGGATTTCAATGCCTTTTTCCTTCCCCAGTTCAGGGAAGTTCTCAGCTATGATTTCTTCAAGTACCCCTCAGCACCTTTCCCTCTCTCTTCCTCCTCTGGGATACCAATTATGCGTATATTATTTCTTTTTAGTGTATCACTTAGTTCTCTAATTTTCCCCTCATACTCCTGGATTTTTTTATCTCTCTTTTTCTCAGCTTCCTCTTTTTCCATAACTTTATCTTCTAGTTCACCTATTCTCTCCTCTGCCTCTTCAAGCCGAGCTGTGGTGGTTTCCATTTTGTTATGCATTTCGTTTAAAGCGTTTTTCAGCTCCTCGTGACTGTTCCTTAGTCCCTTGATCTCTGTAGCAAGAGATTCTCTGCTGTCCTGTATACTGTTTTCAAGCCCAGCGATTAATTTTATGACTATTATTCTAAATTCACTTTCTGTTATGTTATTTAAGTCCTTTTTGATCAGCTCATTAGCTGTTGTTATTTCCTGGAGATTCTTCTGAGGGGAGTTCTTCCGCTTGGTCATTTTGGATAGTCCCTGGCATGGTGAGGACCTGCAGGGCACTTCCCCTGTGCTGTGGTGTATACCTGGAGTTGGTGGGCGGGGCCGCAATCGGACCTGATGTCTGCCCCCAGCCCACCGCTGGGGCCACAGTCAGACTGGTGTGTGCCTTCTCTTCCCCTCTCCTAGGGGTGGGATTCACTGTGGGGTGGTGTGGCTCGTCTGGGCTACTTGCACCCTGCCAGGCTTGTGATGCTGGGGATCTGGCGTATTAGCTGGGGTGGGTAGGCAAGGTGCTCGGGGGCAGGAGGGGCAGGCTTAGCTCGCTTCTCCTTAGGTGATCCACTTCAGGAGGGGCCCTGTGGCAGCGGGAGGGAGTCAGATCTGCTGCCGGAGGTTTGGCTCCGCAGAAGCGCAGAGTTGGGTGTTTGCGCGGAGGGAGCAAGTTCCCTGGCAGGAACCGGTTCCCTTTGGGATTTCGGCTGGGGGATGGGCGGGGGAAATGGCGCTGGCAAGCGCCTTTGTTCCCCACCACACTGAGCTCTGTCGTCAGGGGGCTCAGCAGCTCTCCCTCCCTTTGTCCTCCAGCCTTCCCGCTTTCCGAGCAGAGCTGTTAACTTATGACCTCCCAGACGCTAAGTCGCGCTTGTTGTGGGAACACAGTCCGTCAGGCCCCTCCGCTTTTGCAAGCCCGACTCGGGGGCTCTGCTTGGCCGGCGAGCCGCCCCTCCGCCCTGGATCCCTCCTGCCAGTCCTTGGAGCGCGCACCGCCTCGCCGCCCTTCCTACCCTCTTCTGTGGGTCTCTCGTCTGCGTTTGGCTCAGGCGACTCCGTTCTGCTAATCCTCTGGCGGTTTTCTGGGTTATTTAGGCAGGTGTAGATGGAATCTAAGTGATCAGTAGGACGTGCGGTGAGCCCAGCGTCCTCCTAAGCCGCCATCTTGCCGCAACTCCTAAATTATTTTTAATAATAGACTTAACAAATTGTTTTTAATGTTATTTTTGAGAGTGAGAGTCAGAGTGTGAGTGGGGGAGGGGCAGAGAGAGGGGGAGATATAGAATCCAAAGCAGGCTCCAGGCTCTGAGCTATCAGCACATGCCCCCCAATAATAGACTGTTTTTAGGGAAGTTTTAAGTTTAGAGAAAATTGAGAAGCTACTATAGAGAAATTCCATGTACCCAGAGCCAATTTCCCCTATTAATAACATGTCAAGTTAGTATGGTACATTTATTACAATTAATGAACTAATATTGATATATCATTGTTCAAGTCCTTACTGTATTCATATTTCCTTAGTTTTACATAATGTCATTTTCTGCTCCATGATCCCATCCAGGATACCATATTACATTTAGTCATCGTATCTTCTTAGCAACTCTTGGCTGTTAAAATTTCTTAGGCTTTGGTTTTTCCGATGAGATGACCTTGACAATTTTGAAGAGGATTGACCAAGTATTTTGAAGGATGTCCCTCTATCGGAATTTTTTCTAATGATTCAAATGGAGTTACAAGGTTATGAGAGGAAGTCCATGGAGATAAAGTGCCATTTTTATCACATCATATCAAGGATACTGTTATCAGAGTTCTCCAGAGAAATATAACCAATAGGATTTATATAAGGAGAATTATTTTTGAGCAATTGGCTCATGTAATTGTGAATTTTTAGGGTGGTCTACAGGCTAGAAACTCAAGCTGGAGTTCATGCTGCAATCTTGAGGCAAAATTTCATTTTCTAGGAGAAACCTCAGTTTTTGCTTTAAAGTCTTCAACTGATTAGATAGGGCCCACCTACATTTTGGTGGGTAATCTCCTTTACTTAAAGTCAGTTGATTGTAGGTGTTAACATCTACAGAACACCTTAACAGCAATGTCTAGATTAGTACTTGATTAAATGAGTACTGTAGCTTCGCTAAATTGACACATATAACTAGACATTACGGGTACATACTATGAGCATGATTTATCACTGTTCTTGTTGAGTTTGATCGCCTGGCTAAGGTAGTATTTTTCAGGCTGATGAAATGTTTCCATTGTGTGTAGCTCACACTTAAGGGGTGGGGATTTATGTTTCTCCTCTTTTCAAGGGTAAAATATTTACATAAATTACTTGAAATTTTACAAGAGAGGTCTAATCCCTTCCCCATTTGCTTTTTTATCCAATCATTTATTTATATCAATATGGACTTCATATTTTGGGTTATAATCCAATGCTACTTTATCTTGTCACTCAAATTGTTCTAGCTTTGGTTGTTGAGAGCTCCCTCAGTTGACTCCTGTGTCCCTTTAATATACCTTCAAAAATATGGGTTTGGGTTATTTATTTATTTATTTATTTTGGACAACAGCCTCACTCTAGAACTACAAGATGCTTCAGATTGACCTAATATTTTTCTAACCTGTCCTTGGATCAGCCATTTCTCCAAGGAATGCTGGTTCTATTTATTGGAGAGTGTTATTAGAAACCAAGATCTGGGTGCTAGTTCACTTATTGCTACAGGAGTGTGATTTTTTTCTAGGTCCTCTCAACTGACAGAGTGAGGAAACGTATATGTATATAAAAATCTGTGTGTATACACACATTTATAAATATTTGTGTATGTAACCACCTGTATGTATATTAAGTTAAACATGAATTCATACTGATGTTTCCGACTCTAATCCCTTAACACATGGATCACTGTAGTTTCCTCTTCTTGCTTATCTGTGAAGTTCTGGTCTGAGTGAGAAATCTGTCACTATCTACCAGACATTTATGTAATTGTTCATTTTCATTACACATGTATAGCATTATCAGAATTATTAACCAGTACCAATGTGGGAAACAACTTTATCAACTAGAGCAGAGTACATCTGTACATTTCCTTTGATTTTTAGTTGTATATACTGTGTTTATTTTAAAGTTAGGTCAGGACCTTTTACACCCACCCTCTGCAGTAAGGTCATTTCATGCGTTTGTAATACAGCTAGCTTCTGCTGTCACAGTTTTCATTCCTTCCTGCGATGTTTTGATGTCCTAAGTGATTTTATTTCCGTCATTTGTTTTGTAATATTATGTGGGTTTTGACCGATGCATAATGCCATATACCCACCGTTACAGCGTCACATAAAGTAGTTTTACTGCCTTAAAAAAATACCCTAAGCTCTACCTAATACCTGTGCTCTACTCTATCTGACTTAGCCTTATCCACCCCACACCTCTGGTAATCGCTGTCATTTGTACTATTTTCTATTCTATTGCCTTTTACAGAAGCTCAAATATTTGGAATTAGACTGTATACAGCTGTTTGCAAATGTCTTCTTTTAGCAATGAACGTTTTGGGTTCATCATGTCTTTTCACGTAAGTTGATAATTCTTCTTTTATTGCTGAATAGTATCCCATTGTAAAAGCTGTAACATAGTATCTTATTGATTATCATATTCAAGTAATCTTTTTCATAAAAATACAGTGTTGTAGCTACGTATTAGGAGTGGCTGCTCATCTGCATGAAATTGTCTGATGCCTTTCAAAATATTAAAATTTGAATGGGTATGAGATCTTCATGAACACAAACTTTTACTCCCAATGCTGTTACAATACATGCTGATAATATTTACTGCGTATAGTTCATCAATTCTAAAATGCACGTTTTTTATATTGTAACATTTCAAAAATTCTGATAACTTGTAATAACCTCATATAGTCACTTTGGGGTGGCACTTAGGGGTGGCACTTTGAGATGCAAATGGCGTTTTTGTTAGGCATATACAAATTTGGTCACAATTCTTCGTCATTATTCGATTAAGTGTATGTATGCATTGGTGTTACTGCACATATTGACTTTAAATGCCATCTCAAATATCTTCAAAATAATAACACACTAATTGATCAGTTAAAAGTTTTTGAGTTGAATATAAGGAAAGTCACAGTTTAGAGAAGAGATGTATAAATTTGATATTAATGCAAAAATTTTAATTGTTGGAAAAATTACAATTTTTCTCTGCTTTTACTTTTTTTTTGCAACTAGTAAGAAAGTCCTTTATGTTATCAAAGAAAGGACAAAACCCTAAGGTAGAGGACTAAAATGTATTAATTATTTATTTATCACAGATTTTTGTGCACAAATATTGTCTGTCACACTCAAAAGAATGCAAATGAAAGTATGAGAAACTGCCATAAAAATCTTGGTATAGCTGAAATTAATTTCAAAGCAAACGAGAAGCTGGGGTGATGGATTGTCACTTAGGATTATCATTAAAGCATTATGTCACAGTTTAATTGACAGTCTTTGGCTCCCTTACTTAATAGTAGATAAAATAATGGTGTATTTTATAATCCTTAAAATCTTATATTTAATAACATATGGTATTTATGATGTACTCTGCTCTGTGGTTTATGTATTCAGTATCATTTAAGCTTTTCTGTTACCCTATGAGGCCGGTTTTATTGTCCTTGTTAAGAAATGATGTCACTTAGAAAAAATATGTAGCTTGCCTGAGATCATAAATCTAATAATTGGTAGAGCTTTGACTTGAGTTTTGCTGTTACATTCCATTATAGTTCATCAACCCTTTCTTGGTTTCATGGTTACTGAGAAGTTTGAAATCAGCTGATTTTTTTTTTTAATTTACATTTTAGTTAACAGTGCAATATGGTTTCAGGAGTAGAATTCAGTGATTCATCACTTACAATACACAGTGCTCATCACAAGTGCCCTCCTTAATACCTATCACCCATCTAGCCCATCTCCCACCCACCTCCCTCTGTCAACCCTCAATTTGTTCTCTTATCATTAAGCGTCTTTTGTGGTTTGTTTCCCTCTCTTCCGCACCCCACCCCCACTTCCCATATGTTCATCTGTTTTGTTTCTTAAATTCCACATATGAATTGTGGATTATTTCTTAATCCTGCTTGCCTCCTTTTCCACCCCTTTTCTCATGGAGGTATCCATTAAAATGATGTCTAAAGTTTTAAAATTATGGGAATGGGAAAGAATGTATAATATCACAAGAAATTTAGGACAACCAAATAGAATTTCAGAGTTTTTTTTTAAGTAGATTTAATGGGAGAAAGGACTGTACTAGAGATGTCATTGAGAACCAATTTTAATTTCACTCCTGAGAAGTACATAAGAAAATATATTGTACTCCATTATCACTGACAGCATGGTAAATTCTAGACTTGTGTAGCAAGGTTTTAATCAGACAAATGTGGGATAGGAGGAACAATACTCCTATGTCCTATGTGGTAGAATAATATAAAGCTTGAGGATATTGCAGAAAGTTACATCTACAATATACAGAACATAAAGTTTGTCATGATATGAAGAAGAAAAAAGATTAACATCACAGAAATAAAAAGAACTAAGGAAGCTGTGGAATACAGGGAATATAATGTCCAGTATATTTTTCAAGAAAAGAAAGCACGTCTTTTCCATTGAGAGTAGGCCATTATTATGGAGAATATTCTTGGCCTGTTTGAGAACACTTACTCTTCCTCTCCTCTTGCCAGAGCCATGAAGAAACTGGCTGAAAATGATACAGTTAAATCAATGGAGATATTGATGTTATTTGACCAATAATAGAATTAAAAGAGATGCATACTTTCCAAAATAGATCAATATCAAGATGGAAACATTTAATGTAAAAATTGAAATCTTAAATAGCAATAAATACTGGTAATATTTATGTGATCTCTTAAGCAAGGAATACCTTATATATAGGAATTAAACCAAAGAGAGAACTCACAATTAAAAATGATTTATCATCATTTCATCAATATGAAAGATTTAAAAATTAATTTGAAAACAAAGGTATTCAATAAACTAAGAAATAGATTTTTATAATACCTATAATAGATGAATGGATTCAACTTTTAAAAAGACAAGCTTCCTCTCATCCTATCATAATGCTAACACTTCATAAAAAAATGAACAAAGAGTGTGAATAAATAATTCATACCCCCCAGAAGGAAATAGAAGTGTCCAGTCAGTATACTAAAATTTTTCAACCTGTCCCAATAATTATTATCCTTGAAACTTACCGTAAAGAAATAACAGAATTGTTTGTAATGAGACATGTTCAAGTTTTTTTTGTTTTGTTTTTTTGTTTTGTTTTGTGTTTTGTTTGTTTTTTTTACTATGAATTCAAGGAGTTCTTTTTCTCAGTCAAAAGAGGTGAGGTTAATATTAACATGTGTAAGAACTCCACAGGATAATTATTTAAAGAAGTTGCATGGATAAAATAACAGGTTTTATATACTTGCACAAAAGAATGGCAATACTATTTTGCTCCAAATCATTGTATCATGATACAGTGGTTGAAAACTGGAATGTAACTATCTAGATAGGAACTTGATTAAAAAATTTACCATAGAAAACTAAGTACTCATCTTATTTTTTGTAATATTGTTGATAAATAAAGTGTGTTGGGGGAACAGGTAACAAAGATAAACAGTTATCTCAGAGTTCTAAGAAGCAGAAGTCATTCACAATTCTATTTCCAGTAAGTGAGCCATAAATTTTAATGTAATTGTCTCATGGAGTGCTATGATATGTGATCACCCCTGCATTCTCTGTCCCTCTTTTCCTTCCATCTTTCTTTGTCCTCTCCCTTTCTCATTCTCTGTATGTGTATCTTTTTCTCTATCACACACATTGTCTGTCTCTCTGTCCCTCTTGTTCTCTCCCACTTCCCCCCAATTTTATACTAAATGTGTATCACTTGAGTTCAAAGAAAAATAATTAAATGTTACCAAAGAATGGCCAGGAGTTGTCTAGGCTTCTTTCCCCCACCTCAGAAGAGCTTCTGTTTTGCTGCTTAATACATCTTAGTGGTGTTTCTCTTCCAGTTTTGGTTTCTTTCTCAGGGTCCCCATGATTTTAGGTAGGATCTCTGCCTTAGTTTCTGTTTGATTTCATCTTTTTGTCCTTTCCCTCTGTTTTTGAATTTTTTCTTCTGCATTATTCATTTTGTTTCAGCAATATCTGCTTTAAAAATTTTTAATGTTATTCTTTTATTTAATTCCAATATATCACCAGATAGCATTATATTAGTTTCAGGTGTACAATATACTGATTCACCAATTCTGTACATAGCTCAGTGCTCATCATGATTATTGTAGTCTTTAATTCTCTTTTTCACCCATGCTGCCCCCCCCTCCCTCTGGTACCATCAGTTTCTTCTCTGTAGTTAAGAATATGTTTCCTAAGGGGTGCATGGGTGGCTCAGTAGGTTAAGTGACCTACTTCAGCTCAGGTCATGATCTCACCGCTTCTGAGTTCAAGCCCCACGTTGGGCTCTGTGCTGACACCTCAGATCCCGGAGCCTGCTTCGAATTCTGTGTCTCCCTCTCTCTCTTCCCCTCCCCTGCTCACTTGCGCTCTCTCTCTCTCTCTCTCTCTCTCTCTCTCTCTCAAAAATAAACATTAAAAAAAAAATATGTTTCTTGGTTTGTCTTTTTCTTTTGCTCATTTGTTTTGTTTCTTAAATTCTACATGAGTAAAATCGTATAGTGTTTGTTTTTCTCTGACTTCTTTTGCTTAGCATTATGTATTCTAGATTCACCCATGTTGTTGCAAATGGCAAGAAGTCATTCTTTTTTGGGGCTGAGTAATATTTTATTGCATATATGCACCACATCATCTTTATTCATTCCTCTTTTGATAGACACTTGGGTTGCTTCCATATCTTGGCTTTTATAAATAATGCTGCAATAAACACAGGGTGCACACATCTTTTCAAATTAGCGTATTGATATTTTTTGGTAAATGCTCAGTAGTGAAATTCTTGGAACATAAAGTAATTCTATTTTTAATTTTTTAGGAACCTTTGTACTGTTTTCTACAGTGGTTGCACCAATTTGGATTCCCACTAACAGTGCCACGAGGGTTTTTTTCTCTGTCCTCTTGTTTCAATTTTAACCATTTTTACAGGTGTGAAATGATAGCTGATTATGATTTTGATTTGCATTTTCTTGACGCTTAGTGATGTTGAATGTCTTCTGCCCATTTGTTATTGGATTATTGGGTTTTTTTTTTTTAAACCAGGGAAGAGGGGTTATGTTCCTACTACCCATGGCTATCTGCAGATTTAATGCCATCTCTATCAAAAGACCTACAATGTGTCATATAAATAGACAAAACAATCCTAAAATTTATATGGAACTTCAAAAAACCCAAACAGCCAAAGCAATCTTGAAAAAGAAGAACAAGATGGGAGCTATCATAATCCCAGACTTCAAGATAAAATACAAAAGCTGCAAATCAAAACAGTATGGTACTGGTACAAAAATAGATATGTATCAATGAAACAGATAAGGGAGTCCAGAAATAAACCCACAATGTTATGGTCAATAAATCTATGGCAAACAAGGCAAAAAAAAAAAAGGCAATGGGGATAGAGACAGTCTCTTCAACAAATGGTGTTGGGAAAACTGGACAGCTACATGCAAAAGAATGAAATCTAGACCACTTTCTTACATTATATGCAAAAACAGACTCAAAATGGATTGAAGACCTTAATGTGAGACCTGAAACCATAAAAATCCTAGAAGACAACATAGGAAGTATTTTGTTAACATTGGTTATAGAAACATTTTTCTAGACATGTCTCCTCAGACAAGGTAAACAAAAGCAAAATTAAACACTTGGGACTACACCAAAATAAAAAGATATAAGATAGTAAAGGAAACCATCAATAGAATAGAAAGAACCCACCAAATGGGAGAAGATATTTGCAAATGGTATATCTGATAAGGGGTTAATACCCAAAATATATAAAGAACTTAATACTAAAATAAATAATAATCCAATTAAAAAGGGCAGAAATCAGGAAGACATCTAGACATTTATCCAAAGAAGACATCTAGATGGCCAAGAGACTCATAAAAAGATGCTCAGCATCACTAATGATCAGGAAAATGCAAATTGAAACCACCACAAGTAATGTTTACTTTTATATTAATAGCTTATAAAAGAATTTTAAAGTAATGCTATTCTATGTTTAAATTTTCTTTGACTATTTCAGTGTTTCATAAAATGTGCAAAATGAAAACTAATACAAAAATGAATTCTAGTTCACTATTAATGGTTTTTTTTCCTGAAGACCCTTTGTTCTCCTAAATTTCACTATATGGTTTCCTTGTAGTGATATCCTCTTATATTTTATTGTGAATATACAACTTTTTAAAAATTTCCTGGTTTTGTAAGAAGTGTCTTTTGTAGATGGTTTCCAGGATGATGTTCCTTTCATTAAGATTTTATAGTGTTCTTCTTAAATTCTTGTTATCCAATCATTCTAGTCTAAAATAGATCTTTTCACTTGTAATATTTTAAAATATTATGTTGTTCTTCACTTCACCTACCATCCGCTCACGTACTTACTTGAGTGCCTTCTTGAGTTCCGCAGTTGTAAGGGAGTTTGACAGTTACCATCCAGGTGGCCAGAAAGCTGCCTTCAGATATGCATATGTTGGACCAAAGTGAGAGTCTTTTATTTGCTTGGTTCTTGCACATTCCTGGTCAACTCAATATAAGATAGACTAAAATTTTCACAGATATTTCTGTCCTGGTTTTCAAGAGGTATATGCTTCTCTTGGTGCCAAAATACACTTTAAAAGTCCACATTTTTTATGCCCAGTTGTGTTAAAAGCGTTGAGCCACTAAATTGAAGTACGTGAAGAGTACTTACAGAGGGATCTTTTAAGTTTCTTAGAAGAAACATCTTTTAGTAGAGAATGGATGCCTAATTTTCAGGATATAATTCTCCCAGACTTCATAGTTAAATGCTAGAATGTGTCAGGGTAGGGAGAGCATGGTTTTCTAATCTTATTTCAGTTGAGCTGGTTTTCTCTGTTTTCAGCAGTTGAGCCTGTCTGGTTCTTTGTTTTGTTTTTGTTTTTATTTGTTTTTAATTTTTTTTGATGTTTTTTAATTTTTGAGACAGAGACAGAGCATGAGCAGGGGAGAGGCAGAGAGAGGGGGAGACACAGAATCTGAAGCAGGCTCCAGGCTCTGAGCTGTCGGCACAGAGCCCATCGTGGGGCTTGAACTCATGGAATGTGAGATCATGACCTGAGCTGAAGTCGGACACTTAACCAACTGAGCCACCCAGGCGCCCGCCCCCCCCCCCCCAAATCTGGTTCTTTGAACTTATATGTAAACCCCTCCATCCATCCTGGTTTTAATGGAAATTTCCTTAAGAATTTGCTAATAAGTCTATTATAGGGATTCTTGTTGTGATTGCAATCTTTAAAAAGTATCTAGTTTTAAAATACATTTTTACAGGTATTTTAATACATTGGAGGGTTTGGAGAAGCTGTATCATGGGGTGTTAAACCCTTTTAAATAGAAATTCTAAGGTCATGAATTTAAATGATTTTTTAACTCTTAAAATGTCACCAAAATAAGGGAATTGGAGAATTTTCTCTGAAACAAATGAATTTGTCATATTTTTTTTTCCTCTTTCCTTTGCCAAGTATGATATCATTTCAGAGTTAGATTTGTTTTCCTTGTCTTCTTGAATTTTTGAACTTTGATATTTCTTTATTTATAACCCTCTAACCCCCTTTTCTTTGAACTCATCTGATGGGTCTTCTAGAAGTCCACACTTGTTAATTTTTAACACAAATGCTGGTGATACTCAGTAAGCTCAGTAACAGTAAAAATCATACGTGCCTCAACAATTTTAGACTAATTTTCATGTTTTTCTCTTCTCCTTCCCTCACCTTAAATCTCCTTCATTTCCCTCTACTGTTTTCCCCCACATTTCTCCTTCTACATCAGTGTACTAACCTACATTGGTTATCCTGGTGTTTCTAAGCATCCCAAGTTAGAATCGATTTATTTCAGTTAATTATATTTTATTTCAATTTAGATAGACCTTTCCTAGACAGTGCATCTTCAGTTTGAAAAGTACTAGACATCTTTCAGTTGCAGGTTGGACCAAAAAGAAGTAAAATCAGAAGACTTTGAATATTCAGTAATTCCTTCTTTTTCACAAACGTGCATGATAGCACCCTATTTAGAGTTGAGAGAAAAGAGACCTGAGTTGAACGCTGGTTCAGCCAAAGGGAAATGGCCTCCGTTGTTCTGCTTATTTTCTGGTCTCCTACACTACAGGCCTTAACTGCCTTAAGGAATTCTATCAGTCACCACTTGCTCAACTGGCAGAGTGTACAACAATAGGACCATATGCCATGCTAAATAAAATCCTGTGGGGGGTGATGTAAGTGCAAGTAAGAGAGGTTATATTCATGAAAGCATAGCATTTTCTTATCATTTGGTAAGTCAATAGACAAGCAAGTCAAAGAAACATGATCAGCATTTGCTTATTTAATATCTATTCTGTCATCCTTCTCCTGTAACCTGAACAAGAGTTGATCTATACAAGGATCAATGCAGAATTTAACTACTAAATGATCATAGATCTTTGAAAATGTCAACAATATCCAACTCGTTGAGAATTAGGACTTTGCAGCTTTAAGACCATCTCTATTTCTAACAGTTCAGATGAGGTAAAAAAGAGTTCTATTTAATTTATTCTTAAAGTTTATTTTAAATTCTAAAAAGAACTGAAGTTTTAAGTTTAGCCCTATAGATGATATGACACCTATAAATTACTTGTGAATATGTTGCAAGTCCTGGGCCCACGTTCATTCAGGTGTATTCGTTGAGTGGCAAAAACATATCTTAATTTATTCTATCCAACGTATAGAATTCTTAGATCCATCAAGAATAGCAATCATAGAAAATTAACTCTTCAAAAGGAAGCTTGAGATAATGCTGATACACTTCTTTGAGTCCATTTTTTCTAGAATTTGTACTTTTAAATGTGTTGATTTCAATCAGTTAACCACATAGCAAAATGCAATATGTATGTGTATATGTAAATATCACAATTGTGGTTCAGAAATTATACTACCAATACACATGAGCATACAGATACAGACACAGTCACATGGACACACACACACACACACACACACACACACACACACACACACTGGGACTTCCATTCATAGAAGGCCATGTAGTTCGTGTGTTCCAATGCTACAAAGAGAGTATTTGGTTACCATTGAAATAATAACGATAGGAAAAAATGATTCATTATTCTAGTATGGACCAACAATTATATTTAAATAATGCTTCTTGTAACTTACTTAAATCCTAGACATAATCCTTCTTGACTGATTTTGAGGAAGAAATTAAAATGGTCTTAGATTTCTAGAAGCAAAGCCTGGGAAAAGGATTGAAGGCATACCTGATTTTAGCTTTGCCACATGTGTGAGGTAGGGGGGCACCTGTTTGTGAAGTAGCTCTCACATGACGGGGTCAGTTCTCCAGGGAAGAAGGCAGCCACAAACCATTAAAAGCCAACACTCATACCATCTGGGAATGGGTGTGTCTGCCACTAAATAGGTCTTGGTGAGATGTTAACAGTATCCACTAAAATTATACATTCTTCACTGAAGTAATCAGACAGACACATTTTGGTATGATTAATACTTTGCTTTCCTTAGTCATTCTTATTTTGCTTAATATATTCTTATTAATATTTTATTAGCCCAAATATTAGCCTTTCTTAAGCTTTGTTTTCACAGATTACTCAGGTGTAATACTGAAACTAACAGAAAGGGACAATAACCAGATAGTTCCACTTATTCCATGACTGCTCTAGGCTTCTATTGTCATTCTAAACACTCTTCACTAAAGCATTATATTTGTAACTTAAAATTTGGCTAGAATGCTATTATATTGATAGTATGATAACATACTATTATGCTACATGAAATTCATTAACTATTATGTCACTGGGGATTCACTAAAAATAATATTTTAGTGGAGGGTATTTATAAGTTTTAGGAGGGAATTAATTTATTTTAGAAAATCTTGAAAAGACCTTTTAATCAAAGATTAGTTTCTGAAATCTCTCATTTACTCAAGTTGTTTTTAATTCTAAACGTGATAAGACTTTTTCTCTGGAAGAGTTCAAATCTGGCTCAGCTGGTTAAGCATCTGACTCTTGATTTCAGCTCAGGTCTTGATCTCAGGGTTCCTGAGTTTGAGCCCCATATTGGGCTCTGTGCTGACAGTGTGGAGCCTACTTAAAATTCTCTTGCTCCTTCTCTGCGTGGCTCTGTCTCTCAAAAATAAACTTAAAAAAGGGTTCACGTCTTATACTACTATTTCAACGGGTTTGGGGTCTGGATTCATTAATGCATTTTGGGTAATGTAATGGATGGAGTAAATAATAATTTCTTGGAATAACTCCTTAAAAATTACATGTTGTGATGAAGCTTCTTGGAACTACATAGGAATTTAACTGTTGTGGGTAGGGTAGGTGATGTTTTCAAGTTAACGAATACTTGAGATAAATAAAAATATGGCTTTTTGTACCAAATTCTTTTAAGCGATAAAAATCATCAGATAGTTATAATAGTAAAAATGAATAATACCAAACATTTAGATAGAAATGCCAAACAATGTTCTGAACCTTTTCAATATATGAGCATATTTCATCCTCACAACAATCCTGTGAAGTATGCCTGATTAATATCCTTACTTTACACATGAGAAAACTGATGCACAGGGTGGTAAAGGGACTTGTTTGAGATGACATAGCAAGTATGGGAGAACCACAATTCAGACACACAATCTGACTTCAGAATTGAGTGCTTGACCACCTTATTAGCGAAACGTTCTCATGAGTAATCTTACTCTTGCTTCCTGAGTGACAATCTCCATACTCACAGGGAGATAGTATTGCTCTTGGTCCTACTGATGTGCTTTGGAAATTACCAGCGAAGAGTTGTTCCTCTAACTCAGCTATGGCTGTTACCCTGAAAACTGCTGTGATGATGATGTCACAGAGGTGCTCTTACTCTTTCCTCTGTTTCTCTCCCTTCTTCTGTCCTTTCTCCTCCCCTTCTCTTTCACTCTCTTTTTCTTTACCAAGTACAATGCACTATTAAAAAGAAAATTAACTGGTCAAGGAATTGGAGAAGCTCTAAAATTCTGCAAATCAGAAAATGGGACAAGAAATTTGATACTATGCTTAAGAATGTAGTATGGCTTTCATTATTTTATAAATAGTGACTTAAGTATTATGTACTTAGAGTATAAATGTCTTCTATATACCTTTTCACTTGGCTTTCTAGAAGCTAGGTGATGCTGAAAGTAATTGCAGAGTTATAATAAAGATCTCATCTTACAGATGGTTGGACTAGAATTTTGCAACTTAATTTATTGTTACTGTTTTTAGATGTTGTACATACATATTTTAAAGTAGTACTGATAGTTGATATGTTTGGAGAAATCTCAATTTTTCATTTTATTGAACTAAATTTTATTTTGGAATCTTTAGACATTGTTCCTAGAATGGAGGGAAAATGTGTATTTGTAATATTCAGAATAAGAAAATGGTTGGAATTGTTTTTTCTACTTGGATATAAGTATTTTTTTTATTTTGACATTTTGCTTCTTTTAGAAAGTGAAGAGCACTGTTTTTGGAAAGTGAAGTCTCTTTTAGTGTTTAACTCTCTTTGGAAAGGGAAATTAACAGCTGTAGAGTATTACTCAGACTCAGTCTGATTGTATATCTAGAGATGAAGTCCTACCTTAACTGTTTAATTAAAGATTGGGAGAAAATATTTAAGCAGGTGTTAATCAAGTCTTTAAAAAAATATTGCATACCTCTGCCTTCCCAGGTGCAGTTCAAGTTTTCATACCTACTACAAAATAAAGCAGATACTAGATAGAGAGATAAAGTCTATTTTGAGGACTGGAAGTGTATTTCTTGGGGTTGAATAATCTTATGATTACCATCCAACATATAGTGCTGATTCCTTTTAAAGAAAAAATACATTTTAAGCTCTTCTTTTTTTAAAGATTTTAAATTCACATTGCATTATTTCTAATTTGATAGACATTCATCTGAATATATATCAGGTGTTTAACTTGGTTAATTTTTGCCACATATACACCAATGCCATATATATGTACATATATATGTATATACATCCATGAAATTATATATATGAAATTATATACATATATATATTCATGAAATAATCACTGCAATAAAGATAATAAATATAACCTTATTATTATAAAATAAATAAGCTTGCAGAATGTACACAAAACAAAGTTGTAGAACTCAGTGATTTATCACAAAGGCAATACTCAGCCACCCGTCTGGTCAAAAAATAGAATATTGCCAGTCCCCTGCATCCTATGAATCACTACATTTTATTTCCCTCACAAAAGTAAATCCTAACTTAACTCTTTGGTAATTGATGCCAGACTTAAAAACAAAAACAGTCATAAAAACAAAACAGAACAAAACAAACAAACAAAAAACCGAGGAGTCCTCAGTGTGGCACACCATTGAGGAGACACACGCCACAGAGTTGTTTCAGGCAAGTCACTAAACAACAAATAAACAACAGCTTCCTGGAGTGGGATCAGAATCTAGGACTATGGGTTTGCTTCTCCTATTTTAGCTTATTCCAAGGTAAAATGCTCTTGGAGGGAATGGCTGGTGAATTACCTCAATTTGGCAAACCATTGGTTTTTTTTCCCTTCTCTCATTCCCTTTCTTCTTTATTTCCTTTTTTTTTTTCCTATTTTACTTCTTTGCTTCACCCATCATTCTGTTATTTCTGAATATTTTGGATACTTTTCTTTTTCCCTAAGAACTTACGGTACTATTCCTGTAAGTTAAGGCATCATGGTGTGATTTCACACTACTTATATGTGTATATTTGCCTGGACTACTCATATATGTTAGGAAGACTCATGTATTTCGTGTAAATACCAAAATGTTTACATGTTAACAACGGTTATCTCTATCTAGATGGTGAGTATTGTTGTGTTTCTTCCCTTGAACTCTTCTGTTTGTTTTGTTTTGTTTTAATAATGATTCAGCAATGCAGTATGGTACTCATTGCTCATCACAATAACTGTGGTCTTAATCCCCTTTACCTATTTCACCCATCCATGCCCCCACCCACTTCCCCTCTGGAAAGCATCAGTTTGTTCTCTGTTTTTAATTCTATTTTTTTTGGTCTTGTTTTCCTCTTTGTTTATTTGTTTCTTAAATTCTACACATAAGTGAATATTGGCTCTTCTAATAATGAGTATAGAATATCTTAAATGAATTCATTAATTCATTATTTGTATCACAGGATACAAAATTAATAATCAGAAATCTGTTGCATTTGTATACACTAATAATGAAGTCACAGAAAGTCAAATTAAGAAAACAGTCCCATTTACAATCGCATCAAAAATAATAAAATACCTAGGAATAAACTTAACCAAGAAGGTAAAAGTCCTGCATCCCCAAAACTATAAAATGTCAATTAAAGAAGTTGGAGAGGATTCTTCTGTGCCTTTTAAAGTTTTCTGCATGAAATATGTAGACATTCCTGTAAATCTTTTGGGGGAAGACCAATAAATAAATGGAAGTTAAATTTTGAGATTGTTCTTAAGACCTAAAAAAAAAAAATTGGTAAAGGATTCCTTCAACTCTGGGATACACCTAACTATATTTTATAATATTGAACAATACAGAATCAGTATTTTTTCAAACACTTTTTTATCTCAAAATGAACTATATTGTACCAAAAATATTTTGCATTGACTTTTAATATAATTGTGATTCAGTGAAAGCTAATCCATATGCTTATGACTGATTTAAATTAAATTATCAAAATGATTTTTAGAACCATCTGATGTTTAAAGAGAAATTTTAGGATTTTAAAAACAAAACAGGTGATTTTATTGCTTTAATGGGCAGGAAAGTCAAAATGTTATGGAAGATTCAGAAATACTGTTGACATTGAACACATGAATTTTTTAAGTCACTAACAGAAAATATTTACTCCCACGTAAAAGGACATAAATGTGTCTCTGCATGAATAAAGTAAGAGTCTATAATAATAAGGAAACATGAGTAAAAATTTCATATTTCTGCTTTTAAACAATTGCATGCAATGTGTATGATACTTTTGTGAAAAAGGCTTTTTAAAAATTTTACTGTTTGCCAGTTTTGCACAAACCTTAATAGCTCTTTAATTCCCCAGTAACTTTTGAAAATCTTCAAATATTATTATCTAAGTTCAGGCTTTAGGGGCACCTGGGTGGCTCAGTTGGTTAAGTATCTGACTTCAGCTCAGGTCATAATCTTACAGTCCGTGAGTTCGAGCCCTGCGTTGGGCTCCGTACTGACAGCTCAGAGCCTGCTTCAGATTCTGTGTCTCCCTTTCTCTCTATGCCCCTCCCCTGCCCACATTCTGTTGCTCTCTCTCAAAAATGAAATAAAAACATAAAGAAAAAAATTCAGGCTTTGTATTGTTGGTTTTTAATGTTTCTGGTGGTTTTAATTCTTTGCATCTCTATCACTCTTTCTTAACTTACTATAGTGATCAAGCTAAATTATAAGATTATGCTCCCCGCCCCAGATAACTTGATTCTGAATGTGAAATTTGCTTTAACACTTACATAAGCATGTGTCTGCAAACACATTCATGTACTTCATGAGTCTGAAAACATGTAAATCACATGGGAAAATATTTGTCAAAACACTTTCAATCAATACATACCTATTTACATCTGGAAGAACGGAAGCCTATGAGCCTGATTCTGTGGAAACAAAGAGGTGTAACTTTGTCAAAACTGTGCTGGCATTTTTTTGTAAAACTACATTTACATTCCTTTTGGAAATGCCAACCATCTTGGTGGCATTACCTTCTTTATTACATCTTACGGGTGCATTTTACTGACCACTGGATTTCCTGCCAAGGTTCATTTGACAGGTTTCATTTTGTTTTCCTCACAGTGTTTTTAGTAATTTTAATCTGTGTCTCCTTGACTACTTACTCTTGACTGGAGAGAAGTGAGATGAAAGGTAGAGATTGCCTGTTGGGAACCAGCACTGTCATCACACAACAAATTCCAGACTGGAGATGACAGAGAGGAGGATTGAAGAGAGAAACCATGTATTGTTCAACCAGGATTCATTTGAGAAGGAAAGGAGACACTAAAATATTTAACAAATGTTATTTTACTAACTCAAGTGAAAACCAGGAATGTTCTAGGACAGGATGTCTGGCCACCCTACCTAGGGACAAACCGGAGGGGGATAGACAGGGTGAATGGCAATGGGGAGATTGGTGTCTATTGAAAGAGGAGACTGAGCTAAAAGATGTTATAAAGGAGATAAAGCAGAGAGAGGGGAAATCTGAGGGTCACAAGAAGATATTCATGAGACTGTATTTAAAATATATAATTAAGAATATATTCAAAGAACTATTAAAAACTATATTTTAATGAATATGTAAATGTATTCCTCATGAAATTTTTTTCATGAAAATATTCTCATACATTTTTATGGATATGTTTTTCTCTTGGGGCAGAGAGAAATTGAGCATTCCCTACAATGCTATTATGAAGACTAATTGAAAAGTGGTCAACTAAAACTTTACAAAAATCTTGAAAAGATGGTGTAACTGTCTCATCCAATAGGGACTGTTGTAATTTATTTTTTAAGTTTATTGGATAAAAGTACATGTGCCTTCAACAAATTAACTTTCAATTAATTTTCTTGTAGTAAATAGGCTTTCCAAGGTTGATCTGGTAATTTTTGAGTCCAGACAAACATACTGAACATAATTAATATTAGGAATCAAAACTCCTAAGATTAAAATTGGGATCGTTTTTAATATTTGGTTATTTTGCATAATGGGAAAGGGAATACATTTTTGTATGAAATGCTTGGCTTGCTTTACCTCTTTTTTCATTGGCTAATCCAGTGGAAATCCTGGGCAAAGGATTAGCCAAAATGTAGGTAGCGGGGAGGGTAGGAAGAAAATGTAGGAAAAAGTGTGTAGGAAGAAGCTAAAATTGGGCTGGAATTCTCTACTAAGATAGAACAATCAGGTCCTTAACACAAAGTTAGAGTTGTCTTCTGTGTTGTGAATTTAAGCAGTTTAAATATTCCTAGGGACAGAAATATTTTCTTAGCATAACACACAGGTGCAGGTACTGTGCAGCCAAGGAAAAGCATTGGTAAACATTGGAATATCCTTCCAAAGGCATGGTCCAGAGCCAAACTTTCAAACACCCTCAGTGGCTTAAGTTCTTCACACTCAAATAGAGATGGCCTGTTCTCGGTGTAATGAAAGGACAATCTTAAAGTAACCTGAGGAATCTTTGTGCAAAGGCAACAAGAGCTAAAATAATCTTCAGGGGAGTTAGTTAGCTATGTTTGTTCAGCAGCAAGACGTTTTTAAATGGAAAGTGTTCTCTGGCTGTTTGTACTGGACAGTGGTGTTTTACATTCCAGTCATCTCATTTAGTCTCATTGGATTGGATTCTCTCTTTTAAGTTAAGAGGTAGTTGGCAGAATGTCTCCTCTGGCATAGAAAAGAAACTTTTTCTATGTTTTCAGACTTTTCAACGCTCTTGTGTTTATGCCAGGTTATGACAATAAAACCTAGAAGCAACAATTTACTTTAGGTTTTCGGTAGATAAAAGAAGTTCACTTTTGCTAAGAGGTCAGGAACCTTATGGCATATTGCCTTGATAATGCATTGTCTCATTTTTTTTTTTACATTCTTACATTCTCTCCCTGGACAGAACTGCACGTTCTCAGAACATGGGCAACATTTTCTCCTTTCTCTCAATATCTAGTGTCCACGACAGTATCCGTGTGCACCCTCTCCTTTTCAAAGCAGAGAAGCACTTTTCCTATTCAGATCCATTTTACTAATTGTGAATGTTTAAAATGTACATTCCCAAGGGTTGTATTGTCACAGGAATCATCACCAACATTGTTTCCTTTATGAGACTCCCATTTTGGCATCTATTAAATCTGGATAGGGACTGATTTGCTGGTTCTTCCATTTCTGACATTTTTGCTGTTGAAAAGTATTTTAAGAATTTTTTAAGAATCACCTTGCCTTAGGTTTTCCCCTTGGATCCTCACTCATTTTGAATATTTTTCTCCTTTGGTGATAGAGTGTTGTTTATATTGAGGCTGTAGTTTCTCTAGTATTTTTCTTCTAGTATTCTCTAGTATCTTTCCTAATTCTTCTGGAAAGCATACAGTTCTGATTCCATGAAATATATATGACTACTTCAAACACTTGTACTGAAAGAGTAATGATTCGACAATGAGAAAGACAAATGTCAGTTAAACATAGTTGCTTTCTGGGTGGGACTCATTCACCTTAAATAGCAAGGAGGCTTTATGTCAGTTCTGATTCAAAACTGCAATGGACTCAGCAAGATCCTATGGGTCCAATCGTGTTACCAGTTAGAAATTCAAATCGAATTTTCAAAACCTTGTAAAATTTAAAGTGATACGGTTGTTCTTGAGAGAAAATTGAGTTCTTTAAATTATTATTTTGCTAATGATGTGCTTGTAGAAAATGGAAATATACTATTAGAAAATATTTAATCAGATTAGTTTTCCATGTAGTGATATAATTCATACAGAACAAGTGAAGTACTCAGGGTATGCTATATAAGGCAAAAAGATAGTAACACTGGCCTGGAGGGGGCTGGATCTCTTCAGTAAAAGTTGCAGGGTAAGAGCTGACAAAATAACTATCCATTCTTGTCAGGACTTACAATCCAGAATGAGCTATGATGGAGGTCTACAGGAAAGCCTTTTATTGAAACAATTATTCTGGACATGTGGTAAGGCAAAGGAATTGGTATTTGGCAGGCTCAACTGCATTAATTTTGCTCTGGGTGTAAAATATGTTAATTTGCCACTGTCTGGAAGAAATCATGATGAGTCATTCACCAAATTTCTTAGAATCTACTTTGAACACTTCACAGTATTCATTGCTTTGGCCATTCCTTTTTCTCTTCACAAATCTATTAACTTATTTTAAAAAGTATAAAAATGCTTTTATTTTGCTTTACCTGAAAAAAATTTCTAATGGAAAATTTTGAGTTGAGTAAAATGCCTGATTGTATTTAATTTCCATTCTGAAATTATTTTGTACTTTCTGCTTGATAAGGGAGTGTTTTATGAAGAGGGCCATGATTATTTTTTATTCCTTCTGATAATGTAAATCATTAACTTGTGAAATCAGAACCGTACAGTATCCATAAAATGAGCTGTCCCAATACCAAAAGATTTTCCCTGCACTTTCCAAGGATTCAGACTAATGTTGGGTAATCAGCTGTGTATTGAAGCAGAAGAGGATTGTATTGAAAGCAAAAGAAAAAAAAAGAACCCAGTGGGTTAAAAAAGTTTATTTTATCTCAAAATGTTATTGTAATTTGAAAAATAACACACCTACTACATTCATAACCCCGCTCCAGCAGATATCTCAACCTTGTAGCAAAAAGTTCCCTTGTTTGGTCTTCAAAATTACAGAATCTATGCTCCTCTTTTCCCAACCATACTTCATGTAATTCGTGCTAATCTTAAATTAAGCAATTTATTAAAATAAAGTATAAAAATCTAGCTGGCTTTATGATCAACCATTAAACACTTGAGGTTGAACCACTGAATTAAACAGACACAGTGCTTTACTGTTATAAAAGAAGTAAAAAATAACAGAATAAAATCAGTATTTGGAAAAATACTGTGTCCAAGACAGAGAAAGCTAAACACACAGGTTCTCAAAATTCTGCCACCTTCCTACCTGTTTCCAACTAGCACTAAACACAGAATTATAAAAATTTGCGCTTGTACCGTTTGTCTCTTAAAATAGCACTAAACGTATGTGAAGTCTCCAAATTAAAGCTTCCCCCACCCACATCCCAACTATAGGACATTGTAACCACAAATGCCTTGAGATATTGGCTGAATCATCCCCTTTTCCAAAATTGTCCATCTGTCTTTGAGAGTAGTTGTGATCTGGAGGTTCAAGTTGACTTACTCACTGAGCTGCCTGCCAGTTTAGATGCACTTTGTAGGTGGAAAATTGTTGGTCTTCGTCCCTCCCAGCTTGTAAGTAAAATGAGGCTGCCAAGAGATAAACACATTCTAAGTTTATCATGCTATTCTTGGCCTCAAACTACAAGCCATAAGGCAACTATTGCTCAAGGTACCGTGTTTACAAGTGTTCAGTCCTCCGCTGTTTCAGAGACCCAACAAGATGGAATTTCTTCCTGCCAGCCGATATTTTTTTTCCTAAGCTTTCACATTTCTCATTTCCTTTTTAAAAGCGAGGACAGGGAGCAGCTTCTTTGACAACATCTCGAAGGGTTGAAGTCTCATTAAAATTTTGATGATGATGTTTTGGGGTTTTCTCCCCCAGAGGCAACCATAAGTTCCTAAAAAAAAAATTTGGAAGCTGCTTTCTATTATTATCATTATCATCGTCATTTTTTTTACTTAAAAGTGAGCAGGATGTATGCTAATGTATCTTCATGTAGGCCTTTGCAATTTTTGCTGTTTATTCTTTACCTCATTTAATGCATTGACCTTTAATATAACACATTTATTATAATAAAATCCATCTATGTTTCTCTCTTAATTGATACGATTTTTCTTATTAGGTAGCTATATTGAAAATAATCAGTTTGGTAATGTTCCCAAATCAACCCCCCGCCTCCAGTTTTTTTTTCTTTACTTTCTTTTTCTTTTTCCTTATTTTGTTTTCCTTCCTTCCTTCCTTCCTTCCTTCCTTCCTTCCTTCCTTCTTTTCGTGAGAGAAAGTACTGAGTTAACTTTTCTTCACAAATGTCTTCCTGGCTGCATTGGATAACAGGATGTATTGAGTTCATACATCTTAAATATAAAAGAGGAGTATAACTATATCACATCCTATATTGGCACAGTATATTGACATGTATTATGTATGATGTTACACTGTTTAAATTATTAGAAATCACATTAAAAGAAATTATAATAAGATAGGGCTTTTTACCAAATCTAGAATATTTGGCAAAGATAAGATAATCAAGTTCAATCCTTGATTTACAAATAAGACTTTCAGCTCTCAGAATTTTATAACTACATTATATATCATGATTTTTTTGCATTTCATTAAAACTCTAACATTCCCTTCAGATTTCAGCATAATACTTATATAATTTACCTATAAAATCAAACCTTAATTGTTTTTTCTTGGGTATGGTAGCTATTGATCCACATTCTGGAAAATATTTTGGACATACACTAATGTCTTTTCCTACAGTGGTTTAATGTTGCTGTATATTAAATTCACTGCATGACAAATGAAAAGATCATGACAGAAGAAATTTTACTTGTTCTGGTTTAAGTTCTAAAGGTAGAGAAGAAAGATTTGTGATAATCTACCCTGGGAGACTGCAAGGAAAAATGAGATGTTCTTTTTGAAGCATTACTTACGATCATCCAGAGGGTCAAAATCATGTCTTCGCTAATATGGGCAGGAGAAGCTTTAAGGACTGTCATGCATAGGGGCCAGAATATATTTCACAACCACTCAGTGGATTTTGAAGAGGTACAGATCAAATAATGGGGAGCACTGGATGAATTCACTATTTGAACGTCATCTCTTTGCTAGAATTTACCTGCAACACTCCATTAACAATAATAAAAGAGTGAGTAATATTATCATCAATGCCTGTAGAAATCTTAATTACCTTTTATCTGTACAACTACAAGAAGGTGTTAAGACTTGTGTATATTCTGAAGACCATGTCACTAGATACATTTGATGCCTTTGCTTTACAGATGTCTTGCTCTTGATTTATTCAAATAGTGTTTTTAAATGTACATAGGTGACACAGAGTGGCTAAATAGTTCATAAAATTTGTTATAATATTTCAAAATTCATAGTGTTAAAGTATCTAAAAGCCTTCGACGTTGAAGAAATAGCCTAAATTCTGATGAACTAAGGGATTGACTGGTTGTTAGTACCTAGCAGTGTTAGTAGCCACTATCCTTTGATTGGACTAACAGGCACTTTCTAGAGCTGAAGGAGGAGACTGTCAGAGTGTCGTTACTTTGACATTGTCAAAAGCATGAGGCAGGTTATGAGAATATTTTAACCTATTAGGAGTCATTGTGGAGAAACACTTCCTGAATAGTATTTGACAGTTTTTTACACTGTACATGTAAATTAAATAAATTTAATTTCCTATTTAAGTCTGATTCTTGGCTTAAGCTAAATGTAAGGAGTCCCAGAATTAAAATTATGAAGTAAGATAGTTTTCAGCATCAATGCCATTAGTAAGAAATTAGAATTTTAAGTACCAGGAGCACACAAATAAAACAAACACATACACACTTTTTTTTCCTGAAAGATTGAGATTTTTAAAAGTAGATAGTTTTCCTACTTGTGAAATAGATTTGCTTTACCTGTTAAGCTAGGATATTCTTTGAGTTTACCATTTAATCTTCTATTGGACTCTTTGGTATTGATACAATTTACTTCCATTTTGTTTGTGGATGTTCTTGAGAGGGTGTGTATGAGGTCATGCTGTGAGTATTGGAAGTCTGCATGACGCTGTGATAACAGTTCATAAATCTCAATGTCGCAGTGGTTTAAACAAAAGAAGATATTTCTTACAATACATATTTAACAGAGTAAAGCAACTATCTTCAAGTTTATCATCGTTACTCCAAGACCCAGTAGATTGAGGCTTTATCTCAAGACATACTTTTATGACTATTGAGGCAGGAAAAGGGAATAAGGTGAATTACTCCATGGCTGTTAAAGATTTTGTTTGTAAGTGGCATGCATCTCTTCCCTTCATACTTTCTTAGCAAAAGAAAGCCACAGGATATTGCCTACCCCAAACATGGTAAAGAAATGCTCCTACTTTGTGTTGTGAAGAAGAAATGGAAAATCCCTGAGCAGACCTTATGACTTAACTACTACAAGGGATAATATTTATAACTATTAAGGGAAGTCACTTTTTTTTTTTAATTTTTTTTTTGGAAAATTTGTAATGTTTATTTTTGAGAGAAAGCTAGAATGCATGTGAGCAGGGTAAGGGCAGACAGAGGGAGACAGAGGATCCAAAGTGAGCTCCATGCTGATAGTAGAGCCTGATGTGGGGTTCGAACTCACAGAACCACATATCATGACCTGACCTGAAGTCAGTCGCTTAACTGACTGAGCGACCCAGGTGCCCCAGAAGTCAGTTTTTCTTAAGTCACCAGGAGTAGAACGCATTTGATACAGAGTTCTGTTTTTCTGCCTCACATTAATTTAATACTTGGGTAGCATTCAGGGAGATTTTGAGTCCTTGTCTCACTTTAAATCTTGCCTTATTGTGCCTACCTTGTTAAACCATGACAAATGCTTTGGGAGAGCTTTCAGTGTTTCCACCCTTTTGCTTAGGAAGTCAACATGGGAGTATCTGCTTTTATCTATAAACTGTAGTGAATTAGCAGCAGCTGCTTAAACCTGGTTGGAAACAAGTTGTGCCCCTATGTACATGTGTAGTAGCTAAAATGAGACCTAGCATACAATAACATAAAAAAATATAAAGTCTCCCAGAGATACATAGCAAACATAATCCTTGTTATAAACCATGTAGTTTCAGTGCTTTTAGATCAAAAAGGCCAATATGTTTACTCAAATGGAACAGATAACATTATAGAGAGTTTGAAAATCTTGTTTTTAAATGTTTTTTGAGAGAGTGAACGTGAGTGGGGGAGGGGCAGAGAAAGAGGGGACGGAGCATCTGAAGTGGGCTCACCGCTGACAGTAGAGAACCTGGGCTCAAACTTAAGAACCCTGAGATCATGACCTGAACCAAAATCGGATGCCTAGCAGACTGAGCCACCCAGGTGCCCCTAATCTTAAGCATTATCCTGGAAATACTGTATTATCAATAACTTAATAGAACCAATGCATTATACACAGGAGTGTAAAACCTCAGTCAACACACTGTGCAAAATAAGTCCACTGACCCAATCAAAGGAGGGACAGGGAGATTCAGAACACAGTGAAGTGAGGCTTTAATCAACATTCTTGCAAGAGGGGGTATCTGATGGACAGGCACACACAGTCAGTTAAAGCAGGCAATTTATCTCCTAGCATGCAAGTCCCACCCCTGATTCCTCATTGGCTGAATAACTACAGAGGTTACAACCTTACCCAGAAGTCGCCTATGCCCATGTAAGGCAAAATGTAGTCTGATTGGAACAAATGTACATTCCTTGAGGTGATGCAGAGACTTCAGTTCTTGGGCTCATGCTCATGGCAAAGCCTGAGAAAAATAAGCCTGTGAAATGGATAGGGGAAGAAGAAGCAGGAAGTGAAGTGTCTAAGGTATTGGGACTCCATTGGGGTGCGGCGGTGGGCAGGGTGATTGGTACATATTTCCAGTAACTTGTAAACCTATTGTTAACTAGACAGCACAGATGTTATTTGGTATTTCTGAAAGTGAATCATCTCACTTTTCACACAAACATCCCATTAACAACTTTAAAGAAATCTTGATACATCTTATCTGTTACACATTGCCTTATTTTGTCTACCACATTACTAGTCATAGTGACATGATGATGGTCCAACTCTGAAATTTTACATATTCTCCAACTAATAGTGACACAAGATATCCGGAAATGAAGACTAGAAAGGGTAATGCTGATGTATGTGTGCTTTTGTTTTGCATCCCATCTTATAATAATTTTTCTCCATGCCACCCCTTAAAACTTAAAAGGGACTGGTGTGAAAGAATCAGGTCATTATTCTTAGAAAAGATCATGAAAGCATGTTCAATTAAAGTAAGTAGTAAAGGACCATAGAGTCCTTTGTTTGCAGGGAGGACAATAGAGAATCTTTAGAGACGAATCAAAGAAACCATGAGAATGAGAATATTTGGGAAATGGTGGGGTGGGGCAGGGGTGGGGCCAGGCCAGCAAACACGAGCAGGTCTCTGAACTATCTTGTTCCTTGATGATTTCCTGGATCCACTTTCTTGTTTCTTAGGGTGATCTGAGATTTCTTTTCCTCACAATCAAAATACTTGTCAGGAAAAGTAGAGGTTTCTTAATTGTATCTAGTAGAATTGAACATCTTGCTTTAAGAAAAATACTTAAATTGTAATTATTCTGCACATTTTTAGTTCGTGTTTACTAGGCCAAGAGATAGTTTATTTAATGAGTTTCTACCTGGTTGTCTAAATTGTATAAATATGAGGAGTAACTATGAATAGTTAATATATAATAATTTATAAATATGAAGAATAACTTTTATCTAGAAGACTGTTTAGAAATTACATAAAACTTAAGCTTTGTTTATTACTGGTGGAAACATGGATATTGTTTATTATTGACCGTTATCTCTGAAATGTTGACTAAGCAGTCAAAGATCTCTGAAAAGTTCCAGAGTAAGAATTCTAATTGTATTGTCACACAATGTAAAATATAAATTCTCAAGTTCTAAGCATGCATTGCTTTTCCTGAAGTATGTTGAAGTACAAACATATGTGTGAAATTTGTTGACTATTTCAATATTTAGGGATTCAAGACATCATATAATTATGCTGAAGGAATTAATCCCCTGTGATACCACTTGAGAAGCATGGTGTTATGGGGCACCTGGGTGGCTCAGTTGGTTAAGTATCGACTTCAGCTCAGGTCATGATTTCATGGCTGATGAGTTGGAGCCCTGCATCGGGCTCTGTGCTGACAGCTCACAGTCTGGAGCCTGCTTCCAGTTGTGTCTGTCTGTCTGTCTGTCTGTCTCTCTCTCTCTCTGTCCCTTCCCTGCTCACACTCTCTGTCTCTCAAAAATTAATAAATGTTAAAAAAAAAAGAATGATGTTGCTAATACATCCCTTTTGCCACTAATTGCTGTAAGTCACCTAAAGGCTTATTTTCTTTTTTCAAAAATAGACATAGGTAATTTGATATTTTTTTACTTAAGTAAAAAGAAATTACATGTATCTTCAAAATATTTTCTTACATTGATCCAACACATAACTTTGATTAAATTTCATGAGTTGGACATCACAATAGTCATAACAAAATAACTTACATTAACCATGTTGAATAAAGATGGGTAATATTATAACTGATTATTTAATTCATATTGCCATCCTTTTTATTTCATGAACTTAGTTAACAAGGAGTGCCAAGATTTAGGCTGTATCTACTGGACATGCAATGACCTGAAGGTTTGACATTATCAGGCTTCAACATGTGATCCAAATGGTTTGTTTGTTTTTGAGAGACAGAGCACACAGGTGGGAGAGAGGAGCCAAGGGGGAGAGAGAGAATTCCAAGTAGGCCCCATGCTCAGCATAGAGCCAGACATGGGGCTTGATCCCACAACCCTGGGGTCATGACCTGAGTTGAAATCAAGAGTCTGATGCTCAACGGAGCCACCCAGGTCACCCCCCAAATGGTTTATTTAAATGCACTAGTCAGCATAACAAATGTAGGCAAATAGAGTTCTGAACCAGCGATTAGAAGACTGTTCAAGTCTCTGTTTTGCCTCTTATAGGTCATTGCTGGCAGGAAGGGAGGTGGGGGACATTCCTGTTGTGTATTCTGGAACCTACATCTTTATTCTATCTGAAAGGAATCAAATGCCTGGATGTTCTAACCTACAGGGACATTATGAGGCATAAACCAGATAATACACATGAAGTACTTTGTTAATTACAATATATTGAATTATCAGTCAGAGGTATCCCATTAAATATGTTTGAAAATACATATTAATAAAAGGTTAAACCGGACATGAAATCTGAAATCATTAGACATGAATGTTAATGCAGTTTTTAAACAGGCTCGTAAGACCTGAAAGTAGGTCTGTCCCTGAGTGGACCTCAGTACCTTGTTATTTTCCTCAGGAAGAGGTTTTAGCTTCCGCTCCATTCAAAGGGCCATTGCAAAGATAGAAAATAGATTTTACCTCTTAGAGTAATTTATCTTATAAATATGTTTGAATTTACTTAGTTTTATTATTAAAGGTAATATATCCTTTGGCTGTGATAAAATAGTGAAATGAACTTACCCTCTCTCCAGATAACTGAAACAAACAAAATGTATGAAACTGTGGACATTGGACAACAGTACAGGACAGCGATCTAGGAGAAGGGAAATCATTGAGCTAACCTCTAGGATCGACCCAGTTCATTGCTTATGATTGTCCTATTTGCAATCTAACACCATGCAAGGAGGGTGAGAACCAACAAGAGCCCAGTAATCTCTGAAATGAAGAGGCAGAGAAGTCAAAGTAGTTAGAATTTGCAGAGCCGAGTGCTATAAAAGAGAGCTATATTAAGAGAGAGCTACAGAGATAGAGCTCTGAAAGTCTGCACAGGGTTCTCCCCAAGTCTTCAGGAGTATGCATAATAAGCGCATGTATATAAGAAAACTACTCAAGGCCAGAGAATTAGACTCTGGGAAGGAATTGTCAGAGCAATCCCTGGTGATCGTGAAGGATAGTTGGTATTCCCACAATGCAGATAGAGAAAGCTCTCATAATACACAGGGCATATGGTAGAATATTCAAAATTGGTGTTGCCTCATTAGGGGGTCAAAATTAGCCCTAGACAAAAGATCGCCCCGGAACTGCCTAATGAAGCCTAAAAGCAAACTTGGAAAAGACCAACTTATTTTCACGTAACTTGGATCCTACGCCAAAGCTCCAGAATATTTAAAGGAATAAAAAATATATACCAGTATCCCATGAGGTTAAAAAAAAAAATCTGGCATCAAACAAAAAATTACTGTGGATGCAAAGGCTATAAACCACGATGAGAAAAATCTATCACTGGAAACACAATGAAGCGCAGAGGATAGAATTAATAGAAAACATTAAAATAGTTATCCATACAATATTGATATGTTTAAAAGGATAATGGGATGAGCATGTTCCAATATCCTAGCTTGTGACTTTTTATCAGAGATTTAATGTAGAAATAATACCAAACGCCTTACAAAAAATTGAAAAGGGAAGGAAAGCAGCATTATCCTGATACTCAAAATAGAAAAAAAATATTTTGGGGCACCTGGGTGGCTCAGTCGGTTGAGGGTCCAATTTCAGCTCAGGTCATGATCTCATGGTTCATGAGTTCGAGCCCCGCATGGGGCTCTGTGCTGACAGCTCAGAGCCTGGAGCCTGATTCCAATTCTGTATCTCCCTCTCTCTGTCCCTCTCCCCCTCATGCTCTCTTTCTCCCAAAAATAAACATTTAAAAAGAATTTTAAAAAAGAAAACCAATATTTTAAGAAAAGAAAGCTATGGGCCAACATCACATGTGAACTAGATGTAGAAATTCTTAACAGAGTTTAAGAAATCAAATCCAACAATGTAGAAAACGAATGAGACACCATAATGAAGTGCAGTTGATCACAGGAATGCAAGATTTGTTTATGATTCAAACCTCAGTACATTCAACCTTATTGAAACTAAGGAAAAAGGAGATAATGGATGATCTCAATAGAGGCAGAGAAAACATTTGTCAAAAATCCAGTATCGATTCCTGATAAACATTCTCAACAAATTAGAAATAGAAGAGAACTTCTTCAATTTGATAAAGGCTACCTATAGGTGAATTTATAGTTAATAGCATATGTAATTGTCAGACATTAAGTGTTTTCCCCTTAGGATGACGAACAAGATGAAAATATCTACTCTTAGGGCTTCTGTTCAACCTGTCATGGGGGTTCTAAAGAAGAGAAAAAGAAGTAAAATCACTCAGGTTGAAAGGAAGAATGAAAACTGTCTTTATTTGCAGATGATATGATAATTTGTGTAGACAATATATATGATCTACAAAAACATTACTAGAACTTTAAACATGTTTATCAAGATTTCTCAATACAGAGCCAAATATAAAAACAACTGTATTTCTATAAACCGTCAATGAACAATTATAAGAAATGTATCATTTGAGGTAGCATAAAAATAATGAAATATTTAGGGATAAATCTGACAAAATATTTGTGTTATCTCTACACTGAAAACTACAAAACATTACTGAGAGAAATTATATAAGACCTGAATAAATGGACAGATATACTGTGTCCTTGAATTAGAATATTCAATATTATCAAGATGTTAATTTTTCCAAAACAAATCTATAGATTCAATGCAATTCCAGTTGAATCAATACTAGCAGGCTTTTTTTTAAAGTTTTTAATGCTATGTATTTTTGAGAGAGAGAGAGCGTGAGAGTGTGAGAGCTCAGGGGAGGGGCAGAGGGAGAGGGAGACACAGAATCCGAAGCAGGCTCCAGGCTGTGAGCAGTCAGCACAGAGCCCAATGTGGGGCTCGAACCCACAAACCATGACATCATGAGCTGAACCGAAGTCAGATGCTTAATGGACTGAGCCACCCAGGAGCCCCTAGCAGGCTTTTTTCAAAGAGGTTGACAGACTGGTTCTAAATTTATTTGGTAATGTGAGACCTAGAATTGCAAAATGACTTTGGCTTTTCTAACTGAAAAAAAATTGGAGTATTTACTCTAGTTGATAAAAATATTTAATGTAAATTTCTAATAGTCAAGTATAGTATTGGCAAAAGTACTAATAGAACACAACAGAGAATCCAGAAATAGATCCACACTGTACAGTCAATTGATTTTTGATACTGATGCCAAGGCAATTAAAATGGGGGAAATGATCACCTTTTCAACAAGTAGTATTGCAAGAATTGATTAGCCATAATAAGGAAGAAATTTGACCTTTTCTTCATATCATGTACAGATACTTAATTGAAATGCACACCTAAATGAAGGAGCTAAGACTATAAAAGCACTAATAGAGAACAGGAGAAATACTTTGTGTCTTGGGGTAAACAATATTTCTAACATATGACAAAAGCACAATCCATAAGATAAACAGTTTGAAAGCTAGGCACCAGCAAAATTAAAATCTTCAGCTTTTCAAAAGGCACTTTAAGAAAATGAAAATATAAGCTGTAGACTTGGAAGAATATCTGCAAAACGCCCATTTGATAAAGGACTTGTGTTCAGAATACATAATGAACCTGAAAAACTCAATTATACATAAGCAAACAAACATTAAAAAATGGGCAAAGAATTTTCATAGACAATTTGCCAAAAAAGGTACGCAGGATCATTAGTCATTAGGAAATGCAAAATTAAGCTGAGGTTAGATACACCAACACACCCACTAGGATGGTTGAAATTAAGATTTACCACACCAACGGATTGTGAAGCTGTGGCATGACTTGAATTCATATATGGATTTGGGGAGTAAAAGATACAGTAACCACTTTAGAAAACAGTTGGGAACCTAAAAAGTTAAATGTATTCCCACCATATAATATAGCCACTCCATTTGTAGATATTTACTCAACAGAGATGGTAAAGCATATGTCCATATATTACTAGCACAGAAATGTTTATAACAGATTTATTTGTAATAAGCAAAGAGAAAATCTGAATGACCATCAACAGGTAAATATATAAACAAATTGTGATATATTCAAAAACAGTATACTACTCAGTAGTAAAAAGAAAGGTGAAAATGAATAAATCTCAAATAGTTATGCTGAGTGAAAGAAACCAGACAAAAATGAGTACTTACTCTCTGGGTCTATTTATATAAAATTCTAGAAAATGCAGTCTTTAAAGACATAAAACAAGTTAGGTGGTTCACTAGAGATGGCTGATAGAGGAGAGAGAATGAAAGCTGGAATATACTGGGGCACAAAAAAGTTGGGGTGGTGGTGGGAATGTATATGTACCCTGCATGGTAATGTTTTCTTGGGTATATACGTGTCAGACCTCATAAAATTTTACATCAATACATGGACTTTGTACATCAATCATACCTCAATAAAGCTCTACAATGAAGAGTAATATATCTGTACTAAAGTGGTGCAGACTGTAGATACCTTGATTTTCATATAATCAGTCATAGCTGCTTTTACATATATCAGAAGTGATTTACAAGTGTATGTGTGTGTCTCTGTGTTTTAATGAAATGCTTAAGGGCTTTAGCCGTCAGACCTTTTAATGTATCTCCTACTGAGGTGTAAAACTTAAAGCTATACATAAGAAATTTTGATTTGATATGATGCTTAAACGCCTTACTGACTATTCATATGAATGAAATAATCAATTTGGCTTTTTTGATAATCAATTTTTAGATGAAAGGCAGCCGAAATGCACAAATTAATGATGTCTATGGGTTAGCCCTCTTTGACCCGTTGTGGTCTTAATAACATTATTAGAAGAAAAATGTCATTATCCAATGTGATCTCATAAGCTACCACAATTTACAGCCACCCCTGCTTATTTGCTACTCTAAAGAACAACTTTGTGGCTTTGCTTAAAGAAAGTGAAGTCTTTTGTTTCTCCCTGAGGTTGTCATACCAACAACAATTATTTAGCTCTAATTGGTCTGTAGGAGGTCAGGATCAGCAGCCTAAAAATGCACTTTAAGGATTTCACATTTCAGCTCAGTGGTTAAATTGTAGCATTCTCTGTCTTTACAGTAATATTCTGAAAATGCCTATTTTAGACCTCTTGTTTGCCCCCCTCCTTTCTCTTTTTCTAGAGGAAGTTTCAGTCCATTAATAAGGAATAGACCCAGGGTGCTTGTGGCTTTTAAAATGTGATTGTTTTGCCTCTTAAATTTATCCCACTCCACTTCTTTGGAACTGGTTGTGAAACAATGCTTCTCTATTTTCAAAAGTATGCCATTCACTTTGCAATGTATATTTTTTTGTCTCTAAAAAATGAAAATACTGAAAAAGTTGAAGCCAACCTAAATCTGATGATTTTTTTTTTATTTAAAAAAAATTTTTTTTTCAACGTTTATTTATTTTTGGGACAGAGAGAGACAGAGCATGAACGGGGGAGGGGCAGAGAGAGAGGGAGACACAGAATCGGAAACAGGCTCCAGGGCTCATCAGCCCAGAGCCTGACGCGGGGCTCGAACCCACGGACCGCGAGATCGTGACCTGGCTGAAGTCGGACGCTTAACCGACTGCGCCACCCAGGCGCCCCAACCTAAATGTGATGATTTTATAGCCACCTTAAAATCATCTTTATCTCTGCTTGCTCCCCTTTTTAAATGAGTTTTATTTAATCTACTCTGTAGCTTCCCATTTTGCTCATGTGTAATATGTCTGTCACAGCTGAGGGCCATGGCAGTGTGTTTAGTAAAGATAATAAATTAGAAATAAGACAAAATATGATTTGATAATACTCAGCTTATCAATACTAATTGTTGATTTGAACTTAAGATTGCTTTGTAGTCTTTAATGTTAGTCTGATTTTCAAAACTATAATACAATTTACCAAATCTGGCATTTTTATAAAAAGACTGTCAACCTTTTTCTATGTTGATAGCTTTCATTATGGCAGAGAGTCTTCAAAAGGCTGTTTGATATTTTCCTTTATAAAAGAAATATACACAGGTTTTTAATTTATAATTTTACTAAGTGGTTCTTCATACCAAAGGACTAGAGTATCTGTCTTAAAATTACATGTATTTATATGTACATATATATAGCTGTGTCCTCAAGCTTTGTTTTGATTTACTTTAATCTCACTCTGTTCCGTGGCCATTGCAGTGTAACTTTTTGTCCCTGATTATAATTTAATAACATCATGTCTGTCTTCTAGAGTATTAAACTCTTATAACCAGAAGTCTAGATATCCTTATTCCCTTAAACATAGCTCCTAATTGTCCCAAAATACTGGTAGAAAATATGGAATGATAACAAATAAAATGAGAAGCTTCTACACAGGTTTTGAAACACTTGAATCGACTGTTTTTATTCTACGAAAAGAAACGATTGATTTTACTCGGAGGTTTGGGGGAAAGTAGCTTTACACAGGCAAGCCAGAAAACCTTGAAAAATTATTTCAGTAAAAAAAAAAAAAAAGAAAACCTCTTTGATGGGATTTCATGTGATACAGCTTACCATTACTAATAACTGTATAATGTAGTTAAGACTGTAATTTAACACATAATATTATGTTGCAACCCTAATGTCAAGTTAACTAACATTTTCTTTTTTTTTAAATTTTTTTAATGTTTATTTATTTTTGAGAGAGAGAGAGACAGAGCATGAGCAGGTGAGGGACAGAGACACAGAATAGGAAGCAGGCTCCAGGCTCTGAGCTGTCAGCACAGAGCCCGATGCAGGGCTCGAACACACAAACTGTGAGATTATGACCTGAGCAAAGTCAGGCGCTTAACTGACTGAGCCACCCAGGTGCTCCTAACTAATATTTTTAAGCCTAAGATTCTTTACTTGTGTAATGGCAATGATAATTTCTACTTCAGACTGTGGATATGAATGGTTAAATGAGATTATGTGCATTAGATACTAAATACTAAGTGAGCATTTATTATGTGAATAATAGAATTAAGGGACAATAAAACAATTGGACTGATTTGAAGAGAAAAGAATTGAATAATATAATAAAAAGAATGATTAGACAAAAATAAAAGATGAAAAAATAAGTTTGAGGCTATACCAACTTTTTTTTTAAACAGACTTTATTTTTTAGAGCAGTTTTAGGTTCCTAGCAAAATTAAGGGAAAGGTATAGGGATTTAACATCTGCCTCCTACCCTCTTACACATGCATAGCCTCCTCTATTAAACATCTTCCACCCAGAGTGGTAAATTAGTTATAATTGATGAACCTTCACTGACCTATCACAGTCACCCAAAGACTGTAGTTTACACTAGGATTTATTCTGGGGGCTTTACGTGTTTTTTGTTTTTGTTTTGTTGTTGTTGTTTGTTTTTGTTTTTTTTTGATATCAAAAATCAAGTTTTTTAATCATAAAAATAAATTGTTATATTTCTATTGTAAGGGATTTATTAGCTTAACTCATAAAACTTGTCTATACCACTTTTTCATTTCTTAATCATCTAATACTGCCTTACAACTTTAGGGGCTTTATGTTTTTTGGGTTTGCAAATATATATATTGACTTCTATCCATCATTATACATATAAAGTCATTTTACCACTTTAAAAATCCATCTAGAACTGGCTGGAACTGGCTATTTCCCTTCCCTCAGGTCGGTTGGTCAGTGATAGAACCTCAGCAGGTTAGATTGTGGTTAAACAGTTTCTCCAGAGGGCAGAACTTGTTAAGAACAGAACATCGTGGTGTATCTCAAAATGGTTCCTTTTTCCCTCCCCCTGCTGGAAGCATGAGGGAACTTTTCTCAAATACTCATTATGAGAACCAGGTTGAACTCCAGAGGTAAAATTCACAGAAGTGTGGGACCACCCCTATGATTGAGTCCCCTTGGAGTTTTAAACTCTGAGTTGTAATTAGCCAATTATAGTTAGTATTTCTCTTCCTTTCATTCAGCCACCACCCCCCCCCCCCCCCCCCCCCCCCCCCCCCCCCCCGCCCAGCCCCCTGCTTTCCTCTAAATGTTTCTGCTGATGAGTTGTGAGTATGTGTTTTGCTATTGGTCTCTCCAGTTTTCTGGGCAGTGGTTTTCCCTGAGACCTCACATCTTTTACGGTTATGAGAAGACTTGTCAATTTTTCAATTCAGCTTTTTACTTGTTTGGACAGAGTGCTAACTTCCCATCTTACATGCCACTTTGGAAAGTAGAAGTCCCATATCAACTTTTGCTAATTACTTGAGATATTTTTTTTTACAGATATTTAAAGATAATTTTAAAAAATAACTCTCACATTTAGGCCTTAATACATTTTATTTTTGAAACCAATATGCCATTTAAACAAATCACTGTGTCAATGATTTTAGCTTTCATTATTAAATAAAGAGTATTGGAAGTGTTGATGACAAAACAAATTATATTTTTAAAATACATGTTTAAATTCTATAATATGCCTTGTATTTTCCTATGCAAAAATATTTTAAGGATAAATATTCCAATGTGAGGCCAGATATTATATTTATGTGTGTGTTCTGCTAGTCTCCTCTATTTTGCTCTTATTTATTTGTCTTGAAATTGGTCCCATTTCATAAAAGCATTTAACCTGATTAAACACTGGATAATGTAGGAAAATACAATCAGAATCTTGGTAAAAAAAAAAAAGACATAATAATGCTTTTACCGTACGTAGCTCAAGGGTAGAACATAGTTTTGCCTGAGGAATCTCATAAACACCTAATATGGTCCGTGTTGCCATATCACTGAAGTGTATGAAGAAAATATTAATGTGAATTATATAACCCTAAAATCATTTAAGATTTGAAATGTATAAAGAGTATTGGTGGTTGGAGCTTAAACACTGGAAAATGGAAGTAAGCCAAAACACTGGCACTAACACTCTGCTCTTGTTAAGAAAATGCCAAGGGATCTTTTCACAAGAGTAACTCGCAGATTGCAACACAGTTACCTTAGCTGGCTCCTGACGTGCAGTATCACACCACATTTAAATTTCCATCTGTGGCGTCTGGAACTATTGTTCTGACTGTGAACTTTTTTTTCCCCCAAAGTAAATCTGCAGGATCCGAAAGACCACAGGACACGCTGCCTTTAGTGGGACAACCAACTGGACTGACTTAAGGAAGTTTTAAATGAAGTTTGAAGTTCTAGCAACTATAGAGTCATTTCATATTTCCAAACAAATTGGCATTAACATTATACCTAGAAAATGCTAAATTTTGATATATCTGGGTTCCTTTTTTTTTTTTTTTTTTTGGAATGTCTTCAGTGCTCTGTTGCTACAGTGTGTCTCTGTGAGGAGGAAAATGAGGATGCTGTGTTCCTTGTCCTTTCTCTCTGAAACTTAGTCATCAACACCCTTAGATCCAAGTACTTGGTGGTTATAAAATGTAATTGAGTTGGCAAAGGTCATTATTTAGCAAATAGATGTTAAAACAGTTTTACATGTTGATGTGACATTACCTTGTGTCTAGGTGAGATTGCGCATGCAGGCTCCACTCACACACACGATATCTGCTTGTAGGTGTAGTAAATACAAAGGAATATTAAAATAAAGCTCATGAGATAATCATAGGACTAATCTTTCTGCTTTAAGACGAGGCAATGACTTTATGATAAGCTTTTTTTTTTTTTTTACTTTTTTTATACAAGGGAAAACATATTTGTACTGTATTCAACTCTCAACTTGGAAGAGAAAGTGAAATTGAGTGTTTTAAGATATTTGAAAGGAAAGCTTATGTAAATAAAACATTCATATATCTATTTTTAAACAGAGGTATACACTTGATGTCTTTGCCTTATGGATTAACCTGATAACCATTTTCTGTTTTTTAATAGATATATATTTTCTTATGTATTGTCCGTCTCTTCTTGAATATATATACATATATTCAGTATATTTACAATATATAATTTCCTCTCTTCTTCATTTTCCACATTAGAAGTTAACATGTACAGGGGCGCCTGGGTGGCGCAGTCGGTGAAGCGTCCGACTTCAGCCAGGTCACGATCTCGCGGTCCGTGGGTTCGAGCCCCGCGTCAGGCTCTGGGCTGATGGCTCAGAGCCTGGAGCCTGTTTCCGATTCTGTGTCTCCCTCTCTCTCTCTGCCCCTCCCCCGTTCATGCTCTGTCTCTCTCTGTCCCAAAAATAAATAAACGTTGAAAAAAAAATTTTTTTAAAAAAGAAGTTAACATGTACAAAGCACTTATAACAGTACCTAACAGTCATATGTCAGTAAATATTAATTAATGACTATTATAATGTTGCTATTGAATGGCTTTGTATTCAGTATTTGATTATCAACATTATCGTTTATCTAAGTTAGTACTATGGAGAGTTACTGATTTTAAAGTTTGCATGATCTGCAAGGACCTTTAAATGATCAGCCCAAGAAGCAGCATTAAAGCAAATTCTACTCCTTTGCTCAGCAATCCTGTTGCTAAGCAACTAAATTTGTTTATCTTCTCTTGTTTGGGTCAGGACTGGAGGTAATGAGCTGATGTTACATGTCAGGGAAAGGAGTTAGTGGCTGACAAAGAACTTTAAACCTCTTGGCTTTGCATTGTTTTCACACTTAGGAACCTTCTGGGTAGTTTTGATCACATGACCCTCCTCCTTTAGGGTTGTTTCTTTTAGATCATTAAATTAATAATTCTATATAAGGGTCTTTAGCAAATTACCTACACCCTGAAAAAAAGATAGTCCAAATAATACCACCAACCAAATGAACTTCAAGGCAAATGTTTTAAAACTTAAAAAAAGAGCATAGAAATGTCTTGTCAAAGTGAAATATTATTGTAATTATTATTTATTGACTTGTTTTCTAGTTCCTTGAAGATATGAATGGCAGAAATGATTGACAAGGCACTATGTACATTTCCAAAGCCAATTCTTATGACATAGTATAATGCTACAAATAAAAATGTCTATAAAGATGCATAAGTTATTTCTGTAGGAATAGAAGGGATGAGTTACATGCCATTCCATTTTGATGAACTTGAATCCAGTTTCTAATCAACAAGATTGCCCTATACAATAAACTACTGATTGTGACTGCTGGCGTTAACAGTAATAGGACAAGAAGATGTGTGGCACAATTTTCCCCATTCAGCTATTCATTTTCCTACTGCTTTGGAGGAGTCTTTATATCCTTATGATCCTTCTCAAAGTTAGTCTGATCAATTGTGCTAAATGTGCCCAGTAGAGCCATTGAATATGTGGACAACTCTTGTTGATTGCTAAGTAGTGTCAGCTTGGCCTCAGTTCCTCGTTTTTGTCAGAGTTCTCAAAATATGAATTTAGTTTCAGGGTGTTTTTGCACCCTTTGATAATGCTGTCTACTCAAAGCCCACTTAATTTTATGAATACTGCGAAATATAAGATATAGATGTTCAGAAGCTGATATGTTCAGGCCATATTTTATTAGTCTTTCTGAATTCTGTAAATTCATTTTTTTTTCTCAGCCAGTGCCAACTAGAGACAGTGTGATGTGCTGTATTTAGCTGGAACAAAAACCTTTATAAGAAAAAGCAATAGAAGAGAAAACATCAGCAGAACTTCTCCTTTTATCAGTCTTCATAGTCTGCAGCTCTGACGTTCAGACTTGAAGTTAGGAGAGAATTTGTGAAACTGCTGTCAGAATTATTAACTCCAAGAGGCTTTCATTTGGAAGAATCCAAGTTCCCATTTTCCTAGCAAATTTATAACTTAACATAAATTTCAAGGTTTCAAAAACATCAAGACACAGCATAGATGTTTATTTGAAAAACAAATCACTTGATAAATTTCAGAATGTACGGTTTTGTTTATTTTTAAAGAACCTGTCAAGCTATATTGTTGAATTAACTAAATAATACAGTTTTCCTCTGGTAGATTGCTATGTTCAACACAGTTAAAATGTGTCTTTCTTGCCACCTTGCATTGGGTATGTGCAGCAATAGATACTTGTGTGGCTACTGTTTGTTCAGAATTATTCTTATAGATGTGTTGTTCAGAATACAGTGATGCATTTATAACAAATGTCATCATACCTAATTTATTATCCATTATCCATTCTTGAAGGCTTACCTATGTCTCCCTGAAACTTGCCCATGAGTCAAAAATGCTCTCTTTTCATAGTACCAACTGGAGTGTTGGCCAGATGTGACCTGTATTTCTAACCTGAGAGATATAATTAAAAATTATTAACCATTTGATGTAGATTTAAAAATCAGTTTTCCCTTAAATATTCTGTTAAAAAATGAAAATTGTTTGCTGTCTTCTTTGTTAGAGTAGTAGTAATAATACAAAAATTGTTGGTTTCTTGATCTGTGTGAACTCTGTGAAAAAAGCTTTATATGTCAAATATTTTTGATACTCAAAACAACCTTGCATAGTAAAGGAGATGCTATTTTATGCCTCTGTTACTGGTAAGAAATCTAAGGCACAGAGAGGTTGAGGAATTCGGGTCATGTAGCCGGTGATAGTAGAGCTGGGATTCTAATCTGGACAGCATCATTCTAGATATTGTCCTGATAAGGTACCCAGCATCAGCCCAACAGAAGGAGGCATCACCACTAGATGTAATTGTTTGTATGTTTTCTTTTAGATGTTTTACTTATTTGGTATTGATCATAGCCAATATTAATTAAAAATTTTCAAAAATAATGTAACCTTAGATTTTGAGTAGTAATTAGGGAGACAAATTATTAAGCCTTATAATTCATGGATTGTTAGGATTTGGAGGGGCTTTTGCTGTCATTCACTTCTACCCACACACTATATGAATTGGGAGTCTGAGGTTTGTGAAGTAAAGTTACTTTTTTCAACTCACACACCTATTTAGAATCAGAGCTAAGGTGAGGATTTGTGTCTGCTTATTCCCAGTGTGCTTATTAATTGTATTTCTCTCTAGTTAGAAAAGAAGATAATAATCTAGAGCAAGTTCACTTTATTTTGGTGAGCCAGGGTGGGGGGGATTTTTTCTACCTGAGCACACTGAGTTCAGCTGATGTTCACTAAACAGACACAGGAGAACTTGGGCAGAATGTGCACATAAATAAGTATATGGGTTTTTAGTTAAATTCCAACTACTTCCAAAAATGCTTTGAGGCACTTAGATCCAGTTGTGCATATGTGAGAAAAGATTTGTGGGTAGCAAAAACCTAAATATTTGCTGATAGCTAAAAGATGATATTGATGAGCAATGATGTTTTTGTTAGATGGAGATACTAGGTGTTCCCTGATTCCATCAGAAAATACCGATGAGAAAATTTCAACAAGGCCTTTTGAAGATGTTATTTGGAAAAATGTGTGTGAATTTGATAAATTTGATTTCCTGTGGGAGAATTTTTAACACTCAAATGCTCCACATTTTTTTTTTTTTTTAATTTTTTTTTTCAACGTTTATTTATTTTGGGGACAGAGAGAGACAGAGCATGAACGGGGAAGGGGCAGAGAGAGAGGGAGACACAGAATCGGAAACAGGCTCCAGGCTCTGAGCCATCAGCCCAGAGCCCGACGCGGGGCTCGAACTCACAGACCGCAAGATCGTGACCTGGCTGAAGTCGGACGCTTAACCGACTGCGCCACCCAGGCGCCCCTCAAATGCTCCACATTTTTATGCACCAGACCAAATCTGCTTTCAATAGTTCAGGTCAGATATGATTAAGAAAAAAGTTTCCTGAGATATTCGCCAGTATAGAAAGAAGCCATAGATATTTTCAACAAAAGAGTTCAATTTCTTTGAGCTCTGAGTAGGAGAGAAGAGAGCAATGTCAGATGTCCTTACAGGATTTTCCAACAATCTTCTATGCCAGAGAATTGTAATATATTTTTAATTGATCTATCACAGGGAATCACAGCATATAATATCAAAAAGGCTTCTCATCTAGACTTATATAAGTTAAATTTTTTCCTTATGAACTAGGAGAATTCACATTTTGTCAATTATTTTGAAGATTTCCGTGAAACATTTTTATGTTAATATGTTATGTTTTCTTTAGGTAACTGAATGCTACCCTGATCCCATAAATATGTGTTCTTTTCCCAAAGAACAGGCATCATAGTGATTTCGTGGAGAATTTTTACCTCTTGGAATACTTTTCTTTCGTTTTGTAGTTGAAGTGGTTATCATTTTTATTGTGCTGTGGAACAACATCTGCCCCATGTGGAATACTCTGTAAATACTTGGGAGATTGATGCCTTTTGTTGGATTCTTCTCATCGAGTTAACTGTTGGCTACATTTTGAGTGAAAAGCAAGTTATTTTGACCACATTAACTACTTCTATATCACTCATTGTCCTTGCATGTATTGCCCTATGGATATGAATAGGAAAAGACCTTCATTTTAATATTATTTTAATATTCTTGATTATCATTATCATAGGAGGAGTCACAAAAGCATTATTTAGAGATGTACACTAGAGGGTGGTGTTTTACCTGGACACTACACCTATCAATGCACCGGCTTTGAGGAAGAGTAAAATATATTTCCAGGAAATGTTCCCCATGTTTAATGTTACATAATTCTCAGCACATATGCCCCATTAACAAAGTTGATAAACCCCAGGGAATGGAAGCAGAGACGGAGTCACTTGGCGGCCTTGCTATCCGGTTTCTTCAACACATTCCTGTAGGTGTTTGGTTTTTCTGAGCTCCACATGCAGAGTGTCACTTGAAAACCAACACTGATCACTGGGTGAGAATATATTTGACTCTTTATAACTACAGGGAATTGGAAAGCAAGTGAGGCAAATAGTGAACATGGGTAAAGCTATTAAACTCACCATTTCAGTCTTTGCACATAAATCCTCTGCATTGTTTATATGTATTTTCATGATTGATCTGAGAATAGAAACCATTAATAGTGGTGGGAAAGGTGATTTCTGGAAGACCTCATGTTTCTGTGCCCTACTTCTCTGGATTTTACTTGGTTGGGGTAAAAAAAAAAGATTGGTAATCTAGTGAAGCCCATCTTTCATAATATCTTGCATGGGATGATTAAATGTTGGTATACATTTCTCCCCTTGGTAAACATATTAATGTTAATGATAGGTTGAGGCATTGGTTTTGATTCTAGCTGTTGCTTTCATCTTTGTTTTTTCTCAGTTCATTCTGTTGGTATTGGTACAGTCTGTTCAAATCACGAATTCTTTTGTGGTTTCTCATGACAAATGTCCAAATTTTCATTGACTTTTACCTGGCCATGTGAATAAATACATAAAAGGTGAAAAATTTTTTCAAATTTATCACTCTGAAATTTCCCTTCAAGGGAAAATTATTCTCCCTGCTCTGGCCAGTAGAATTTTCTTATAATGCAAGCAAGTCTTCATCTGATGTTGGATGTTTTCAGACCTATATGCTTTATTATTCTTTATTACTATCTGATTCAGAAAGACTGTTGGAACCAAGATCTCTTGGAAACAATTTAAAAGGCACAATTTTACATGATTGAATTAAAGTTGAATTGACTGGTTCCTATTAAAGTTAAGCCCTGACCAATACTGCCAAACCCAATTGAAGCTAGGTACACCCTTTCCTTCAAATGTTCCTTAGCATTTGGCTCTGGCTGTTTCCATGCCCCCTTTCCTTCAGTGATACGATAACATTGCAATAATACTTAAAACGCTGACACAACAGAAAACCTTGCCAGTTTGGCTCTCAACCTTGGCAAGCTTTTTGTTATAGTTGCAACCCAACTTACTCCTTGAGTTGCACAAAACTTCCAGGGCTCCTCCACAGCATGTTTTATAAAGGGGACTAAAAGGGAAAGTAAGAGAGATGCTAATTTTGGACAGAGAATAGTAAATAGGACAATAAATAAAAGCTCTGTTTTGGCACATTGGAACTTTCTTTTTTTCCCTTTTAAATGTGTGATTCCTTTTCCCAAATGTTGCACTAGATTTATTTTTAAAGGTGTCATCTATTTCCATTCCAGTGCTATGTCATCTATAATTTAAATTTATGAGATGAATCTTGAGGTTCACCAGTGGAGCAGCTGGAGAATTGTAGCCACTTTGCCATTGAAAATGCAGATTTGCTGAAGGTTTTTGTGTCTGACAAGCCCCATTGAAAGCATCTCACTCCCTTTCCTGACAAGCATCCATCAACATGTAATATTTATTCTTCTGTTTTAGTTTCACTACAAATAATTGGCGGTCCCTCAGCAAGAAGATGGTTTCCTGCTGAGGCAGCACCACCTGTATAGCTTCACCAGGCTGAGAACAAATGCTCTGAGAAGGAAGCTTTCCTAGAACTGATGGATAAAATGAATGAGGGATGTTTTATAAAAGGAGGGAAAGCTAAATTTGTTCCTCTAGTTGCATCATAATTGTTAGTTCTCCAATTTTCCTTCTGTCACCGTCAGAATAGCAATGGAATGTTTATGCAAACATTTTATGGCTGATAAGAAAATATTCTTGTTGACTTGTCTTCCACTCCACTTCTCTTTAGATAGATAGATAGTTATAAATATGTGAAGCCTTTAGCTTCACAATTATTATCTTCCCTGGATTCTATCTATGGGCTTGGATTGATTTCTGTATTTAATATGCAACAAACATGAACATTTTACACCCAACTGTAGCTGTTGTAACTGCAAATAGTAGAGGGCCACGACCTTCATATTCTTGTGATAACTTCCGCTTTTCCTGTAACCCCTAGACCTACATTCCCCTTGTTAAGAAAGGATGTGTTCTTAAAGAATTGTGTTCCTGTAAAATTTGCGTGGGTTGCACTCTTAGAAAGAAAGGAGAGGTAAATGAAAAAATGAACAAGTTGACATATTAATTATTTTTTAATTATTTTTAAATAAAGGACAAGCTAGAGTGACAATGTCGATTTACCTTAATTTCTAATGGAGGAGTTTATAAACTTTGAGTTTCAAAATTGTTGTACTCTAGGCTGCACATTGTACTTTATTACCCGAATCAGGCAAAGTGGTTTTCTTCCAATTTCCAGGAAAATAACCAAATTGTTATCTTGTATTCTCCCCATTTTCAGGGGGGATTAATCTCAGGATTATATTTTAATATTTGGTGTCTAGCATTACTCATATTGTAGTGAGCAAGATGAATGAACAGGTAAAGGAGGAATGTACATACAAACACTCCAGTGCCTACTTAAATCCCAGCTCTTGATGAATGGACCCAAGAGCTCTTGGTTGTTATCCTGCGTTCTATGAATTTAATTTAAACTTAAAACTAATAAGCAAAGTAAAATGTCAAACAGCATACACCAACATTTATGCTGAATTACTGTGAGTGAGATGGAACTGATTGTTATTTTGTGGGCTTTGACATAGGATACCATGATTTCTGAGGATTATGTTATCAGAGGAAGTCTGAGAACTATCAAATGTGCTTACTTATAATAACTTATTTTTAATAGCTTTTGAACTTACAGAAAATAGCTTGACTAAATGGAGTAGTTTTCATGAAACCCAAAAGACTAAGCATTTTGCCATCTTATTGGCAATCACTTTTTAAGATTATACAAATAGCATTTTTGTAATGTTTGCTGATTGTCTCACTGGTCACATGAGAAATGGGTGGTAATACTGAGCTTAGAGTTCTAACCAACATGAGCTGTTAAAATATTCATTTAGTATTCAAAGAGTAGCAAGTGGTATAACAAAGGGTGAGGGACAACTTAAAAATACCTGGTGTAAGACCTTTCCTCAAGGAAATTATAATCTAATTTTAAAAATATTTATTTTTGAGACAGAGACAGAGCATGAGTGGGGGAGGGGCAGAAAGAGAGGGAGACAAAGACTCTGAAGCAGGCTCCAACTCTGAGCTGTCAGCACAAAGCCAGAGGGGGGCTCAAACTCATGAGCCATGAGATCATGATCTGAGCCGAAGTCCGATGCTCAACTGATTGAGCCACCCAGGTGCCCCAAGGAAATTATCATCTAAACAGAAGGCGTGTAAACTGCAAAAAATGTGCAGACCATGCAAAAGATAAAAGGGCAGCCTAGGGATATTAGAGCTGCTGAATCAGCACATTCTCCATCATTGATGAATTCTTCCCCGGGACTGGTCTTGGAATCAACAGCCCTGAGGCTCCTGTTGATTTATATTCTAGCTGAATTATCCTGTTTAATTTGCTGATCTTTCCTGAATCTTAATTTCTTCCTCCATCAGAGACAGCTAATACTACCTACCGCTAAGTGATATATTTGTTTGTTTTGAGAATTAGATGATTGACCAACTGCTTGGTAAACTGTAAATTGTTAGAACATGTAAGATATCTTTATGATCTTTTCTTGGTGCAAGGCCATGTAGGGAAAGATCTAGTAGGGAAAAAGCAAGATAACATAATGATAAAATAGTTATATTAATATTTATGGAGAATAATTTTTATATGCCGGTCATCACTCTCAGTTCAGTGTGTTTTAGCTCATTTAATTCTTATGATACTCTTAACCCATAGGTATACATCGCCTAAAAAGATAATGGTACAAATATGTATAGTAGTAAAAAATGCCATATGCCATTAGTACTGAAGGAGATGTTTGAAAGATGAGATCTTCTGAATTCTGAGTACAAAGAGATCATTAGGAATTGTGGAGGTCAGGTATGGCTTTATGGGAGGACTTGGATATCATAGGTAGTCAAGCTGCCTACTTAACGTAAGACAAATAGGCAGAGACTCTGTAATTCCACACCACCTACTGACCAGCCATGGCCTCTCAGGCTTTAGAAAATGACTCAACTTCTCTCAGACCTATTTTAGATCCCTGCAGCAGAAACCTTCTGAATGAAATACATCTTGCAATTGATAGCCTGCTTCGAATCTACTTGAGGCCTCAGACAGCAGGGTGTCTAGAAATACTAGTCTTTGCTACTAGAGCAGAAATCTTAAAGAGCCATGCAAATTGGATCCACCCGGTCTTTAACTTGGGCCAATTCTTCCACAGTACATGCAGACACATTGTTAGGTGACTTTGCTGCATAATAGAGATCATTACAAGCACTTACTTAATCTCACAGGGGTCTACTGAAGATTAATTAGTTAATGTTGGCAGACGAAAGGTGCAATATATGTGCTAAGTATTATTATTATTACTGTGCCACTTATCTTTAAAGAATGTTGTTCGTGAAGTCATAGTGCCTATGTGCCATCTGCTCACAGCAGCCTTTACCATCTCTCTACTCAGAGACTGAATCCGGTGTCTGAATAAATAGATGTGCTCAAAAAAAAAAATCTATCACACCTCCATCTGTGCTTATGGTATATGAATTCAGACATAGGCAGAAATGCAAATCAATCACAAGTGGAGAGGCTTCTCCAGTGCCCAGAGTCACATTTTGAGATGTTGCTCTAATATTCTTGCTTTTCATTTTAGAATCCGCTAACTCACGATGTGATGCTTCTGTGAAATTTTATCTCTTCTGCATCTGAAATAGGGTGTCACGTTAGAGCCCTGAACTGCCTTCTCTTTTGTTCCCAGAAAGTTGAAAGAGAAAACTTCCCCAGAACACGTTCACTGCTGATCTTTTGCAGAAATTAGATCCATGATTTTAATGCTTTAGATATTAGTATAATTATCAGAAGCTAATGAGTTTTTAAAGGTTCCTATATGAAATCATGATTTTGAAACTTCCCTCCTGCCAGAATTCTAACTAGGTTACAGACAACATGACATGATCTATGACCCATTTTTGCTAATGACTAAAGAATGAAGATACAGCTTCTTATGAATAAGCACTCCTTCCCGAACATGATAGGGCACTGCAAGTGTGAAAGCTCTGAAAATCAGAAAGATTAAAACCTTGAGCTAAAATTATCTAAATGTTTCATGGATGCCACTATAGTGATATAAATATGATTCTTTGCCTTTGAAATAGTTATTGGTATCACAATTAGCATAGATATTTAATATTCTTCCACAGTAGGTGGCTCAATCGAATTATTTCTTCCCCCATCATCCTACTAGCTCTTTTTCGAGTCAGCTGCAGAAAGTAAATTTATCTTCTATCTGAAACTCACCTCACTTGATCCATATACCCATGATAATTCCAGTAATATTTTTGCCTAATTTTATATTCTTGTGTCCAGTTTGTTTGCACATTTCTTGCCTTGTCCAAGGTTATGCTAAGATGTCTTTTAGGGTGGCCATAGAATTAATCAATTAGGAAATAATCTCTGGTTCATTAAAGCTTCTGTGACCTATTTTATATATAATCTGATCTCATGGAGGATGCAAGTCATATTTGAGTTCAATTCATCTAATTTAAATTATGCATCCACCTTATGAATTGATTAGGTTTTAGGAATATAAAGAGGAATAAAATACCATACCTAGCCTCAACTCAAGAAGATAAATCTATAACTAACTATATTAAAATGATAAGCTCCAAACTAGGCAATTTGAGCAAGTCTTAAGAGAGCTCAGAGGAAGGAATGATTCATTCTGTTGAGACTCAGGAAAGAGTTTCAGGAGCCTTCAGATGGATGATACTTGAATTAGGCCGTCAAGGCTGAAAATGGCATCGGTAGGTGGAAAAAGGAGAGAAGATACACTCAGCTGTCCTGACTCGACTTTCCAGCAGACTAATGCCTCCTCGAAATGTACTGTCCTATCTTGTTAAAAATGAACCTCAGACAAATTTTTGTGGACACATTCTTCACATTTTGAAAATTTTCCTCTTGGACTCTTGGATTTCACTCCCCTCTCAAATTCCAGCTCCCTTGATGTTGTTTTCTGTTGCTTGATCCTACACTTGAAAATAGATGTCTTTCCCAATTTAGAACGTCAACTTGGGCATAGCTTTCACCCTCCTTACTAAAGCACAGTGCCCCCGATATCACCCACCTGATGTTCCTGCAGACTTCATATTGGCCACCTAGAGGAAACTTACATATTTTCAGGCAGAGGAAACTACAGGAAAAAGACTTAGACAGCAATGATCAGGGCATATGTGACAAAAAGTAAGCTGTCTTGTAGGGCCAAAGCTCTTTGTTCCCTTATGCATCAGGACATTTGACAGAATGATGTAAGCAGCCCCACAATAGCAGTGATACTGTGAAATAGCAAAGGTAACTCTATCCCTGCAATGCTTTAGCCTATCCCTCAGAAAATTCTAATTATAGACAGTGTACACACAAATAGGTTTAACTCCCTAAACGACCATGACCTTGTTGCTTCTTAGATAAGACAGTGTAATTGTCCATTCCTTGAATCTAGATTCTGCACATTTAGGGGGTCCATGTTTCTTAGGGGAGAGCTCTTAAAAACATCTGGGCAAATTAAATATTTTATAAACTTCCTGATTACTGATTTGTAATCATAGAGTGAATGCAGAGATCTTTGGTGTCTTGAATCTTGGATATTTTAGACCTTGGTTGCCTCTGCCAGCTTATTGTGTTAGTGATAAGATAATGTCCCATAAGATGGGGAGTTGAGGTTGCAGCTAGATGTGCTGACCTTTAATGGTACTTGCATTATTGGATAGACTAAGAGTCTGAAACCCTTGTGTCCCATCAGGAATAAGGATATGATGGAGTGGGGCTAGCTCAGAAGGCTTGCAGCATGACAACTTATGCAATGCCTTCTCTCTAGACTAAAAAAGGGAGTCTGGACTCAGGGCTGTAAATTTGGCACTGTTCAGGAGTTCTAAATTGACTTTAAAATGAATGAGGTAATGGAATACTCAGACAGAAGGCTCATCCATTATAGAAATACACCTCAAATTGGTCCTTCTTTTGGTAAAGGCTAAGAAGTACTTCTAGTTAAAACTTGGCAAGTTATTTGCTTACCAGGTCTTGCTGGGATTTGAATTAACTGTCATAGTGATAAAATTTTCCTAGAAACTAAATGAAAAAGCCAACATAAACAAATGTTACGGAAAGCCTTCAAATTTTTCAGAATTAACTGTTTGATCTAGTTAGCACCTCTAGATCTGTTGGTATAGTCCATTTGAAACAGATTTCTGTAAGAGGATAAAGAGTGAAATTGAAGCAAATTACACATATGGCATGGGTCTATCTATTTATGTAATGGAATCCGAGGCAGAAAACAGAGAGAGAAGAAAATTGGAAGAAAAGAGATAGTGTTAAGGAACAAATAAAATGCTCCTTTAGTAGACCCTAAAAATTCTCATTCAGGTCATTAAAAACAACAACAAATTAAAGGGTATTTAAAACACCACCAGCTGAATATAACCCACATGGCTCTGTGAGATTTTCACATTGGTCAGGAGTTGCTTAGTGAATTGAGACTCTATTAAGTTACATGTGGTTTCCATTCTCTTGTTTTTATAGCTTCTTGGAATTTACTTTGGATCTGTTGAGACCTCTAACCATTTTCTGGCCTGAAGATGCTGTTGTAGACAATACCACAAAGATAATCTCTCTTGTACAGCCATCCAATCACACTGAAAGTCCTGGAATTTTTATTCAACGTTAATATGTCATAATTTAGTCCTCACAACTATGCTGTAAAGTTGTTACCTTTAGCTCTATTTTGTCATTCAGTTGAGGCTTTTAAAGATTGAGTAACTTGCCCAAGTAAGTGGTACAGCCAACTTGAAACCCAGATGATCTGGATTCAGTTCCTGTACTCTTTCCTCTAAGTCATATACATGCTATTAAGTTCTTAAAGCTTCACTTGTATGTACGAATCTTTTTGTAGCTATGTTACTAATATTTAAAGAGATTATATTGATCATGGAACATCACTTTGCCTTCCCTGACTCCCAGGATTATTTTTGCCAGGAGGGGACAACTATTAAGGTGAGAAATTATGACGTCAAATTTTATTATGAAATCTTTAATAGTTTTATGAAATTTATTGGCCATTGTCAAATTATGCAAATAGGAAGTTTATGGAGAGTCTAAGGAATGCTTACTTTAGCCCCCAGATTTCTCATTTTATTTTTCCTTATTTTTTTAATTTAAAAAGTGATACATTAACATGCAAAAAATTCCAAACACTAAAGAAGTCATAACATGAAAAGCAACTCTTTGTCCCATCTTTGCTCTCCAGTCCCAATTTTCAGGTAAAAGTCTTAGGTATATTTCCACAAGATTTTTATACATGCAGGCATAAAATACTTCTTACTTTTTTAAACATAATATTTGGTGGTATTTTCATTATCAGCTCTAGAGTGTCCCTTGCTTTATCACAGCTGCAGAGTATTTCATTATGGGTGGACTGAAATTGACTTAACCCATTTATTACTGCTTGACATCTAGAGACTTGGCAGACTTTGGTTTTAAGTATGCTGTGATGAACATCCTTGTTGTTTGTTTAAAGATGCATGTATAAATGCCCAAAAGTTGCATTACTGAGTCACAGGCTAAGTTCAGTTTATAATTAGATATGTGTGACAAAATTTTCTTCTATGTGTGTCTGTTTTCCAGTTACGATTTGTAAAAAGAATTACATATGTGTATTACAAGTAAAGAAAATTATCCTATTTAATAAGTTTTACAAATTATTTAAAAATTCTTTATGTTGTGTGGTTTGGGGCATGGAGTATTTAAATTTTTATGTAGTCAAATTAATCCTTTTTAGTGCTTCTTCTGGATGGTTCCTATTGTTTAGAAAGAGTATTTCCGTATTAAAACTGTTTTTGTACATGTAAAATTTTTAGTACTTTAAAAATTTTATTTTTACATTTATCTTTAATACCTCTGGAATTTATTGAGATCTACTCTTAACTCAGTAACCAGATTTTTTAAAAATTTATTTTAATGTTTATTTTCTTTTGAGAGAGAGGGAAAGAGGAAGAGCGTGAGCAGGAGGGGCAGAGAAAGAGGGAGCCACAGAATCCAAAAGAGGCTCCAGGCTTTGAGCTGTCAGCACAGAGTCTGACACGGGACTCAAACCCACAACCGTGAGACCATGACCTGAGCTGAAGTTAGATGCTTAACCGACTGAGCCACCCAGGTGCCCCAGTAACCAGCTTTTTAAATTTATGGCTGGCTGTCTCAACATCATTTACCAAGAAAGCTATTTTTTCACTTATTTAAAATGCCATCCCTTTATATATTAAACTCTCACATGTATTTCTGTTTATTTCTTGACTTTGTTTGGACCCATTTGATCAGTCTGCCTATTCAGACACAAGCATCAAATAATTACAGTAGTATTAAAATATACCTCACTATCTTACCAAGGTATTCTCTTTTACTACTTTTTATTTTCTCAGAAACTTCCTGCCAATTTTCCATGTTTATTTTTATATAAGAAATTTAGAATCACTTAGCTCAAGTTCCAAAAATAAGGCTGTTGGTATTTTATTTGGATCATGTGAAATCTGTAGATTAACTTAGTTTGAACTTACATTTTTACAATAGTGAGTCTTTCTGTGCAAGAAATAGTTTTGCCTTTTTTACTTTTGAAGCCTTTTAAGAATATAGATCCTTTAGTAGAGTTAAAAAAAAATTTAAAGACATCTTTCACATTTGTGATTAACTTCACACCTAGATATTTATTCTCTTTATTTTAAAGATGAGGTTCTTAATTTCTATTTTATAGCTGCATATGTTTCCAAAAAAGCAATTAATGTTCATATATTTATTTATTTGTATTTGGCTCTCCCGGTAAATATTTCTGTTGTTTTTAATTCTAATTAAATTTTCCAGTTGTATATCATCTTAAATGACTGTTTTATCCTTTACAGTATTTATATCTGTATTTAAAAAATTACTTCAGGTTTTTAAGAAATTTTTTAAAGTACATCATCTGGTACTTCTAGAACAAGAATACATATTTAGATAATAGTAGTCATAAACATACTGTTTTATTGTTACTAGATTTAATGATGATGTTTTAATATTCCATTATTATCATAGATTTTGCTCTTAGACATATATATCAGATTATAAAGTTTTACAGCATATCAATTATCATTTATTAATAATTATAAAAATCAAGGTTAGATATCAGTCTTTACCAAATAATTTGTGCTTTCTACAAAATAATCACATGCTTTTATTTTCTTATATTTTTAAATACATTGATAGATTATATATAAGATGCATATTTACATTACTTAAATATAAACCTCCTTAATTGTATTGTATTCTTTTAATATTCTAAGAATTTCCTCTTTTTGCTTTGGTTTGTATAAAAAAGCAGTATGGGTCTATAGTTTTCCTCCCTTTTTAATTCTGGTAAGATCATTTTCCATATTTAAAGCATTAGTTTTAAGTTGGCTTTATAAAAGATGAATTTCGAAGTTATATGTGTGTATGCTTTCTAGAATATTTCAAATAGCTCTGCAATTAACTATTTCTTAAGTGCTGGTTATAATTCATCGCTAGAACTCCTTTGTTTAAGAAGTGTTTGGTTTACTCAGGAACAGGGATAAAGAAATACTTAATTTTTTTCCCCAGAAAAATTTGAAAATTTGCCTTCATTTGACTTCTGTTGTCCTTTCAAACAAATTTGTAACTTCTGTTATCACAATAAAGCATACGTTTTATTCAGATTTTCAAATGTATCTTCAGTGCATGAGTTAAGTATTTTCTCATAATTAGTTTCATTTTTCCTGCATTAGAATCTACTAACAAATTCACTTTTTGCCTAGTGTATATATCGTATGTAATGCTATATTCTTCAGCTTATTTTTCTAAGATTAGTTTATATAAACAGACATATCTATGCAAACATAGGTACAAACGCATAGATAGGCACACATATGTATGTGGTTATATATGTGTTTATAATATATAGTATGTATATATAATATATACAGTTACTAAAAATTTCATTTTTACTTTTTTTTACTATATGTGCTTTCTAAAGGTATTTTTGCATATTAGTCATAAACATATATATGTTTGTATATTAGTGTGTGCATAATATATATTCAGTTATATATGATACATATTTATATGACCATACATCATTGAATTTGCTGTTTAATTCTTTTTCTATTTTCTAATTTATCAGTTTTGCTTTTGCCACTAGTAATTCCTTCCTTTTGATTTTCTTAGTTTCGTGTTATTGTTACTTTTCTAATTGTCTTAGTAGAATGGTTAATTAACTTATTTCATTCTTGGTTGTTTAGCAAGGTAATTATTAAAGCCTATAATTTTTTTCTTTTGATAATTTTAGTCAATTTTCATCAGTTCTGATATATAATTACTTGTTACTGTTATATTCTAGATATTCTCCACTTTGCTTTTTTTTTTTATTTTTTGTTTTTATTTTTTTTAACTCATGAGCTGCTGAACACAGAACTTCCAAATCTTTACATAGCTGGTATATTATGTTTTTCTTTTGTGGTACTGTCATTGTAGTATATTGTAGGCAGGGGGTTTCTCTAAATAAACCTCTTGTCAAAAAATTGTTTTATGTTTTCTGTATAACTTAACCTGTATGCTATTTTACATAAGGGGATTGATATATTTTACTAGTTATACCTGTATACATTTATTTGGCCTATTTGACCAAATGAGTTCAGATGTAATTTAAAAATACTCTAGTGTTATATATGTTCTACTTAATTAAAGTGCTTATTTTAATTCCTTTAATATTTTTTCTCCTCCTTGATTTTAACTCTGATATTAATATCACACATTTTGCTTTCTTTTTTTGTTAGCATTTTCCCAATATGTCTTGGCCTATCCATTTCTTGTATTTCTTTATAGCTACTTTATTTTAAAAGTTCATTTTATTTCCCAATGGGATTGGACTCTCTTATGGATCAAATTAGATAATTTTTTATTCTTAATAGGTTATTTTATTTTATTTACCTTCACTGTTGTGAGAAATATGATTGATGTTAGTGCTAAAACCTTATTTATATTTTATGTTTCGTTGTTTTCAGTCTCATGGAACAGTCTGTATTTTATTGTGACTTCTTTTTATGTACTTCTTTTTTTTCTTATAATTACTTAGAATGGTTATTGACATTTGAGCTGCTATTGTAAGTTTAACTATATTAAAAACTGTGGCTTAATTGATTAACTTCAGAAAATCCATTGAATCTCTGCATCAAAATATAAAGAAATCAGCTCACTAACACTTGTGTTACTCTCCCTCTGAATATATGTTAGTTTTGGTTGATTTTGTTAATATTTTTATCTTGTGTCTGAAAAATTTATTTCGCAGAATCAGCCAATATCTGTTGAACTCTTACCTGGAAATGGCTGTACATTCCCTACATCACCCTTCTCTTTTTTCACTCCCTCTCCTGGTTTGGTTGGTTGTAACATTATATAACTGACCCATAATAATAATAATAATAATAATAATAATAGCCACATTTTTTATCCTTAATTCTTTTATATAAATTATATCAGTGCTCACCATTGTATTTTATCTCAAGCTTCCATTCCTGGTCTTTACTTTGATTCACCTCTGTCAGGTTGGATGTTGTGATTAAGTAGTTGTTAAGTGTGCTCATGGGGATTGGATTAGCTTAGGCTCCATGGAGATTTATCTGTTGCCTTAATTATTAAAAAACAAAACAAAACAGTTTTTTGGGTGATAAAAAAACGAAGGCAACCTTTTCTTTCCCTTAGCAATCTCCTGCTTTTTTTACTCTAAATGGTTATTTACTTTCTCTCTTTTTACTCTACATAGTTATTTGTTTTGTTTGTCTAGGATTAGTTCTTTATACTTAAAGTCTGTTAAGTAACTGCTATAGAATATGCTGAGGTATTGGTTGATGCATTTCATTTTTTTAAAGATAGAATTTATAATTTTAATATGCAAATTCTGATCTTTATTATTTTGTTGTTTCAATGACCTTATTAAGAAACTTCATGTTGTTTTCTTCAGAACTATGAAAATATATGTATATGCCCATATGTACACTTACATATTTCAAATTTATCTCCCTTATCTCTTATTATGTCTAAACATTTATTTTCCCCCATTTATATTCTGTTTATTCAAGTTGGTCTTCCCTGTCCCCGTTGTGTTTTCCATATTTTCTGTGCTACTTTTTGTTTCTTTTAATGTGCCTTTATTTACAAAGTCATTGACATTCATCTTCCATTTCTATTTTTAGTATTGTTGACTCACTTTTAATTTTTTTTTTTTGGTGTCTTTTGCTATCCTTTTTGACTGCATATAGGCACTCTTAAAAAACAACAACAACACAAAAACACAGTTTTCTTTCTTTAAATCATGATGAAGAAAGATTTGTTCAAGGCTGTCTACTGTCTTCCATTACAAGTGTAATCTTCTGATACCTCATCTCATGCTGGTCTCCTTCTGATTATTGTTTCCTACTAAATAGGGGGAAGCACTCTGTTAGGCCGATTAGTCATGAAGTATGAATAAAATGGAAGGAGCCTTGATGAGCTAAGACATATACTGATTCATTTTGGACATTTTGTTATAAACTCTGCTGCAACCTCTATCTTATGGAAAAAACTTGACAAAGGGAGTCCATTTTTTCTGTTTTGTGTTGAACAAAATATCTGCATGTCTCTCAGTGATGCATAATGCAGAGTACTTGTGCAGTAATGTGCCTCGTTCATATAAGCATGGAAATGAGGTCAGATGCAGGCAGCGTGGTGTGGTGGTTATAGGCATGGGCTTTTGAACCAGATAGCCTTCCTCGTTTAAATCTTAACTTCATCACTAATTAACTACATGCTGTTAAGAAAGTGGCCTTTCCTCTCTGAGTTGCTCACCTGTATCTACCTCACAGACTTGAGAGTATCAACAATATAATGTGTTTAGAGCACTTGGTACATAATAAGCACTCAATCAGATTTCACTAATGCTATTATTGAGATATAGCGAGGCCTGCTTGGGTTCAAACACCAGCTCTGGCACTTACTAGCACTAGTCACTTACTAGTGACATGGTACAATTTACCTCACTTTTCTGGGCCTCTGTTTCCTTATATACAAGAAGGAGATTATATTAACAGCTACTTCTTTTAGTGTTGGGGGGGGGGGGTGGTCTTTAGAACAGCATGTGGCCTCTAGTAGCCACTCAGTAGCTTTCTTGTTAATTGTAACACTCTGACCCATGTAAAAGCTAAATTGGGCATAGACTCTTGATCCATTAATCTCAGTCCATTCATGAGTATTAAATGCCTGAACATATGTATCTTAAATCAAGGTGCTTGTGACTTATGAGCTTCTACCCCAGGATTCAGTAGAGTAATAACACAGTAAATGGTTGCAGAAGGAATAAATGTATTGATAGGAGTCATGTGACACTGATGCCAAGTTGCTCCCACCTCTACTGGTTGTTTTTTTGTTTTTACCATGGAAGGGATACTGAGTTCAGTTTTTCAAGGTTTCTTATTTGGTTATTTGACTCATTTCTCCTCTCTTTGTCTTCTGTATTTTCAGTAACTTGGTTTTCCATTTTTTTTAATGTTTATTTATTATTGGGAGAGAGAGAGAGCACACGCACAAGTGGGAGAGGGACAGAGAGCAAGGGACACACAGAATCCGAAGCAAGTTCCAGGCTCTGAGCTGTCAGCCCAGAGCCTGATGTGGGGCTCGAACTCATGAACCATGCGATCCTGACCTGAGCTGAGGTTGGGTGCTTAATCGGCTGAGCCATCCAGGCTGTTTTCCTTTCTGTCTCTATTTTGATGGCACCAGTTATCTTCAGGCATATAGCATGGATTGATAGGAATTTGAAATCCTTTGAATTCAATATAAATATTATTCTTAACTCACAGAATCAAACCTCTGATTTGGCTTTCGTAGTATTAAGTATTGCCTTCATTATAGTTCATCTAGGGGGGCTACATGGTTCACAGTATTTGAAACATGAGCGTGACATGGAGTACTTGCAGCTTCACATTTTCTACTTAATTTATTTGAGTCATCTTTATTTGTTTATAGCCACTGGTGTATCCTTGGTTTGAAAGAAAAGTGACTTTTCATCTCCAAATAATAGTCATGCTTCATTTCCTTAGCTACAGTAGAATGGCTAGACTTTGTAAGTAATTCTTGCTTAATGGGTTTACTGCACTTATTATCTTTGTTATTGTTGTCATTACTGTTCACTGAGTGCTGAAAATCTTTTCAGTACTTTTCAGTTCAGAAACCAATGTAGTTTCTGCCCTGGCAGCTCCTATCCATAATGCTACAACTGATACTACAGAAGAAGAAAAAAAAAATGTCGTAAGAGAACACAATGAATTTAGGTTATTCAGGGTTAATGCCATTTCATACTCGATTTATTCATTAATGTTATTTCTGAGTACCTCTCTTTACTGCATTAAGTTCTTTGAGGAATATAAAAAAGGAAAGGGCATATCACTTTCCTAGTACAATTTGCAATTTAATTTGGAATGCTTAACATACGCCTTTAACGTGAATAGACAAAAGTTACCAGGTACCCTGTGTTAGTCGATAAATTTGCACCAGACCTCTATTAAATGTCAGGTATGAAGAGAGGGAGGCTTAGGATACAAAAACTATTGAGAGATCATCTGTTTGGTTGTAAAGAGTCCAACATTTGATGAAGGATAAAATATCACTTAATATTACCATTACCACTACGAAAAGCTAATGTTTCCTGCAAGGTTATGGTATATGCAGTTACTTATTTACACACACTTCACATATTAACTCACATAATTCCCATAGTAACTCTGAATACATACTGCTGTCATTCTCATTTAAAATTTTTTTTCAACATTTTTTATTTATTTTTGGGACAGAGAGAGACAGAGCATGAACGGGGGAGGGGCAGAGAGAGAGAGGTTAGACACAGAATCGGAAACAGGCTCCAAGCCATCAGCCCAGAGCCTGACGCGGGGCTCGAACTCACGGACAGCGAGATCGTGACCTGGCTGATGTCGGACGCTTAACCGACTGCGCCACCCAGGCACCCCATGTCATTCTCATTTTAAAGATGAGGAAACTAAGGCACAGAATGTTGCAGTAACTTGCTCCAGGTCATTCAGCTAGTAAGGCAAATGGCATATATGAGCCCAGTGACATCAGAGTGAAGGTGAGGTATAGTGGAACAGGAGTTGGGAAAAACTCTTTGAAGGAGTTAAATTTTTAGCACAATCTCAAAGGTCAGGACTCCGTGTATTTTGAAGAAGCACAGGTATGGAGGGGAATGAAAAGGTTGAGGAATAAAGAGACAAGAGTTGGTTCTGATCAAGGTTTTAGAGGGATCATGAATGAAAGACCTCTGAGAAGTCAGAAAGAAAGTCTGAGCAAAATACACTGCTTTATGTGAAAGTTTTCTGTGCCAGTTTTGGAGAAACTTAGACTGAATGTCCAGGTAACATCTAAAAAGTGACATGATGAAATTAACAGCTCTGTGGCTTTCCTAGTGCCTGACAGTGCTGCAGAGCTAGGGCATTCTTTTGAGACCATCACTCTTACTATTGCAGATAACACAGGAAAGAATATAGAATCAAGCTGTTATTTCCATTAACACTTAGTGCCCATTAACTCATTTGTGAGTTTATTGGCTCACTTAAGTTAGATCAGTGACAGAATGCTAAGCAAGGCAAGTCATTTTAATAGCAGTGAGAGGGTATTGTAAGATTGCTAAATCACAGGACATCAGCTAGGCATTGGGAACAGTAAAGTGATGAAAAGTCAGGGACATGGAAAGTTGGGGCGCCTGGGTGGCACGGTCGGTTAAGCGTCCGACTTCAGCCAGGTCACGATCTCGCGGTCCGTGAGTTCGAGCCCCGCGTCAGGCTCTGGGCTGATGGCTCAGAGCCTGGAGCCTGTTTCCGATTCTGTGTCTCCCTCTCTCTCTGCCCCTCCCCCGTTCATGCTCTGTCTCTCTCTCTGTCCCAAAAATAAATAAACGTTGAAAAAAAAAATTTTAAAAAGGAAAGTCAAAACAAAAGGCTGTGAGGGTAAGTCCCACCAATTTCACAAGTTTGCGGAGAGCTGGCCCTGAGAAAGGTTTAAGGGTAGATCTTTCACTAATGTGTGTCATTAGTAGGGTAGAATGTGGAAGGGGTATAATAGTCCTCAAAGTTTTTTTTTTTTTTTGTATGAGATCTTTTTGCAGTAGTATGCAGGAGTTAGCTGTTAACTAATGAAAGACAATTGTTAAGTTTACAAACAATGTGGGTGCCAGTTCATAAAGTGCTGCTAGACTGAAGTAGATAGACCATGGTGGCAATATTTACACTGTGGATGATGGCACATGTTACAAATCAAGTCTTCTACCTTCCCATCTTTCCCACCTCCAACCTCCCAACACTATAACCCCTCATTATGGATTGAAAGTGATGGAAGAAAAATTCAAGATGTGAGGTTTAACCAGGATGCCGTGGATTTCAAGTGCCAACTCCTTTTCACTCTAGTGAGAGGAATTGGAGCTACTCTAAGGGGAAGAAAAAATGCTCTCCTACCTCATCATTCCTTGGATTTGTATGAGGAAACACAAACAGCCGGGATGGATGCTTTCAGTTTCCTGCTTCTCTAAGAAAGCAAGATACCATGGAGTTTGTGATTCACAGAGTGAAGAACATAGAACGTCGAGGAAGGAGCATGAACACTTGGTGGTCCTTGGGCAGACCAGTGGGGAGGAATTCAGAGGGATGAAACTTTGGAGTGTTACTGACTCCACATTTTACGAAACTCCAGTGAGGGAGGCCGTAGAGACTACATTTCCTTGCAAAGTGATTGCTTCTACAGCCTCCCCTTTAATCCTCATTCTTCCGACTCTTCCTCCTTTGTGACTGCGTTGAGTCTCTGAAACTGTTCTGTTTTGACTAGAGAATAATTGTGGGGAGAAAAAGGTAAAAGGAAAGGTTTATAAAAGGCCTCTGAGAAGAACAAAGGCAGACTGCTAGAAACAAAGGTGGCAGGGAAAAAAAAGTGCACCAATACATTTTAACATACTATTAGTAAAGAGCCTTGAAATTTTCAACTCGAGAGGAATAAAGCCACTTAAGCAGATGGGGGAAAATAAAAGTTAGATGAAACTATAAAATATTCCAGTTACTAAACTGAAGAAACCATTAGTGGAGCTCCTCCTTTCATTTAAACAGCATGAATAAGACTCATTCAATAATAAATTCTTATCCTGCAAGCTGTTTGTACAGTCAAGGAACCTATCTCATGCAGGTGTTCCATGTGTGAAATGCCAAAACAGATAATAGAAGCCCCAAACATACCATATTGTGGTTAGAGGGAGCTCTAAACCCAAAGACACGGTAAGAAGAAGAGGTTTTCAAAACAAAAGTATGTTTGTGCTTTAGTGCTGCTTTAAAGTGATTCAGTTTGTTTTAATCAGTTACACTTTTGTGCCATAAATTCCATATGTATACTAATTATACTAGTAAATTTGAGTTTAGCATTTCACGGAGAGAGCTTGTGAGTTCTGTGAGAAGATAGAGCTTTTCCTACAGGATACAAACTCAACTTCAGGTCATTACAAGTGAAATTTACTGTAGAAATTATTTGCAGAATGGCTTAAGGGCTTGATTTGGCATGCTTATGCATGCAGAGCTCCTGGAGAAGTTATGGAAACTTAGAGCTCTATAAATGCCAGCTGTTGAAGGCAGGCTGCTCATGATCTGAGCAGAGGAGGAAAGAAAATGTAGGTATGGAAGAGTAAAACACATTGTAGCAGATAGAAAATTCAGGCTACATACTTGGTGTACATATAAGACTATGACAAAAACAGGTTCGATATTGCTTAGGAGATACAGCAAGAAGGGGATGAAGTGTCACTACTGCCCAAGTGGACTTGGAGGCCCAGGAACTTCATTTGCCTACTCATTAAGTCACCCTTAGTCTTTGGTACTTCTGCAGCCACTATTCCGTATACAGGCTGAACATACAACTACACATATGCTCATACATTTACATATAAATATATACACACAATAGATGCATATCTGTGCACAATGTATAAGTATATATGCATACACACACACACACATATATAATGGGACATAAATAGGGTAGAAAAGAAATGTAAAAAGTGCCTTCTAGAAACTTATAATTTGAGGACAAAGGATATGATATACAGAATAATTTATTGTAGTTTGATCTCTCATTTGTTATTTAACATACTTTAATTTGGGTCCTTCCCCACATGTTCATTCAAACAGCTCTATCTGCATTTGTAGCCAAATATTATGTACTTTCTAAAGTACTTTTTAAAAACTTTGAGCATTACAACATTGAACTGATCTGTCACATTTGACGTCTCCCCACATTTTGAAACTTTCCTTTGCTGGTGTTGGATTTGCTATTCTCCTGATTTTAACTTCACTTCTCTGGACATTCTCAGTCCCTTCCATGGCCTTTTTGTCTTTAGCTGGCCTGTTACATGGTGATGCTTCCCAGAAGTTTAGTCCTGTAACTCTTCCTCCTCTGGGTGATTTCACCTGTACCCATGGCTTTATCCACATAGACATTGATGATTCTGAAATTCAGCCTAAACCTCTAATCTGAACTCAGACATTTATATATAACTACCTAAAATAAATATCCACTTGGTTATCTTATGCCATTTCAAGAGTTTTCTTACCACCTTCAATAAACCTGCTCCTCTTCTTGTCTTCTTATTCTTATTTGGTGATATTTCTATTCTCTCAGAAACTGTAACCCTGAATCATACCTGACTCTACCTACTACCCCTTCATTCTTCCATAATGATTCCCCCTGCAGTACTGTCAAAAAACTCTCCAGTGACATTTCTTTTTTATCCTTTCAGTTGATCAATCCACCAGTCTATTTTTTTTTTAATTTAAATCCAAGTTAGTTAGCATATAGTGTAATAATGGTTTCAAGAATAGAATTTAGTAATTCGTTACTTACATATAACACCCAGTGCTCATCCCAACAAGTGTCCCCCCTTAACACCCATCACCTATTTAGTCCATCCCCTCCTTCACAACACCCCTTCAGCAACCCTCAGTTTGTTCTCTGTATTTATGAGTCTCTTATGGTTTACCTCCCTCGATTTTTATCTTCTTTTTCTTTCCCTTCCCTATGTTCATCAGTTTTGTTTCTTAAATTCTACATATGAATGAAATTATATTTGTCTTTCTCTGGCTGACTTTTTTCACTTAGTATAATACACTCTAGTTCCATCCATATTGTTGCAAATGACAAGCTTTCATACTTTTTGATCACCGAGTAATATTGTGTGTGTGTATGTGTGTATATATGTATATATGTATACATATATATACATATATGAATGTATATGTACTGATGAATAAAGAAGATGGGGTGTGTGTGAGTGTGTATATATATATGTATATACATATATACATATATATACATATATATGTATATATACGTATATACATATATATGTATATATATATACACACACACATACACACACACACACCCCATCTTCTTTATTCATCAGTCAGTGGACATTTGGGCTCTTTCCATAATTTGACTATTGTCAGTAGCACTCCTATAAATATTGTGATACATATTCCCCTTCAAATCAGCATTTTTGTATCCTTTGGATAAATACCTAGTAGTGCAATTGCTGGGTCATAGGGTAGCTCTATTTTTAGTTTTATGAGGAACATCCATACTGTTTTCCAGGGTGACTGCACCGGTTTGCATTCCTACCAACAATGCTGAAGTGTTCCCCTTTCTCCACATCTTTTTTTTTTTTTTTTTTTTTAATTTTTTTTTTCAACATTTATTTATTTTTGGGACAGAGAGAGACAGAGCATGAACGGGGGAGGGGCAGAGAGAGAGGGAGACACAGAATCGGAAACAGGCTCCAGGCTCTGAGCCATCAGCCCAGAGCCTGACGCGGGGCTCGAACTCACGGACCGCGAGATCGTGACCTGGCTGAAGTCGGTCGCTTAACCGACTGCGCCACCCAGGCGCCCCTCCACATCTTTAACAAAATCAGTTGTTGTCTTAGTTGTTCCTTGTAGCCATTCTTACAGGTGTGAGGTGGTATCTCATTGTGGTTTTGATTTGTATTTCCCTGATGATGACTAATGTTAAGCATCTTTTCATGTGTCTGTTAACCATTTGGCTGTCTTCATTAGAAAAGTGTCTCTTTATGTCTTCTGCTTATTTCTTCAATGAATTATTTATTTTTTGGGTATTGAGTTTGATAAGTTCTTTATAGATTTTTGGTACTAACCCTTCCTTGGATTTGCCACTTGCAAATATAATCTCCCATTTCATTGATTGCCTTTTAGTTTTGCTGGTTGTTTCCTTCACTGTGCATAAGCTTTTAATCTTGTTCAGGTCCCAATAGTTCTTTTTTGCTTTTGTTTCCTTTGTCTCTGGAGACATGTCTAGTAAGAAGTTGCTGTTTCTGAGGCCAAAGAGGTTGTTGCCTGTGTTCTCCTCTAGGATTTTTATGGTTTCCTGTCTTATATTTAGGCCTTTCATCCATTTTGAGTTTATTTTTGTGTATGGTGTAAGAAAGTGGTCCAGGTTCATTTTTCTGCATGTCGCTGTCCAGTTTTCCCAACACTATTTGCTGAAGAGACTGTCTTTTTTCCATTGGATATTCTTTCCTGCTGTGACATTTCAGTTGAACTTCTTTTGAAATTTCTCTCCAAATAATTCCTAGCTGGTTGAGTCCAAAATATGTCTGATTGTGTCTTCCCTTTTGAAAATCCTTCAATATTTTCTAATCACCTGCAGATAAAACCCTGAATACCTGAGCATGGCATAGAAAGCATTTTATAATGTTACCTCTACATTCCTATTCAGCCTCATATCGCTCTCCCCCCTTTTACTCCTGTCTAGGTAACTCATGCCTTTAAGACTTGACTCAGGTGTCACTTCCTCAGGGGAGTTTCCTTTGATGTTCTTCCCAAATGCTCTCATAACCCCTGGAGAGTTGACTCTACCATAGTGCTTTAATCCATTGCATTGTACTAATTGTTTTTTCTTGTTTATCTTTCTTATTGCATTTGGGAGCTCTTGGAAGGCAAAGACCATTTCTCATTTGTCTTTGTGTCATCAATACATTGCAAAATGTCTGGTACATTTATATAATAAATCTATAAATATGTGATAAATGTTTTGTGAATTACTGAATTCAAAGCTAAACGCAGAAATTGTGTTTGGGTAAAGGAATTTAAATTTGTATCTTCCCCACTCCAATGAAACCACAATGGGTTAGGCTAATGAGTATTTTACTTTTGTTTTGGTATTCGTCGGGAGTTGCTGTGGCAGCCGCACAATGATCAGATCTAGGATCTCCACTCTTTCTCCTCAGTGGTTAGCACATTGTTGCCAATCTCAAAAGTCATTCCATGACTTAGGGATTTCTAGCCTTCATGTCGGTATTCAAGGCAAGGAGAATGAGAATGTGGGGACAGGGCAAAACAGAAAAATGTCCACCTGAGTCAAGCTTCTTTAAAGAATGTCCCTGAAAGCCTCACCACAGTCCTTATTCTTACTAAGGTCTTATGGGTCACCACCGTCTGCATGGCAGGTTAGGAAATATAATTTTTTATTAGGTGTACATTTTTCCTTTTGGAATAAAATTAGTATCTATTAGTATAGAAGGTGAAGAAGCAGTTTTTTAGTAGGCAAATTTTAACATTGGCATAAGTGTACAAATTAACTTTATCTATGACTAATTCTATAGGAGTTTTAAATATAACCTAATAGTTAATGTGTCCTTGCAAGAAGGAGGATGGGAGTGTTTGCAAATGAGCTGTGAGAGATGGGTAAGATTGGAATAGGCTTAAGCTCAGAATGGCATTTCAGAGAAGGAAAAAACTATGAACAAAGTTTAGAATTAAAGATTAAGAGTGGTTGCTTTGGGGTATTTGTTTTCTGCTGTTGGTCTTTACCAGATTTTGAACTCCTTGAAGTAGAATGTTTCCTGATCTTTACAGTTCTCCAGTATACAACATAACCCCTGATGCCTAGTAGATGCTCAACCACTTCTGTTCTAGAGTTGATAATGAGGATGGGTTAGAGAACATGTTTAGAGAAATTGTTTTAATGCATAGGGTAAATTGGACTTAATTCCATACTTCACGGGAGGCATTGAGAACTTTGAGAAGATTGATGCAATGAAAGTGTTTCTAAAGGTGTTTTTATGATAAAGGTGCTGAAAAGAGTCTTGAGTATTTGAGAGGTTGAATTTGAATAAGTGAGGAGTTTAAGTGGAAGGGAATCAGTAAATAAATAAAAACAAGGAGTAATTAAGGAGGTTCTTCTATAATAATTGTTACCCTTCTCCCTGATAATACCTTTTCCCTTTCCCTGGTTAATTTTTTTATGTCAGTTATCACCTTCTAATATACCATATGATTTACTTAATATCTTAAATATTATGTCTTTTGTAGCAATAGAAAGTATTATGAATTGATTTGTTGGGTTACAGTGTTGGCAGACTGTCCCAAGTTAGAGACAGCTGAGATTGGGAAATAAGTACAGAGTTGAAGATACTTGTTTAAGAATTACTAGTATAGAACTGTTTATTAAAATTGAGAAGTAGAAGCACACTGTACAGTTAGGATAATATAGAAACAGAAGGCAGAGAGTAGGTAATCAGATGCCAGATGATAATGATCAATGATGTTTACAACCATAAAGCATTCTTGTTTAGAAAGAAATGCATCTTGAGGGAAATACTAGTATGTAGTTCTTCACCCTTCCTCTCCTTCAACCAGAGGAAGCTGGTTTGATTAAGCCAGTATAGACTCGAGATCACGGGTGGGAATGGGATGAAAATTGTATTTTTATTTTTATGGTATGGATCCAAGTTGATTTTGATGTTGTGTATGTGTGTTACTTTTATTGAATTATGTTTAAAAATAAATATGAGGTGATGTTGATTTTGTAACTTTGGCTACTACCACTAGAGGTTACTTATATGCTCAAAGCAGTGGGTTTTTGAGCTATTGCCTTAGGGTAACCAGACTTCCAAGAATGGTCCTGTCTGAGTGAAATTTTAGCTGTATAGAGTCAGTTTCTTTTAACTTCCTCATTCCCCCATTTGCTGCTGATTTTTTTTCTTAACTCTTTCCATCAAGTATATCCTTGATAAGTGGGTGGTAGTAAAGAGGAGTTTCCCAGGCTGTTCTCTGGGGGAAGCATGTAGCAATTTCACTTTGGGTTAGTTTTCTCTCATGTCCCGTGGGTTGTAATATAACATAATGGCTCCATTGATTAGCTTTTCAACTGCTAAAACTTCATATGTTATGTATGTAACTATGTATGTATGTATCTTTTAATCCATCTATCTATTATCCATCATCTACCGTATTTTCACTGATTCCAATTCAGTTGAATTCTTTAAGTCACAGTAGCTACTAGTTCCTAGAAAGTCTGTAGCCTTATAAAAATTAAATTTCTCATCTGGTTCTGGTATGCATAAAGAATACACAAAAGGCAATGTTTTGGATAAAACATATTCAGAGGAAACGAGATGGCTAGATGATCATTGTCCCAGTGACTACAAGTAATTCTTTTTTTTTTTCCTTTTTTTCAAACAAGTGATACCTCTATGACAAGAAGGTGCTATGCCTTTTTTAAAACTGGTAAAGACAGTTGAGAAAAGGAATCTTTTAGAAATGTCTGATTAAGGACCACATTTAGTAATTAACCCTGGAGCTGAGAAGACCAGGACCAAGTATAACTACTAGGAAAGGAAAGGCCCAAAGCATTCAAATATATAGCGAATTCACGTCAACAAATATTTATTGAAAATTTATTTCATTCCACTTTTGGTGCCCAAGACTGTCTTTAGAGGAAGCTTGCACAGAAGCTAAGTTACAGAGTGTTTAAGATGATTTTGTTAGGGTTTCTGGTCTCTTCAGATGTGGTTTGTCCTTGAAAGAGAAACCAACATGTAGAGTGTGTGGCGCCATCAGCTTGTAGGTTTGTTTGTTTGTTTATTTATTTTCCTTCCATAAGTAATGTCTCACTAGTCTCACCGAGCTTAGGCATAAAGCTTGGTATAGCAGTACTTACTACTGGGGAATGATGAACTCTTTTAGTCATGTTCTAAAGAGGGAAGGGTTTTGCGCTGTCATTTGGTTCCCAGTAAAGATAAAGGTTTAAGCTAAAAATTAAGATAATGTTCCAATGGCATTGTGCTTACAAACCTTATTGATTTTGCCTAGTGGATCAGGTACCTTGTCATCTGTAAATTATTCATACCTGATGAGAGCAAACTTGAAAATCATTTTGGAATTGGAAGAGTTATACCCCAAATTACATGAAACAAGAATCCCTTCAGTTGGGTTTTGGAAACATAATTCCACTCTAAGGTTTTGCAATGAAGACATCTGCAATTCGGCAATTCAGATTCCTATTTGTACCATTTCATAAAGCAGGCTTCTGAAAGTTAGAGATTATGATAATTACCTCTGGACATCTCTCTATATTTCCCTTTTAGACTTAGCGCATTTTACAAATTCCCTTTAATAAAAGGTCATTCTCTCATCATCTGGTGAAGTGGCCTGGCACAGGGAATCTGGAGGCAAGTTCCAGGCAGAGCTTTATTTTCTTTCTACATTTGTTTACATTCCGACCCCAATTTTATTTGCAGAAATTATTTATGAAGCTCTTTTATCCCCTTCTTGCTTGTGAAGCAGCTCTTGGGTCTGTAAGCCATAGAGTAGTGTTCTCATCATGCATATATTTAGCACCCTAATCTCTGCAACCAGTTTTAGCTGCTTGTTATACTTTTCTTGACATTTTCTTGTATGCTTTTTGACATCTGCTTGCAAACTTCTGCAGCCTTTTCAATCCTGATATTCACTTGTTTCCTCTGATGTTGTTATCATTCTCCTTAGATATGCAGATGTGTTGCGTTCCTTCAAGTCCTGTCCCCAAGTCTTTCTAACAAGATTGTTCTGGATACCCACCCCCATTTCTTGTTGATCTGCTTGTTTCTTTGCTTGTTTATTGTTAAACTGTTTGCTGCCTCAGACCTCTAGCATTATACTCTTCCTTGGAGAACTGAACGCCTTCAATTGGCTTTTTAATGCGACCCATTTGAAAACACCTACATGGACACACACACAAAACCAGGCAACGGATAATAGTTCAAAGAAGGCAGTATTTAATATCTTTTTCACAGTTCTGACAGTGTTCTTTGCAAAACTCTGTTGCCCAAGAGCACAAAAACCTTCATGAAATGAATACTTGGGAGAAATGATTTTATAAACTTCAATAATGAGCAACCTAAGGTGCTGTCTTAACATGTGGCATCACTTTGTGTCAACAATCATCCTTTCTGATCATCAAATTTAATTTGTTCATTTGTCTCTAATATCATGTAGATCTATGACCTTATCTGAGTGTTTGGTAATGAACTCGAGTACAGTGCACTACTTTCTTCTGATCTCTGAATATTTCAAAAGGCAGAATCTTTTGTGTGTCTGGAAATGTGCCACACTAGTAATGCAGTTTATATCTTTGGAAGAGAAGCCTGCAGGGATGCAAGCACACAGCATTCATGATTTCAGGTAAGCCAAACAAAGGTTTGAGACCCTGAAATCATTCCACACAGTGGCTCATTTAGTCATGAAAGTTTGGGTCTCATGCTAGATTTCTAATTTCTGAAACAAAAGCTCTTTTGCTTCTATGTTCCAATTATCAGAAGACATTTGGGTAGTAGTTAATTGGTAAAAATCTGTCAGTGCTGAAGGTGAAGCAGTAAGGAGTTCAGTTTTCATCAATGCCGAATGGTGCGATGTCTCACACATAATATTTAAGTCAGTAGCTTAACCTCTCTTGTATATTTTATACAAGATAAACTACCAACACAGCATTTTGAAGTGTTTCAGTAACTATATTTGGATTGAGTTTGAAGAAGCAAAATATTGTTTCTAGTAGAATTAATAAAAACAGTATAGCTTTGTACATGATGTTGTCTTTATTCAAGTCACTGATAACTGGCACATGATATTTCAGTTGTATTTTTGATATCAGACATTTGATTATAGGGGTGATCTGAATTATTGAAAGATTCAAAAGACTTTAAACAGTCCAGCCTTAAAAATATACTCTCCCATAACCATGATAAAAGCTTTCCTAAGGAGAGTTAAATAACACTTTTTTTTTTAATTTATCAGACTTTGGACATGTTCTTCACTATCCTAGAGAAAAACAAAACACAAACACAAAAGGCATAGTTTTCTGGAAAAAACTGATGCCTCCCTGGCCCTTTAAACATTGAGCTAAGTACATGAGTTATTGAGGTGAAATAAGTTGCTTTCAACAGTTGTTAATATATCATTAATAATCATACATGCAATAAATAACAACACATGAGTTATTTCCTAAGAGATATATGACTGCAAATTGCAGTAACAAATCACAGCGTGTGTAAAGAATGCTCATTACTCTAGTGTGTACAGAAGCTGTTTTAACAACTGTATTCTTTATGGTGAAGCTCACCCTAATTAGCCTTGCAGATTCCTTAGGGAATGTGTGCGGAATGTTTGACATTGTGATGCTGTAGCTAACATGGGGGAGGAAGGTAGGGTTTCTGCACTGAGAAAGCACCAGGCCACAAGCCTGGCTTTCTATTCAGTCACTTGTTTTAATATATGCATTGTGGTGAAAGTAAATAGCCTTTTCAAACAAGTAGATAACAAGGGTGTTTGGAATTAAATGACTAATTAAATCAATGTTAAACATGTAGGCTAGACAGCAATGTGGACTAACATTTTATTTGCCTCAGTGGTGCCCTTCCATTATAGAAGCTGCATAGGCCACCACATGTCTGTATGCACTTGCACACCAAGATTTGTAGCCACAGATGTAAAAGGAACACCCTTGCTAGTCTCTATTGTATTTGAAAACTAAGTGGACTGTACGTTTTTTTTTTTTAATTAAAAAAAAAGGTTGAAGCACACAAAAAAGCAGCATGTTTTTTCCCCTCTCAATGTAACATTATATGTGGATTCTGCTGCTCTATTAGCTTATAGCTTGTTACTAAATCAGACCTTTCCTGCAGTGAAAAAAATTGCATCTTTTCGTTGTAATCCTTGACAGCTTAAAGTTTAATGGAGGCAGTTTTTTTTTAAAGGTATATAATGGGTTGACACCACGGAAGGCTGCTGAGAGCTCACAAACTCAGAAATAGCATGAAATGCACTAAAAACAAGCTTTTGCTGTTTTTTTTTTTACATCATAATTTCCCATTCTTGATAGAGAAAGCAAGTGAAGAAAACAGCTTTTTGTTTTCTTAAAGTAAGTCGTTTTTCTCATCCCAATCAAATGACTCTCTCCTACCCTGGAAGAGTTTTGTACTGGGGACTTGTTTAAAAGGTAGGAATAAGGTTGCACAGCCATTAATAGAAAATAGATCTCTACCTGAAAGTAAGAGTAAGTAGAATACAAACTGCTATGATGAGAACCCAGTGAAAGGGACAGATGCCCCACTTTTGGAGAGAAGAGTCAGGCAACAGGAAACCATCAGGGGCTGACAATACCACCCTGCTTGACACCCGGGGGTCATGCTTGGTTCCATTTCAATTTACAGAGTCCAGAACACCGTCTCCAGATAACACATGCTCAGGAGTGTGGCTGAGGAGGGTTCAGAGATTACACCTGTAGCACACTTTCAAACAATCTTGACAGTTGGCACCAAGATTCCTCTGGGGAAGAGATAACACGAGTTTATCATGGTTTGGTTCCTCTTAGTTTGGGATAATTCTTTGATAAATACTTACAATGATAATGTGGGCTAAGGTGATAAGTCAAACTTTAAGGGAATATAATGGTTAGAGAAAAGAAAACAGATGAGTAACTATAATAATAAGTATATGAGGGGCTCGAAAGGGGGAGTAGAAAAAGGTGAGAAAGAGAATAGTTAAAAAATACAATGTGACACAAAGTTCTTTTACTAACCAAGTTATGTCCTATTTAATTTCCATGGACCTGAAAATACTTAATTCTAACTGAGAGTCTTATTTTACATCTTTCCATTATGCTTTCAGAGCTCTTTCTTAGGGTTCCATTCTGTTCAGTACAAGGGTGACACATTGTGGAGTGGCAAAATTTATGATCATGGAAATGCTAATATTAACTTTTTGTGTTAGTTTTGAGGGTAAATATTGCAGTATTTACAGGTTGAGTGATTGCACTCTACAGAACATCTAGATGGTGCTCAAATGTTGAAAAAAGCAGATTTAAAATTCTGTGGTTTTATGTTGCATTGTTTTCTCTTCCATTTCTCATGTTGGCTTTTGAGTCTTCTCTTTTTTTCTTAATGTAGTTAAAGCGTTGTCAATTTTATTTTTTTTGAAAAACTGGTCATTACTTTCATACTTATATAACATTTGTAATGGTTACATTTTACGTAATGTTATGTTATTGTTTATTCTGGTCTTTATTTCTAATTTTTCTTATTTCCTTTTTCTAATTTTTCTTATTTCCTTCTACTAAGTTTCAGCTGAGTTTCTTCTTTTTCTAGGTCCTTATGGTGTAATGTTGTGTATTTAAACCTTTCTTCTTCATACAAGCATTTATATTACAAAAATAAATAAAAATAAAATACTATTTATCATGGAATTTAAAAAAGACTGGAAAACAAATGAGGAGACTAAAATTTACAATAGAAAATAATCTGAATATATTATAAGGAATTTTCTAAGGATATTCTTGGTGTTTCCAAAGACTTTTAATTAATTTAACAAATCTTTATGAGAACTTTGAGCCAAATAATATTTAAAAATATTTTTAAAGTTTTATTTATTTATTTTGAGAGAGAGATAGCATGAGTGAGGAAGAGGCAGAGAGAGAGGGATTGAGAGAATCCCAAGCAGGCTCTGTGCTACCTGCGTGGAGCCTGATGCAGGGCTTCAACCCACTGAACTGTGAGATCATGACCTGAGCTGAAACCAAAAGTTGTACTCTTAACCAACTGAGCCACCCAGGTTCCCCTGAGCCAAATAGTATTTTAAATACATAGTAGGTACTCATGGTTCTAGACTTAGATTGCTCAAAAGTTGAATTTTCAAATTTAAACCATGTTTCCAAACTTTCCTTTAAAATACCTATGACAAAGTTTGCTTGTGTTAAAGTTTGGGTACGATTTTGCATATATTTTTTTAAAATGGATCAGTAGATGTAAATCAAGTCCTAACTAAATTTTTGTTTAAGATTTATGCTTTTCATTGCTTATGTGCATCCAGTGCTGAAGTTTATATTTAAAAATGTAGTTGAGGGATACCTGGGTGGCTCAGTCAGTTAAGCTTCTGACTTCGGCTCAGGTCATGATCTCACAGTTCATGGGTTCGAGCCCCACATTGGGCTCTGTGCTGAAAGCTCAGAGCCAGAAGCCTCCTTCAGAATCTTTGTCTTCCTCTCTCTCTGCCCATCCTGACTCATACTCTGTCTTTCTCTCTTAAAATTAAAAAAAAAATTAAAAATATAGTTGAATATATTTTATTTTTAGAATTTTTAAAAATTTGAGTATACATTGTGTTGACACACAATGTTCATATTAGTTTCAGGTGTACAGCATAGTGATTCAATAACTGTATGTTATGTTCACCACAAGTGTAGCTACCATCTGTCCCCATACAAAGTTATTACAATGCCATTGGCTATATTTCATATGCTGTACTTTTTATTTCCATGACTTACTCATTCCATAACTGGAAGCCTGTATCTCCCACTCCCCTTGACCTATTTTGCTCATCCCTCACCAACATCCTCTCTGACAATCATCAATTTTTTCCCTGTATTTATAGGTCTGATTCTGCTTGTTTATTTGTTCATTTGTTTGCCTTTTTAGATTTTACATATAAGTGTAATCATATGGTATTGGCTTATGTCTGACTTATTTCACTTAGCATAATACTGTTTGGGTACATCATGTCACAAATGGGAATATCTAGTTTTTTTATGACTGTGTAATATTTCATTGTGTGCGTGTGTGCACACGTGTGCGCACACGTGTGGGTACATACATACGCACCACATCTTTATCCATTCATCTGTCAATGGGCACTTGCACTGCTTCTGTATCTTGGCTACTACAAGTAATGATGCAGTAAACAAAGGGGTGCATATATCTTTTAAAATTAGTGTTTTCATTTTCTTTGGGTAAATACCCAATAGTGGAATTATTGGATCACATAACTTTTTATTTTTAATGTTTTGAGGACCTCCATACTGTTTTTCCACAGTGGTTCTACCAATTTACATTTCTCCCAACAGTACACAAGAATTCCTTTTTCTCTGCATTTGTTATTTCTTCACCACATTTCCTGTTCCTTGTCTTTTTGATTCTAGTCATTCTGACAGGTATAAGATAATACTTTATTTTAAAAAGATCGTAATGTTAACAGGGCATCTGGGTGACTCAGTCAGTTAAGCGTCTGACTCTGGCTCAGGTCATGATCTCACAGTCTATGGTTTCGAGCCCCCTATTGTGCTCAGAGCCTGGAACCTGCTTCAGATTCTGTTTCCTTCTCTCTCTCTCTACCCCTCTCCCACTTGTGCTCTCTTTTTCTCAAAAATAAATAAATAAACTAAAAAAAAATAATAAAATCTTGAAAAAAAAGATCATGATGTTAAAAGAAAATTTGAAGGTACCCGTAGGCCTGTAATTTATGATACTCAAATATAAATTGATAGAACACAAAAATGTACTGAACACCTACAGTGTTCATAGTGCTCTACCAGCATTGGGTATGATCGGATGCTGAAAAGACATGGATTTAAAACTGAAATTTTAGTCCAATAAAAGAATTACTCATTTTAGTGGATTGTTCTGTAAGGCAGGAACTAAGAAGTACTTCAAGAGCACTAAGAGGCAAGTGCATCGGGCAAAGACAATGATATCCAGTTGCTGGGAAGGCTACCAAGAGCCATGCTAGACCCTGACAGATACTACATAGAAATGGAGAGGCATGGCTAAAAAAGGGCTTGAAATATGTCCAGAGCATGTGGAGAAAGGCAGGCAGATGGAGATCCTGGTACATCTACAGGAAAGCAGGTACTTCGTGAGGATGTTGAACCCTTCATAGGAAGTGATATGCAAAAACATTAGGAAGATGGGTGAAAGGGTTAATGCTCAGTAGATAAATTTGGAATACATTTGATAGGAAATGGAGAGTCCTTTCAAGTTCATGAGCAGAGAAATCAGTGCTAAAACTATGGTTTAGAAAGATTAATTTGGTGCTAGTGTGTAAAAAAATTCAAATGGGATGATTTATTTATGAGGGATTTTTAGTGGCATAAATAGTGGCACATAGTCCCATGTTTGGTGTAATCCATTTTGATGTGATTTCACACGGAGTCAAAAACCCAACAAATTTTTGTATTCAATGATATTTTTCAACTTTCAATAAGCAGTCCTATCTTTTGGGGACAATGGGGTTGTTTATCCACTAGCATGAAGAACAACTGATCAGACAGCAAACCTTTCTTTAAAAACTTATTACTATTTAAAACGTATTTAGTAAGAGATAAATAGGCATGATTAAAATAGGACACTAAAGCCACAATTTCTTGGGGCTGTCTAGATGTCACAGATTATGCTAAACACATTATATGAATTATCATATTTAATCTTCAAAACCACCCCAGGGGGGAAGCATGTTATTGCTATTTTATGGATTTAGAATTCTAAGACTTTGAGAAGGAAGGTGAAAAGACCAGGCTACCAGTGTAATATCTACCTCAAAATCACATATTGCTAGAAATCCACAGGCATGCATTGAATAGGAACCATTAATGAAATAATTATTACAGGAACATACTAAAAACGCAAGACACAGATAACAATAATACCTGTGATTTACTTAGCGCCAACTCTGCCAGTAACCCAGACTGGCTGCAGTTAGTATCTGTGGACTGCTAAGTTGGGTCAAATATCACTGTCACATCTACAGTAGGACCGTGTATCAGTAATACAAGGATGCTTTTCAGAGGGAAATGGGCAAATGGGACATGGGATATTATGATGTGTGGGCTCCAAATAGGAAGCCTTCGACTTGGTTTATTTTAGTATGTTGCATTTTGAGGACAAAAACAGAATATAGAGAAAACAGCGCTTTCAGAGAAATAACTGAGTGATTAAGATGACAAAAAATAATTCCTGAGAAGCAACAGGACTGTAAGTCAGTATTGCCAGGTTTTAGTGCTGCTTTTCTTACTACTTGGCTATGTAACTTTAGGACACATTATTTGTCTTTTTGTATCTTAGTCCCATATCTATACAACTTGTTGTATAGTTATATTAACAAAGTAAATGTAAATATTGATGAAGGATAGGTATCATCCTTGGCATTATGGAGGTGAGAAAGGGATTTTTTTTTAGTAAAGAAATGATTTTATATAAAAATATAAAATTTTTTTTATATTTTTTATATATAAAAAGATTTATATAGAAATCTCTTCTATAAAGAGAGCAGAGGAAAGGGACAACGTGGAGCATTCAGGGAACTGTAGTATGTAATTTGTGAAGACAGGAGTGAGTGGTGAAGGTTGGGGCATTTTGAGAAGTGAGGACAAAGAGTGAGCACTTGAAAAAACTGAGAGAGTCTGTATGTAATAGTGGTTGAGAGCACGGGCTCATAAATCAGATTATTTAGATTTAGATTTTCCCATACTGTTTATTTGTTGAAGGGCATTAGGTAAGTTAATGAATGTCTCTTAAACTCATTTCTTTATCTATAACATGGTCACAATAATGGCACTACGTCTAGCAGTATTGTGAGGATTAAATAAGTCGTGTTGAAGAGAACAGGCTACCATTCAATATCTAAAAGAAAGGGCAGAATTCTGCTTAGTAAACAAAGGAGAGTGATTTTTTTGTTTGTTTGAGTGAGAGAGAGAGAGAGAGACACAGACAACAGGGGAGATGGCAGAGGGAGAGAAAAAAATCTTAAGCAGGCTCTATACTCAGAGCAGAGCCTGATGTGGGGCTCAATACCATGACACTAGGATTATGATCTGAGCCAAATCAAGAGCTGGATGCTTAAGCAAGCGACTGAGCCACCCAGCCGCCCCCCAAGGAGGATGGTTCTTATAAACCATAGTCTTCCGGAACACACTCTTGGGTTGAGTATTGGTGTAACTATGGAATTGGCAAACTTTTACAAAGCTAGAGTGTTTAGCCACAAAAGGATGGCTATTGCAGTGTGGTTCTTAACACATGGCCAATTCTAAGAAGCATGGTCACTAGAATGAGGCTGGTATTGATTGAGACCTGAGCCACTGATCACCTGGCTTTGAGAAGTATGGTTACTGGGCTGCCTCAGTCGCTCATTTGGTTAACTGTTGGACTCTTGATTTCAGCTCATGTCATGATCTCAGGGTTCATGAATTCAATTCCCATGTTGAGTTCTGTGCTGACAGCGCAGAGCCTTCTTGGGATTCTCTCTGCCTGCTTCTCTCTTTACCCCTTCCCCTCTCTTTCTCTCTGTCTCTCTCAAAATAAATAAACTTAAAAACAGTGTAAAGAAGTATGGTTACTGGCAGATGAGTGTGTAAGTGCTTGATTAGGATGGCTCCAAATTCATTCTAGAGGTTACCTTCTAGTGTGACCAAAGAACAATTAGCCTTTTTCTTACCTGAATATAGAATATAAGACCATCCATCACTTACTTACCAATTCATTTTAAATTGAGTAGTGCCTTTGCATTATGTGTTATATTACTAATAGTTCTATTAATTGACTGGATTGAGAACTTCATTATTTTCCATATAATCATGAAGAGGATTGCTATTATTTTTTCCTTCTGAAAGAAGTGGAAATTGTCTACTAAAGGAGTTTTCGCAGTGCAATGACATGATTAAATTTGTCTTTAAAAAACAGAAACATCACTGGCATATGGAGGTCAACGAGAAAAATATATACATAAAAATTGTATTTTATTCCTTTCTATGGATTTATGTGTATCAGGAATGTTGATCTCAGATGTATTTTCTATTGAGTCATAGTGGTAAAAAAAAAAAGGAAAGGAAAAGAAATAAAAGTTACTTTATATAGCCTTGTGGCAAAAACACCTCCCTCACCAATTTTTCCAATAAAAATAACTCACTATGGAAGTTCCAAGGGATTTTCACATTCAGGGGGTAAAAGGGAAATCAACTAATGCTCCAGTCTAAATTAAATGAAAATTCATTATACAAATTGTTGTTGAATTTGAAACAGGTGTTCCCTTCCTACTTAGGAAGGTAAGAAATGAGAAAGCTGCCACTAGATTTGTTATTGATTTAAGTGCTCTTAAAGAGAGGAAAAAGTTAATTCTTAGTGCTTCACTTTTAAGTTCTCTGAGGAAATCCTCTTTAATAAAGAGAATTTATGGAACATAGGAAAGAAAAGACATTACCAAAAAAGGGATGTGTCGTTTATAATATTTGTGTCTGCCAATATGGTTAGCCAAATAAAAGGGAATTGAAGTGCTAGAGATTTCAAAAGTAAATCTTTATTTATTTGTTGGCACAACTCAAATAATGGTGTCTCTAGTTGTCCATGTGAATTTGCAAATGCCCCATTCCAACCCGGAAAGGAATACAGAGATTAAAAATCCAGGACAGCTGTTGGGAGCCTTTTCCAAGCATTCTCATTCTATTGCCTAAAAAAGGGAGCCCAGGAAGAAAACTATTACACACAAATCTATGGGTAGAAATCTGTCTTCACAAAACTAAGCTGTTGTCGTGTAACTGTAACCACGCCCATGAGGTTTGAATAAAAGCAGACTTTCTTCTTTTATACTGACCTCATTTAGAAAAGAATCAGAGGATCAACACATTATTAAAAATCTCAAACTGACTGTTTATAATAACATGGTTTGAAACACAATTCTCTACAAAAAGGATCACTAGGATGTAAGTTTATTTTCTTGCAGCATCCCACTTGTGTAAGCATAATGCTACATGATATTCCTGATGGTCTCATGATAGGCTGAAAAAGGGCCAATCTGTGAAGCACTGCATGGAACTGCAACATACGTAACATCCAAATCTGACTGCAATAAATAATCTTAGACCCAGGAAATCAAGTTTTTAAAATCAAATTCTACAGGTTGCACTTCCCATAAATGAAGCTTGTTTCAGTCCATGTGCCCATTCTTAGCCCATCCTATATATTTCCCAAAAAAGGCAATCATGTCTTAACCTGTCTGACAGGGAAAGTAAAATTTAAATGGAATTGTTGGACTGTTGGTGGTTTGGTATAATTTTGTTCTGACACATGACAAAGTTTGGGCAAGGACTATGCCTTTAAACTAGTAACATACTCAAGTAATTTCCATAGGTGTACATTGTGGAAACAAACAGTATTGAAATTAAGAAAGGGCGGGTGACTCATTTTGAATCTACTGTAACCAGCACCTTTAGATGGGGTCTAAAATAGATCCATCATATCCAGAATCCCGACTGAGAGTGTGGTAATTTTCACATGAGATACGTGCTAAGTGCACTGTTGAGCATACAGTGAACATTTAACAAATGTCACAGAAGAGTGGTATCAGTAGGCAAAGAGTGGTTAAGATGAAGGGTAAAGTTCACAGTCTGTAATATGCCTCCAGGACTGACTCATCTCCGGCATCATGCATCACTAACCTCCCACATTCAAACTTGAGATTCTGGTTATTACCAGACATCATCTTTTCTGAATGTTCCCCCTACTCTTCCTGCATTCATTACCTTCTGTTCATTCTCATTTTAGTAACCTGTAGTCACCCCTGATGTACTCCTGTATTTCCACCTGAGTTAGGTGGCTGTCCTGTACATTGTAACTACTCTGTAATTTCCTCATTATAATGTTTATCCCACAGTTAGTAATTTTGTATTACACAACTATTTCCCCCATGAGGCTCTCCCCTTCTGAAGAACAGTAACATTAACTTTATTGCTTACCATTCCATCAAAGGCTTTGGTCCTGTGTTTGGCAGTTGGTAAGTACCCTAAATGATTATTGATTGAACAAAGGCTTATATTTGAAGCATGTATAAGTTGATCAAGTTTTTTACAAATAAGATATCCCTAGGTAAATATTGCCTCATCCACCTGATCTTGGGTCACTTGAATTTTGGCATGGTTTTTGGTATAATGGTTCAAGAAGACCGGGAGTAGGGAGACTCCATTTTTCTTTTGAGCATCCTGGTTAGATTATATCAGAGAATCCTAAGGCAGCCACTCAATCTGTGATATATTCACTTTAATACTAGATTCCCATGAACAGTCAAACTTAATCGTAATAGGATTCATCATTACAACTATAAAGATGCAGACTATATCTCTGGTCACATCATGTCCACTGAAAACCATAATCACAAAGAAAAAGACAGTTTTACAAGCTGTATGACAATATAATATTGCCTTGTATTTGCTAGAGTATTAGAAGTATTTCTATCATGTGCCTTTTATAGAGATCTCATTATTGAAGTTCCAAATGTCTTTTATTGAAGCTATTAAATCAAGTTTGATTTTGTAATGATGTACAGTCAAATCTGTTGACTCACATTATGAATCTGTGTCATTCAGTAATCTCTCTGTATCTGCATGAAGTTTGGAAGCCATAGTTTTAAACAAAGTTTTCACTTTATTTTGATTTGAAGAAATATGACCTTCTCTGGAAATACATAATTTTCAAAAGTACAAATATAGAAATGCTTTATTCCAATTTTCTGGAAGGAATAATGATTTTTTTAGAGCATGTTTTTTTAAGTAGATGATAATGAATGTAAATCATTCTACAGAACAATGTGAGCTTATTTTCACATTTGTTTGGGATTAAACTGCATCCATAAACTGCTTCCACATGTATGCTAATTAACTCTGCAACAGAACCAACCCTACTCTGAGGATTATAGACAAAAGCTTTATGAAATCCTACCTTTTCAGTGAAACATTTATCATCATATTTCTGGTCATCAGGGCTCAGTTATGAGTAAGTCTGTTTTGCGGTCTCTTTTTGGCTCAGGACATTGTTAATAGGACATGGAATCTTTCTCTTGGAGATAAAAAGATTGAACACAAACCAGCCTCATATAGATCCACAGTTATTACTGCTTGATAGCTGACAGTAGTGAATATAAAATTAATTAGTGGTTTTCTAGCAAATAAATAGTAAGATTAAAAAAAAAAGTTACCTTCAGTCAGTATTAAAGAGTATTGCCAGGAGCTGCAGGAAGCCAGAATTTGAGTAGCATTTAACAATGTGCAGACCTTTAGGACTAGCAATTTTAGCTCACATATTAGAAATATTTGATGACTCCAGGAGGTTGTAATATGCCTAAGCCCTATTTGGAAGGACTTGTTTGTATTTGATGCTTATTTATAACCATGGAAGTGTAAAATGAAAATGAATAACTGCTTTGTGTGAGTGTGTGTGTGTGTGTGTGTGTGTGTGTGTGTGAGAGAGAGAGAGAGAGAGAGAGAGAGAGAGAGAGAGAGAGAGAGAGAGAGAGAAAGACCATGTTTTAAATATGGGCCCTGTTTGTTATCACTAATTGGCTGAGAAATAGATTGTATTATTTTGTAAGAGGCTTTTTTATTTGCTCATTGTGTTGGTGCTTTGTTTCATTTTGCTTTGGACTAAGTATGTTAATAAAAACTTTAAGAATTTTAAGAATATCTGGGTTTACTTGGATTGAAATATAGGTCACATCCTTTAAGATGGCAGTATAATTCATAGTTCCATCATATTTGTATAATTATAATGATTCAGGTGATAATTATGAGTAAATAATTCCAGTGATAAAACTAACCGGTGAACTTTTAAATTTCTCATACTAAAATCGTATCCCAGAATTTCTGTTGATATTTTATACTGTGATTCATACTTTCATTCACCAAGAGGTTACTGAACACCAGCTCTGTACCAGACACCATACTAGCTATGAGTTACAGCCATGATTAAATGAATGCAATATGTTATTTTATTTCACAGAAATTTCAGCATGTGTGAGTGTGTGTTTATAATTTTTAAAAACTGTGAAAAATTTTGTGAAAGATAATAAAAGAATCTATGAGAGAATTGAGCTGGACATACTTAATTTAGTTTGAGGGCCAGGCAAGGCCTCTAGCGTTTGCACTAATGAACTTGATTGCCTCACTATGCTATTATTAACATTAACTTGGCTTCCCAGATACTTAACCAGTAATAAGGGAGAATGTTTTGTCTTCAAACGTGCACACACGTAATAGCTTTGGGGTACTTCTTTCTGTAGTATATTGGCCACTGGCTCCCAATATAAATGAATCAGAAAATGTTAGGGAAATGGAAAAAATGAAAGCGACAAGTTGTCTAAAGTAACAAGCTGTTTGTGTTGCCCTCTCCCCTTCAAACATGCCCTACACACACACTGATTAGCTTCTACATATTTATTAGAGACATGGGGATATTATTATATAATCCTAAAGTTAATCTATTTGGGAACAATTTAAAAATCAAATTTAATCTCTAACTTCAAGCTTCAGGCTTTTTGTTTTGTTTTGCTAAATTGATGTAAATGGAATTATTGTGTTAACACTGGCCCAGTGAATATTTTGTTCTAATACACAATTCTATCATTATTTTTCCTTTTTGTACACAAATACTATTTGTGCCTGAAAGTACTACACTGTGTCAGTGACACATTTTGATGGTAAAAAATAAATAGAAGGATTGAACATTTATAGATTGTAATAACCTAAAAGAAAATGAATCTTGCTTATTTTATCTCATATACTTACACGTTTTAAGCAAATTTTCTCTTTTGGTGTGAAAAGAATCTTCCCATCTGTATGTTGTACCAGAGTGTGAAGTGAATAAATATCAATCATATTGTTGTTTAATGAATATTTTGGATTGAGATAAAGGGAAGAGAGTTGAGACAAAAATTTCAATCCCTGTGAGTTCTCTACTTTATAAAATTATATACACCTATAGAATTGATATGATGAAGGAAAAAATTGGGGTCATAATTACTAACATACACCCCAGAAACAAAAGACATTTATCTTATCATACCATAAGGATCCACTGAAATAGGTCTGAAAGGGTCTGAAGCTGCTGACAAAACCACAACACTGGGCCCAATTAACAATACCCATTTTTAATTAACAGTTGCTGACTCCTTGCCATTGAAATATTCACGCTCTAGGTGTGAAATGGCAACCCCCATTTGTCATATCTGTCAAAGTTAATTTTGAAATCCCATGGTCTTCCTTCCACAGTATAAAAGTGAATAACTAGAGCATACTTCCTACCTGCCAAAAGTTCAGTTCTGGGACAAAGACTAGGAAAATAGAACCTAGAAAACTGCTTAGGTCAGCTCTCATAGTAGTACTCATATAAATTATTTTCTTAGAATTTCTGATGCTTCAAACTATGCCAATATTTAATCCATCCTTTGGGAGAGGATATGAGTGGCACTTTAAAAGTTCTTGTCCTTAATTCTTTAAATAAATTTTTTCATTCAAAAAAATGTGTTAAGCTCCTAATACATGTTAGACTCTAACCTGGGTACATCTTTGTGTCCTGAGGTCACAAATAAGAATAAGACATTGTGCCCTGGAGGACATCACAGTTTAATAAAGAAGGAAAAACTGCCAAATTTGCATATATGTAAATATTATGAATGAGAGTATGATCTCTTTACAAAGATGCGAAAGTATACCACCATCAGTGATGGAATGGCTGGAAAAGAAGTTAAAAAAAGGTTAAAGAGTATATAAGCTGTTGACACCTGGGTAAGACTTGCTGCAAATGGTGACTTTTATACATAAAAAGGTTGGTTGGGTTCAGCAATAGTAATAGAATTAGAACCATTTTGTGTATTTATTGAACATTTAATACAATTTTTTGGTAATAATATACATTCTACTTAACTCATTTGATCCAAAGATCTTATGAGGAGATAGTTTGTTTTCATTACATAAATGAAAAAATTAATTTCACATACCTAATTGACCCTCCTAAAGTTACATAGTTGTAAGTGGCAGAGCTAGTACTGGAATGATCAGTCAACATATGAATTCATGAATTCATTTATTGAGTGACTACTGTATATGCTCTGAGGTATTGGGGTTCGAAAATACAGAGATGAATAAAGCAAATCCCTGACCTCAAAGCATTTACTTCTGGCAGAGGTGGAAGATATGTATATAAGAAATTATGATAAATAGGAAAAAATGCAGTATACACATCTTAACATGTACCAGAGGACCACACATAAAAGGATGAGTGCTAAATTGCTCTTGTGAAAATAGAGTACTTCAAAAGAAAATGACATTTTCTGATCCATTTCATGATTTTTTCCCCCAAGAGTCTGCCTTTGTCCATCCTACGTAAAACACAGGTATCATTAGAGAAAGAAAAGGATCTAAAAACACTGCATTGTTGCAGTACTCAAGAAGCTTATATTCTAATTAAAGAATAAAATGTCACCCTTGAAGCAATAGAAGAGCTGTGGAGTTTTCAAGGCTGTAATCATTGCCTAGGTCTCTATCTAAACAAAAGGGAAAATAAACAGTGGAGCATGAAGAAGTTGTCTCATTCCCCACCACTGGGGAATTTACTATTACTAACGGGAAAATTAAGCTGAATGTTTCAAGGGTAAACACAAATTGAAGGAAATTAAATTCAACAGAATGTACCTGGAAATTTGTTTAAGACACTGTACTGTGTTTTAGGTGGGCAGGAAGATGAATAAGATAAAATCCTTGCAAGATTTAATTGAGATTAGATCTACTGTTATCCAGACTCTGACACACAAGCACAGATGTCTGGAAACACTTCTCAGAAATTGGAGGCTTTCAATGAAGAAGGCATATATTAATAATTACCAATTCTTTTCCTTCATTTTCTATATTAGTTAAAATGTTAGTAAATAACAGGTAGGCAAAAGGAGATAAAAATCATATACACAGTTTTCCCACTGTTAATTGGACACATACTGTTTAGTGGGATTATATTATGTATTATTTAATACAAATATTTCCAGTAACATCTGAGGTTTTGTTTAAATGACTACCTATAATTTATTAGGTCTCTGTACTGTGAATTGTGTAATCAGGCCTTTTAAGTTACTTCCAAAATTTTATAATTGTAGTAAGTATTTTTGTAGCTAAATCTTTCATACTCTCATGATTATTTTTTATGATGTATTCCTGGAAATATAACTATGAGATCAATAAGTAATATTTTAACCCTTTTGATATGTGTGATCAATTCTCTTTTAAAAGGTACTGATTTACATTCCCATTGGTATTGAGAGATCATATTTTTTTCCAAATGCTAAACCTTGTTAAATGTCTTCTCTTGGTTGCAAAGAAAAAAAAATCATTGTTTTAAAATTGCATTTGTGGATTATTGGTGTTGTGGAATATTTTTCCTTTGTATTTACTCTTCTGTTAATTTTTGATGTTCCTTCTTTGTTCAGATATTTATTGGTGGCTTCTTGATTTGTGAGAAATACTTAGATGTTAATTAATTCTTTTGATCCCTTGCCCTCAGATGCACCACAATTATGATGGGGCGTTTTAGACTGTATTTTTATATAGTGGAATCCAACAATATTTTCCTTCATACTTTATATTGAGGCGGTGTCATGTATAATTTTTTTCATTCCAAGTGACATAATTAGCACCTGTATTAATTCTTGTGTTTTTATTCTTTGGTTTTTTTTTTTTTTAATGTTTATTTATTTTTGAGAGAAAGAGCATGAGCCGGGGAGGGGCAGAGAGAGAGGGAGATACAAAATTCAAAGCAGGCTCCAGGCGCTGTGCTGTCAAAACAGAGCCTGACCCGGGGCTTGAACTCAAGAACCTGTGAGATCATGACCTGAGCAGAAGTTGGACGCTTAACTGACTGAGCCACCCAGGTGCCCCAATTCTTGTGTTTTTAAATTTATATCTTGGGGCGCCTGGGTGGCTCAGTTGGTTAAGCGTCCGACTTCAGCTCAGGTCACCATCTCGTGGTCCGTGAGTTCCAGCCCCGCGTGGGGCTCTGGGCTGATGGCTTGGAGCCTGGAGCCTGCTTCCGATTCTGTGTCTCCTTCTCTCTCTGTCCCTCCCCCATTCATGCTCTGTCTCTCTCTGTCTCAAAAATAAAAAAAAAAAAACGTTAAAAAAATTTATATCTTTTGCTTTTTAAATTTTAGACACAGAAAGCATGAGCAGAGGGAGAGGAACAGAGGAAGAGAATGTTAAGTAGATTCCTCACTGACCAGTGTGGCACTCAGTCCCAGGATCCTGGGATCATGACCTCAGATGAAATCAAGAGTAGGATGATTGACAAACTGAGCCATCCAGGGACTCTAACAAAAGTAGATCTTTAATTCGTGTAGAATTTTGATGCATTGATGTGACATAGGAATTCACTTTTATGTTTTCCTAATGGTTAACAGTTTTCCAAATGATACTGAGTTATTTCTCCACTGATCTGGCATATATTTTCTTTCCTTTTAAAAATTTTTTTTAATGTTTGTTTTTGAGAGACAGAGACAGAGTATGAGTGGGGGAGGGGCAGAGAGGGAAAGAGACACAGAATCCCAAGCAGGCCTCGGGCTCCGAGCTGTCAGCACAGAGCCTGACAGGGGTTCGAACCCCCCAGTGGTGACATGACCTGAGCCAAAGTCCAACTTCCAACCCACTGATCCACCCAGGTGCCCTAATATTTTATTTTCAATTATCGAATATATTTTTCTTACCTTTACCATTGATCTGTTTCTGCTTTATTTATTAAGTCTTTGAAGTAATTTTTATATCTGCAATGTTACTTGTCAAATATCACATAGCTATTCTCTCACATATATCCTCCAAAAAATCCTTTGAACAATTTTATCAGATATGAAAAAAAACTTACTGATTTTTTGTGATTGTATTAAGTTCATAGATTACTTTGGGGAGAATTGAGATCTTCACACTATCCCTTTTATCTAAGTACATAGTTTCTCTTGCCGTACATTCAGTTGTTTTTGTTTTTGTTTTTTTTCTCTGAATCTCTTAGGAAATGATCACCTATTGATCCTGGAAAAACTTATATTAGAGAAATTCCAGAATGCTATTAGGCAGGACTGCAAAAACTACTATACTATCCCTGAATGAATTACACAAAGGCTAATTCAATCTTGGAAATGTTTACACCTTTTTCTTCAAATAGCAAAAAAATGAAAAAAAAAAAAAAAGAAAAACATTGACTGGTAGGATATTGCCAAGTTAACCACTATCTAGACATATATGTATAGTAATCAAATGACTTTTATCACTTGTAATTTTATCATCTTTTTTCTCTGAATACAATTAGATGAATATGCTGTAATTTTTTTTTTCTTAAAACATAAAACCTATTAGAAAAACAGAAGTCCTGGAAATTCGCTGAATTGAAACAGAAGTGCCTGGACATACGGTAACATTTGATACATAGGGAAAAAAACTCAAAAAATGAAAAAAAAATGAACTTAGATGTCTGAAGTAGATGTCTATGGGTGAATCATGAACCCTTGGTCACCATCTGAGATTAGTACTAGTGTCCAGGAATGCAACCGACTTAGGTGTTTATTATGTTGGAAAAAAATTTTAGGAGACCTGGAATGAAGAACAGGCTAGGAATGTGATTGCATGGAGAAATGTTTCTAGATACATCTCAAGGAACATTGGATACATTCCAAGTGCTGATATTGGGAAACTTTTCCTCTTGGAACATGCTATGCAGATAAAACTGATGGAAGTTAAAATAATAGAATTTTATAATTTCTTTTCCTAAGTTTCTAGCAACAATAATTTGTGATTTTTGGTTGGTAGCATATGAAGACATAACCACAGGTTTTTCACTTATTTCTTTTTAATAGAGATGGATTTTTCTGACCCATAACAAACTCCTATTGTACGCTTTATGGCCAAGGACATGAATTATCACTGCCAAAGAAGAAATTAAAGTGATGTCCAAGACATGTAAAGAAGCAATAAAGTGTAACACATACAAAAATACAGTAAAGCAATTAATAGGAACTGCCTTTGAGATGTCCCAGATATTGGACTTAGCAGACTTCAAAGTATATATTGTAAATAGGTTTAAAAACTAAAGGAAATTATGTTTAAAAATTTAAATATAGGGTGACAATATCTCCTAAAATAGAAAATGTTCATGAAAGATAGAAATAATTTTTTAAATGGTAAATTTGAAGTTGACACATAAGAATAATTGATATGAAAAAAATCACCAAAGGGATTCAACAGTATTGAGCTGGCAGAAGAAAGAATCAATGAACTTAAAGATAGATATATGAAGATTATGTAATATGAATATAGAGGGGGAAAAAAGGAATGAAGGAAAATGAGTAGTCTCAGAGAAATGCAGGACTCTATTAAGGGTATCAACATAAATAATAAGAGTACCTAAAAAGAGAAAGAAAAAGAGCAAACATCAATATTTGAAGAAATACTGACTTAAAAGCTTGACAATTTGGTTGAGAAAGATTATTCTAAAGATTCAAAAAGGTCCATGAACTCCAAGTAGTATAAAGATATTAATACACAGACATAGTCTAGTCATTTGTTGCTGGACAAATACAGAAACTCTTGGAAGCAATGAAGAGAATTACCACAGACAATGGAATCCCAATAAAATTAACAACTAATTTATCATGGGAAATAATGGAGGCAGTGAGTAAAAAGGTAGTGAAAGGACATATTTGAAGTGCCAAAGAATTATATATGCAGAAAAGTATTTTTAAAAAATGTAAAATTAAAACAGTTCTGGATAAACAAAACCTTAGAAAATTTGTTAGCAGGTCCACCCTATAAGAAACACTTAAAAGAACATCTTCAAGCAGAATGCAAATGACATCAAAGAGTAATTTAAATCCTCATGGAAAAGAAAAAAAAAAGCACCACTTAATGTAATTTTGTAGACAATTGTGAAAGTAAAATTGAATATTTTGATTTTCTCATCTATTGATGATTTAAAGATAATTTGCATTAAATGATGTGTGTATGTACATATGTATAATTATCAAGTTTTATGTACGTATAATTTTATTGTTGAACCTGTAGTGCATAGGAATATGTGTAACAATAACAGAACAAATGAAATGGGTGGAAACAAATCTGTAGTGGAGTAAGGAAATGATACTACATGGTAATTTGATTTCACAGGAACCAGTGAAGAGAAATGAAGAGAAACAGAAATGGAGAATTTGTGATAATTTTCTTTCAGCTTAATGAACTTTCTTCAGTATTTTCCTTTATTATAACTTGAGGAGTGATTTAAAGACAAAACATCCTCTCACCTTGTGTTTGAAAATGTCTTCCTTTTGATTTTTTTCAGGTGAGACTTTTGCTACGTATATAAATCTATTTTGACAGCCGTTTTTCTTTTTCTATCATCACTTTAAAGATGGCATTCCATTAACACATGGGTTATATTTTTTTCTGATGAGATGTCAATTATCTTTGTCATTGTTATTCTACTTTGTATAAAATGTCTTTGCAGTCTGTTTTTATGATTTTTTTTAAGTTGGTCTTTGGTAACTTGATTATGGTGAAATACAGTTTTTTTTTAATTTATTTACTTATTTTGAGAGAGCTCATGTGAGCTGGGGGAGGAGCAGAGGGAGGGAGAGAGAAAGAGGAAGGAAGGAAGGAAGGAAGGAAGGAAGGAAGGAAGGAAGGAAGGAAGGAAGGAAGGAAGGAAAAGAGAGAGAGAAAAAAATCCCAAGCAGGCTCTGACAGTGCAGAGCCCAAGGTGGGGCTCAAACTCACAAACCTGTGTAATCAGCACCTGAGCCAAAATCAAGAGTCAGACACTTAACCTACTGAGTCACCCAGTAGCCACTGATGAAATATAGTTTTGTTTGTACTTGTATTACATGAATTCATTGAGCATCTTAAATAACTGGTTTTTTTCAAATTTTTCAAATTTTTATTTTAATTCCAGTATATAAACTATAGCATTAATTTCAGGTGTACAACATAGTGATTGGACAATTTTATACATTACTCAGTACTCATAATAAATGTACTCTTAATCTCCATCATTTATTTCACCCATTCTCCCTCCTATCTCCCCTTTGATAACCATCACTTTGTTCTCTAAAGTTAAGAGTCTATTTCTTGGTTTGTCTCTCTCTTTTGTTTTCCTTTGCTCTTTTGTTTCTTAAATTCCACATATGAGTGAGATCATAGGGTATTTCTCTTTCTCTGACTTATTTTGCTAATCATTATACTCTTTGGTTCCATCCATGTCATTGCAGATGGCAAGATTTCATTCTTTCATATGAATGATATGACATTACATTACATATTATTACATTGCATATATTACATTGTGTATATATATCACATCTTCTGTATTCATCTGTTGATGGATGCTTAGAGTGCTTCAACAATTTGACTGTAAATAATGCTGCAGTGAACATAAGGATGCATGCATTCCTTTGAATTAGTGTTTTTGTGTTTTGGGGGTATATACCTAGTAGCATGATTACTGAATCTTAGGGTTGTTCTATTTTTAACTTTTGGAGAACCTCCATATTGTTTTCCACAGTGGCTACACCCGTTTGCAATCCAACAGTGTATGAGAATTCCTTTTTCTCCACATCCTTGCCAACGTTTGTTATTTTTTGTGTTTTTGATGTTAGCCATTTTGACAGGTGTGAGGTGATATCATTGTAGGTCTTTTTTTAAGTTTTTATTTAAATTCCAGTTAGTGATTGTACAGTATAATATTAGTTGCAGACATTTTCATTTTCATTTTTATCTATGTATTTTATTTACTCTTTGATTTCTTGGTTGACCCATTCATTGTTTAATGGCATGTTATTTAACATTCTTGTATTTGTGGTCTTTGCAGATTATTCCTGTGGTTGATTTCTTGTTTCATACTGTTGTGGTGCATGGCATGACTTTGATCATTTTGAGTTTGTTGAGACTTGCTTTGTGGCCTAATATGTGATTTATCCTGGAGAATGTTCCATGTACCCTGGAAAAGAATGTGTATTCTGCTGTATTAGAATAGACTATTCTGAATATATCTGTGAAATGCAACTGGTTCAGGGTACCATTCAAAGCCAATGTTTCTCTGTTGATTTTCTGTTTGGATGATCTGTCCATTGATGTAAATGGGGTGTTAAAGTCCCTTACTATTACTATATTATTATTGGTAAGTTTCTTTATAGTTGTTACTAACTGTTTTATGTATTAGGATGTTTTCGTGTTGGGTTCATAAATATTTACAATTGTTATATATTCTTACGGTATTTTCCCTTTTATTATTATATAGTGTCTCATTTTGTCTCTTGTTACAGTCTTTTTTTTTAAGATTTAATGTTTATTTTTGAAAGAGGGAGAGACACAGTGGGAGCAGTGGTGAAGCAGAGAGAGAGGAAGACACAGAATCCAAAGCAGGCTCCAGGCTCTGAGTTGTCAACACAGAGCCTGACATGGGCCTCAAAGTCACGAGTTGTAAGAACATGACTTGAACCGAAGTTGGATGCTTAACTGACTAAGCCACCCAAATGCCCCTATAGTCTTTGATGTAAGTAATTTGTCCAAAATAAGTATTGCCACCCTGGCTTTATTTTGACTTTCATTTGCATGATACATGTTTGTTCATATCCTTACTTTTAGTCTGTAGGTATCTTTAGGTCTGAATGAGCCTCTTGTAGGCAACATGTAGATGGGTCTTGTGTTTTTTTTTTTTAACAATTCTGTCACCCTAAATCTTTTAATTGGAGCATTGAGTCCATTTACATTCAAAGTAATTATGATAGATATGCATTTATTGCCATTTTGTTACTTCAGTGGTTTTTGTGATTTTTCTCTGATCCTTCTCTTGATCTCTTCTCTCATAACTAGTTGGCTTTCTTTAGTGATATACTTGGATTCCTTTCTTTTTATTCTTTATTCTTTGCTTAGGTATTATTGGTTTTTGATTTGTGGTTACCATTAGGTTTATATATAATATCTCCTGCATATAGCAGTCTGTTTTAAGTTGATGGTCACTTAAATTTGAACCCAATTTTTACTCCTCTCCCCCCCCTACATTTTAGGTATATAATGTCATATTGTACAATCTTTTATTTTGTGGATCCTTTACTGATTTTTATTTATTTTTTTAAATTTTTTATTTTATTTTTATTTTTTTTTATGACATTTATTGACAAATTGGTTTCCATACAACACCCAGTGCTCATCCCAAAAGGTGCCCTCCTCAATACCCCTCACCCACCCTCTCCTCCCTCCCACCCCCCATCAACCCTCAGTTTGTTCTCAGTTTTTAACAGTCTCTTATGCTTTGGCTCTCTCCACTTCTAACCTCTTTTTTTTTTTTTTTCCTTCCCCTCCCCCATGGGTTCCTGTTAAGTTTCTCAGGATCCACATAAGAGTGAAACCATATGGTATCTGTCTTTCTCTGTATGGCTTATTTCACTTAGCATCACACTCTCCAGTTTCATCCACGTTGCTACAAAAGGCCATATTTCATTTTTCTCATTGCCACGTAATATTCCATTGTGTATATAAACCACAATTTCTTTATCCATTCATCAGTTGATGGACATTTAGGCTCTTTCCATAATTTGGCTATTGTTGAGAGTGCTGCTATGAACATTGGGGTACAAGTGGCCCTATGCATCAGTACTCCTGTATCCCTTGGATAAATTCCTAGCAGTGCTATTGCTGGGTCATAGGGTAGGTCTATTTTTAATTTTCTGAGGAACCTCCACACTGCTTTCCAGAGCGGCTGCACCAATTTGCATTCCCACCAACAGTGCAAGAGGGTTCCCGTTTCTCCACATCCTCACCAGCATCTATAGTCTCCTGATTTGTTCATTTTGGCCACTCTGACTGGCGTGAGGTGATACCTGAGTGTGGTTTTGATTTGTATTTCCCTGATAAGGAGCGACGCTGAACATCTTTTCATGTGCCTGTTGGCCATCCGGATGTCTTCTTTAGAGAAGTGTCTATTCATGTTTTCTGCCCATTTCTTCACTGGGTTATTTGTTTTTTGGGTGTGGAGTTTGGTGAGCTCTTTATAGATTTTGGATACTAGCCCTTTGTCCGATATGTCATTTGCAAATATCTTTTCCCATTCCGTTGGTTGCCTTTTAGTTTTGTTGGTTGTTTCCTTTGCTGTGCAGAAGCTTTTTATCTTCATAAGGTCCCAGTAATTCACTTTTGCTTTTAATTCCCTTGCCTTTGGGGATGTGTCGAGTAAGAGATTGCTACGGCTGAGGTCAGAGAGGTCTTTTCCTGCTTTCTCCTCTAAGGTTTTGATGGTTTCCTGTCTCACATTTAGGTCCTTTATCCATTTTGAGTTTATTTTTGTGAATGGTGTGAGAAAGTGGTCTAGTTTCAACCTTCTGCATGTTGCTGTCCAGTTCTCCCAGCACCATTTGTTAAAGAGGCTGTCTTTTTTCCATTGGATGTTCTTTCCTGCTTTGTCAAAGATGAGTTGGCCATACGTTTGTGGGTCTAGTTCTGGGGTTTCTATTCTATTCCATTGGTCTATGTGTCTGTTTTTGTGCCAATACCATGCTGTCTTGATGATGACAGCTTTGTAGTAGAGGCTAAAGTCTGGGATTGTGATGCCTCCTGCTTTGGTCTTCTTCTTCAAAATTCCTTTGGCTATTCGGGGCCTTTTGTGGTTCCATATGAATTTTAGGATTGCTTGTTCTAGTTTCGAGAAGAATGCTGGTGCAATTTTGATTGGGATTGCATTGAATGTGTAGATAGCTTTGGGTAGTATTGACATTTTGACAATATTTATTTTTCCAATCCATGAGCAGGGAATGTCTTTCCATTTCTTTAAATCTTCTTCAATTTCCTTCATAAGCTTTCTATAGTTTTCAGCATACAGATCCTTTACATCTTTGGTTAGATTTATTCCTAGGTATTTTATGCTTCTTGGTGCAATTGTGAATGGGATCAGTTTCTTTGTTTGTCTTTCTGTTGCTTCATTGTTAGTGTATAAGAATGCAACTGATTTCTGTACATTGATTTTGTATCCTGCAACTTTGCTGAATTCCTGTATCAGTTCTAGCAGACTTTTGGTGGAGTCTATCGGATTTTCCATGTATAATATCATGTCATCTGCAAAAAGCGAAAGCTTGACTTCATCTTTGCCAATTTTGATGCCTTTGATTTCCTTTTGTTGTCTGATTGCTGATGCTAGAACTTCCAGCACTATGTTAAACAACAGCGGTGAGAGTGGGCATCCCTGTCGTGTTCCTGATCTCAGGGAAAAAGCTCTCAGTTTTTCCCGTTGAGGATGATGTTAGCTGTGGGCTTTTCATAAATGGCTTTTATGATCTTTAAGTATGTTCCTTCTATCCCGACTTTCTCAAGGGTTTTTATTAAGAAAGGGTGCTGGATTTTGTCGAAGGCCTTTTCTGCATCGATTGACAGGATCATATGGTTCTTCTCTTTTTTTTGTTAATGTGATGTATCACGTTGATTGATTTGCGAATGTTGAACCAGCCCTGCATCCCAGGAATGAATCCCACTTGATCATGGTGAATAATTCTTTTTATATGCCGTTGAATTCGATTTGCTAGGATCTTATTGAGAATTTTTGCATCCATATTCATCAGGGATATTGGCCTGTAGTTCTCTTTTTTTACTGGGTCTCTGTCTGGTTTAGGAATCAAAGTAATACTGGCTTCATAGAATGAGTCTGGAAGTTTTCCTTCCCTTTCTATTTCTTGGAATAGCTTGAGAAGGATAGGTATTATCTCTGCTTTAAACGTCTGGTAGAACTCCCCTGGGAAGCCATCTGGTCCTGGACTCTTATTTGTTGGGAGATTTTTGATAACCGATTCAATTTCTTCGTTGGTTATGGGTCTGTTCAAGCTTTCTATTTCCTCCTGATTGAGTTTTGGAAGCGTGTGGGTGTTCAGGAATTCGTCCATTTCTTCCAGGTTGTCCAATTTGTTGGCATATAAGTTTTCATAGTATTCCCTGATAATTGTTTGTATCTCTGAGGGATTGGTTGTAATCATTCCATTTTCATTCATGATTTTATCTATTTGGGTCATCTCCCTTTTCTTTTTGAGAAGCCTGGCTAGAGGTTTGTCAATTTTGTTTATTTTTTCAAAAAACCAACTCTTGGTTTCGTTGATCTGCTCTACAGTTTTTTTAGTTTCTATATTGTTTATTTCTGCTCTGATCTTTATTATTTCTCTTCTTCTGCTGGGTTTAGGCTGCCTTTGCTGTTCTGCTTCTAGTTCCTTTAGGTGTGCTGTTAGATTTTGTATTTGGGATTTTTCTTGTTTCTTGAGATAGGCCTGGATTGCAATGTATTTTCCTCTCAGGACTGCCTTTGCTGCGTCCCAAAGCATTTGGATTGTTGTATTTTCATTTTCGTTTGTTTCCATATATTTTTTAATTTCTTCTCTAATTGCCTGGTTGACCCACTCATTCGTTAGTAGGGTGTTCTTTAACCTCCATGCTTTTGGAGGTTTTCCAGACTTTTTTCTGTGGTTGATTTCAAGCTTCATAGCATTGTGGTCTGAAAGTAAGCATGGTATGATTTCAATTCTTGTAAACTTATGAAGGGCTGTTTTGTGACCCAGTATATGATCTATCTTGGAGAATGTTCCATGTGCGCTCGAGAAGAAAGTATATTCTGTTGCTTTGGGATGCAGAGTTCTAAATATATCTGTCAAGTCCATCTGATCCAATGTCTCATTCAGGGCCCTTGTTTCTTTATTGACCGTTTGTCTAGATGATCTATCCATTTCTGTAAGTGGGGTGTTAAAGTCCCCTGCAATTACCACATTCTTATCAATAAGGTTGCTTGTGTTTATGAGTAATTGTTTTATATATTTGGGGGCTCCGGTGTTCGGCGCATAGACATTTATAATTGTTAGCTCTTCCTGATGGATAGACCCTGTAACTATTATATAATGTCCTTCTTCATCTCTTGTTACAGCCTTTAATTTAAAGTCTAGTTTGTCTGATATAAGTATGGCTACTCCAGCTTTCTTTTGGCTTCCAGTCGCATGATAAATAGTTCTCCATCCCCTCACTCTCAATCTAAAGGTGTCCTCAGGTCTAAAATGAGTCTCTTGTAGACAGCAAATAGATGGGTCTTGTTTTTTTATCCATTCTGATACCCTATGTCTTTTGGTTGGCGCATTTAATCCATTTACATTCAGTGTTATTATAGAAAGATACGGGTTTAGAGTCATTGTGATGTCTGTATGTTTTATGCTTGTAGTGACGTCTCTGGGACTTTGTCTCACAGGGTCCCCCTTAGGATCTCTTGTAGGGCTGGTTTAGTGGTGACAAATTCCTTCAGTTTTTGTTTGTTTGGGAAGACCTTAATCTCTCCTTCTATTCTAAATGACAGACTTGCTGGATAAAGGATTCTTGGCTGCATATTTTTTCTGTCTAGCACCCTGAAAATCTCGTGCCAATTCTTTCTGGCCTGCCAAGTTTCAAAAGAGAGATCAGTCACGAGTCTTATAGGTCTCCCTTTATATGTGAGGGCACGTTTACCCCTTGCTGCTTTCAGAATTTTCTCTTTATCCTTGTATTTTGCCAGTTTCACTATGATATGTCGTGCAGAAGATCGATTCAAGTTACGTCTGAAGGGAGTTCTCTGTGCCTCTTGGATTTCAATGCCTTTTTCCTTCCCCAGTTCAGGGAACTTCTCAGCTATTATTTCTTCAAGTACCCCTTCAGCACCTTTCCCTCTCTCTTCCTCCTCTGGGATACCAATTATGCGTATATTATTTCTTTTTAGTGTATCACTTAGTTCTCTAATTTTCCCCTCATACTCCTGGATTTTTTTATCTCTCTTTTTCTCAGCTTCCTCTTTTTCCATAACTTTATCTTCTAGTTCACCTATTCTCTCCTCTGCCTCTTCAAGCCGAGCTGTGGTGGTTTCCATTTTGTTATGCATTTCGTTTAAAGCGTTTTTCAGCTCCTCGTGACTGTTCCTTAGTCCCTTGATCTCTGTAGCAAGAGATTCTCTGCTGTCCTGTATACTGTTTTCAAGCCCAGCGATTAATTTTATGACTATTATTCTAAATTCACTTTCTGTTATGTTATTTAAGTCCTTTTTGATCAGCTCATTAGCTGTTGTTATTTCCTGGAGATTCTTCTGAGGGGAATTCTTCCGCTTGGTCATTTTGGATAGTCCCTGGCGTGGTGAGGACCTGCAGGGCACTTCCCCTGTGCTGTGGTGTATAACTGGAGTTGGTGGGCGGGGCCACAATCGGACCTGATGTCTGCCCCCAGCCCACCGCTGGGGCCACAGTCAGACTGGTGTGTGCCTTCTCTTCCCTTCTCCTAGGGGCGGGATTCACTGTGGGGTGGTGTGGCTCGTCTGGGCTACTTGCACCCTGCCAGGCTTGTGATGCTGGGGATCTGGCGTATTAGCTGGGGTGGGTAGGCAAGGTGCACGGGGGCAGGAGGGGCAGGCTTAGATCGCTTCTCCTTAGGTGATCCACTTCAGGAGGGGCCCTGTGGCAGCGGGAGGGAGTCAGATCTGCTGCCGGAGGTTTGGCTCCGCCGAAGCGCAGAGTTGGTTGTTTGTGCGGAACGAGCAAGTTCCCTGGCAGGAACTGGTTCTCTTTGGGATTTTGGCTGGGGGATGGGCGGGGGAGATGGCGCTGGCGAGCGCCTTTGTTCCCCACCAAACTGAGCTCTGTTGTCAGGGCGCTCAGCAGCTCTCCCTCCCTTTGTCCTCCAGCCTTCCCACTTTCCGAGCAGAGCTGTTAACTTATGACCTCCCAGACGCTAACACTTGCTGTCAGAACACAGTCCGTCAGGCCCCACTGCTTTTGCAAGCCAGACTCGGGGGCTCTGCTTGGCCGGCGAGCCGCCCCTCTGCCCCGGCTCCCTCCCGCCAGTCCGTGGAGCGCGCACCGCCTAGCCGCCCTTCCTACCCTCTTCCGTGGGCCTCTTGTCTGCGTTTGGCTCCGGCGACTCTGTTCTGCTAATCCTCTGGCGGTTTTCTGGGTTATTTAGGCAGGTGTAGATGGAATCTAAGTGATCAGCAGGACGTGCGGTGAGCCAAGCGTCCTCCTAAGCCGCCATCTTGCAAAACCCTCTACTCCTTTACTGGTTTTTATAGATAAATTTATTTTTACTGCTTTTGTGATTCCTACTTTTCATACTCTCACTTATGGTTTTTTCCACTCATTTTGTCCCCTTTAATATATCTTCTGTGGCTAATTTAGTGATCATGAATTCCTTTAGTTTTTGCTTGTCTGAGAAAATTTTTATGTGTGAGTCTCTGCTGAATGATAGCTTTGCTAGATACAGTATTCTTGGCTGCATATTTTTCCCTGCCAGCACTTTGACTATATCATGACACTCCCTTCTGGCCTACAAAGTTTCTGATGAAAAATCAGCTGATAACCTTGTGGAGCTTCCTTTGTATGTAAGTGTCTTTTCTCTTGATGCTTTGAAAATGTTTCCTTTATCACTAATGTTTGCCATTTTAATTACTATACATTTTGGTGTGGACCTCCTTGGGTTGATTTTGTTGGGAGATCTCTGTGCATCCTGGATCTGGATTTCTGTTTACTTGTCCAGATAAGGGAAGTTTTAAGCTATTATATTGTCAAGTGAATTTCCTGACCCTTTTTCTCTCTCTTTCTTCTGGGATCCCTATAATGTTAATGTTATTACACTTGGTAGAGTCACGGAGTTCCCTAAGTCTACTCGCAATTTGCATAATGTTTTTTCTCTCACTTGCTCAACTTTATTGCTTTCGATTACTCTGTCTCCCAGATCATTAATTCATTCCTCTGCTTCCTCTGGCCTACTGTTTATTCCATCAAGTGTGTTTGTAATTTTATTACTGTGTTTTTCATTGCTGAATGGTTCTTTTTCATCTCTTTATTAAGCGTCGCAAACTGATGTCCTCCATTCCTTTCTCAAGTCCAGTAAGTTCTGTTCTGTTCTTCCATTTGGGACATGTTCCTCTGATTCTGTCTGTTTCTGTATATTAGGAAGGTCAGCTACCTCTCCTGCTCTTGAAGGTATTGTTTTTATGACGAAGATGTTCTTTAATGCCCTGCGGTGGAGTGTCTTCTGTTCCCCAAGATCTGGCTCTTCAGGGAGTGACTCCTGTGTGTGTTGCCTATGCCCTGATGTTGGGTCCTGGATGCTTTTCCTTCAGTTGTCTGTAGAGGTTCTCTTTGCTGCTTGTGAGTCTTGTTTGTTGCTGGTTGGGGTGGAATGTGTTTTAACAAGGGATGTGCTGGTCTGCTTGCAAAATGAGACTTGCTGCCAACACTACCAGAACCAAGGCCCCTCAAAACCCACAGGTTAGAAATGTGGTGTTGGTGGCTTTTGTGCCAGTCTTCTGGGGGGAGGCATGCTGCAGCACTGGGACAGAAACTAGTGGGACTGGGAAGGACAGGGTCCACCAAAGCATGAGAAGTTGGGGTTTAGTGAAAGCAAGGTAGGTAGTCAGTGTGGACTCCCTGCTGTGGTCTTCACACAGGTGACCATTGTTTATACTAGGAGAAGGGAAGTGCTGCTTGTCAGCTCCTTTGTTTCTGAAGGGGTCTTCTTGTGATATCTGTCTCTCTGGGCCATACGCTGAGATGAACAAATCACTCTCCTCCCCCATGTGCTCCCACTGTTTTAGTAAAACTGCTTGTTCCGCACTGTATCTGCATGAACCAAGCCTGATTTTTAATATTCCAGGCTTTAAATCCCACTGGTTGTAAGAATTCAGGAAATTTGTCCCTACTCATTTGTGAAGGAAAATATTATGAGGATTTGTCTTCCCCTTGTGGGCTTCCTGGTGTGATAGTGTGTTTCTTGCCCTTCTTGGCACCACTAGCTCCCCTTTTGACCGAGGCTGACCATGGTCTCAGTCAGTGCCAGATCGCGTCTCTGTGCTTCCTACCTTCTTTGATGTGGCCTGTTCTGTATCTTTAGTTGTACAGTTTGTTCTGCCAGTCTTTGGGTCATTTTCTGGATATTTCCACCATGAATGTTATCTAGTTGTGTCCATGGGAAGAGGCAGGCTTAGGGTCCTCATATTCTGCTGTCTTCCTAACATGGTTTTTTAATTTTTAAAAAAATACTTCTCTTCTTTTGGGGCTCTGGTTACACAAGTGCTTTCTTGTCCTACATGTCCTTTATGAACTGTTCTTAGAATTTTTAGTTTTTTTTTCTCTATGTGCTTCAATTTGGGTAATTGCTGTTGATCGATTTTAAAATTCATTGACCTTCCTTCTGTATTTAGTTTGAAATTAAGCTCCATATCCAATAAACTTTTATTTTTGAAAATTTTCTTTCTAGAATGTTAACTTTGATATTTAGAGATTCCATTTTTCTATTGACATGGATTTTTCCTTATTTTGTCTGTCTTCTCATTTCTTTAACATGTTTATGATGGTAATTTTATTTTTTTAAATGTATATATTTATGGGGGGGAGAGTGAGCACACATCTACAAATGAGGGAGTGGCAGAGAGAGAGAGACAGAGAGAGAGACAGAGAGTGAGTGTGGGAGGGATAGAGAAAGGGAAACAGAATTAGAAGAAGGCTCCAGGCTCTGAGCGGTCAGCACACAGCCAAATGCAGGGTTCAAACTCACGAACTATGCGATCGTACACTTAACCATCTGAGCCACCCAGACACCCCTATAGTCATTTTTAAATTAAGTATATAATTTACAGTAGTAGAATCCCAAGCAGGCTCTGCACTGTCAGCACAGAACCCAATGTGAGGCTTGATATCATGAACAGTAAGATCATGAACTGAGCTGAAATCAAGGGTTGTAAGCTTAAGCAACTGAGCCACCCAGGCACCCCTGTGATGGTAATTTTAGTCTGTAATCGGCTAACTGCAATATTTAATTTATTTATGGGTCTGCTTCTACCGATTTATTTTTCTATTTCTTTCATTTATTGTCATTTTTGCATATGCATGATTGCATATTTAAATGAACCAAAATATTTGGTGTAAAAATAATTTTTCTCTGAGAGGGCACATCCCTTTTTCTGTCAGGCAGCGAGGGTACAGAGTTGATTATTTTGATCCAAATAGGAATTCAGGTGGGTTGCATCTGGGTGGCAGCTTGAGTTTCATTTTATCTCCAATTTCAAATGTCTTAAGTATGAGATCTATTCTGAGTGATTATAGTCACCCTTTACAAGAAATTTAGGATTGAAGCACTGCAATATGGAGAGATTTCCCTCTGATATTTAGACTAGCTCATAGCATCCAATAATGCCATACTCTCAACCATATTCCTTTGGGGAAGTACTACCTGGACAGAAGAATCATCACTGACTATGGGAATATAGTAGATTCTAATCTTTTATGCCAGCTCATGCAACTATTAAAAATTCTGTAGTTCCTGCTACTACATCAAAGTTCTTTAATGCATGACTGACCCATTTCTTGCCCATTTATTCTCAAAAGTGGCTAATGCTCACAGAGAGTGAAATAGCGCTAGTATTGGCTCAAAGAAACCTCTTTCCTCTCTAGAAAGGAAGCTAGCTATTTTAGACATTTTATCTACAGTAGTCCCTGAAGTTTTAATCACGTTTGTGTGTGTGTGTGTGTGTATGTGTGTGTATATTTTATCTTTTTAAAATTGGTCCTAGTTGTTAGGGTGGTAATTATTACTTGTACTTCCTAAATGGATGTTCCTTTAATGTCTTAAAAAGTAATTGATATAATGTTGTTTTTATTTTATTTTATTTTATTTTATTTTATTTTATTTTATTTTATTTTATTTTATTTTATTTTATTTTATTTTATTTTATTTTATATATTATTTTAATTTATTTTATTTATTTTATTACTAAAAGCATATATTTTACAATTGATGGGTAATATTCACAGTAGTCAATAGGGTGTCATGTCATAGCAACAGTTAATATTGTTGGAGTTCTTTTGATAAAACAGGTAATGTTTGGGGCGCCTGGGTGGCGCAGTCGGTTAAGCATCCGACTTCAGCCAGGTCACGATCTCGCGGTCCGTGAGTTCGAGCCCCGCGTCAGGCTCTGGGCTGATGGCTCAGAGCCTGGAGCCTGTTTCCGATTCTGTGTCTCCCTCTCTCTCTGCCCCTCCCCCGTTCATGCTCTGTCTCTCTCTGTCCCAAAAATAAATAAATGTTGAAAAAAAAAATTAAAAAATAAATAAATAAAACAGGTAATGTTCTAAGTGCTCTGTATGTTACCTAACTTATTCCCCTAACTTAATCTGTAGAAATCCTACAGATTAGGTACTATTATTAATCCTATTATACACATGGGAAAACAGTGCCATAGAGCATTAAGGTGACCTCTCAAGGCCACGTACTGTGTAAATATTGAGTCACAATTCAAGTCCAGGCAGTCTTCCTCAGAGCCCTAGTTCTTAGTCACTATACTATATTGTGGTATTGAGTGAACAATTAACATTTTTTACAGTGTTATCCTTCACTTTGCTTGTCTCTACATCTTCTCAAGTTATTTGTGTTGTTTAATCTTTTAATTATATAATTCTGTTCCATACTTCATTCTTTGCATACACTCTTAAGTTAGCTAGGAATAACTTGTATTTCTTGTTTACCCTGTTGACTTTTCTTTAGAATTCAGCTCAGCTGTCACCTCCTTCAGAAACTTCTGCAATTCAGAATTATTCTCTTTATCTATTCTTTCTGAACTGTATGCATATACCTACCTTAGCATTTAACATATTGTATATAATGTATTTATATATGTGTGTCTTACCCATTGGTCCTTAAGATTATTGAGAGTAGGAGCTGGGACTTAGCCATATCTTTCTATACATGCCTAATGATGTTTGACATGTAATAATCACTGAATATGCATTTACCAAAGTGATTTCAAACTCTGTTTCTAAAATTGATTCTCAACAGGAATTTCAAAGGTTAAAAGTCTCTGCGGTGTATTGCACTTATCTTGCTACAAAAGTTAAAGCTTAATAATAAAGCTCAAAATAAATGTTGTCATACATTTTGGAAGATCTCCTTGGCTAAAGTTAAAATAGCAAGAAATGTGGTTATTTAAAACTGTAAAATTATTCACTTTAATTTTTATCTGTTTTTAATAGTTAAAAGCGAAATTCAAGTCTCCTGTTTCAAGTTAAACTACTATTCACTCTTAACTAATAATACCTTTATGTGCCTGACACTTCAGGTGGAATGATTAAATTATGCACCTGTAGAAAGATCTCAAAAAGCAATGACAGGTATTACAAACCTACTATGTTCCTGGGTACTTAAAAAGTACTGTATTTAAAATTTAAGACATTGATTTCAGTTCATTGTTTCTCTTGGATATGACATTCTTCTTTTCCTTTTGATTCACATATGAGGTGTAAATTTTCATTTCCTTCACTTCTCTCTGCTTTTTACTGAATTTACACCATAGAACATTGTATTGTTCAGCTTTATTAGTTACTTTAAGCAAGAAAGTAGAAGTGTAGAACCATTTGTCTTGCTCAAAATGGAAAATACTTGGAAAGGACATTTTCTTTAAAAAGTACAGTCAACAGTGGGCTGCACATAGAGAGATTAAGGCAGAGCACAAAATCCTTAAAGCTACTCTTTCCATTCTTTGCATATAGACTATGTCTTGCTGCATTGAATGAGTGGAAGATATTTTCCTCCACTGTTATTTAAAGCTGAAGTCGTCAAACAGAAATTTAGGGTAAGCAACCCCAAATAACTTCTTTAGCTCTTGTAAAGTTGTTTATGCTTGCAGGCCTTTTGGATTCTTTTTATGTTCTACTATGGAATTTATTTAGCACCCAACTATAAAAACTGCTGAGAATGCTGGTCCTAAGAAGGAAGAAACAGAAGGCTTAGTTTTGACCCCTCAGGGTCTATAATTTCTGGTTCGGTGAAGGACTGTTATGCCATTCTTTGAAGTTACTTTCTACTCTCTGTTTCTTTCTAATGTAGGTTTTTGTTTTGTTTATTTGTTGTTTTTTTAGAGGTCTAGGATGGAAGAACATAGCCAAAAGGCATATGAGTGTTATCTTCCAAAAACTGCTAGATGTGCTTTTTAAAATTATTATTATGGGACAGAAAACAGACGTGGAACCATGATTTGACAAGCATTTCCTTGAATGAAGGTGACCAGGATAGGAGGAAATATTTTTCAAATGTCTTGGGCAATATTATCACTCCTCTTCACAAGAGATTGTAGTATTTTTGGTTAGAGACGTTTTATTTCATCTCCTTAAATGAATTGTTGCCTCAATGAAACTCAGTCTTGTGACTTGGATTTTAACATAACAGGAAAAGATTTGTCTGATGATTCATTTCCCTTGGTAGTCAGTGTCCTCTCCTCCCCTCTCCAGGAACAGCAGGAACACCCATTCTCATGGTTTGCCTTCAAGTTTGAATCTGATATTAGCCCCCCCCCTCCCAAATCGTGTCTGAATTCAGTGATCATAATTTTTTCTCCTCCTTACCAGGAGCCTTTATGGGTAGAATATGGGCCAAGATAGTTTTTTCTTTTTCATTTCAGCCAGTCATAACTACCTATACTCCTGTACTCCCTAATAAGTTTTCATTCTCATTGAGCACATAATAAAAAAAGATATGGTGATATCCAATTTCTTCTTGCCTCCAACTTAAACCTCTTTATACATGTCCGGAAATTACATATAAGGGAGAGAAGAGAATCAGACTCTGTGTGTGTGTGTGTGTGTGTGTGTGTGTGTGTGTGTGTGTGTGTATGAGAGTGTATTTATATGTATGCATCTTATATTTATATACTCATTCATTCTTTTAATAAAAAATCAATGCTCATTATTTAGTGATAAATTTGACCTTAAAATATCACTTTGTAAGCTATGTGTAGATGAGGGGGCCAGTTAAACTCCACGAAACTTTTTATTTAATTTTTTAAGCTTGTTTATTTCAAGAGAGAGAGAGTAGAAGGGGCAGTGAGAGAGGGAGAGAGAGAGAATCTGAAGCCTGCTCTGCTCTGTCAGCACAGAGCCTAACACAGGATTTGATCCCGCAAACTGTGAAATGACCTGAGCCGAAATCAAGAGTCAGGTGCTTAACTGACTGAGCCATCCAGGTACCCATCCATGAGACTTTTTATATGAAAAATGGGGACACTCATACTTGTGGGGTTGCAATAAGGAGCGACTGATACATAAAATATATAATAGACAAAATGTGTGTCACATTATAGGATCCCCAAAGGTGGTAGTTATTATATCAACTACCCTGCTATTCCTACTTTGTAGTCACTAGACTAGGTTCTCAGACACAGAAGCAAAACCTAACCCCTTTATCAAAAGCGTTGAAGTCTACTGAGGAAGACTTAAAAGAGCATCTAAACCCAAAATATTATATACCAAGTCCTATTAAAAATATTAAACAGGTGCACCTTCAAATCAAGTGGAGCAAAGCAAGCACCTGGTGGGCGATGGTTGGCAAAAGAATTTTTATCTTTACTGATTTAATTAAACTCATAACTAGCCAGGGGACTTTTGTCTCAGCTATTCAATATTTTTAATTTGTTAACATTTTTTATTGTTTAATGTACTTGTTTCTATTTAGAGTTTATATATTTGTGTAAAGCTAAGCATAGGGAGTGGTTCTGCCTTTGCATGTGAATATCAAAAGAAAGTAGCCAACACCACTGAACTCAGGTTGTCTTGTCCTGGAATCAGAAGGAAGGTTCATACCAGCAGATGATCTTTCAGAATACAGTCACATGTGCTGGGACACAAGTGTTGGCGTGTACTGTTTATAGAGTGAATGTCATTCAGCTTTATCCAAATGAATTTCAGACATTTAGAGATGAATATTTTCCTGCCATCCCTATAATATTGAGGCCATTTCCCCAGTTTGAAAGCTTAAACATAATAGCTTAATATTAAAGTTGCTTTAAGACACAGTGGAGCAATTGGCAGAGAACTCCACCTTCTAAGGTAGAGGAGTGAAGGTGATCTGGATCACAGTAAGTTCTAGTAACCCTAAAAGTTTGTGGGATCCTGGGTCAGCAGCTGGAATTAGGAAAAGGATGCAGCATACATATTTACTTTCTCCATTCCTCTGATGGGTCTGACAAAGCTTACAATGTATATGTTTCTCAGGAAATCACCCTTTTATGCTTTTTGAGAGAGAATTTTAAGTTAGGATAGTATGAGCCTTTGGCTGATAGAGAGGAGAAATCCGATACTCTTCTTTTTTATTACTAAATATAAGTGAGAGTAACTGAGCATGGATAGGAAATTAAATACTTGGAAATAGGCATAAAACAACAAGAAAGCCATGAAAAAATACAAAAAAATACAAGCAATGATAAAAAATAAAACAGGAGTACTGAGGAATCAAAAATTGAAAAGAGACGAGAAAACAAAATTGAATATATGAAACCAAATATTGACATCAATACAATGTGTTTAAAGACACAAAGTCTCAGTTGAAATAGTTTTATTATAGCTCCCTTCTTTGTTTTTCTCTCTTAGTTTCTAGTTAGGAAAACCCCTACTGTTTTGCTCCTTATTTGCTTACTATTTTTCATAGCGAGGGCAACAGGGAGAGAAAGGAAAGTCTCCCAAGGAGAGGCATCCATGAGGGGCTGAGCCAGAACTTTGACCCAGATGTACCTGGATCTGTCACACCACCTGTCCTCTCTCAGATGTAGTTGTGTGTGTGTGTTTTAACAAAAATGTAGCAAATTAAATGTACAGATTTAAAATGTTTCTTATCTCGAATCTTTATACTATAACCTCCTTGGTATTCTGTCTTGAGCTAAATATTCGTCTCACTTTGCTGGTTTCCTCTGATGCTGGAGTTCACTTAAGGTTCAATTTTAGGAAGTTGGATTTTTAATAAGATTCCTTTAAATGGTTTCCATATTTAGCCAATCTTGCAGTTCTCAACAGTACATGGAAGAGCAAATAGCGAGCTTAAGAAAAAAAAGAGCTTCTTTAACTACTAGATGAAACCAAAATTTGGCCCCTCTGACTTCTAAGATTTGGAAGCAGTGTTGGCATTCTAAATTTATCAATAGCCAAAACATAGCATTTTTCATAAAGAACTTCTTTATTTTCCTTATGATAGAAATGTTTCTTAGGTTTCTGAGAGTGGTCCTTTCCCTCTAAGTGTTTTCAGCTTGATGGCTCTTTTCTGAAGAACGTTAATTTGAGTCCCATGCTGCTACTGCATGTTAACTTATATATATGAAGAAAGATGTCAGATACGGAATAAGTCATTTTTGACCCTGTTTTAAAAAGACAGATCTGATTTTAGTTTTTAAAACCACAGTATGCAAGGCCATCCTTGTCTTTCTCTAATGAATACTGAAAGTTATGGACTCATTTTTCCTTAGATTGTTATTGGATTCTTAAGTCCTGCAACTGCTGATGGTGGGAAAGGAAGAACGGTAGAGGGAGGAAGGAGAGCAGGAAGTGGAAGGATGGTAGACAATGTTTTATGATTTATGCAATTTTTATGAAAAATGTTCTCTTTGCTTACTGCATAGTGTTACTATTATTATCATTTGGTGTGCCTGAGGCATGGGCCACACACATCATTTCCCTAAAAATAATTCTATAGCCTGTCTGGGTGTCATTATGGTGTTTGTTTCATAACAACTGCATATGAATCTTTATTAAAATTCAAGTAGGCTGAGTCTTTCAGCCAACAGTGGAGCCTGTATGTACTAACAGAGTGCAGTCTGTCTTTAGGAAGGCGATGGCAGGATGAGAGTAGGGTGTGTTGAAAACCAGGCAAAATGCAAAGAATCTCAGGCCCACAGACTGAAAGAGACAGGATGAGACCACTGAAATGTGTTCTGTCCAACAAGATTTTTGATATTTCGTTCACTCCTGGAATGAGCAGGAGTAGACCTGCTGAACTAAACAACCTAGCAGAGAGGCATGCTGCTGCTCACCTTACTGACTGACCCAGGGGAGTAAAAGCCGAAATGTCAGGGGCTTTTCTTAAGAAGATTTCTAAAAGCACAAAGGCAACAACACAGGATATTTCATAGATATATCCTGAAATCTTAGGGTTTAGGTGGTGGTATAACAGTCTTGATAATTGCATTTCTTCTTTCATATATTGAGATACAACCTATGTTCTGAAACAAAATCTCCATGAAAATCCAGGGAATATCAAGTGTAAAGTTCACAGATTTAATCTTTAGATTAATACTTATTTTTTTTACAGGTCTTTTTTTTTCTGAATTAAAATACTCCTTAAAAAACTCTGAAGGGGCACCTGGGTGGCTCAGTCAGTTGAGTGTCCGGCTGTGATTGCAGTTCACGTCATGATCCCGCAGTTGTGGGATCAAGCCCCACATTGGGCCCCATGCTGGGCATGGAGCCTGCTTTAGATTCTCTCTCTCCTTCTCCCTCTGCCCCTCCCCAGCTTGCGTGCATGTATGCTCACTTGCTCACTCTCCTCTCCTCTCTCTCTCCCTCTCAAAAAATAAATAAATAAACAAATAAATAAATAAACAAATAAATAAGTAAATAAATAAATAAATAAATAAGTAAATAAATAAATAAAGACTATGAAGACTGTGTATGTCCATACATAGGACTGGTCATGAGCAAAAAATAACTAGTTGTAGAATTAAGGTTAAATAAAAGAGGAGATATATTTGGCATTTTATGCCATTAATTAATTACAATATAGCTTATTTAATATGTGGGAGAATGTAGATAACAAATGCAAAAAAAAAAACTGAGCTATTTCCCATGATCATGTTGGAGTGATAGCATTAGTAGTATTTCATTGGGGCTTTTGGGATTGTAGGGTTAGATAAGGCCAATGAGTAATTATGGAATATTTTTCTCATAGACTAAATGGATGATAAACTGTCCATTTCCATATGTATGAAGACGTCTGAGTTTTGCTTTTTGTCTTGAACTTGCCTTTTTATGGCCGTGTATTTCCGCAGCCAAATAACTTTCCATAGGACTTGATCTATACTGCTTAATTACATTCCAGCAACTTATTAGAAGTCTGCTTCTGATCTGATCCTGTTTGTGTGGTGGCAAACCTGCGGTGATTGTACCTATTTATTTTTTCATCTAAAATGGATAGTTATTAATCCTCCTAACATTTTAAGTGTCCTCATATTGTGTCTACTTTTGGATCTTTTTTCACTGGTATAGCTTGTCATTAATTGGTCTTTTTAATATGAATGCTCTCATTTTTAACATCTATGGAGATATAATGTATATACATAAAGCTCACCTATGTCAAGTGTCCAATTCAATAATGTTAAATGTATTTACAAAGTTGTGCAATAATCATCTTTATCTAATTTTGGAATATTTTTGTCTTCCCTTGTACCTATTAGTAGTCATTCTTTGTCTACACCCATGCTCTGGCCCTAGCCTTCGGCAACTAGTAATCCACATCTATATCTATAGATTTGCCTTTCCTGCATATTTCCTATAAAAAAGGTCATGTAATAGGTAGTCTTTTGTAACTGCCTCCTGTCATTTTTCATAATGTTTTTGAGATTCATCCATGCTATAGCGTGTATTGGTACTTCATTTATTTTTACTGCTGAAGAATATTCCCTTGTAGGGGTAATCCCACATTTCATGTATCCATCTCTCCATTGATGAGTATTTTGGGTTTTTCCCCCACCTTTTGGCTTTTATGAATAGTGCTGCAGTGAACATTTGTGTATAAGGTTTGCATGGATATGTTTTTAGGTCTCTTGAGTATTTAACCAGGATTACATTGCTGTGTTACATGGTAAATTTATACATAACCTTTTGCAGAAGTTCAGACTATTTTCCAAAGTGAATGCACAATTTTACATATCACTAGCAGACAGGGTTCAAATTTCCCCATGTCCTTGCCAACACTGGTTATTCATCTTTTTGATTATAGCCATCATAGTTGGTGTGAAGTGGTTATTTACGTGATTTTGGCTTCTGTTTCTTTAAGGACCAATGATGTTGAACATCTTTTTACGTGTTTGTTAGCCATTCATATGTCTTCTTGGAGAAATATCTGTTCAAATATTTTGCCCCTTTTTATTGGGTCATTTGTGTTTTTATTATTGAATTCCAAATTCTTTATATATTCTGGAAACAAGTTCTTTACAAAATACATGGTTTGTGCTTGCTTTCTCTTACTCTGTGAGCTGTCTTTCCACTTTCTAAATGGTGTCTTTTGACAAAATTTTTAATTTTGATGAAGTTTACTGTTTCAGTCTACTTTATTGTTATTTTTGGTGTTGTATCTAAGAAATTGTTGTGTAACTCAAGATCATATAGGTGCTCCTGTTTCATCTGAAAGTTGTATACTTTGTGTGTGTGTATGTATATGTGTGTGTGGTAATATACATAAACTATGAAAGTGACCATTTTAACCATTTTAAAGTAAGACAGTGACATTAGTTACATTCACAATGTTGTGCAACTATCACCACTGTCTAGTTCTAGAACATTTTTATCACCTCAAATGAGAACGCCCTTTTCATTAGATAGTAACTCTTCCACGCCCTTCTCCCACTGCAACCACATACATACTTTTGTCTCTGTAGATCTGCCTATTCTAGATATTTGGTATAAGTGGAATCATACAAGATGAGGCCTTTGTGTCTAACTTCTTTCATACAGAATAATGTTTTCAAGATTCATCCATATTGCAGCATATATCAGTATTTCATTCTTTTTTATGTGTGAATAATATTCCATTGTATAGTGTTTATTTAAATTTATTTTTAAATTTAATTCCAAGTTATTTAGCATATAGTGCAACAATAATTTCAAGAGTAGATTTCTTAATGCCCCTTACCCAATTAGACCCTCCCCCCTCCCAAAACCCATCCAGCAACCCTCTGTTCATTCTGTATATTTGAGAGTCTTTTATATTTGGTCCCACTCCCTTTTTTTAATATTATTTTTGCTTCCTTTCCATTATGATCATCTGTTTTGTATCTTAAATTCCTCATATGAGTGAAGTCATATGCTTTGTCTTTCTCTAATTTTGCTTAGCATGATACCCTCCAGTTGCATCCATGTAGTTGCAAATGGTAAGATTTCATTCTTTTTGATTGCTGAGTAATACTCCATTTGTGTGTGTGTGTGTGTGTGTGTGTGTGTGTGTGTGTACACCACATCTTCTTTATCCATTAATCCATCGATGGACATTTAGGCTCTTTCCATACTTTGGCTATTGTTGATAGTGCTGCTGTAAACATGGGGGTGCATGTGTCCCATTGAAACAGCACACCTGTATCTCATGGATAAATGCCTAGTAGTGCAATTGCTGGGTAGTAGGGTAGTTCTATTTTTAGTTTTTTGAGGAACCTCCATACTGTTTTCCAGAGTGGCTGCGCCAGTTTGTTTTCCCCCCAGCAGTGCCAAAGAGATGCTCTTTCTCCGCATCCTCACCAACATCTGTTGTTGCCTGAGTTGTTAATGTTAGCCATTCTGACAGGTGTGAGGTGGCATCTCATTGTGGTTTTGATTTGTATTTCCTGGATGATGAGTGATGTTGAGCATTTTTTCATGTGTTGGTTGGCCATCTGAAGGTCTTCTTTGGGGAAGTGTCTCTTCATGTCTTTTGCCCATTTCTTCACTGGATTCTTTGTTTTTTGGGTGCTAAATTTGGTAAGTTCTTTATAGACTTTAGATACTAACCCTTTGTCTGATATATTGTTTGCAAATATCTTCTCCCATTCTGTCGGTTGCCTTTTAGTTTTGCTGATTGTTTCCTTCACTGTGAAGAAGCTTTTTATTTTGATGAGGTCCTAATAGTTCATTTTTGCTTTTGTTTCTCGTATCTCTGGAGATGTGTTGAGTAACATGTTGCTGTGGCCAAGATCAAAGAGGTTTTTCCCTGCTTTCTCCTTGAGGATTTTGATGGCTTCCTCTCTTCCGTGTAGGTCTTTCATCCACTTTGAGTTTATTTTTGTGTAGGGTGTAATAAAGTGGTCCAGCTTCATTTTTCTGCATGCCACTGTCCAGTTTTCCCAGCACCACTCGGTGAAGAGACTGTTTCTATTCCATTGAATATTCTTTCCTGCTTTTTCAAAGATTAGTTGGCCGTATTTTTGTGGGTCTATTTCTGGGTTCCCTTCTGTTCCATTGATCTGAGTGCCTGTTTTTGTGCCAGTACCCTACTGTCCTAATGATTACAGCTTTGTAATACAGCTTCAAGTCTGGGATTGTGATGCTTCCAGCTTTGGTTTTCTTTTTCAAGATTGCTTTGGCTATTTGGAGTCTTTTCTGGTTCCACACAAATTCTATCATATTTTGTGTTTGAAAGCAAATATAGTAGTATATAGGAGTTTAAATCTCCATTCTATTTTTGAATTAAAAGGATAATTATAAACTTATGAAATATTATATTTTAAATAATAAGCTACTTACATCTTTTTGCTACTAAATATTATATTTTAAATAATAAATTACTTATACCTCTCGGTACTAATGTATCTGTACAATATCTACTTAAACACTTAAATATCTCTTGCTACTATATCTCTTTACTACTAAAGAGGCCCAGAAGTAATAATAAACTCAGTAGCATCTCTCATCCTTACATTGTGACCTGGTAATATTATTTTCTATTAAGAGTAATCAAGATGTGTCCAAAAAAAAGATGATTCCATGTCTCTGGCAGAAAATGTGCAAGATTAATTTGGATCTCCTTTCATATTAGAAAGAATGAACGTATCTAAGACTACTCGCCATAGCAAAGAAGCACAAGAGCTAACCACAGGAAGAGGCTTCCACTGGCCAAAAATCGAATAATTAACTCTGTAAAAATATTAATGGCAATAGATTGAAGCTCATAATATATGTTTAAATTTATGAATTTAATTTTTAAAATGAGTAATGGGTTACTTCAAAAGAAGAGAACCATTACCTTAAAAATAAGTAAATAGAGATAAAGAATCAAACATGTATTTTTCCAAGTGGTAGGTAAGGAGAAGTATTTCTTTATAAGATATGTTCCATGTCCCAAAAATAAATAAACGTTGAAAAAAAATATTTAAAAAAAAAGATATGTTCCAATTCATAGGTCAGAAAATGAGAGAATTCATCTGTCACCATTTTTCAAACTTCAGTGAATTATATATCTGTGCATTAGTATCGATGGATGGTAACATCATATTCCTGCTGGTCTAAGGATGCAACACTCCTCACAGACGTGACAAAAGACCAAAAGAGTCCAACCAAGCTTCTATAGCCAACTTCTGGTTTACAGGAAACATAGAGAACAGAGGCACATGCTTAACTATACCAGGAGCATGCAAGATCTAAACTATGGAACACTCAATAGGTGAAGTGACCTGGGTCTTTAAGAGATCAGTCTAAGGAAATAATGGGTTGGAGGAGAAAACTACAAATATAAAGAAACTGAAAAATAATATAAAAATTTTAACATAGTGCAAAAGTTTGTCTGGGAAACTAATATATTTAAAATTCTTTAGATAATTGTAATATGAGTTGAAGTTGGCAACTATTGGGTTAGAAACTCAGCTGAAGGAAAGGCTAGTTGTCTGCATTATGCTCTAGAAGTATGTTGGCTTTAGGAAACCATGGTCACACAGGAAAAATGCTGAGTTGTGTGCTGGAGCATTTCAGCATTAAGATGGAAGCTGATGTTGACAGACCATCAGAAGTTAAATAGGAGAAGTGGGAGATCTAACTACTACCCCTGAGAAAGTTAAAGAGGTAATTAAGATCCTGCCAGGCTAAACATCCAGAGATGTTTTGATGCCAGACGATTTTGAAGGTTGAAGATGAACTGTCTGGCAAGACTAGAGTATAAATTATTTGAGCGACATTAAATACTTTCAAAATTAAATATTAGTGGAAATGTTACCAAATTGTCCTTTAACATTTCTTTATAAAATTGCTTTATTAGATAGATGGCTAAGAAGTATGGTGCAGTGTGAGATGTTGTGTAACTGATGGCTCTGGGTTCAAGTCTTGGTATTACTATTTATTAACTGTGTAACTATGCTCAACTGAGCTCCCAAGTCTCAATTTCACTGTATGCAAAATAGGCATATCTTAGAGAATTATGAAGAATAAGTGATATTTATGTGAAAACTCCTACCCTTGGTTTTAAGTATGTTTTAAATATTTAATTTCAGTGTGAACTATTTAAAACTTTTTTAAAAAAAACAAAAACATTAACAGATACAGCATGTCTAAAATTACATTTAAGAAATCTTAACATTGTGTGTTTAAAAAAGTAGCACAAGTATCAAAAGCACCTGCATCCCTTTCTACTTTTTCTTTAATCAGGTATTACTCCAAAATATATATAAATATATATTTATATATGTTTATATTATATACATTTATTTATATAAATTTATATTATATATATTATATATTTACATTATATATAATATATATATTATTTATTTATTTATTTATTTATTTATTTATTTATTTATTTAAACAGTTGTTTGGATATATGATTCCCCTGCCCTATGATCCATCTATTGAAAGTGTACATTCAATGCTTTGTAGTCTACTCAGAGGATATGCAATCATTGTAACCATTATTACAAAAAATTTAAAACATGTTCGGGTCACTAAAAAGACACCTGGATCCTGTAGGGGCCACTCTCCATTCCTCTGCAGTATCACCAGCCCTTGGCAACAAATGATCTATTTTCTGTCTCCATAGATTTGCCTATTCTGAACATTTTATAGAAGTGAAATCATATATCTCATGGTCTTTTGTGACTGGCTGCATTTATTTAGTATAATGCTTTCAAATGTTCATCCATGTTGTAGTACTTTGTTTCTTTTTACCTCCAAATAATAACTGCACTGTATGGATAAACCATTTTTTATTTTGCCTTTTATCACTTTGTGGACATTTGGGTCATATCCCACTTTTTTGGAAGTTAAGAAAAATTTTATAAACATACATATGCATGTTTTTGTTTAATATGTTTTATTTATCTCTTGTGTATATTCCTAGAAATGCAATTGTGCTTATCATATTAGAACTCATTCTTTACTATTTTGAGGAATTACCTGTTGTCCAAATGACTGTACCACTTTTTATTTCTACCAAGAATGTTTGAGGGTTCCAATTCCTCCTCATCCTAGTGAGTGTGAAGTATTACTTCATGTAGTTTTAATTTGCATTTCTCGAATGACTAATAATGTTGAGCATCCTTTCATGTGTTTAGCCCCCACATACATGTCATCTTTGGAGAAATACCTATCAGATCTATTATTATACAGTTTAAAATTGGGTTGTTTACTTATTGATTGATGAGTTATGAATGTTCTTTATGTATCCTGGAAAGGAGTTACTTAATACATGATTTGCAAAAAAATTCTCCAATTCTGAATCTTATGCATTGTAAATTTATATATAGATAATATAAACATATATTATGATTTGTATATAGATAATATATTTCAATAATATTTTATATGTATGCAAATATTTATATGATATTTATATAATTATATACCTCATTTATATAAAAATATACATATGTATATTCTGGATATGTTAATATTTATACATATGACATTATTAATACTATGTAATTTGTTTTTTTTTTTTCTTTTTTTTTCCTTCCCCTCCCCCATGGGTTTCTGTTAAGTTTCTCAGGATCCACATAAGAGTGAAATCATATGGTATCTGTCTTTCTCTGTATGGCTTATTTCACTTAGCATCACACTCTCCAGTTCCATCCATGTTGCTACAAAGGGCCATATTTCATTCTTTCTCATTGCCATGTAGTACTCCATTGTGTATATAAACCACAATTTCTTTATCCATTCATCAGTTGATGGACATTTAGGCTCTTTCCACAATTTGGCTATTGTTGAGAGTGCTGCTATAAACATGGGGGTACAAGTGCCCCTATGCATCAGTACTCCTGTATCCCTTGGGTAAATTCCTAGCAGTGCTACTGCTGGGTCATAGGGTAGGTCTATTTTTAATTTTCTGAGGAACCTCCACACTGTTTTCCAGAGCGGCTAGAGTGGAAGAGAGTCAAATCATAAGAGACTCTTAAAAACTGAGAACAAACTGAGGGTTGATGGGGGGTGGGAGGGAGGGGAGGGTGGGTGATGGGTATTGAGGAGGGCACCTTTTGGGATGAGCACTGGGTGTTGTATGGAAACCAATTTGACAATAAACTTCGTATATTGAAAAAAATACTATGTAATTTGGTACTTTGCTTGGCTTTACTCAATATTATGTATATTGACATATGTCCTGACTGTCTAGTATAGTTCCTTCTCCAGTTAATTAATTAAACATGCTGACTAGTATTCTATTGCAAGAATAAATCATAGTTTAAGGTTATGTTTTATTTTTCCTGTATATTCCCTTTCAGTCAATTATATTTAAGAGGAGATGAGATGTTCTCAACACATGGTTCTGTCATCTTAACAACATTAAAAGTTTTGCTGTTTAGGTATTGTCAGGTAGCACTTCTCCAAAAATTGAAGACTTTATAATGTCTAGGCACAATTAATCAATACAAAGAGTAGTCTAGAAATTTATCTGTAGTAATCATAATTTATACAGTAACTCTTCACTTCTATTGACATAAATGCATATATTTTCATTCTTTCAGTTGAGACAGTCATGTTAATTAAGCTTACTGATAGAAGAGGAAAGATGTTTGGAAATTGAAAACTGAGAATCATTCGTGAAATAAAAATAAGAATCAACTGCCAAAAAAAAAAACTTTGTAAAGTGAACCTTGGGAAATAAAGATCGTTGAGGACATTGAGAAATAGTGCTGAATACTGCAAGGTGTCAAAGACCTTGACAGATCTTTGTGCCAGACACTGATTTAAAAAGGTATGCATCCACATCCGTCAGACATTCTATGTGAGAAAAATCACTATCCATGCTTCAGAGAGCTTCAGACATTCTATTCAGAGAATGCTTTGGTTCTGAGGAGGCTATACTTTTTGACTTAGTGAAGGAGAGGAATGGAAGGAGAACTGTAAAAAGAGTCTTTCAAATTTTATTGTTTTTGTTACTATTATTTTTTACCTTCTAAATTTCTTCCATCTTTGGGATGTTGGGTCACATTGGTTGTCAGTAGTGTATATGTGTCTTTTCCACGGGTGAGTTCATTCACTCATCACTTAGCATAGAGCTACAACTCTCATCTGTTTCCTCATGTTTCAGGCTGTGGATATTTCTTGACATGAGGTGAGGTATCTTCTTGTTACTCTTTGAATTTTTATTTCTTCAATTGAATTTTCATTATTCTTGACAGATTAATAATTTTCTAAAAAAACAATTCACTTTTGTGTCTTCTCTCCTTAGACATATTTAATAATTCCATTTCTTGGAGTGCCTGGGTGGCTCGGTCAGTTGAGCATCACACTTTGGCTCAGGTCATGATCTTGTGTTTTGGGAGCTCGAGCCCCGGGTCACACTCTGTGCTGACAGCTCAGAGCCTGCAGCCTGCTTCCGATTATGTGTCTCGCACTCTCCCTGACCCCACTGGTCGTGCCCTGTCTCTCTCTCTCTCAAAAATAAACACTAAAAAAATAAAAATAATAATTCTGTTTCTCACTATAGCATAGTGTAGCAGTTAAGAGCTTGGACTCTTAAGTCAGCTCTGATGTGCTTCAAAATAATATGGACTTGGAGAGAAATGGGTATAAGTATCAATATACAGGAGTATAAAGTGGTTTACTAGAGTATTCTTTAAAAAGTAAATTTGAAGTTTTCTGTAACAAAAATTTAAAAATAAGTGAGTATATTATACTCTAGAATAAATTTTTAAACCTGAGTTACATAGTAAATGTGGAAAAGATAAAATCTTATATGGGATATTTAGAAATTCATAATTTATAGAACTATATTTATATAAATCTAGCTAAGGAACATTATAAATAACCTGCAGTAATCTCTTGGGAAATGTAGAGTATAAAAAATCTATGTATTTTTACATACATATGTACGCTTCTTTCTCAATTCTATGAGATTTCTTGTAATGAACATTCCAGGCTTTGGGATCAAACCAAATTAACCATGGTATCTTGGTTAATATTATAGAACAGCACAGTCCAAAATGATACCCAGTGGCCACACGAAAGTATTTAAGTTTATATTAATTAAAAATAAACAACAATTCAAATTCAGTTTCTCAGTCTTAGTAGTCACATTTCAAATATTCAACAGCCATATGTGGCTAGCAACTACATTACAGTCGTTCGTGATAGAACTTTTATCACAGCAGAAAGTTCTATTGGATGATGATGCTTTAGAATATTATCTACGTTTGGAGTCAACCATTTGTTGTCTCTGCCTCTGCATCAATCTATTTTAGTTGTTTTGGTCAAGAAGGAAAGTTTTTCCCTTAAGAATCTGATATAGTACCAGTCTTCTAAGCGTGTTCAGATGCTATTTCCCATTTATAACCAAAGATTTCCTCTTGCCTTGGGCTAGACAATTCATGAAGGGACCAGAGATGACAGAAATACAAACAGTATAGGATTAGTAGAATTAAAGTGTTGAAAAATCCTGACAACTGAGTGGAAACATGAAAGAGTTTGGAGCAAATATACAAAAAGTATACCATATTTGTGAACAGGAGCTAGTGTCATTAAAAAAAAAAAGGCTTGGGCAGATGTTTTATTCTCATAAGAGCAAAAAGTACTTACTGTAATAGAAGACAACATTACATCGGGCCACACTTTTACATACTGATTTAATTATAAATTTTTTTTTAATGTTTATTTATTCTTGAGAGAGTAAGACAAGGACAAGTGAGGGAGGGACTGAGAGAGAGAGGGAGACTCAGAATATGAAGCAGGCTCCAGGCACTGCACTGTCAGCACGGAGCCTGACGAGGGGCTCAAACTCACAAACCACGAGATCATGACCTGACCTGAGCCAAAGCCGGATGCTTAACTGACAGAGCTACCCAGGCACCCCCTTTTAAAAAAATTTTTTTAATGTTTATTTTTGAGAGAAAGAGTGAGAGCACAAGTAGGAGAGGGGCCAAGAGAAACAGGGAGACACAGAATATGAAGCAACCTCCAGGCTCTGAGCTGTCAGCACAGAACCTGCATACTGATTTAATTTAATACAAAAAGGAATCAAGTCTATCTTTTGGTTAACTTCACCATATATACATGTCTTTGTTCTTTATATATATATATATATATATATATATATATATATATATACACACACACACACATATATATATTTTTTTTTCATTTTTTAAATTCAACTTATTTAAACTAAAAAAAAATCACCCATTTCTCCCACTCCACACCCCATACCTCTGGCAACCACCCATCTGTTCTCTTTATGAGCTTATTTAATACATATACATATATGTACACTATATTACTATATTATTATATTATTACATATTTACTATGTTGTATATTATATACTATACTATATTACAGTATATATTGTATATTTTATACTTATAGTACATATATATTATTAATTAGCTTTGCATAATACCCACAAGGTCCATCCATGTTTTCACAAGTGGCAGGATTTCATTCTTTTTTTGTGGCTAAATAGTATTTTATTGTGTGTGTGTGTGTGTGTGTGTACTCATTCATTGATGGACACTTAGGTTGTTTCCATATCTTGGCTGTTGTAAATAATGCTGCAGTGAACGTGGGCATGCATATGTCTTTTCAAATTAATGTTTTCATTTTGTTGAATAAATACCCAGAAGTAGAGGGGCGCCTGGGTGACTCAATTGGTTAAGCGTCTGACTTCGGCTCAGGTCATGATCTCGTGGTTCGTGAGTTTGAGCCCCATGTCGGGCTCTGTGCTGACAGCTCAGAGCCTGGAGCCTGCTTTGGATACTGTCTCCCTCTCTCTCTGACCCTCTCCCACTCGCACTCTTTCTCTCTCTCTCTCTCTCTGTCAGAAATAAATAAACATTAAAAAAAATTACCCAGAAAAAGAACTGCTGAGTTATATTACAGTTTTATTTTTAATTTTTTGATGAACCTCCATGTCCTCTTCCATAGTGGCTGTTAAAATTTATATTCCCACCAACAGGGCTTAACAGTGTGCTTTTCTCTTCATTCTTGCCAACGCTGGTTTACTTCCAGTCTTTTTGATAATAACCGTTTTACAGGTGTGAGGTCATGTCTCCTTGTGGTTTTTATTTGAATTTCTCTGATGATTAATGATGTAGAGCATCTTTTCATGTACTTGTTGGCTATCTGTGTAACTACTTTGAGTCTTTGGCCTATGTTGTAATCACATGGTTTTCCGCTGTTGCATTGTTTGAGTTCTGTATATATTTTGGATATTAGTCACTTATCAGATACATAATTTACAGATATTTTCTTCCATTCACAGTGTGCCTGGATGACTCAGTTGGTTAAGCATCTGACTCTTGATTTCGGTTCAGGTCCTGATCTCATGGTTTGTGAGACCAAGCTCTGCATCAGGCTCTGTACTTTCAGCACAGAACCTGCTTGGGCTTCTGTCTGTCTGTCTGTCTGTCTGTCTCTCTCTCTCTCTCTCTCTCTCTCTCTCTGCCCCTCCCCCACTCCCATTCTCCCTCACTGTTTCTCTTTTTCTAAAATAAATAAATAATTTTAAAAAACCAAACATTTCTTTCATTCCATAGGTTGATGCTTCATTCTGTTCTTTGTTTTGTTTTCTTTTGTTTTTTGGGGGTGAGGCTTTGTTTTTTTGCTATGCAGAAGCTTTTTAGTTTCCTATAGTCCCACTCATTTATTTGCTTTTCTTGCTTTTGGTATCATATTTAAAAAGTCATCACCAGGATCTATGTCAAGCAACATATCTGTGATTTGTTTTGACTTATTTTCTGTGTATGGTGAAAGATAGTGGCCCAGGTTGTCTTTTGCAGTAGGCTGTCATTTTTCTCAGCACCATTTATTAAAGAGACCATCTTTTCCCCATTGAATATTCTTGGCTGCTTTGTTGTAACACGTATATTCTTTTATTCTCATATCACCTGATATAGTCAAGATATTATAAACTACTCTTAATATAAAAAGAGAAGGATAGTTTCCTAGTTCATGACTTCACATTTGCAGGGTTTAGTTTATACCATTCTTTTATTTACTTTAAGCTGTCTATAAGATAAAATTGTTTCATATTTAGTATGTTGAAAAATTGATATTTTCAACCAAAAAAGAACATTCCTAATACTTAAAATATCCATTTAAAGGCTAATATCTGAAATTATTTACTTTTTTGTAGATGCTCATCAAAAATGTTATGACTATTTTTTGCCTTGTTAAGTAGATTGTAAAAGTAACATTTAATACTTTCTTAATTATCTGGGCTCATAATTATGTCCAATAGTTTTTGTATGAATTCCAATACATTAATGATCCAAGACTACTGAGGTTAGGTTTGCTTCTAAAGTAAATGACTATAGGTAAATAGTGATTTTGATGCCCATTTTATTTATATATATATATTTTCCCATTGTAAAGTGTCATTTCACAGTAGGTCAAAAATTAATCCTTCTTACATTTCTTATCAAGCATTTACTATCATTTGGTAAGAAATCAAGGTTTCCAAGAGAACCAGGTGGACCAATTTGTTAAGTGAATACACTTAACTCTACATTAAATACCAGGGCATTTGATTGTTATTTGAGAGCTGGACATGCTTCCTCTGTAAAACTCGTGATCTTTATGAGTTTTTCTTCGTTCTTCCCAAGACCTTCTTATTTACTTCCTGTGAGGCTGGAACCTGAATCTAGATATAATTGAGGTTGTGGAAATGGGTTGCTGCCACACTTTAGAAAGCTTTGAGTGTCTTTTTAGTTACGTTGATTCAAAAAGGGGGAGCTGTAGAAATGAAAGGCAGAAATAATATAAGAACTAACCTTAAGAACAGAAGTTTTATAAATGCTATTCTTGACAGAAACCAAGGATAATCTCTTCCTTAAAAGCAAAAATAAGAATGCAGAATGCACCCCAAAGTATTTGATTTCTTGTAACTTTCCTCATGTTAAGAACATTGCATAATATTTTATACATTTTATATATCAGCTATATGATTCTTCTTGTACTCCAGCAAATGTTGAGTTGAATGCTCTGTTGATAGTAAAATAATTTTGAAAATTTGTCTACTTACCTAGTAAAGCAAAAGGGTAATTTTAAACTCTGGTCTACTTTGTAGAATTAAAAATTTTTGATCATTAATACGTGTATACTTGGAAATTAAATCCCTTTATATATTTTTGAGGGAAATAAAAATAAACAATTTGCTTTTACTGATTGCTTTTTAAATAAATATGAGTACGCCATAGCAAAAAATAAATCTAAACAGAATGAAAGCATTCAGAGGCAGATATCCCTTTGAGAGAAAATTACTTTTTTTCTTTTAAAAAAGGAAGATGGTTTTGAATTCTCAGCAAGGAGTCACCATCTCAATTAAAAATAGTTCTGAATAGGGACTTAAAAGCTGCTAGTTCATTTCATTTATATTTTGGCCATTAGAAGTGTATAACAGATAGAAATTAAAGTAATGGCAACTCAGTTTGAGTTCTGTTTAGTAATATTAAAGGGTAAGAGAAAAATTGTTTCTCAAATACAGTGTTCTATTTTTTACTTTACATGTAATATTTGAATCTCTCGTTACCAGTTATGTAATCAAAGAATCAAAAACCCAAACTGGTTTTGGAGCTAGTATACCTGATTTATTAGATGGTACTTTATACGTGCAGTGAGAGGAAGATTGTATTCTTGTAAGTCCTCAGAGTGAAAATGTTTTATGAACATTTTTCCATACAGGCTGGTTTTTACCTGTGTGAGGAGAGCAAAGATGTCTTCTGTTTTTATTTATCTAATATGACTCACTGTTTGAAACAGATCAAGACAGCCAGATTGTGGCAAACAGAGCCTTTTAGTAATTGTTCTTTATGAATGTTCACTATTTCAGGGAGACACCCATGTGCTTATGTTTGCAGTTCTCTTTAATATTAAAATGTAATAATCAGCACTCTAAAAATATCATTTGTTACTCCCATGAATACTAATAACCACGTTATTAAAGATGTTTAGGGCCCTACATTGTGGAGCTTAGAAGTTCAAGTTCACCCGGGGATGCCAATGCCCTGTAGTGCCGTTTTTCCCCTGCAGGAACTTAGTTAGGAGGTGATTCATCTTGTTGTCTGTCTGAATAGTATACCCTAAGATAGTTTAATGCCAAACTGCACAACCAAAGATGATAGCTCTAAAAAGTGTTAGCATTAAAATGAGCTATCTTGTAGATAATTACCGAACTCTACCAAACTATTTAAAAATACATTCCTATGTTCGGAAAACAAAGTAATTCTGATTTCAGGACTTAACCAGAAAATGAAACCACCCTGAATGACATTAGATTCTGGGTATTTTATGGTATTAGGTATCTAATAGTGACACATTTCATTATTAATATTTGCAAACATCAATAGCAGAATCTTCTTACAGTGAAGATAAACGTCTCACAGTGGAAGAATACATTTCTGAAAAGTGCAAGGGACGGAAGGCAGCACATAGTGGAATATGAAGGACTAGTGAAGACAGTTACAGTAACAGCATGTGTTCTGTTAAGGGTTCCAGGGAGAAACTGGGAACCTAAGAGGAAGATGGAGGTCACTGGTTTTAAGAGAAGCAAAGGAAATGAGAGTGTCCACATTCACCTTCGAAACAAAAGTTTATTAATAGGAGCTAGGTATGATGAGAAAAACATTATCACTAATTATTTCTTGCACAAACTCAAGTGTAAGTTTTGGCCATGGAGAATGTATGTAGCCTCCTAAGTCGTGTGCAGTAAAGCAAACTCAGTTCCTTGTATGACTGTTTTTCTTGAAAAACAAATCGCTGTTTGTGTCTAATGCCATTTCTTATTTGCATTTTTGAGTTGGCATTTTTTTCAGACAAGGGAACACGGGTTTTTTGTGCATGCTTATGGTCAAACTGATATACACAGAGAATAAAGTGGTAGTGATGTAAATAGTCTTCAGTTATCATATATTGCTACCAACATCACATATGAAAAGATGTGTTCAAGAAAAAAATCCTTTCCCTGTAATCCTACTTAAAAAAATTGCCCCATTATCAGAAGTGAGACAGCATCCTTCTTCAAAGAAAGAGTTTATTTATTCTGTACTAAATAAAGATAAAGTGTGTTGAGGTTTTTTGCCTTCATCGTAGTTAGCACTTATACTTTCATGTTTATTTGATAACTGGGGAAATGTGAGTTCAACTTCAATCCAACATGTGTTTTGGATTTCTACTTAATTAAGTTTCTTTTAAAAAATACCTACACAGTATAGTTGAAAAATAATATTCATTTATTTAATTAAATGTCAAAATGCCTTTATATGCATCATAACTTCTCCTTGAGGAACTGGGTTGTACTAAGAACTTACAAATGTTTGATCCTTTACAGTTTACTATAACCTTTGTAGAACTAGTAAAGGCTAGTAAAGACTAGTAAAAAGATAGTGATAATAATAATGTTCTAAGTTCTCAGATCTGCTAAAAAAGGCCAAAATGCTCCTAAATACCAACTAACGGAAGGCTGTTTTGAATGGAATGATTATGCCAGAATTCCATTGCTCTTTTGTCCAGGAGTGAACAGTTAAGTTTGCTCTATCTCTCAGATTCAGATCATGTACTCTTAGATTGCACAAACTCCTATGAGGAAATGGTGGCAATAATACCAAGTCTGGAACTAGAAATATGAGTTATATCCTGTACAAATGTCTTGTACCAAGTGTGTTTTCAATATGAATGTTCTCTATCTGATGTGATTGTTTTTTCTCCGTTTCTTCTGAAAGCTTGTATGTGGGTACATCTGTAAACACAAATGGATATCATATGAGAACATGTTCTTGCCGCATTTGAGAGTATAGTTAACTAGACGAAGGGGCTTTTTAAACAAATGGGCATAATTTATTGACCTTCTTGTTAAAGAGAAGTCTAATGGTGTTAATATTGAACATTTAATTTCCAAAAAAGGCTTAACATTTTGAACAACATCAAAAGACCTGCACATACTTTTGATACATATTGTAAAGGACTGGGATATATTTGCATTCCAGGGGCTGAGCTAGGACCTGCATGCTAGTTTCTGAGGACGTTTGTGAGCCTGTTCATTTTGCCCTTGGCTGACTCAGTTCTGGGCACAGTGTGGGACAGATATTTGAACGAGATTGCCTTTGGAGAGTCCCCATCATTAAAATAGTCTTGATTGGATAGCTTGTAAACAAACTTGTACATTCCTAAAGCAAAGGAGTGCATTTTTCCCTCCACATGATTATAATGAGGTTTATTAGTAAGGGGAATTTGTGAAGAAATTTTCTGTTTTGAAATGGAATAAATAGAATTTTATCATATCTGGGAATAGATGTCCTTTCAATACATCTCAAATGCGTTTTGCATATCCTCAAGACTGATATGTTAGCTTTCCTTTAGCAGAAGAGTATTCTGCTATGCCTTTTCTTGCCCAGTTGACTTAGCAATTCCTATGAATTGATGTCTCAATTTACTGCTCAGTCACAATTTATCTAAAACCCCCTTGTACCAGGTTTGCCATACAGAGCGATGCCATCCAAGGATAAGAATTCTCTTACGTGGGGCTCAGTTTCCTGTCACCTAGTGATGCAATGAGAAACAGAGAAAAAGTGTTTGCAAACATTACCTCCTTCCCTTAGTGTGACAGTGACAGAATGGTGAATAGTCCACATGTGTGATTTGCATTAAAAAAAATATCTGCTTGGTCCCAAATGCATGGACAGATGTATTTCATACGATTAAAGTGTTGAAAAGTGTGTCTTTTAGCCTTGCATTTTATTTTTCTAATCTTTTTTTTATGTGAAATAAGCTGATAAATATTCTAGCCAGGTTTTTTTTTATTAATTCTTTTTGCTTTTCTTTTGTAGCTTTTGACTGACATCTATTCACTTCAAGGGTGATTTTCCTGTTGGCAAGAGGCAGAAGAGACACACCAAGCATCACCTTCAGGAACAAGCAATTTAAGTACTATAATGAGATGGGTCTTTTCAGAGTCTATAATTGGTGACAAGGTATGGCAGCTTCATATCAGACAAAGATGTACAACACAGAGCTTATTAATGAGGATGGAGCGTCACACTCAAGGAAGCTTCCTATGACTCTGAGACAGAAGAGTATAACAGATAGTGTAGGTTGTTACTAAGTCCAATATCTCCAATTTGCATCATAAAACCTTTATGTAAGCCAATTCAAGCTAATCCAGAATGGGATATTTTTCCCCTTTAGAATTCACTAGGGTAGCCAGCAATCCATCACGTTGGATCCCAGCCCTCACAGACAACAGCAATAATCATCTAAACTTGCAGATATGCTCAATTTAATTGGGTTAGTTTAGTAACCTTCCTTGTATTAGAGCCAACTTGCAAAGAGATATAATATTTTCACAGTTATGAAGACATAGCAGCTGGCCATAGTAAGATTTGATTGTGGATCAAGAAATCAGATTTTCATCAAGTTAAGAACTCTTCATGGAAATATATGTGGAATAAATAATAAAGTAAAATGATTAACAAGGAGACCTACAAAGATATTGGCAAGGCATACAGAAACTGCCTTACTGATAATGCTGAAATCTGTTACTCAGCTTACTCTGATAGTTTTTACTAATATTAGGGGGGAGACATTAATTTTGAATAAAACTAAAAGATTAAAAAGTACATATTGAAATGATATTATAATATTTAGAAGTTCTATGAAACTGTGAGATGTTCAAATTATTTTGTAAAGACTAATTCATGAAGCTTTATGCAATTTTCCAGAAATAGTAACAATGTCTTTTTTTTTGACATTCTTAAACACTTAAAGTTTAGTAAATATGTTTTATACAGTCAAATACAGTTAACGGGAAGTCAAAGAGAACCCAGGTGTTGAGTTTCTTGTGTTTGGTTCTGAAGAATGATACTTTTTCTTTTGTGAACAATAGAAAAGTAGCTAGAACATAAATACCTCTTCTTAAATGTAACATAGGGACCTATTTGGATGAGGTACATGACCAAGATGCTGAAGAACAAAGCCCTGTACGATCCCCTCACCATCTGCAGCATATTAACAGATTTCTGTGATGAACTGTTTATAGTGTAATTACAAAGAAATACAAGGTTAAAATAAAACAGAATGAAGGCTAACGGGTTCTCCAACTTAAAATATCCCTTTCCTGGTTATCAAGCACTATTTGCAGAGAAAGCCACCTTCATTTCAGTGTGCACTGCTTTGAGGGGGGTCTCTCTGTTTATAATTATGGACCCTTTATTCTGTTAAAGGATTCTCCCTCAGACTGTCACTCTGTAGTCATGTTTCTAGGGAGTTCATGAATTTTACAAGTAATTAGAATATTTCTTGAAGTCCAAATTTGGCCTTCCTTGATTATAAGCTGGAAATAATAGCTCAGTAAAACTTTGAGAATCATTTAAAAGTACAGTTGTATGTTGATGAAAATGTTCAGGACCACATTTTGAACTAGCAGTGATTGCATGGTTATTACTACTAATGCATTACATATGACAAGTTAGGAGAAGCTAGAAGCATTTCCTTCTGGGCATCAGGACTAGGGAAGAAGAGTCCCAGGAGTCAGAGACTAGCTTCTCCTGTGTGGTCAGGGGCAGGTCAGGGCTAATAAATTAGAATTACAGGTTCTATGCTGGATGGAAAGGCCTGCCTTGTTTCATTCCCTTCATCTGAACTTTGTTCTTACCCTCAGGACTATGTGAATGGTTTGGTTCTAACCCAAATCCTGATCAAAACACTAGATTAAGTTTATTTTCTGCCTGATTCAGCATTTGTAAAGTGAGGAAGTAAAAGAAAAGGAGGGGGATTCATATGATTTATTAAGACCATCCCGTATCTTAGGTGATATATTTAAAATAAATGCACAAGTGTGCCTGGGTGGCTCAGCTGGCTGAGCATCAGACTCTTGATTTTGGCTCAGGTCTTGATCTCATAGTATGTGAGGTTAAGCCCCTCATCGGGCTCTGTGGGTGGAACCTGTCTGGGATTCTCTCTCTCTTCCTCAACCCCTCCCTGCTTGCTCACTCGCTCTTCCTCAAAAATAGACATAAACAAACACTTTAAAAAATTAAAATAAGTGCTACAGGATTTGATATGACATTGAAATTTCTAATTTAGTGAGTCTGGGTATTAAATTTATATTTCATATGCCTGTTACACTTGTTTCCCACTTTCTTTTCTGAGTAGATAGATAAAACCCTGAGTTGTAATGACTCACATTTAAATCCTTCCTTCCTTCCTTCCTTCCTTCCTTCCTTCCTTTCATGTTTCATTATTTATTTTTGAGAGAGAGAGAGAGACAGAGTGTGAGCAGGAGAGGAGCAGAGAGAGACACACACACAGAATCCAAAGCAGGCTCCAGGCTCCTGGCTGTGAGCTGTCAGCACAAAGCCCAATGCAGGGCTCAGACTCAGAGACTGAGATCGTGACCTGAGCCGAAGTCGGCGCTCAACCAACTGAGCCACTCAGGCGCCCTTCAAATTTAAATCCTTAGATCTCCTTTTACTGTTCCACTGTTCCAGAAACAACTTTGTATACAACCAAAGATGCAGCAGCAAAGTATGTTGATGAGAGGGTGGACTTTGCTATTAGGCAGTCCTGAGGTCAAACACAGGTAAGCCATGCGGCTCCATCCCTTTTTAGGGTTAGCATCATACACCTCTCTGCTTGTCTGAGCTTCCCATTTCCAATTTATAAGCACAAGTAATGATGTTCATTTTGTAGGACAAGTTTAGTGTTCAGAAATAATACATGTGAAGTGTCTATCTTGGGAACTAGTGTGTATTACATGCACAGTGGATATTATTGCTGTTACCATTTCTACTCTTAGTATATGGGGCCAAGGTCTCTGGGGAAAGGATATTTTCTGGGTGAGGACTTGTATGGGATCTTGTGATAGATGGTCTTTTTCAAATTTCTTGCTCTTATGGCAAACTGTGTTTATGCCTTTTCTCCAAGTGATTCATTCGCATCTTGCCTGGCCACCTGCTTGTAACCTCGCCACTCTTTCATTAAGTGTTCAGTAATAAAAATAAGATGACAGTTTGCAACTTCCAAGTGTGGTGACTCAGCCCTCAGCCCTGCTTGTTAAATCACCTACTTTTCCCTCACTTTATGCAGCAGGACCTAGGGAGCAAGGACGTTAGGTCATGTAAACTGTTTATTTTTTTTTTCTTATCCTGAAAATCAAAAGCAGAAAATATTTCTCAACATATCTTACCTTTTCTGTGAAACAATGTTTACAAAAAATAAAAGGGGAATATAAGTACCCATAAATTATTATTAATATCAAAACTCAAGTGTATTTTCAGTCTAATAAAGAAGCATTTAGCTACTAGTCCAGGACTATTGTAGATGTAGGTTTTATAACCTTTATCAAAACAGTTAAAGTTATTTCAGTAATAAAACATGATAGAAATATGAGGGATTTGAATTTAAAAAGCTCTTTTAAAAAGAGTCTAATATAAAGGGAAGGAAAGGGCTAGGAAGGTAACCACAAATGCCAATGATGATTGTTTTTGGTTAGATGAAGATCTTTTATAAAACAGATCCTTTAAAATGAATGAAGACATATTTCATCCTGTTATTTTTTTCTGACAGGTGTCATTTTTTCCAGGGCAAATGTTTGAATATCTTAGATGCTTTTAGAAAGTAACAGCTGCTAATAATTTCTGAAGTTTGAAACCGATAACCACAGTCCATCAGGTGTTGAGTTGAAACTTCTTTCGTAATTGTTGGCACTTTAGATTCTTCTGTCCCTCTGAGCGAACATTTTTGCAGAAATCCAAATAACACGTTATCACTGGCTGAAAATAATTTGAAGTTGGAGTTTTTAAGACCTACCTATCTATGAAGCTATCCCACTTGCTCAACTTTCAAGAGCAAAGAAAACTTTTAAATATTTATCAAACATTTAAGTCTTAAGTCTTGAAATATTTTTTTCTTCTGTCAGGCAACTTATTTTCTGTAATACTCTAAGTTTTATGTCAGTGCTCATGAAGAAATGTTTTGGCTCCTTGATCGTCCTATGCTGTGTAACTTTTTTTTAGTAACTTTTTTGTTTCCAGAAATCTGGAGAATACTCCTTCTTATGTATGAGAAGATGAAAACAAATGTAATTAATTGCTCACTTTGCTTCCCATATATTCCTTCTTCAAGTGAATGTTGTCCTCTCCCTGGGCATTTTCCCTCATGAGCAATAAGTAACATAGAAAATGAGGTGTCTTGAGTCTCATTCTGTAAAGAGCGATTAAACCTTGCTGACCCCAAAGGAACTGGCAGGTACACCCCTAGAAAGAACGTTGCTGACAGCTCTTTGGTGGCAATAGCAAGCACATGTGTTGTCTTGATTTGTAAAGGGTTTTAATGTCATCAATAGTAATTCAGCAAAGAGAGAGTTGTAAAATGCAGCTCAAAATGTAGCAAATTGCATCATTGTTAGTGCTTTAGAATTTTAAAATATCTGCGGCAGATGGTAGAGTGCTAGGAGCAATGTCTTGCTTTAGTGTCTAGGAAAAGTTGATGTCATCATAAACCCTAGCGTGATTGTGGCTTCTTTGGCCTGCTGGAAAAAGTTGTTATTTATTTTCCTTCAAATAATAATTTGCTTTTAAAAATATTTAGCAGAGTATCAAGAAATCAGGATTTCTCAGAAGTGGTGCACTTTCCAAAGATATGAACGAATATTATATAGTATCCTTAGAAATAAGGAGATGTTTTGAAACACCTTAATAGAGGCTTTTTTTTTCTTATTGACAGACAACTTTTCTGCTATACGATGGCCAGTCTGGTTTTAAATGTCCTAAATAAGGAAGCTATTTCTAAAATTTCACAATTTTTTAGTAATGTACAAACTTGTCAAATGTTGATTCTGGTAGTGTCATTAAATATTGGCTACTCTTATCCCATTATTTACAAATGGTAGAATCGAACTCCTCGTGATTTACCCAAAAACATACACTTATAATAAGGCCACCATGGATCTCTTCTTTTTCTTCAACTTAGATTTTTGTTTTGCACTTTTACAATGCACTGAAGTGTCAAAAGATTAATAAACTAATTGATATTTATGGCAAGTACAAAAACTTCTTAAGTTGAAATTGGTAATTATCTGTTCAATAATTCTCCCTATCAATCTTCTAGAGCCTTGAAGAAACTAAGAAATGGGTTGCCTTATTTTTGAGAATCATCCAAAACTCTAAATGAAGAATAGGATAAAATGATATTCTCTTTTTTTAAAAGGAGCAAATATGGCATTAAAAAAAAAACCACAACACTCAAAATAGGAAACATTTCACTGACAATATTATATACAAATGGCCTTGGGTTATAAATGATGGTGGCTACTAGGACAGGTTTTAAAGCCAATCTATTTGGGATGGAATCTTAGTACTATAGGATTTAAGCATATTTCTTTTTTTAAATTTTTATTTCAATTCGAGTTAGTTTAACATACAGTTTATGTTAGCTTCAGGTGTACCTTAGTGATTCAGCACTTCATACATCACCCAATGTTCATCACAGCAGCACAGTCCTTAATCCCCATTTCCTATTTCATCCATATCCCTACCTACCTCCCCTCTGGAATTAAGAGTTCTCTAGAGTTAAGAGTCTGTTTCTTGACTTGTCTCCCTCTCTTTTTTTCCCTTTTGCTAAGTATGTTTCTTAATCTGTCTTTTGCCATGGTTTTCTCATCTGTAAAATGGAGTTACATATTCCAAAATACTGTTGTGAAGATTAAATGGGTTAATAATGTAAAACACTTTTAAAACTCTCCAGCAAATAGCAAGCTTATAACAAATTCAACTGCTCTTATTATTATCTATTAAACTTAGTGCATCATAGAGTGACCTTTTTTCAGGAAGACAGCAAGCACTGGCTGACAGGAACAGGAATGCATAGGTAATTATGAGGAAAGCTACCTAAGGCAAAGAATTAGGAGAAAAACAGGTTCCAAAGCAGGTTACAAAAGAGGTGCTCCAAAAATCATTTTCTACTTTATCTGTTATTATGGAAATTACCCCACAACAGACCGAATTAACTGTCTTCAGTTTCCCTCTTGTGCTTTCACTTCCCTTGAAGCTTCTCTACCTTAGTTTCATTCTGTTTATGTGGATACATATTTTTCCTTAAGATTATGCTGGGAAGACTTATTCCAATTGAGACTACTAAGAAAAAATGGTAACAGAAGAATAAGGACACCCACCCTATTGGCTTTTCTATCTTGTGCTCTGTCTCTCTTGATAAGACTACAAGGAGAAAAGTTAATGTTGTGGGGGACAAGAGAGAAGGATTTTCATTCTGTCATGTAGCATCACAAAAGTCTAAGATGGGGTCGACTTCACTTGTTTCTCACAGTTCAGCTTGACTCCTGGTACCAAGGGACTAGGTTAGAATTTTTACTAAGTGTTGCACCAAGCCCCCAACCCCCACCACTCTCTTGCTTCTTAAAGGCCCTACACCCTATATGCCTCTGCTGTTCATGGAAAGCTAAGGGAGAAAGTAAACAACGAAACAGTCAATACAAAGGCAGAGCATGTTGCTAGGCATGCTAGAGGAATATTTCCAGAGATCTTTTATTCTGAACCTCAGTACTTGTTACCTTAGTCACCAGTCTGTACAGATTGTTTTCTTTTGATAGAACATTTTGACCTTTATCTTACCCTCTTTATAGTTATATGTAAAATTAGTTGTCAGGATCCAGCATTCTTTAGTCCTTACCTACTGATTGTTACTTTATGATCAAGGACAAAGGTACTGATGCTGCTAGCTGATGTCCCTGCCATGTATCTGTCACTCCTGACATTAACCTTTCTGACTGTCACCCTTGAAAAATAGTATTTCGTTTTTGAGGGTCATCTTCTTTTGCAGATTGAATCCTCAGTGTGTATGAAAGAAGTCTTTCTCCCCTACCTCTGTCTATCAGTCAGAATAGCTCTCTAACCACAAGCTACAAGAGAAATGTGTTAGGCCATGACTCATTCTTACATGGGCTCACAAGTGTGGCATATCAAGTCAGAAGTAAAAAATACTGTTAAAGTCACCCAAATAAGATAGTATAGTTCCCATATGAACTGAGTATAATTTTGTTACCCGGTTTTTCCTGTGCCAAAGAAAAACTACAAGGACAGAGTTTTTTCCAGTGACCTCACATCCTTGGTGGACATTCAGATGCCACGCTATTCTAGGAAATACCTCTCATTCATTCCATTCTTGTAAATGAAAAAAATTGGGGTCCTTTTTGTCATCTTCTCTATAACTCAAATGTAGATGGACACCTTAGACTGCCAATTTCTGTGTTCTTCTTTGCTGATACACAATAAATGTTGCTTGTTTATTTTCCTTTGGAGCTAATAAATGAAACATATGGTATATGTTAAATGCAGGGGGGTTTTGATAAGTCTTGTTTTCCTGTGTTAGAAGATTGTTAAGATAGCAGAATTCTTATAACACAACTACATGTATCAATTCAATGATCACTTGCAAAACTAGTCCCTAGCCTCCACTCTTAGCACCTATTTGCTATGCATTATGTTTTTATTGACCACTTTCAACTAATTGTCAGAAGACGGTGAAAATAAAAGGCAGGACAAATGTATTGCTACATGACCCTGAATCTTGTAAAAGAAGCCAGATTTTATGAAATGAGTGTGTCTAGGAATAATCCCATATTGCCTTCTTTCCAAACTGAGCTCTGGTTTTTCCCCCCAGGGACATACACAAATCCTCATTTCCAGAGGGAATTCTAATTAGACTATTCAAATGCCTGGCATCTCCCTTTTAACTGTCATTAACCAGGAGAAGCCTTTGACTCAGGCTTTCCAGTCAGTAGAAGTAAATGACCTCTGTCCTGGACTTTGAGAGGAATGGAGTTTTATCTTTCACATGCTCTGTTCTTATGGAATTCAATAAATAACCCTGAGACACCTCTGGCTACCATAGTGCCACTATGAGAGAACCAACCTTTGAGTGAGGCCCATGATATAGAAGGTAGGTTGAAAAAACAAACAAATATGAGTTCTTGATAGTGTCATTGAACCCCTGTCATATGGCACCTTGAATACACTCTAGCTCCAGTTGTGTGTGGTAATAAATTTCCTCAAAAAAAGAATACACTTATCTTAAGCAGTAGGTAATGTTGAAACACTATATGGTACACTTGAAACTAATATTTTATTGTATGTTGACTATACTGGAATTAAAATAAACTAATTTAAAACGTTTACTTGAAATATATTCTTGAATTGGAAATATCAGCCATTTTAAGCAAAGTTGTGTAATTTCATACATTGAAAGTTACAGGGAACAATTATTGGAATTATAAACCAAAACACTGACCATTGGATGTATTGAAGAGTTAGACCAGTTTTTTTGTTTTTTAAATATAAATTTCCAGAATATTGTTAATTATTTGGTATAGTTTGACTTTTAGCCGATTTTCTTTTCTGTAACGTTATCATATTCAAAACACTTTTTACATATAATCAGTCATGATTTACTATTTCCAGTTTCAGGTAGGAATGAAATTTTAAATGGAATTACTATGTATTTCTCTTTCAAAATAAGTAAAACACTATTACACCATAGATTAATGTATATGATAAGGCAAATCACATATTTTGTAATATGACATGGCTCTTCTTTTTCCAATATGACATAATTCTAATGTCATAGCACATATAATATGGCTAGATTACAAAATGATTCACATTATTGCCAAGAAAAGAGTATTTAAAAAAAGCTTCCCTGTTTCAGTACAGGTTTTCTTCCAAATATATTTTTTCTTTAACATTGTAATCAAACATAAACATTTCTAAGTGACCAACATTTGATAGGCCCTGGAGAGGCAAAAAATTGAGTCATGATCCCTTCCTATAAAAAGCTTTTTCCTAGCTGTGTCAAAAAAAAAAAAAATGGATATAACATTAAAGTACAATAGAGCTAAGGACCAAAGCAGGGCAAGAGATAGCAAGTGCTATCGTCATTGTGGTTTCTACAGACCAGGCTGCCACTCCCCAGACACCAGAGAGGTAGTTACAATCTACCTGCATTCTTGAGTATACTGTCCCAGGTATGTCCATGGATCATAGACATCAACATCACCTAGGAGCTTGTTAGTAATGGGGACTCTCAGGCTCTGGCCTGGATCTACTCAATCACAGTCTTCATTAACAAAATCCTCAGGTGATTTACACCTGAGCATGGTAAAGTTTGAGAAACACTGTATACAGAGTATGAAAGAGAGAAAGATTTTAATCACTCTTTTCCCATTTTTTTTTCTGAGTTAGCTGTTTATAATTCATTAATGCCAGCCTTAATATATGTACAGATTCCTTATTTTGCTAAAGCATTGTTGATGTTTTTTGTGCAGGATGAGTCTGCGAGATGTCCATTACAGAACCACGATGTCAGAGTAGGAGGGCTTCCACAGAGTTCTCATCCCCGGGATCACCCATGGATTTCCTCTTGATTGTCTTCAGTTGGACTGCAAGGCTCTATGGGAAAAAAGAATGAGCACTTGACAGGCATCCTGGTTTCTCATTTCAGTTTGGGCACTAAATAGCAGCATGATCTCAATGAAATAATTATTCCAGGTAATATTTCTTGTCCATAAAGGATATGGAATTATCATTAAGTCTTCTTTAAGCTCTGAAACTTAGTAATTTGTTTTCAGATTTCATACATTAGAAGATAAAAGATAGGAGACCAATACTACTTAGCCTTCCATGAGGTTTTTCTGAGAAAAAGAATGTGGAGGAGTCGGTACTATGTGTGGAGGATGCATGAAAGCAGATTGCTATGGGGGTAAAAACAAGAAAATGCTGAGATCTCAATGCCATGTTGTTATTTAAAGGGACTTTTTGCTTACTTTAAAATACAAAACAGATTTTTTACCTTCAACAGCCAACTTTGAAATAGTGTACATATTTCTTATATAAGCTAAACATTGTTGGTATGATTCCTAAAGAAGAATACTAATGAGTTCAACCTTGCCCTATATACTTATTTTCTTATTTCTGTCTTTGACCTAATTTCCTCGCACTTTTTTCTCTTATTTGGAGTTGTGTAGTGGCTTCTTAAATTAAATGCATTGCCTTCAAAACTTCATAAAGTAAATGATTATTGAGTGTCACTTAGGGGCAAGGCAATGCTAATCTCCATTGGACATTTAAAGAAATACAACAAGTCTATGATGTTAACACTTTGGAGTAACAGAATTGTATAATTAATGTTATGAATTCAGGGACACTATTGAGGAAACCCTTGACTGCATATCAGGCATTCTGTATGGTGGGTGTGGTCCCCTGCATGACCTCATTTAATCCTCATGACAATGCCACGAAGCAGGTACTGTTATTTCTGTTTAACAGAGGAAATATCTGATATTTAGGGAATTAAGTTATTTACCAAATGCTACTGAGCCTGATTCAAAGCCTAGTCCGTTATACTCATGCCATGTTAGAAGAGGTTTTCTGACCTTGACAAGTGTATTGAAATAAGAAAATAATGGAGCATTTAAAAAAGAAGCAAACAAAACAAGTAAAAGGCTACAGTAGTGGTCCAGCAAATACATGCTTGAGCCACCATATTATGAGTTGAATTATGTTCCCTCCAAAAAGATACATTGAAGTTCTAACCCCAGTACCTCAGAATGTGGTCTTATTCGGAAATAGGGTCACTGCAGATGTAATTAATTAAAATGAGGTCATACTGGAGTAAAATGGGCCGCTAACCCAATATAAAGGATGTCCTTTTAAGAAGATGGTCATGTGAACAGTAACATGCAGTAACGTGTGACTACAAAGGTAGAGATTAGCATTGTACCAAGCCAAGAAACCCTAAAGATTGTCAACAAATGGCCAGCAGCTAGGAAGAGTTAGGGAGGGATTCTCCCAAGGGCTTCTGAGGGAGTGTGGCCCAGCCAAAACCATGATTTTCGACTTCTAGCCTCCAGAACTGTGAGATGTAAATTTCTCTTATTTTAAGCAACCCAGTTTGTGGTACTTTGTTACAGAAGCCCTGAGAAGCGAAGACACATGACAATAGAAATTGGAAACAGGAACAAAAAGAAAGGCATACAAGTTATAGTAAAAAAAAATGGTGGATACAGGAAATCAATAACTATGCAAAGGCAAGCCAGAAAAGATTCAGAAGTCTTGAACTTGGAAGGCCATAGAATATAGAAAATAGTGCTATCTTCGCACACTGAAAGTTAAGAGATTTTTATTTATTTTATTTTATTTTATTTTTAATTTTTTTAATATGAAATTTATTGACAAATTGGTTTCCATACAACACCCAGTGCTCATCCCAAAAGGTGCCCTCCTCAATACCCATCACCCACCCTCCCCGCCCTCCCACCCCCATCAACCCTCAGTTTGTTCTCAGTTTTTAACAGTCTCTTATGCTTTGGCTCTCTCCCCCTCTGCCTCTTTTTTTTTTTTCCTTCCCCTCCCCCATGGGTTCTTGTTAAGTTTTCCACATAAGAGTGAAACCATATGGTATCTGTCATTCTCTGTATGGCTTATTTCACTTAGCATCACACTCTCCAGTTCCATCCACGTTGCTACAAAAGGCCATGTTTCATTTTTTCTCATTGCCACGTAGAATTCCATTGTGTATATAAACCACAATTTCTTTATCCATTCATCAGTTAATGGACATTTAGGCTCTTTCCATAATTTGGCTATTGTTGAGAGTGCTGCTATGAACATTGGGGTACAAGTGGCCCTATGCATCAGTACTCCTGTATCCCTTGGATAAATTCCTAGCACTGCTATTGCTGGGTCATAGGGTAGGTCTATTTTTAATTTTCTGAGGAACCTCCACACTGTTTTCCAGAGAGGCTGCACCAATTTGCATTCCCACCAACAGTGCAAGAGGGTTCCCGTTTCTCCACATCCTCTCCAGCATCTATAGTCTCCTGATTTGTTCATTTTGGCCACTCTGACTGGTGTGAGGTGATACCTGAGTGTGGTTTTGATTTGTATTTCCCTGATAAGGAGCGACGCTGAACATCTTTTCATGTGCCTGTTGGCCATCCGGATGTCTTCTTTAGAGAAGTGTCTATTCATGTTTTCTGCCCATTTCTTCACTGGGTTATTTGTTTTTTGGGTGTGGAGTTTGGTGAGCTCTTTATAGATTTTGGATACTAGCCCCTTTGTCCGATATGTCATTTGCAAATATCCTCTCCCATTCCGTTGGTTGCCTTTTAGTTTTGGTGGTTGTTTCCTTTGCTGTGCAGAAGCTTTTTATCTTCATAAGGTCCCAGTAATTCACTTTTGCTTTTAATTCCCTTGCCTTTGGGGATGTGTTGAGTAAGAGATTGCTACGGCTGAGGTCAGAGAGGTCTTTTCCTGCTTTCTCCTCTAAGGTTTTGATGGTTTCCTGTCTCACAATTAGGTCCTTTAACCATTTTGAGTTTGTTTTTGTGAATGGTGTGAGAAAGTGGTCTAGTTTCAACCTTCTGCATGTTGCTGTCCAGTTCTCCCAGCACCATTTGTTAAAGAGGCTGTCTTTTTTCCATTGGATGTTCTTTCCTGCTTTGTCAAAGATGAGTTGGCCATACGTTTGTGGGTCTAGTTCTGGAGTTTCTATCCTATTCCATTGGTCTATGTGTCTGTTTTTGTGCCAATACCATGCTGTCTTGATGATGACAGCTTTGTAGTAGAGGCTAAAGTCTGGGATTGTGATGCCTCCTGCTTTGGTCTTCTTCTTCAAAATTCCTTTGGCTATTCGGGGCCTTTTGTGGTTCCATATGAATTTTAGGATTGCTTGTTCTAGTTTCGAGAAGAATGCTGGTGCAATTTTGATTGGGATTGCATTGAATGTGTAGATAGCTTTCGGTAGTATTGACATTTTGACAATATTTATTTTCCCAATCCATGAGCAGGGAATGTCTTTCCATTTCTTTAAATCTTCTTCAATTACCTTCATAAGCTTTCTATAGTTTTCAGCATACAGATCCTTTACATCTTTGGTTAGATTTATTCCTAGGTATTTTATGCTTCTTGGTGCAATTGTGAATGGGATCAGTTTCTTTATTTGTCTTTCTGTTGGTTCCTTGTTAGTGTATAAGAATGCAACTGATTTCTGTACATTGATTTTGTATCCTGCAACTTTGCTGAATTCCTGTATCAGTTCTAGCAGACTTTTGGTGGAGTCTATAGGATTTTCCATGTATAATATCATGTCATCTGCAAAAAGCGAAAGCTTGACTTCATCTTTGCCAATTTTGATGCCTTTGATTTCCTTTTGTTGTCTGATTGCTGATGCTAGAACTTCCAGCACTATGTTAAACAGCAGCGGTGAGAGTGGGCATCCCTGTCGTGTTCCTGATCTCAGGGAAAAAGCTCTCAGTTTTTCCCGTTGAGGATGATGTTAGCTGTGGGCTTTTCATAAATGGCTTTTATGATCTTTAAGTATGTTCCTTCTATCCCGACTTTCTCAAGGGTTTTTATTAAGAAAGGGTGCTGGATTTTGTCAAAGGCCTTTTCTGCATCGATTGACAGGATCATATGGTTCTCTTCTTTTTTTTTTTTTTTTTTTTTGTTAATGTGATGTATCACGTTGATTGATTTGCGAATGTTGAACCAGCCCTGCATCCCAGGAATGAATCCCACTTGATCATGGTGAATAATTCTTTTTATATGCTGTTGAATTCGATTTGCTAGGATCTTATTGAGAATTTTTGCATCCATATTCATCAGGGATATTGGCCTGTAGTTCTCTTTTTTTACTGGGTCTCTGTCTGGTTTAGGAATCAAAGTAATACTGGCTTCATAGAATGAGTCTGGGAGTTTTCCTTCCCTTTCTATTTCTTGGAATAGCTTGAGAAGGATAGGTATTATCTCTGCTTTAAACGTCTGGTAGAACTCCCCTGGGAAGCCATCTGGTCCTGGACTCTTATTTGTTGGGAGATTTTTGATAACCGATTCAGTTTGTTCGCTGGTTGTGGGTCTGTTCAAGCTTTCTATTTCCTCCTGATTGAGTTTTGGAAGCGTGTGGGTGTTCAGGAATTTGTCCATTTCTTCCAGGTTGTCCAATTTGTTGGCATATAATTTTTCATAGTATTCCCTGATAATTGTTTGTATCTCTGAGGGATTGGTTGTAATCATTCCATTTTCACTCATGATTTTATCTATTTGGGTCATCTCCCTTTTCTTTTTGAGAAGCCTGGCTAGAGGTTTGTCAATTTTGTTTATTTTTTCAAAAAACCAACTCTTGGTTTCGTTGATCTGCTCTACAGTTTTTTTAGATTCTATATTGTTTATTTCTGCTCTGATCTTTATTATTTCTCTTCTTCTGCTGGGTTTAGGCTGCCTTTGCTGTTCTGCTTCTAGTTCCTTTAGGTGTGCTGTTAGATTTTGTATTTGGGATTTTTCTTGTTTCTTGAGATAGGCCTGGATTGCAATGTATTTTCCTCTCAGGACTGCCTTTGCTGCGTCCCAAAGCATTTGGATTGTTGTATTTTCATTTTCGTTTGTTTCCATATATTTTTTAATTTCTTCTCTAATTGCCTGGTTGACCCACTCATTCGTTAGTAGGGTGTTCTTTAACCTCCATGCTTTTGGAGGTTTTCCAGACTTTTTTCTGTGGTTGATTTCAAGCTTCATAGCATTGTGGTCTGAAAGTAAGCATGGTATAATTTCAATTCTTGTAAACTTATGAAGGGCTGTTTTGTGACCCAGTATATGATCTATCTTGGAGAATGTTCCATGTGCGCTCGAGAAGAAAGTATATTCTGTTGCTTTGGGATGCAGAGTTCTAAATATATCTGTCAAGTCCATCTGATCCAATGTCTCATTCAGGGCCCTTGTTTCTTTATTGACCGTGTGTCTAGATGATCTATCCATTTCTGTAAGTGGGGTGTTAAAGTCCCCTGCAATGACCACATTCTTATCAATAAGGTTGCTTATGTTTATGAGTAATTGTTTTATATATTTGGGGGCTCCAGTATTCGGCCCATAGACATTGATAATTGTTAGCTCTTCCTGATGGAAACTATTATATAATGTCCTTCTTCATCTCTTGTTACGGCCTTTAATTTAAAGTCTAGTTTGTCTGATATAAGTATGGCTACTCCAGCTTTCTTTTGGCTTCCAGTCACATGATAAATAGTTCTCCATCCCCTCACTCTCAATCTAAAGGTGTCCTCAGGTCTAAAATGAGTCTCCTGTAGACAGCAAATAGATGGGTCTTGTTTTTTTATCCATTCTGATACCCTATGTCTTTTGGTTGGCGCATTTAATCCATTTACATTCAGTGTTATTATAGAAAGATACGGGTTTAGAGTCATTGTGATGTCTGTACGTTTTATGCTTGTAGTGACGTCTCTGGGACTTTGTCTCACAGGGTCCCCCTTAGGATCTCTTGTAGGGCTGGTTTAGTGGTGACAAATTCCTTCAGTTTTTGTTTGTTTGGGAAGACCTTTATCTCTCCTTCTATTCTAAATGACAGACTTGCTGGATAAAGGATTCTTGGCTGCATGTTTTTTCTGTCTAGCACCCTGAAAATCTCGTGCCAATTCTTTCTGGCCTGCCAAGTTTCAAAAGAGAGATCAGTCACGAGTCTTATAGGTCTCCCTTTATATGTGAGGGCACGTTTACCCCTTGCTGCTTTCAGAATTTTCTCTTTATCCTTGTATTTTGCCAGTTTCACTATGATATGTCGTGCAGAAGATCGATTCAAGTTACGTCTGAAGGGAGTTCTCTGTGCCTCTTGGATTTCAATGCCTTTTTCCTTCCCCAGTTCAGGGAAGTTCTCAGCTATTATTTCTTCAAGTACCCCTTCAGCACCTTTCCCTCTCTCTTCCTCCTCTGGGATACCAATTATGCGTATATTATTTCTTTTTAGTGTATCACTTAGTTCTCTAATTTTCCCCTCATACTCCTGGATTTTTTTATCTCTCTTTTTCTCAGCTTCCTCTTTTTCCATAACTTTATCTTCTAGTTCACCTATTCTCTCCTCTGCCTCTTCAATCTGAGCCGTTGGTGGTTTCCATTTTGTTTTGCATTTCATTTAAAGTGTTTTTCAGCTCCTCGTGACTGTTCCTTAGTCCCTTGATCTCTGTAGCAAGAGATTCTCTGCTGTCCTGTATACTGTTTTCAAGCCCAGCGATTAATTTTATGACTATTATTCTAAATTCACTTTCTGTTATATTATTTAAATCCTTTTTGATCAGCTCATTAGCTGTTGTTATTTCCTGGAGATTCTTCTGAGGGGAATTCTTCCGCTTGGTCATTTTGGATAGTCCCTGGCGTGGTGAGGACCTGCAGGGCACTTCCCCTGTGCTGTGGTGTATAACTGGAGTTGGTGGGCAGGGCCGCAGTCAGACCTGATGTCTGCCCCCAGCCCACCACTGGGGCCACAGTCAGACTGGTGTGTGCCTTCTCTTCCCCTCTCCTAGGGGCTGGATTCACTGTGGGGTGGCGTGGCCCGTCTGGGCTACTTGCACACTGCCAGGCTTGTGATGCTGGGGATCTGGCGTATTAGCCAGGGTGGGTAGGCAAGGTGCACGGGGCAGGAGGGGCAGGCTTAGATCGCTTCTCCTTAGGTGATCCACTTCAGGAGGGGCCCTGTGGCAGCGGGAGGGAGTCAGATCTGCTGCCGGAGGTTTGGCTCCACAGAAGCACAGAGTTGGGTGTTTGCGCGGAGCTAGCAAGTTCCCTGGCAGGAACTGGTTCTCTTTGGGATTTTGGCTGGGGGATGGGCGGGGGAGATGGCGCTGGCGAGCGCCTTTGTTCCCCGCCAAACTGAGCTCTGTCGTCCGGGGGCTCAGCAGCTCTCCCTCCCTTTGTCCTCCAGCCTTCCCGCCTTCCGAGCAGAACTGTTAACTTATGACCTCTCAGATGCTAAGTCGCGCTTGCTGTCGGAACACAGTCAGGCCCCTCCGCTTTTGCAAGCCAGACTCGGGGGCTCTGCTTGGCCGGCGAGCCACCCCTCTGCCCCGGCTCCCTCCTGCCAGTCCGTGGAGTGCGCGCCTCGCTGCCCTTCCTGCCCTCTTCCGTGGGCCTCTCGTCTGCGCTTGGCTCCGGCGACTCTGTTCTGCTAATCCTCTGGCGGTTTTCTGGGTTATTTAGGCAGGTGTAGGTGGAATTTATGTGATCAGCAGTACGCGCGGTGAGCCCAGAGTCCTCCTACACCGCCATCTTGACTAGAATCCCAGATGTCCCTTTTTCGAGATTTTTAGAATTGAGTGAAGAACAGAGTAGAGAAAGGGTCTGTGGATAATAACAGTAGATCACATTTTAAGGAAAGAGAATAATAATTAAAACACAATTAAGAAGACAGGAATTGTGCCCAAAGGAGATTAGAGTTGTGTTAACAATGTGCATGATCAGAATGATAAAAACTGGAGTATATAGTGATATGCTTTTTATGTTCAAGGCACTTTATAGTTGCTATTACTAATCTTCACAAGGGCACCATAAGGTGTATTAAAGATGAGTAACTTCACCAGATCCACTTCCCTTGAAAAGTAACAGTTGAAGCTAGAAAGTGAATGCTTAGTCATTAGCATTTCCTGTTTTCTCTTTCAGGTAGATATGATCTTATATGGTATTGACTTGTTGTCACTGAGAGACTTGAGCAGAATAATGTGTATAACTTGTAAGCTGAGCCTCAAAGAGGCAGGTTCCTCCACACCTTCTTTGCTGTTTTGCTAGATGGATACAAGACTCTGGAGCTGGGGTTGGCAAACTATGGTCCATTGACCAGACCGTCTCTCCTGCATGTTCTGTAAAGAGTTTGGTTGGAATGTAGCCATGCCAGTTCACTTACATAGTGCCTATGGCTGTTCTGTGCTACAACGGGGAGTGGAGTTTCAACAGAGGTCTGGCTTGTAAAGGTGAGCATATTTACTATCTGGCCCTTTACAAAAGAAGTTTATCAATCTCTGCCCTAGAAATTAGCAGTCAAAACCTGGAAGAAGCCTGGGTCCCCATAGCACTGAAAAGAGCTTCCATTAACATGAACCCAAACTTCGTAGACCATTATGTGCACCCCGAATAAAAGACCTTATTTATTAAGTTTATTTGTGACAAGTATATTTTATCCTTACTAATTGCATTCATTTACAGATAAAATAAAGAGTAAGTCCGAAAAATTAAATCACTTAGCCACAAACACATTAGTAAATGAAAAGGATAGGATCTGAATGCAGGTCTGGGTGACTCTAGAGTCTGTACTGTTTCTCGAAGTTCAGAGCAATCATCTATGGATATTGAGTTCATGGAGATTTTTATTTTCTTCTTTGCATTCTCCTGCATTTTTTTGCTAATAGCTTTAGAAATACAGTTCATAAGCCAACACATTCACACTTTAAAAATACACATTTTAGTGGTTTTTAGTATGTTCACAAATGTGCACAACCATCACCATTATCTAGTATTAGAGCATTTTCAGTAATCTAAAAAAAAAAAATCCCCTTAGCAGTGCCTTCCTATTTTCTAGTCCTCTTATTAGCTAGGAACTACTAATTGTCAATTCTATTAATAATGGAACAATGATGAATTTACCCATTATAGAAATTTTATATAAATGGAATAACATGATATGTGGACTTTTGTGACTGACTTCTTTACCTTATTATAATATCTTTAAGGTTTTTATGTGGTGTGGCATGTATCAGTACTTCATTCTTTTTTATTGATAAATAATACTCAGTTGTATGGATATATCACATTTGGTTTATCCATTAAGCATTTGGGTTATTTGCACTTTTTAGCTTAAGAGTAATGTGCTATGAACATTTGTGAACCAGTTTTGTGTGAACATACACTTTCATTCTCTTGGGTATATACCTAAGAGTAGAATTGCTTGATTGCATGGTAACTATTTTTAACATTTCAAACAATTGCCAAACTGTTTTTCAAGGTGGCTGCATTATTTTATAATCCTCCCAACAATGTTTGAGGATTTTAATTTCTCTACTTTTTTGTCAACACTTGTTTTTGTCTTTTTTATTATAGCCATCTTTCTGGATGCTTAGTGATATCTCATTGTGGTTTTTATTTTTATTTCCCTAATGACTAATGATGTTGAATATATTTTCATTTGCTTACTGGCCATTTGTATATCTTCTTTGGAGAAATGTCTGTTCAAATTCACTGCCAATCTTAAATCTGGGTTATTTGTCTCTTGTTGAGTTTTAAGGGTTCCTTATGTATTCTGGATACAAGTCCCTTATCGGATACATGATTTAAAAATATGTTCTCAGATTTTATGGGAGATTTTCTTGTTTTTGTTTTGTTTTGTTTGTTTTTTTACTTTTTGATGGTGTCCTTTGCATCAAAAAAGTTTTTTATTTGGTGAAGGTCAATGTATCTACTTTTACTTTTACTTTTGGTGTCATATTCAAGAAAACATTGTGTCATCCAAAATCATGAGGATTTACATCTATGCTTTTCTCTAAAAATCTTACAGTTTTAGCTCTTACTTTCAAGCCTATTATCACTTTTGACTTAATTTTTGTATGTGGTAAGATGTGTAGGGGTCCAACCTTACTCTTTTGAGTGCAGGTTTGGGCATGTAAATGCCCAGTTGTACCAGCAGCATTTATTGTGAAGATTTCATACATTCTTCAACTTTTAATTAACATGTATTATTAGTTTTATGATTTAAAACACAAAGTATCATAAAAATTATGCCAAACACTTTTCAAAATTAAATTTAAATGTATGTAGAAGGATAGTGATATGTCACAAAAATTAAAGGCAGGAAACTGATTCCAGAAAAATTGGGAAGACTAATCCTCATATGCAAAATGAAAGTCAAAGAACTTAGAGAAAAGATAGACACACCCTTGGGAGAGGAAACTCAAAGGCTGCCTTTGTTTCATTTAAGGATAAGTGTGTGAATGACGTGGATATAAAAGCAATGAACATGACTGTCTTTTCAAGAACTTTAGTGATGAGAGAGAATCGGATTTCAAAGGAAAAATAGAGGTAGAAGGAAGATTCTTACACTGTAGAGGAACACGTGTTTTGGAAAAACAGGAGTCATTAGGAAAACAAGATGCAGGATAAAGAGGGAATAATGGATGAAAAGAGATGTGAGAGAAAGAGTGTGTATTATGTCATAGATTGGAGTAGAGGTATAGTCTGTAAGAAAGAAAGCAAGGTAAGAAGACAAAAGAAAAATGGAGTGATAGGTAGAGAAACTGAAAAAGGCAGAAGGGAAGGTATAGGAAGAGTAAGGGGGGTGGAGGGGAGAAGGTATGCAGTGAGAATAGATGGATCAAGAGCCAAAAAGGACAAGTTCTTTAATAAATAAAATCCCCCATCCCTGACATGGCATTCTCGTGTGATCATTAAGTCCAAGTTTGTAAACTTGATAAGCTCTTGTTGGCCGATTCACCTGTATGCAAGAAGTAACAAGTAATAGTTCATCCTAGATACGTATTTTGCTTTTACACTGAGAGTTAATCAAAACAAACCAAAAAAATGACTCCTCTGAAAATGTAGCCATCCAACAATCCTGAGCCTGTATCGAGGAATAGCGACGGTCACCGAGGGGTACAGTTGAGTTGGGCCTTTAGAGAGAAAATCTGCTTCATGGTTTGCCTCTGGTGTTTACCACTCCCATATAGGTGTGGGGTAAAATCAATAGTTAATAAATGAAAAAGCAGATAATTATAAGCAGAGATTATATGAGGACACATGATTCTCTTATTCATTTATTAATATTTAGCTTCACAGTTGAAAAGGAGGAGTGACACACGCTTATTTAATGAAACCTGTAACATAGAAGGCAAATTACTAATAAACAGCCAGTTATGGCTTTATTGTGGTTAGGAATTAAGGACATTTTACCCAACAATTGTAACCCATGAATTGGCCTTGAGGGGGGGGGCAAGATAAATACAAATATGTTTTAAAACTAGAGTACTTTCACCTCTTCTCACCTTCTCTTCTCTCTGATAATGAGCAAAGAATATGATATATAAAATCTAACATCGTCTAATTCACAGCAGACGAACTGGTACAAATGTCTATTGCAACTTCACATTCCTTAGATTTTGACAAAATAAGTACATTTTCATATAATATTGCTTCTGAGTGTTTCAACGTAAGCCTGTTACAACGTTATTGATCCTATCTTTTTACACAAGGCAGGCAATGAATGACCCTGATGTGTGTAAGTTACAACTATCATTATAAGACTTCTGAACAATTCCTTAAAACTGCTCATCTAAAAGTTTGAATAAGTCATTAATGCTTTCTCACTGTGTCTCAAAATTTTCATTTCAGAGGTAGTGTAAGTTCTTTTTTTCCATCTAATCACATGCCAGCATTCTAGCCACTAGAAGGAATAGATTGGGACTTTGCTGTTTTTATTTATATAATGCTTATGAAATTAAAAAAAAAAACTGTTTCATGCATTTACAAGTTTTTTTTTTTAATTTTTTTTTCAACGTTTTTTATTTATTTTTGGGACAGAGAGAGACAGAGCATGAACGGGGGAGGGGCAGAGAGAGAGGGAGACACAGAATTGGAAACAGGCTCCAGGCTCCGAGCCATCAGCCCAGAGCCTGACGCGGGGCTCGAACTCACGGACCGCGAGATCGTGACCTGGCTGATGTCGGACGCTTAACCGACTGCGCCACCCAGGCGCCCCTGCATTTACAAGTTTTAAAGTGCTCACTGTGGATGCTGCCCTACATAGTTGTCTCTAGAAAAGTACACACACGAGAAAGGTGTCCTACTCCCCTTTGACCTGTACTGTAGAAACAGTCTCATCAACAGAATGGAATGTTTAGGAGGGGGAATCAAAAACTTGCCAGATTTCTTTCTCTTTGTCTCAGCATCATGTATATTCTAGCCGTTCTGGTGTTTTGTGGCCTAGCTCTACTAGTTTACTCTACTCTGTGGGACCACCCACAAATTGTCTGGTTTGTCTTTTGATCTCAAATGTGTCCCTTTTTTATAACCTCCCATCTGATCAATTTGGGGGATGTTGAGAATAAATGCACTGGATGCCAGCAAACCTCATTTTCTGAGTATTTCTAACTTATAATCAATATACCATTGGCACATGGGAGCAGATATTCTGAATTTTCACATTGCTTTTTAGTCACTTATCCCCATCAAGAATGGGTAGACCTACATTTTTCAGCTACGCTCTCCAAAAACACATAAATAGCAAGCTGTTCCTTCGCATGATTCTGTATAATACAGTATCAGTAACAATAAAGGAAAGAAGAAAACCACTTTCGTATTAAAGGAATTTTTTTTACAGTTTTTACTCTAGTTGATTCCAAAGATAAACATTAAAAAGAGAAATTTAAATACAACACATACACAAGCAAAATATTTGTTTCCTGCCTTCCTCTCTACCAACCATTTCCCATGATGCAGTAGGAAGGGGAAGACCATTAAACCACAGATTTAATCATGTTTGGTGCTTGAAGCAGCTATTACTGTGGAACTGTCATCATCTCTGTTAATATTTTCTGTTGTGTCATTTTTACATTCACCCCGGAATATAATTGGATACTTGAACATATTTGTGTTATTATTGAGGTTGTTTTGGGGGATGAGTGATATAATGTCACTTAATTACTAGTTTTAAAAAATCAGGCTAGTGTTGTCTATCAACTTCATATCCATAGATACCACTAAGATTTTAGTCAGCTGGTACTGATGATTGTGACAAATAAGCAGGAATGGTTAACTTCTGAGAGGTCAGGTGTGAAATTATGGCAAAATCTCACTTCAAAGCATGTTGAAAAATTTAATCATGAAAATTCCCTTACAGGGGTACCTGGGTGGTTTAGTGGGTTGGGCATCAGAGTCTTGATTTTGATGTCAGGGTCGTGGAATCGAGCCCTGCATTGGGGTCAATGCTGCACATGGAGCCTGCTTCAGATTCTTGCTCTCTGTCTCTCTCCCCCTGCGCCTTTCCCCCATTCACACGCTTTCTCTCTAGATATATAAAAATAAAAAAAAGAAAATTGTCTTACATGAGACTTGCTTCTAATGTAATTTACTTTGTCACAGTTGCATCCCAGTATTCTAGAATAAAAACTCCATTTCTCCAAATTTCTCTCTCTCTCCCATCTTTCCTTTTTTCCCCCTTTACTACTACATACCACTCTTGCTTTCTTACTCATTTGGATCAGTATTCACCTATCTTAGGTTGATAGAAAAACTATTTAATAGAGTGTGAATAAATTAATTCAGAGTCTTTACCAATATTTTTAACATAACAGTTCAGATGTTTCTGGAATTTTGAAAGAAAGAGATTATGAAACACTCCCCCTTTTATTTTTAGAGAGAAGTTAAAATCTGAAATCTGGAAACATTTGTCATATTCCAAAAAAATGTAACAAAAATTCTTTTTCTCCAATTTCAAACGGAATCTCAATATGCCTTAACATAGGAACTGCATTTGTACGACTAGATACTAAATATTTTAAAGTGTTTCAGCCACTATTTTTTTTGACTTGGAGAAGTGAAATCACTATGCTATTAGATCAATAAATTATTTTACCGCATTTAAATTATTAGAATTAATTGCTGTTAAATCCATCAGCATTATTTACCTTCAGCAGCTTAGCATCATAGAAAGATACTGCAGTCTTGGTTCCCTTAGCCAACAAGATGACAATCAAAGGCATAATCCTAAATTGACTTTCAGAGTGCAAGAAATTTACTGATCTAAAAATTTACCAGAGGGAGACCAGCACATCTGCCCCTATAGGAAATGATTTTTGCATAGTAAGTGTTGATCTGCATAACCATATGATCATCTCAAGTGCTGATTACCAAATCTGAATCATCATTACTTAGCAAACTTCTATAAATACACATGGCACCATGTAATATATTCAGCTGTGCTAAATTAATGACAAAGTCCTTACCCCAAGGAGCTTGGGGGTCTAAAAACAAAGAATGACACAAAAGACAAAAATGTAGAGCACCCTGAGTTGGGGGAAATTTTCAGTAAAATAAATTCAGTGAAGGATTTTTATGCTTTGTGGCAAAGGAGGAATTAAAGATCCGTTTAGTTTGCCTTTTGGACTGTTCTCACTTCAAGTTACGTGCTGGCCTGCAAAAGAACTCTAACATTTGAATCTCTGGATTTCTCAGGAATTTCAGACATATATTTCTAACTGCATTTTTTTTTATATCTTAACATGAATATATTTAAATACCATCAAGTCAGTTGTGTCCAAAACTGAACTCATTTTCTCTTTTTCACTGTTTTCTTATTTCTTAAATCAGCTCCTGCTTTGGTTAAAGGCGCTGTCTTCTCCCATTGATTACTAAAGACATTTCAGAGGTACTTGTCACTGTTCCCTCATCTGCCATCAAACCCTGCAGAGTGCCAAGTTGATGCTCCATTGGCACCTCCTTAGTCCTAATCCACGTCTTCGTTTTTACTTTAAATGGTCATTGGTGATCTCCAATCACTTTCTACTTCAGTATATCCCTCAAGTCACTCTTTGAGAACCAATCTTAGCCAGTCTTGGTCTGAACCTTGATGGGTCTGACTGTAAAGGTAGCACTGCTCCCGGCGGCATTCCTGGCCTTTGCCAGCCTGCCACAGACCCCTCTTTCCATCCTTACTTCCTACTAATTCCTACTCTTCATATCTTAAAACTATCACCTCATTCAGGCTTTGCACTTATTTATGATACTCCAGTCATTTTGTATATCTGTGTAGATAATTTGTACCTTCTCTATTGTTTCAGACCTAGGAGGAAAAATGTTCTTATGAAACTTTCTCAAGTAGCTGAGGAGGAATAAATATTTTCCTGCATATATGTAGCTGCATACTTTAATTGAATTTGTTTTTATCTAGTGGATATCAGTTTGCTCCCTGCCCAACAATGTCGCCCTTACAATGTCAAGAGCACCCAGAACTTTCTGTCAAGTTCCACCTCTTTTCTCAGTTTAGGGGCATTAACACTTCTGTGTGCTTTAGGTGTAGATTTTCTGTTCCTTGAAGTAGCCGTGATTATTTAAAAAGTGAGTGTGTAACCCCATCAAATTGACTATTTATTAAATTCATGCATTTTGGCAAGACACTGAGGATTTTCTTCTTATTTGGTTGATGCTATAATGCCTGACATTTCTTCATCTCTGTGTTCTACCAGACAGGATGAAGGTCATGGTCATTAGAGCCTGCCTTGAGGAAGGAAAGGTAAGAGATTTATTTAGTGATACATTTTGATTTCTTTATCCAGCTACTTCCAAAATTGATACCATTCATGGACTGCTGTGTTATGTGAATTCATTACTTTTTTGCTTAAGCCAGTCAGAGTTGGGTTTTATAATCATCTGTCAAGAATGCTTCCAAAAGAAATGCTTAGGGTATAGGAGATTGGACCACATGACCTGGAGTTCCCCTTCAACCTCTTAGCATTTTTATGAATCTATTAACTTTAAATTGTCCAAGAGTATTCAGTGCTGCAAAGTTGACTATGATGGCAAACACAGCGGGAAAAAATGGTTTCCCATAAATGGTTTCCTGGAACAGTTGTAACAAAGTACCACAAATTGGTGGCTTAAAACAACAGAAACATATTATCTCACAATTCTGGAGGCTAAAATTCTGAAATCAAGGTGCACCAGGACCATGCTACCTCTGAAGGCTCTAGGGAGGAATCACTTCCATCCCTTTCTCTTAGCCTCTGTGGATGGCTGGCAGTCTTTGGAGTTTCTTGCCTTACATCGGCACAATTCAACATGGCTTCTTCTGTGGCTGTCTTCTTCTTCTTCTTTTTTTTTTTAACGTTTATTTTTGATGGAGAGAGAGACAGAACATGAGTGGGAGAGGGGCAGAGAGAGAGGGAGACACAGAATCCGAAGCAGCCTCCAGGTTCTGAGCCATCAGCACAGAGCCTGATGCAGGGCTCAAACTCACTAACTGTGAGATCATGACCTGGGCCGAAGCCAGACACTTAATCCACGGAGCCACCCAGGTGCTCCGGCTGTCTTCTTATAAGGACACCAGTCTTGTTGGATTAGGAGCCCACCCTAATGACCTCATTTTAACTTAACTATTGACATCTGCAACTACTTCATTTCCAAATATGGTTGCATTTTGAGGTAGTAGGATTAGGACTTCATATCCTATTGGGAGGGGGACACAGATACCTCTAGGAGGAAGTGTTATTAGGACTCCATGCTATATAGAGGAGGATAGAATAATAAAGACACTGAGAGGTAAATCTAAGTGATTTAAGGGAAGCAAAGAAAGTACCGGTATTGCTCAAAAATAGAATTGACACCCAGTGATCAATGACCACTTTTTTTTTTTAACATGTAACTTTTCCTCCGTGATTGGCAGTTGCCTATAAAATAAAATACAATCCCAGTAGACACTGTCTAGCTCCATCAGGCAAACAATGATTCATGTTAACAATATGATCTCCTGGTAAGGAGGTGCTTTTATTCATTTTTGCTCATGAATAAATTAGCTGTTTAAAAAATTCATAGGAGAAAAATACTGTATGAAGTTGTTTTCACATTTATGGAGGTTATCTGTTGATCAGGATGAGGGCATTATGTAATTTTAATGAATGAAGTGTAATAATACATTATTTGGTTTTATAACAAGATTAAAATTGATTCTGAGCATAATGCAGATCTTCTCTTTTGAATGGCAAACCCCAAAGCATTTTTTTTTTATCTCCATAGAGGTATTGGCACAGAATAAATCCACTTGTAACACATATTTGGAGTCAGGCGTATCTTGGTTCAAGCCCAGCTGCCACTAATTTAATTGTCATGGGATCTTAGGCAAGTTACTCCACTTTTCCAAACCCTAGTTTCTTAAACTATCTCAAAAGATTGTTGGAATGATTGAATTAAATAAATGCATGTGGGTCACTTCTGTCTGACACATAGCACTAATAAAATTTTGCTTCATCAATATTATAAATAGCCTAAGAGAATTTCTTTTTAGAAATGTTTGAGACAGAAACAAAAAACCCTAAAATATAAAATTGTAGAGGAGTTAGTAGTGTGATGGATTTATTGTACCATTATTTGGTTGTATAATCATGTGTAGGGCTGGAATTCAGTTTCCTTCTGGGGGGAAAAGCATTCTTTTTGTTATACCATAAGAGGAAAGAATTCTTCCTCTCATGTTTCTCTATATTTCTTTTGGATTATTTATCTATATCTCTATTCCTGCTACCTAATATTAAATGTAGCCTTATTTATGAAGCTCAATGGGAAGAGGATAGGCATCAAATAATTGAGAAAAAACTATATGTTTTTGTACCATAGTAACCTGGATTGACTCTGTACACTAATCTGCCAGGTAGCCAATATTCTCTTCTGGTACTCCTCAGATGTCCCTGACCACTTATCGTTTTTTACTGAAGGCTTCATATCATCTATTTGTCCATCATGCGTAGTGGCCCTGTAAAATTTAAACCTCTTTTCTTCTTTCCTTCTCCAGAGGATGTTCTGTCCTCTTCAATGGTGTCAGATATCACCCTTGTACTGAAAACCACTAAACCTGTATAATGAGCCACTCGCCTTCTAGATCTTGTCACCCAGTTATGGAAATTGCTAGACAGTAAGCTACAGGGATTCATTCATATTGTTTACCACTACATCCAGTGTTTACCACAATTCTAAGCACAGAGTAGGCGTCCAGTAAAGATTGTTTGAATAAACAAAGTCAAAGAGTATTTCACACGTACCACTGACCATTTTTCTTCCCACTGGTTCCTTGTTCTTAGTCAATGACACTATGATTCATAAATTGCCTAATCTAGAAAACTGGCAATATATGTAGTTCTTTATCTTCCTCACTTTCCACGTTCAGTCACCTATTTTGTCAGTATTACCTCTTCAAAACGTATCAGATTGGTCCACTTAATATTTTTGTTCGGGCTACCATAACCTTATGTTTCCATTATTGCATCAGCCCCATCTGGTCTTCCCACTATATCCATTTTTGCATAGTACACCCAGAGTGAATCGGAGTGAAATCCAAACTCCTCTTCATTGTGTGTACATCCTCTTGAGAATTTTTTCAGCTTTGTCTCTCATCTCTCCCTGCTTTCCACTCTTTTTTTCCATTCATGCTAAATGGCTTCCCCCTGCTGTGTTTTACTTTGACCTTCAGTACACTGAAGATACTTAGCCCTTGTCTCAGAAGTTTCCCTCTGGCAACTCTTTCTTGGCCCTTGATCTGAACTTCAGACATCCTCTCCTCCAGAAAACTTACCCTCAGTCTCCTAGCCAAGAGGAGCGCAGATGCTGCCTTCTTCTCCAGAACACAGAGTATGCAATTCTGATGTCACGTAGCACTTTCCACCCTCTATTGCCATTGCTTTTCTGCCTAGAAGATGCTATAGACATAGTGCATGTTGGGACTGTGTTTTATTCATTGATATATTCCCAGCACCTAGGACAGTATTTGGCAAATAATCAACACTTAATAAATATTTGTCGAATGAGTGTTATGTAGACACAGTGCAAAGTAGCCTTTGGCCAGAGCAGTGATTACAGTACTAGCAAATATGTGCTATTTTTTTTCTTCAGAACAGTTCACTTTGATTTATCTTGAACTGTTATGCAAGCTGTAACTAAAAACGACTGTGCTTGACACTGACTATAAAAATACCACAGTGCAGACTGTGTTTTTAAAAACCAATATTGAAGCTCAAATCATTTATAGTGATGTCCATATTAAATGCTCTCTACCTACGTTCACTAAGTGTTGAAAGATTTTCTTGCATCTCTCTACAGATTTCTTCTCCAGCTGCTACCATAATAGCTTCCTTTACTTGGTTCACACTGTTGCTAAATGCAAACAAATCAGACTGTCACAGAAGCCACCTGATTCCAAGAGTAAGCGGTAGTCCAGTGAATCATCCATTGACTCATTCAGCATAAGCAGCTATTAATCTAATCTGGTATGTGTAGGTATGTGAAGGTTGATTTGACCCATAGAGTCTTGCCTGCACTTTAGAAAGTTTTGGGGCTTCTGGTGGCTCAGGCTTAGGTTAAGCATCTGACTTCGGCTCAGGTTGTGATCTCAGTTTGTGGGTTTGAGCCCCAAGTTGGGCTCTGTGTCTCCCTCTCTCTTTGCCCCTCCTCTGCTCATGCTCTGTCTCTCTCTCTCAAAAATAAATAAACGTTGGGGCGCCTGGGTGGCGCAGTCGGTTAAGCATCCGACTTCAGCCAGGTCACGATCTCACGGTCCGGGAGTTCGAGCCCCGCGTCAGGCTCTGGGCTGATGGCTCAGAGCCTGGAGCCTGTTTCCGATTCTGTGTCTCCCTCTCTCTCTGCCCCTCCCCCGTTCATGCTCTGTCTCTCTCTGTCCCAAAAATAAATAAACGTTGAAAAAAAAATTAAAAAAAAAAGAAAAAAAAAGAAAAACAAAAAGAATAAATAAATAAATAAACGTTAAAATTTTTTTTTCAAAAAAAAAGAAAGTTTCAAATTTGGAGGTATTAGGATAAGGGATTGCCCATCATTGTCTCCTCCTTGTACACATGTAGAAGGGATTTTCAATTCCTGATACTTCTTGACCTTTGAGGTTATTATATTAGCTAGGATTAGGCTTTCCTCTCATATTGTTACAATATTATGGTGGAGTAAACCCCAAGTGTCTGTATGTGAGTTACTGTATTTTGAAAATTCTTAAACTTTTTCAAGTATTTGTTGATCTTTATCAATGTATCTGGTATCACATTTTGTATATTTCTTTCACCATCAAAAATAATAGAATGGGCTGTCTTTCAAAATAAGTAAATGTTCAAAAACGTAACAATTGTTAAAGGACTCCCAGCAAAGCAACTTGACTAACAATACAGATAGTGCCAAAATGAGAAAGCCTAGTATCAATGAACTGAACTCATATGTTGAAATCAGATCCACACTGTGACTATATTTGGATGCAGGGTCTTTAAAGAAGTAATATAGGTTAAATTAGGTCACAAGGGTGGGGCCTTAATCAAATATGACTGATGTCCTTATAAGAAGTGGAAGAGACACTAGGGCTATATACACACGAGAAAACGCTGTGAGGACACAATTAAATGGCAGCCACCTGCACCCCAAGTAGAGGCCTCAGGAGAAATATAACCAGCTGTCATCTTGATCTTGGAATTTCAGTCTCCAGAACTGTGAGAAAATAAGTTTCTGTTGTCTAAGCCTCCAGTCTGTAGTATTTTGTCATGGCCACCCTAGTCGATTGGGTTTTAGTCCTGACTTCAACACTTACAGCTGCATGTTGATGGGGGAGACATCTGGTTCCTGAATTTCACTGCCTCATTTGTGGAAATAGGGTAACTAAAACTGCCACTTTGATGGGGATCATTGCAAGATAAGTCACAAATCATGTGATGGTGAGTTGTACCTTTATAAAGAGTTACATACTTAATTCTCATTATCTTTCTCATATTGGTATTTACTAATAGGAATTTGTCTGAGTTTTTAATTTAAATTCAAAGGTGGTTTGGGTCTTTTTTTGAATAATAACACACTTTTATTTTGGGCCAATGGTTATAGTAGAGAAAAGAGCCTGTGTGTTGGGAGTCTCATAAAACAAAGTCCAGCTTTACCAGCTACTACCCATGTATCTTAGAGCAAGTTATGTAACTTCTGAGAGTCCCAGTTTCTTTCTCTGAAACTGGGTGTGGAAACAGCTAGAGCACATGGGTTGTATCACTAACTGAGAACATGTAGCCTTTGGCCCATGTTTGCATCTAATAAAGTCTGCGTTGAATGAGTTTGTCTCCTCCCAATATATAGGTTTCTTTTGCCCAGAATGCAGGAAATTCTATCTAGACATTAACGTGTTGCTTTCCTTTACTTCTTAGTGAACAAGATAACAACAGCAGCCAAGAATTAGTGAGAACTTACCATGTGCCAGGCATTATAACAAATGCTTTAACTGGATTAATTTCTGTAACCTTCACAATTCCATTATTTGTATTACTTGTATACTTAAGAAGACTGAGGCCCAAAGTAGGGTTGCCACATTGAGGTTTGCCAAATGTGGCATAGGATATACTTATACTAAAAACATTTATTGTTAATTTGAAATTCACTTAACTGGACATGCTGTATTTTACCTGGCACTGCAGCCCAGAGAGGCCAAGTATCTTGCCTAAAGTTACACAGAAGCCAGGCTTCAGACCCTTGTGCATAACCCACAGAGACCCAAATTTTAACCTCTGTGGTGTACTGATTACATATGATTTTAAATAGAGACCAACCATTCAGGTCTGAGTGAGGAAATTTAGCAGAGAATTAAGTCGATAATTAGAATATCTTCATAGACTGAGCTGATTGTAAACAAGGTCAAGGCACAGTCTTCAGGGAAACTTAGGGCTCTGAACTGAGAACTTAGGGCCCTCATTAGCTGGGCAATCTGCTTTGACATCAGGAGCAGAACAAAGTTTAAGGTTTCTCTGTACAGAGTTGTTAAAAATATCTTTTTTTTTCTTCTCTTGCATTGGAAAACATTTCCTGAGTTGGAAACAATGCTGCAGCTGAAATAGCTGCAAGCAAGTTAGAGAATGGCTATTGAGCATGCTTGTTTGTGGAATGTGGCACTCTCTGATGGCTTTGCCAGTCACTTGGAGTGAGTTGAAGCCAGAGCTTTGCCCATGTGAGAATTTAGTCTCTAATCTGGTTCCTTCAGCCTGTACAGGAAAACGGGACTGTGTGCTATACAGATTGACCTAGAGATCTGTAAATGACACCAGTCACCAGGGGTGTATATCTTTTATGCCTTTCGGCTCCCTTTCCAGTAAGCAAAAAATGTACCCAACCAGTAGGCAGAAAATCTGGGAAAGGACATTTGTAGGAGGAAAATATTGGGTTAATTAATTTATACAATTTATTTTTCCATCATATAAGAGCTATTTATTTATTTCTAGAAAACCAGGGGGAGGCTTGACAAATATAACCACCTGCCTGCTGAGCATATTCACATTTAAATAAAGAGAACAAGGAAAGAGCTAAATAAAGCTTAGAATAAAATATAAATAAGAACAATATGTGGCTGGCATGTCCGAGCCAACAGTGAAATTGAAAACCATCAGTAATTGATTCTTTGAATGATAGAAGATCACGGGTTTAAAAAGCACTTAAAGAGATGTTTAACTTTTAACTTCAGAGGTAACAATATTGATATGATGTAATATAATTGTAAATATGCCTAGAATTACTGGGATGGTCCCCAACTTAATGCACTGTGATTCTAAATTTTTTTTTTATTTTTTTCAATTTTTGGATGTATTCTACTATAGAAACGAAATTAGATAGTGTGGTAACTTCAGCAGGTTAGCCCACAAAAGCCTTCCAGATTCTTAATATGCCTGAATTGATGTGCTGACCCAATAAAACTTTTTTGGTGTTCTGACCTTGGATTTCACTTGATCCATCCATTACTCCTCTTGCTTTCTCCATGCCTGTTCTCTTGAAGAACAGCTAGTGTAATTGAGCTGTTGCCTTTAGAATAAAATCTAAACTGCTTACACTGATTTAGGAGGCCCTCGTGATCTGGCCCTACTATGCTGTCCAGTGTCATCTCATCTCTCTTCCATTCCCCCTCCCCCCTGGCTTTCCTTCTTACCAGCTCCACTGGCCTTTTAGTGGTTCATTACCATCAGGTTTTAACCTGCCTTGGGACATTTGCGCCTGTTTTCCCATCTTTCTTTCTTTACTGTTCACAGAGCTGGTCCCTTCTTTCTGAGACCCTTTCTCATTATTCTAAGTAAAGATGCACCCCCACACACACACAATTATACTGCAGATGGTTTGTTTACCTCAGAACATTTGTCCACTTAGCTCTTAGCACCAGTTTACCATCTTCAAGCAGACAAGGAACTTAGTAAAGGCAAGTCTCTTATCTGTATTGTCTCTGAACTCCAAGAACTGAACATCATGTGTGCCATGTAGTAGATGCTAAATAGATATTTAATGAATGAATGAATTGGATGAAGACTGAATGAATAAGTGAATGAATGAATGAATGAATGAATGAATGAATGAATTTGTGCCACCTTCTAACCTAACCAGGAGTAGCTGAAGCAGGACTCTAAATTCCTCTGGCCACAAGCCAGAGAATCCTCCTGAGAAACTTGTGTCACTGTTTGGAGAGGATTCCAAACACTGGAGAGCTTTAGGTTATCTTCAAGAATAGAGGACAGAATTTCTGAATGGATCTTCATATATGCCAGATGAGAGAGGATGAATCACATAATCAATTAAAATGGAGGAAGCATGGACAGTTTTCTCTGTGAAAAATGAAATGCAGTGAAGCTAGTATATACGTTTATGGACATCAGTTAGGAGTCTACTGTGAAGTCCTGACTAGGGTTAGTGATGTTTTGTCTAGGTAGAGGGCAGTGAGATTGAGAAAAGTTAAACAATTCCAGAGTTGTTTGAAAAGGTAAATCAGGAATTCTCAAACTTCAGCATGACTTAATTATTGCTGGGCCTTAGAGCCACTTTCTGATGTATAAGATCTAGAGTGGACTCTGAAAATTTACATTTCTAACAAGTTTCCAGGTGATGTTTATGCTACTGGGATTACACTTCAAGAACCGCTGTTTTAAGTTGACAGGATTTGTAGTAGATTGAATGTTGGGAATGTAGGAGAAAGCATTTTAAAAAAATGATTTCTAGAGTTGTGGCGTGAACCATGTTGGTGCCATTTACTGGGTTAGGAAGAACTAAAATTTTAGATGAGGCATTCATTTATTGAATAAGTCCTTGATTTATCTGATGAGTTTGAAGTTCATTCAAGAGAAAATGTTGGTACAGTAATGGAGGGATGTGCCTGGAATTTGGGAAAGTGTTCTAAAATAAAGGTCTGAGTTTTGGAGATCTCAATAAACTGATTAATTAACATTGGAGATAGGGGAAAATTTACTGAATGGGAGCATGGGCACTTGGGACCCAGTCTGAGGAATTCTGACATTAAGTGGCTGCATACAAGAGACTTAGTTTACAAAGAAGACTGGAAAACTGTTGAAAAAGTATAAGGGAAACAAAGCAGTGAGGGGTCCTAGGATCCAAGGGTGCCCAGTAATAGAAGTACTCACTTGTAGGCATATGATCTTTAATTTCTAAGTGATACCTGACTTTGTCTTGTCAAAAGGCAGTTCCACTTAACTACTACTTGAATTTTTATTACATTTCACTTCCCTTCTCCTTTTTTTTTTTTTTTAAATTTTTTAATGTTTATTCTTGAGAGATAGACATACAGAGAGAGTGTGAGCAGGGGAGGGGCAGAGAGGGAGGGAGACACAAAATCCAAAGCAGGCTCCAGGCTCTGAGCTGTCAGCACAGAGCCTGACACGGGGCTCAAACTCACGAACTGCAAGATCATGACCTGAGCCGAAGTCAGATGCTCAGCCAACTGAGCCACCCAGGCACCCCCCCGCTTCTCCTTTTCTTATATACCTATCCGCTGATATCTATCGCCCGACACACAAGCACACATACACTGTACTTGTTTTCACTTACTCTTGGCAAATACCCTCAGCAGCTCTTTGTCCTTTTTCTGCTTTCAAAATATCACCAATCTTAGAACAACTGCTCTCTTTTTATGAGTATCCGGGCAAGCTTATCCTGAGCTCTTGCATGGGAAACCCATTTTTCTGATTATTTGTGGTTTATCTTTGCCTCCAAGGACAATTGAATACAGGATCTCAAAAGCTGTAAGTTTACCCTCTGTCTCTGTCTCTCTAATAATATATATATTCTATCCACGTCTCTCTACAAGTTCACATGAAAGAGAATAAGACTTCTGACAACTTTGGGCTGATATCTTTACTGCATTATGACCGAATAGGAAAGAAGAAAGAAAGATAACTTCCCTCCTCTGCTATGAATAAATACTAAGGAAGGGTTGTGATTGGTTAGGCTTGAATCATGGAACTATTCCGTACCAATCACTGTATCTGGGAACATGGGCTACTCCATTTAACTAGACTGGTGTCACGTTTCCAACCCTGTGGGTAGGAGAAGGGTGGTCTTGGAAGCCTCTCTAGAAATCCCACTTTAGATTGGGGAGACATAATGCCCTAAAGAAACGGGATCACCATGACCAGGAGGGAGAAATGAATTCAGGAAAAATAAAGCAGATGTCCACCTTAGACCTGCTAGCTTTTATTTTTCCCAACACCCTGTGGTAAGTGGTAGCACTCATTACAGTTAGCGGTTTCATATGCATTTCAAAGTTGATTTACTGTGGGAATTCTATACTAGGATCTAGGAGGATAGGAATTATCTCTTTTTTCTCATTTATGTCCCCAGGGCTTGGCAAGGTGAGTAACACATAGTAGGCCTTGAAACGTGTGTCTTGAAGGAATTAGTTAATAAAATCCTAATTAATACTTTTCCTTTAGATGAGCTCCCCCTCCTGCAATGGTGTCTTTATTCTCGATCAAGCTTAGTGGCACCTGTATTTACTCAAGCTTATTATCTGAGGTTTAACTCAGAATCTCAAAGTCTGCTTCACAGGACTTCAGAGGATCTACAGCCCACAGGACAACAACGTTTTTCTCCAGTGATATATTAAATATGTTACACTTTATAGGACATATTGTCACAGGTATAACTACTTAATAACTTTGTAGTGCAAAAACATTAGGTGGTATATAAACCAATGGGCATGGTTATGTTCCAATAATACTTACTGAAACAGGTGATAGGTTGGATTTGGCCAGAGATGTACTGTTTGCTGACCCCTGATCATCGGCAGAGTTTCTGCCAGTTACCTGCTGGAACAACTCTGAGTTCGCCAAAGTATACACATAGCTTAGGCATATAATATTATGAATCTGGTTTTAGTGATATCATTCTTTTCTTCTTCTTCTCATAATCCTTAGCAGATAGGTTTCTGATCCTTTCATTAAGTTTGGAAAATGGGAAGTGCCATTATATGAGCAAGAATGTTATACCTGCAGTGAAAAAGAACTAAGTGTAATCCACTGTTTTTGAATGACCAGTAAATGAAGAAAGAAGGTCTCCAGTCTTGAGTTATATTTTCACTAGAGAATCACATTAATATTAAGTAAGACTTGTTTAGCATACTTTCTAGGGAGTGTTCAAGATTGAGACATAAAGTTCGCCATTATTTTTTCTTTCAAAAATCAAGTTTTACACTTTGCCATTTCAGTCCTATTATTATTATTTACAACAGTGATTTATCTACTGTAAGGCAGTTTGAATTTGGTTGAGGGAAGGAAAAAGAAAATAGGAGTAAGACTTAGAAGGGAGAAAATGAACTAAACCTGTCTTTCAGGCACAGTGTGCTGGTATATTACCACTGGGATAGTTCAAATGCCATTGAGGCAAGCAATGATAAAGTTTCTGAGGGAACTCATCCTGTAATGTTCAAGGCTAACCTTATGGAAACCAGAATCATAGGATGATATGGGGAGTTTCCATCTGTAAATATTTCACAACCTAGGGTTGTTCTTCCCAACCCAGTGGGGCAAAGCAGATGTCTGTGGTACATGATCATGGCTGTGAAAATCTTCTAATCATAGGTATGAGAATAAATTGCTGTATGAGTAAATACTTGGAACCATCAAAGTGTCTCCTTACTAACTTCACTGGGAATGTTGAAAAAGGATGACACACCATCATTACAAATAGTCCAGAGAGAAAGAAAACCTTCCATTTATTCTCAGTTTTTAAAAAATTCAATAGCTTTTTTAGCCACGAGTCATTGCTTGATCCAAAATTGAGCAAAAGAAAACAAACTGCTTAAAATTTAATTTTTTCTTTTCACTGAGACTTTTAAGGTCTTCAGATTTACAAAATTTTAAAAGGTAGAAGGGACATTACAGGCTCCTTTGCATTCCCTTCAAAGGCAGGACCCTCTCTGCATTCCTGACACATGATGTCTACTTTTGCTTGAAAACTGCCAGGCAAGGAACTCGTTCTGTAATGATGCCCGTTTTGGATTTCTTTCACTGATAAAAATTTCCTTTTTGTTCTTACCCTGTATCTACTTATTTGTGGGGAACACCAGTTGCTTTTACCACCCTGACCTCAAGTGCTATTGCAATGTCTTGACTCTCTTCTACGTGAGAGCTCATAAATTCAATGAAGAGAGATATATGTATGCTCTGTGCTTTGAGGTGAAATGGTTCTACTTTACCTCCCTGTCCTTCATATTAGGTAATTTGCAGTCCTCTCAGCCACCAAGCTCTTTAAACAAGATGTGCTTTCCATTCATCAAGGTTCTGAGTAAAGTGAGAGCCTCAAAACTAAATACTTCCGTTAGAGTCTGATCTGTGAGAAACATAATGAGGGATTTTATCTGACCACACGTTCTTTTATCAAGAACTGTCTGGCTCACTAAAACGTCATATCTTAAGGGGATCGAGGTCTATCATGATATTATTGTTTCTGATATAATTTTTAAATTACTTAACTATGTTTAAATCAGTTGCAGAGCATCACATGAATTATATTCTCCAGGTCATAGGACCTTGTCACCATTGGTCTTTTCAAGTGTGTATTGTTTTGTCTTACATGCATTTTTAATGTAGGGGTATGATATTGTGTATGCTTTTTTTTTTCTTAGTACTGTTTTTTAAAAGATCTGTGCAGGTAGGTGTATAGTCTGTTGCTCCTAACTGCTACAAAGGACTTTAGAGTGTGTATTCATTCACATTAAACTGTCTGTCTTCTCAGTGATGAATATGCTGACTGTCTCTAAAGCCCTGACATAGCAAATAATAGTGTGATGAACTTCCTCAACCCTGTATATGAATTTGGAAATTTCTTTACCAGGGTGTGTAAATATACTGAATTTGACTAAATAAAGTCAGATTGCTCTTCCGAATGAACCTTCACATTCTCACCTACATTTGGTGTTTTCTAGGTTTCTAGTTTTTACCAGTTGGAAAGAGATGACTTTTTGAATTACATTTGTTTTAATTTTCATTTTCTAGTTGCTAATGACTTTGAGGATTTTCCTTTGTTTGTGGTTTTACTTTTAATTTCCTCTTCTATAGACTGCTCATTCATTTCCTTTGTATTTTTTCACTGAAGTTCCATCTTTTTCTTGTTGGCTTAAGGAAACATTTTTAAGAGTCTTTTTTTAATGTTGTATTTATTTTGAGAGAGAGAGTGCGTACACAGGAGAGGGGCAGAGAGAGGGGGACAGAGGATCCAAAGTGAGCTCCTTGCTTACAGCAGTGATCCTGATGCAGGGCTTGAACTCCCAAACCATGAGATTAGGACCTGAGCCAAATTCAGATGCTCAACCAACTGTGTCACCCAGGTGCCCCTGGCTTAAGGGAATTCTTTTAAAAAATTAAATATTTACTGTTTTTAAACATTGCAGATATCTTCCCTCAATCTATCATATATTTTTTATTTTTATACATTCATAATTAATTTGGCTTGGGATTTATATTTTTAATACTGTGTTTAAGGTGTACCTCTTTATCCATCTCATTCCCATTGATATTTTTCTATATTTTTCCCATTAAGTTGATAGGTTTTTAATTGACTTAGAGTTCAACTTGGTATGCAATGTTGTGGGCCAGTTTTATTGTACTCCACAAAATGAACCACTATCCCCCACACCATGTAGGAACAAATCACCCTTTCCATTTTGGGTTAAATCATATATTAAATTCCCAGTTACACATTGAACTCTGAGTACTCTCTCCTAATTCATTTATCTGTTCTTACACTAATGCCGTATCTGGTTAGAAAAGTGCCCCTTCTTTATTTTTTTTTTTTTTATGTTTATCTGAGAGAGATTTGTTGTATTTATTTTCTGTGTATATTTAAGTGTATTTATCAAAACACCTAGCTAAAAATGGGATTGCACCGAATTTATATATTAATTAGAATTGACATTTTATAAAATTATGTTGTCCTGGTCAAAAAGTACAATTCCTTTCCATTTATTCAGAGCATGTCTGTGTCACTGGTTTAAAGTTTCCTTCAAATTATGGAATACTAGTTTCAGCCTAATTTCTGTTTGTACATATTTGAAGCTATTACTTTTGAATCCATCTTCTTTTTTATCTTTTGGTTGCATTTCACAAATTTTGGCATCCACTGTTTTTAGTATTTAATTATAGATAGCACTGTATCATGCCTGAAAATAGCCAATCTCTGTAAGGCAGATCATAGCCTGCCTGCCCTTAGGAATGCTAGACAGCAAGTACTTTAACACTAAATTCAGTGGCCATATTAAAACAGTTAAATCACCAACAAAAGCACAAAAATACGGAAACAGTGGCACTAAAAAGATTACACAGTGGACACTTGTTTGCAGTATGAGAGCTGAAACAGGAAGGCAGAATATCACCTTATTGGACTCAGCCCATCATGAGACTCATATATTTCACTCCTTTACCCATAAGCACAAATTATTGTGTGCATGCTGCAAGTATTGATGTGGGAGATTACAAATACATTTCAGCAAGTAGGGAAATTTGCAAATACGGAATCCACGAGCGAATAATGAGGATTGACTGTATGTACAAACTGTCCACAGAAATACATATGTTTCTCTTCTCTGCCCACCCCCCCCCCAATTGTGATTCCCTCTCACATCTATAATTTTCCCAAGTTATTTTTTAGGGGATTTGAGAGTTGGGCATAGGGAGTCAACAGACCATGCTAGTCATCTGGATAAATAAATTAAATCAGTAGGTAAAGTCATCAAGACCTATTACTTCATTTAGTTGTGGAGGATTCTAGGTAAAGGGCTTGGCAGCAGTGACTGAGGTAGGTAAGTATAAGGGAAGATAGGCGTGGGACTAGCCCCTGCATTACTGACCAAAAATCAAGGAGAATAGCTAGACAGCTAGGCATAGTCTGTGAACAGAAATTAGAAGTGCATACAAGGAAGAATCATAAACTACCCCCATAGTCCCCAACATAACTGGGATTGCTTTTTGGCGTGGGGGTAGGGGAGAACTGTGTTTTGTCAGTGCCTGCTTACCGCCCTCTGAAATACTACTGCCTGTGGCTTTCCTTCCCATTTTACTTCTTCACTGCTTCAAAACAATAGGTGGTATTATTACTTATAAGTTGTCTTTATCTGGTGGTGATGACACTGCTTCTTCCTCTAGTTTAATTCAGTCTGGTTTTCCCAAAATTGCGTGGTCTGAATTATTATGTTCTCCTAGAAGGGCTGAGGCCTATGTCAGAGAATCCTAATGCCTGACCTGAGACAGGATAATGTCTACATGATGCTCCTGTCATTCACCAGAATGCTTTTTCCCACTACATTATCAATATACTTTGTCTTCCATTGAAAACAAAACAAATACATCCAGTTATAATGTCATATTTCAGTCTATATTTTCCCTTAAGGTAGCTATTGGCAAGTTGAATTATTTTTGATATCTAGAATCCAGCATAGTTTGTATAAGTTATTAAAATACCCACCCTTGGATAGTACAATATTTTTCTTTAGTTAGCTCTTTTTTTTCTTTAAAAATATAGCTATCGCTTAGCATAATTGAAATGTGTGTGTAGAATAAAAACTTGTGACTGTTTTTAGCAATTTTTTATTGGAATTATCCTCCAAAAGTATTTCTAGCCAAAATATACTACTTTTTTGAAGACCCTTTTGTTTCTACAGTGAAAAGGATTCGGGAGAATTAATTTAAGCATCTTCAAAATCAGCAGTAATAATTGCCGTTTGAAACTGAGACTCATTTCCAATTAGGTTCAATTCTAATTCACTTTGCTACACTAAAAATCCGTACCCAATCTCACCATGCTTTGCATGATTTAGTGAAACATAAATCCTCTGAAGGTGGATTGGTCAGACTTAAAGGACACAGTCATCTTTTCAAATGCATCTTTAACTGCCAGGTGGAAGTACACTTTTATCTGAATATTGTCTTTAAAAACAGGCAAATGTGTTGCAACCACAAATGTGGCTGGAAGTGGAATGACTTGAGCTATCATACAAGGATCAAAGGAAACTGAACACAGAGCAGTTTTTCTGTGAAGTATTTTGGATGGAATCGTTTGAACGAGGCACCTTTTTTGCCTAAGCGATGGATACGTTATGTCTCACATTTCTGTGAATTGTGTTTTCTCTAGTACTTCTTGCTCCGTTTCCGAGCCTGTGTGAACAAAAGTTCACTTTATTTTTTTGGCCAAAAAAAACCCTGCTTTTCATCTCTGCAGCAAGTTGATCTTTTGTATTTATTTTTCAGTGCAAGAAATCATGACAATTTGAAATCTGAATTCATGGAATTGGACTTAGAAAACAATTGGGTTTGGGAGCCGATAGCAGTAGAATCCACCAGGAGGACCCAATTTCATGCAATTTGTAGCTTGATTTCATCCAGCAAGACATACTTAAGCATAAAGACCTAAAAGTGGTAGGTGTTGTATTGAAATAGCATCGCACTTAGGATGCAATGAGGCGTAAAGTAATGCTGAATGCTTTACATTCACTAACACGACATTATTCCAGCATGACACACAATCTGAAGCTTTTGTGATTACAGCTGTGACCCCAAATTAGATTTTAAAACATGTATATATGTATATGCATTTTAAAAATTTCTCTTCCTTCTATCTCTTAATAGTTTACAAAGGCAAATGCTGGTAGCTTCTGAAAATAACTCTGTTCACCCAAAATATCATCCTTCCCCTCAAGTGACTTTTCTCTGGACAAAGTCTGATCTTTTCAGGAAGGGTACACCTGAAGCTTGAGTTTTCAAGAATGGAGTAGGGGCCTAAGGGCCCCTGCGTCAGTTACAGTAAAGCTTCACTGTTCACCTGAAATGATGAGATTGCTTTCTCCTTGAATTGTGTATTTTTTTCACATATAAATTAAAAGCAAGACTCAAATCAGATTTTTAAAGCCACAATGACAGTGCCAGCTGGGCTGATAAAAAGTCCCTTTTTCTCTCCTGTGTCAGAATTAAGTCACAGGGGCTATTAGTGCCTCCAGGCTGTAATTCTGAACTACATGAGCTCAGAGTGGCATCTGAATATTTTCTCTGGGCTTGAGGAAGCGTTTCTTCTCCCTCAGAAGGCACTTTATATCACTGAGGGCTTTAGATGGGGGAGTCTCCCCACTTCCATTTGCTGCATCCCCACAGTACTGGGCCACAAAAGACCTGGATTGACATGCGTATTGTCTAAATATGCCCGATGTGCGAGCATTTCATTTGTGCCTTATGTCCCACAGCTTCCTGCCTCCCTTACAAGATTATATAATCACTTATCTTTTCTATTTTTAAAGCAGATTAATTTGATTTAGTAGAAAGGAGACAAGGGAGAAAAGAAAGGAATAATGGGAGAAAGCCAATATTATTTCTTTCAAAGCAGTTTGGTTTAGAGTCATTTTAATAGGTCTGGAAAATTAGAATTGGAAAAAGAAAATCAATTGTGATGCTATATGCTAGTTTGGAAAGGAAATAAATCCACCCTGGCACCGACTTCCTAGTGCTAGATAATTAGGACTGCTTTGTTCTCATGTGGAAGAAGCAGGGGACTCATCGGTTTCTTAAATCTATTATTATTATTAACAATGTCATGAATACCAAGAATTCTCGTAGGAATGCAAGGTGTTTACAGGATGCATCCATCATGGGAGAAAAGGGTAAGCAGCCTGTCTACCCCCTGTTGTTGTAGGAAAGGCTGCTGCTATGGTAGCATTAGGGCATCTGCGTGAACCTTTGCCCATCCCTCTCTCCCACTTGTTGAACACATATTAACTCTATTTATCCGCTTTCCCCATGAACATTTCTGGAGATTTTACCCTCAAAAATTATTCTGAAATAAGAAAAGTAAACGCAGTGTAGAGCTTAGATTTTTATGCATCCTAAAGCTTTAGGAAACTCCTGTCTTGAAACCGTTTTTCTTGTTTGTTCGTTCATTTTGTCTATTTGAATTGGATAATTTCAGAATAAAAACTATATGGGCCTGGCTAATAATATGGAAAATACATTTGTGGAGGGTGAGAAAAGATTAAGTGGTCACGGTGGGAGGAAAATTCTAGGAGGAAAAAAAAAAAAAGAGAAACAAAGACTGAAAAACAGTACATTGAGCAAAATTACATTCTATGAAGTTGCTCAAAGTGATTTTGTAAAGAAAATGCGGAAAAGACTGCTAGGGACAAGCATAAATGAAAGGCTGTTTAAATTGACCTCTTGGAATGGACAGAAAAGAAGCCGGTGAGAAATACATAACTAATCTCTAGAAAGATATAACGGTAAGGCAAATATTTGGTTATGAGAATCAAAGAGGAGAAGAAAGATTGTGTAAAATGTTCGTGGGAAGCTTAAAATAAATTTGAAACTGTCATAGCAAAATTGCACCAATAAGAGCTAAATAGGCAAGGAAGACTTTATTCATTACTACTGCATTAAGAGTCAAGACTGTTGCAATAAGGAGATAGATTGGATTCAACTCTGCTGAAACAAGGTGGGAAGTTTTTAAAGGATGGGTGAGCTCCTAGAAATAGAACTGGATGACGTTATGGGGAGATAGCTCAATGTGATTAGGCCATCTGTGTTTGGTAATTGTTCCTTACGAAGGTGGGCCCCTGCCTTCTTAAAGAGACTTGGAGATGGGATGATATCTCTCTTGATGATAACATTTCAGAAGAATAGCTCCCATGTCCTTGAACATTCTTGGGTAAAACTGGCAAGAGGATGGTGGAAGATTTACATTTCAAGGGGACAGAGAAAGATAATTACAAATGTAATTTTTTTAGGAAAATGAAGGTCACGGGCCTATATAGTCAGTAAGATAAGGTTTATTTAAATGGAAGGCAACTCTAATGACACTTGGATTGATCAAAAAGTACCAAAATTGTCAATGTGGGGGCATCCCCCCAGACCTAACTTTCATTATGTAAAATAGAAATATGTGAATCTACTCCATAGTGATCATTGTATGACTTAAAGACATTCATATGTATAAAACATTTAGAACACTGCCTGGAATATAACAAATACTGCATAAATACTAGCTATTACTGTTTTCTTACATTATGAATTATGTGGAAAGAGAAAATGAAGGACACTAAGATACAGGAATCCAACTCAATGATTAAAATAAATCATTTGTGAACAATCTTTTCAGAACAAGGTAGAAACAAAGGGTTGATAAAGCTTTATTAGGATGATTAAATCATTTGCATTACCAGGAGAATAGTGCAATGGGCCAGTGTCTACTGTCCACCTCCAGTTTTTCATATAAGGAATATTAACTTTGTGCATATTCCAGAAAAATAGAGGAGACTTATTTCTGTATCAGAAGCAGGCTCACAGGCATCTACTTGGTGGAAAGCCCAAGGGAATGAGAGTGGGAAAAGGAGTCAGAAGCAGACACGACCTGTCTTAGTGGTAACACTAATAATATTCCCTCTGGTCAGCCGGTTTCCTAGGACTGGCAGTAAAATATTTCCTGGGTAAGAGCCACAGCTTTTTCTTCTTCCTTCATGGTACCAGAAGCTACTGACTGTATACCATTTTTACTGTATTTCTGAATGAATCCAAGTGCAGTCATCCTCTCAACCACCTTTGGGAGAGGCTCTTCTTCTCATGAACTACAGAAGGAACAATGGTATTCACTAGGGTAACACATGCCTGTGGCTATTCATCTCACATGACTAAATAGTAAAAGCACATACAGACCTCCCTGATCTCAGTCTCCTTGAGCCTTTGTAAGAGAGACACGTAAAGACAGAGGCCAGAAATACTACAGTATCCAAAAGGGCAAAAAGAGACTATATTGGTTAGAGATTGTGCAAAGGAAGCAAGAGGTCTGTGTCCTGTACCCCTAACTCCTTACTGAATTTCAGCAGGCTGTTGGCTACACAACACTCAGCCCACTCTCTCTAATAAATAATCGCCTTGCTCGCTCATTTATTCCTGCCAACACCACTGTCAGTCCTGACTATCTCTGTCACATTGGCTGATGAGCATTCTGTCACTAAAACTAATATGGCCAAGAGGATGAATTAGCAACACTTGATTATCTGCATAGGGTAATCTTCTTTCTGTTGTCTTTGGTCTCAATCTTTTTTAACCAAAGAACTTGGGCTTGCGTCTCTATTTTCTTCTGGAAGTAGTTGAGATTCTTTTCCAGATCAGAGAACTCCTCAGATTATATACAGAATGCTTTCATTTATATACCCTTTGTATGATTTTGGCTCCATGAGCCCATCAAAGCCATCCAAAGGAAAAAACAACATGGAGAAGGGAAAGGCAAAAGAATGTAGGTGAAGGATCTGTTTCCTGAAATCTACAAGTCTCTGAAGTCTGTGCTTTAGCTTAACTCTTGGCTAACAAATCCTCCCTATATGCCCAAAGGAGCACTGCCAAATTGCTAATTGTAAAATGTTGAACAAAACCTTCAACCATAAAAGGAGGCTTGAAAGAGTATCTTTGACGAAAAAGTAAGGAGATGGTTTGTTTCACTCTCGCCAGAATATTGAACATCCAGCACTTGTATTTTCCTTGCATCAAATGCAAACCTGTAGGTTTACTCTGATGTACCATTTGATGCAGTGAAAGCGTACTTACGTGTGGAAAATTTCAGTTGCAAGGACCTACATAATGGTAATGTTACAAACCTGTAGGCCTGGATGCTATATACACCAGGTATAAAGTTATCTTCCTCTGCTTGTCCTTTCCTTAGTGTATGCTAATAAATGTGGATATGTGTGCTCATGTGCATGTACACACACACACAGCTAATGTAGCCTCTGGAACACAAAAGACAAAAAAGTGCCAGACATAACCAAGTAAGGTCAGAGAGAACTTTATCCTAGTTTTTTCCAAGGTGTCATCTTGATCTTTTGCTTTTTTTTTTTTTAATGTTTATTTCTGAGACAGAGAAAGAGCATGAGTGGGGGATGGGCAGAGAGAGAGCGGGAGACACAGAATCTGAAGCAGGCTCCAGGCTCTGAGCTGTCAGCACAGAGCCTGACGCAGGGCTCGAACTCACAAACCGTGAGATCGTGACCTGAGCCGAAGCCGGTCGTTCAACCGACTGAGCCACCTAGGTGCCCCAATGATCTTTTGCTTTTTATTACAGCTGTCATGAAATCTCTGAAATCCTTCATATTTAGGCAAGATGGAGCCCAGATAAATAAACAAAATAGGAGTGGGATTCAAAGCAGATATTCTTTGGGTCTTGGGAATGTTAACCCCTGGTGTTTGGGGGGTTATCAAATGGATTAATTATTAATATTTTGAAGAGAAGTTTAGCTTCATTCATATAGGTTCTAGTCAGTTGTTTTCTTGCCTTGAACATAGGTATTTGCTGCTTATTCTTGTCAATATGTAGACTATTTTCCAGGAAGATATTGCAGGTATCTTTAAATCAGTATATAATAGATGGTATTGTATAATGTATCTTCCACATTTAGAACAAATAATGGTATCTGTAGTTATTTTTATAACTCTTTTTGAAAGGTAATATTGTTTTGATATACAAAGGTGAATTATACCTGAAATATTTCTTTAAAAATAAAAGTGGCTTTATGCAGTGAGATGATCAGTTTGGTTTTTATGGTACCTTTAATTTGACTGAGGATTATAATCTAAAAGATGAATCTACTAGTCCATCTTTACAGTTTACAATTGAAATTTTAGCTTACCACTAATGTAAGCGGTTACTTTTTTTTTATTGCAAGTAGAAAGAACGTAATTTTAGGCCAGTATTTTAACATGGTAAGAAGATGAAAATAAAAGAATAAACTTTCAAAATGATAGGAAGTTGTAAATAAGGATTTGTCTCTGATTGAGTAAATAGAAATTGCATGGGGCAAAGCTTGCTGCACAAGCCAAAATTAAACATCACGACTCATTTCATATTAGCTCCATAATTCTTCCTCTGGAGAAGTGGAGTTTTCTACATTTTCAAAGTTAGAAATTTGATAAATCTTTTTGTGTGCTTAAATTGTTTGTAGTAACAACCTCTAATTATCATTTCACATGAAAGGTGGAGCTGCCTCTTGCTTGAGTGTATGGTGACTTAGAGCAACTTCAGCAACTCTGTCTAAAGGAACACACATGGGTAGCAAGTGTCCACAAAACCAATTATGTTGGGGAAAAATGATAACAATACAAGAAATAGATACATTAAGCCTCCCTTAAAAATGAAGAGCCATCAAAATCCAACACATAATTATTTTGACAAGTGTGTATAAAAATCGTTATCAGTCATGGGATGGGATGATACTGATGGTAAGATTGTATTTACCATTGTCTTTCAACAGTTTCACTTGTGTAGGATGCTTAAGCAAGAATAATTCCAATGTGAAAGATGTGAGGTGATACAAATTGGATGACTTAGACCATTGTGAACCCCCAACTGCTACTTTTCAAGTTAGGTTTAATGAATGTGAGATTTGCTGGCATTGATAATCCCTACATACCTGTTTGCCTTGCAAATGGTGACAAAACATTTTTCCAATAGTTTATTTTCTTCTCATATAAATAATCTGAACAACCAGTTTTGGAACAAAGACTACACTTGTTACCAAAAGGGAGAAAAAAGAGCATCTATGTCCATTGAATGTTATCTTTGCTGTATTTTCACAATGATATTACAAGTATACTTGCAATTGTTTTAACTCGTGGGATAATGTCTATATATAAGAATGAATCACCAGCATTTATGAAAGGTCATTTTAGAATCTCAGTAATTTGTTTTGGATTAAATGGTGTTTTATGACAAGGATTCATGTTGAGAATTATTCCAGTGCACTGACATTTTTGGTTCCAGTTTGGTGAGAGACTTGATAAAATATCTATCATCAAGCCAGTAATCAGATTACTAACAAGCTAACTGATTAGTTACAGTGAAATAAAATAATGGTTCACTGTAAATCTAAAATATAGTTATTTTGTATATGGTTCTAGAATGGAAGGATTTGGTGCCAATTGGTGGATGTATTAATATGCTAGGGCTGCCATACAAAATACCACAGAATGGGATGATTTAAAAACAGAAATTTATTTTGTCACAGTTCTGAAGACTGAAAGTCCAAGATCAAGGTGTCAGCAAGTTTGACTTATTTCCAGGCTTCTCTCTTTGGCTTGCTACCTTCTCCATGTGTCCTCATATGGTCTTTTCCCTGTCTCTGTCTGTGTGTCCTAACCATCTCTTCTCATAAGGACAACAGTCATATTGGGTTATGTCCTACCATAAGGATCACAATTTAACTTAATTACCTCTTGAAAGGCCCTGTCTCTTAATACATTAACATTCTGAGGTACTGGGGTATAGAGCTTCAACATATAAATTTTGGAGGAACAAAATTCAGCCCGCAAAAGCAGCTTATGATTGATGTCTTTGTTAGCAGAACTCTTGCCTTTATGGTAATATGGAGTTACGTTCATATATATATATGAACGTTCATATATATATATATACGTTCATATATATATATATATATGAACGTAACTCCATATTATGTCCAATTAATATATGTTAATTATTATCCTATATGTTCATTAATATTAACCTTTTAAAAAATAATTCAGGGAGACTTGGCTAGCTCAGTTGGTAGAGCATATGACACATGATCTCAGAGTCATGAGTTTGAGCTCTATATTGACCACAGAGATTACTAAAAACAAAAAAATTAAATAATGAATGCAAAACAAAGAATAGGAAGATGTAAGAGAACATTTATTTAACATCGGGATACATTAGACTTTAAAAAAATTTTTTTTGAATGTTTATTTCTGAGAGAGAGAGTGACATAGAGGGACAGCTTGAGCAGGGGAGGGGCAGAGAGAGAGGGAGACACAGAATCCAAAGCAGACTCCAGGCTCTGAGCTGTCAGCACAGAGCCCCATGTGACGCTTGAGCCCTTGTATCATAAGATCATGACTTAAGGCAAAGTCAGATGCTCAACCAACTGAGCCACCCAGGCGTCCCTGGGTAAATTAGACTGAAAAATTTACTCAATCTCTTGGAATTTCCATTGTCAACTGTTTTATTGCTTAACTCTTTGTACAAATATTTATTGTAAAATTAGGTTGAGTTAAACTGAGTTTATTTTCTTTTGGTATTCTGCATTTCATAAGAGTACTTAAGGTGTTTAAAGGGACCCCAGAAGATCTTTAAAAATGATTGGAAATGACTATTTGATATATTCAATTACAGTTTGAATGATGTTGAACGTTTTCTTTTTGAAAACAAAAAATACATTGAAAGTATCATTAGTATAATGGTACATCTGGAAAATTCCAGCGCACACATATATCGATCCATGCTATTTGTGAAACTTCTAAAAAGAAACCAGTGACTGTCATTGTGAAACTGTAATTTGCTTGCTAATACAATTCTTACTGTCGAATTAACAATCATCAAAGCCTTCTCCAACTTCCCAAGTTTCATCCATTACTGAAAAATAGGAAATCAAGGATAAATTCTGGTGTTTACTTAATAATAATAGGCAGTTTAGTATGCCTGTCCCAGTTAGGAACTAAAAGTGATAAAATGCAAACATATACATTATGCCATGTGAAATTTCATCTAGTCCAAAGAGTAGTTCATAGATGAAACTAAAATAATGTTGAATGCAGACTGCATACTATTAAAACAGAGAACAAGCTATAGATTAAGGTAATGAGTCAAAATTCTAGAAACTGAACACTGCAAGAATTATTTTGTAACTTGTGAAGAAGACTTCTGATTTTTTTATGTTTTAGGTGACGCAGAACCTTATCTCAATAGCTGTCAATCCATACAAAGTGACATTTTGTCCTCCTACCTAAGAGGCCAAAATGCCATTCATAAGTTAAATAGTCTTTAATAGCTCTTTTTTGGAGTTGTCCATTTTCAATTCACCAAAACACATTTTTGGCATTGTTATTATGTTGAAGTAGGTGTTGGGGTAAGGGCTGTAGCTTTGGGGTCACAGTCTAGCTTTAAGAAGGATAGAACTCTTGGGGCATCCAGGTGGCTCAGTCGGTTGAGCAACAGACTTGAGCTCAGTTCATGATCTCATGGTTTGTGAGTTCAAACCCCGTGTCGGGCTCTGTGCTGACAGTTTGGAATCTGGAGCCTGCTTCAGATTCTGTGTCTCCCTCTCTCTCTGCCCCTCCCCCACTCGTGCTTTGTCTCTCTCTGTCTCAGAAATAAATAAACATTAAAAAAAAAGGATAGAATTCTTCGAGACTCATTGAAAATGTGTATTTGTTGGCATCAACATTTTTTCCTTTTTGCCTCAGGACAAATTCTTTGATGTTTAGATATTCAAAGTTAAGATGATAGAAGACAGATAAAAGTCTGAGAAGATCATAAGAGAAAGAAGAAATACAGCTCCCTGGAACCAAATATACATAGAGCACACTTCGTGAAGGATGAGAGAGGTAAGGAGCGCATCTTTTTTTTTCTTCTTCCTCCCAACTGCTCTTCTACGTGCTTCTGTTGGTGGAAGGGGCCATCTTAGGGTTTCAATAGGCAGGACATTTTTCAGGAGACAGGAACACTTGAATATATACTGGATTTTTAGGGGTGCCTGGGTGGCTCAGTTAGTTAAGCCTCAATTAAGCCTCTGACTCTTGATTTTGGCTCAGGTCATCATCTCACAGTCATGAAATCAAGCCTCTAGTTGGACGCCACACTGAGTAGAGCCTGCTTGGGATTCTCTCTCCCTCTCTCTGCCCCTCCCCTGCTTACATGCTTCTCTCTCTCTCTCTCTCTCTCTCTCTCTCTCTCTCTCTCTCTCACCCTCTCTCTCGAAAATAAATAAATAAATATGGGGGATTTCTAGAGATGTTGAATGACTCCTGATGTGTCATCCCTCCTGCATTTCCCTTTTGGACAAGCTTGACACAGAGCATAAAAGTGTAGGAGGAAAACACTTGGATTATCAAAAGTCATTTGTCAAAGCTGTAGATCAAGGTTATATATTGGGAATTCCATGAAAATTAGTGATTTAGTGATTTATTTTAATTCCTACCTGAACTATCCACATCACAACAATGAGAACAAATTACACACACACACACACTCACACACGTGTGTGCGTGTGTGTGTGTATGTATATATACACATAAATTACACATAAGTAATTTTACACATAAGTAATTTTACTTGTTACACATAAGTAATTTTGACCACCCAGTATTCATCATGACAAGTGCACTTCTTAATCCCATCACCTATTTCATCCATTCCTCCATCTCCCCTCTGGTAACCATCAGTTCTCTATAGTTAAGATTCTGTTTGCCTCCCTCTCTATTTTTTTTTCCGTTTGTTTGTTTGTTTCTTAAATTCCACATATGAATGAAACCATATAGTATTTATCTTTCTCTGACTGACTTATTTCACCTAGCATTATATTCTCTAGCTTCATCCATGATGTTGCAAATGACAAATTTCATTCTTTTTATTATGGCTGAGGAATGTTCCTGTGTGTGTGTGTGTGTGTGTGATGAATGAATGAATGAATGAATGAATGAATGAATGAATGAATAATTTTACATCTTCTTTATCCATTCATCAGTTGATGGATGCTTGGACTCTTTTCATAATTTGGCTATTGTAAGTAATGCTACTCTAAACATTGAGGTACATATATCCCTTTGTGTTAGTATTTTTGTATTCTTTGAGTAAATACCTAGTAATGCACCTGCTGGATTATAAGGTAGTTCTATTTTTAAATTTTTGAGGAATATCTATACTATTTTCCAGAGTGGCTAAACCAGTTTGCTTTCTACCAACAGTGCAAGAGGGTTCCCTTTATCCACATCTTCACCAGCACCTGTCATTTCTTGTATTCTTGATTTTTGCTATTCTGACAGGTATGAGGTGATATCTCATTGTATTTTTTATTTGTATTTCTCTGATGATGTGTGATGTTGAACATATTTTCATGTGTCTCTTGGCCATCTGTAGGTCTTCTTTGGAAAAATGTCTATTCATGTCTTCCCAGTTTCTAATCGGATTATTCATTTTTTGGGTGTTGAGTTTGATAAGTTCTTGATAATTTTGGATACTAACCCTTTATCAGATATGTCATTTGGAAATATTTTTCCCATTCCATAGGCTGCCTTTTAGTTTTGTTAATTGTTTCCTTTGATGTGCAGAAGCTTTTATTTTGATGAAGTCCCAGTTGTATTTTTGCTTTTGTTTCCCTTGCCTCAGGAGACATATCTAGAAAAAAGTTGCTATGGCTGAAATCAAGAGGTTACTGCCTATGTTTTTCTGTAGGATTTTGAATGTTGCCTGTCTCATTTTTAGGTCTTTCGTTCACTTTGAATTTATTTTTGTGTTTGGTAAAATAAAGTGCTCTACTTTCATTCTTTTGCATGTTGCTGTCCAGATTTTCCAGTACCATTTGTTAAAGAGACTCTCTTTTGTCCACTGGATATTCTTTCCTGCTGTATCAAAGATTAGTTGACCATATGGTTATGGGTCCATTCCTGGGTTTTCTATTCTGTTCCATTGACCTATGTATCTGTTTTTGTGCCAGTACTATGCTGTCTTTCTGGCTATAGCTTTGGGATGGAGCTTGAAGTCTGGAATCATGCTGCCTCCAGCTTTGCTTTTCTTTTTCAAGATTGCTTTGGCTTTTCGGGGTCTACTGGGGTTCCATGAAAATTTTAAGATAGTTCTAGCTCTGTGAAAAATGTGGTATTTTGACAGGGATTACATTAAATGTGTACATTGCTTCATGTAGAATAGACATTTTAACACTGTTTGTTCTTCCAGTCCATGAGCATGGCATGTTTTTCCATTTCTTTGTGTCCTCTTCAATTTCTTTCATCTGTGTTTTATAGTTTTCAGGGTACAGGTCTCTCACCTCTTTGGGTTTATTCCTAGGTATCTTACTGCTTTGGTGTAATTGTAAATGAGATTGATTCCTTTATTTCTCTTTCTGCTGCTTCATATTTGGTGTATAGAAATGCAACAGATTTCTGTTGATTTTGTATCCTGTGACTTTACTGAATTCATTTATCAGTTCTAGCAGTTGTTGGTGGAGTCTTTTGCATTTTCTATATAGAGTATCGTGTCATGTGCAAATAGCGAAAATTTTGATTCTTCCTTGTGAATTTGGATGCCTTTTCTTTCTCTTTGTTGTCTGATTGCTGTGGCTATAACTTCCAGTACAATGTTAAATAACAGTGTTGAGGGTGGACACCCCTGTCTTGTTCCTGACTGTAGAGGAAAAGCTCTCCGTTTTTCCCCATTGAGGATGACATTAGCTGTGGGTTTTTCATGTATGACCTTTATTATGTTGAGATATGCTCCCTCCCAACCTCCTATGTTGAGGATTTTTAGCACGAATGGATGTTATACTTTATCATCTATACTTTTTTCTGCGTCTGTTGAAATGATGGTTCTTATCCTTTCTTTTATCAATGTGGTGTATCATGTTGATAGATTTGCGAGTACTGAACCACCTTTGCAACCTAGGAATAAATCCCACTTGATCATGGTGAATAATTTTTTTAGTGCATTGTTGGATTCGGTTTGCTAGTATTTTATTGAGAATTTTTGCATTCATGTTCGTCAGGGATATTGGCCTATAGTTCTCTTTTTTAGTGGAATCTTGATCTGGTTTTGGTATCAGGGTAATTCTGGCCTCATGGAATGAGTTTGGAAGTTTTCCCTTTTTATTTTTTGAAATAGTTTGAGAGGTATAATTATTAACTCTTCTTTAAATTTGCCTATGAGGCCATCTGGCTCTGGACTTGTGCTTTTTTGGGAGGTTTTTTTTGTTTTTGTTTTTGTTTTTTATTGAACAATTTATTTGCTGGTGTTTGGTCTATTCAAGTTTTCTGTTTCTTCTTGTTTCATTTTGGGTAGTTTATATGGGTCTAGAAACTTGTCCATTTCTTTCAGGTTGTCCAATTTGTTGGCATATAGTGTTTCATAATACTGTACCTTCTGCAGCAATTTCTTACTCATTGAATAGGAATTGAATCTAAGAAACAATAGAAGAGCCTGGAGTTTGCAATTAAAATGTTGATTTGAAACTTTAGCACTTCCTGGTTGGACAGTAATCTGTAAAATAATCAGATTTTACATAGGGATATAATACAAAAAATAGTATTTGCTTCAAAAATATGGAAGTATTAGAGGCATTAAGTATACAAAGTACTTAATACAAAGTACTTGGCTGGCCCCAAGTACTCTCTTATTAGCACTGCACTAGCCTGAAGCTGAACTCTCTTCCTCTATCTGTAATTATCATCTTTACTCTCAACTAGATAATTTTTTGACTGCATATGAGCAAAATTTAGAACTTAAAAGAGAGAGGAACAAACATGATTTTCATTTAAATGTAAGGCAAATTAATATTACATACTGCTGAGATACACCTAATGATTAGTCCCTAGGCTGATCCATCATCACTAGTTTGTAGCTAGTTTGTTTCTTACCCTAGAGTAAAGCTGAAGGCACCTCTTTCTTTAAAAACTAGACATTAATTAGAGTAAGCGGGGGACTAGAATGTATAATCGCTATTATAACGTATAAAGAATATTACAAAAGCAGTGAGCTTACTGATAAAAAAATACAATTCTTCTTCCTAAAAGATAAAATATAAGAGCATCTCTTTTTGAAGATAGGTACCTAAAGTTGTAGTTGAAAAAAGTTAATGAAATTCTCTTTACCCTTTCCAGCTATTTAATGTATAGAATAGAGAAAACTTTAGGGCAACTTTTGGTCATAGTCTCAGAAGCTAGGGAGCCAGTCATTTTCACTGAAGCTGATACCTTGATGTCTCTCCAAATTGTATTTCATTTCCCACTGTATTTTTTTATGTCACATCCTGGGTGGGATGTCCCATTAATACTGCCATTTTCTTAATTTTCATATTTTTTCAATGTTAGTTTGTTGGCCTATGCTCAAATTTTGAGTGATATTCTGGATTCTTCCTTAATCATCATATCCAGAAAGTCACTATTCATATGACTTTGACACCATAATAACTAAAAATGAGATATTTCCGTACATTCCTGCATATTGCAGTATTATAAATTATCTGTGTATAAACCCCATTTCTGCTATGTGATATTAGGCCCATTCCTCATTTGCGAAATGAGGATGAAAATATTTCAGGTTTCAATAAGTAGTTATAAATACTAGTATTATAGGGATGCCTAGGTGGATCCCTCAAGCATCCAACTCTTGATTTCAGTTCAGTTCATGATCTCAGGGTCATGGGATTGAACCCCACCTCAGGCTCCATGCTGAGCATTGAGCCTGCTTGAGAGCCTCTCTCCTTCTGCCCTTCCCCCAATTGCTCTCTCTGTCTATCTTTAAAAAAAAAAAAATATTAGTGTTATAGTACACATATGGGCTTCACACAGTGCTCTGCTAGGAAGGCCCCAATACATAATTGCTATTATTATTCCTATTATTCCTGTTGTTACTGTTGTTGTTTGCCTTGGCGCCACTCTACTCAGGTCTCTAATACTTCTTTTCTGGATCACAGCAATAGTCTTCTCACCTTTAGTCTCTCTCATCACCACTTATCCTTTACAATATATTGTCAGATTAACTTTCTCAGTCCATGCTGCTTACCATATCATTCTTTGTCCCAAGAAGGTCAAATTATTTGTTGTAGTGCAATATATCCCTTCCATTCTGCCTTACCCTCTCTAGCCTGCTCTTACTCTGTTCCTGTACACTTACCTCTGAAAAAATCATCTTCAGCTAGAATATAATTTTGTTTATTTGTTTTTAAATGTTTACTTATTTTTGAGAGAGAGAGTGCAAGTGTGGAGGGTGGGGTGCACAGTGCAGAGAGAGAGGGAGACACAGAATCCAAAGCAGGCTCCAGGCTCTGAGCTGTTGGCACAGAGGCTGATGCAGGGCTCAAACTCATGAACCATGAGATCATGACCTGAGTCAAAGTCAGACGCTTAACTGACTGAGCCATCCAGGAGCCCCTAGAATTTAATTTTAGATAGTAATGTATTTGGGAAATACAAAGTGAGTTCAAATTCATGTGTTCTAGACAGACATCATAACATTATTTGTTTATGTGTTATATGTATTGAGTTGATGATAATTGTGATTAAGAACACTCATTTATATTCCCAAACGAAAATAACAAAGAGAGGGGAAGAAAGAATGACATCAGTAAAAGGCTGAAAAAGACATCCCTTGCATATAACCCCCCTCAACAGCAATAATTTGGCATCATTCTGTAAATAAAAGTGCCTTCATGGAGCTTTGGGATCTGGGTAGGATATTGTGACATGATACCATATATAGAAAATCATAAAGATTTTACCTCCCCCCAAAGGAGCTGTTAGAACTAATAAATGATTTCAGGAAAGTTACAGGATACAAAATCAACATATGAAAATCAGTTATATTTCTGTACACTAACAAAACATCTAAAAGAGAAAGGAAACAGTCCCATTTACAATAGCATAAAAACAATAAAATTCTTGGGAATAAATTTATCCAAGCTAGTGAAAGATCTGTACACTTAAAACTATAAGATATTTATGAAAAACATGGAAGAAGACACAAATAAATGGAAAGATATCCCATATTCATGGATTGGGAGAATTAGTATTGTTAAAAAGTCCATAATACCCAAAGGCATCTATAGATGCAACAGCCCAAGAGTTCAGACTTCCAGCTGTAAGATGAATAAGTACTGGGGATTTAATATTCAGCATGGTGACTTTAGTTAACAGTATTGTGTTATATTCTTGAAAGTTGCTAAGAGAGTAGATCTTAAAAGTTCACACCACAGAAGTAAATTGTATTCATGTGAGGTGATAAATGTATTAACTAACCTTATTTTGGTAATCACACTGGTGGTAAAATATGTGCATATTGAATTCTGTTTATTTTTTCTTATTTATGGGGATTAAGGCAAATTGATACATACAAAAAGCAGACCTAAACTACTAAACTCAGACTCCAAATCAAATATCGATCAGCAGAAAATGATGTTGATATTCAAAAAATTAAAAATATATATATTTTTTAATTTTTTTAATGCTTATTTATTTTTGAGAGAGACAGAGACAGAGTGTGAGCAGGGGAGGGGCAGAGAGAAAGGGAGACAGAATCCAGAACAGCCTCCAGGCTCTGAGTAAGCAGCCAGCACAGAGCCTGACATGGGGCTTGAGCTCACAAACTGCAAGATCATGACCTGAGACGAAGTTGGACACATAACCAACTGAGCCACCCAGGTGCCTGCCCCACAAATACATTTGTAACTCCAAAAATTAAGACTGGTAAAAGTTCCATGACAGCTGCCTCTCAGAAGCTAATCTTTGCAGTCTCACAGACTTTTAGAAGCATTTCTTTGATGGGTGATGTATTGATGTCAATCAGAGTGGAAACAGTTTAAAGACAACCACCTCTCTTAATACCTTAAAACCCAAAATGGCATATTAGGCCAATCCAGAATCAAAGGAATGTAGAATCTAAATTATTTACCTCTTTGCCCACAAGCAATATTTAAGAACTGGCAATTGATGTTGAGCCCTTGTTTTTTCTTTTATGTATTAGTGGATTTTGAGCACTGAAACTATAGTTTTATTTCACTCACGAAACTGATTTGGCTTAAGTTTGAAGCAAATATCTGTTTCTTTATACTTTTAACAATGCTTAAGGTGTCACGCATAGCACCAGTAATGTTGCATGTATTTTTGGTGGACCATACTATCAACTAAGGCAGAAGTGGCCAAAGCATTTTATCACAGAAAATTCCTCAAGAAAAGGCTAAATTATGAGGAATCTACAGTTAAAATTGCATTAGTTGTCTCAAACTATAGGAAACTTGCTAATAGTTATGTTCATTAATTTTATCTTCTTTGCTTCATTAATTTTATGTTGTTGACTGCAAAAACGGTACTATTTCCAGCCTGAAGATGATAAGTCTTCCTTGACAATTTTTTTTCATTATCACAATCATACAAATCAGGTTAAACTATATTCATGGCATATGAACAAACTTGAGCAAATAAAGTTTGTCTTTTATGAATGAATGGAAAATATTACCAATTTAAAAACAAAAAGCAAGGCACTAATAACTCCTCTATGGGAAAATACTTTGCCCTCTTCTTAATGATCACATTCGGATCAAATGAGATTGTGTGACTATGAAACCATAAATACCACATTTTTTGCACCGAGAGATAAGCTTAGGGCAAGTTAGACAAATCATTAGTCAAGAGCATATTTTGCTAAAGACTGAGATCTTTGGGGCACATACTTTCATTTTCTTCATGTCCTGTTCAAGCCTGTTTGTGTCTGTGGAGGAAAATGGATATCTCCCCCATAAGACAATGACAGAAATAGGCTGTGGATATGCGTCTATGTCCAATCAGCAGCAATATGCATAGTAATATGTGGCACAGCTTGTGTAATGAAGTTCCCAGCGTGCAGTCTGGAAAGGTATCCTCCAGTGTGTAGGGTGATTTATTTCCTCTGTCAACAGGCAGGACAGCCAGGACTTGTCCTTCCCTACTGTACCTGCAAAAATACCCTGTCATCTTGGGAAGTGGTAATGGGTTCTGCAAGTGCTATACAGGGGCATTGTTTTGAACTCTTCATTTAGATGGGATATTTCCCATCCCTTTTAATTCTGTGACTGTAATCTTAGAGGGTGTTTCTTCAAAACACAAAGCAATCTCTAGTGAGGAGGATTACCAAATCATACTATTGCTTTGAAAGCAGTATGGAGAATGATGAATCAAAATGTTTCTACTGTGATAAAAGTATATAGAAAATGAGAAGGAACAGTTTCATATATAATTTAACAACTTTCTCTGTTGTCAGAATAAAAGAAAACATAGATTTTTGTTTGTCCCTTAAAAGAATTAAAGTCTGTACATATACAGTAGCCATGATTTCTAGAATAGCTAAAGTATAGCTATTATTACAGTTTTACTTAGCGATTTATATTAGACTTTGATCTTGGATTTCCTTTTGTCCTATTGTGAATATATAGAAGTTTATTCAACAGTAGCTGTTTGTCCCAAATCAGAATTTTGTTTATGTTTTATTAAGTAGATAAAACTAAATAAGTAAACTGCAATTTAAAATTTTAAACCAATTCTTCATTTTTTAATTAATCTCTAATTGTAATAAAGGTAAAATACTTTTCAAAAAATTAGAAATTCAAGAAAATAAAATTGAACAGACAATTGCAAATAATTGTACAGGATATTTCTGTTTCCAAGATTTTTATATTAAGTGTTTTTTATAAATGTTTTGTGGTAGAAATTTTCTCAGAATTTACTACTTAGAAAACCGTCATTATTTGTTTTTAAAAAACAGATCTTACAGCGTGCCTCAGTGGCTTAATAGGTTAAGCATCCAGGCTCAGGTCACGATCTCATGGTTCGTGGATTTGAGCCCCATATTTCTCTCCTGGCAGCACAGAGCCCTCTTAAGATCCCCTGTACCCCTCTCTTTGTGCCTCTCTCTCTGTTTCTCTCTTGCTCTCAAAAATAAACTAACAATAAAAAATACATCTTGCATTTTGTATCTCTAACATATCAACAGGCTACACTTAGGGATATTGGGATGAATCTCATTTGGGGAACTTACAGTGGAAACAATTTCTGAATTGTCTATAGATGAAATACTTATTGATGAAAGGCCAATATGATAGAAAACAATTATTTTTCCATAGAAAGAAGAAGGACTACAGATGTGTTAATGTTCAAATCATATATTCCTTTTTTTCCAAATTACTCTACAGATATATTTTTCCAGTTGAGATTTTTACAAATTGAGCTAAAATATATTAGCATTTTATGGAAAAAAATTATAGTTCTTGTATCCATAGCATTCCACATCTTTTTTTTTATGGCCTCAAAAGATACAGTATTATTTGTCTTCTTGCAAAATGACTCATTTTACTTTCTCTTGATTGTTTTTGTTTCCAACTCTGGAATCCCTCACACACCTGTAGTTTATATATATTTTTTCTTTTCAGAATTTTATTTAAATTCAAGTTAGTTAACATATAGTGTAGTATTGGTTTCAGGAGTACAATTCAGCGATTCATCATTTCTATACAAAACCCAGTGCTCAACATAACATGTGCCCTCCTTATTACCCATCACTCATCTAGCTCATCCTCCAACCACCTCCCTCCATCAACTCTCTGTTCTCTATCATTAAGAATCTCTTATGATTTTGCTTCTCCTTCTCTTTTCTTTTTTCCTTCCTCCTGTATGTTCATCTGTTTTGTTTCTTAAATACCACATATGTGTGAAATCATATATTTGTCTTTCTCTGACTGACTTACTTTACTTAGGATAATACACTCTAGCTCCATCCACCATAATTGCAAATGGAAAGATTTCTTTTTTTTTGATGGCTCAGGAATATTCCACTGTGTGTATGTGTGTATGTGTGTACACACACATAGCATATCTTCTTTATCCAACATCAGCTAATGGACGTTTGGACTCTTTCGCTAGTTTGGCTATTATTGATAATGCTGCTGTAAACATATTCCTTCGGGATATGTGTTTTCGTATGCTTTGGCTAAATACCTAGAAGTGAAATTGCTGGATCATAGGATATTTCTATTTAAAATTTTTGAAGAACCTCCATATTGTTCTCCACAGAGGCTGCACCAGTTTGCCTTCCCACTAACAGTACAAGAGTGTTATTCTTTCTCCTCATCCTTGCCAATACCCCTTGTTTCTTGTGTTGTTCATTTTAGCCATTCTGACAGATGTGAGGTGGTATCTCATCTTGGTTTTGATTTGCATTTATCTGATGATAAATGATGTTAAATATCTTTCAGGTGTCTGTTACCTGTCTGGATAGCTTCTTTGGAAAAAATGTCTATTCATATCACTGCCCATTTTTTAACTGGATTATTTATTCGGTATTGAGTTTGATAAGTTCTTTATAGATTTTGGATGCTAATCCTTTATCATATATGTAATTTGGAAATATCTTCTCCTATTCCATAGGCTGCCTTTTAGTTTTGTTCATTGCTTACTTTGATTTGCAGAAGGTTTTTATTTTGATGAAGTCCCAATCGTTGATGTTTACTTTTGTTTCCCTTGCCTCTGTCTACATGTCTAATGAGAAGTTGCTCTGGATGAATTCAAAAAGGTTTCTGCCTTCATTCTCCTCTTGGATTTTGATGGTTTCCTGTCCCACATAGAGCTCTTTCCTTCATTTTGAATTTATTTTTGTGTGGTGTAAGAAAGTGATCCAGTTTCATTTTTCTGCATGTAGCTGTCCAGATTTCCCAACACCATTTTTGAAGAGACTCTCGTTTTTCCATTGGATATTCTTTCCTGCTTTGTCAAAGATTAGTTGTGGGTCTATTCCTGGGTTTTCTATTCTTTCCATTGACCCATGTGCCAGTTTTTGTGCCAGTACTATGCTGTCTTTCTGGCTATAGCTTTGGGATGGAGCTTGAAGTCTGGAATCATGCTGCCTCCAGCTTTGCTTTTCTTTTTCAAGATTGCTTTGGCTTTTCGGGGTCTACTGGGGTTCCATGAAAATTTTAAGATAGTTCTAGCTCTGTGAAAAATGTGGTATTTTGACAGGGATTACATTAAATGTGTACATTGCTTCATGTAGAATAGACATTTTAACACTGTTTGTTCTTCCAGTCCATGAGCATGGCATGTTTTTCCATTTCTTTGTGTCCTCTTCAATTTCTTTCATCTGTGTTTTATAGTTTTCAGGGTACAGGTCTCTCACCTCTTTGGGTTTATTCCTAGGTATCTTACTGCTTTGGTGTAATTGTAAATGAGATTGATTCCTTTATTTCTCTTTCTGCTGCTTCATATTTGGTGTATAGAAATGCAACAGATTTCTGTTGATTTTGTATCCTGTGACTTTACTGAATTCATTTATCAGTTCTAGCAGTTGTTGGTGGAGTCTTTTGCATTTTCTATATAGAGTATCGTGTCATGTGCAAATAGCGAAAATTTTGATTCTTCCTTGTGAATTTGGATGCCTTTTCTTTCTCTTTGTTGTCTGATTGCTGTGGCTATAACTTCCAGTACAATGTTAAATAACAGTGTTGAGGGTGGACACCCCTGTCTTGTTCCTGACTGTAGAGGAAAAGCTCTCCGTTTTTCCCCATTGAGGATGACATTAGCTGTGGGTTTTTCATGTATGACCTTTATTATGTTGAGATATGCTCCCTCCCAACCTCCTATGTTGAGGATTTTTAGCACGAATGGATGTTATACTTTATCATCTATACTTTTTTCTGCGTCTGTTGAAATGATGGTTCTTATCCTTTCTTTTATCAATGTGGTGTATCATGTTGATAGATTTGCGAGTACTGAACCACCTTTGCAACCTAGGAATAAATCCCACTTGATCATGGTGAATAATTTTTTTAGTGCATTGTTGGATTCGGTTTGCTAGTATTTTATTGAGAATTTTTGCATTCATGTTCGTCAGGGATATTGGCCTATAGTTCTCTTTTTTAGTGGAATCTTGATCTGGTTTTGGTATCAGGGTAATTCTGGCCTCATGGAATGAGTTCGGACATTTTCCTTCCATTTCTATTTTTTGGAACAATTTGAGAAGAATAGGTATTAATTCTTCTTTAATTGTATGGTAGATTTTACCTGTGAAGCCATCTGACCCTGGAGTTTTGTTTGTTGGTTTTTTTTTTTTATTACTGATTAAATTTCTGTGTTGGTTATGGGTGTATTTTAATTTTCTCTTTCTTCCTTTATCAGCTTTCTTCCTTTATCAGCAGTAGTTTGTATGTTTCTAGGAACTTGTCCATTTCTCCCACATTGCCCAGTTTGTTACCATATAATTTTTCAAAATATTCTCTTAAAATTGTTTATATTTTGTATTGGTATTCCTCTGATCTCTCCTTTTTCATTCATGATTTTATTTATTTGGGTCCTCTCTCTTTTTGATATGTGTGACTAGGGAGTTACTAATTTTATTATTTCAAAGAACCAGCTCTTAATTTCATTGATCTGTATTTTTGCTTCTGTAGCATTTATTTCTGTTCTTTATTATTTATCTTCTCCTGGATTTAGGTTTTATTTGCTGTTCCTTTTATGTCTCCTTCAGGTGTAAGGCTAGGTTGTGTATTTGAAACTTTTCTTCCTTCTTTAAGAAAGCCTGTATTTTAATACGCTTTCCTCTTAGGACTACCTTTGCTGCATCCCAAAGGTTTTGGATTGTCATGTTTTCATTTTAATTTTTTCCTACGTATTTTTTAATTTCTTCTTTAATTTCCTGGATAACCTGTTCATTCTTTGGTAGGATGTTCTTTAATCTCCATGTATTTGTGGTCTTCCCACATTTTTTCATGTGGTTGACTTCAAGTTTCTTAGTGGTGTGATCTGAAAATATGCACAGTGTTATCTCAGTCTTTTTGTATTTGTTGAGGGTTGACTTGTGACCCAGTATGTGATCTGATCTGGAGAATGTTCCATGTGCACTTGAAAAGAATATGTATTCTGCTGCTTTGGAATGAAATATTCTGAATATATCTGTTAAGTCCATCCATTCCAGTGTGTCATTTAAAGCCATTGTTTCCTTGTTGTTTTTCTGCTCAGATAATCTGTCCATTGCTATAAGTTGGGTATCAAAGTCCCCTATTATTATTGTGTCATTATCAATGAGTGTCTTTATGTTTGTTATTAATTGATTTATATATTTGGGTGTTTTCAAATTGAGGGCATAAATATTTACAATACTTAGATCTTCTTAATGAATAGATCCCTTAATTATGACATAATGCCCTTCTTCATCTCTTGTTACAGTCTTTGGTTTAAAATCTAGTTAGTATGATATAAGTAATGCTACTCTGACTTTTTTTTTTTGACACCCATCAGCATGATAGATGATTCCCATACCCTCACTTTCAATCACCAGGTGTATATAGGTCTACAATGAGTCTATATGCTATAGGATGCATATAGAGGAGTCTTTTTTTTTCTTAATTTTTTATCCATTCTGATATCCTATGCATTTTGATTGGAGAATTTAGTCTGTTTACATTCAGCGTGATTATTTAAAGATGTGAATTTAGTGCCATTGTGCTACCTGTCAAATGGTGTTTCTGGTGGTATTCTCTATTCCTTTCTCATCTTGCTTTTGCTATTTTTCCCTACTCGAAGAGTCCCCTTTAATATTTCTTGCTGGGTTGGTTTCATGGTCGTAATCTCCTTTAGTTTTCATTTGTCTGGGAAACTCTTTATCTCTCTCTCTATTCTGAATGACAGCCTTGCTGTATGAGGTATTTTTGGCTTCATCTTTTTCCCATTCAGCATGTTGAATATATCCTGCCGCTCCCTTTCTTCTGGCCTGCCAAGTTTCTGTGGACAGATCTGCTGTGAACCTGATCAGTCTTCCTTGTAAGTTAAAGACTTTTTTCCCTTGCTTTCAGGATGCTTTCCTTATCTGTGTATTTTGTGAATTTGACTATGATATGTCTTGGTGATGGCTGGTTTTCTCCATCTTCTGAGATTCCTATGATACAAATGTTATTATGCTTTGAAGAGTTGCTGAGTTCCCTAAGTGCACCCTTGTGATCCCATACCTTTCACTCTCCTTCTCAGCTTCATTATTTTCCATAATTTTATCCTCTTTGTCACTAATTCATTCCTCTGCTTCATCCATCCTCATTGTCATGGCATTCATTTCAGTTTGCATCTTGGTTATGGTATGTTTAATTTTTGCCCGAGTAGATTTTAGTTCTTTCATCTCTGCCATAAGGGATTGTCTAGTGTTTTCTATGCTCATTTTCAAGCCCAGCTAGTCTCCTTATAATTGTTTTAAATTTTATTTCAGACGTCTTACTTGTATCTGTACAGATTAAACCCATGGATATGACTCCTTCTTGTTCATTCTTTGGGGGTGAATCTTCCATCTTGTCATTTTGTCCAGAAAAAAAGGGGGGAAGCCAAATCCTAGGTGTGTTTTGGTCTTATTGTTAATAGAAGATATATCCAAAAATGTTTTTAAATACTTGGGGGACCGCCTAGGTGGCTCAGTCATTTAAGTGTCCAATTCTTGATTTCAGTTCAGGTCGTGATCTCACAGTTTAGGATATTAAGAGACACATGGGGCTCCATGCTTTCAGCACAGAACCTGCATAGGATTCTCTTTCCTCTCTCTGTCCCTACACCTACTCCTCAAAGTAAATATATAAACATTAAAAAATTATAAATAAAAATGTATATTTAAAAAAAGAGAAGGAAAGCTAGATAATAGGTGTGTTTTGGTCTGTTTTTTAAAAGAAGCTAGATCCCTAAGAAGAAGTAGAAGCAGAAGAAGAAAATAAAAATAAAAAGGAAGATAGATCCTGTTTCCCTTAAAGCTGCAGGTTTGCTGCACTCTTATGATCCATAGCCTTGGTGTGAACAGGGCAGCTTAGTGTCTGCGACTGGGCCACATGCCCATGAAGAGCTCGTGCCCCCTCTGCCAAATGCACTCCAAACATGGGAACTGCCTCTCCCCATGTGACCCAGGGGATCCTTGGACCTATCTGCCTGCTTCCAGGTCTTCCTGCCTTCTCCACCATAGCACTGCTAAACCCACCAGGTGCCTCACTGGCAAAGCCACAAAGCTTGGAAACTTCAGACTGTGTGTGAGTTATTTATAAAAACTTGCCCTAGTCCCCCCCCTCTCCTTTCCCAGGTGATGGTTTTGGGGACGAGTTTTTCTTGTGCAGTTCCCTACATGCACTTCTCCTTTTTCTCTCTTTCTTTCTTTCTGTCTTGCTCCTCCCCACTGCAGTACCTGCAGTGATTCTCTTCCCCACATCAACTCTACAGTCCCTACCTTCCACCATATGACACTTTTTTTTTTTTTAGCTCTCATTGTACATTTTTACTCTCTCAGTCCTCAGATCAATTTTTTTGGGTTTAAAACCCAAATCAAAATGATTTCATATTTATCTAGCTGTGTTAGAAGGATGAGGCAAGCCTAGGGTCTCCCTACTCCTCCATCATCTTACCTCCTTCTCCAAGCTGTGTGATCTTAAACAAGCTGCTCACCTGTTCTGAGTATGTCTTCTTACCTCAGTGCTGGGACAGAGGCCTAGCACCAGAGCTTGGGCATGCTCAAGGAAGCCAATTCTTTTCAGCTGGGCTCAAGGATTTCACTGCTTCTCTCTGGGCTGCTCACTGCAGAGGTCTGCACAATTATAAGAGACTCTTAACTACAGATAACAAATAGGGTTGATGAAGGGAGGTGGATGGGGGATGGACTAACTGCATAATGGGTATTACAAAGGGCACTTGTTATCATGAGCCCTAGGTGTTATATGTAAGGGATGCATCACTAAATTATACTCCTGAAGCCATTATTACACTATATCTTAACTAGAATGTAAATAAAAAGTTGAAAAAGAAAGAAAAAAATAAGAATTTACTTTGTCTTCCTCTGTGCCCTTTTTTTGTTATTGAAATATAACTGACATACAAATGAATATTAGTTTCAGGTTTGCATCATATTGATTCAACCATTCTGTAAATTACTCATTTCTTACCACAATAAGTTCTGCGGTCACTATCTGTCATCATACAACATTGTTAAGATGTTAGTGATGATATTCCCTATGTCTTTACTTTTATTGGACTTTAACTTTGGCCAAGAATTTTTCTACACATTAGCTCATTTAACCCTCATAATGACCATATGAATTTATGTTATTAATTCTATTTTATGGGAAACCGTTTCTTTGAGAGGTTAAGTAACTTTTTCAAAGTCAAACAGTGATTAGGGAGGGAAGAAACAGAACTCAAACCAAGTCTTGCCTTACTCCATGCCTCTGCTCCTTAGTATGCTGTGAAAACTATTTCTTTTCTTTCTCTTCCTCCTCCTCCTCCTCTTCTTCCTCTTCTCTTCCTCTTCCTCTCCTTCTCCTCCTCCCTCACCCCTCCCCTCCTTGTCCTTCACTTCCTTGTCCTCCTCCCCACCTCTTCTCTCTCTCCCTCTCTCTCCTCCTCTCCCCATACCCCTCTATCTCTTTCTTTTTCTCTTCCATCTTCTCTTAGGTAATCATGGTATGGACTTGAAAAATATTTCCATTTCTTTCTATATTTTTAAAATTATATTTTAATTGAAAACAATGTTAAATCTGTTTATTGGGCTTTCTAAAAAATATGTCACTAGTGTAAGTTGAATATTAGATTCATATCTTTTCACAACAGTAGTAGCCTTCAGGACACATCAGTTTATATGACTGAGGAGATTCAAATTGTAGTCAATCTATTCTGTTATGCTTTTAACAGAGGGATTAAGATTTTGCTGATAGCAAATACAACATCGAGATCAGGATATAGAAGATGAGAATCAGGTTGTGTGATCCAAAATGGAATGCAAAATGTCAATCAGGCTGTCGTGTCAAAATCAAGAACCCGGGGTGACAGAGTTAGGTTGTTACCTGGATCATTACAATCAGGGATTATAATCAAGAAGACAGGAGCAAATACTCTGCATCTGGATCTCACCAGAAGGTATAGCAAGAGAGAGGGAACTCTTGAAAAGGTTGTGTAACTTGCCTGATCCTCAGCTTTTTCATTTTCATATATGGATATAACTCCTTAAGGATTATATATACCATATGAAATGCACCGAAGTATCTGACATACAGCTATAATCCAGTAAATGGCCACTATAAGAGAAGAAAACCTTGGTGTTTAAGATACTTGGTTATGACCTTGACTCAGTTTAATGTTTTCTATGAAACAGTGTTCCTCAAACATCAAAGTGTTATGCTCAACATAGGCTAACATGGCTATTCATGTGTCTTTGCTCACCATGTCCGCAAGGGTGCCAAGACTCCAAAAGTTAATGTTTTTAAGTGAATGAAGTAAAAGTTTAAAACACGGGGAAAAAAGTTTAAAAATAGGATATATACATTCATATATATATATGTATATATATGTAAATAAATAGGATATATATATGTGTATATATATATATATATAAAACTATATGCATCTCATCTTTTTATTTTATTTTTTTATTTTTAAAATATTTATTTTTGAGAGAGACAGAGCGTGAGCAGGGGAGGGGCAGGGAGAGGGAGACATAGAATCTAAAGCAGGCTCCAGGCTCTGAGCTGTCAGCACAGAGCCTAGTGTGGGGCTCAAACCCACAAACCACGAGACTGTGACCTGAGCCGAAGTTGGATGCTCAAATCGACTGAGCTACCCAGGCGCCCCTACATTTTTTATTTCTAAGGTTAGGCCTATGATGTCGTCTGTTCATAAGAAGAGAAGTTTGTTTCTTAGGCTATAGATTCAAGTAAATGCATTTTTAGGAAACTTCAAATGATGAATATTCCTTAACATTATATATATTAAACTCTGTTTTGAGACTTAGGGGCTAGATGTGAGCTATGATGAGATTAAAAGCAAATAAAATTATATAAAAGAGCATCTCAAATATCAGCAGCAATACTCTGACTCTTGTCATTGAACACCCACATAAGTTAAAAAATTCTAGTGCAAATTCATTTAATTTTTTTTCCAAATAACCACACACCTAGATTGAATGTTATCAATATGCCCTAGTTTTTTGTGTTTTTTTATTCTTGTCTCATTATATATTGGTGACAGGAGGATCACAATCAAAGGAGGACATAAAGGATAGAAAGAGTCCTGCTTGTCAGAATCATCTTTGTTATTTATTTATTTATTTATTTAGAGAGCGTGCGCACATGGTGCATGTGAAAAGGAGCAGGGGTTGGTGGAGGAAGGAGCAGAAAGAGAAAATCCCAAGCAGGGCTCAAGCTCAAGAACCCTGAGATCATGATTTGAGCTGAAATCCAGAGTTGAACACTTAACCAACTGCTCCACACATGCATCCCAAAAATCAGTCAACTTTCTAAAACGTGTCTGGTCTTATTATTCGAGTGCTGAAATTCCTTTAATATCTCCCCATTATCTATATATAAAATCCAAATTCTTTGCCTGGTAGACCACATCTTTCATGACCCTTTTCAGCTTATTTACTCTTACTCTTACAGGTGAACTTAAATTACAGGTTTACTTCTGAAATGGTTGTGCTCTCCCTTGCATGTGTCATTCTCTGTGCTGAAGTGTCCTTTCCCATCTGATGTTGCCTAATAAGCTTCTGCTAATACTTGAAGATATAGCTCAAGTGTAACTTTTGTGAGAATTTCCTTAATTGCACCCTACACACCTGATCTTTTTATATATATATTTTGCCCCTATTTCTTTCATCCAATAGTTTATACTTCCATTATACCACTTAACAGAACTGTAGTACTCTTGTGTGTTTATGTTTTGATGACCTAATTAGCAAGTGAGCTGCTTGAAAACTAGGATTCTGTTTTCTTTATCTTGTAACCTCAAATCCTAGCACACTGCCTGGCTTAATATATAGTGGAATTCAAGAGGTACATGTTGAATCAATGAATTAGAGAGTGCTTCTGTGAGACATTTCTGTAGTTCACCTAGCCTTGTGTTCTGTCTGAAATCTGACCCTGCGGGTGTTGGAGCATGGTAGTCTCTATCATGTCTTACATGATTTTAAGCTCCTTGAATTTAGGATCTCAAAATTTTCAGGAATGGTAGCATAATACAAATATGGGGTCACATTTTTAGTAATGATACCTGTATCCATTTAAAGTTTTAACTTCATAATATTTAATAGTAGTAATAATATTAAATAATTTTAATAATATTATTTAAATATTTTCTCCCTTTGAAATGAAGTAGTGTGAGTAGATACTAGGGTATATCAACTGAGTGGTGAGTAATGTCATGACAGTTACTAATAGTCAACCACAAACCCCTAGGAACTGTGATGGTTGACCATTATATAATGTCAAATTTTTATTCTCAGTCATATACTATTTTTTTGTCTATTATGCAATGTTGATAAAAGACAGAAAAAATAACAAATATATGAAACACAGATGAGTAAGGAGATTGTAACTCTACAAAATTGTCTGAAGAAGGCTTTCAGTTGTTTCTATGTGATCACAGTCCTATGTTGCTTTCATCTTGACCAGAACCAAGATATCTCTACTACTGAAAAACCCATTGTTAAAAAGAAAAAAAGTATAGTGGTGAATATATCTAATTTGTATTTTTACCTACTGAGATGAACACTGTCTATATCCATTATGTGTCATTTGTGTCATTTGTGTGTAGGTGCTTGCAAAAAGCCTGAACTCTTTTTAAATTATCGTTTAGAATGAAAAGAACCACAAAGATCATATTTTAAAATGTTTTAATGAAAAATATGAAAATTCAAAATATTATTTCAGCTATGAATTTTGTCTGTTTTGATTTAAAAATGTTCCATTTCAGTCTACATAGTAATAGGCATTCAGTCTCCCAATACAAATGTGATGTCATTTTAAAAATTTGTTTAAAATCAGGATTTTTATAAAACAATTATGTTAAAGTAAATTAAGTATTATCAATGACTTGCTAAGTGGTAAATGTTGAATTTTGTCTTTAATGCTATAAAATTTATCAGAGTATGAAAATCAACTTTATAATGTAATCTTTTCTAACATGGTAATACAAATTTTAAAAAATCTTAACATTTTTATTCTATTCGATATACATTTAGAACTATAAAGGGATTTTAAAAAGTAGTAAGTGGTCTTCTTGAAATGATGTGCTTCCAAGAAAGGAATTTATGAGTTATCATTTGGAAAACACCCCTGTAGTTGTATGTAGAATTTGATGGTGCATTTGGATTCTGTGCAGAAGCATTCCATGGACTTTCACTCCAAAGGCTACAATGTGTTTATGATCTTCTAACAATAGAAGCTTTTAAATTAGATTATAATAGGTCATAACTGGATGCTCTAAAAATCTCTATTAAAATTTCGTATAATGTACAGTGAAGCCATATTGCATAACAGATGCAGTCCAATTTGCTAATGATTCACTCAGGAGACTGCTTTGAGAAAATCACCTCCTCAGTGGGATTTAAATACCTCTGTTTCTGTCTGTCTCTCTCTCCATCCATCCATCCATCCATCCATCCATCCATCCATCCATCCACGTACATACCTATATGTTCTACTAAGCCAGCCAAAATGGCCATTTGCAGTTGCTCACTACATTTTTCCTTAAATTTTTGTAAGAATTAGAGGCGGGAATTGGTATGGGGTGTGTATGCCAAGCCACTGGAACGCTACTATTTTGTGACTTTGAGTGTTATTGTAATTGTGATTTCTGCATATTCAAATAATTCAGAGAAATTTTGGAAAATGCTTAATCATTTCTCTTCCTATTTCCTATGCATTCTCTAACTCAGGCCCAGTAGCCTCCTGCCACACACTTTTCCAGAAAACACATCCTTGGGTCTTGTGCTTTGTCAGCCTTAATCCCTGCTAAATCCAATAGTCTTTCTTTATCCCTGCTGCCTCCACTATTTATTAGAAAGTACTGCATTTTCACTTATATCTTAAGGAAACCGTAGTTTCTGCATATTAAATGAGGTTTGCTTTCTCTGTTACCAAACCAGGAAATAGCAGAAGTAAAACTTAATGCATAAAGAGGGTCTCTGGGGCATTTATGTAAGATAACAATATATTAGTCAGTTGGTTGAAGATGATAATAAGGGAAGGAATAAATAACTGGCTACGTTATTTTCAAAAATATTTTGACCTTCTATTTTTCCTCTTTACTTCTTACTAAAAAGCTAGGTATTTTGATCAAATATTTCAGTATAGTTTCAATCTGGCACTCAAGTGGCTGTATTATATTTATATATTTATTTATTTTAGCCCGTAACCAAAGAGTGTAGTCCTTACTGAAACTAAACCATACACAACCAGAACTGCATCAGGCTTACTTGATATTTGAGAAGATTTCTAAAATTTAGGTGTCTGCTTAGCAGACACAGAATGAAACAAATAAAAATATGACAACCTCAATCTAAATTATGTTTAATTCAAATCATTACCTGGATGGTTCTGATTTTTACAAGTTAGGTCTTGTGTGCCGAAATGACAGACCGACCCTTTGACTAGCAGCATGTGTTTTAGTGGGAGGATTTCTATTTTCTTACAGCCTGAATTCAATGTAGTGTGATCACCAAGGCAAGGTAATGCCAGCGCAGCATGCATGTGATTTAAATACACAGACTTGCATTTAAAGAACATTTAATATCCTCTTAGTTGCTTTAGGTAAGAGAGAGTCCCTAAATCCATTCTTGTGTGTTTCTTCAGGGATAGAATAATAGAAAATTAATATGTGATTCCTCTGACTATGGACCTTACTTTTGGAGAGCTAGGTGAGGAGTGCAGTATTTTGACCCCTTTCTCTCACTCATTCCCTCTCTCTCTCTCTTTCTCTTTCTTTCTCTCTCTCCTTTTTTTTTTTTTTTTTTTTTTTTTTTTGCTCGGTACAACGCGAGCCCAAAAGAGAAACCTGTGGAAAATAGCTAAATGTTCATCCGTTAGCATTTTACCACTCAGGTACTACTAATACAAATTCAAAAAATGCTAATAAAGTCTGAAATTTCCCAGTAGGGGAGTAATGGAACACTTTTAAAAAAGGCACTTTCAGTTAATGACTAAGGCATTTTTTGCTAACAGCAATTTTGGCTTCTTATCCCAGGTGGAGAAAAATGCATTAAACAGGAGATTAAAATGTCCTTTCAACTGCTTGGTAATGCCAGCTGCTGCTGCAGGCTAAGGCATCCATGAAGTGGCATTTAGTTGATGGTGGTTCTGTTCCAAGGGATGGAGCAAGTATGAAAATCCCACTGGATGGGGGTCTCTTTAAATATGCTGTATACGCACAAATAGCAAGTGTAGGAGCTGGGCTAGGATGGTAAACTGTACAATCTGTTCATTGCATTTTGGTTGCTAATTAAGAGGTGACATACAGTATGAATGCACAGAACCTGTTGAAATTCTGTCAGGCTCTGTCTTTGCTTTCACATGTTTGAATGCTATTTAATAAGGCGTCTTAATTGAAAGCAGAGAAATACGTAAAAGTAGAGGACAAATTTGTTAGATTAATATTCTTCGACAACGTGTGTATGTGTGTGTGTGTGTATTCATGATTCCTAACCCCGTGGTGCTTCTCTCTGAGACAACTACTCTACTTCATAAGCACAATATGCAAATTTTGTGATTTTCTTCTTGCTGTGGGGGTAGAACTGGAGTGGAAAGTTGGAAACAGAACTTGCAAACACAAATGTGAACTTAACAGTGACTCTGACATAAAGGAAAAATGGTTTCTCTTGCCAAGAAATACCGTTTTTATGAGGAGTGTTTAAGCAATGAAGACGGAAAAAAAGGGAGGGCACTGTTACTTTTAACAATGTATTGTGTGTGTGTATTTTTATAGCTAAATGGATATTTTCTCTCCGCCTTTCTTCAGTGGATGAAGCCACATTAATACTAAACTTTATTTTCTGCTGGTTGGCTGCATAGAGTAAACATCATGAAAAAAGAAAAAGATGCAGCAAGAGCCAAAGTCACTGGTCTCTGTGAAGCTGGAAATGCTAGAAACAGAAGCACACTGAAGTTTAGCATAAGGATAAAAGTACCCAGAACTGCAAATTCTGTCTACATGCTTTAGTTTCCTTGCTTGTATACAGGAGTTAATGAATTAACAGGTATTAAGCACTCTGACTTTGCCTAGCACATAGCAAGTGTTCCGAAGTATTTGTTCCATCTCTTGTGCTTGTTGTTATTTAGTCCTTGGAAGTGCCAGTAGACTTAGGAAATCTGGTCATAGTGGGTTTTCTCCTTAGAATTCTCATTGGCCATGCTTCTGTCTGGAGCTAAAACAATTTGAATGTTTTACTTATGTTAACTAAAGACTCTCTTTCTGCCTCTTCCTGCGACTGGTAAAATTTATGTAAGCAATTATATATACATTTCCTTTAACAACCATTAAGTGATAGCTTAAAAAAAGTATATTTTGAGTTTGAAGGTTTCTTTTCATTTCCATTTGTACTGTTCTCATCTGTCCCATCTCCTAGCTTATTCTCCTTAGACAGTTATGTGGGACTTCATTTGGTGGCCAGATCCACTGATACTCCCCTTGAAATTTCAGCAGTATCTAAGCCAAAAAGACATACAAACTATTGTGCCAGGGAAGAGCTCACCTGGAGCATTTGTCTTCATTTGCAATACATAAACCATGTGTATTATGAGCGTGCAGTAGCCTGAATTCACAGCCCACTGACACTGTGAGTTAACACTAGAACATTGGAAAAAGCCATCCATTATTACATAAGTAACTGAGGGTTGGATTGAGAAAATAACTTCAGCAAATGTGTTATTTAAACAATTTTTAATTCTCGTATCCATCATAGTAGATACTGATTTGTATCTTCTATAGCCCAAGAGGTTCAGAATTCAGAGACTAAAAAAACCGAATATTAATTTGTAACCATAAGGTGAATCTGGAGAAAAGAAGAGAGGGAGATAAAAAGGCAAGTGATCTCCTTCAAGATTTGATCAAATCTCTGGAGCCAGAATCCAGATACCTTTATATTGAGGTACACTATTTAAAAAATACATAGGCATCACATTTTAAAATTAAAAGAAATCCTGTTGTGATGATTCTACATGCCCTTTGTCATTACTGGACATAGAATTCTCTAGAGATACTATGTGTCATTTAAAGTTATGAAGAACTGTCCCTGGGACACAAATCGGGATGAACTGAGATGATCCCCCAAGATAGCTTTGAAATGCCCTGGCTCCCTACAATAGAGAAGAGTAGTTGTACAAAAAATTCCATGCTGACATGCTCCGAGATTCCTTCACATTTTAGTAAGAATGTAAATATTATTAGAGATTTCAGACTCCTAATCACTAAGAAAATAAAACCACACTAATGCCCTCAATTGCAAGTCAATTCACAATATTACTTACCGTAAGAATTTAGTTTTGCTTAGTAAATGCCAGTAAAAAACATAGCAATTACATGTTCTTACAGATTACTTGGCAACTCTATTTCTAAAATTTGTATGACTTGCCCTCTGATTTTATAACCGAAATAATCTCTTTACCCTATAATTACTTGCTATGTAAATACCTGTCAATAGATGATTGACTCTGGCCATTTCCATTTAATTAAAAGGTCAATGCCGACACGTAAATACTTTTTTATTTAATGATAATATTTGTGCCTATAACCACACAGTTAGCTTAGTATCCAAGGTAAATTTATCTTTCCTGTGCACACTGAGATACACAATATGAATTTGATGTCACAGGCATGTAACATCAAATTCTCCTCATGGCAATTATAAACAGTAGGGTGTTCATAGATAATAATACATAATAAATGCACATAGAAATGTTGCATAAAAATTATTAATCATGTATTAATTTATTGAATTATTGTATAGATTAGGTAAAAATGAGCAAGATGAATAATCATTCCAGATAGTTTCTATTCAGTTACCAAAATGTACATAACTATTAGTTCTCATAATTCTCCTTTGAGTACAGCAGAGAAAATAGGAAACAGAGATGGATAGGACGTATAAAATGTATTCCTCTGTTTCCAGGAGAGTCTATGGGGATAGAAGGGTGAAATGGAGCAGAAAGACAGAGGAGGTCAGATGGGTTATGTGACAGGAGTAAAGAGCAGGCTAATTGAATTTGCAAATGATATGAAATTGGGAGTTGTCAGGAACAGAGGGGAAGACAGACTGTGAGTGTTAGTAGATGACTTACTTAAGTTTGAGTAAGTTGACATTCTGCAACTTCGAACATTTACACTTTGCATACATTGGCTTGGCTTTGTTCTTTGTCATAGGATTTATTAGTTGCTTTCCTTGAAATTAGACAATGATTATTTCATGATCCATTCAACAAATATATACCAAAATTCTCTAGTTCTTTTTCACTCAAGGAAAGACATGAGAATAAAATAAATATAATAATTATTTTTGTAGCTTTTCTGGCTTAAAGAAACAGTTTCCCTGGAATGTTCTAGTTAAGTGTAAGACACATGGCAATTTGAGTTATTTGGATGCTACCTGGCTCTTAATTTAAAATTTTTGCACAAATCAATTCAGAATCAATTTGCAGGAGAATGCCATGAAACACTTTTGCAGAGCAAAAAAAATTTTAAGTGGGTTATATAAAAGAGATGGAAAATAGTGTTGTTCTTGGTGAGTTGGTAGCTGAAAACTACCTCATCCCTCTTACCATTACTTAAGATGGAGAAGTGTATTTTACACCTCAAAGACTTGGGCCTCCTTTGTCATATATGAAATGTCTCATTCTTGCTTTAATTGAATGTGGCTTCATTTTTGAGTGATGCAAGGTGCCTGACTGTCAGTCCTGGAAAGAGAAGCCCCTTCCGTGAAATGGGTCGTGAATGAAAAGTGGCAGGAGCATGCTCCTTCGCCCTCACCCTCATTAACCTTCTCTTGCTTCACCTCTTTTCCACACAGCTCTCATAGCTCTCAAAAAAAAAGGCTCTGGGAATGAATATAGACCTCATAATACGATACAAAGAAATGTAGGTCATGAAAATTTCAAGCCTGATAGAAATAGTTAATGCTCATTTATGCAATGACCTATGTTGTTTAATTTATTTATAACTTCTAAATGTTATAACATTCTTTTAAAACTTATCTCCTGTCAGTTTTCTTGCAGTGCCCCAGGGAAAATTTTAAACTTGAAAGTTCCAACATTTCGGATTTATCAAAGTGAAAGAATTTCTCAGATTCTTTTTTCACTGGGTTTCATGGATTTTTACATTGGAGAGTTAATATAACTTAAAAAAAATCTTTCTGTAAAAAAAAAAAATCACCTCTAGGCTGAGACCATATTTGGAGAGCTTCTGCTCCAAAGCAGTTTTGAGGCTATTTACATAAGAGGAGGAAACTGGAATTTATAACTGAAATTATTTAAATGACAAAATTCGCTAAACTTGATGCTATGATAATGTCTGATGAATATACACATTTTCTAAAGAAAATCAGATAAAATCTCATCCAGTTAAAGCTCTATCTAGTTTATAGTGAAAAAAGACTTATTTTAAAGTGCTATTTTTAAAGCGTTCTACAGACTGTGAACTCTCAATCATTTTTTAAAGAAAGATGTTTATTCTTAATAATAGTAACTGATAAAATTGGTGAAGAGCGGCAAACCATTTCATAGCCAACTTGCCACTATTGTAGCGTTCAGAGCCAAAATAGAAAATATTGTGGAGAGATCATGTCCCAGTACTTAGAAAAAAAGTCTTTTACATACTGAATCACTTCTATGTCTGTGGGTTTAGTGTCCCTTTAATAAATCTATGCATGCCTTAGAGCTATAAATTTTTTTAAGTTCAACAGCAGGCCCAACTAAGTGTCTTGAAACCCAGAAATTTAGCCAGTGCCTTAAATATGATTAACACTCAACAGTTGAGCAAATCATGCTGTCATACTTTCTTATATACCTATATATATGGGGGTCTAAATTACCACTCACCGATTGCTATTTAATTAAACAAGAAAAGTGCAGGTAAATTGCTCTTGTCACTATAAAGGCTGTGGACACATTCAGTGACTGTCAGCTAAACTAGTCTCAGTGATTGGATAGCCGCAGGCTATACAGAATATATCATTTCTTTCAAAAACACAGCGAGAGTTTTTTTGGAGGGGGGAGGGGAGAGTATATTATTTGTTGTATATCTTTTTGTGTGTGATTGTGTGATTTGGTTATTTTAAGGCAATGTCTTGGTGCGAAAATTATACTATGCAGCAATTTTAGCCCACCTACTTTCTGTAGCATTTGCTATTATTATTATTTGCACTGTTCATGTTTAAGATCATAAACAAGAAACTTGAGGTACAGACTTTCTAATAATGAAGACTATGTTCTCTTACTGAAACGATAGCCCATGCCATTTTCTCCTTACCTGAACTTGCCTACCTCCTCTGCATTTCTGTTTCACACACTTGGCTTTCACACCTCATGTAAGTGTTCTGTATTCTGCCTTGGACTTGGCCAGATGTAGTTCTTGCTCTGAGTTTTTTGTTTTGGAAGCCCCCACTATGACCCTCCCTTTGCTGTGCCATTCTCAAGGTTGACAAAAATCCACTGGGCTGGCTTGGGGGATGTGCCCAGTTGGAACCCATAACTCACCCAACTAGATGATATTTCAGGTACTCAGAACCCCAGAATTTCCTGCCCAAATATTCCTGAGATCACTGTCAGGGCCTGTGCTGGAGGATCTTCCAGGCTTCTTCTCCTGAGAGCACCAATATGCTTTTGCAGACAGGGAGAAGCAGGTGGGGGTTGTGTCAAGTGAGCGTGAAGATGGTGTTCTGGGAAAGGAAACTGAACTGGTGGTTGGGTCCCCAAGAGCTTCGTAGGATTTATACCTGGCCCCTAAAAGGGGCAGGCCTGTTGTCATTTACCCAAGAAAGTCTTTCTTGATTTTCCTGAAAGATGAGATGCCTCCTTTTTTTTTTTTAGGCCCTGAGATCAATATGTGGAAATCCGTAACTGTTGTAGTATTACTTACACTTATTTGTGGGATTATGTACTTGGCATCTAACTTTCTGTAAGTCTTTGGCCTCATTTAAGCCAGAAAATGGGTTTGATTATGTTTATTATTATATCCTCCTGCCAAATACCGTGGCAGGCTCATAGTAGCTGCCTAATTAATATTTATAATACATGAATGAGAAATGTATCACTTTATAACATTCTTCTGAAAACTGGAAGACCAATGACCTTATGATGCATGAGTACATGAGGCTTAATATGTGCTTGGCAGATACTTAGGTAAAGTGTGTCACTTAAGGTTTATCCAGCCAAGTTGATAATCAGTTTGAATGAACATTACCTGATTGGCATATGTGCACTATCAATTATTTATATGAGCCATAACTATTTTGGCTTGCAAAAATTGTTTTACTGCATGTTCCTGATATGTCAGTACATTTAACGAAAAGTCCAGGGGAATTAATTGGCTTTAGGCACATATGGATCTAGGAGCTCACATGATAACATAAATAGTCTGTCTCTTTCTTTCTCTAGACACTGTTTTGGCTTTGTTCTTTGGCAGGCTTTTTCCCCAACAATTGGACTTAAATTTCCAGGCCTGACACTCACAGGCCATTTCTCGGTCGCATGTACAACCCTGAACTACTTAGGCCAGGCCACCACGACATGGAAATTGAAAAATAAGGATGCAGTATATTTCCCAAAAGAAAATTAATATGTTATCACTATAACGAAGATACTGATCAGCTAACACCATAGATAGTTACCCACTCTGTCAACACACTCTAAAGATTTTTTATTTAAGGTGATTTGATTTAATGGCTTGTAGCCCATTGCTGCTGTCCTATCACTCTATCACACATAGGATGAGAATCAGTATGCACCCTTGCTTTCTAGGCTTGCTTCCTGAGGGACTCTGCTTAAGCATTCCAGGCTATACTCTCAGAGTGGCCTTCATCACTCCCTCTGGGGAGAATAGGAGGGAGAGAGATTACTGGCCCCATATTACAGCCCATTCACACTCGTGGGATATCTGTTGATTGTTGGCCAAAAACCAGATTTAAGGAAAGGAGCAGAGCCAAGCAGAAAGAATTGGAAAGGAGGAGAATGAGTGTTCCATCAGTCTACAGATTATAATGCTTATGAGACCAACAAACCACCTCTGCAGATGATTCCCAAAGACAAATCCACTTAACGTTATGGGAAAACATAGAATAATATGAACGAGTGCTAGCTCCCTAGGGGACTTCTCTGAAAAGTAAAACTAACTTTTGGTATGTTTGCTTAGAAAAGTGATTAAGAGAACAAGCTTTGGAGTCCATCTCTCTGAGTTAACACTGAGCCTCTGCCACATAATAAGACCTGTGACCTTGATCAAATTACTAAATTTCTCTGTCCTTCTCATTTCACATCAGTTAAATGGAAACCTACCGAATAGAGTTGTTGTGGTAAGTAAATGACTTGTTAGAAGTAAAGATTTAAACTATAGACTGGCACATAGTAATTATTTAAAAGTAGGCATAACTATTAGAATGCATTTGTAAACAGGCTGGTTTATATATATCTGCTACTAAATTATTAAAATGGGACTCAATATTTTTAGGCATGTGTGATAAACAATCCATAAAACCTTTTAAAATGACTAATAAAAACAAAGGAAAGGAAAACAAGCAGTACTGACTATACTTGGTATTATATGATTTTGTAACCTAAATGTGGAATATGTCCTGCAATAGGGAACTAGATTTGGGTCTTTAGGACACAGACTAGCTCTGTGTATAAGAGCTCAACCACCACCTATTCAAAGCTTTGAAACTCTTGGACACTGAAGTAGCAATGTGGTGAAGGATCAAAGGAAGAAAATGTCAGTGCCAATAAAGATTGGTTCATGGATTTTAAAGGCTGGTATGTGCAACAAGTAGTGTGTGGAAGACAGCCACATGAGCTGACATGATGGCAGCTAGGGAAAACCATGAATTTCTAATTGTAAATAAGCAAAATGACCAAGGATATCCACTCATTCTAATACTGCTTAGCGTCACCATGTGTGCATTATTTCATTCATTTAACACATAGTCACTGAATACTTAATATACCAGTGCTGGGAATAAATGTGTGTGTGTGTGTGTGTGTGTGTGTGTGTGTGTGTGTGTGTGTGTGTGTGTATGTGTGTGTAAATATATGTATTCAACTTCTAATCATGAAGGATCAAAAGAAGTCGTTTCAGCAGTTGTTACAAGGCAGAACAGGGTATTTAAGTGGTCCAGTAGCCCGAGAAAAGGCACAGAACTGTAACACACCTCTGAGTATTTTGGGTGGGTAAGTCCTTTAGTATTACTGGAACCCACTGTGTGAGGCAATAAGATTGGCCCAGTGGAGAAACAAACATTCATTGAATGCCCTAAATGCTATCGAATATTTACTTTACTATATATGTGTTAAAGAAGCTTTTAATTTGAGGAGTGATAAATAGCTTTGCATTTTAGAAAGATGTCTCTTGTGACAATGTGAAAGACAGGTATGGTATCATTAAGACTAGAACCAGGGTGACTGGTAAGGGCCTGGAGGGGAGTAATGATTTGGCTGGAGAGGTATAGATAACAGAGGATTTGTCTAGATAGATTTAGTAATCAGTTGGAAGTCTGACATTGGTAATATCATTCACCAGTTGAGATTAGGTGAGGGTGTAGGTTTGGAGGGGGACAGTAATGAGGGTTGTGCCTTGGAATTGCTGGCTTCGTAGTCCAGGAAATGCTTAGGAGAGAGGTATGGGTCAAAGATAAAGAAGTGTGTGTCACTGATGGACCGAGAAATGTAGGGTGTAGAAAGAAAAGAGCAAGCCAGGGAGAGACCTTGAGGATTACTAATTGTCAGAAAGTTTAAAGAGGAAGAAAGCTTCTTTTAGAAAGTGGAAAGGAAAAAAAAGATCAGAAGAATGTAAGAGCATGGTCACCACAGGGGTAACCACCTGTGTCAGATGCTAAACGGTCAAAGAATTTATTGAAAGCAACCCACTTATGTATGTTCATCCAATGGAATGTCTGCAGTAAAAATAAGAAATGTGGCCACAAAACAGCATCCCTTGATCAGTTTTCTGAAATATTCATTAGTCATCCCAGGTTTTTCTCTTAAATCCTCTCCTCTAAAATGTTGCCTGTGAAAAGTTCTTCTAATTTCTTCTGTTCTTATAATAAATTATATGACGCTGATTAAGATAGCCATTGAAGTTTTGGATTAGAAGGTGAGAGTTATTAAAGAATTTATAAATATACTCTATTCCTGAATAATATTAAATATATGAGAAACTTCACATAAGTTTTGCAAATATTAAAGGGTTTCATATTATAGCTATTTCTGTGCAATCTGAGCTCTAGCCAGAAGAATTATCTTGTATTTATGCCTCTAACTCCAATATCAGTCCGTCACTGTAGCTTTAGTTAAAATTAGCCTGTACCTACCATGTATCTGTTGAAGATCCACTGTGTTTACAGGGAATGTGTGAATTCCTGGGGGATTTACATTGTCTGACTCTAAGCTTCTGCTCTATCAGTTCACTATTTCTCTTTTAATTATGGAAAGAGAAGCCCTTCCTAGACAGCTTTCTGAAATCTTAGGTTTGGAAAAGGCATTCCTCTATTAGAAGGTGGTTAAAACAATAGAAAACCGGAATCTCCAGCCTGAATGATAGAAGAAATAAGAAGGGATTAGAAGTGGTTTCTAATTAAGTATGCCCACTGATAAAGTCCCCTAAACACAGATACCACTCCATCCTCACACAAATCCCAGGACGCTGGATTACTATCGTTCTCAATTTTACAGGTGCGGAAATTGAGACTCAGGTCAAGTGAATGTAAAAGCAAGGCGAGGAGCAAAGTCCTTCTTAAACGACACTTCTTATTTTCAGTTTTATAAATTGGCAGCAAACAGTGGTCAGTAGGATGTCAGCATCCATAACACTGGGCTTCTGTTTCCCCACAGCAATTCCCTGAGTATTCTTACATCTTCTTTTTATGTAGCATGTCTGTCCCTTCTTCTCTTCTTGTCAGAATGTCATCCTTTGAATTCCCGTGCCATCTCTTAAGGTTTCCTGACCGTCCTAATTCTAGTAACTTTTCTCTCCCTTAAATGTCCATAGCTCTTCATTTGTGATAATTTAGTTGACCCTTGTTACAAATTGCCTTGAATTTTTGGTTATTCCATTATGTATCAAGACTTTCCACTTATAAACTTCTGAAAAACAAAGATAGCTGCTAAGAATTGTAGCTCTCCTACTCCCACATCCTCCTGTCCCTTGTCCAAATTCTCACAACTGTGTGCCATTTAAAAGATCAGGAATATAATTTTACTCTGGTAATGTACAAATAGATTTTTAGACTTAACCCATTTTTCCTAAACCATAATCAGTGTAATGAACAAATATCATGAAACTAGAAAGCCTTGGCATCTAATATGTGACCTGTGGGAATCACTGCTCACTCTTGTATAGGCAAGTTCTTTGTCCTTCCTGTAATATTTATTGAGCACCTAAAATGTTCATATAGTGTACTAGATAAGAGGTTTTAAGGGTAAGTGGCAGCACAACTCCTGTCCTCTTGGAGCTGATAGTCTCGTGGCAAACAGAATAGTCAACAGGCAATTATAGTGTGCCATACATCCCCAGTTTGCCTGGAGCTTATTACTTCCTTGTCACCATTATCTCCTAGAAGTTTAGAACTATTATTTTTCCCTTTTTTCTATTTTGCAGGCTAGTTTCCTGGAATGTACCAGAATGCATTTTATTGTGTCTAATTGGCAACTTCTAAACCATGACCTCATTTTGTCACTCCAGTTCATGTTTGCTGTGCATTTTAAAGCTTACTATTGTGGTAGGCCATTTCTAAAACATCCTCCAATTATCCCCACCTCTGGTCGTCATGCTCTTGTAGAGTCTCCTTCCCTTATGTGTGGACTGGACCTAGTGGCTTGCTTATAACAAATAGAATATGGCAGTAGCACCTTACACATTCTCTCTAAGGCTCATCTTGTGTGCTTGCTCTGGTTAAGTGATCTGCTATGTTGAGAGCTGCTTCATAGTAAGACCCATATGGCACTAAACTGAGGGTAACTTCCAGGCAACTCTCACTGACATATCCTTCACTTCTCACTTCTCACTGACATGTCCTTCACTTTTGCTTCTAAATGCTTCTAAATGGCCAGCACTTCTTGGTGAAGATCTTTGATTTCTTACAAGCAGGTAGATTTTGTCTATCACTGTAACTAAGAGTAGGTTACACAGAAGACCATAAAATCTTCTTTCTTGGTAGGATAGGTCTCAGAGTCTTGGAAAATCATTTCTGTTTAGGACACTTGGCTGGCTACCAATCTCTCTCACCTAGACAACTATAGCACATAAATATAAAATACTTTGATACCTTCTTATTGATCTCAGATAAAGGAAAGAAGACCTCTTCAGCCTACCAGGACTTGCAAGTTCCTGCCAGGACATACTTCACGGGCCTGATGCTTCCTAGTTTTCTCACTCTGCCTCCTTCAGCTCCCTGTCTGTGCCTTTTTTTCTGGCATAACCTATTTCCATGCCCTGTTTCCTCTTCTAGGGATACTCTAGATGATTAAGGTGCGCTCATTTTTCAGATTACTTTGCTCACTCTGATGTTCTTCACTCAGGTTTTTCATGATCTCATTTATGCTCATGTATCACCATAAAACTCTGCTTCACTGTCTGTATCCTAATTGTAATATCTAGCCTTTTTGGTGAAAGTGTTATAATTTATATCTCAAGCCTCTTCCCTGCAGGCACCATAGAATGTTTTTTGGGTTTTTTTGTTTTTCTCACCACTGTGTCATAATGCCTGGCAATGGTAGGTGCATAATCAGTATTAGTGAACAAGTGAAGGAACTAGACAGCACTCAAGTGTAATTTTTAATTAAATATGCTATTATTAAGCTCAAACTTCAATAGGAAGCTAATCTTGTGTTTATCTAATATGACTTTAGCACAGAGAAGGATCTTAAGACCAAAGGGAAAGGCTATGTGCTGACGGCACAGAGGCTACTTGGGAGTCTCTCTGTCTCCCTGTCTCTCCTCCCCTCCCCTGCTCATGCTTTCTCTCTCTTTCTCTCTTTTTCTCAAAATAAATAAATATTTAAAACAAATAACAAAGGCAGATAGTAAATTTCAGTAGTTTATATATATATTATATACTCACTATATATATATATATATATATATAATGTTTTTCTGAACCTATGTAGTACATAAAATTCCCACTTTTATGTTGTATGAAATTTCATACGTGCAAAAGTAAGAATTTATTATTAATATACAGTATTAATAAATTTCTGGGTTCTTTTGACTAAATTTGATGAATTATTAGATTAATCCACTCAAACAGCAAATTAGTCACTTGGTTAATAATTGATTAGTAACTCATCTTTTTAAAACCAGGCATATCATGCTGCATAAAATCTATGAGGCACTGACATCCCTGGGAACACCAAAGGCCCACTCCACACCATCTACCTCACAGTACTTGGTCGTTGTCGTCTTCCTCACTTGGTCTCACTTTTCCTTGACACTATTACTTTTCATTAGAACAGGCTGATGGTTTTCTCTAATCTTTGTCCCACTGATTAGTCTCCCCTAAAAACTAATTTTTAAAATAATGTTCAAAGCTTTTGAAATCCTGAGTTCTTCAAATTTAATTTTCCTCATTTTGTTTCTTATTTATACTCTGTAAATAAATATATATATTTCAAATTGAGACAGACCTTGAAACATAACGTGTCTTTATATAGCTGTGATCCACCCACTCAGAAGAAAACAATTCATGAACATGGAGTTTAAAATATATCATAAAATTCACGCTTCATGCTGTGCCAATTTAACACAAACATGCCATATCCCTTGCATTAATAACCACAGATGATGACTGATAGAAGAAGTTCATAAGATTGCAACTTAAAATCAATTTATTGATCAGAAAATAATTTGAGTAATGAAATTTAGATAAACACAAGAACCATAGCTGCACTTTTACACAGATGACCAGAATCTATAACACCATATGTGATTTGTTACATATATGAAGCAGTAGGCAGTTGGGCAATTTTGCTCTGCCTCATCCTTCAAGAGGACCAGCATATTCTTTATAAATATACTTTTTTTCTTCTACAAGTTGATTAAAACAGTAGTTGTGTGATAGTCATGGAATGAGAAAAGAATTTTCTTTAATTCTTACAGCATACAAAATGTCTCTCATTTATCACTGGTGATACGAGGAATGATTCAATCCAAGTTTTTTTTTTAAATAGCTTTTCGAAAACGTTAAATTGAGTAAAAAAATATTTCTTTGTAGATTATGAACTGTAATAATGCTATTTACTAACTAACCCTAAAACAATAGTTTACATACAGAAAAATAGGTTACAGAATTTTGCATATGTGCTATTATATGTTATCATCTAGCAACCAAAATACTAAAATGAGCTAAATTGTTTATTTTGCGTTCTCCAAATGATTTTAAAACCTATGTCACTACTATTTTGAAAATTCCAAGAATTTTCAAGTTTTTCCCAAAGTTGAACCCAGGAACACAAACATTGTATTTTATCCCTATGTATCTTTTATCAGGAAAGTATAATATTTTAGAAAAATCTTACTAGAATAGTAATGCTGAATAAATAACCTAAAATATCATTTGAAGGTTATCTATATTAAGTAAACGTGATTTGTGCAGCTTTTCTTCAGGACATCATCTTCGTTCCAGTATGTATTTTTCTAATTTGAATTTGAAAAAGCCAAGTGGCGTTGCAGAAAAATATCTGAATGGCAGTGCAGGAGAGAGGTCTCATTGGAAGAATTCTGAAAGATGACACCATAGGTGAACATTGGATGCAACAATCTTTTTATCAGTTCATTTTTAAATAACACATTATTTGAGTAGACCTATTCCTCAGGAATTTATATTCTACAAAAATTAACAACCATCCTTATTAGTATTGTTTGTTTTACCTTGTTATGTTTTTATTTTTGTTTGTTTGATTGTTAGACCAGACTTTATTATCTGTGGGAAATAGTTTATGTTTTTGTGTTTATTAATAGCCAGATTATCTATTTCTAAGACTTTTTTCTGTATTTCCTATATACACCAATTGTCTAAATTTGACTACTCCCTTCTGTCACTATGAGTTTGGATTCAGTAGCTGCAGTGGATGTGAGCAAACGTAATGCTCTCTCTGGCCCTCTCATGTCAGCCAGCCCATGACTGATTTATTTTATTTTATTTTATTTTATTTTATTTTATTTTATTTTATTTTACTTTGTTTCGTTTTTTTTTTTTTTTATTTTTTATTTTTTTATTTTGCCAGCCTGAGGCAGGCTAGCCACGAGAACTTGTGATCCATGTATTGATGAATGCACAGGCAGGAAGAAAATGGGGGGAGCTTGGTTCCCTGAATCACATATTCAGGAAAATAGCTTATGGATTACAATCAATTATTTTGAACTTTCCTGAGCAGGAGATAAACTTTACGTATTTAAGTCACTGGGATTTTAAAACAGCAGTTATTTCAGTTTGCTTGTTACTGTTTAACTAAAGCATAATTATATACAATAAAATTAATGCTGTTTGTGTCTAGTTTATGAATTTTGGCAAAAATATATAGTTAGTACCACATAATCAAGATACAGAACTGTTCTTTCAGCCTTAAAAAAATCACTCATGCCCCTTTGTAGCCAGTATCTCTGATCATGTCTTCCCTGGAAAACACTAATCTATTTTATTTCTCCTTAGTTTTATCTTGTTTGAAATGTAAAATTAATGGCATCATACAGTATGTAGACTTTTGATTAACAAGAACATTTGATACCCATCTATGTTACTGCTTGTACCAAGTGGTCATCCCTCTTTGTTGGTGAGCAGTATTCGATCATATGGATATATCACAGTTTAACCTTTCAGAGGTTTGGTGGGTATATGGGTTGTTTCCAATTTGGATCATTTATAAATGAAGCCCCTGTAAACAGTCCCCTACAAGTTTGTACGTGAACATGTATTTTCACATCCCATGGTAAATACCCAGGCATGGAATCACTGGGTCATATGGTAAGCGTATGTACAGCTTTACAAGAAACTGTCACATTGTTCTGTGAGGTATCTGCGTAATTTTTCATTCGTATCAGTAATACGTGAATCTGGTTGTTCAGTATCATTGCAAACAGCCTTTGCTTTGACACTCTTTGGGGTTTTTTGTTTGTGTTTTTGTTTTTACCATTCTCATACATGTTTAATGGTATTTTGTATTTGTTTCTGTTGTTGCTACCCTATACTTTCAACCTTAATGCAACACAAATTTGTTACCTCAAAGTTCCTGTGTGTCAGAAAGCTAGGCATGGGTTAACTGTCTACTCTATGCAAGGTCTTAATAGGCTGCAATCAGGGTTTCAGTAGAACTGCAACTTTATCTGAAGCTCCAGGTCTTCTTCGAGATTCATTGAGGTCATTGGCAGAGTTTAGTTTTTTGCACTGTGGGACTGAGGTCCCTGTTTACTGACTGGCTCTTGGCCTGAGGTCACACTTAGCTTCTTACAGGTCTGTCAGTCACGGGCCATCTCATAACATGGCAGCTTGATTCTTCTTTGCCGCCAACAAAAATCTTTGATTTCCTTTGTTTCTGAGCGCTGAACCCTCATTTAAGAGCTCACCTAATTAGATCAGGCCCATTAATGTAAACTTCTTTATGATTAGCTCAGAATCAACTGATGAGAGATCTTAATTATATCCATAAAACCCCTTCAGCTTTGCCATAAATGTAATATAATCATGGCCTGACATCCCATCATAGTTAGAAGCCCCAGCCAATGCTCATGGAGAGGTGGACGTACAAGGGCTTGGTCATTGGAGGGTGATCTTAGAATCCTTCCTACCATAGAACTTATTTGTGTTTCAATTTGCACTTCCCTATGACTAATGATATTGAGCATGTGTTTATGTACTTATTGCCAGCTTTATTTATTCACTGAAGTGTCTTTTGAAATATCTTGCCTATTTTTTATTGGTTTGTTTTCTTATAATTGAGTTTTGAGAGTTCTTTATACATTTAGACACAAGTCCTTTATCAGATAAATAAGTGTTTTGCAAATATATTATCCCATCTGTACCTTGTCTTTTCATTCTCTTAACATCTTTTGAAGAGTGAAGGTTTGGGTTTTATTTTGAAGTTTTTAATTTCAGTAAGGTCCATTTTATCATATTTTTTTTTATGGCTCATGCTTATTGTGTTACAAAGAAACACTTGGCTAATAGGTTCACAAGGCTTTTCTCTTATGTTTTCTCTTGATGTTTTCTAATTATAGGTTTTGCATTTGGGCCTCTGATTGGCTTTTATTAATTTTGTTTAGGCTATGAGGTACAATTTGAAGTTAATTATTTTGGTTGTGGATGTCCATACTTACAGCACCACTAGTTGAAAAGACCATCTATTCTGCACAGCCATTGCAGCTTTGCCAAAAACTAATTCACCAAGTATGCGTGGATCTATTTCTGGACCCTCTCTTTACAGTTTATTTGTATTTCTCTTCTTTCCTTAATATAATATTAATTTTATTATTGTAGTTTTAAAGTTAACTCCCAAAGTCAGATAATATGAGCTGTCAACTTTAGGTTTCCTTTCATACCTAATGGTTTTTTAATAGTAAGTAGGATGGTGCCTGTAAGGGTTTGTTGAGGTGCCCTTTAATAGACTGCGGACATTCTTTTCTGTTTCTAGTTTGCTGACAGTTTTTATCATGAACAAGTATTGTATTTTGTCAAATGATGCTTCATTGATTGAGATGATCATATATTTTCTCTTTAATGTGTTCGTATGGTACAGTTGCTTTATCATGATGTGCTAACATTTCAAATATTTTTGTGTCTGTGTTCATGAGAGATATTAGGCTGTAAGTTTGTTTTGTTATAATGACACATCTGATTTTGGTTTCAGGGTAATGCCAGCCTCATAAAATATGTTGGGAAGCACTCTCTCCTGTTTTTTTGGAAGATTTTGCACTGAACTGGTATTCTCTCTAAAATGTTTGGTAGAAGCCAACTAGTGAACCTATCTGAGGTTTTCTTTGTTAGAAGCTTTTTAACTCCCAGTTCAATTACTTTATATAAAACTAGTCAAGTTATTGTTTTTTCTTGAACGAGACTTGGTGGTTTATATCTGAAGGAATTTGTCCATTTTACCTGTTGTCAAAATTTATGGGCTTAAAGTGATTCATAGTATTCCTTTGTTATTATTTTAATATCTGTGTGTTTCTTAGATGTCTTTCCTTTCATATTTGATTTTGGTAATTTCTCTCCTCCCTTTTTTCTTGGTAAGTCTGACTAAAGATTTATCCATTTTATTTGTTTTTTCAAAGATTCAGTTTTTTATTATAATTATTATCTCTATTATTTTGTCCTCAGTATCATTGTTTTATGCCCTTTAGTATTTCCTTCTTTCTGTTTAGTTTTGTTTTTATTTATTCTTATTTTTCTGGTTTATTCACAATTCAGACTTGTCCTTTTTTTTTTTTTAAGTTTTTTTCAACGTTTTTTTATTTATTTTTGGGACAGAGAGAGACAGAGCATGAACGGGGGAGGGGCAGAGAGAGAGGGAGACACAGAATCGGAAACAGGCTCCAGGCTCTGAGCCATCAGCCCAGAGCCCCACGTGGGGCTCGAACTCACCGACTGCGAGATCGTGACCTGGCTGAAGTCGGACGCTTAACCGACTGCGCCACCCAGGCGCCCCCAGACTTGTCCTTTTTAAAGTAAACATTTAATGCTATACATTCCTTGAAAGTACTGATTTATGTAAATTCCAAGAATTTTAATATTCTGTGCTTTTAATTATATTCAATTTAAAGTATTTTCTAAATTCCCTTGTGACTTTTTCTTTAGCCCACGAGTTATATAGAAATGGATTGCTTAATTTCCAAATATTTGAGTTTTTCCCATCTGCTTTTTCCCCCATAATTTGTAAGATTTGTAAATAGTATTTATGCCTAGAAATAGCCATACACTTTCTTCTCCTTTGCTACTTGTGGAGAATATGAGTCAGTCTTTAAAAGATTAGGTGAGTTTGCCTTTCATCATTGTTTTGATTACCTTCAGGGTACAACTGACTTCAGGTTTCTCTAGCATGACCTTGTGCTTGGAGGGGCACTGGTTTGCCATTGTTTCTCTGTTAGTATGAAGATTTTCCCAGTGTGCCTACACCTCAGGGAGGGTTTGTCTCCATGCTCTCCCTTCCCCCAGAGGTGTACCGCTGTTGCCTATTACTCTTTGCTTGCCAGCCTAGTGGTGAAAGACAGAGGACTTCTCTATTGTCTTTATATAGTTTTGGGCTCTTTGTTCCTAAATTGAGATTTTCTCATGGATTCTGCCCTCCCCTTAGTAGTAGGAGACTCTGATAATCCCTCAGTACCAAAGGGATTTTTTCCTTTCCTTCCCCAGCCACATGGGTCTATACCTGTACCCTGGAATGATAAGCATTCTTGTCTTTGTCACAACTTTAGGCTCTTGTTCCATGGGCAGAATGGTCTTGACAGGATTTTTGGCTTTTCCTACAGTGACAGCCCTCTCCTCTTCTCATTTGTACTGTGAGGGAGACTTTCTCTGGTCTCCCTGTTTCTGCTCTTTCTCATGGAAAGTGGTAGAGGTTGATGGAGAAGAACCTTGAGTGGCTGTGGACTCCACTGTGTTTTTGGCTCCCAGGGGTTTTATACTCTCATGTTAGCCTATGTTTTAGCAATGAATTAAAAATTTTAGATGAATTTCCATTACTTACGCCATCTTCCTTCCCTTCTCAGTCAGTACTTAAGACCTATATCTCCTTGGAAGCCATCTTCCTTTACATTACAGGCTAGTTGGTTGTCCTGCAATCTCACAATCCGATGAGTACAAGCAAAGTTATCATTTTGTAAGTTAATAGTCTTTTTTCCTATTGGTAGGGTGGGAGCAACACTCCTTCCTGCTTTCTACCTTTGAAGAAGAAGCCAGACATTAACTAACACATTTTGAACTATTTGTTTTATAAATTGACTCTTAAGTTATCATTTATTTGAGATGAATGAGAAAGCCATGAGAAATAGCTTGTATTTATGTTGGTGGGTGATGAGGGTACCACTATTGTCTGCATTTCACAAATGAAGAAATTGAGCTTAGGGGCTTTTCCAAGTCTCTTGAGGTCATATATCTCATAATGACAGAGCTGGACTTAATACCAGAGATTATGTCCTTGGTCTGTACAGTTTAGATTCTGAAATATGAAATGCTCACTTTTACCCATGTGGTCTGAGTTGGAATATAATTGGAATAGAAAACATAGATTTTTAGGATGAATTATCAAAGCAGCCACCTCCTCTATGTGAGAGACACTTCTTAACATGTTTATCATCAACATTTAGCAGAGTCCTCAACAGATGTTTTATGAATGAATTAGTTAATAAGTTATTGCATGGGTAAGTGGATAAAAGTGCCTTAAGGAGTTTAAATAGAATATTTACTAATCCTTAAGTATTTCACTGGGTATCGGTGCACACAGGATACCTATCCTCTCATAGTAAAATGTGGTGTTCCCTGACAGAATTTGTTTTTATTAAAATTTGTCACAAATATTCTGTGAACATTGTTTTGAGGAAAAGTGATAAGATGTCAGCTACATAGGAAAGAAACTTTGAAAAATTTACCAAAATGATGAGATTGTGATGCCATAGTCCTCAGCACAGTACAACTAATTGTGTATACCATTACCTTGAATTCCCTACATTCATTTACAATATTAAAAGATTACCTTGTAAGGTTAAACTCAAATGGAAGAAAATAATTACATAAAGAAGGGAGTAGCAAAGTAACAGAGCCGGAAAAACAAAAGCGATTGATAATGTATGAGCTTTTAAAAGCTCAAAGCTTTTAAAAGGGTGGTTTCTTTAGCTGTTTGGAAATGAATTCAATAAGATCACTTCATTAAAGAACTGGGAATGTCATTTTTTCCACACAAGCCAGATATGATCTTTTCAATGTACAGTAGCCCAAGATGGTTCACCATGTGTGGGCAGTTTCTGACATAAAACTAGTCTTAAAGGCTAATTGTGTGTTGACAGTTCATGTACACATTTGTATGAACATTGATGGAGAATTATGCAAATATTTGAAATCACTGTGATTATAAATGAACTTCACTGAATCTACAGTGTTTTTAAGCAGCCCCTTAGAATAAACAGAAATTATTTAAGAAACCATGATTTCAATTCTTGTTTTCCCCAACCTGGGGAGAGGTCCTACTATAACACAAATTTTTACAGTTTATCTTTCCAGTTTATTTAATGTTTAGTTAAAATGAATTTGTCCTCAAAAGTCATATTTCTGTTAGAAAAAAAAGATCTTATATAAATTCTAGAAGCAAGACTTCTAATTGAGCTACAAGACAATTGTATGGATTGATGGATTGATGGATGGATGGATTGATACGGTTGTATGGATACAACCAAATCAGAGAGTTACTGAAAATGGTGTCAAGAAATTCTACAATTGTCTCTTTCTCCCTTTCTCTCTCTCTCTCTCTCTCTCTCTTTTGATTTGTTTTAAAACAAGCTCATTTGAAATGGAGATTTGAAGATACAAGTATCAGAAAACAAATTAGACTGCTTTATATCTAGTAATGTAATACAGTAATACTTAGTAAACAATTATATCAGAAAATCTAAACTTTTGAGACATTTGCTAAGCCAGACTGGACATAGCACCTAAACAATTTTCACCTAAACCATTTGGTGTGGGCCAATGTAAAATACCTAAGCATGTAACCACTCAAGATAGACAAGGATTTAAGGAATCACAAAAGATCATCCAGGTTCTATCTTACCTTGGGAAAGTCACTGCTCATATTTTGTTATCTAGTACCCCTCTTTCAGTTGACTGACATATAATAATAGCATAACTTATAAAATACTCTTTTTTTACTTATAAAATATTCTTAAATAAACTGTTCTCATCTTTAAATATTATGTATTTGAAAATAACATTCCAAGCTAGCAATACTTTGTGTAGTTCACATTTTCCATTTGTATTTACTTAAAGAGATTTCTAAATGCTTTTTCCTCATTTTGGTACTTGAAATAATTAGAAGTTGTCCTCCAGAGATTAAATATGCAAGTTGGTTATTTAGAACTTTGGGAATATTATAAAGTTTAAAGCAGTAGGTAATTCTCCAGAAGGTGAAGGAAATTAATAGTTAAAGTCAGCATGTGTAGTATGCCTTCTTTAGAAAGTGGGTCAGTCTGCCTCATCAATGACTATGATCTTTTTTTAAGATGTTTCATCATGGGAAGTTTATACTCTAAATCAGGATAGATGTTACTAAAGTACTTACTAAGTTACTATTGAGTACTTAGCAAATCCCATGTACTATTTTACACACTCTCATAAGGGAAATTTTTTATCTTACAAACTTATCCTTCATCAAAGATGAGAAAACTGAAGTATAGAGAATTTAAATTCCCCAAGTTCACGTAGCTCTTAAGTGATGGATCCAAGGTAGTGACTTAGTTAAAAACCACATTTGACTCTAAATCTAAACTCTTGTGACCCCAAGTTAGGAAGGCTATGCATCTTTTCTATAAATAAAAGAAAAAGAGATTGGTAGTGATTGTGAATTGTATGCAGTGGTAGCATTGTTACATATGGAGATATATTTAATTTATATAATGACATATTTCAACTTGATTTCTTTAGTGGTATTTGTTTTCAGAACTATAAATAAGATAACTCTAATGATTCCTTATATGTGGTAAGAATATAGTTCTTGGCTAACTAGCCATGTTTCTGAAATACTTTTTGTAAAAAAAATTTTTTGATTGACGAAATATAAAGTAAATGTTATGTGCTATGTTACTCTCTAGAGTAAGACCTACACCTGTATTTATCAGTAAAGAAATTGTTTTATTCCATTATAATTTGTCAACTAGTGTAATTGTAAGTCTACGAAATCCACTCATAGACTTATAACTGATCCTGGCAGTTATAACTCCAGATGCTTCTGGAGTTACACACTTTCATAACTCCAATAGATTTCCAAAATCAATCTCATCATGATGCCAGAAAATATACTAAAGCTTTTGTGGTTAGCTTGATTTGCTGATTCTTCAGCCATCTACTAGTTTTGTAACCAGTAGCAAATCTCATGGCTCCTTTCTAGAACCAAACCCCATTCATAATACCACTGTTCAGTCATTTCCTTCGGAAATGTGCTCTACTGTTCACCCAACTATTTTTTGGTGGTATTGGTAGTATTTCCTTTTATTTACTTTTTAAATTTTATTTAAATCCAAGTTAGTTAACATGTAGTGTAATAATGATTTTAGGAGTAAAATTTAGTGATTCATCACTTACGTATAACACCCAGTGCTCATCCTAACAAGTGCCCTCCGTAATGTCCATCACCCATTTAGCCCATCCTCCCCCACCCCGTACTACAACTATGAATAAAGGAACAATATTACATATTAGCTTATTTTTTGCATTAGCCCCTATTGTATCAGGTCTTACAGTGTCTTTCTTGAGGTGAGAGAGAGCGTGCATGTGTGCATGTGTACATGTGTGCAAGCAGGGAGGGGTAGAGAAAGAGGGAGAAGGAGAGAGAGACTCCCATGCAGGCTCCGAGCTGTCAGTGCAGAGCCCATTGTGGGGCTTGAACTCACAAACTGTGAGATAATGACCTGAGCCAAAATTGAAAGTCAGATGCTTAACCGACTGGGCCACCCAGGCACCTTTGACGTGCATTTTTTTATATTAGGGTACCCCTTCCTTTGAATCAACATCTAAAGTTTGTCATTTTTCCCCCTCCCCTCTTTCTGTCTCTCTTCTTGTCTGCTAAACCTTATTTAAAGTCTATCTTAGGCCAGGCATTTTGTTATAGAATATTTTACTGTCCCCTAGCGTGATTCAAAAAGACAATGTAAATCATTTTTCTGTTGATTTTCCAGGCTTAGCTTTTTCTTTTTTCCTGGTACCATACAATCCCAAAGCATTTATAAATCTCTGGGCATAAAACAAGTTGAGTGAGTACAGTGTTTGGAATGCAATATTCATGAAATAAAAATAATTTCACTCTATTATATATCAGTAACTTTAGTTAATATCAACTCTAAACACAGATTTTAGGTCATTGATATGATATTTCTATATCTCTATTATTTTTAAATTCAGTTTTAATCAGAGTGCACATATAATGTATATCAATTTGTCATCTATCATTACTTTGTAAGCATTTCCTGTTATTTTCACTGCTTTCATTCACAAAGAATATATAAAACTCTTATGAATGTAGTATAAGTTACTTTTCTTACTGTTAGACATTTAGTTATCTAATTTTGCATAGTAAACCATCCCCCAAAATAGTAGCTAAAATGCAATTGTTTTCTTTATTCACAATTCCGTGGGTCAGAAATTCACACATGGGACACCAAGGGCATTTTATGTCTGCTGATAATGTCTGGAGTCTCTGGTAGTATTGCTCACATGGCTAGGGACTGGCTCAGATGCTGGTCTGGGACTGGGGTCATGTGTCTGGTTCCTTGGTTCTCCTTCATGTAGATACTCCATGTAGCAAACTTGGGCTTCCTCACAACATGGTGGTCTCAGGACCTTCACATTTCTTCCCAGAGAAATAGCACAAGCTGCTACATTTCTTAAAGGCTAAGATTGGAACTGGTACAGTGCCACTTCTGCCACATTCTGTTGGTCAAGGAAAATCACAAAAGCAGACCAGTTTGTGTCTGGGCAAATAGATTTCCTTCTTGATGACAAAATAGCAAGTATATATACAAAGGGAATGAATTCATGTTGTAGTTTTTGGAGTCTACCTGACACATTGTACAATCCATTTGCCAGTTCTCATGCTTTTCTGCGCTGGCTGTTTATGTTTTGCTTCCCTAACCTTAATTAAAGACTGAATTCATTAATCATATTTCCCAGAAAGTTTTAATGGATCAAGCATTTGTTTGGTACTTTACTAAAGTTTGTAGAGTGGCCATATCACTAAACATACAGCATCTTATTTAAATGATTTTTATTTTCTCTACAGAGTAAGTCTTTCTCCACAGAATTATCATACCAACTGCTAAGATGATGACTTTCCCCATGTTATTACATATGCAACTTCACTGCATGCTTGCCAGAACTTAGTAGTGGGAGTTTTATTTTAATGTTGTATTATGAAATATTACAACCACATATGAAAGTAGAAAAAATGGTATAAGGCACACTTTTGTAGCTATTGCTTGGCTTTAAGAATTATCATCTTATGGCCAAAGTTGTTTCTTCTATACCGTGCCCTGTTACTAGCTACCATTTCCCTTCTTCTCCCTCACCCTTTCTCTCTCTCTCTCTCTCTCTGTCTCTGTCTCATTGTTTTAAAACATAAGTGAAGATATTATAGGATTTAATCTGTAAATTATTCAATATGTTGGTGTTAGACCCAAGTGAATAGTACTAGCTCGAAGTGCACAGTTGTAATATTTTGGGGCCAATTTGATGAATAGCAGTAAAAGTAATCCTTCAGTGCCTAGAGCTATGAGCAGAAACATGGTTATTTACTTTTTATACAAGGATAAGTGGACTTATCCTTTCCACAGACTGCTGCCTAGTGGTAAATGATTTGGTTAGGGCCATTAAAAGGATAAAATTACAGGAGCATGTCCGAGAATTGGATGAATCAGATGAGTTGATGAAATTGGGCATAATAGAATCCTTGCATATTATGTTAATGTGTACATGAGCCTCCGTTGGATACAGGCTCTCAGAAACTAGAGGGACATTCTAATGCAGGTGCAATGGGCCCATAAAGAGTGTTTTCATGATGATAGCAGCAGAAGGCTTTGTATGGGCCCACCAGTTTGTGCTCCTTCTCAACAAGCTTTACCACCCACTAATGCCACTGCTGTAGACTAGACTTGCCTTTACCAGAAATGAATTCTGACTACACACTATGGCAGCATTTCTCAAGGTAACTGGTCGGCCACTCTGTGGTAGTTTTGTTAAATCAATCCCATTCAACATGATTAGTGATGAATCCTCCCCAGGTTGATCTTTACTGTACACTTGATACTGATCTGCCTTCCATTTCTGAAATGCTGCCATCATGGCTACCACCCCCCAGCTTACCAGAATGTCTCACCTATCAACACAGTACCCACACATGTTCCTTCAGCCCAAATATTTTATGATAACGGAGGTGTTACGATAGGCTCTAGAACAAGATAGCCACTTGTCTTAACATATATTCCTCACCCAGAAGCAGCTGGCTTACTAGAACATGGCACAATGCTTACCTAAAGCATCAGCTCTGGGACTTTGGCTCTGTCTTCTAGGAGCTGGTATAGGTCCTGAACTCATGGCCATTATCAGGTGCTATATTTTTAATAGTAGAATATATGGGTATTGGAAAAAAGGAGTTGAAGTGTGATGAGCCTCTTTCATCATCATCATCATCCCCTGTGACTCAATTGTGAAATTTTTGATTCTCATCTCCACAGTCTTACATTCTTCCAGATTTGATTTGTTTTGATTTGATTTGATTGTTTTTCATGTGTGGGGCAGAGGATTGCATTTGATTGGATTTGATTGTTTTTCATGTGTGGGGCAGAGGATTTTCTCTTGCAAGTTACAGACTTCAAGTTCCACTGAACTTGAAATTCTTACTGCCACCTGCTTTTTAAAAGGTAAAGACAGGATTTTCTGTATTGGCAGAAAGTCTTGTAGGCTTAATGGTTGCTGCTACACAGTGGAGGCAGACAAGAAGAGTCTCAAACCCAGTGGGTTCCTAAGGGCATCTCTTGACACTTATGTGCCCAGTGCCCTCCCCTCAGCCACTTCTCCAAGTGAATATACAATATTTACAGACCATAATTCAAGTATTAGAAATGCCCGCTGCTACCAACAGTTATGTTTTTAGGACTTTTTAGCTAAGAAAAAAAGAATCATGGGTTCATCTTGATACCCTAGTTCACATGCAGGATTACTTCTTTTTTTTTTATTAACTTCTATCTTTATCTGTATCTCCTTTCTTAATAAAAATCCAAGATCTAAATGACACCATTTAATTACTATATTTGCTTTCTCCGATTATATACATATGACAGTCTCAAAATAACACTACTAGCATTATCATAAACACTGTGATGACTGAAAAACACTGTATGATCTCACTTACATGTGGAACATAAGATAGTCAAATTCATGCAACCAGAGAGTATAATGGTGGTTGCCAGGGGCTGGGGAAGGGAAAAGTGGAGAGGCGACAGTTAAAGAGTATGTTTCAGTTCTCTAAGGTAACTAAGCTCTAGAGATCGATCAGATACTATAGTTTCTGTAGATAACAATACTGTATAATATAATTAAAGTTTGCTAAGAAGATTTATCTTCTGTTAAGAGTTCTTACCACATACACAAAATACTAATAAAGGGGGCAGGAGGACGCATCACTTTGACAGGTGATGGGTATGTCTTTGATGAGAGTGATGGTTTTACAGGGGTATGTACACTTATCCCCAAACTCAACGAGTTGTATACATTAAATATATACAGCTCTTGATATGTCAGTCATACCTCAATACAGTAGTTTAAAAAAAATATAATCAGTGAAAGATACTTAAGCTTTTTTTTTCTCCTAAATGATTTTTGGTTAAAGATACATACTACCAAGTTTTGTCAAAATCACTGGCTAAAGCCACTTGAAACAGTTTTTCCCTGTGATGCTGTGCCACCAATATACTATGTCATTTGTTTTGTTTGTTTTATTTTGCTTTTGAATTTTAGGTATTAGTTGTATTTATATCAATGTGGCTTTGGTTTTATAAAATATGTTCAAAGATTTATATTAATTCAAAGCCCAATATTTAAAACTAGGTATATCTTGGATTTCTGTGTTCCATCTCTATCCTTTTTTTAATTCTGTCGTTGCTCCCCCGCTTAAGGTAACAACTTTTTTTAAGTCTACTGTTTCATTTTTTTAAGACCAGAAAATAATATATTTGCTAACATATACGTATGTGTGTGTGTGTGTAGATATAGAGAAATAGAGGTAGATGGGGGAATGTTGTATTCTTCACCTCTTTTATAGGTAAATTATAGAATAGCTGAATTTTTATTGTACAAATTGAAGGATTCTTTTAAAAAAACATTTTTCTTTTCACTAAAATGAGTGGGCACACACAATTTAATCCTGGGCTAGTCCCTTTCAAATGGCAACTTGTATTCTAAATAATAGGTCAATAAAAGGAATTGTAGAAGCCATATTCTCCTGGTTTAATTTATATCTAAATATTAAAATATTATATTTTATAAGGAGAAAAATTGTGACATCAAGATAAACTCATTATTGGACAAACTAAATTAAAATGATCCGTATATGAGATCAGCCGTTTATTTAGACTGGAAACAGGTAACGATTACTCCATGGTTTGCTTCAGTACTCATTGTTTCCATAGGTACTGTTGTCAATGGCTCTTTGAAAACTAGATATGAAATTCTGAATCGTGATATATAAAAATGATAAAGTGGATTAGAAAACGTTTTAAGCCACTAATGTATATAAGATATTGTGTAAAGCACTGTGTAGGGGAAACACAGACAATGGGATAATTGTTCTTTCCTTTAAAAAATATAGTCCAGTTGAGATAATACACTCAAATAGCATAAGACCACTTAAAATCACGTAAGTGAATGTGCAAAGTAATGCAAAATAAGCTGAGTACAAAAAAACTTTCGTCTTTATTTTTCCCCAAAGATGTTTTTTTTTAATTGATAGTTTTAATGTAAAACACTTTTTTTAAAGGATTAGTATTATAAATAGTAGTTTTTGGGAAAGTTCTCTTTAATGCATCATGTAAATGAAAAAAATTAATAGAAGAAAACATTTCAGCAGCAACATTGAAATTAAACAGCATCAGAAAAATAAAAAAAATTTATATTATGATTCACTTTCTTGAGTTTTTGAGGCAAAAAGCAAGATAGCCAGAATGAGTAATAGCATGTGTACATTCAGATAGAAGGTGGAAGTTGGTGACCAAAGGTGGTAGGGGACTACAGTATAGATTTTGAAAGGTGGGAATTAATTTGTAACCAGTGATTTGAGTGGCACTTAGACCAAAGAGCAAGGCTTGGAACTGTAACATACAGGCATGTCCCACCAACCTCCTTACCTCTGGTTCAAATACATAGAAGAGAAAATTACTTTGGATTTTTGAATTGGATGAAATGGATTGGAAATAGAAATATAAAAAGTTCACAGTCTCACTATGAAAGTTATGACATTTAAATCACAGTTTTTTTTTTATAACTGAATAAATTTGCCATTTTTTCATTAAGATACAATATGGAAACAAAGAAAAATTATAGGGACTCTGTTATAACTCAATTGATAATGATATTTTATTCAAATTGATATATCAGATTTATACCCCAAAGACAACCACAGTCAGCATGTAGTATATTTTTCTTCCTAATGTTATGATTGTCCATGTGTGTATGTTTCACTGGGATTGTATAGTGTATAGTTTTTATTCTAGTTGTTGCTTTGTTTTGTTATGACTAACAATCATTTGAACTGTTATAAAATATTTAAAATTTTTGCTTATTTATTTTTTTTAGAGAGATGGAGAAAAAGCATGAGCAAGGGGGGGGGGGGGGCAGAGAGAGAATCCTAAGCAGGCTTTGTGCCATCAGTGCAGAGCCTGATGTGGGGCTTGAGCTCATGAACCTGTGAGATCATGACCTGAGCCAAAATCCAGTGTCAACTGACCAAGTTATGCAGGTGCCCCATAAAATTTTATTAAAAATAATTGTTTTTATAGCATCATAGTATTCTTTATGCCCTTTAGATTTGTTTTTATTTTTCACCATTGTAAATTTACTTTGTAAATTTTTAGGTTGATATCTCATAATTTTCTTAAGAAAATTCCTATGAGTAGAATTACTAAAATTTCAAAATTTTGAGCAATTTCTTTCCTCCCTCCTTCCTTCCTTCTTTTCTATTTTTCAATAAGAAAAGATTGTGTAACTCACATAACAAAAGTAAGTTATAATCTTGAGTGCTTGACAGCAAGAGAAATCCCTGGGACCTCAGCAGCAGAAATAAATGGGGTGTTTCTTAAGGGTTGGCCACTAAGGGACTCAGTGCCAACTGTTTTCTATCCCTATGTGTCTCCATTTAAGATTCATATTCTTAGAAAAGAGAATGTATTTGGCCAGATTTGGGTCCTGTTCCTGCCATGAGCTGAAAGAATTATCAGAACTTTATACAAGAGAGTGAGGGGCATTTCTCCTAAATAAATGACACTGGTCAGACAAAAAATAAACAAAAACAACTCTCAGTTATATTCCATAACTGATTTTCATACTGTCCAATTCTGGGCTGACCAGAATTCCCTTCTCCTCCAACATACAGTTTATAGTCAGCTATTCCACACCTTAACCTTTCTCTAACTGGAGAGAACCCCAAACATATTCTAGTCCTATATCCACATGTCATGGCACCAACTTCTCTGATTTCACAATCAGTAACATTTTTCCCCTGATTCTTTCTAAATATTCTAGTAGAACCTCTTCCATTAAATGGACAATAAAATCCTACAAAACTCACTTAAGAACTATATTGGACCAAGTACAAAGAGAAGAAAATAGAATGGAATGCTTTGGGCAATTTCCCCCTTTTTACATGTGATGATCAAGGCCCTTGATACCAAATGGCAAGTAGCCTTCCAGAATTGATCTAGTTCACAATCCCATCAGGAATATGCAACTGTGCCACTTTCACTGTACCTTTGCCAAAAAGGAGTACTAAAAAATCTTTGGCAGACAAAAATACTTCTGCTTTAACCTAAAATATTTTAATGCCAACATGTCTGGACATTTTTCATATGTTTAGGGAATATTTATAAAGCTCCTTTTGTGAATCAATGAATGTAATATTTGCCCAGTTTTTCTATTGGGGTATTCTAAAAACATCTTCAGCATACACCAAGTACTGGTTTAGAGTACTACTCTGACTCTACTGAGAGAATGATACAAACACATTCGTAGATAATAGCTCCTGAACTATTACATTTTATCTATAATCTCTTATTAATAGCAGTCAGCTATTATATAAGATTATAATATAATGTTATAATTGTTTGAAAGTAAAAATATAAAATGTATAGATATTTTACTAAAAGTAAAAGGAAATTAAAATTAAAAAGGGCTACATAACCTATTGGTAAATTCAAAGGCACATAACTTAAACTCAGACTTCTGGTCTCTGAACTACATACATGAGGCACATTAAGAAGCTGAATCAGAGTATTATGTAGTATTTTTAAGTCCTACTTGTGAGTGACCTAAATACAGAAGTTGCCAAGTGGCCTGAGAGCCAGATTCCAAGGGTTGGTAAAGTTACAACCAGGCAACAGCTTGAACTGTGGGAGAGTTCCATCAATAGGTTTTAAAAGCCTTGCCTTGGGTGGATAGTTGGGGAGGGGGCGGTGAGAAGACTGTAAATATTCCCCAAGTCTCACTGTATTTTAGAGCATAACCTGAATCAAGGCAATACTCTCTGGAGCCAACGTTCTTCTTGCAGTGCCTTAAGGAGCCATAGGAGGACTTTTAACTTTGGACTGCCTTCTTTGTATTTAGCGAAGGAAGTGCTAATGAGATATGAAAACTAAAATAATGAAACAAAGTTAGTCAGTGCTCTTGCAGTTTCCAACAGAGGCTAGTGAAGGTACCAAAGAGGAAGATTTCACACTTGATCAAAAACTAATTGAAGAATCTTTTTGGCTTTTTAACGTAACCAAAAATTAATGAAAAATGACGGACTTAAGTAGGAAAGCAAACCTGAGCAGTTGAGTAGCTACTAAAAATATTCAGACTTAAAATATTTAAAAAATATTTTTCCTTTCCTCAAACTCCAGTAGCATGGCATTTACATTAATATTGTGGTATTTTCCATATGTTGCCATTTATTATGACCGCTTCCCTGCAAGATAAAGGTTTTGTGAGAATAGGGCTCAGGGTCCACGAGACATTTACATTTATAATCACCATTGCATTTTTAATATGTCCTGGTCAGGGTTGAATAGGTGAGTATCATATTTATTAGTGGCTATAATATTAGTAAAAACCAACAGTAGGGTTATTTTATTATGTTTTACCAACCTACCTGTTTATATGTACTTGTGTAAAGTACTTCATAAAATTTAAAAAGCTGTGGTCACTTTGGAATCACCATTCTTATTTTATACTTGAAGAATAATTTGTTAAATTATTGTAAAAATCTAAGAGGGGTTTGATCATGTATTCTGTTGTGAAAAAGAGAGAATGCATTCAAACGTGTTTTAGTAAATAGGGTCTGATAGTCTTTATTTTTGTCTAAACTATGTCACAATAAAAAATAGAGGGATTTGAATATATAATTTTTAGTTGATATATTTGATTTTAACAAATATAAAGGATTTAGCTAAAATCTTTGTACTATTTTGGGTGACTAAGGAAGATAACATTTGGAGTTTGAGATTTGAATTAGGCAAGAAGGTCTTTGTGGCACTAATTATAAAGTAGGTTGCTATATGATTTTAATTTCAAAGCATGTGTTACCTGTTGCTCTTTTAATATCTAGGGTGTGTAGTACTTGAGGGTGGGTGAATAGACCAAACTGGGGAACATACAGTCCTGGCTGTTTTACCAAAGTGTATCAATAGTCAAGTTTTTTTCTTTCTTTCTTTTTTTTAAATTATCACCTTGTCAAAATTAAATGTGCGATTCACAGGAAATCTAAAGGCTAGTTAATATATTTCAATATATGTAGAGTCTCTTTGAATTTCTGGATGTCGTATTTCTTCAGTAAACATTATAAAATGTAAAATTAATTTAACATTTTTGTATTATGCACTATTATCTTGGGGCTCATAGCCTAATAAGTGGTATTTGCTACTTCTCAGCATTTTGTTAAACAAATGCTTTGGCTTATTTTCAATTTTCTAACATAGGATTTTTTTTTCAAATCAAGTAGAATATCTGAATTTTTTTGCCTGTGACCTGCATCTTTTTGTTCTACTCATGTTGGTGTTTGAAGTTAAAGGTCTATACCATATTATCTATATCTCAATGGTCTTATGTAAGTGAAATAGGACTTCATAACTTCAAAGAATAGTATAAGAGAAGGGTAAAGAACAGGGTAACAGAAAATCAGAAGGAAACAGATTGTTCTCCCTGAGGGAAAAGTGAAAAAAAATTTGCAAAAGAACTGGTCTCTTTTTTTAATCTCTGGGATGAAAATGGTAACCATAGAAATAACAATAAAACTGAGGCTTCCTTGTCAAAGAATTTCTCTGGGTGAATGACAATTCTCAATACTATTTTTAGATCTTTGCTCTTATCGCCCTTCCAATATTTTAGAATTTCTAGAAAGAATACACCTGTGCCATTCATGGACTGGCAATTTGGCCTGAAAAATGAAACAGTTGAATATTTGAGCTTCTCACAGAAACGGAATATAACATACAAAGCATAACAGCCAGCTCTCTACAGAAGATGGGAGAGAGAAGGAAAGGGTTGAAACTCATTCCTCACTCATATTTTTAGCAGTTCATAAAGCATAAAAACTCTGGCTAGTTTAACAGAAAACTCACTGGAAGAATAGAAAAATAGCTTATGAAATTTAAGAAAATTAACTCAGATTTGGAAAAAGTAACTAAACTACAACAGCAGAAGTTTGTAGGTTTTTCTTTCTGGAATCCTATTCTTAATGAGTATTTGCCCCTGTGACTCTTGACCTTGGGGGTTTTACCTAGCAAACATCCCAGAAGAGAGGGTCTGTTTGGATCAAGTTAAATTAGGTGACTACTGTATCTACTACTAGACTAATCACAAGTTCAGGAAGGATGCATAAAACCTGTGAGAGGAACCTCCCCAGTCTGCTTGGGAGACAGTTCCCGTGGAAGGGGTGAGCATGGTGGCAGGGCCATCAGGTGAAAGGTACTGGCACAGTGTCCATATGACCAGGGTCAGTACTTGAAACTGCCATGCTTAGGCCAAAAATTACTAAGCACATGGGTATAGCAAAGCCAGTGACCCCACTGCTAAAGATATGCATTTGTTTAGTCAACCATCAATTAATTGAGTTCACATTAATTGAGACACTATGCTGTATAATTAGGAAACTTAGATGAATAAAGATACACACTTAGGTTTTAAGAGTTTATGGTTTATCAGAAGGGACAGACACATGAGTATGTTCAAAATAATTAACCATAAAATCCTCAGCAATAAGCAAGTGAACATACTAAGCAGTGAATTTAAGTTTAAGGGAAACAAAACACGTTTTATGTATTTTATATTCTTTAAATTTATAAGACCAGGACTGTTTCATGATCCATATTTAAAGAAATATACAAGATCCTGTCTCTTGCACCTGTGTCTGTGTTCATGTGCTATGGGTTTCCTGCCTTTTTATTTTTCACTCATGTCATTTTTATTTTTGAATGAAAGGCCTTGGTTTTCAGATTAGATTTCATTGTCCTTCCAAAGACCCTTTGATTTCCATACCATGTCCATAAACAATTTACTGATGCCTAAAATACCCCATGTAGAGTCCATATACTATCCCTAAGAAATGAATAGAACAAAGATTTAGAGATGACCAAGATAATCTTCACATTTTTTTTTTGAGTCTTTTTCAGGCTTTACATGGTAAGAAAAAAGTAGAATGCAAAGGCAATTTTTTTGTCTCCTTCTTATGTCCAGGACTATGCCTAGCTGGGGCCCATGAAGAGGTTTAATAGAAGTAAAACTGAGTAAATTTTTTTCATAAATATGATTTGATTTAAAAAAATAAGTTATTAGGCCTGTTCTTAGCTTCTTCAATTTTAAGTATGAATATAATAGGTTTGAATTTATGTGCAATCCCTTAATTCTATTGAAAGAGGAGTGTTTCATATATTTGAAACAATGCCGTGATGTGATTTCATATTTAAACACATGTATATATCCTTATTCATTAAAAATTTCATGACTACAAGATAATATCTCTATAACAGGAAACATATTTAAAAGTTTGGAGTTAGGTTAAATTATGTCAAAATACTTATACCTATCTTGATTAAAAAAAAAAAACTAAACAGGTCTAGACAAGCTATATGTAAACAACCAATAAATATAAAGATTTTAGTAAATGGAATTGAAGGCATGACAGTTATAACCTTCATAATAAATTTAAGATGAGGCTCAGATGAGGGCTGGAAGCAGCCAACATCCAATATGGCATTCTCCATCAGTCAGATAAATCAGTTAGTTAAATAGTTCTCAGATTCTCTTTAATTTGGGGGAAGATCATGAATAAATATAATGGATAATTATGTAGCAAAAACTGTAATGTGAGGATGCAGAGCTTGGGTCCTGAAGTCAGACTGCAGAAGATCGATTAACCTCTCAGTGTCTCAGTTTCCTCCTCTGTAAATAAGAATAATAGTAACACCTACTTCATGTGATTCTTCTGGACATGAAATTGAGTAATTCCTATGAGGTGATCAGGATACTGCCTGTCATATAAAAAGCAATCATGAATGTAAGCTCGAACTTTTATAGTCTATGAAGCAATCTGAATAAATTTTAGAAAGATTGATATTTTCATTGGCTGTAACACAGAAACTGGTTGTTATAATTTTAAACTTTTTAATATATATTGATTTACTCATTTAGCAAATATTAACCTACATAGCTGATGACAAGTACTTGATTAGATACTGGTAACAGAAAAGGTGGTCGCTGCATTCAAGGGGTCTGAGGACTGATGTTGGGAAGCGATTTTCTAACAAAACATTCAGTACAATATTGTAACTGGAATGATAGAATTAGGCATGGTATGAAATTGGAATACATGGGAAACAGTGATACCTTAGATCTCTCTAGCATGTGAATACCAGAAAGAATTCAGAGAGTAGTGGCCATGAACTGAGTCATTAAATCTTGCAGTGTGTTCACCCAGAAAAAAATGGCTGAGAAAGTGGCAGTCTACATGGTCAAACAGCACAGTCAAGAGATACTGTGGTGTTGAGGAATGAAAATAGTTTCTTTTTTTTTTTTACTTTATTATTTTTATTTTTTTATTTTTATTTTTTTGGTGTATTACAGTTTTATTTATTTTTTTGTTTTTGTTTTTTAATTTAATTTTTTATTTTTTTTAATTTACATCCAAATTAGTTAGCATAAGGTAAGGGAAACAAAAATAATATAAAAACAGGGAGGGGGACAAAACAGAAGAGACTCATAAATACGGAGAACAAACTGAGGGAAAATAGTTTCTTAAAAATGAAACTTAACATGTCAAAAGATAAGGGATAAAGCTTGATATCTGAATAGGGAGTCAGTTCATCTGTAATCTTAAGTGCCATGCTATGAAATCTGAGCTTGGAGACAGTAGGTACCTGATATAATGATATTTATTTTAGAAAGTTAAATCCAGTAAAGGGGCAAGTGATAGATGAAAATTACAGGACCAGATAGCATTTTTCATCTCTTTACATGTATACAGTCTACTTCTTTATTATATTTATTTTTGTTTTCTCATTCTTCTTACCAATTGTAAACTCAAAAAAAAACACAGATTTTCATCGGTATCTCTAGCATCAAGACCAGTTCTGACACATGATAGGTATTTAATAAATATTCACTGAAAAAACTGAAACTTCAATAGTTTAGGTAAAAGAAAATTGAGAGTCTAAGTGAAAGTAGTTTTATTAAAGTTGAAAAAAAGTTTTTAAGGAGTACAACTCTCTGAATTTATTACTGATTAGATAATGGTGAGTGAACCAGAGATATTTAGCAAATATACAGTATCTAAATTAAATGGTAAATCAGTTGCTGCAAATGTTGTATAATAGAAGAGTTTGGTGTGAGGAGGTAGGTGGTCAGGGTATATATAGTAATCTAGTTTTTGGCTTGTTGTTCTGAGGGGACATACTTGTGATGCCTACAGATGTCCGGGGAGTATTTAGATATATGGTCCTGAAGTTCAGAGAATGGACACAAAATTGAAATGAATATATTTTAAAATATTTAACATATTATTGTGGTTATATTTAATTAATTTGTAAATATATTTAAATCCAACATCTGAATGTATATTCAGTGTCTCCCACCAGATATTAGTAATTGCTAAATGTCCAATATCATGTTTTTTTGTTGTTGTTGTTTTCCCTATTTCTCTCACCCCTTTCATACTCCAAAACTTGCTCCACTCACTCTATTTGTGCTTTTTAAATACATACTCTGTCTTCTAATAGCATATTGTACCAGAGTACATGTATGTATACTGTTGGGAGGCAGAGTGCCATGTTTAAGAGAATGAATATCAGGATCAGGAAGAACTTAGCTCAAATCTACTCGGATAGTATCTTGGAAGAAAACTTATTTAATCTCTCTAAATGTCAGATTTGTCATCCATAATATATGAATGCCTGATTTCATAGGTAATTGTATCACTGTGTTCTGCACAGTGCTTGGACACAGCTTACTAGTTAATTAGCTCTAAACATAACTTTAATTATTGCTATACCAGGTATAATAACTGCATTGCATCCATCAGTAAATCAAAGATGTTAAAATTAAAGACTTTTAGACAAGTGACTATCATTCATTAACTTGTTCTGATGCAAATTTGAGGTGTTCTTTAAAATATTTTGTACTTTAAAGCATTCTGGTAGAGTATTCTTTCTAGGAGTATTTTTTATTTGGCTCTGGCAGATTCTGAAAGATCAGTTTCATGGGACGTAGTTGAATTATCTCTTTCTGAATCTACATGTCTGCTATGATAAACTGTACTCTGTAAGAGAAGAGCTTGAATTTATATAGGAATTTTATTTTTTTAATTTTTTAACTTTTTTTTTATTTAGAGAGAGAGAGCAAGCAAGCAAGCATGAGTTGGGGAGGGGCAGGGAGAGAGAATCCCAAGTAGGTGCTCTCCTGTCAGCCTGGAACCAAATGTAAGGCTTGATCTCAGGAGCTGTGAGATCCTGACTTGAACCAAAATCAAGAGTCATATGCTCAACAGACTGAGCCACCCAGGCGCTCATACATAGGAATTTTAAATGCATGAGCATGACTCCTTGATCCTCCTAATCACCCTGTGAAACTTTGGACATCAGAGTTTATCATCTCTATGCCTATAATAGGAGGAATTTAGGCTCAGAGTGGTAGTAGCAGATTCACCCAGCAAACAGTGGAAAAGCAGGTGTCCAAGCCAAGGACTATTGAATACGAACCTGCTATCATTTCCTCTGTCCTTACTACCTTTTCATCTATCTCTGACCCAGAAGCACTGCCAGGTGGTCATTAGGAATGAACTGTAACAGAGAGATTGCATCTGGACAAAATTAGCATTGTTTGTAGATGTTGATAAACAATCACTAAAATTGGAAGAAAAAAAAAAACACTTAAAGCAGGACAAGATTAAATCTATGCTGTTATATTGTAAAATGCATCCCAGGATGATTTTCTCACATTCTATTCAGGAATTATTTCACAACATTACTAGCTTGCTAAAGCTTACCGCATGATTAGCCTGACTTCAGAGATCAAATGGAAGCCGCAAGGTGCCCCCAACCAAGTTATCTGTACCCACATACATGTCATTCCTCTCCTAACATCTCACAGAAAACATTGTCTCTCTTCTAGTGGTGCTAATAACATCCCTTGTGGCCTGGATCCCATTGGCTTACACCTACTCAGAGACTCTGTTCTTTTAGTTATTATTTTTAAAATATTTATTTATTTATTTTGAGAGAGAGTCAGCCTCAAACCTGACATGGGGCTCGAACCCACAAAATGTGAGATCACGACCTGAGCCGAAAGCAAAAGTCAGACCCTTAACCAACTGAGCCACCCAGGCGTCCCTGTTCTTTTAATTATAATCTCTTAACGCTATCCAATATTGAAAGAAACAAATGAGTAAACAAATAATCATGGCTAAAACTGGAAAACTGCTCTGTAAATCTTCTGTGCCTTATAAGCTTCTGAATTTCTTTCAAGCTCTAGCCAGGTCTATAAAAAGGAGTCTGTCCTTCACTTCCTAACCTCTCTATTTTCCAGGCCACTGACCACACGATTTTGTTTCAGTGTGGTTGACCAATAACCACCTAATTGCCAAGTCTCATAGACTTTTATTTTCAATACCTTTTTTTTTCTGTCCTCATCTTACCTGATTTTAATGTCACTTTTGACAGCAGCTGTATTCCCCTTAAAGTTCCCTTTTTTCACTTCTTTTTAAAAATGTTCTCTTTTCTTACATTTTTGATAATTCTTATTTAGATTGCTGCTTTTTCTTGGCCCTATCCTGCGCTCTCTTCTCATGGTTTCATCTTCTCTTATGACCTCACTTCATGTATATGATGAGGACTTCTGAGTCCCATCTGTCAGCTGGCACCACTATTCTCAGTACCACACACACATTTCTCACTTTCTACTGGGCACTTCCACTTCTCTGTGACCCTGCACCTCAAATGTGACACGCTTTAAATTAATTTTATGATTCCCAAGCACCCACCTCCTGTATACTTCTCCTGCATTCTCTGTCTTGTTGCATGGCACCACCATCAATTCCGTCTTCTAAGTCATGTGCTAGGTATTACCCTTAGCTCTACCAACACTTTCATCCCCTCCCTAGATGTACAAGTGTCTCAATTCTTTCTCTCCTGTTTCTTAAATATCTCTCAAATCCACTTAAGTCTCTCCAACTCACAAGCCATTGCTCTATTTTAGATCTGCATTATCCCTCAAGTGAATTATTTTCAGCGGTTCTTCCAACCCATTCTCCATACTGTAGTTAAAAATCTTTCTAAAACTCAACTGTTTCATGCTGTGTACCCAAGATAACCTTTGAGTGATTTTGTTCCCTTCAAATTATGGTCCTTAACTTTTTTTTTAATTGAGTTCATATAACCTAGTTGCCCACATATTCCTCCAGCCATCAGTCTGTTGCTCCTTCATTGGCATTCTTAAAAACCTTAGGGGTCTCTCATTTGGGCTGTCATACCTCCCCACATTTACATCTAACACTGTTTATCCCATATTGCAATCACTTCTTTATCTCTTTACTGGATTGTCAGCTCCTTTAAAAGCTTTTATTTTGTATGGTGACCCCAGAACCTGCCACGACATTTGTGAGGTGAATGTGATAACCACTGTACTATGGAAGCAAGACAGGTTGCCATGGCATTTGAATACGTTGTGCACATAGAAAAATTTGTGGAATGTCTTAATGCATATTTGGTGGGGTATGATGTAGTATAAGCACTACTCTAGACATTGAGCATTGAGAATACAACTATGAAAAGCATAGCCAAAGCCCCTGCCCTTAGAGAGCTTACATTACCATGGGTGGAATAAATAAGTACTTGAATTCTAAATGGTTAAAAAAAAAGGATAGCTGTTTACAAATTTGTAATCAGTTATTGTTTTATAAAGTCATAAAGATTGCTTTTCTTCAAATTGCAGATTTTACCAAAACTTCTGCATAAGTTGTAAGAATTATAGTAAACCAGAAGTGTTATCTGTAAATCTCGTATCAAACCTCAGAATGTCTCCACATGTGTATGATTTAATATAAGTGTGACGATCATCTGATAAAAGTCCCAGAAATGTTGCAAACAATTCCCATCACACTGACTTAAAACATTTCAAATCAAACATTGCATATAAGATGTATTTCAGAAATCTCAAACCATAAAGTATGCAAAGAAAATGGGCTATGAATGGATGAGAGTCTAAAAAAGTGTCTAATTTCTAATTCCAGCTGCAACGAAAGGAATGTCAACTATGTTAGACTGTGGCTGTGTCTGCATCCACAAACTGATTTTTAAAATGATTGAATTCATTTAAATGACCAGTTATTTTGACAAACCCAACAACCAAACGTGGCCAAATCTAGTAAATACCTGGTTGTTTGCATTCAGCCTTCCTGCCCCCTCAAGTTGGCACTTATGTGTAGATAGTCTGTGTATCAAGAATTCAGGGTGGGCCACTAATGTCATTTTGTGAAAACATGTTACCAAATAAGAGTGTTTTCTGGCCATTTGCTCTTGGCCACCCACGTGTCTGAGAATGTAGTACACCAGTCTGAGTACCTTAGGTCCTCACATTCTTTCTCATCTTCTAAAGGTGTGGGGGGAAAATAGTTTGTTGGAAAATAGTCTACCTAGTGGTTGTGAAGACATAGTTACCCTATGGCTTGTTATCAACTCAAGGATCAACCAACAGGGGCTGCTACCTAAGAACCCAGCAACCGTCCCCTCATTAACCTGACTGGTCTGTTAGACAGCAATGTTTGCTCAAAAGCAGAGACTTGCATAACATTTTTTTTTTCAAGTGAAGCAACTTTGCTTTTGAATTGCATTTGTTTCTGTAACAATTCCCCCGCTTTAGTTTCTGTCAAATAAAAGACCAACTAGTATTTTTCTAAATACAAACACCAACAAATATGCTTACTGCAATTACTATAGCTGCCTTTTTACTATTGTTAGGAGATATTGAAAGGCTTAATTGCTTGTATTTCTTGTAATGCTGATTAAAAATAAGTAAAATGCACACATACAATTCAGTGAGGTCTGTTAGAAAAACAACGTACGGCTGAAAATATACTCTGTTCCTGCTGATCCTTAGCCAGGATTATTACAATATTATTGTTTAAAAGTACCATATTTATATTGAGGACACCAGATACTACCGTGTTAGCTTATTTTTAACAATGCTTATTCTTTACATTAGATTTATGTATCTTACTGATTTACTATGTCTAAAAGTAAGAATGTATGCTTGGAGCCTAATACACATTTGATCCTATCCTACCATCCTATCCTATCCTATCATTGTAAATTTAAGTTGCCCTGACTAATAATTTCTTGTAGTTTAGAGATAGAGATAATAGAGATGACAAAACTGGAAGAGGTGGTGCTAATTCACTCGCTCCTACTTAGCCATCTATGTTGGGAAAAAATGATTGGAGAACCAAACATTGATTACTTGTCAGGACACCTGAGTCAGCAAAATCACCTGCATATGGTCAAAAAAGGGGTCCCGCATAGAGTATATTTTGTGTTTGATTTTACAGAAAACTCGAAAGCCAGAATACAGTAGCTGTAGATGGCATTTATATTTAGTAAGAGTGCAATATACTCGTTTGAAGTTGGGAGATGAGTATTTATTGAAACAGCTGGCAAATCAGCAGGAAAATGCTGATTTTGAAAAAACTATTCTTCTTCTGTGGAATCAGACCTACTGTATTTAGCAACACTATTATAATTGAACACAAAAACTGCATTAAAATACCATTAAGAAGGAGACAGAAATCCAGAAAAATAAGAGAATTCTAAGTTAAAAGCTGTCACAGCATTACTGAGTCAGCTCTTTTAAGCATAAATGCACAAATGCACAAATGATCTTTCAAGTATGACATGAGATGAACCAACTGGACTCTGTTTCCCCATCATTCATGGCCACTTCGTGTCAACTGCACCCAAGATATTTTTCCATGCTGACCTCAACAGCTCATCTATTTATATACACCGGAGCACCAATTCCATCCTTTCATGGAACTAAAACAACTAGAACTTGGATGAGACTTTAATTTCAGCATGACACAAATACAGCCTAACATTTTTTTTTTGAAAATAACCTATGTATCCGTAAAGGACACTCTGTAACTCCTACTGACCCTTGCGCCACCACTTAAAAACCCAGAACCATACTTCTGTACAGACATGAGGAAATCAGAGGATCCTCAGGGCATTTTTCTTTCAAATGAGCATACTGGGAATGACTTAACTTATGTGACTTGCTAAAGGTCACAAAACTGGTTTGTGGCTAAAACCAAATCTTGCAACTTTCAATCCAGTGTCCTTTGGACCATACTTCTTGCCCTCTCTAGTTTGTCAGTTATGGTTGCTGCTGTGTATAAAATAAAGATAGACTTTGTCCCAACCCTGACCCTTAAAAGCAGCTAGGAGGGCAGAAGTAGGTATAAACAGTAGGGCATTTTGTGAAGCACTTAACTGTTACTATTTTCTCCTTCTGCATTTAATAATGACGACAGTCAAGTCCTCCCCACATAGGCCAGGAAAGTACTGTGGCAGACCACTTTGCAGTTTCCAGGGCAACAGGCCATTTATATGCCTTCTGCTACCCTGGAAAAATCAAGGAAATGTAGGCCATGCAGAAGGGCAAGGTGTAGATGTCTGAGAGCTCTTCTGCTATAGCTCAGCTCTGATCCCAGGTCCAGTTTAAAGGTAGAAGTCATCTCACCGTTTCTAAGAAATATACTAAAGGTTTTTCTGATGAAAAACAGAGTCAGAAAGTCTGTGGAGATTAACTTGATCTTCACTTCTACTCACAGAGTATAAGATAAATCTAGTGTTGTCTTCAGTGGAACCAAGCATAAGTGTGGTAAAAAGTGTACCTGAGTCTAGCTTTTGATAACTTGCTGTAGAATCTCAACTATTGAGGACAGAGTTAGCTTTCCAGAATTCACCACTGTAAGTTCATGTGGCTTGGGAATGCATCTGAACCTAGACCTTAATATCTGTCAGAACTCAGGAGATGTACAGGTGGTTATCACCGGGTTCCAAGAGACTATCTTTTTGTGTCCTGGTGACTTCCTCAAGTGCAATCCTGTCCCTTCTTGTAGCCCCAAGATTAGAGATGGATTTGCCTAGAATATAGCTTCCCAGTCTTCACAAAATTCAGTCATTTCTCACCTTCACAGTGTCTTGAATTTATTGGTTAAGATTCTTGTCATGACCATGGGAAGTTTAGCAGGTGAGAAGCATAAAATTTGAGAACTTATTTCTCTGAGTTGAAAGCTCAGTGGATGTTCTTGTGGTTGAAATGTGAAACCTAACTTAAACCTTGGATTATTCGAGTTCATACCTTCTTGGCAAAGCATGACCTCCCTTTCTTCATGGGGAATGATTCTAAAAAATGTCAAAAGGTAACTTTTTGAATCATTTTAGTTGCAAATGAATAAGAAACATAAGGATGAGATATCTCTGAAATTGCACATAGTTACTAATACTAAAAGGGAAAAGAGTAAAACAGTTCCTTTTAGACTTAATTGAACCATAAATATCCAAAATATTATTTTGGAAATTTGGGGTGTAGGGGTGCATAAGTATTGTATGATGCCTTATTTTTTAATTATGAAATAGAATCAAGAAGAAACTTGAATATTTGTCTTGAATATTTATAGTGACAACCTCGAATTTCATTTATTCTATTTCCAGAGGGGTTTTGCTTTGCTTTTCTATTTTGCTTCATGTTAACACGTTTTTATTCTTCTAACCAAATGTATTATCAAGTGAACCATTAATAGATCCTTATGGGAAACATGGCTTTGGTCTTAGAAAATCCTAGGGATGAGTCTGTGGTTTTTAACATGGATTATCTACAATCTTTGCTGGATCAAGTTTGTTACAAGTCTCAACAATCCTAAACAATTGCTATGTTACTTTTAATAGCTCCATATCAATGATATTGAACATTTCCACACTTTGATTTCAGGTAGATTGATTTACATGATAGGTTTGGTAAGATCTTCCCATCTGTCTTCCAGTAATTTTTGCCTACCTTTATTTGGTTGCATTTATTTTGGCGTTTCACTTTTCTCTAACAGTTTCTTTGTAGATTTGTTTAAAGGAACATTTTTAGCATGCTCTTGGCATTGGATATAATGTTGCTTTTGCTAATTTTGTTGAGGAACAATAGACACTTTTTGAGTGCTTACTCTCCGTACAAATATGCAAAAGCCTTATATCTTGAGCTCTTGCATGCAAGAACTTTTCACACAATTTTATTTTATTTTATTTTATTTTATTTTATTTTATTTTATTTTATTAATGTTTATTTATTTAGAGAGAGAGAGAGCAGGAGTGAGGGGTGGGGGGGCAGGGGGGAGCAGAAAGAGAGGGAGACATGGAATCTGAAACAGGCTCCAGGCTCTGTCTGAGCTGTTAGAACAGAGCCCGATGCAGGGTTCGAACTCTGAGAAGATCAGAGTTCAGGCGAGATCATGACCTGAACCAAAGTCAGATGCTTAATTGACTGAGACACCCAAGGTGCTCCTACACAATTTTAAATTCAATAATAATTTCTGTCCAAAGTCAAATGTTCTATACCTTTGCTTACATTCTCCCTTTTCCCTAACATGCTCCACAAAATTAACTGCAAATTATGCATTGCAGTTAAACACAACATGGGAGGCCAGGAATCGATGACTATATGAAACAGTACTATACTTCACCTGCTAATAAACTCAAACATTGTTACAGGTAAGGGCATCCAGGACATAATTATTGATCCATATACCAGCTTGCTCTGTTCCTCTTGTATATGAGAGAATCATGAGACAAATTCTTGTAAATGTATCCTAAAATCAGTATCTGAAAGATACACACTTGAAGGTTAAAGAAAGATCTACATATACTGCATATATGTGCATGCAATGATTTACTTTCATGAAATGATTTACTAGACAACTTTGGGGTGGGGCTCTGAGAAAGCCTGATTCCTCTGATTTTTTGGGCTAAAAAAAGTAGGTTAGGCATAAATTGTTGGTGTACCTCACTGATACAGAGTAAGTATTCACTGTCCCATCGCAAGTCTGTATTGCCCAACAGCCAGACCAAACCCATGAATGGGCAATGAAAAAATAAACAGATAAACAAATACATTTTGGATTAAAAAATTGATACTGAAGAACTAACAGTCACCTGTGCCAGGAGCTAAGCTAAGCATGCTCCTGATTCTACACAGGATGGGTTTCCTCATTGCTGTCTGAGGGAGAACAGGGGCCAGCCCCAGAACATGACCTCCAATGTCGCCCGTGTCACTGCAGTTCTTTTCAGAAACATTGGATGATAATCTGGAAAAGTCTGTGAAGATTATGGGTGTAGGGTGGTAGAAGAGTAGAAGGCCTACATCCTGGCATGATGCCCGTCTGGCATTTGTGAAAGGAGAAATGGAAGAAAGGAGAATTGGATAGGAAACACTTGAGATTCATTGCAGTTATGAGAAATTTTCAGCCAGGCTGATTAAGAGTCCCCTAGCAATGGCTTCTCGCTAGAGTCTATCACTATGCATGGCTAACCCCATATGTGTAGTCATCAGCTGGGGTAGCATGGACTCAGCACCAACAACACACTGGATCTAGAGGTGCTATAGTTGAAGGCTGTCAGCTAAGTGTGCCTACAACCAGGTTCTGTCGGGCAGAGCTCAGTGGCATAATGTCCTTGCCCACATACTCTGGAATATTGGTAAGGTCTGAGTCTTTTTCTTGGGGCTTGAAATTCACTAATGTGTCTTAAAATGAATCTTCATTGGAAAACTAGTTGTTTGGGAGTAAGTCAGCTCACACAATTATATTAAACTAGATTCACTCCCCTTCTCTGTGCAACTACCTTTGAGGTTTGGCTTCCCAAACTTACCTTGCCCTTAAACTTACTTCTCCCTCATAAAAATTTCTTGTTTTTATCTTCAATCCTTCTCCAAATCTCTTTTAAGAAAATTAAATTAACAGTAGCTACAAAACATGTTCCTTTGTAACACCCTCCTCACAATGATGCTATTCCAGGATATCAGTTCTTCTTATGATATATCTTTTTGTGGAATAATATCTCTAAGCTCCATCTCCTATTGCCTTTTCTCTTATGCTGCTGTGGTCGTTAAGAGCTATACAACTTTTGTTCGGGGCTAGGATACTATGGCCTCTGGACGAAATGAAGTTAATTCCAAATAAAGGAACTTTGGGAAGGAATTTTCAATTATCTTTTTGCTCTCTGTATGTTGTTAGTCAAAGTAATTAATACTAGTTGCCACAACAGACAAAGTCCAAAATCTTTGTATCTTAACACAAAGAAGTATCCAACATTGCTTAGCAGAGAGTTCTTTTCCATTTGGTAACTCAAGGATTGCAGTTTCTTCCATTTTGTCATCTCCCCTTAATCATCATATAACTTCCAAGTTGGTTGTAGAAGGGGAAGAGAGTAGGAGACAAACTTGATCTTGAATGCTTTGTTGGAGGAGTAGCACATCACTTTCACTCATGTTCTCATTTGCCAGAACACACTTCTGTGTCCCCAACCCAAGTGCAAAGGAGGCTGGGAAATGTGAATGAGCACAGTGACTCTGGCTGAGCACTATTTGTTTTCTTATGCCATGCCAAATTTGCTCTGTCCTCACTCCAGGCTGGGGTAACTGATCTTGTGTCCTTTTATTTTTTTTTCTGTCTCATAGCCTCTGAAGTATCTCCATATGCATATATTCTGTCTCTTGCCAAGAAAGGAAGATCCAACACCTAAATACATACAAGCAAATAAGTGGAGTAATTACAAAGAAATAATTATATTCTGTCTCTTATAAAAGTTGAACATAATGGGTTAATTTTTGTCTCATCTTTAGAACAAAGTTTTTAACAAATTACCACAAATTGAATGGTTTAAAACAACAGAAATATATTCTCTTACAGTTCTGGAGGTAAATAGTCCAAAATGAACCTTAAAGGGCTAAAGTCAAGGTATTGGCAGGACTGGTTCTGTCTGGAGTCTCCAAGAAAAATAAAAATCACTTTTTTGCCTGTTCCAACTTGTAAAGACTTCCAGCGTTCTGTGGGTCATGGTATCATCTCACCAATCTTTGCTTCTACCTATACGTCACTTTTCCTGTCTTTGACCTTCCTACTCCCTCTCATAAGGACCCTCACAATTACACAGGTCCACCCTCATAGTTGAGGATAATCTTCCTAGTTCCAACATCCTTATTGTTTTAAATTTATTTCTGAGAGAGCACATGCATGTGCATGCCAGCGGGGGAGGGACAGAGAGAGAGGAAGAATGAGGATCCTAAGTGGGCTTTGCTGAGAATGGAGGCCTGATGCAGAGCTCAGACTCACAAACCATGAGATCTTGACCTGAGCTGAGGTTGGACACTTAGCCAGCTGAGCCACCCTGGTGCCCCTCAGCATCCTTAACTTAACCACATCTGCAAAGACCCTTTTACCATGTAACATAACATACTCATAGGTTCTAGGGATTAGGATATGTACATCTTTGGGGGACCATTATTCAGTGTACTAAGTCATTTTTATTTTCTTTACATACTCTATATTCTTGTCAATAGCACATGCTTATCAATCAGCTAAAGATAGGGATAGAATCCATAGTCATATAATAGATTCATTTTCACGAAACTAAATTTGACTGATGTGGTAGCAAAATCTTAAACATTGGCCAACTATGAATTGGTTTTTGAATATCCACTTAAAAGGCAGAATTGATCAGGGAGGAGTTGAGAAAATTTGCATTAGGTCAAGGAACCTTCTGGGAACAAAGAGATTAAGACCCCCCCCCTACCCCTTCCCTCTTGGGGCTCAAAGTTCAATCTTCTTTAATGGATTGTGGCAGCTAGACAACAGAGGTCCACAGGTAGGATTAAGTTCCCCAGGGGCACCATATTCTATGTGGTAAAATGTTAGGAGCAATAAAAATAAATTACATCATAGGAGAGAGATTGAATTTTTAATTTAAATCATAATACCTCCATCCCTGAAGACAGATGGGATAAACTAGGGGTGAAGTTTTCATAAATTTACACAAACTCAGTAAGGTTAAGACTTTAATAGACCTGATTCTTTTCTGAACACTAATCTGATCTTTCCAAACATAGACCTGGTTTTTCCCTGTAAGTGTCATCTACTATGATATTTTCTATGATCTAATTGTTACCATTGTAGTAGTGTTGCTGTAGAACTATTCTGAAATCTTTTAACCAATGTAATGGAATTATAATGGCATTATAATGGGCTCCCCATAATTTCTTTTTACTATTGTAATGCTGTCATAATGGCATTGTAAGGGGTTCTCCGTAAACATACCCTGAAATCATTTTGCCACCATCATGACAGTGAAATGAGTCCCCATAGAGTTTATTTGAAATTGTTTTGCTCTTCTAATGGCATTATTAATGCAGCCTTCATAGACTTACAGGGAAATTGTTTGACCATTATAATGTGGTCTTTGTAGACTTACAATAAAATCGCTTACCAGTATAATGTGGTTTCCATTAACTTGCCCTGAAATAATTTTCCTACCATAATGGCATTATAATAGGGTATCCATGAACTTGGACTACCAAAGTTTGGTTCTCTTGATGGCATCATAGCAGCATTGCTACAAAGAGAGTTAAAGTAATGTTCATGTTCTGTTGTATCATAAGCAAAGACTGTAAGTAATGCACATCTACTTTTCACACTTAAGTATCATGTGGTTTTTCCTTTAAAAGTAATGTTCTGACCGCAGTATACTTTATAAACCAACAACAATCACTTCTCAAATAACTAGATGAGAGAACCCTAGATTCTTAGGACACAATACCTCATCCCAGTCACTCATTTATAAATTCTAATGTTTTTTGTTAATTTGATGATTTTTTAATGTGATAAATCCTTCCTGGTCTTCAAAAAATAAAAATATTATTTTTATAAATTCTCTTTTATACTATAATTTATTAAAAAAAATTTTTTTTCAACGTTTATTTATTTTTTGGGGGACAGAGAGAGACAGAGCATGAACGGGGGAGGGGCAGAGAGAGAGGGAGACACAGAATCAGAAACAGGCTCCAGGCTCTGAGCCATCAGCCCAGAGCCTGACGCGGGGCTTGAACTCCCGGACCGCGAGATCGTGACCTGGCTGAAGTCGGACGCTTAACCGACTGCGCCACCCAGGCACCCCTATTTTTATAAGATTGGTACAAAGTACAATAATTACTTCCTAGTTTTTAGTATGAGTATTCTGAAGTGTACAATGTTTATATCAAGCTTTTCATTACCTTGGTCCCTTTTATGTAAAAGAAATAATACAGGGGCGCCTGGGTGGCTCAGTCCGTTAAACATCTGATGTCAGCTCAGGTCATGATCTCATGGTTCATGGGTTCAAGTCCCGCGTAGGGCTCTGTGCTGACAGCTCAGACCCTGGGGCCTACTTTGGATTCTGTGTCTCTCTCTTTCTCTGCCCCTCCCCTGCTCACACTCTGTCTCTTAAAAATGAATAAAAACGTTTTAAAAAATTTAAAAAAAAAGTAACAATACAAACATAGAGTACTTACTGGCAAAGAATGCATATAGTATAAAGATAGATAAAAACATGTAATAGAGTGGATTAAATATTTACTGGAGGCACAGACCCAGTTTTAGGTACATTATTAGTATATGCAGGCATAGGAAAAGGTGTGATGTTGAGGGAGTTTTATGTTTGCATAGGGTGTGATTAGATTACCAGCTATGCAACTTCATAAGCAGCTTTTGGGGACCTATCTACTACAGACAGTTTTCCAGAGTGGAGAATTTTAATCACTCCTTCTCTGAATTAGCAGTAGCATAGTAATACATGTATGATTTCAAAAGGCACAGTGTGTTATGCTTGGATTATTATGGATTTTACTTCTGTTGTCCTTAAAATTCTGTGCTTTCAGTCTCAGATCCTTCAGATATACACACAAGTTTTCCTATCAAAAAGCAAACTTTGTAATTAGGTATGAAATAAATGGACACCACAGCTCATGATTTAGCTAGAACATTAATTATTAAAAAAAAAAAAAAACGAAAACAAGTAACTCTTCTAGAAGCGACAGGTCATGTCTTTATCTTGGTGTAAAGAGAAAATTGCCTTAGACAAATTCCTTCTTTGGCTTTAGAATGTTTCCTCTAAGGTTTACTCTGCAAGTATAAATATAAGGCAAGTATATATTATTGCCCTGGTAAAAGAGTATAGCAAGATATTCTTTTTGAGTGAGCAGTGTTCCTCTGATACCCAGTTAATTAGTAGTGTTGGTAACTGAGAAGGAAGTGGAAAATTTGTATAGGGGTCAGGGAACCTTTTGGGAACAAAGGGATCAAGACCTATACCACTTCTTTTTAAGATTCAATCCTACCATATTGTCTGTGATGAATTGAGATAGATAACAGAAGTCTACAGGTAACAGAGATTCCCCAGGGCACCTCAGTGCATTTATACCATGTAGGATGACTGGAGTGGTGACTGAGTTCACTGCCAAGACCTATATGGTCATGGGTTGGTGCATAAAGGTGGTGATGAGTTTGTCTCAAGCTGGTAGTCTCTCCCAATGCCGTGCTTTCAGATAGTGACTATTTAATAACAATAAAATAATATTACTCTAGCAAGGATATTTTCATGTGCCTCATATAAATCAACTCAAAACAACCTTATGATGCACATTTTGCCTATAGGAAAGCTGGAAGGATAAATGACTTGACTAAGATCACACAGTTGATCCAGGGATGATCTTAGGCAGTTTGACCCTGTTTAATTTTGGTACTACAACATTTTGGGATCCCAAACGTGGGGCACCCTTGTCCCTAGCACACTCACACAGTGGGATCATACTTTCAGGGTTGAAATCCAAGATGGTAGGAATAATTTCAGAACCGGGACTTAGGCTTATAGTGGTTAAAGAAACATTTGGAAATAAACTTCCTGCCCTTTAGACCCTAAGAAAGGATTGCCAGAATACCAGTGATATCAGAGAAACAGATAAATTTAACATCCCAGTAAATGGGTCCACATGTATTCTACAATGACAAATATGGCTAAGAATAAAGTTATTGCAGCAGGAACAAGGAACTTTCTTCCATTGAATGGATCAGATTTTCTAGTTCTTTTCCCAAAATGTGAAGCCGAACTGATCCTTTTGAATGAGAAAGTCTCTAGAGTTCCTGAAATATGTAGGGAGTTGGACATGTCCCAAGAGAGATACTTGAGTTTCTGCTAATGGGCATGTAAAGGCTCTAGAGATTAATTTGAATACTAAAAATAGAAATGACCTCATTTATATCATAAGCTCATGAAACGGGTTATTTTGCATATATTCTGTAAAGACCTCTGGATTAACATATACCAGTCAGATTTCATAAAATAAAAATGCAACCAATGATTATCTCAGAATTACTTAATGAAAGCCACTGGCTTTTACTGCCAGGGTTCAGTTACAGACTTATGAATAAAATAGAAAAAACAAATCACAATGGTCAGAGTATGATAGCACAGTAATATTGGGATAAAGTTAAGAAAATAACCATGTCTAAATTACAATATGGATATCACATAACTAACGTTAAAAATGGCAAAAAAAACCCACTTAGCATTCTTTCATTTCACTTTTGTTGAAAGATTAATATCAACACTAAGCATATAATCATTCGTCAAACGTTAACAAGAGGTCTTGCAGGTCAGTGAAAAGGACATTCAAACAGGCTATCAGAGAATAGAATAGAACTTACCTCATAGATTTGTTGTCAGTATTTGTTGAGATAATTCACCTACAGCATTTAACATAGCATTTGACACATGGTGGGCATACAACAGATGTTAGCTCTTAGTTTTTACTGCTATGTTATTGTCATCATCTGCCAATGAAGCATATGGTTTCAGACAAGTCACTTAATTTTTCTAGGTCTTACGTGGCCTATCTTTAAGAGGAAAGAATGAAATTAGATAACTTGGATGTCCTTCTTAATATTCAACTTGTTTAAATATATAAATATACGCTGCTGGAATTTTGATTGGGTATTTTCTGGAAACTTTGTTAAGATGGTGCAAAGTTACTTAGTTACATGTAGTAAAGTATGAAATTTTGATGAACGTATAACTTTGAGTTATTTAGGCCAATTGCAAGAAAGGTACTTAAAGTAACTGCTGCACAGAGTCAAAGATGAGAACTCTGTGTTTAAAGGTTGTTAGAGACCTTAAAAAGAAAAAACCTGGTGGCTAAATAGCAAGAATTACTGCTAAATACTGGGTAATCATGGAACAGGTTGCCTGGTAACCTCTCTAAGACCCTGGAGTAGCAGCATTATCAGTGGAATCCCCTTCAAATAAAAATATTTTTATGGTTAGTAATACCAGTTATATGATGAGCTGTGGGATGTCAGAAGTCTTTAAGAGGAAGTCTTTTGAGATATTTTGATATGAAGAGGAAATACTTTGTCAGTCAGTCAACATGATTTACTGAGTTTATTTGACCATAGAGCTGTCAAAGTGGTATAAAACAGCAAAATTTAATTCATTGGAAGAAGAAACATAGGGCCAACTACTTTTATGGCTCTTAAGAGCAGAACATGAGATAAAATAACATGTAGGAATAGTTAGTTCTTGGCCTTGAAACTGCCAAAACTTTTGGGCTTATTATTTTACAGTTTTGGTGTAATCTTATTCTGATAGGTAGAGCAAATGTTTGATGAAAGTAGGATGAAAAAAATTGATGTTTGGATTTTTGACAAAATTGAAACCTTAAGCTCTGTTCATAAACTGTATGAAGTGACCCTAAACCTGTGGAGATGTTCTTCTCCATGTAGAGGTCCCTAAGAAAATTAGGAAAAATGGCAAGGGGCATTAGTGAAAAAAAGTATCCCATCTTAGCCCCTAAAATCCTTAGAGTTGTTCTGTCCTGTGTTTCCTTTTATTCTTTGAGCCATCTCAGAGATGGCTTAAACTGTGACTCAAAACAGAAATGTACTGACAATACATCACCTGCCCATGCTGTCTTTCTTCTTAGTTCTTTGAGTCATCTGATCTTTTCCTTAATCACCTCTTCTTATTCATCTCAGTTGGTATTAGTCAAGTCAAAATTCACATTTTCTGAACAAAAGGAGCAATGATGAAAAAAATACAAAATGTTTTGAGGAATTACTTTATGGCCCTTTGATGGGTTATTATAACTCACAGTTTTAGTACTATGGACATCTTTTGCTTCTGTAGTATAAATAAATAACTATCCATTTAATATGTAATTAAGTAGCCCTAATTTTATATTGTATTGAAAAGATTACTGTACCTTTATGTTCATTGAGAATATATGCAATTAATATTTTTAGCTTGTTTTCAAGATAAGTATCTTAGACACAGACTTTTTAATGTTTGTTTATTTTTGAGAGAGTGAGAGCACGTGAGAGGGGGAGGGTCAGAGAAAGAGAGTGAGACACAGAATCCAAAGAAGGCTCCAGGCTCTTAGCTGTCTGCACATAGCCAAACACGGGGTTTGAGATCATGACCTGAGCTGAAGTCGGACACTTACCTGACTGAGCCACCCAAGCACCCCTAGATGCAGACTTTTAATTGAGGTTTAAATGTATACTATGAGGGAAAAATTATGTAAGCCTGAAGTATACAGCTCAATTGATAGCCACAGTATTGTATATATGTGTGTATATATGTAAATATATATATGTGTATATATGTGTATATATGTGTGTGTGTATATATACACATGGGAGTGGTTAAATGGACACATACACATATGCCACGTAGGTAGGTGGGTAGATAGACACGTGCATACATACCTACATGTAGTTAAATACTACCCAGATCAAGACATAAAACATTTCTATTACCCTGAGAGATTCCCTGTGTCTCTTCACAGCCAATACCAGCATTGAGCCACATCTCTCCTCTCTGCCAAGAAATAACCATTGTTTTTATTTGTATCATTGTTGATTATTTTTGCCTATTTTTGAATATCACATAAATGAAATCATATAGTAGTTGTTTCTTGTATCTGTCTTTATTCATTCAATATTATTTCTGTAATAGCCACCCAAATTGTTGTATGAAGCAGCAATTTAGTTTTGTCATGGCTGTATAGTATTTCACTGGACGAATATAACAAAACATGTTGATTCAGTGCACTATTAATGGACCTTTGGCTGTTTTGAGTTTCTTATCCTTATAAATAAAGTGGCTTAAGTATTCATGTGTAGATCTTTGTGCAAAGATGTTTTCATTTATCTTAGGTTTATGCCTTAAAATGGAATTTCTGGGATTACAGAGTAGTATATGTATAGCTTTAGTGGATACTGGCAAATACTCTTAGAAAATGGTTGTGGCAGTTTACATTCCCACCAGTGTATAAGAATTCCAGTTACTGAAAGTCCTTCCCAACACTAGCTATTGTATTTTTAATTTTAGCTATTCTGATAGATGTGTAGTGTTATATATTCTTAAGTGTGTTTGATGTGAATTTCCATCATTTATGATGGTGAATTCAAAAATTATAATTAAAATTTTGTGCTTATAGAACAGTTTACTAGCTTCTTTGGCAAATGTAATTATTTATAAAATGATACTAAATCTTTACCCCTTGAATTAATTGGGAGTTAAGAACTGGGTTTAAATTTTAGGTCTGCCAAACCATAAGAGACTCTTAAATACAGATAACAAACTGAGGGTTGCTGGAGAGGGGTTTGGGTGGTGGGATGGGTTAAATGGGTGATGAACATAAAGTAGAGCACAGTTTGGGATGAGCACTGGGTGTCCTAAGTAAGAGATGAATCACTGGGTTCTACTCCCAAAGCCAAGACTACCCTGTATATTAACATGTTAACTAACTTGAATAAAAAGAATTTTTTTTAGGCCTGCCAGTAAGCAATAGAGTGATTTGGACATTTAATTTTTCCTATCTGGCACTTGAGTTCATTTGTACTGTTGTCTGTTTGCTTTTATTTCTAACATACATGGCTTAATAAATATTTTATTCTCTGTTATAATCTGAGTCTTTGGCCGGGCAAGTCCCGTAACTCTATATTCAATGGAGAAAAGATATACATAGTCAAAATCAGCATTGTGTTCTAGGTCATTTTTCATCCAGTTTTCAGATTTCTTTGGATTCATTTAGATTTTTAATGCTTTTCCTTAGCAGAAGCTGAAAGGGCCTAGTGGTTGAAGTTACTACTTATCCCTTGAAGGATTTCTTCCTGTATGATTCCCAGAGAAATTCCTTCTTAGTCCTCTTGGCAGAAGGATTTTGCTCTGGGGCCACTAGCTTTCTCTCCTTTGTGCTGACACAGCTCTCCTGTCAGATCTAAAACTTAAAAAGCATTATGCCCTCCCCAAAGTAAATGGCTTCCCATCTGCTTCAGGGAAGTTCCATAAACTCAGGAGTGTTGGATGGAGCACATCATGTGGTCGCAATAACCAAAACAAATTCGTGTTACGTGTAATGAGGGCAGTTGTGATCCAAATCAGTGTCTTTACTCTTAGCCATATTTGAACCAGACCTAAACAGCGAAACATTGTTTTTCCTCTTGGTCTAAACTCCACCCGGTGGTAATTGATAGCCTAAGCCATACATTTTGTTTTTATTTTAAGATTTCCTTAATTTTACATAAATAAATTATTCTATTGGAGACTGAACTTTGTAGTGCCAAAATTTTGCCAAATATAATGTTAGCCTCTTTTAAAAGCAGGATTAACTCTTCAAAGCCATTAGATTTCTAGTAACTATAGCGAAGTCTTTATTTAAATGGAAATGAACCCAGTGCATCATTGATTTATAAACTTTGCAAACATTAAATTGTGCCAGGGACTATGGTATTCTTAAGAACACAGTAGTAAAACAAAGAAAAGTTCTCATTCTCTGCTCAGATGGGCTTAAAATCTTGTAGTGTCATTGGGCAAAGTTCTTAAATTTCTAGTCTTATGTATCTAAGAATCTGAACTAAGTGGATTATGAATGTATCAAATTTTTAAAATTACTAGACATTCAAAAGGACATTTTACCTACAGTTAGAAGAGTTAGTTCAAGCATTCCTTTACAAATATATGTATTTTTTTACTTCTTCTGATTTAACTGGCATTGTTCTAAGCCTTGAGATATCAGGAGTGAATGAGATGGATGTGCCTATTGTCTGCTAGAGTTTCTGACCTGTTTGTTATCTTAGATTCTGCTAGAAAATTCTATACTTCATGGTTAAGAGCCTGTCACTACTAAATTATTGAAAATAGAGTTTTAATCTTCATATAAATGCTCATGCTCTTATGTAGCCTCCTCTTAGGGAACACAGGACATGGTTGTTCTTTCCCTCCTCACACTACAAACATGGAGTATGTGTGTGCATGCACACACACATGTATGTGTGTACTTGAGAATGTCTGGTTAAGAATGTACACAGCTTGGACGGAAAGGAAATGAGAGAATAATTCAGACATCTTTAAATCTGCTTATCCAGTTTGCTCATTAGTTACAACCTGCTTTCCTTTATCCCATGCAAACAGTAAAGGTTATGTTTAGACTATTAGATTTAGAATCTCGATCAAAGAAGACTCTGAATTTGGATTCCAGGTCTGCCATTCAATTCCTAAGTGACTTTGGTCAACTTATGTCTTACCTCTGGGTTTCAATAATCTCATCTGTAAAATGGGAATAGTAATCCCATTGTCTGCTTAATCCCGTTATTTAAAAAATGGGTTACACAGCAGATTCAGGACAGTTCTTCAAATTATGTAACATGAGCCATTTTCTATATAATAAAAGGAGCTGGTACTAGAGTTACATCTCTCTGTCATGGCCATTGACAACTGGGAGGAGTGAGAAAGAAGGAGTGCTGCTTGCTCACAGCCCCTTGTATACCATAACCTTCTCTGTTCTTTGCCCATCGTATTATGTTCAAAACATCATTTGCCAGGGATCAAATCGTGCTTTGAATAAAGGTATATCTGGATGGCTAGGCACATAGGCATTCAGAATACACCTTCTTTCGTAGAGGGAAGACTTCCACAAAGTTCTCTCAACCCATGCTTCGCTCCACCATGAAATTTTTTTTTTCCCTATGGGTCAGTTACCCAATTTCACTAATGAGGCATGGATAAACTAAATGATATCACTTAGACACAAATGATAATTAGATGGCATAGCCAGAATTAGAACCCATTAGACAGTTTTACTTCCAGGTCTATTCTCATGTCATTGAACAAGTCTTGTGCTCCCTTTCAGCTCAGATTTCTTATTTACAGTGATGCTTTGTTGCCTGAAATTTCACAGATTAGCGCTTTGACCCCTTAAAAACAGGTTTAAGTGATTGGAGCACTCTTGCCTCCATGCACTTTTATTTTTATTTAATCAAATCATCAAAACTTTCTATCGTTAGCAGGAAAAGGCAGAGACCAAGAACTTTCACAACAGCTCTGAGCACTCAATTATTCATCAGAATTGGTAGTGTTTTATGGAAGCAAAATATACACAACCAGAATTATACATGATTTAACAAGGAGCTGCTCTATATCGGAGCATGAGAATAATATAACTGTTATTATAAAAGCAAAAAAAATTGAATCTAACTTTATAATTCTGGTCTTCCCACAAGAAATTTTATTTTCCACATGCACTGAGTCTGTATACATCTATGTTAATCAGTACTAAATTCATCTGCATACAACAGAAAATCCAAAAATAGTAGTGATTAAACGCAACAGAATCCATCCCCTCGAATAAATGAAGTCCACAATTAGGCAGTCATGTGTGATCATTGGAACCATGGAGTTACTAGAAAACCTTCCTTTTCCTTTTTCTCCTCCATCATCGTCAGTGTGTGGCTTCCATCCTCAGACTCACCGCATGGGTAAAGTGGCTGCTAGAATTTCTGTCCTCATGTCATTATTCCAGGCAGCAGGAAGAAGCGTGATGGGAAAGGCAGAAGGGTATGGTCAAGCTTCCTCTTTTCCTTTTAAAGGAGTTCTGCAGCCCTACATAACTTCTGTTCATGTCACTTTGGCTAGATCTTATTCTCATGACCACCCTTAGTTGTGTAGAGATAAAATCTTCTGTTTTGTTTGGGTTTTGTTTTGTTTCATTCTGCTCCATTTTATTTTGTTGTTCTATTTTATTTTTAAGCTGGCTGTGTTGACTCAGCAACTGTTAGAAGATTTCATATAGTAAGGAAGAAGGCAAATGGTTATTGGATAGACAGTTAACAGTGTCTGTCACAGTGTTTAAACCATGCACAGAGTAAATATCAAATGTGAGAATTACTTAGGGACCAACAATGAATGAGCTTCCAAATAATCCACATAAAAGATTAGTCCATATACATTAAAAGTCCTCCACAATAACTGTAAGAAAGTCTTTGAGTGCTTTTTACATTATTATTTTCTAATAAAGCGATGCATGATTGTTATAACAAAGAATGTAGAAGTCTGAAGAAAAATTTAAAGGTTTCCCCTGTTCCTCTGTGCCATTCTGTTTCCCTCCCCACTTCTCAGAAAACCCAAATTAGCAGTTATGTGTATTTCCCCACATTTCCCTAGAATTATACAAATAAATGATACATACATGTGTTGTTAGTAATCAAAAATGAATCATACTATATAAATTATTCTGCAGCTTAATTTTAACCTAATGTAAGTTTATTTGATATCAAATCTCTTTTTAATAGCTGCTTAAAATTGGTGAGTGTAGGTATATCATAACTATTTCGCAAAGAAGGCAACTTTTACTGATTAAAATGTCCACAAGGGCAGCAAAATCAGCCTAATGAAGTACTGAAGATGGCTAAAAATGCAAAGGCCTGAGTGGCTGAGAGAAACTTAGAGGTTTCGGGGTGAGCACATTTAAGTGGGTTAGCATGGCTAGCTAGAACACTGAGCATGCTCAGAATGTGACTGCAGCGTTTTCAGGACAGAGGGGGCATTTTTTAGCATAGCTTCTTATGCCACAAAATTCCTAAAGATGCCATTTATGCCATCTGGCTTTGTTGTTCCTCTCAATCAGCATCTTTAGACATCTCTACTATTCATTTTTTTCCCCTTTTCAAAACATCTCTCCAATCAAATCACCATCTAATTTCTAAATTCTGAAAAAAAATTTTAATTAAAAACTTTGCCCTTAAAGCACTTTTTCTAGTTATTAGTCCACCTGTTGATAGCATTTCTTTTTGTTTCGAATTTGCATTTATTTTTATTCTTTCTGTCGTGTACATTTTTCTTGTCTTTATTCTGCCCTCTTGTCCTTTTATCTTCTTTTCCTGTGATCAGCTGTCCCATCCTCTTAGGCTTATCAGATAATTACTTATTGAAACACAAACCAACATATATATTTTAATCTTGAATCGGCATAACTATTTAAAATTTTACATGAAAGGAGCTATGTTAGAATCTGAATCTCCAAGTTTGCTCTTCCTCCTTCCAGAATTTGAGCCTTATGCCATGAACTGCTCTCCTTCCCAATGTTGCACTATCCAGCTTATGAGACCTGACTGTACATTATGAATGTGATGGATAAGTAAGGAAAGTAAGCTGAAAAAGTGAAGGCAATTCTATGAAAGAAACTCAAGAAACACTTTTCCTGGAACACAAACATGTAGCTATCTTGGCATGTAGGGCAGATATGATCCAGAAACTCACACCAGGGTCCTCATGTTCTTCTGACTGATCCAAGCTTGAGGGATTTTCTGTCTCCTTCTTTTGCGGGATAGGACTGAGTAAATAGGGTCGCAGTGTAGATGTTCATTGGGAAGGGCTCACATACTCATCCATTCCTTCATCAGTTTCCTCATATCCTCATTTTACAGTGAGGTTAATTGGAGATGCCAGGAAATTGGGAAGCTGGTTCTGAAAGCATCTGACATCCTAACTGCATATTTCCCTTGGTCTTTTGTGTCACTTTTACTAAGGAACATGATCTGTATTCACACAATATTCAATGACCATATTAATAAGAACATAGATCTCAGAGTTTCTCCTATGTGGAAATAATTTGCATGTGAGGAATTCAAAGCAATAAAGTGATTTGCCCCAAGTTATGTTATCGTTGTCAAAGCCAGAACTGAGTGTTTGTCTGTTATACAGGCTTCTTTGACTCTGTCCTTGGCCCAAGGCTGCTTCAGATAATGAACTGTTGGGTATAGTTAACCTTCCATTATTTCCGAGAAAAAGAAGTCACCTAACATTTTATGGAATGCTGATCACATACCTGACACCACCATACAAGTTGTTTCATGCTTTCATTTACTCCATGGATATTTTCCCAAAACCATTTTTTGTCGGCATCTTTGTTGGCACTGTGGACGAACCAAAAAAGATCTCTGTCCTCATGGGGCTTACCTCTGGATGTGTGTATGAATGTGTGTTTGTGTGTGTTGGCAAAGGATAAAGGTGGGAAGTGAAAGGGGAACAGTAAGTCAACATAGAAAATTACATATATGATAGTGTTTTATGTTAAATGTACATCAGAGGTGGGATGAACTGTGCAGAAGATGAGGGAAGAAAGCTACTTTATGTTATCTCCATTTAATCCCAATACTATTCTGTGAGCTAGGCATTCATGTCAGCCCTAATAAACACATAAAGAAATTAAGGCTCAGAGTAGTTCCACAGCTTCTCCAGGTTCAGGCATCTTGGGTGGGAAAGAGACGCCATTAAACCCAGGTCTGCCTCACGATCGAGTTGTGCTCTAGTCACTATGCCCAGTCACTTCTAAATGAGAATGTCACAGCAAAAAAAAAAAAAAAAAAAAAAAATTTCTTGAAATTATATTCAACGTAGAGATTGTTAAATGAGAAAATACAGTGGATAAGTGCTGATGATTAAGTATCTAAACAGTTGAGCTGAGTCATTTAATGAGGTTAAGGCTCATGGCATCAGAACTGGAGTTATTTAATCTTGAGAATGGCAGAAAAGAGGCCAAATAAAAATGCATTATTGGATTCATCTGGTTCCTATTTTCAAGGATCAAAGAATCAGCTAATAGGTACACAATTCTTGAAGCCATGCTGTTCAAAGCAAGGTCAGCAGCTAATAAAGACATCTACTGTTTAATCATGGATCAGACCACTTGACTTTGCTTGTATCACTGATACCAACCATTATTGGCTGTGAACCAGTGGAGTACTCAGTACAGCATGAAATAAGAGAGGTTTGGGGATCTGTTAATTGCATCTTGTCTCAGCTGTAGGAGGTATACTACTCCAAAATCAGTCCCTTCCAATTATTCCAGGTTGCAGCTGGCATGGTGAACCCTGTGTTGTTTTCGCCCAATGAAAGAGTCTAATTTTATCACAGAATCACAGGACTGGCAAGACCTTGAGAGGTCAGCAGAGGCTTTCAGGCAAGACTGCACTGAGTGAATATATCTAATCCTATTTTAAACCATCTCCAGAGGGGAGATTCCATGATTTCTCTTGAAAGCCAATGCCAGTATTAAGCAGCCTTTTCTGTAGCCAGTCTAATATCCCTAGTAATTTATTTTAAATTCATCTTTCACTGCATTCATAATGCTGGTTTATACTGCGTTCATTTTCTTAAAAAGTTTTCTCTGTTCATTTTTTTTTAAAGTATTGTTGAAAGCTACAATAACCTATTTTTGGATAAAAGGATTAATAGTTTGTAATTGTTGTCTAATGGGATATTATATTAGTTATTTAGCTTACTATGCCTGAATTGCATACCTATTCCATAGTAACTTTAAAATTCCAAAGAAATAAAAATGAGGTAGCGGTACTTCCCAGCTAGTTCTCATTTTCCCCCGCTGGTTCCCCTGTTCCAGGCACACTGGCCATTTTATATCCTCAAATGTGCTGACTTTATTTATTTATTACTCAGGGCTTTTAAACTTGCCATTTGATCCCTTGCCTGTAACAGTCTTTACTAAATCTTCCTGTGGAGGGGCCCTCTTGCTAAGAAGCACCATCCCTCATCGACCTATTTAAAGTTTCCTCAGATCACATATCCATCTCTAAAATTATCTTATTTATTCCCTAGTTGGCACGTTTGCTCTTTGTTTCCTTCCGTGGGAGAATGTAAGAACTATGTGACAGGGGACCTCCCCTGCCTTTTTTTTTTTTAAAAAAAAAAAAAACATTGCAATCCCAGTGTCTAAACACTTGTGTGCTAGGGAATCAGTTAGTATTTGCTCAACAAATGAATGAAAGGATACTTGAGTAGCCATAGACTAGAATGTTCAGTAATCTCTGTTTCCTCAGAGAGCTCACAGAGTGGTATGTTCTGAGAGGATGTACAGCATGCCTAAATGAACTTTACAGTTGGACGTGTGGCTTCAAGTCCCAGATCCAGCATTTACTGACTGTGAAGCCTTGGTCAAGTTCCTTAAATTCTAAGCTTTAGTTTATAATTTGTGACATGGTGACAATAAAACTTACCTCATTTGTCAGTTATTAGGACAAATGGGTTATTTTATAAAAATGGGAAATTTTATATGGTACATAGTTAATTTATTTTTTAAAACAATATTTATCAAGTACTGATCTAGGAGCCAAGGATACAGCAGTGACCAAGCAATAAAAATCTCTACCCTCAAAGTTTACCTTTTGGTGCACGTAAATACATGTTTTCTAATTATTTTAAGAATAAGAACAGCCTTCTGAATTTAACCTTCAATGAGATTAAATTTGAACTCTGGTTAATGTCTAGTGCTGGTTCTTTGTTTAATAGTCAACCTGTATTTACTGTGTGCCTCTTATCTAGTGTAAGTATCCAGTGAATAATGGTTTATTAAGAGGGTTCTTAGAGATGTCTACTCCTAAGAGGATGTGGCCAGTCTTGCCTACAAATGGATTGCTTGTGTTTGAAACCTATAATTCATAAAAAGATCTATGAAGAGGTGCAAAAGTATCTTTGTTTAATAGCTCTTGTATATATTTCAGAAAGACTATGAACCCCCAAACAAGTGCATGTTTCTTTGGACTCTTGATAAGTAAAGACTTTTTTTTTTCCTGGAAATATGGGTGTTTATTGCTTTTAACCAGGGAGCCATGTGCGTTGGTGAAAGAGTCAGGACCTTGATTTTTCTGAAAAAGCTATTTTTTTCTACCAGTAATCCATTCTCATTTTAGGATGTTTAAAAGAAGAGATAATCAGCCAAGAGAAATTGTTACTAATATAATAATAGGTTTAGGTAAAAATGTAATTCACATGTTTTTAAATATAGTTCGTATTTCCAAAATTTACCTTTATATTTACCAGTATGTCATGACCATATTCTGTCAGCAGATCTAGATTCCCCATTATTTTTAATGGCAGTGCTAGGTCTGTGTATTAATGTATCATAATATATTTGTTCAACTCTTAGTTGTTGAACGTTTAAGATGCTTCCAGTTGTTTTCCTCTTCTAAACAATATCATGATAAACATACCTACAAAGCACTTTGTATAGTTGTTTAATTTCCTTGGGATATATTTGTAAAAAATTGATATACCTACTAAAGAAGGTATATATCAATGGATTTGATTATATGAAACCTAATTTTTAACATATGTAATAATAAAATCGAAAATGTGAAGTTTGGGGAATACTTATAACACATACAAAGTATAAGAGCATGATTCCTCGAACCAGCCTGCCAGAGTTTGACTTCCTTACTTAACTAGCTTGATCAGCTGGGGAAAATACTCTCTCTGTGTACTCAGATTTCCTCATCTCTACAAACAGGATAATAACTGGACTCATCTCTAAAGATAATTGTGAGGACCAAGTATAAAACGCCCCAAACCGTGACACTGAGGAATGGATAAGTAAAAGTTTGTTCAAAAACGTGTCAGTCATGCATAACATCCTAAATGTCTCGAGAGTTTATCAGTAGGATTAACACTAATACCTAAGTGATAAGCTAAGCAGTGTAACAGAGCATTCACATAAGAAGTAACACAAATAGCTAGTTAATAAATTAAAAGATGGTTGTTATATCTAAAATAAAAACATGGACATTAAATCCATAAAATACATTTTGGCCTATCTATATAATAACTATTAAATAAATACTAAGATCCCCTGAATTCTGATAGCAATGTACATTTGATTATAATACATATGGAAAATAATTTGGACAAACATATTAAAAGCTTCAAAAAGTGTTCATGCCTTTGACTCTCTAATTCTACTTCTGAGAATATAGTTAAGGCTATTTTCCAAAAGTGCACAAAGCCATACCACAAAGATATGTATCAAGATGGCACATCTAATGTGGGTCCAAAAAAGCAAAGTGGTTAACAGGTGAGCTTAGGAGTCAAATCAAACCTGTCTTTAAATCCTGCCTCCTTCATAAAGTAGCATTACTGAAATCTTTGATCTGAAATTGAAGACAATTCACCTAACATTATAGATTTGTTATAAAAGGACATGGTAACTGACATAGCAAAGTCTCAAGAAATGATGGCAAATTGCAACTATAAATAAAGCCCCAAATTTTAGATAACCTAAATAATTGTAGTTTTTCAGATGTTTTCAAGACATATATAGGTAGTGTCATTGAACATTCTAATGGATATAATATTTAGTTAAAAGTGAGATTCAATAGTGAATCTATTAGATAACCTTAACACTGTAAAAATATACAAGGTAAATGATGTCAAATAGTAGTTATTTCCATATGATAGAGTGAAAATTTTATTTTATTCTTTCTCTACATATATAGTGCAAATTTTTATTATTTCTAAGTTTTCAGTCGTATGTATATGGTACAGAAAATTATTTGTACTAATAATAAAAATTAATTGCTATCTAAAATGTTTTTTTATAGTATACAAATGAGAATATAGTAAGTATAATTTCTTTGGTTAAGAATCTGGTTTTTCCTCTTATTCTAACACCTTCCCATCAAATATTAATCATCAAATATTTATTATATGTTCCCAGGCACTTAGCACTTGCTAGAGGCAAGCCTGAAAAAGTCCCTATCCTCAAGGTATTGACACACAAGAGATCATCTCACCAATAACATCCCCTTAGGTATAAAAAAATGTACACATGTTCACAGTGACTTTTGAATAAATTCAAAATGACGGTAAGTATTTCAGAGTAGACTTTTATGCCCATTGGTATACGTAGATGAAATTCATTAAAAGTTTGACATTTAAAAATGATAACAGACCAGAAGCATTTTTTGCAAGAAAACAAAAAACTCAAAGTTTAAAGTTACTATAAAGTTTTGGTCATCAAGTTCAGAAGTGTATACAATGGGCAAAGTGAGAGGTTTTGTTTTGTTTTTAATTTTTTTGATGTTTATTAAACAGAGACAGAGACAGGGAGACAGATTGTGAACACGGGAGGGGCTGAGAGAGAGAAAGACACAGAATCTGAAGCAAGCTCCAGACTCTGAGCTGTCAGCACAAAGCCCAGCGCGGGGCTCAAACCCATGAACCATGAGATCACGACCTAAGCTGAAGTCCGGCACTTAACTGACTGAGCCACCAAGGTGCCCCAGAGTGAGAGGTTTTACTAGTTATCAATATGTAAATAATTAGCTGTTCATATTTTCCACAAAATGAGAAGAATCATCAACTCCACCTATATCTAAAAACTTCCTTTCTGCCCTTGGCTTTGCTTGTGAAGTCAGCTGTAGTGTGCTAAGCAAAGCTTAAATCAATTGATTACTTGAATTCTTACTATTTATTAACTAATATCTTCCCAGAAAATCAGTTATGACATTAAATTTAATATAACATGAAATTTTACCATCTTTAAATAATAATAAAACGTCAAGTGATCTGAATGATATTCTGGAACAAAGTTGGGTCCTCCGCTCCTGCCTATACCTCAGTCAGGTTAGGACCATTTTGCTCTTGCTCAATGCTCTAGTCCCTGTGTGCCTGGCACACACACCCTGTGCACATTGCTTCAGAAAATACTAACACAAAGAATGAGGATGGCATTATAATGAGGCCCTCCTATGTAAATTAGTAATATTAGCCACATTAACTTCCCAATTACAATATTCATAACTGTGAAAGCATGTGGGAGCATACATGGCCTGACCTTCCCTGCCACATTCAGAATTTGATAAAGATGATTTTGGAGGATTCGTTCAGTCATCCCTCCTCACTGTGTATGTAGCACACACATAGCCCTATGATTGTACAGTGAAAGAAGTGAGTTACTCTTGGGAAGTAAGGGGACAAGGCACACTTGTTATAGTAGTAGATTTTTATGAAAATAGAATTTTAGCATTTAAAACTCCTCCATATTAATATTTCAAATACATAAGTAAGACATACTCATTATAGAAAACTGGAAAATACAGAAATTCGAAGAGAAAATATGACATTTTCCAGCACCCACGTACAGACACTGGACAATTTGGTAAATTCCCTGTTTTTCAGCTACCTTCCCCCCAACATACACATCTATAACTTTACTTCGTATTAAATATATCTAAAGAAAGACCCACCTGTTTCCTTGCATTTCTGTTTCTTTGTTTCTGAATTCCTTGCATTATATTCAGAAGAGTTTGATGCACTTACATTAATGCTCTGTTTTTTTCCCCCACCACTCCTAATGAACATATAGGCCATGCCTCTCATTTGATTAACAGGAAGAAATTATATTTGACTCCTAAAGTGAAAGCAATCATAACGTACAGTATTCTTTCAGTGGTTCTGTCCCATTCTAGGTAAGGGTCATCTCTCATCTTTAACATAGGGAAAATAATAGCCAAAATTTTGTTATGAGAATTAAATAAATTGACATACATGAAGGAATTTAGAACGATGACAAGCGTATAGTATCAGTGCAACAAATATTGACTGTTATTGGTATCATTGTATTGTTATCTTTCACATGGTTTATAGAAAGGAATGGAGCAAAGAATGGAGGAAATATGGGGGCCACATCAATATTATCTGAAGTAAAGAGAGCAAAGTGAAAGAGCTGTGTTTTTTTTTTCTTCACTGTTTTTTTTTTATCACTGTATTCAGGAAAAGTACGTACATACGTGCATCAAGAGACAAACCCTGTTTGTGAGTATGCATGGCAAGATTGGGCTCTAAGACTATAAAATATTTTAAAATGTTATGTAAATGCAATATAACAAATTATCATAATGATATTGTGAAACCTCTCAAGATAATTATTTCTTATGATCATTGTGTAACCAAAGCTAATATTTGCTATTCAACAGAAGAGTAAAATAAATAACTTCATGCAATTTGTAGTATCTTAATTAATCTAATTTCATCTATAAAATATGAGTCAACTTGGCGAGTATCAAATGCATTTTTATTTATCAATTTAAAATTTAAAAATCCAGTTGACTATTTTTAAATTGTATAAAAGTAAAAAGGAACAAAAAAGGAATTATTGCTTTCAGAGGCATCCTTTCTGCTTTTCCTACTCAAAAATGGCTCTGATTAAAATTTTTAGCTTTGGCAAGCAGTTATCCAAAAATATGATCAAATGATAAATGGATGAGAGATTCATGACTAAAACCCCGCTTTATGCTATGCTTTCTAAGTAATATTTTTCAACCAAATTTGAGTAATTATTTTTACAATGCAGACTGATGTGACTAATATTTGAGCGGTCTGTTAAAAACATAAAGTGGGAGAAATGCCCATATTCAAGGGATCAAATGGACAAAGATAAATTCATAATTCCTTAAAATTCTTTCTGCTTATCATACTGTCACAGGTTGGGTTTCTCAGAAAATAGACTCTGAGACAGCGGTGCAGGATATTTACTGAGAAGGGCCCTTAGGATCAACACCTGTGAAAAAGGGAGCAGAGGGAGAACTTCCAGCTGTATCACAGGCTCCATGTCATCCTCGGTTGACCCCACTGGAAGCTCTGGAGCTAAACTGGCCCTTCATTGTTGCCTCATGTGGATTCCACAATGGCCAACTCTTTGCACCCAAACATCTTGGGATGTTAGCCTCTCAGACAAGGTGTGGCCTTGGATGAGGCAGCTCTGTCCAGAGGAGGCAATTTCTTGAAGGTCCCCCCCACACCTAACGTTTATCTTCCAGTAGCATGCCCAGCATCTGGACAACAAACTCCTCCTCCAAGGATGAACGGGGCAAAACCTCCACCACATGCTCTGTGAAGTTTATTTAGCCACATAGTATAAGTTCAGAATAAACATTCAAGGGAAGTTTTGTGAATATGTTTTCCCAGTTCTCTCACTTACTTGATTTCATCAAGCTAATTCATAATTGTCCTTGAGACAAAACTTCTGCATCACCTCCTTCAGGAATCCTTTACCACCCAAAAAGATGTATGCATATTACTACTCCTAAGTTTCGATGTAGAAATGTCTCTTAATATGTCACTTTTCCTTAGGGAAGGAGAGTTTCTCTAAGGCAGGGATGGTGTCGTCATCATCTTCATATCTTAACTGTCTACCATAGAATCTGTATTACAATAGTCACTCAGATGAGTATTTGTTGAATGAATGAACAGGTGAATGAACTTTTCTTGTCTCTGTTGGCGCTATCATTTTAGTCTCTCCTAATCTTTCTCACATAGCTTAATTTCTCCTTACCACAAGGAGTGGGTGAATGTTGACTTAATAGCTCTGGAGGTAACAATGATGTCTGTATACAAGGAACCACATGATTTGGAGATTCATTTTACTTAGTGTTGGAGGCTTCAATAAATTTTAGAAAAAATTAACATCAAAATTTTACTATTATTAAGTAAAAAATAAAGCATTTTATTACTTTAGAACATTCATCACAAATCATATCATATAATACAGTTGTTGAGATTAATTTAGAAATGTCTTGATTCCTATTTCTATAGTCACAGACAATGCCTACACCCATAGAGGCCACAAACATTTTTGAGATCCTGAAAGTTGTTTGGTTTCGTTGTAATATACCACCTAACCCTAGTAATTGTATAAAGTATGTATTATTTTCATTTTGTAGATGGAATTATATTCATGTTTTCATTTTTCAGATGAAAAAAAAATTGAGGCTCCAGGGGCTTTATAAAATTTCCCAATGTTCACATCTAATGAGTAGAAAAAATGGATTCAAACTGATCAGATTTTAAGAAAATACACTGTAATAACTACAACCAATCAACAGTGCTTTGGAAATCTACAGATATTTATATATTTTTAATTATAATTTTTTATACTTACATGCACATTTTTTTTAATTTTCAGAAATTGTGAAGAATAAAACTGGCTTAAAAAATACAAGAACTGACTGTAATATGTTGTAAGAAAAACTTGTTGCACATTGCGTTTTCCAAAGATGACTGCAACCATAGTGTCCTATCCCACATGCTCCTCTGCAGTGTGACCTCACCACCCCTCCTCAAGTTTTAGAATGTTTTCCCTTATCTTTTGAATCTTGCCTGGCCTTAGTGACTCTTGAAACCAGCAAGATGTGGCAAGAAGGACACCACATGACAACTAGGCTGGAGTCAGAGGAGATTTGACACTTCTTGCTTGGTCTTTGGGACTACTCACTCTCTGGCTATTGCTTCTCAGATGCTCTCTTTTGGAACATGGTTCTCAGGCCTTCCAGATCAGACTGAATTATATCACTGGATGTCCTGGTTCTTGAGCTTTCACTGGGAAGATCAAGGCAATTCTTGGTTTCCAAAATCAGTGAGCCAATTGCTATAATAAACAAGCAAATGATCTCTTGGCTCTGTTTCTCTGGAGAACCTTGACGAATATAACATTCTGATAATGTCTTCTCATAATTTTTTCTTTGCTTTCTATATGATAGTTTTCCAGTCATATAGATGGCCCCTAAATCAAGTCATAAACAATGCAGCCTAAGTAGACACAGTTTAGAAGTTATAATTTCTAGATTCTTATTGTCATCCTTGAGTGAAATCTAGACAGGTTTTAGTCCCCTTTTTACCCAAACTGATTTAATAGAATACATATATTGTGTACTGGGGAAAAGGCAAGAGGCTAAAACTTCTAGAAATAATTTTTACCATTTCAACTCTCTGTATATAATAGTCCTTAAAATACATTTGGCTATAACTGTCTTCACCAGTGCTGTCAACATTTGAGGATCATGATTTGTTCTTGTTGTTGTTGTTACATTTGATTAGCTCTTGTGTACCATCTGTCCATCCACATTCAGAATATGTTATATGCTTATATACATGTATGTGTATATATGTGTATACATATGTGTGTGGGTGTATGTGTATGTGCAAATATATATGAATAATTATTCAAACCATATAGTGCAGTAGGTAATTTATCTTTATGTCTCTTTCTAGAATTTCACAAAACACATTGAAATACATATTAGAAATTAGAACTGGGAGTTGTTAGCAAAAAACTAAGATTAAATTTCATTCTTATTCTTCTTTGTAAAGTGAATAGAACATTTGTTTTTATCAACTTTTTAAATTATTCAATAGCCTAGTACAAAGCAAAAGAATATCATTAAATATATATTTCTTCAAATGGTAAAACCAATATTAATTAAATGTCATTCACCTTTGCTTTTTATGGCTTCTCAGTTCTGAAAACAGAGGAAAATGGAATTTTTGATACATCTATTTCTATTTTTCTTTTACTACAAAGAAGTCAGATTAATAAGAGCCTTTAGCTAATGGGAAATAAGTCAAGCCTTGGATATAGTTAACATTCAAATTAAAAGAACAATTTGGCAATTGATCTGCTGTTAGGGGGAAAAAATGGACAAACGAAAAACCCAGTGCCTGGAAACAAATTTGTCTTCTTTAAAAGCTCACTTTCAAGTGTGTCTGGTTTCTAGCCCAGTTTGTATCAAAACGGATCAATTTTTCCCCCTTTTCCCTGTTCCACTTTTGCACTGGTATTGTCTGAATCCCAGAGTGAGCAGCAATACATCATCTTGCTTCAACATCTGCTAGAGCCCCCTCTCCTCCTAATCTGCCCAGATCCCCAAAGCCTTTTCCACCTGCTATAGCGCCAAATGCTCATTATAGCATACAGCTACGCCCTTCACTGTCCTTCCTCCCAGATCCTCAAGGTTAACGTGGAACAATGACTATTATTAAGTGGGGGCTCTAGGAATATAAAAGCAGACTGGGCAAGGAGAAAGGGGGAGGGGCAGTGGAAGCACTGGGTAGAATGCCAGGTTAGCTGGCAGGAAAGAGCTGCTAGAAAGCTGTGGCCAATTTTCCAGTCCAAACATGAGTCACTGAACAGAGATGCCCCAGAAATAAATAGCTTCCCTATTCATTGCCCAGTACAAGCAGAGACCACACCCTCCAATGGTTTTGTGTCAGAGTACTTTAGGGTATGGCTTTGAGCAGCTCATGGAGAAAGGAAGATAAAAATGGCCAGGGTAAGGAGGCTAGCAGGTCTATAAGTTATGTTTACTGCTTGGCCAACTGTAAATTGTAAGCAGTTGGAAGTTTTCTGGCTCCCCTTCTTTTTTCTTCAAACCACCAACCTATTCCTTCTTACATCGTCAGATCAACCACCAATGGAAAATTTGAGGTGCGCTGGATTAGACTGCTTAGAAAATAGAAAAATTCAGAAATCTCTCTGGTGCTCTGCATTCATCTTATATTATCATGGGACCTGAAAAAATATATAAAAAGGAATCTAATTGGGGGGATGGGGGGGGAGCAGCTTTAATTTAAATTTCCTGTCTTTAGCAGCTGTGTACCTCGCTCCCAGAAGCCATACTTGGTACGATTTCCTTTTAGTTTTGCACGAGATATTTTAAGAGTTTAAATGCTGCTTCCTCAGTGACAGTCATAGGGATGATCTTGATATACCACATGAATGCCTGCTGGCCTCTGGCAGAGTTGGGTGGTTCTTCCCTAGACAAACCCTCGTGCTAACAGACCACTGGGCAAGGTCTTTAGCAAGATCAAGTCTCTGCCTATTTCTCTTCAACTACTGGAAAAGTATAAAACCATAGATTCCCCCAAAGGCCACCTAGTAAAATTTTACTTGCCTCCACAACCCTGGGCCCCAGGAAATCTGTCAGGATCCTATAGTCACATGATGTGCTGATCTAAATAAGGCACAGGCCACCTAGCTCAAGCACTGCTTTAGCCAAGATAGGAGGGGGGGGGGGTTGAATTATCTTTCATTATTAAACAACTAAGTGTAAAACTGCCTGGGCTAGATAAAGTAGGAGCTTCTTACTTGCTCTGTGAAATGACAGTGCATCTAAACTGTAGATTTACACTTAGAAGATTATTGTATTTCCCTTCTCTTTTTTAAAATCCAAGTTTGAAAGTTACAACTAATTGGGGATAGACAGCTTTTTAAAAACTTGCAATTAAGAAAGCAGAGACATTCTTAAGGTTAAGAGTTCTTCATTTTCACTTGGATTGACCAAGAAACTAGCTCTTTGCTGAACTTTTGTGTGGGTTAAAAAAATAAGTACAGTTTAATAAACAATGGACAGTTTGGAAAACAATTTTTAACAGACTTCAGTTATGGACATATACAAACTGTATATTTTAAGGCATACAACTTGATGTTTTGATAAATGTTTACCTTGTGAAATGATCACCCCAAACCAACCAATATATCTGTCACCTCTTGTGTGAGTGTGGTGAGATTTAAGATCTATCTTCTTGGAAAATTTCAAGTACATCTGTAGTATTAACTACCATCACCATGCTTTATTAGATCTCCAAAACTTTCTCATCTTTTGTAACTGAAACTTTGTTTCCTTTCACCAATACCTCCCCATTTCTCTTTCCCGCAGCCCCGGGCAACCACCATCCTACTGTCTGCATGTATGAGTTTGACAATTTTTGATTCCACACATAAGTGAAGTCATACAGTATTTATATTTCTGTGTCTTGCTTAATTCATTTAGCATCGTGTCCTCCAGCTCCATCCATGTTGCAAATGACAGACTTTTCTTCTTTTTTAGGAACGAATAAAATTCCATTGTGTGGAGGGAGAGAGAGAGGGAGGGAGGAAAGGAGGTGGATAAGTAGATATCATATATATCCATTCATCTGTTGAAGGACATTTAAGTTGTTTCCATATGTTGGCTATTGTGAATAATGCTGCAATGAACATAGCTTTGAAAATGTAAAATCTAAACCTTGTCCTATACATTTCATGTTTGCATTAGTCTCTATCCCTGCTGCTTCACTATCTCCATTTTGAGACAGAAAGGTAGCAAGTAAATGTTAACATGGAATATTTTTTGTGAGTGTAGCTTGATATAAAAGTAAGAAAATTAAAATCATTTTTTATTGAAGTAAATCTTCAAAGCATATGGATAATGGAGAGGCATGATCCTAGCTCCTTTACTGGAATATGGGTAATATTGGGCAAGGTTTTTTTTTAGTTCCCTGGGCATTTTTTTTCCTTATGAAAGGTGAGTAGCTCTAGTGTTTTACCTACCTAAACAGATTCTTGTGAGGATTAAATGAGATAGCTAGAGAAGGCACTAGGAATACAGTAAAAGATAGAATTCAGTAGTTACTGTTCTTAGCTATTCTACTTGAAGACATTTGCAAGATGTTTAAACATTTTCCAAATGACTATTTCTTTGCTCCTTCCTTTCTTCATTTCTTCTTTCATTTTTTTGTTTTTCCATTACTAAATTTCTATTCAAACTTTGTGAAGAAGAGGGTTCCATTTTGTTTCATAAAGTTCCATATTCTTAAATTAGACTGTAATTAAATATTATACTATAAATACCCCAAATTAGGGGTAAAAATCACTGTATCATAATTAATTCAGGCTGCCATAACAAAATGCCATAGACTGGGTAGCTTAAACAAGAAATTTATTTTCCCACATTTCTGGAGGCTAGAAATCTGAGATCTGGGTGCCAGCTTGATCAGTTTCAGGTGAGAGCTCTCTTCTTGACTCACACATGGTCACCTTCTCTCGGTGCCTTCTCATGGTGCAGAAGAGAGATTCAGACTCTGGTGTCTCTTCTTAGAAGGGCACTAATACCATCATGAAGGCACTACCCTTATGACCCTCAGGACCTAATTTAAACATAATTATCTAAATACCTCTCAGAAGTTCCATCTTCAAATGCCATCACTTTGGACTTAGGGCTTCAAAATATGAATGGGGGGGGTGGGGAGTGATGGTACCCAGTTCAGTCCATAGCAGACTTGTTTGAAACTTTGAGACCTGATTTAATCAGCTTGTTGGAAATGTTTTCAACAGAAAGAATAAACATTGATCACCAAGATTCTACACTATAAGACATTTTGACATTACAACTGTAGACTTGAGTTTGATTAGCTCTATACATTACATTAGTTTAATCAAAATCTCCTTTATTCCCAAAAGAAGTCCCTCCAGACTACTCCAATTAAGTGTTATGCACAATTAGCAGTCTGACACAAATTCTGACCTTTTCTCTCTACTGTTTTTTTTTTTAATCTTTCTTTAGGCAACTTTAACCTCTCCTATCCACCCATCTCCTCCCCACCTAGTGTTCACCTTTCCCCACTTACCTTTAGTCAATATGGTCTCTGAGTCTCCTTTTTAGTAACTCTGAAAATCTTGCTTTGATTTAACCTTTTTGTGATATCATCTCTTTGGTTCCATCTCTTTTCCTCAGAAATCTCTGCATTAATCTCCCAGCAACATTTCAGATTTCTTGACCATTTCTCCTTTCTGCTTTCCAGGAAACTCAGCTTTCCTGACCCTTTCTCCCCAGATTCTTCTCCACTGCCTTTTACTGGGCCTCCTCTCATTTTTTCCACTTCCTCTGCAAACCTAATTCTAAGCACTTCCCTTAAGACCATTTCCTTTTCCTCCCTATTCCCTCTGTTTTTAGTGACACCATCCACTTCCAAAAGTTTTATTTTCACCTTTGTGAATATGACATCCACTTCTTTTTCTGTATTCTAATTTTGCAGCTCCAGACCTTAAGTTTCAGGCCTGATCCTAGGAGAGGATCAGGCCTGAAAAGGGAGTATGTGAGTTTATGGGGCAGGGAGGAAGGAGGCATGAAGTTGCTGATTGGTAACTGAACAGTGAAATAACTAAAACAATTGTTTTTACAGCCCTCTAAGCTGATTCATGATCTGACCATTTCATTTCATTTCATTTAACACTTGAAACTACTTATTCAGTGTTTAAAAAAGTTCAAGCTTGACCTGCTATCCTGCATCATAATCACACTGATGCAGTTGACTTACTTTTCAAGTTACCATTTGGATATGTCCTAGACAGTGTGTATATAGCTGATTTCACCATTATTTGTCCTCTTTTGTAGCCATACCCATATTTTGTGTTAGTAGTTTTATCTCTTAGCCAATACTCTAAACTCAAACCTCTTCACTGTCCCTCCGTTCTCCCCAATTCACATGTACCTATTGGTCATCAACATTTCTGATTCTCTTGGAATTTCTCTTGCACTCAATACTTTCCTTTTATTTTTATTTTCATTATTTTGTTTAGACTCTTATTTTACATTGCCTTTCTGATCATCTTCTCTTGCTTATTCTGTCTTGTTGCCAAATTCATCACTGTAAGCCACTCCTTTTCTTTTTTACCTTTATTCTCATTAATGAGTCCTCATTACCTTTCAAACCCTGAGGCATCATTACCTTGATTTTCAAGGCCTTCTACAAATTAGGCTATACCTCATTTTTATGATGCACTACCTAGAATTCCCCTTCAATCACCCTGCACTATTACAACTAAATCAAAATTGACCACTGTTGAATGAATTCGGTTAAAAACATCTTGGTGATGCTTTTACCTTCCTGTGGTCAAGAGGCTTCCCCACTTTTCCAACATGTTGACATGTTCTTTCCTTCAAGGGGCAACCCACATGTCAATCTCAGTTGAAATTTTCCCTGTTGCTACTTACCACATGTCTCATAGTCACATGCATGCGTGCACATGTTTTTAAACGTAAATGCCTTACCAGATTCAATAGTAAGATTCAATAGGGCTATAGTAATTTCTACCCCCCCTTATCTCATCTGATATATTAACAATATGTTTGTGTCTAGAATCAGATCTTGTTTATATCTTTCTCCTTCTCACCACAAAATCAAATTGCATGGCTTCATAAATATCTGTACAAATAATGCAGATGAAGTCTTGATAAATATCTTTTGAATAAATACAAAATAGAATGATTACAGTACTAAGAAAAATTCTCATTTTTTATCACTAGGTGCTATTTTTTATGTGACCATTTAAAACAGTTACAATATTGTTAATGGTTACAGGAAGAAGCCTTCAGTTTTTTTAATACATTTGGTTGGTAGCATGACATGATATGGGCTGTTACATCCTTCTGTTTTTTAAAAACCTCCATGTTTGCATGTAAAATGGGTAACTGTAGTTTTGTTTGCATGTCTGTACGTACCTGCATCAGGAATAAAATTTTGAATAGAGAAATAGCTTTTAAAAATAGAATGTGGATAAAATTTGGTCATATTTAATCTGTAGTGGGATTATAGTCCAGTTACTAAATGTCATAATATATCCAAAGTGTATAGTTCATTCCATGAAAACAATACAAATTAAAAAGCCTATATTTAATAATTATTTTTGGTGAGAGATAAGATTATATTAATAGAATAAAAGCTTTCTGCTACTTTAAAAAATAATTTAATAAACTTTATATAAGGCCAAGTTTTTTTTTTCTATTTGAAGATGGGGAGGAATAACATCATTATGCTCAAAACTAATTTCCTTAATAGAGATTGCAAAGTCTTTCTTTTCCATGAATTCCACTGAAGTTCAAGAAAGTTTAAGTACTATAGAAAGCTTTTGGTTAAAAAATGCATTAAAACCTTGTAAAACAAGTCATCATTTGAAGATATATGGATGACGGATCCTCAGCAAAACACACATCATAGAAGTCTGTATTTAGTAAATTTTTTTAAAGAGATAAGAGAAGCTGGCTGATGTGACGGCACCTGTGGGTGGCCATGCTTGGGAGATTCCATAAAGGGCCTCGCTTGGCTGCAAAAGGTTTCAGTATGGGTGACAGGATATTTCCATGTGTGTTTCCTTTCAGTTGATACCTTCCGGTAAAGCTTCCTGTGTGCTGTGAGCGCTCACCTACACCACCCACGGCACATTTCTTGATTTGAATTAGGGTTTCATGAAGTGTGGGTTGTAGAAGTTTGATTCACTTACTAGACACCCGAAAATGTAGTGAAGCCCTGATTACAAAGATTCTCATCATTGCCAAAAACTGTTTTCACAAAGAGAAAATAAAAATCCACAGAACTTATATATTAAATAGTAAATACCTTTAAATTCTTTAGGGGTGAGGGATATTTATTCTAACTGTGATTTTGCATATGAGGAAACAGAGACTGAGAAAAGGTAAGTAAGTTGCTCAAGACAGAATTAAAAGATGAATATAGGTTTCCTGGTTTCTTAAAAATTTTTTAATGTTCATTTTTTAAATTTTTTTAATGTTCATTTTTGAGAGAGAGAGAAAGAAAAAGTGTGAGTGGGGGAGGGCAGAGAGAGAAGGAGACAGAGAATCTGAAGCAGGCTCCAGGCTCTGAGCTGTCAGCACAGAGCCTGACAAGGTTCTTGAATTCATGAACCATGAGATCATGGCCTGAGGTGAAGTCAGAGACTTAACCAGCTGAGCCACCCAAGGGCCCCAGTGTTTGTTTGTTTGTTTATTTTTTGAGAGAGAGCGTGAGCAAGGGCAGAGGGCAGAGAGAGAGAGGGAGACACAGAATCTGAAGCAGTCTCCAGGCTCCGAGCTGTCAGCCCAGAGCCTGACCTGGGGCTTGAACTCACAAACTGTGAGATCATGACCTGACCCCAAGTCTGACGCTCAACCAACTGAGCCATCCAGGCACCCCAGGGTTTCCTGACTTCTAGTCATTGGACCTCATAGGCTGACTTCTCTAAAGAAAATTATCACCTTAATATTGAGCAGCTGATTGTTGTATTTAATAGTGAAAATACCTTTTTCCCCTCACCGGTCCTTTTTAAAAGAGCAGATTAAAAGAGCAGGAAAATGTATGTCAGATTAAAATGGGCCATAATTATTTTGTTACATATGATTTAGTTCTTAGCATCCCCAAATTATTTATTATATAATTTATATATTATTTATTATATAATTTATATTTATATATTTTTACATAATTAAATTTATATGTGTGTGTGTGTGTACACACACACACACACACACACACACACACACCGTCTCTAAATGCTAAAATTATAAATGATGGAATGAGATGGAATATGTTTCAATTGCCTTTGGAAGTTAATGGGATAAGCTTCACACAACTATAAAATGTTCTCCAAAAACTGTAGTTTAAAAAAAATGTTTATTGGTTTATTTTTGAGAATGAGAGAGAGACAGAATCTGAAGCAGGCTCAGAGCTGTCAGTACAAAACCTGACGCGGAGCTCGAACCTCTGAACTGTGAAATCATGACCTGAGTTGGAGTCGGATGCTTAACCAAATGAACCACCCAGGCACCCCTGCAATTTTTTTAAGATGCTATTTTCCCTTATGAGTTCATGCAGGATAAAAAAAAGTTAGTGGAAATTATCTTTGTCATATGCTTGAAAAAGGCAGAGAGGCAAGTCAGAAAAAAGATAGATTTAAATTATCTTTAAACGTATCTCCTATATGCCTCTGTTTAAACCTCCTCAGTCCAGCTGAGATGAATCATTAAATAAATTCCTATATTAATACAAGGAAGGTAAAGTGATTTTAAATTTCAGTGTTACTTTAATTTGTACATAAATTTCCTTGACTTAAAGGAAATTTAAAAAGAACAGTAGAGTCTGTAATTGAAATTCATTTTAATAAACAACTAAAAACAAAACTGAGGTGATCTTGCTAATAGTTTGTCCCATCAGTGATGAGCAGTTGCTAAATGGTGACCTTCTAGGTTATGATTATACCTGCTTACCCATAATGATTACCTATTTGGGATCTAAGCCTATGCTTAGGAAGACACACACACATACATATATGTGTGTGTGTGTATACATATATATATGTGTGTGTATATATATATACACACATATGTATATGTATGTATACATGTATTTGTATGTATGTATATGTATGTACATATATATGTATGTATGTGTATGTATGTGTGTGTGTGTGTATGTATATATATATATATATATATATATATATATATATATATATGGCACAGGCCGAAGAAAAGAACCCAGAGTTGAAATAGAAGCACAACAGACTTGCGAAGAGTTGTACTCAAACATATTAGCTAAATTAGCTGGAGTTCAGAGTTGTAGAAAAAATACCCAAGATGAACTGGAGTGGGCAAAAACTAGCAGGAGGGGAAATGTCATTATAGCAACACACAAAATTCTGAGGATTCAGCTAGTGGAAAAGAAGGAACAAAATATCATTGAAAGGAATGGTTAATAGAAGGTGAGGAGCAACATGAATGCTTAAAAACCTAGTAAGTATAGGCATACAAAATAATAAAGGTGAAAGTCTTCATGGTTAAGCAGCCAGAAATGGTTATTTTATAGCATGGTCCTTGCAGAAGATTAGGGAATTCGATTTTCTCAGTATCATCGTCTACATGACCAAAATGGTATAAGGACAGTTCAGAGGTGTATAGTGTTCAAGTTCACAAGGTCTGGATCAACTAATTCATGAAAGTCAGTAATCCTCACATAATTTGAGCTATTATTCTCTCATCCCAGTTAGACAAACACACACACACACACACACACACACACACACACACCCTCCTGCCAGGAAGTTCATTGCAGGCATTCACAAGGTTAAATTAAATAACCAGAACTTTTCGACAATTTGAGACAACCAAACTGTTCTCTAAGACATGTGAAATGACACTGTGAAGCATTATAAACCTTAAATATTGAACTCAATTTGACCCCCAAATTGAGCATATTACATGTAATCAATTATACCTCAGTAATCTTGATAGGTGGGTAGGTAGATAGAAAGAAAATATTTCCTTAGAATGAATGCTTTTTGCTTAGCTAATACCCCTTTCTGAGTAAAGTCCTCTGTTTTCAGCAAGGCAAGCTTTTCACCCTACTTTCCTTTCAACCTAAGCAATATATGGGCTCATGAAAATATTTTTTTTAAAGAAAAACAATTCTCCAAATACAGTATAATTGTAACATTTATTGTGCTTAGGGATTACATTTGTTAAATTCAGAAGAAGAGGGGCGCTTGGCACTTGCACATTATTGGAAATTCCCCAAACACAGACAACAAAAGCTCAGTCAGTTTAATCAAATTATCAGCTTTTCCTCAGTCTGTGTTTAGTCTGTGTTTGTCTAATGTCCGGGTGCATATTTTCTACTTAAGAAAATCAATAAATCTGCTGCTTTAAAAAAAGGCACATTTCAAATGCAGTATACAGCGTATTGCACTATCTGATCCAGCAATCTGTCTGCCTCTGCCCCACAGAAGGAATGAACAAGAAATATGCCTGACAAGCTTATGAGATGGTTTAGAAACTCATGTATGAAGGCAGAAAAATGATGCCATCGAGAAGTGCACACCCTTCACTTCTGATGTAGAAGGATGGCATGACATGTGTGCCTGAAACTTCTTTATGCTCTTTTAAATGGTTTTACGTAAAATGGGCAGCACTACTGTGATCTTAGCAATGAAGTATCTAAATCAGTTTTCTTAGGTAGAATATTTATTCGTGTACTATTCTTTCATCAACCTAATTGTTACTTCTCTGTATATCTGGAGATCTGACAGCACATCTTCCTTTATTATTTTCTTTTGTTCTGTAAATATTTGAATTGCCAATCTGACGTATGATACTCACTTTACCAACTATGAGAAGTGATAATTCTGCTCCAGGGATAGTTCTTCATGCCCACATGGCTCTTAGGTCGCCCATGGTTGTCTCTTTTTTTGCAGGAATACTCTATACATATACAAACAAGCAGAAACAAGTTGTTTACACAAATCCTCTTAAGTGTTAATACTTTAGATAAATAAGTATTTTATAAATTTGATGTATAAAGATCATCTCACTAATAAAATCAAAGTTCAGGCTTTTCTTAGATCCAGACAGAAAAATGTAGAATTTTGATGGTAAGAATTTGGCTCTTGCATTTCCATGGATTAATTTTGACTGTATTAGAATTAGTGTATGTTCTCACATGGATGGGTGGATCTAGGGTGAATAAAATTTGAAAAGATATAAAGAAGACAGACATTTGGAGAATAAGATAAATTTTCTTCTATTGATTGATACATTTAAACTTATTAGAAAATAGATGCTACTTTTCTTCATAACCATCAATACATGATAGAACACTAGACGTAGGTTACAATAGAGCTTTTTAACCTAAAGATTTGCTCACCATTAATCCTTACAAATGATGTGGTCTTGATAGGTCTTTAATCATAACTAGTTCTGATGCCTCTAAATAAGTTGGTTTAAGCAGTGACAGTACACTGAGTTTAGTTGCTAGAGAAATGTTATTTACTCTTTCTCCTTCTGTGTTTTTTTGGCAGTAAGGAGATGGGGGAAATTGTGAAATTCACATTCCAATGAATTTGTCAAATATTAATAATTGCCCAAGTAATTCATGACATTTTCAATGATGTGTGTGTTTGTGTTCATTGGGGACAATAAGTGCACAAATACCAGGGAAGGCAAAGAAAAACCATTTAGAACAGTAACCTGAATTCATCCTCAAGGAAAGAGAAATTCTGATTAGCTAACTCCCCTTTCCCATCTACAACATCTTAGAACACATGTTTGCTTTGTTTATTATAAAAATGCACAAGTCACCATTGTCAAATAAATTTATTATTTCTAATGGTTCTGGGGGAATATTTTCTTTTTTGGTGTAAAACTCCCTGGATTTGGTTTGCTGTTTTCCCCACTGTTGTTTATGTGAAGAATTTCTAGTCAGGGTAAAAAAAGGTGTTGCTTGTGCAGAGAATCCGTTTAGTGGAGCAGGCTAATAGGCTGACCAGTCATTAACTAAAACACAGCTGGGAAGAGGCTATAATCCCCCAATTTCCTTCACAAATGCAGTAAATAAATATTCAAATGAAGCAGTGCACACATTTGCATATGTGTTAAACAAAAGCCCAGCTGAAGATCTGGTTTAAAAGCTCTGCTAATGTTTCTCCCTTTTCTACCTACAATTCCTCTACCTGAAGAGTTTGCATTTCACAAATGTCCCCATACTTTTCCCTTTTACTTCAAGGATTATCTTAGAAATCTCTCTGGCTGCCCCCCATTAATTCCCTCATTGAACCCCATTTTTAAGAGGAACGAAATCCTCCTATCAGATTAAGTCTGTTTCTTCTTCTTTAGATGTTTTAAATTTCAGTACCCTTAATGTGTGAGATGCCATTGTTACTCTGTGTGTTCTGCTGGTTTGTGAATAAAATTCTATTTTTTTGGACCCTGGAGCATTAAATACTTGGGAAATAAAACTCGGAGGCTTGATCATTAGTACAACTAATTTGTTAACCTCATGGCTTTAGGAAGCCAATTCAGATCAGTTTCCTAAATTCTTTAGTCTGTCCTCTGAGATTTCAAGCAAGTGATGTAACATAGGATGCTGTTCGGTTAATTATTCCTCAGAATGAGCCTCAATATCATTACAAATTCCCTATTCTGCCTCTTTTTTCCCCTCTCCTGCTCATATTCGTGATTGTAATTTCTAGAGTTAGATTCTAGGGCACACCTGACCTTAGGCTCTTCTGGGTTGCTTATCCTGAAGCAGTGTGAGTCCCTCCCAAGGTGAAGAAATATAATTAGAAGAAAAAGAGATCATTCAGTGAGGAGCTTAAGGTAGGACACAAGGGGTTACTTTCTAGGGGAAAAAATAGATTGCAAAAAAAATTTTTTAAGTGATTCTGAAAAGAAAAAGAGAAAAAAGAAAGCTCTGCAGTTAAAGAAAAAAAGCATATGAAAAATTAGCAAGGTAAAATTGACTTTCACTTGTTTTCAACACTGCTTGTGACTCCACCAGATTTGTCCCACCCCAGTGGAGAAAGAAAAATAAAAGTAGCCAAAACCCCACGGAGTTCCTAGGTTACAGTGAATTTGTGCTTTTTTCCTAGTTGTGAGAAGTGCACTATAATTATTGTCATATGTATAAAGACATCTACAATGAGAAAAGTATCGGCATTTATACACATATATTTGAATACTGTATATAAATATGTCGGCATACATTTAGGAAATGTTATTGATTCACAGCAAAGTACAGTGCATAGGTAGGAAATAATGTGAATTTTATAAGGAAATGGGTTAGTAATAGAAATACTACATCAGACTTTGGGCCTTCAGAATTATATTTTTAAATAAATAATACAGGAATTATTTTTGCCAACCTGTACTTAAATGCACGCAAGGATCCTTATTAGTGCCTGTTAGTTGCTTGCTCTACAACATCCTGATGGGTTTTAATTCTTCTATACCTAGGAGCAAGTGTAGCTTAAACAGTAAAGCTTTTGAGAGCTGAGATAATAAAAGATTTTTTTCCATCTCATTCAATCACGTTTACAAAGCATACTTGTAGGGAGAAAGTCACTATCATATAAACGATAATGCTTTGTATTTTTAACAAAACCATGCTGGTATGTTTTGTGTTACTCCTTTTTTACAAGTAAATTTTTTTTCTTGAAATAAGAAAATAAAAGCATTAATACTGGGAGGCTAGTTCAAATGTGTGCTCTAACTGATACTATCAAAGTAAAGAAGGCACTTTTAAGAATCAGGTTGTGTGAATTATGCTGGATATCTATGAGCATTATTTTGAAGAGGCTTCAAAGCTTTCAGAATGCATATAAAATATGACAAAATAACAATAGAGATCGTTTTTTTTCCCCTAAGTTTTATCTTTTGCTTATTTCCTTAACAGGTCGTTAAACTAATTTTTTTTTTTTCTGTTCAAGCCACACTGAACAAGACGCTTAGTTACTTGGTCACACAAAGGCTGGACAAGATGAGGTGCCCAAAGAACACCTGTTGAATTTAGACCTGCTGTTACTTGCTTGCTGTTCCATTTGAACTTGTCATGAGAAGTGGCATATCCTCATTTGTTTTATTATCCTTCAAGCTGAAATCTTCCCTAAAAGATGGTAATGTAGTCTGAGATAGTACACCCTCATCCACAGCCACTTGAGTGTAGATCCACTGTGAAATCATTTCCCATTTTGTATAGGAGATAAACTACAATTTGCAGATAACATTCAAGTTAATTATCTCTTTTGATTTGCACATGTTACTTTTTGTTGCCCTTTACATATTGCTTTAAGCGCAAAAAGTTATTTTATAATTACTTTGGCCCCCTGTTTTTTTTTTCTTTTTTTAATTGTAAAAGCTCCAAGTTACATGAGATTGTAGTGTCATGCATTGGGTTAGAACTTCCTGATCAGGTATAAGTCAAAGATCCTGGAATTCATGCAAATATTCATAAGCTGTGACGTGACAAGAACTAGCAAGGAGAATGAGTATTTCAGTCACCAAGGCAGGGAGATTTTTATCAGCCATTCTGTCTGAGCAAACGTACTGTGTCCAGCAGTCCAGTCTGAGGTCATGGCTGCCCCAGAATTTGGGCGGTTGGGGATATTTTGGGATACTTTCATTAGAAGGTACAGAGTACAGTTAAGAAACAGGCTTGGGGCGCCAGCATATGATTATGGCAAGACTGGCTGACCACTGGGAAATTGCTGAGCCAACAGGCCGAGAGTCTGGTTGACCTCCCCTGGGGCCAAGTCCACAGAGAGTCACCACCCAACACACCTTCTGAGGGGTAATCTGAAGCACTCAGTGTTCCAAATACTCATCTGAGCAACAGATGTTTTTGTAAGACAAAAGTATTGTACATTTTCAAAGCCTCTGTTTATGAATCTTCTTGCCTTTCTATTTTTAAAGGTGCCTGTATCCAAAAAAATATCCCTTATATTTACTTTAGAATGATCCAGCGTCTTCGCTGCCTGTTTCACTGGTGGTTGTTAGGGGAGGGAGGGGGGCGGTGGGAGTTGTTGCAGAAAAGCTCTAACCACAATGCGAAAGTCACTCACTTAGCAGGCTGCAAGTTACCAAGAGCCTGTTCAGAGAACCATTATATAAAGCAGGTATTTTTTAGACTTCTTATGTTTAATGACATTTAATGCTTCTGGATAAAATCTTTCCACTTTCAATTTGTGGTTAACAAAATATTTCTTTCCTTCTGTGTTTCATGCTTCTTATAGCACCCAAACTTGATGTTTCTTTTTTTTTCTTCTTGATTTTCAAGCAGCCTGTTTATACAAAGCATGGAAAAGAGTTAAAGTGAGAGAGAATTTAGAGAAGGTGTCATTTGATAACCATGACAACTCAGAAGGCAATAAGAAATTTGGAATCTAATATTTGTTTTATGAGCATTAGCAAACCTGGCAATTGAAGCAGCAGCCCTCTGTTACCTGGCATAGTCAGAGCATGGTTGAACTAGAATAAATCTGAAGAAAATGGGAAAATGTTAATTTGATAGTTTGGAAAGAAAAAATACATAATAAAAATCCACTAATGTCACTTTTTGATCATCTCACAACATTTTATGTAGTTTATGTGGAAAAAAACAACAACGTTATCCACTGATGCCTCCATGCCCATCGATTCTCCATGCTCGCTTCCTCTCCCGTTCCCGGGACGCATGAACCAGCCCTTCATGAGGTTTGGATTCGGCAATAGTGTGTATGTTTTCTTAAAATAACAGGAAAAAAAATTAAATGTGAAGCAAGATAAATTAATTATGACAGACTCAAATTGTATTAAAGCATTGACTCTTAGGGTGTCAGGGATTTCAATTTAATTCAGTTTGATTTAAGTAAATCCCTTGAGCTTTTCTGAATCAAAATTTATATTTCAAGTTTGGATGCTATAAGAAGCAAAAGTGCAGTATATATCAACTAAAACAGATGAAGCCCAAACCAGCAGTGGTTATGATTGTCAGGTTGCTCCTAAAAAGACAACAAATCAACAATAATGAAAATTAAAGTTTCTACAAAAAAAGCAAATCTATAAAAAATCAGGTCCTACTTACCACTTTATAGTTTGCCTTCATTTGTGTGCGTGTGCCTGTGTGTGTGTGTGTGTGTGTGTGTGTGTGTGTGTGTGTGTGTGTATGCGGGTAGTTTTCCTGGCTACACATTTGCCTCTTCTCTAATTTATTTCCTCCCTTATTGTTTCTTTCCCTTTCCTCTTTTAAATATATCTTAAGGTCTTCTTCAGCAATTCCAGGCCATCTGTCCTCACCGTACTAAATAAGCATTCATGGACACATGGCTGCCTCCTCCAGACTGACAAAGGCTCTTTAGTATAGCTAAGAGAAATGACCCAACAGCAGTGGTAAAGAGGCCTAAAAATATTTAAAGTAAAAAAAAATAGCAAGACCCACCAACTTTCTCTTTACTTGACTCCCCCATTTTTCTTAAGTTTATTTTATGTTTTACCATTGGAATCTGCCCTAGCAGAATACATTTGCATAATTGCCTGCCAAATTGGATATAAGCTTATTTTTAAAGGTAAAGAATCCTTATATCAGAAAAACAAATTAATAAAAAAACACAATCTTTAACTTCCTTTTAAGCCATGGCTGCATATATCCTCGTGTAATATAATTGGCAAACATTTAAAAGATGAAAGGTGATTATGTTTAGGAAGCACTCCTGAAATGATACGAAGAGGTTGGTCGATATATATTTTTTAGTAGTTTAATAAGAATGTACTCAGTAAGCAGATATGCTTTCAAATAACTTACATGAATTGTAAGGCATTAAGGACACACAGTTTTTTAAAAAGTATTCAGTGGATTAAATTTTTACATAAAAGACGCGGACTCATTTCTTTTTTTAGGTGACCAATCTTGAATTTTTTTTCATGCTCTGTAGAAAATTAACTTGTTTTATTTCCAATGAATACTATTTTCTTATATGTTTGTTAGTTTATTAAAGCATTTTATCTAATGAAAAATATTTTAATTGGATGTAAATTATCACTTTATTTTTTCACAACAGATGCTGTGTGAATTACATGAACTTATATGAATTTCTGAGCTACTCATAAGTATTCAGAAAACTGCTAAAACCTGTTAACTGAATAGAAAATAAGATATTTTCTATCCTCTTTATGGACTAAACCTTGCTTATGTAAAAATTGTTAGGCTTTTTTTCCCCCTGAAACTTACTAATGTATAAGCAAGTGTTTCCTCATTCGTACACCTATAGTATATATGCTTATACCTATGCTAAGTATAGCCCAAAGTGATATCTTCTTGAACTTACATTACAAAATGGCTGAACACTACCTGTCATGTATTTTATGTTAAAAGAAAAAAACCTTTGCTCAACACTGCTGTCACTGATAGACCATCATAAGTCTTTCCTTGGAGTATTTCTGGCTCAATTCCAGTTATTACTAGTTAATTTGCAGAAAAAAACAATACATTTCTTTGAAAACTCAACAATAAAAATTTCAGCAAATCATATTTTTACAATTTCCAGAGAGAAGGGAATATTTTTAAAATAGTCCTTAAATTAGGATAGCACAAACAGCAAGTTGTCTAGTGTGCCACAAAAATGGAACTCAGATAGCAGACAAACTATCATCTCATCTATTTGAAACACAAACCAAGTTTTAGTTTTACATACCGTCTTTTCAAAATGTATGTTATGGTGTATATGCCATTAAAATTGGTCTTATGAGGGCTTTTGTTTGTATGTAGAGAGAATAGAGGCAATGAGGTGGGGGAAGAAGGACCTGAACTTAGGTGAGGATGAATTTCATGAAGCAGTAGGTGTTCATCAGTGTGTGTCTTACAGTGTTCAGTGTTTTTTTATAGAATGTTTTCCCCCTCCAAAAAAAAAAAAAAATCTAGTGGGTGTTCAGTGGTTTCTTTTGTTGTTCAATCTGTTAATTAGAATTTTGCCACAAATCTTCATGAAGAACTAAGTATTATAGAAAGGTCTTATTTTAAAATTTAGAAAATATGAATGCCAAAATCAAATAATTATAAACCTGAGTGAAAAACTATCAAAATACTTTACATGTTTGAAAATAAAAAGCACAGCACCATTTAATAACAGAAAGCTAGCATTAGGGACATGTCCAGGATCTGATTTGGGAAGGAAGCAGGATCAAAGTAGCAGAGCTCTGTATGGATAGTAGATAAAATGCCATATTTACATTTTCATTTCGACCTGCAGTGAGAGAGTAAATTACAGCTCTAACTCAGAGTTTTCCAAATCCAGAATAAATGGGTAGAGATCAAGGAACTGCTTCATCTCTAATATACTAAACCTAAATAAATAAATAAATAAATAAATAAATAAATAAATAAATAAGAAAAAGAAAAAAAGAAAGGAAGAAAAGAGATTAGAGGGAGAGACCAGGGAGTAGAAACAGTATCAATCCAACCCTTCCTAAATATGACTTAAGCTACAAGTGTAAGGCATTTCTTATACATTTTTTTTGCTCTATGTTTTCTTTGGTAATTCTTTTCAGTTCACTGTGTCAAAATCTTGATGAAGAATTATGAACAATACATCTTCTTTATATTTTAAATTAATTTCATAGGAGCCAAGTACTTACAGTCAATGCATTTGAAAATAATCCCTAAGTTAGAGAAGCAGCACATTGCACTCTGGGAAGCAACATAACATAATGGAATAATACAGATGCTAAAATCAAAAGACTTAATTTATAAATTCTTACTGCATTTCTTACCAGGTATATGGCCCTTTCAAATTACCTACCTCCCTGAGCCTCAGCCTCCTCCTCTGTAACAAGGAGATCATAATTGCTTCATCGTGGACTGATCATGAACATTAAACATGATAATATATGTAAAGCACCCAAAAGAGGTTTAGACCCATAGTGGGTGTTCGGAAAATTTGAAGTCCCGCATCCTTGCCTACCTCATCCCATAATCACTTTGATCACCAGAAAAATGATTGCTCAGAAATTTCCTGGGACAGTGAGAAATTCTTTGGGATATTTTTCATACTGAAGTCAACAGTCTTCTTAATAAAGACTGTGATCAATGCAAAGTGGATTTTCATATTTAAAAGATGTATGTGGGTAGCTCTGGTGGGGAGTTTTCTTTTAAAAATCCCCTATTGAAAGCCTTAATTATCATGAGTTATGAGTATACTAAAAAGGTATCAAAATTATTATTTTGTTAACAGATCCCCTTAATTCATGTATATACAATCCCAATCCATGATTCACAGAACAACCTGATCATGGAACATGATTCATTCAAATAATACTTAGAGTTGTGTTATTGTCAGAGTCAAATAAATGTTATAAACTCATAGACTGTCTTGTGGTACATATAGCATAGATGGAACTGACAACTAGTAAAACTTGTGCAAAACCACTACTTTACAGAAAAAAATGATATTCTGCAAAGGGAAAAGCTTTTTGAAAAAAATTTACTGTACTATAATATTTCATTAACTTAATTATAATGCTTCAAAACTTAAAAAAAATCTGTAACCTAAGAAAAAGATTTTATTTCTGATCAGTAATATAAATAATATAATTTGTCTTTGCTTAGATTTTTGTGGAAGTCCTCATGGCCTTCTACCAAGTAAGTCCATAAGTGCGGAGTTTTATTGTAGTAAGTCTGGAGAAAGAGTATAAATGAAATATAATCATGTCACTTGTCATAATTTAAAAATTAATGTCTATTTTTAACTGATTACAATGTCTTTTTTTACTTTATATGAGCATGTATACACAGACACACACACCTTGATTCTATGCATTTAACTAATAGCACAGAAATACCACCCAAGCTGTTGTCTTGGAGTAATCTCACAAATAAACAGAAATAGAGTAGGACTGCTTAATAACTACATGTGTTCTACTTTACCTATATTACAAAGGGCCCAAATATTTTTTGGAATCTAGAAATACCTAGTGGAACTGATATTACTTAGCAAAGATTCCATAATGCCAACATCTAACCTTGGTTTCCACTAACAGCCGAAACAGTTTAAATTACTATGGAAACAAAAGCACAAATACTTTGCCAGAATCTGCTGTGTGAAGTAGCAATAATCACTTTCTCTTATTGTCAGACAAGAGAATATCATATAAGTAAAGGAGAGAGAAACAGACTATAGGGGGAAAAGTAGGGTGTGACGTGTACTACAAAAGGAAAAGGCTAATAAAAAGGAAAATGAATGAGGTCTGGCATTCATTCTTATGAATATTATTTCATAAAATTTTGGTTTGATTTACAAGAAAACAAGTTAAATCATTTCTGGCTAGTTCAGGCAATGAAACCGTTCATCTGGATTGGTCCTAGTGAGCATTTATGTTTCTCTCTGAAGAACATAGCTTGACTCTAAATTCACGATTCTGCACTTTATCTTTAGCCAGAACAGGAACAGTCTATCTTATTCTAGTGAAGAGAGTTGAAGCATTATCTTCATTATAGCCTCTCATTCTGTGAAGAGATAAAGAATGATGTTCTTTTTTATTTTTTAACATGTGTATTTATGTATTTATAATTGAAACTTAAATTTACACGGTAGTGTATGTCCAATATATTTCAACAAAGGATGGTATTATTTAAATTTGTACAAATTACACTGTGAGCATAATCAGGATAGTCTACCTTACCCTGGGATAGCATCTCCAAAATTGCAGTAGATTAGCACAACAGACATGTGCTTCTTGCTCATCCCAGGACACCTGGGAACTCTGTTCTACATCTTCTCACACCAGGCAGATGATGTTTCTATCATCTGGAAAGTTACTGCTTGCCCTGGCAGTAGAAGGAAACAGCAAATTGCACTCTTCTTTGAAAGGCTCCATCTTGAAATGACACCTGTCACTTCTTCTCACATTTCATTAACCAAAGAAAGTCATAAGGACATAAATGTGTTTCATGCCATGAGGACAGGGAAATGCAATTTTACCATGTGACCAAAAGAAGAGATACTAGTGGCCAATCACATTTAGACTAACCAGTGGGAAGGCTGAGCAATCAATATTTTCTGTTTTCATTGTTGTTAATAACCCTCTCATCATGATTACGTGGAAACCCACGTTGATTAACGTGGTCAAAACTATTGAATAGTTTATCCTTTATAATTGTGTGTCAGACATACAAAAAATAGTCTCCCACTTGCAAGGATCCTTTTCCCTGAAATGTTTTTTCCACAAAAGAACAGCCACCAGAAAATTTTTGGACTTGTAAAAACTTAATTATCACAATAAAGATGCTAGTGTCACAGTGTATAAGTCTCAGTATACTCGTTAAATCTGTGTTATGGATACCATCTTCTTCATTTCTTTTATATGCTTTTTTTCTTTCTGAATTGAAAGTCAGGGCTCCTGTTTTATCCAAAAATCTCTGGGTCAACGTTGCCATTATGGCTCCAGTTGTTATTGCTGTGCTGTTGCCAAGGCAGCCAAAATACAGACCTGGGTTCAAAGTAGTTGCTGGGTGTGTAAGAGAGTAGTCACTTCCACTTACATGAATACAGCTGCTCTGAATGTGACAAATACCATTATCATCATGGGTCTTATTACCTCCAGCCACAAGGTGCTATCTGAACAAATGCTGGGTTTTAACTGCCAGACTCTTGAATATGTCACATTTTTCTTTGGATCTTTGGGTTATTGTAACAGCTGTTTGTAAACATTGTAAAGCCTACATTAGGTACAGAATGGGTAAGAATATTTTGACCCAAATGTCTGCCCTCTGAACTATTGTAAGGAATGCAGCATGTCTGCTGACACTTAAAGCAGTAGATTTAAATAGCAACCGGGATCAACTTCCAGCTGAATAAGTCAATAGGCATTTTCAGTTTCGGACTCCATCTGGGTCAGTTTTCTTTCATCAGCTGGCCTGAGAACATCCGAGGGTATTCAGACCATACTGAAAAAAAGAAAAGGAGGGGAATAGCAAGTAGGTATTTCCACCAAGATTTTGTCTGGGCAGTACTTTCCCTAAAAGTCTAATATATGCTCTTCCATAGTTTAGGTTACCAGTGCTTGGTGAAAAGCATTTCTTTTCTTTAGAAACAGAGACACGAGCAGCTTTAGAATTTGTCATGCTCTGATCTCTTTCGTTCTGTAAATACCCCATGCTATTTTATGTAGTGGTAATGAGTTAGATATTTCTAGTGCTTGCCTGGTAAGCAGTCATGAGGGTTGTTGTAATAAATAAATAGTAAGAGCACATTGCTCTGATAATAGCAACTTTCATTGAAGGATGTGAATGTGCCTTGCAAAAGAGTGATACAGAATCCTTAGAAAGGCTTTTATTACAAGAAATGTAATACAACAATTTTTAAATGAAACAGGCAGAGTGGAGAGAGAATCTCTGACCTTGTGTTGCTAGTGTCAGTTGTCATTGTGGACACCTAGGCTCTCAAACCAAGCAGTTGAGAAGCTAAGAATCATTCTTGTAAGAAAATGCATTTATCACGCATTGAATATTATGAGAAACGTTGTCCTCGAGATTCCTCGATTTTATAGATACCATACATCTCCCCACAAATTATATTACATAGTCACCTTTGGAAGTAGCCAAGTGATGTATATCCGGTTGAAATTTTACTTAGGATTAAAAATAAGACTCTTAAAATAATAGTCTTATTCTTTTATCTGCTCTTCACAGGATAATCGGATATATCGCAGCCATGATCCTCAAAAATTAAAAAAGTTTTCCAACCACCTTGCTTAAATACAGGAAACTGCGGTGAGTATGTGTGTATATACATAAACAACGCTACCAGAGATATAATTCATGTAGTTATCTCTAAAATAAGTACTTTGTTAAACAAAATTTATCTTATTTTAAAAATATTCGGTCATAGTTAAAGTTAGAATTAAATGCAGAACTACCAAGATAAGTAACTTAGTGCGTGTATGCTGGTGACAGGAAAAAGTTAGACAGACTGAGATTTAAAGTCACTACGGATAATCAAGAATTGACTAAACACGAGACATAGCCTTTCATGCAAAAGATGCAGGGGAGTCCTTTAATGCGTTCTTTTCCTGTGATGGTTGAACAAACTGAGGTTTGTTCTAGTCTCAACATACACAGAATCTCAAAATGAAACAGGCAAAGTTGTGTTCTGCTCTTTGATAGTGTGATGATGTTTGTGAGGCTTCTCACTTTGTTCACATGTTGCCTTGAAATAAAGAAGGCTCTTTCATTTGAGTATGTGTCCTGAATTTCTTTATAAAATTAAAATTGAAAATGGAGACTAGGAATAGTGCCTGAGATCTCTTACATCTGTTTTGTCATGGAAATTCTTTGTCGAAGCTGGCCCTATGTTAAGTGGTGGGAAAGAGTAAATTTGTGTTCTATTACCTTCTGCATCTCTCTCTTTTCTTTATTCTAGTATATATTCAAGTATATTTTCCTGGATTGTATTCCTACTCCAAAGCCCCTTGAAGCCCACAACTTAGTGCCCCTAAGAATGTAGGAATTTTAGAAAGTGTCCTATCTATATATATTTTGCTCATTCTCATCTATTGCTACAATTTTCTAGATTAGAGTTCTGAGTGCAGTGGACTATAATGTAATGATATCAATATATTGCACATATATTGCACAAACATGTGTGATAAAATAAGTTGCACATTCTATATAAGCAAACATCTATTCTGTCAAGAGATTATGTTCAGAGAATTATCTATAGAAACAATGTCATAAATGGTTGCTGTGTTTCCAAATTCACAGAAAACAAAAAACAAAATCTTGAGCTTATATTAAGTACCCCTGCTCCCCTCCTGGCTACCCCTTCTCCTGGTCAGAAATGTCAGTCTCCTAGAATAGGTGATCTCACCTTCATTGGTAGAAAACAATCTGAGAGTACTAATTCCCACTCTTTCATGAAAGCGTGAATGACTTTTAATCCCTTAAACTCCCAAAGGTTGAGTGGTTAGAATAGTTGTTACCGAAATAAATCATGTATTTATAGAAACTTAATATAACAGGGAAACTACAGTGAAAAATGTTCAGATGATATGTAAGGACTTATTTTTTTAGCTGACACATGGGCAAATCATACCAGCCCAGACTTTTGCCTCTGGACCTTTTAGTCTATAATGTTCATGATTTGGGGACCTTTTTCAACTTCTTGCACCACAGAATCTTTGAAAAGTCCCATTCATCTACATTGTGGTTCCCATTTCAGCAGCTGCGAGGGACTAGTGTGTGGGAAAAGTGTGACAGGAAAGAAGGTATTGTGTGCATTGATTTGAGGTAAATCAGAAACCTTGGGTATTTGCATTCGACCAGGGACTTTCTGGGGATAGTGACTTAACTGGAACTCTGAGGCATTCAGGCTCCATGGAAGGCTGTTGAGAAAATATTGAAGTCCCTCAAATCACACTATTTGTGTGGCCTTTTGTATTCTTTATTTGTAATTCACATACTCATTTTCGCTAATTTCTAAGTGAAATAGTAGTTTATAAGTCATAAGCCTGGCTTGCAAGCCATGGTACCAGCGATGACTAACCCTGTGTTCTTAGGAAAATCACTTCATCTCTTTGAGTCTCTGTTCTCTCATGGGTCGAATGAGATTGTGATTCTAGCTGTCCCTTAAAAGGTGGTGGAGACACAGTGGACTATTAGATGCAAGCATGCTTAGACAAATTTAGGAGCATTATGTAAGTTTAACCTCCTTTAATTAAGTACTGTAAGATGGAACAAAATGCAACCTTAAAATATTTTTTCTCTTCCTCTATATTAGAACTAATTTAGCATAGAAACGAAGTTCATTATTTAGGGAAATTAAAATGTCACTATTTTCTTGAAACTGAAATTAACTGCAGTTTCAGATTTTATAAGGTAATTGTTGGAATACCTATATACAAATGCTTATTTCCTGACTTTTAGAATGCCAGGAAACTCATTATACTTCCAAGGATCCTTTAACACTCGAGACAACGTAGTTTTATCTCCCTTTTATGGTCTGTGCCTTTTTCTTTTATTCGTGGGGTACCAAGTTTTATTCTAGGTACGGATTCGAAGATATTTGAACATATGTGATAAACTAAAATTAAACTAAACTAAAATTAAACTAAAACTGAACTAAAATTAAAAATAGAGTTTTAATTTTATATCATACAAAGCATTTATTAGAGTGCATGATTTTATTTTGGAATCCAAGAAACAGCCTTTGGTAACTTAAAGATGTAATTGAGGAAATATTTCAGGGGATTGGGTCCTGTGTTTAACAGATTGAAATGGAGACAAGAAAGAGTAAAGCTTCCTATATTATTGTCACTGAGGTCCATTTATACCCACAGTGCATGAAGCATTAGAAAATATAAGTGAAAATGCAGTATAGTCAGCCAGACATTTCTACGTTACCCAAAAAGATGATCTAGGGCAAAACCAAACACTGTATGACTCATTTCCATAGCCTGCCATTGCACAGACAGGACTATGGCTTGTATCATAGTATATGCCTAATTGGTAGTTCCATTTGATTAAAATATGAAATGATTGCAACTATCAATACTAATAATCCAAAGTATTTTATAATGGACCTTATTCTTTCCAGACTCTAAAACACCATACCATATACCAAACATAAAATAGAAAACCAATTAGGAACAGGTTTTAAATATATCTTTATAATATATGTTTATTACATATTATATATATTGATGCATACATTTATAAATACATATAAGCATATGTATATATAATTAACAATCTCAAACATTCTCAGTATTATGCTATCACAAAATCAGGGGTTTTTCCTGGATTTATGTTAATATTGTACTTTAAAATTATTCTTATCCTCTTTATCTGTGGAGGGCTCTGGTAATTCTATAAAATATCCACACACTTAACATAGTCTGATTTATTGAACAATAAAGTGTCTTGAGTGCCCAAACCAGATACTTGGGAATTTAGCAGACTTAGGCCACCTATGAATCAGTGCATTGTTCACAGCTTCAGCAGAAAGCAAATTGGACCAGGTGGGCTCCATTATGTCCCTTGATAAATAACTTTGCCCAGGGAGTCAGAGAAGAGTATCTACTAACCTCTAAAGTAAGAATAATGAAGGTGAAAGGGTAAGTCAGAAATGTGAGTGTCAGCTTGACTCCTGACTCTCCCTTACCTCTAATCCACGCCAAGTCTATCTCTTAAACTTCAGTTATATTCCTGAGTTCCTTTACCACATCCTCTCCAGTCACCATCATTTATCCCCTGAATCATTGAAACAGTTTCCTAAGTGGTTTCTTATAATTTAGCTCCCCTTACAGCATTAGTTTCCCATACTGCACTGAATATAATCATCCAAAAATTCAAATAATATCAACTCTCTCCCCTACTGAAAAGTCTTCTACCACTTTCCATAGTCTTAAGGACAAATGGATCAGTTTGTTCACGTTTCTCTTTTATATGGTTGGTTTTCCTTCACCTTTTCAAGATTTTTGGATGTGTAGTCACACTTACAAATGATGGACTATATTTAATAGTAAAAGTAACTGGTACATATTCTGTTTGCTCTCATTCAGGACTCTTTCCCCATGAGGCCTCTCACCTCGGTGAGAAGGCTGACTGAAGGTTCCGCATAAGTAGGGGAAGTCAGGGGAATGTTTTGACAGGCAGTCTCTTTGAAGTACCCCTGGGAAAAAAGCAGGTTACAGAACAGGAAGCTCCTCTAGGCCTAGTATACTCTACTACAAAGAGGGAGTGCTTTCTGACTGGCACTTGAAACCTATTGTTTTCTGTACTGTGTGGCAGTCTAGAGGAGTGTTGAGGTCTACTTGACTTTTCTCTCATACAACAGCATCTTCACAAGATAACTTTCTTTGGGACATTACCCACATGCCCACTTGATTTGTAGAACAGCTCTTGGGCTTTTGCTGAAGACCTTTGCTATCAAACCAAAGCTCTGTTTACACCTGTATAGGGGGAAGAGTTCAACTTTTCAGGTTGTTTGGAAAGTACATTACTAAATAATGACCTAGGCTTGACCCTTGGCCTATCTCTGACCCCTGTATTTGTTGATTCACTTTGGGGGTCTCTTGTCACTTTTTATAAATTTTATCTTTCATTTTTCTACCAGTCATATTTAATTTGTTGGTGTCTTCCCAAAATGTTTATAAAATTTTTATTCACTGATGATACACATTTATTGCCCATTCCTTTTAATTTATCATTTCTATCCAGATAGACTTTGAGAGAAAGAAAATACAGACAAGTTTGAATTCAGTAGATCATTTTGAACTAGAAGATTAAGTTTACCTTTAATTTTTTTTGGAAAAATAGTTTGGTTAAGTTAATAATTATATCTAGGAGAACTCACTGTTTTAAATACCTTTAAGAATTTCACAACGTATGGGTCCATTGATGGATAAAGGGATAAAGAAGTTGTGGTACACATATACAATGGATTGTTATTCAGCCATTTACAATAATGTGGATGGACCTTAAGGAAATTATGCTCAATGAAATAAGGTAGAGACCAATACTACATGATCTCACAGAGTATGTGGAATTTAAAAACAAAACAAAACAGAACAGCCTCATAGAAAAAAGATCAGATTTGTGGTTACCAGAGGCTGGAGGATGGAAAGGGGGAATTGGATAAAGGTGGTAAAAGGTACAAACTTCCAGTGTTGAGATACATATGTACTAGGGATGTTACGTGGAATATGATGACTATAGTTAACACTGCTGTATGGTATATTGCAAACCGTTAACAGAGTAAATTCTAGGAGCTAATTATCATAAGGAAAAAAATTTTTTTTCTTTTTCTTTTCTTAAATACCTATATGAGATGATGGATGTTAACTAAGCTTATTGTGGTAGTCATTTATGCTGTATAGCTTACACTTATCCAGTGCTGTATGTCAGTTATATCTCAATGAAATTGTAACAAAACTCAAAAAACATTTCTATTAATTTACAAACACTTATTCTCATTTGAAAAGACCTTTCAAGAATCAATTTATAAGATATATGACCATATCAAAATTAATAAAATTGTCCTTATAAAGATTCTATTTTCCACTTCAGACAGATAACATTTTAAGGCATTTTGATTTGTTAATTATAAAATATCAATAATCAATGATATGGAAATCAGTCAAACTGATATTAGTGAATATACCATTTTGTTGCTAAAATGTAATAAATGATATTTAAGCCATTTTTAGTTATTTAAACAAAACCTTATTTATTATGCCAGTCTTCAGCCAATCTTCTTGATGATTCTTCCCATCACAGTATAATTTTCAATTATCACATTTTCTTAAAGTCAACTGAAATTACAGTAATTAATGGAGATTAACTAAATTATATACCTTTTTGAACTATCCTAACAACTAGAAGATTACTGACAAATGACTCAGTGAAGATTTGAAAACTATCATAATATACCCATTGGAACTGGTTATTTTGAGAGATACATGATGGTAAAAAAGGAGAAGCAGAAATAATCAAATACATGGGGTATTCTCAAAATCGCTACACACATTATTGATGGGCACCAAACATTAACCTTCACTGAAATCTAGTGTTAGAAATTAGTCTATGGGTTATACATATATTTCACACAGAAATTCCATTAAGTCTGTCTGAAGAGATAACCCATGGGACCAGCAATAAATGGTTATGTGGTAGGGAATGACTTTTAACGAAAGGTTAAATAAAATTGTACTGATGTTATTTTAAACTGATTGCTCAAGACAGTGATTCCTTTGGAATGGTCCATAGTTCAATTTGCTCTCTAATTCTGTTTTTGTTTGTTTGTTTGTCTTTATTTAATCTTCAGTACCCCTTTATTTCCCTGATGGTAGTATTTTCCTATCCATCTACTTCTTATGGTCTCCCAAATCAGATCCTTCTGTCCAGGATCTATCAATGGTTGTCTTATCCTTCACAGAGGTCTTCATACATGGGAAACTTCATTATTCTTTTACCCCTGCCTCCCATGATTATCCTTTGTTCCATCAGCAGTCAGTGTGAAAGGCAAGTATAAGCTTGGTTAGATGTTCCTATTATGTATCATAACTTTCTACACTAAAATTTTGAATAGTGCATGACAAAACTGTGATGGTAGTTTAACCTTCTTAAGACTAAAATGGCCTAAAGGTAATTATTATTTCTGTTACTGATCTGTCCAAAACATCTTGCAAATTATACATATCATTATAGTATATATCTTTTTCTTGCAGAGAAGCATTTTTGTCTCAAAACACTATAAACAAGGTGCATAAATTCAACTCTATAAATGTTTTCTATCTACTCTATCGTACAAATATCCATTTCAATTAAGCATACACCTAATAATGCCTTTGCACTAGAGTTATAATTAAAGTACACTTTGAAACTCCAGCCATGAATATACTGATACTCAACTTTTCTCTTTACTAGTACTAATAACATTGGTTCTCACAATTCTTATATTCCTAAAAGCCAAACTTGCTTCCCAAATTCCCACTATATTGTATTCTAGAAACTCATTTCAATAGTTAAGAAGTGTCTCTAACACACATACAAGTGTGTTTACATACAGAGGTTTAAATTCAGCAGTTGGTGAATTTTAACAAGGTGAGGCAAAATAGATTGAAAGGAAGCTTTTAGTTTTCATCTTTTCAAATGGAACTTAATCCAAGATCTAAGGGCATATGGTATATAAAAAATACCTGGCTCTAAATCACGTTTTTTCATGAGAAGTTGGCTATTAATGCTGACTGGATTTCTCTATAATTTGATCTCAGAGAGTTCACACAGCCCAACTATTTGGGATGCCTACGAACGAGAAAAATTAAAGATTACTCAAAGATATCAGATAACTGAAAAACAGAAATTTTGTTCAATATTAAAATAAAGACCTCATCAGGACTCCACTTTTAAAGAATTTTGAGAGTCTTAGCCACAAATCCAACAGCTAATATTTGTGTATTTGTATTAAGTAAAGTATTGTATAGGATTCTGGAGAAAGCTACAGAGAAGCCAGGAGGAATTCTTCATTGGCGGAGATGAGAATGTAAAATGGAAGATAGAATGCCATAATATTCTTAATCAAAGAAAGGGGCAGATATAACTTCTGTGGTGTTAAGAATTGTTGATATGGTACAAGTTTGTTGTAAACTGTTCTACAAGACAGTTTCCACTTCTTTAACACGTATAACTCCACAATGAAAGTTAAGGGTTGTTTTCAAATCTTATATATAACCTAAATAAAACAGCTTTTTGCCGCCTACCTCAAGGTAAATTTCAATATAGAATCACATCAAAAAGAACACATATCTGAGGAAAATGCTTTTTAAGATAAAATCATGTCCATCATCTTTTACAAAGGCAATGACGGCACGACACATTGCACCAACCCTGCACATCTTCTTTAGCTCCTTGTCCAGTGCTTTACCCAGGGTCTCCTACATCAAACAACTGTTCATATTTTTCTTTTCGAAAAAAATACCAGGTGCTTTTTCTCATTAACGTTTTCACTTTGGAATAATTTTAGATTTCAGCAGTATTTAAAGAGAATGTAGAGTTCCCCTATACTCCTCAGGAAGTTTTGCCTGATGTTAACATCTTACATTGCCAGGGTCCGTTTGTGAAAACTAAGAAGTTCAACACTGGTACATTACTTTTAACTAAACTCAAGACTTAATTTAAATTTCACCAGTTTTTATATTAATGTTCTTTTCATTGTCCCCTCATTGATTTCAGAATACTATCTTGCATTGAGTCCTCATGTCTACTTTAGTTTTCTCTGATCTGTGGAATCTTTTCTATCTTTCTTTGTTTTTAAACAGTTTTGAGGATTACTGGTCAGGTATTTTTTAGAATGTCCTTTGATGTGGTCTTGTCTCATACTTTTCTCATGTTTAGTCTAGAGTTATAGGTTTTAGAGAATAATACATAGATGAATTTCCTTCCTCATCACATCATACTAAGGTGTATTTGTTATCAAATGACATACCTTGGGATGTTAACCTGATCATTTTGTTAAGGCCATGTTTGCCAAATTTCTCCTCTGTAAATTACTGTTGTTTTTGTTTACATACTGCATTTTTTGGATGAGTTACTAAATCTATCACATACTCAAGGTGTGTGTGTGTGTGTGTGTGTGTGTGTGTGTGTGTGTGTGTGGTGGTGGTGGTGGTGGTGGTGTGATGTGATGTGATGTGATGTGATGGTGGTGGAAGGGTTTGGGGAAATAAGGTCCACCTCTTAGAGAGGAGTATCTACGTGTATTTTTGAAAGTCTTTTATAAGTAACACTTGCCTCTTCTCCCCCATTCACTTATTTTCTTTTATTTTTTTTTGTTTACCAAGTACATATTCATATATATCTGTTTTATACTTAAGGTTACAATTTTCTGTCACTGTATTGGGTTGAGTAGTACCTCTCAAGTTTCATGCCCATCCAATTCTGTGAATGTGACTTTATTTGGCAATAGGGTCTCTGCATATTTAATCAAGTTACAGTGAGGTCATACTGAATTAGGATGGGCCCTAAATCCAGTATCAGTGGTGTCCTTATAAGAGAGAAATTTGGCATACTTACAAGAGTAAACACCCTGGCAGAGGTAGAGACTGGAATGATAAACCTTATAAACCATAATGCCAAGGATTGCTGGCAACTGCTAGAAGCAGAAAAGAGGCTAGGGAAAATCCTCCCCTGGAGACTTCAGAGACAGCATTGCTCTGTTAACACCTGTTTTTCAGATTTCTAGACTCCAGAACTGGTAAAGTAAATTCCTGTTGTTTTAAGCCACTCGGTTTCTGGTAATTTGTTACAGCAGCCGTAGGAAGCCGATAAAATTATACTATTTATTTTGTTGCTCAATTTGTTCCAGGTTTGACCATTGAGAGATAGTTCAGGTTGGCTCTTACATCCCTTTGATATGCCCCATCCCCTGCTGCATTTTAAATTCACTTTACTCTTCTCTCTTTTGTCAGGCTTCTCTGACTTCTTCACCCCGTGTGTGTGTGTGTGTGTGTGTGTGTGTGTGTGTGTGTGTGTGTGTACAAATGTATTTCTTCCAGATATTACCTTCTCCTTAGTAGGTGGCTGAAGACTGAACATTCCCCCTAATCTCCCCATCATCCTCTCTACCTGTCACCCACAGATCTCTTAACTGATCAAGTAAGTCAACTTCCTACCCAGAAGAGAATGAAAAGAGGGCAGTAAAAAGATGCTATAAGTGCAGTATCTTTTTTCTGTGTCACATAATCAGTAGGCCCCATATTGAACTAGTTCCCTTTCTGATTACTTAATATTTAACTAATATTTACTGACTTAGTTTTTTAATGTTTGATCAAAAATCCAGCCTTCTCACTCTTTCCAAAGTACCACAAATAAATATTAAATACTTGTGCAAGATTTGGTGCCTTACAGATTGTGAAATTAGTATACATCCTTAAAAAAAAATTAACAGAAACCCATGGGGGAGGGGAAGGAAAAAAAAGAGGTTAGAGTGGGAGAGAGACAAAGCATAAGAGACTCTTAAAAACTGAGAACAAACTGAGGGTTGATGGGGGGTGGGAGGGAGGGTAGGGTAGGTGATGGGTATTGAAGAGGGCATCATTTGGGATGAGCAGTGGGTGTTGTATGGAAACCAATTTGACAATAAATTTCATATATTAAAAAAAATGTATTGATCAAACAGCAAAGAGTAGCAAAATTGCTATAGGACACACATAGAATTAGCAAAGAGAAATGCAACAAATTAAAACCTTCTCTTCCTACTTGACCATTATCTCATTCTAGAATTTCAATCAATGATTTATTATGAAATTTTATTAGTGCAATTATCCTGTAGCAAAATGGATAGACAAAATATTTACTTCTTTTTGTATTGCTGTCCAATTAACAACACAACAGACAGATTTCATTCAGTCTGTAGGAAATTAGCAAATTAAGCACCAGGGGAATAATCCACAAACTAGATAATTACATAAATTGATTAAAAAACACTCCATCCTGAGATTCTTCATGATAAATGGAAAAATAAACATCAAATTTCACCATCCTGATATAGGAAGTGAGTGTAACAATAGCAGTTTTACTCATATTTCATGTACATGTCATCACTATTGTATGACTTCTGGGAGAGTCAGCATAGCAAAGATAAGAGGCTAAAAAAATGGGGGGAAATCTCATGGGAACAAAATTGCAAATTAGAGTAAAGAAAAGGTTGAATTTTTCATCATTCAGTGCAAGCCCTGTATTCAGCTATTATCCCTATTTTTTTTTTCTCCAATGACCTCACAGCAGGTCCTTATTCTAACTCACTCTTAGATATGTCTCATGTTTGAATATACTTTTATAAGCTCAGAGAGTCCAATTTCTGTTTAATTTCTTATCTATAAATGGCTAACCTTGCAAGCAAAAATCAAATACCCAATAGAAACTCATGAAGACTTATTAAATTCTTCAGAATTTTTAGTTTCTTGGAATTCTGAATTGGTTATCCACCCTAAATCTCAAAGTCATGTACTTATTTTGAGACTTTATATGTGGTATAATAGCATTGTCTGAAATCTGTGTTCATATTATTGATAAATTAATATCTTTAAAGAATGTTTTTATGGATCCTTGCATACAAATATGTGTAAAGTATGACATTCACTTAACCTGGAAGTACAGGGAACCTTCCTAAAATATTATATAAATCCAGTATGTTGGTAGTATGTGTTATGTCCACCCATTGTACCCAACGGCAACCATGCACACAGAGAAAAAGGGGTGGAAAACCATATGTGAAGGCACTTTAGTATCAGAAAATGAAGAAGCATGCATGAGAGAAGTTGCCAGGTGATACTAAAAGAAAATGCCTTATGTATGGTATATACATGTCTGAAAAGTTTAGATTGTGATCCAATAACCCAAGATATATACAGAAATAATTACAAAAATAACTACTTGGTGCTTAAAAGTTGTAATTCATTCTATTATAGCTGATTATCTGATGTCCTATATAACCTGAGCCCATATGATACCAAATATTCACAGTACTCTAAGACAAGGCTGACCATACACAATATTTTCTTGAAATGAGGAATTCCAAATGAGAAGCAGGGAAGAATCGTAGGTATAGTATATTTGAGATCTATGATATATTTTATTATTGTTGTCAGTTATCCACTCTTTCTTCTCTACAGGTATAATTCACCCCCAGTTACCATGCCTTTCTTAGGTAGACAGTTTCCTACCTCATTGTCAGAATCAGTCATGTGACTTGCTTTTTGCCAATGGATCTGACCCTATACCTTCTCCACTTAAGCTTTAAATGTGCCTGCATGGTTTGGTTGGGCTCTTGCTTCTGTCCTCTGCCAGGAGAACAACATATCTAAGATATCTGTCTTCAGCTTGGATTCTAGGATGAGAAGACGTGGAGTAAAGCAGAGCTAACCTACAAACCTGCAGGCAAAAAATAAATGTCTTTTGTTGTAAGTGACTATGATTTCAGAGTTGCTCATTAAAGCAACACAAGTTGACTAATAATACAAGGCAAGAGATAATTTTACACTCACTCTTAGTTTTCTAATCACCCAGGGACCTTCCATCAACCACCTATTCCTCTGAGTAAATATAAATGTAATGAAGGTGACTGCTCAGACATTTAAGATGATTATACCTCCTGACTTTCACCATGGATTCACTAAAGGACTCCATTGCCTGGAGTTACTTTGGTTGTTGAACCATTTAAGAGTTTACACTTCTGTTGGACCATTCTGTATAAGATGTTTTGAGATGTGAGGTTTCTGGGCTGAAATGCTTTGTTTTTAGAGTTTTTGAGTCTGTCTTTATTTACAGACTATTCTAGAAGAGTAACACCACAACTGACATTTAAATGTGCTATACATCTGCTCCTGCTGGATGTAAAACCAGAATTCTCCTTGGACCTGTGTTTTTTTCTTATTAAAAGTACAAGAGCGTCACTTAGACTATAGAGAAGAACATCTACTAAATCCAAGTTCGAGGTAGATTCCAAAAGCAGTTAGATCAAACTGAGGGGATCCATATGCAAAAGACAGTTGGTAAAGGTTTTATGGGAGGGAATTACATAATTATTTCTGGTTTTCAGATGGATAACTCTAGTATCAAAATGGCACAAAAAAGCAGTGTAGAAATAAAATTGTGGCAGGAAAGTAGAAAGTTTTGTAAATCCTGTAGTTCAGGCAAGCAGAATTTTCTGAAGGCAGGGGGTAAGACAATAGTGTTCAAGATAGAAAGACAAACACAAATTTGGGACAGGTATAATGTAATATCACCAAATAGAACAAATTCAATGCAGTGGTGGTATTTTTGCTTTAACTAAATATATTGCACATTTGACATTGTAGCAAATGACAAGCGATTCAAGAGATACTCTATATGTGAGATGATGTTACTAATTAACCATGTAATAGTGTGTGTGAAGTGTATAGAGAGAGGAAGGACTAAATAACTCCAACAATTTAGAAAGAAAAAATACAAATAAGAAAACAAAAGGGCCTGAAAAGCGACTAAGGATGCTGAATAACACACAGGATGTGACTGGATGCGCTCTCTGAGCTACCTTTGTTTCACAAACTGGAAATGACAGATTATGTTTCCTTCACTCATAAAAGAATTTACCTAATTTGGCTTATTTATTTTTATCACTGTGAAATTTCACTCCATCCACATAAATCTCAGTGTGGCAGTTTGACAAAATAAAATTGTTATTGCCCACATATTGTTACTGAATAGTTAAATATTATAAGTTAGTCCGGTAACTCAGCCAACCGAGGTTAGTAGCATTTGGAAAAGAATGTTCTTACTTCTCTTTAGAGGCTCACAGGTCTAGAGGAAAGTGGGGTTGAAGTCTTTTAGGTCAGGGTCAGATCCTTTGGATTCAACATTCATGACATGAATACTGGTAAAGATTAAGATCTTAAGGATGAGAAAATGGCAAGTCAGAATGGCAAGCAATAGATTCCAAACTAATAATCACAGTCAGCAAAATCTAATAACATCCTGATTCTCTGCTTAAGGGAGATGATGACTCATTAATTATACAGAGCAACTCTGAATACAGTTTTCGCACATTTGTTTATTCCGGTCCATTTTGTCCCTACACGAGGAATGGACATAAAATGTGGAGCTAAAACTTTCTTAAAACAGAAAGGTAGGAAGGAAGGAAGGAAGGAAGGAAGGAAGGAAGGAAGGAAGGAAGGAAGGAAGGAAGGAAGGAAGGAAGGAAGGAGCAAAGGAAGGAGGGGGAAGGAGAGAGAGAAAGGAAGGAAAGGAGGGAGGGAGAAAACTTCTACTTACACAATTGCATTGTAAATATACTAGTCCCATCATTAAATAATAGTATTCTGAAGGTGGCCTTTTGATTACTTTATTAGTTGCAATTTTCTTTCCTTTTTTTCAAAACCAGAATGAAAAGCTCAAGTTTAATGAGGTAGGAATAAGATAACTAATTTTAGACAAAATGAGGATGATATTCAAAACTGTATTCTAGGCACTGTTTCCACTTAATTCTTTTTTTTTTTTATAATTCTGATGCATACCCTGGAGGTAAAATTTATCACAGAAAGACCTGTCTTGACTATGAAACCCTTGGTGTTCTTAGGGGCATACCACAGCCTACCTTGGTGCAGGACAAAGTCATTTTCTGGTTATGGCTGACTAGAAGGGGGACATTTTTACCAAACTAAGGTGGGGAATACAAAAGTAATATTGTAGCATTAGATATTCTGCATTTTTATGTAAAGGTAAAATAATAGTAGATGTATATTAAGAAATGAACAGCCTTTTATAAATAAATACAATGTTCTTCTTATACAAATGTAAAAAAATCTCCCCTTTTCTTATTTCTCTCTAATATATCCATGAAATTGTCCAAAAGAGAAAAATAAACCTCAACTATTATTTAAAAGAATGACATGAATCAAATTCCCAAATCCTGTAAGAATTTCTACATTCTCTCACCTAATGAGTTAGGACCCAAGAACAGTATCTTCTGTCGGATCCCTAGGCATTCTCTCTGGAAAGGTGTGCTACCAGAGGTCAGGTGTTGCAAACAAGGGAGTTATGAACTGGAACAACTACATTAATGGCTTGGAGTCACAGAATCTTGGTCATTATGATCAATCTTCTGGGTGCAGTATAGGGAATATAATACTGAGGATGGCCTCAACATTTCAGTCCCTCATATGACCAATTATGTCATACCTGGAAGAAGAAAACAGTAGATGCAAAAATTGGCTTGAGTGTGCATAGTTAACAATACAGTTTTGTGTACTTCAAAGTTTGTGAAGAGGGTAAATCTCATGATAAGTGTTATTACCTAGAAAACAAAACAAATGGACATAAGGAAACTTGGAAGCAATGAATATCTTTATTACCTTGAATACATGTATAGTATCACAGGTGTATGCATATATCTAAACTCATCAATTATTTAAAATAAAAGTGTATAGTTTTTCTTATAAGTTATACTCCAATAAACCTGAAAGAAAAGGCCTAAACCCTAAGTCCAATTCTGAGAGTCTAAGAAAAAGAGCAGGAATGAAATGTTCATCTCCAGTTGACACACTTTTAATTTTCAAATACAGAAGACATACTCTGCTATTAAGAGCCAAACTCTACAGTGCAGAGTATGGGAAGGGGAATAAAACTTCTCTCCAAGATAGTGTGCTCTTCAATGCCAAGTCCATGTGACACATCATGATGATAATTTGGCAAAGAATATAAAGCCCACACACAAGAACAGAAGTTTTAGCAGCAAAGAAATAAATACAATCTTTTATTTGTCCCCCCACTAAGTCATTCATTGGGTTTATAGCTGGATCTTGGAGTTTTTCTTCTAGCAATGGCACTAGTGGGGAACTTGGGGGGCAAGGGAAGCTTGTTTCTCCTCTGTAAGTATGGGTTCTATTCACCAAACACTCCTGGCCTCTTTCCGTTTACCAGATCACACAAAAGCAGGAGCAGCTGAGGCAAAGATTTAATTGTCCAGAGGTGAGGAAGGTCACAGAGAGTGAGTTCCTTGAGTCTTAATGGCAATGGGGTGAAAACAATATTACTGCTTCTAAACTGACTAACAAATGTGTTTCGTGGACTAGTAAAATTCTAACATAAATCGTGAACCCCATCCCTAGACAGGAAGTTCTAGATCAGCTAACTCAAATCCACTTTACATTCAGTATTAGGAAAGAAAGAGGAGGGTAGTCTAAAATTAATGTAGCCTTTTGCATAAGGCTCAAGAATTAACTTTCGCTACATGATTACACATTTATTTTGAATTGGTTAATTACATATGAGAACATAAACTTGCTTCACAAGTGTATTTATTATGCCTAGGCACTTCCATAAGATGCCGTGGAAACAGTCTCTTCCAGAGATCTGAAAATGCCTGCTCATAAAGAAACTGTGGTTTTTGTGGCTGGAGGGTCACTCAGTTCAATTCTGCAATGCAGAAAATACAGGACCAAAGGGAAACGGGAATTTAGATGCCCTGAATATACTGTGTAGGAAAGAAAGAGCTTTGTCAAAGACCTCACAGTGGGGATGTTCCCATACAAACATATGGAAGAATGTAATGATGGAACTCTGAGAGGAGGAATTATGAATAAGTGGATTACAGACCCCACCATATGCTAACTGTGTAATGCCCATTTTAACCTTTTGTTGGGAGAGTTTTCCCAACTGGGTTTCTTCACTTCAGTTTCTTTGAACTTTATCTCATAAGAGCAATGTAACTTAATACATGCTTTTCTTCTTATTCCAGAACTTCTGGATGAGTGAGTATGCCTAATTCGGAGGTTCAGCATTAGGAAGCATACTAGACTACAGATAAAACCCAATTCTTCCTTGAATACTCGCTATTGAGATGTTATTTTGGTTGTCATCTCTGTCGTCTTATATTATTTCTCAGTTGACTTATGAATGTGGTAGGGAATGTGAAAATACTAATTGTTGGTCTCCTCAAACACTAACCTTTGTGAAGAAAAAAGAAAGATAGTCTCATTTAAAATATATTTTCAAATAACTGACAACACCAAAATTAACTGTTCCTATAGAACCATTAAGATCATTGTCCAGATATCTTTCAACAAATGTACTTTTAAAAGAGAATATTGCTATAGGTACAAACCAGTAATTACTAGTGAAACCAATCAAAAAATCAAAAATGAATAATAAAAAGAATCAGGGGGTGCTAAGTTTATAATAAAGCTTTATTCATTAAACAAAAATTCATTGATAAAATGGCATGCTAGGCTGAGGGAAATACAATATTTAACAGACATAGGGACACATGCTCCCACCGAGTTTAAATTCTAGCTGAATAGAAGTACTAAAACAAAGCAAAAATATAAATGCCAAAGAGAAGACCATAGTCTTTTGTATATTTGAATTGAGAAACAAAAACAGTGTCAAACTATTTGGAACAAAAAGGATAATGTGTCGAAGGAATAGGGAGACGAACTACTCTTTGTTTACTGAAGTTTACATGCGTAAGCTCTGGAAATTTCTGAAGAGGAATTTTGGGTTTTTTTCCCTTTTGTCTCTGGACTGTCCCCAATTCAATATGCATATGGTAGATAATGAATGCCCCAGCCTTGGTTCTTAGCCTCAGCATCCAACACAGATTAACTATTCTCTTTGAATCATAATTCCTGATTGACACATAAGAAAATCTGTTTTACGCAAAGTTAGGGGTCCACCACACAACAAATCAGCAGTGACTGGGGGTTGAGTCCGGGGGCAGTGGAATCATGTAATACTGACATGGAAGTTAGGCCCCTTGGCAGACTTTGCTACTTGTCTAAGCAAGATCTTTTCTTTACATCTTTATTTTTATAATAGAGTCATGATTTTGTATGGGACAGTAACATATCCAGATAAATACAAAATTCCTTACCCTCTCTTGTGGATAAAAATAGGCATTTTAAAGGAAAAGACTTGGAAGGCACATACCTTCTGTCTTTGACTTTAATATTCTTCTTCCCCAAAACTCAGATAAATGCTAGTGGTGTCTAGCCATCTTACAAACTTGGAATGATAAGCCTAGTGGCAGAATATCATTCTAAACTTAGCTGGGTAGAAAGCCTACAGGAGACCAAGTCACTAATGTCATAAAAGCTGGCATAAGAGCCCTGGATTTCTCACCTTCAGAATATGGTGATGTGACAAAAATAAACTTTTGGTTTATTTAAGCCACTGCGAGTTGAGTTTTCAGCCACATGGAGCCAAGTGACTTAAGTAGTGCCCCTTTGTAATCAGTTTGTGATATGTAGCTGTATCAGAGAATTGGATTTTGACTGGTTAAGCTATCCAAATAAGACTTACTTTCAACAAAGAGTAGGGATAGCAATAGTAATAAGAATACAAAAAGAAAAGAATGAATGTACAGATGTACAAATGCATAGATAAGATCAGTGAAAAATTAACAGAGCAGGTAAAGGGGTTGTACAAAAGCACAATATTATTTATGCTACATAAGAGTTTAGACCACTATAGATATAGTTAATATAATGTAAACATATTGTAAACATATAATGTAAACATATAATTAGTCAATATAATGTAAATATCAAAGCTGTGGTAGAAAAGCAAATATTAGTTATGCCCTAACTAATAAAATTATGCAGAAAAGAAGATGACAAACAGCAAACGTCATATAAAGGTTTCATATAAAGGTTTCATTCATATAAAGATGAATGGAAATAAAGTACAGATAATAAAATAAATATATCAGATCAATAGAAAAAAATGCTAGCTGTATAGGTTATGGACCCAGAGCAAAAAGAATCCACATAGCTGAAATATTCACCAATATTTATTAATAAACTTTGTATAAATACATCACGAGTGTTAGTATTATCAAACAAATTAGAAGTTAATGCAAAAAAAACACCACTAATAAATAAAAATTTATTGTTTAGGTTTGAAAACACTATAAAGGTCAAACATTAGGAGTGCCTGGATGGCTCATTGGGTTAGCATTCGACCCTTGATTTTGCCTCAGGTCATGATCTCATGATTTGTGAGATAGGCCCCACATTAGGCTCTGCACTGAAAGCACGGAGCCTGTTTGGGGTTCTCTCTCTCTCTCTCTCTCTCTCTCTCTCTCTCTCTGCACACAACCCTCTCAAAAATAAATAAACTTAAAAAAAAATAAGGCCAAATGTTAACAAACATCCATGCGCCAAGCAATATAGCACCCAAAAGAACTAAGCAAAAATTTTAAGAAATACAGTGTTTGCAAAAATAAAGAAATATATAAATAGGAGAAAGTTTTATTCTCATAGTCTGTGGCAAATTATGCAAAAATCAAGAGAACCTCTAGAGGAAATTTAAAAGTTAGTTAGAAGAGAGATTATGGTGTGATACAAGTCTCATTTTGAATCCTGGACCCAGGTCAAATGCTCTGTAGTTCTGAAGCCTTGAAAAATTCTGTTTTTGAAATTAAGGAAGAGTAAGGAATAAGAGAAAGGGAAATGAGAGGAAGAGGAGCAGGTGGAGGAGGAAGGGTGGTGGTGAGGCAGGGAGAAGAAGGAGGAAGAGGAAGAGAAGAATGTAATTCAGGTCCTGTGTTATGGCCTTTATATTATATATATATATATATATATATATATATATATATATATATATATACACACACACACATATATATATAAATATATATAATTTCAACATATTCTCACATGTACATATCCCCATTTAACAGAAGAATGAGCATACTTTCAGAAGTAACTAATTTTTCAAAGATCATACAGAGTGCGTTTGTCATATGGTTTTTTCTGATGTTTCAAATTTATTTTGGAGGGCCTACACTAGTTAGAAAGATCAAAACAAGTACTTTCATACTTTGAGGAAAACAAAATATTAAGGTAATAAACTTCTTGACTAGAGAGACAAAATGGTATATTACCATTTGCTTAAAACTTGATATTAGCAGTTTGAATTTTAATAGCTTTTCACTTAAACATGAGTGTTTTGAGAGAAACTATTTCTGGGATTATTTGCTTTTGTTTTCCAACCTCAGGAGCATGAAATACAGAGTGGGAAATAGCTTTAAATAAATAAAATGTTGTTCGGTTTATACAGAAATTATATGATTCAGGCTAAAATATATTTGACATAGAAATCTTTTCACTTTCATAAAAGTAACTATTTGAAATCTTTTAAAGCATTATTCTCTTCAAACATTTTGAAACAAAAAATTTGCCTTTTGATAGGAACTATGTGTTTCATTATAAAGATGGAACATGATGTTCTGGCTTACATATTCTCTGCAGAAGGAGGTCCTTTTTTGTACTGAATTTTTAGCATATAGTAAAGATCCAGATTGTAAAAAATTAATTTCAGGCATGACAGACTGGAAGTATATATTGAACAGATCTGGGAACAGAAATGATGCAAATGCCTTTCTTCCAGCTTCTGAAAATTATGTAATGGACCAAAATTTTCAGGATAGACTTCTGTTTGAGTGAAGCATGGACTCTTAATCAAAGGAGAGTACCAAAAATGACTTTTGGAAAGCAAAAGTATAAGGCACTTTTCCACAAACAGTAGTTCCATTGACATTGTCTCTGGAAATATCACTACAGCTAAGCATTAGGATATTCACATATATTTTAATTATTAGTGATGGTAGCAGAACTATGATAGAAGAAAAATTTCCTGAATGAGCAAGAGTAGTAAAGGAAATTGACTCATGAAAGGAAGAAGACCAATGATGCATTAAGAGCTAGAAAAAATAAATCAATGAAATTGTTTTAACTCTTCACTGTGTTGCTATTGTGTTTTAAAGTATGATGCACTTGTTGGGTTACAATCAGGATGCTAACATTTGCATTGCCTATACAATTATTTATATATTATTTAGTGTTTCTACCTCAAAATAATAAGAATGTGGATAAATAAGGCTCATAGAAAGTACTTGAAAGATTTGTGCTTTCCTGTCATTAAACCATTTAAAATATGACAGCTGCTTAGAGTACAATGAATAGTGATAGATGCTTATTAGTATGAAAGTTTTACCATAATGTTGATAAACAACAGATATATACCCAGAAAAAAATTAGTAATTTGAATACATGAAGGGATGAGCTTATTTATATCTGTATACATATAACTAGAATTAGGAAGATACATGTAACTACTATCAATAGAACAGATAAGTGGGCCTTGGAAAGGTACTGTTAAACAGCTTACAAGTTGTCTACAAATTTAGTTCAATTCAGTGCAACTCAACACATGTTTAGCAAGATACTATTATGTGACAATTTTTCTCACAGAGTGTTTCTAGCAGCAAAGGAATACCTACCCATGGCCCCACCAAAAAAGACATGACAAGTCACATCATTCAAGATATATAAACAAAATGCTGTGGGAATTTGCAGGGATCTAAAATGTCTGGAAGCACCAGGAAAGACTTCCTGGCAGGGCTGGCATTTAAGATGCTACTATTAAAAAGGTTAAAAATTCAACGTGGAGACTTATGGGGCAGGGGCATAAGTCAAGAATGAAAACCAGTATAAGTCTACTGTCACAAAACTGCTTATAATAAAGCTCAATAAAGTCATTAGCTCACTTTGACTCAATAAGTAGACAGCAAATGATGTGTAAGAGAGAGGAAGTGATATTAACTTATCCACTCAGGAGACCCTAAGTAGCCAGAGCTCATGAATGAGGCAGCTGATGCAAAATGGATTTTCATTTCCATCTCTATCTCTAATCCATCTCCATCACCTATTTTTTCTATCAATTCCTATTTTTCAACTATAATATATGTATAAAATAGCTCCTACCTAATTGTGTCTATGACAGAATAGAGAGTTATACAAATGTGTATGTGTGTATGTTTTACAGAAGTCTGCTGTTCTCAAAATACCACCCCCAGATGTCATGCCAAAGCATTTATAATCCTTCAAAGCTCAGTGTGTGAAATGCTTTCATAGAAATTTTTCAGAGTGACCCTACCTAAACTCGTGTCTTTAAGATAATGTATAGGTGAAATTCTTCCAATTTAAATATAAATTCTCATCTCTCTAATCTGAAAGAAATCACCCCCAAAGATAAGATTTGTATTATGGGGAAAAAAACATTAAAAGAAGAAAGATGAGTAAGCAGAAATCTGAGATATTAGTTTAAAAAGAGAGAGGGAGGGATCGGGGGAGTGTGTGTCATTGGTTTATTACTTCTAGCATCTGCTTACAACCAAAATATTTTCATATTTTAAATCACAGAAGTATATATTTTTCAATTTAAAATTATGGATGATGCCTTAAATTCCTATTTTTCCTCATCTTCACTAAACTTTGCTAAATAAATAATATGTCTTCCTCACTAATTATATTTCAATTTCTCTAGTGTATTTTAAGTAGACCTAAGTTTTCATCTTTATTTCAAATATAAACAGCAATTTAAAAAAAAACACCATCTTAAAAAGTTAGGGAGGGAGGGAGGGAGAATAAACTGAGGGTTGATGGGGCGTAGGAGGTGGGGGAAAGTGGGTGATGGGCATGGAGGAGGGCACCTGTTGGGATGAGCACTAGGTGTTGTATGGAAACAATTGGACGATAGATTTCATAATAAAAAATAATAATAATTAAAAAACACCATCTTTTGGTCTTACAATTTTTTTCACATGGAATATAATAAAATGTCATGTACTACTTGGTGGTGGTAGACGTTCATACATATTCTTGAATGACTTTCTCCTTCTCTACTTACAATATACTCACATTACTTTTTTTTAATAGAACAACTCCTTTATATTCTCATCTCTTAATGCTTGCTTATGTGCTGTCTCCTCGAAGAAGTCTCCCAAAAGAAAACAAAATAATAACAACTATAGCTCTCTTTTGCTTTTATATGGCAGATGCTGAGCTAAATACTTTGCATATCCTCTTTCTTTTAATACTTTAAAAAGTCCTCTGTGGGAAATACTGACAATCCCATTCATAGATTAAAACATTGAGGTTCAACATCATTTAAGTAATATTCAAGTATGTCAGATTGCAAAGAGCAAGTTCTTTGTGTGATTTTTCACCTCTTCCTTTTACTTACGTGTACATGCAAGTATGTGCATGTGCACAAACACATACATATATGATTGTATAAATGTGTATGTGCAGATATGTATGTATGTGTTCATATAGTTACATGTGTGTGTGTGTGTGCGTGTGTGTGTGTGTGTGTGTGTGTATATGTATACACTCCTCCTGAATTTTGTTTGGGAGTAAAGCTAGTCTTCAGAACTGCCTGCAGATGGGATTATAAAGTGGGTAAGGGCAATGATAGAGTCTTATTTCATGGTTATTGCAGAGCCTTTGTGTTTCCTTTGTTAATACAGTATCTGGCACATAGTAGTTATTCAATAAATTATTGGTTGAATAAATAAAACATCACTAAATTTTTCTGGAGAACTGTACTGAATACAGTTACAAACACCTTACAGCCTTATAATATTTTCATTCACCAGTGTCCTCATGGCTGCTTTTCACTAGGAATAATATTTTCTATTCATTCATTATCTTCCTCTATATTTTTAAGTTTGTATTAAGGAAATTTGCCTATTACTAAGAATAATATGTTCTGAAAGTGTCAAATTTTATTTTGAGTAGCAAAAATGATTACAGATTAACAGTTTTATCACAAATCACCTTTTATATTAGGGAAAGTAAGAAAGAAATATCTTTAGGGATCTTCTTTTTCAGTTGATACTAATTAGATTTCTTTTAAACCAAGTTTAAGGCTCACAGTGTTCTGGCTTGATAGTGCCAAGTGATAATCCAATGTGACATACATTTCCTATAGCAATAACATTTTGGCAGATAAACTCCCCAATGAGAAACAACCATTTCTATGCTTAGATGAATTTTGTGATAAAACGCAAATGCAAAAAAAAAAAAAGTAACAGAATTAAAAAAGAAATACTCCACAGCATAATGAATCTCTTTTCTGTGTTTACTAAAAATGCCTAAATCCATGGAGGGTAAAAATATTGAGTAAGTAATAGCCAATACATCATAGATACCTCATTGTCCATGGAAGGTTGATAAAATAACTGATGATTATTTACACAGAAATCCATTCCTAGAAATCTTGTAACCTTTCCCTTCATTATGCAATGCTGTCTTGGACCTGGGAGTCTAGAAATGTGGAAATTATAACACTTTGACATACCATGTAAATGAGGTATCGCTGTAACATGCTATTTAAATAAAGTTTGGAACAAACATTCAGTAGGGAAGTTTGGAAAACTTATAACGAGATTACCTCCTAACTTTTTTTATAAGAGTATTCTTGTATTCCCCCCCAGCCATCTTTTAATTCCAACAAGAACGCACAGTGTGCCAATTTAGCTCTCTAGCAGCAAAGCCACACATTGTCTTATTGTGGCAATTAGTCAGGAGCTGAGCTTGTCGTTTGAGCCTCTCCTTCTTTTCTTCATGTAGATAATACTTGACTTGGAGGATCTTTGTCTTTCTGATGGAAATACCTGAATTGGATATTATCAGTCTCAATAAACAGGATATTTCCCATCATCAGTTCTGAAACTGAAGCAAGTGTAGGATGGGTAGTAAAACTTTGCATTTGTCTGTGTGCTTTTTTTTCCCTACAGGTTATTTCCACGATTAATTGCAAGACATGGACAACTAGATTGTCTGTGGAAAGTTTTAGGATAAATCCAATTTAAAGGTTTCTTTTAAAAATGTAAGCTTCTTTGAAAGGATCATGGCTGTTGCAGCACAAATACCTGGCCACAGTTAGGGATGTGGCCTGGGAAAAAAGAGAACAAAATGAGAATATCTCATCTTTAAAATTAAATCAATTATCTTTAGAACTATATTGTTCTTAGGATAATTTATTTGCTAATGAGATCGAGACAAAAACTACTTAAAAAAAATAAGATGTACGTTAAAAGTGTAATGAAAACTCCAGCCTCCTTTGTTTTACAAATTCTGCCAGACAGGCCATATCTCACCCAAGATATATATTTATTAAAATATGTGTTCATCTTTCTACAATCCAGCAGCTGTCAGAAGGTGTCATAGACACCTTCTCTAGCATCCATCTCAGTGTCCTTTTGGCGGCACCCTAGACTCTATATTTTCTTCACTTTCTGAACTTTTTTAATTCAAATCGTCTCTCTCCATCCCTTCTCCTCAGTTTTTCCCTTTTGCTTCTTTTTCCAAATTTCTTACTACAAATGAGTAATTAATGTGAAATCTCTTTCTCTAAAAATATGAGTTATGTAAATCTAATGGAACAAATAAATTTGCACCAGGCTAAAGACCAGAGAGAGCAAAGAACTATCCACAGAAGAATCTGGCAAGGGAGGCCCAGACAGTCCCTCCCTCAAGAAAAGCCAATGCATCTCCTCAGAAACTATTTCAGTCACCATGTGTTCTCTAAATAGCCTTCTAAAGAATTTCCCAAGGAGATTTCTTCCCAGGGCACTTGGGAAAGGTTCCTTGCATTAGGGTGGGCTTTGGGGAAGGGGTGGATAAAAGAGACCATTAGGTCAGGTTACTAAAGATAGCCTGCCATACACTTTAATCTTGAAAGAATAAAAAATCATAATGAAACAGTGGAAAGCTTTCTGAATAACAGTAGGAAGTTTTCAAATTCAAGTCTGGCTATCCCATTGCCAGAGCATATTTACATCAGATTATATGAAGTTATAAATAGCCTACCTTCTAATGTTTTCATTCCTGAAACTATTTCCCAAAATAGTGCCCTCTTTTGAAATTTGTAACCTTTCTTATTACATGAATTGAGGAGTAAAAAGCAAATTATTATCATTTTCGTAGCTCTTAGGTATATTCAGTGTAGAAAGCCATTTGTCAGTTTCATTTGCCCAAGTATTTTAAATTGATGAGTCGTTTTTAGAGGAAAGCAATAGAATCTAAGTTTAGTCTCCATTTGTGCTCTTTGCCAGTTTCCAGCAGAGCTGGCTGAGAGAAAGCTGAAGGGCACTGATTTAAAATCAGAGTGAATAGGTTAAGTGATTGCACTTTCTTAACAGAGTGTTCACCAAAAACACACTTTTAATTTCTTATATTTATCATTTCCTTAACAAATATAGACTTAATTGTGCCTGGTTGTTTACTTTATTGAAATGTATTTAAAGTTCACATTTTTAAATGAAATATTTCTGTGTGGTAATATCAGCTAAACCTAATTTCTAGACAATTTCATCCTTTAATTTTTATTTTGCTTTTATTGTATCTCTGGTCACAGAGATACCATTAGACACTGCAGTTTTTTATTGTTTTGTTTTGTGTGCATATGTCCAAAAATGTTAAATACTTTTATATTAGGTAATTGCTATCTTCGTATCTGTCTGCTGATTTCTGAACATACATAAACATAGCTTCTTCCCATTGAACACACTTTCCAATAAAATATTTTAAGATTATAATTTATTCCTTTACTCCAACAAATGGTCATATTATTATATGTTTTCTGGAGGCAAGGGGAAATCATGTCTTTCTCCACACACGTCCACAACAACATCGTGACTGGCTCATTTTTGCTTCTCTTTTATGGTAGTTTGCATCTAAGGAAAATTTAAGGGAAGATGAATCCTAGATTTTTACCCATTGATTAGATGTTACTGAGAAAATTTTGTCTGGTATTTTAAAATAAAGTTTTATATTCTTAAGTCATGGTCCAAAATACAATTCCTTTTTATAATCTCTTGCCTGTATATGCTAGGAAGTCATTTTATTATACCTTACATCTATTTGATTAAATTCATTTTTGTGTTTCATGAAAATATCATAGCTTTAAACAATGTTGAATGATTTGTAACACCTTTATACTAAGATAAGGGAAGTCTACCACTGAAAATCATATATTTTACTCCTTTCCTTTTAGTAGCTCAGAAAAACTGTGTTCTCTTGATATTACTTAAGATTTGATGAATATTAGTGTATCTCTGGAATTTGTTTATTTGATAAATTTTAATTACTTATACCACTATCATTTCAGCCTCCACCATAAGCTAATATTGTAAAAAGAGAGAATTGATCAAGATGTAAAACCTAAAGAGATCTTAAGTTTTGCAAATTCCACGTTAAGATAATCAGATAATACAGATTTTTAATAGCTGCTATCAACCTATATTTATTGCAATTTATTCTAAGATCAGAAATCATGACTCAGAAAGTGTTAATAATTACTACCTTAAGGCATTGCCATTATAGTAAATACATAAATGAAAGTCATGGAACTTTAATACTAATTCTATACAATTCTATATCAAATGAATGTAATCAGGTGAAAATCAATTTAAAAACAAATATAATTAAAATGACTACATGGGAGGATATGTATGACAAATATGACAAAGAGTTAAAATCCTATGATACAAAGAACTCATTGATTAATATGAAAAATACACTCTGGAAAAACAGGCAATTCATACTAATTGTGTGTACACGTGTGTTGTGTGCGAACACATAAAAGTAGAAAAACATAAATGAGAATCTGCAGAATACTCCCTAGGGAGAGAGAAAGAGAAAAAGAAGAATAGAAGATATTTCAAACATACCTATCATGATCTATTTCAAAAATAAATTGATAAATGAATTAATATTGTCAAATTGATAACATTTGTCAAACTTTGCTGATGGGTTCAGGGGAGCATATTTTCCATGTCTTCCTTATGCTCCTTATCTTTAAAATAATTTATAATTTGAAAATAACCATCATATAATTCACACAATAAATTATTAAAAAGTCAAATAATTAGTCAAATAATCATTAATGTTTTTTTCAACATGATAAATAATTAAAAATGCAATTAAAGGAATGATAAAAAGGCAAAAAGTTATCAGAGATTTTAAAATGTAGGGTAGTCAATGTTAACATGGGAAGAATGACAGAGTCAAATTCATACAATGCTGTGGGAGTGTAAATTGGTGTAACCTTTATGAAAATCCATTTGGCAGTAGGTATAAAGAGCATGAAAATGTTCAGCTCATTTTGATCCAGTAATACCATTTCTGGGAATCTAGCCTAAAGACAAAAGACAAATGTGAAAATATATATAGGCACAAATATGTTGATCATTTCTTCATTTATCTATTTAATGAATATTTATAGAGTCCCTACTAAGTGTATTAGCTGCTGAGTCTATAATAGACATCAAGACAGACAAGGTCTCCGTTCAGTTTTTCCATTGAAGCATTTTTCTGATAACAAGAAATTGAATACAATTTAACATTCCAGCAACAGGGGAGTTATTTTATATACATAGAAATAGATAGATATAGATAGATATAGATATAGATATAGATATAGATATAGATATAGATATAGATATAGATATCAATGTAAAATTATAATTTTTGATAGTAAATAATCACATTTATTGAGTAGTTGCCATGTGCCAAGACCTATTTTAATTATTGTACATACATGTATCATTTCATTTAATCCTCAAAAAACTCCCATGATGTAGTATATTTATTTCCTATTGCTATAACTACCATAACTTTTAGTGGTTTAAAGCAACACAAGTTTCTTTTCTTAACAGTTCTGGAGGTGAGAAGTCAAAATGGGTCTCACTCAGCTAAACTCAAGGTATTGGCAGGGCTATGTCCTTCTGGTGGCTTTACAGGATAATTTATTTTCTTCCCTTTTCTGGATTATTTCTAGCCTCAGACTGTGGCACTTTCTCCATCTTCAAAGCCAGAAAGGTCAGGCTGAATCCTTCTCACATGGCCACATCTCCAAGCTTTCCCATGCCTTTTCCACTTGTAAAAATTCTTGTGCTTACATTGGGTACACCTGCATAATTCAGGATAACCCCACTCCGATTTCATTCTCTGCTAGGTGACTGCCAGACTTAATTCCATCTTCAGTCTAAATGCCTCTTTTCCATGAAACCTAACATAGTCACAGGTTCTAGGGATTAGGACACGGACCTTGTTGGAAGGCTGTACTACAGATAGGTTCTATTTTTTATCCTTCTTTTTAGGTAAAATAGAGGAAAGAGATGTTCATTATTTAGTCCAAAGGTCATACACTTAAAAGTGAGAAGTCTGGTATTCAGACCTGGCTAAGCAAACCAAAACCTGGTCCTTCATCAGTATGCTATATTTCGTAATCACCATGTTCCCAATGTTAAATCCTCTATAATAAAATGAAGTGTTTCAGAGTAAAGATCTGTTAAATGTTAATAGCATTTACCTCTCAGTTTTGAACATATGCATAATTTTTATTCTTCTTTATATGTTTTTGTCATTTTCACATTTTTTTTGATGACTATAGTTATGTACTATTATATTATCAACTTGATTAAGCTGAGAACTATGTTTTCCAGAAGCCCCTTCCCTGGGTGGTCTGTGTTATTAGCCACAGACAATTGGAGACAGATCTAGAGCTGCAGGTGGTTTCCCATTTTTCGTTTGTCTTCCCATCCCTGAGGCCAGCTCTCCTTCCTGTCTGACACATCTATTGGCACTAGGCTCGCCACCAGGTATTTTACTGTGCACTCACAGAGACAATAGTCATGAACAGCCAATAACCTTGCATGGGTTTCTACACTGGCCTCCTTTTGTGACTCCATTTCTGCAGCTGATAGGCATAGCGTCTAGATTTCCATGTAAGAGCCAACTCATTGACCTCTCCGAGGGATGGCTAGTTAGTTTTCTCTGGAATTACGACTCCTTTTTTGTTTGTTTGTTTTTACATTTCTAGCTTCTCTCCCAATTGTGGAAGTCCTAACTCCTGTAATATATTTCTTTTTCCAACTACATACACATAGTGCTTCTGCATCTCTGAGTGAATACTGACTGATAAAACTATTGGATCCAGAATTTAGTTGATTTTCATAAAAGAATCAAAATGTGAGGCATTCACCTTGGTGGAAAGAGGCTGCAAGGGCATGTGAGTGGTCAGTGAAGACTTAAAGGACAACCCAGAAATTATCACTGGAGGCTGGAGGAAAGGGAGCTCAGGTTACCTACTGACAGAAATATGAGCCTTACCTGTGGTAACATGTAAATGAGAAAGGTTATCTAAGAAACTCATTGATGTGGCTAAGGAGAAGGTTGAAAGTGCTCGCTGGCTGCTTCTAACTACATGTGGCAAAATATGAGAAAAGAGATGAACTTACGGACGAAGTGTTTACTTTTTAAGCAGATTTTAGAGGGACTCTAGAGTTAGGTTAGATAAAGGAAAGTTGACCCATCTAGAATAAGGTTCACAAAGTAAGAAATGGCCTCAGGGTAATGATCAATCCAGCCACCTGCTAATAAAATACCGTCTCAGTTTAAAGATGGAGTCAGGAGGGCAGCTTGAACCCTTTATTGAGAATGGAAATCAATTTAGTGATATTCCTCATGGACTCTCTCCACTAGACAAAAACAAGAACAACAAAGCTGTAAGCTCACGTCTTAGACCCTTTTTCCTAGAGGGTTTTTATGGATTTTAAAGGGTATTCTACCACAGCACCCTGACTCTCAGCCCAAGACAAAGAGCCACCTGTTTCAAAGAGGTTTGTGATGTGCTTTTGTCTAATAAACATAAATAATATTCCTGAGAAAGCCACAGTGTTTTTCGGACAATTATATTTGTGGAAGCACTGAAATCTATATTAAATGAAAGAGGGTCAGTTCAAAAGTAAAATAGAGTCCCAATCTTTGTACAGGCAGAAAGCAGGCTGAAAAAGTTAAACAGCTGCCAACATGGGCCATTTCCTATGGAAAAGGAAGGATCCTTAAGAGTGTGGAGCCAATAAGCTGGGCAGTGGAGTTTAAAACCATAGAAAACAGCTCCAAGAAAGCATGACTGGACTCCAGTTAGGAAACTGGCAATGCTGTCCTGGCTGGATTTTAGAAGCTTTGGACTAGTGACTACTACTTTCCCCTCTTCCCCCCTTTTGAATGGGAATGCCCACTGAAGTTCTCTTGCTACCATACATCCCCTCAGACCATCTTGCTATGAGTACATTCAAGTTAGCTACATAGGCTGAGTGGAAAGAAAGTGGACCGGTGAGCCCCCTAGCCATGCCAGGCATCGCAACCAGAACCTTCAAGAACAATGTGGAGAAGAACCAAAGAATCCTTCTAAGACAGGCAGAACAGAGGCCCCTGGCAAGCCATCCTAGCCACCCCTTTGAGACACCTCAGTTGAGACACAGATATCACGTAGAAAAGATAAGCCATCTTTGCTATGCCCTCCTTGGATTCATGACTGACCAAATCATGAATACAATAAAATTGTTGTTTTATACTGTTAAGTTTTGGGATGGAATAGACATGTGATTATATGATACATAATTGAAACAAATATGCACTAATCTTCTAATTCATATAAATAAATAAAACAAATATTGTGAATGTCCCTTTTTTCCCTTTGGAGAATTTAGTATTTTTTTTTAATTTTGTAATGTTTATTTATTTTTGAAAGAGAGACAGTGTGTGAGTGGGGGAGAGGCAGAGAGAGAGGGAGACACAGAATCCGAAGCAGGCTCCAGGCTCTGAGCTGTCAGCACAGAGCCCAACATGGGACTCGAACCCACGAACCACAAGATCATGACCTGAGCCAAAGTCAGACACTTAATCGACTGAGCCACCCAGGCGCCCCTAATTTAGTAATTTAAACTTAAAAACTTAGAGAATTATACACCTTAATGTTACTAATCAAAGGGTGTCAGTTGGTCTTTAATTCAAAGGCTGCCTCTCCCTAAACATTTCTAAGTGGCCTGAAGTTGGAAGTTGCCTTCGCCTCTTCTTTTTCCCCATAACTCTTCACTGTTTGTGCCATTCATCTGGCATTCCCTCTAAACTGCCTTGTGAGATGGCTATAAGAGATTTCACTACAAAGGATAAGGTACTAAGACATGTATTTTAGCAGACACAAAGGTATATAAGGTGGTGTTCTTACCCTCAAAGAACTCAGTCTTACAAGCTACTCACATGATTTGTAAAAGGGAATATATGACTTTGATACAGGAATGACAAAACTTTGTTCCATAAAGAAATTCAGAATATTATGAGGGTTTAAAGGGGAGAGCCCATTTACTAGAAGATATAGATAAGTGTAAATTTAGGGGATATAGTGGAGCTAAAAATGAGATCATGGAGGCTTCTGGCCTATTCATCTGTGGATTCCTCAAGGACCTGTTAGAATTTTGAATTTATAGAAGCTCAATGATTGTTGAATTCCATTATTGGGCAAATTCTATAATGTTAGAAAAGAATCATTTGAGGGGTCCTTGGGTGGTTCAGTCAATGAAGTGTCTGACTCTTCATTTTGGCTCAGATCATGATCCCAGGGTCATGTGATCGATCCCCACATCAGGCTCCACACTGGGCATGGAGTCTGCTTAAGATCATCTCTCTCTCCCTCTGCTCCTCTCCCCAGCTTGCTGTCTCTCTCACTGTCTCGCTTGCTCTGTAAAATAAAAAAAAAGAAAAGAATCATTTGGTTATCTTGTGTTCTAGGATAATAATTTTGACAGTAGGAGTTTTTGGGGTTTTGCTTTTTGTGAAGTTTTTTGCTACTGATTTCTATGAGATGCAGAGAAGTTTACATACAAAGCCCTTGTGACAGTTTTAGATAAAGTCACTGTAAAAGTGTAAGTCATTAGATAAAAGAGGGTAGAATTTACTGATATTTCCCATGAAACAATATCTTTGCCATGTACCTAGAGTAACAAGGTTAGATGACTTCAACATGAAAGTCCGTGCAGTTTGTTCAAGATATTTTGAAAAGTTCTCCATTTTCTCATCATGTTATAAATTGTAATGTTTATAACCATCAGGTAAATGAAAACAGAAGAGGAAGAAAATCTAATTCGGAATAGAACTATAAAAACAAAAGAATAGAATAAGGTCCTTTATGTCACTGAGATAAATTGTTACATCCTCTTATGTTCTATATCATGGACTTCTAACACGTTCACAACTTGTATGTGTCATATGGGCATAAGCTATTTCTCATCCTCCTACTCAGACTTCCTTCCTAATAGCAAGTTGTTCCAAAATATCTTGTCAGCAAGACTTTGCTGCTGCTTGAAGACAAACTTGATTCTGAAACCCTTTGCTCTTTGCAAAAGAAAGAAAAATAATGTTGTTTTATTTCCAGTGTCAGAATATAAATCAGTATCATAGATAATTTCAGCATTTTATGAGTGCTTAAATTAAATGCATGTAAAACACAATGGCCTATTCTTGATAATATTTGAATTGTAAAATGGATTCTGCATAGATATGAAACATTCCTCAAATTCTTGATTTTCTTTACTGTTTTTAGATTCTTTTCCTTTTTTACAATCTGTATGTTTCTAGTTAAGCAAAACTATTGATAATTATGATGTCTTTGACACAATGTAGAGAAAAACCTCAAGGTACCTTAATATAATTACATAAATCATAGATTGTTTAAAAAAATAATTCATCAACACTAGCCCCAATTCATGTGAAAATTGCAAAAGGCTGTGATAAAACCTCAGCCCAGAAATTGAACATGGCTTATCCTGGCCATTGCTTAGGCTTCAGAGATCTCCATAACCCTACCCTCAAACTTCTAGAGTGGAGACAATGTCCCCACCAAGTCAGCCCTCACTGCCTACAGTTTAGTGTTGGACCCCAGTGTCTAGCTCAGAAACATGAGCAAGGAGTAAAGTTTGGGACCAAAAAACCATTCACTCGGTGCTGACTGATGCCCACATTCAACAGTTGCAGTGCTGGAGCTGGAATTTCCACTGAAAGGACGTCAACTAGCTGGGAATAGGACACACTTTTCTGGTGGTCATAAAATATCCCTAACCCATAAAGAAATGGTCATCAAGGGACAGTAAACATACTCATTGATTCATTCATTTATTCATTTGTCTAATCATTCATATACACACATATCTGTTTTTTTAGTACTTTTAGGTACTTTTATGTTGGTGAATCAAAAATAAGTCAGTGGAGGGGCACCTGGGTGGCCCAGTCAGTTAAGCATCTGACTCTTGTTTCAGCTCAGGTCATGATCTCACAGTTAGTGAGATAGAGCCCAGCGTCGGGCTCTGTGCTGACAGCATGGAGCCTGCTTGGAATTCTCTCTCCCTCTCTCTCTGCTCCTCCCCCACTTGTCCTCTGTCTCACTCCCTGTCCCTCGAAATAAATAAATACACATTGTTTTAAAAAGTCAGTGGAGGGGCGCCTGGGTGGCGCAGTCGGTTAAGCGTCCGACTTCAGCCAGGTCACGGTCTCTCGGTCTGTGAGTTCAAGCCCCACGTCAGGCTCTGGGCTGATGGCTCAGAGCCTGGAGCCTGTTTCCGATTCTGTGTCTCCCTCTCTCTCTGCCCCTCCCCTGTTCATGCTCTGTCTCTCTCTGTCCCAAAATAAATAAACGTTGAAAAAAATTAAAAAAAAAAAGTCAGTGGAAATGTTATTGAAGATGAAGGTCAATTGAGCAAGGTTCTGGAATTGGTGCTAAGTGTGCAAGTAAAGGTGTAATATTGGAAAGGGTGAGACTATCTCTTGCCTGAGGTAACAGAGAAGAAGATCTAGATGAGTTAAAAAGAAATTCTGGAGTAGAGAGAGTAAAGTTGAAGGAACTCTGATCAGAAGCCAACTCTGATCTCAATAAGGAGGTGATTCTGATTGTAGTACAAAAGGAAGGAAGAGCATGCCTTTGGGGCTTGAGGAGATTGGAAAGCACTGAAACATTAGAAGTACTAGGATATTGACAGGGTGACAAGAAGGATTCATATGAAGTCAAATCATTGGTTTTATGAGCTATAGGTTCTGCTGAAGTGGGTCAGGATAGATAGGTATATCATAAACATAGTCAATTTTAGATTCATGACAGTCTTGATCAGGAGCTTGAAAGTCAAGTTGGAGAAAATGGTCAGTAGAATTATGTTCAAGACCAAGGAGGTAGAAATGTTAGCATGGTATAAGATAATGGGAAATATCTAAAGTACAAAAGATTGAGGAGACCATTTTAAGATTCGGGGCATTTCATGATCAGAAACAAACAATAAACTTTCATAGTTTATAATTTTTTTCAGATTTGTCTTCCAGAATTTTTTCATCACTGAGCCTCAGCTCCTCTCTGATATGAACTCCTTATGTGATCTCCATCAAATGCGTAAGCTTCAAGCTAGTCCTGACCTAAACTTTGATCTATGCCCTGTCCCTGCAATTCAATTCTTAGGCCTTTATCTCATTCCTGACATACGACTGAGTCCACTTGTAACTGATCACTACCTAAATCAGGTCTCACCTAAGTAGAAGGTGAATGACAGGGACAGAATGAGCTGTAGGCTTAGAGATTAGACATGATTATCAGTAACGGGATGATAGAAATGAAGTAAATCATTAGACTGGATTAAAAAAAAAGATGTAGATTACCTGTTACACATACTGTTATTAAAGAAAATCCTGATAATACTGTAAGTTCAATTTATTTTAGAAAAAATGGAACACATATAGACATTAAAAATTTGTGTATTGGGGCACCTGGGTGGCTCAGTCGGTTGGGCGGCCGACTTCGGCTCAGGTCATGATCTCGCAGTCCCTGAGTTCGAGCCCCGCGTCGGGCTCTGTGCTGACAGCTCGGAGCCTGGAGCCTGTTTCAGATTCTGTGTCTCCCTCTCTCTGACCCTCCCCCGTTCATGCTCTGTCTCTCTCTGTCTCAAAAATAAATAAACGTTAAATTTTTTTAAAAAAATAAATAAAAATTTGTATATTAAAATAGTCAAGTAAATATATATCTGGGAATCTAGAAAGTTATTGATAGCATGACGTGATTGGGTCTTGAGTGCAATAGGATGACAACTGAAACTATAAGACAAATGATGGACAAAATAAGAGGCTCAGAAATGATTTAGAATAGTAGTATAGAATTTGAAAGATTTTTTTGAAAAAGATTTGCAACTCCCTAGGAATTGTTTAGTGAGGGGTCATTAAGAAAATGATCACATCAAAGGTAAAGCCAAGTGTCTATAAAAGGAAGAATATGGGAATGTGTTTGATGGTGTAGAAAAATGAATTGACAAGATTGGGAAAAGGTGAGAGTAAAGGAACAGTTGAGGTTGAAGTGTGTCAAAGGAATAGGGTGTGACTTAGATGGGAATCTACATATCATTTGGTAAAGCAGAGAATGTTTGACTTTCACCTTTGGTGATCATTGGGAATAAGGAACTGACAGATATTGGATTTGGGGAATAAACTAGAAGGTCATAGTAAAAAAGAAAAACAGGATATGTAATCTTTGCTGTTGGCAGAATTTGTAGTTTTTAAAACCACAGAGGCCTGACTGGGGACTAGGATGCTGGTGTGATCTTGAAAACTTGCTTCCTCTGCTTGGTTCTGTTGCTGATAACAGCTTCATGTTGGAAGAGCGGTTGTTGGAGGACTGCCCCTCAGCACATTTGCCTCCTACATGCTGAGCTCTGATATGAAGAGAGAGGATGTTACATGCAAGAGATCTAGGCCACCTTGCTCAGGAATTATGTTGAAATGAATCAGCTATGTGAAGTTAAATAGATTGGCACTTTATTGGTGAAGTGAAGATTTGCAAACTATAGCGTTATATCAAGTTGTAGAAATCAGGGCCCAAAATAGTCAGGACAGTATTGCACAATTGCTGACTCAAGAGGGCCTCAATTATTTCCTTCCACTAAACAGCAAAAGCAGCAACTAGTTTTCATCCTTAAACCAAAACATGCATTAGAGGAATGCCTTTCATACTGACCAGTCTACTCTTCTTTTACAGTATCACTTTATGGTATAATTTGAAGAGCTCTAGATAAGAGGATAAGAGTGTTCATGCCCTTAAGTTACTAAATTATTTTTCCATATCATAGTGATGTCAGAAGTGGGATAATCCCCATAACTCTGTGAGGATCGACATGATCATATTTCCATGTTATAAAGATGGTTTTGACACTAAAATGGAGGGTAGATTGGTAGAGGTTTCAGGAAGAACATATTGGAAATCAAGAAACTGCTGTTAAAATCTGGTGAGAACTGATGATCTATTGACAAACAGAATATGACTAATTAGATATGAAGCAAAGGATGAAGTACAGAGAGAAAAGTAACTAGGATGAAAGCAAGATCTCTGGTTTGTGTGGAGATGCCCTTTCTGAGATAAGGAACATAAATAAGGTTAGCATGTGTGAAAGCAAAGATCCAAATTCAGTTTTAGGCATGTTGACTTCAGATATTCAATTTTAGATATGTTGGAGGCATCCAGCAGGCAGCAAGATAAATAGTTCAGTAGATAGGTAGTTAGGTAGACAGATAGATATGTAGACATAGGTAGGTAGATACTGAATATTGAAAATATATATTGAAATATATATTGAAATATATTCAGTATTCAGTATCTACCTACCTATGTCTACATATCTATCTGAATATTGAATATATTTCAATATATTTATATATTGAATATGTATTGACATTTATTTATAAATATATATTCAATATATAAATACTCAATATTCAGTATAAATATCAATACAAATATTTCAGTATTCAATATCTATCTACCTATGTCTACATATCTATTATCTATCTATGTATCCATCTATCTATGAGCTCAGAGTATACAGAGTTGGTGAAGTCGTGGGTCACCCAGTGAGCAAATAGAGAAATATTCCAAACAACATATTTTAATTTTAACGTGTTTGAAATTTGAAGGTATAATTGAACAAAGAGCAGTAGACCAAGGACTATCTTAACAAAAGCTCAATTGAAAAGGAAATTATTGTATGCAAACTCTTGGAACTTAATTGATTAGTTTCCTTATAGTTGTTTGTGCATTTAATGCTTACCACGGAAAAAGGAGCAGTGTATCCCTGTGTGTATAGTGTGTACACGTGTACATGCAAATGAGAGTGTGGAACAAAAAGTACCATGTGTATATATGTATAGATACTTTGTATATAGGTATCCATAACATTCTTGTGAATAAATATGTATGAGGAAATACTAAAATTTTGTTCTTTAGGGGTAAGAGGAACACTAGTTTTTGGATGATGAGGAAGGAAATGTTTGTTATGTGGGTATGATTACTTTGCTTATAGTTCTGCTTCTACTGTGGTATAAAGTTAAACTTAAAGCCACTCAAGGAAGTTCACGAATATTCTATTCAATAATTTAAAGGTTAGAAAGCATGCTTTTCCAGGGAAAGACCTTCTCCACCGCAAAAAACTCTTAAAGAGTCAACTGTAAATTCTTGTTTGTGTGTGTGTGTGTGTGTGTGTGTGTGTGTGCACATGCTCACATGTACACCACACACACACAGGCACACAGAATTTTTTAACCCATGGAAGGAAAAAAAATTTTGAGCATGATGATCATAGTGAAGCACTTAAACCAAAAGAACTATAAGCAAAAACTAAACTAAATCAGTTATGACTAAATAATTAACTTAAAACTTAGTAGTGTTTCTCCTACAGTAATACAGATTTGAACATTTTGATCGATTCTGCATAAGCTTAATGTGTCAATTCTTAATACACTGGATAACTTAGTATTGAAAATTATGTTGAAAATGACTATCATTTCTTGTTCTCCTTATTTGTATCTATGATTCTTATTATTCTTGAAATTTACACTAAACTCACATTTTTATAGATCTATCATCTTCTTCATAAGCCCACACCATTTAATGAATTTTGTGCTTGAAGTTGCCTAAAAATTATTCAGAATTCTTCTATAAAGAAATAGACTTCCCTAATGTCCCTACATTGAATATATAAATAATAGAAGAATTTTAAGGTAGAGGTTCAATATATGAGACTCATATTTGTCTCTTTCTTCTGAGTTTGTAATTCCTTGAGAACTGACAAATGGAGCACAAAATGTTAATTTTATTATGGATAAAGTTTATCAGAGAGAATTTTGATCTGTGACCAAATGAGTTAGCTAAATTAATTTATCAGATTTGAATGGATAAGAACAGATGCCCCCAGAGGGATAGAGGCTGCTCTTAAGAGCTTAACTGTAGTGTAGAAAGTAGAAACAAATGCATGTGTCAGAAGGGTATGGCTCTGCAAAAGTACAAAAAGTACATTCAACTTTTCTTTTAAACTCATCCCTCATGTAAGTGACTCCAGTCAGTGAAGGAAGGAAAAAGGAAGGAGGGAGAAAAATTAAAAGCATTCCTCTTACACTTTTCCTTTCTGGGAAAGTGGAGAAGAAATTTGCTTTCCTCTGTGAAAACATGGGCAGTTTAAAATGCATCTCTATTTCACAGGTAATAAACAACAAGGACACATCTATTACTCAGTGCATAAAAAGTTCCTTTTATTAAGCCAGATGATAGAAATCAGTGTAATGTTAGGGAGACTCAAGTCAGTTCTATACTTTGATGTTCCATTGCAGTTTCTTTTCATTGTTTTAGGTAGTTTAAATTAATGATTCTCATCTCATTTTTTAAAATGTTTTAAGTATTTTTATGTGCCCATTATAATCTTAATAAGTATTTAAATTTTTTTTAACATTTATTCATTTTTGAGAGAGACGGAGCACCAGGAGGAGAGGGACAGAGAGAGAGGGAAAGACAGAATCCGAAGCAGGCTCCAGGCTCTGAGCTGTCAGCACAGAGACCAATAAAGGGCTCGAACTCATGAAACGTGAGATCATAACCTGAGCCAAAGTCAGATGCTTAACCGACTGAGACACCCAGGTGCTCCGACAATCTTAATAAGTATTTTAATGGACACTTAATCAAATTTCATTTTTTATATATTTATATTATTTAATGCAATTACAAAATGTTGTGCTTTTAACCTATCTGCCCTTGCTTTACTCTGTTTTAGAGAGTCACTACAGATAGCTTTAAATGCATTTCTAGGGAAAATTAATTGATATATAACATTATCTCAGTTTTGGTTGTACAATATAATAGTTTAATATATAATATATACTATATAACATGATATATATGTTGTATAGTATATGTCAATTATATATTTATATGTAATATATATTATGAAATGAGTACCACAATAAGTTTAATTAACATCCATCATGACATATTTATAATTTTTTTTCTGTAATGAGAATCTTTAAGATTTACTATCCTAGCATCATTAAAGTATATTATTAACTGCAGTGACCATGCTGTATATTACATCCCCAGGACCTCTTTACCTTATAACTGGAAGTTTGTACCTTTGACCACCTTCACACATTGTGCCCATCCCTTCACCCCCTGTCTCTGGCGGTGACCATTCTGTTCTACCTGTCTTTCTGTCTCAGTTTCACATGGCATAATGCCCTTGAGATCCATTCATGTTATTATAAATGGCAGGATTTCCTTCTTTTTTATGGCGGAATCTTATTTATATAAATATATTCATCCATTCATCTGTTGATGGACACTTAGGTTGTTACCATGTCTTGGCTATTATAAATACCACTGCAGAAAACATGTGGGTACAAATATCTTTTTCAGTTAGTGATACCATTTTCTTCAGATAAATACCCAGAAATGGAATTGCTGGATCAAATGGTAATTCATTTTTCATTTTTTGAAGAACCTCCATACTATTTTCCATAGTGACTACACCAATTTACATTCCCATCAATAGTGAAAAAGGATTCCCCTTTCTATACATCCTTGCCAACATCTTTTTTGTCTTTTTTAATAATAGTCATTCTAACAGGTATGAGGTGATATCTCATTGTGGTTTTGATTTACATTTCCCTGATGATTAGTGATGTTAAACACTTTTCATGTACCTGTTGGCCATTTGTGTACCCTTTGGAAGTGTCTATTCAGATCATTTTCCCATTTTCAAATTGGATTGTTTGAGCTTTTTTCAACAATCTGTTTAAGTTGTATGAATTCTTTATATATTTTGGATATTAATCCCTTTATGATTTGCAAATATTTTTTTCCCATTCAATAGGTAGCCTTTCCAATTTGCTGATGGTCCTTTGCTGTACAGAAGATTTTTAGTTTGATATAGTCACAGTTTTATTTTTTTCCTTTTGTTGACTATGTTTTTGTGGTTAAATAAAAAAAAAATTGCCAAAACCAGAGTTAAGGACCTTATCCTATATGTTTTTTTCTAGGAGTATTATGGATTCAGGTTTTATATTCACATCTTTAGTCCATTTTGAGTTGATTTTTGTATATGGTGTAAGATAGTGATCCAGTTTCATTGTTGTGCATGTGGCTGTCCAGTTTTCCTAACACCATTTGTTGAGAGACTCCTTTCCTCATTGCATGTTCTTGGTGCCTGTGTCAAATGTATTTTTATAAGATCTTTATCAAAGAGAGTTGACACTCTGATTAATGATCACCAGAATGGTAACTTTTTTTGTAGGGATGAAAGATAAATATTAACAGGGTAGTATTTGAAAGGAAGAGACAAAAGAATTGCATAGGAAGATGGTTAACTTTGAAGTAGATGATTAAAAACTCTTTCTTGTAGGGGTGCCTCAGTGGCTCAGTAAATTAAGCGTCAGGTTCTTAATTTTGGCTCAGGTCATGACCTCATGGGTTTGTGAGATTGAGCTCCACACTGACAATGCAGGGCCTGCTTGGGATTCTTTCCCCCTCTCTCTCTGCTCCTCCCCTGCTCATGCTTTCTCTCTTTCAAATAAATAGATAAACTTAAAAACAAAACCCTCTTGTGAAAAAAATCTGTATATTTAAAGACATAAAAATAAGCAATGTAATCATATTTATCTCAGTTTCTAATCAGGGACGCCTGGGTGGCTTAGTTGGTTAAGCATCTGACTTCACCTCAGGTCACCATCTCAGGGTTCATGGCTTCAAGCCCCACGATGGGCTCTGTGCTGACAGTGCAGAGCGTGGAGCTTGCTTCATATTCTGTGTCTCCCTCTCTCTCTGCCCCTCCCCCACTTGTACTCTGTGTCTCTGTCTCTCTCTCTCTGTCTCTCAAAAATAAATAAACATGAAAAAAATTAAAGAAATTCTAGTCAGTAAATTAAAGGTAGAAATTGTACTATGTAAAATATCTAACAGCTCATTCCTTCTGTTAATGTTACTAGATTCAATATTACTACAATTATGTGAAACTTGAAACTACCCCAAAGGGAAAAAAAATGCCATGAAAATCTTAGTTTTATGATTGAATCACACAATTAACATATAAATTTATGATGTTAAAAGGTAGTATTGTTATGGATCAGTGATTTGGCCTTATTAACATTTCTATTGAAATTAAAAACTTTCATAAATTTGCTTTAGTTTTTCTATCACTACAATTTGCATAGAAATTTAGGTGAATCTAGTGATGATCACAGATTTCATGAAAGGCCTTCAGGTTTCATGAAAGTAGAGATGACATCTGATCACTTTTGTTTACCAACTGTATTCTTTTTTTTTTTAATATATGAAATTTATTGACAAATTGGTTTCCATACAACACCCAGTGCTCATCCCAAAAGGTGCCCAACTGTATTCTTTATGCTGAACACACAGTAAGAAAAGTTTTGTTGAATACATGAATAGATTAAGAAACTGGAGGTAGCTGAGAACATAGAAAATAGCCTCAATCTTCTTGGAAGGTCTTGTTAATTTGTAATGGGGTGAATATTTCTATCTTTTTTTTTAATGGAAATACACAAGTCTCTTTAATAAATGTATTATGTCTAAAGAAGACACATTTTTACGATCCATTTGAAAGCAACTTTATTCCTAAATAGCAGAAATTTGGCTTTAACATATGAAATGGTGTCTTAGAAAGTTTTCTCATTCATTATTCCTAGAGGATATTTTAAATAGATTAAGGAGTGTGGTGATAACAGTTATTAAGCTTGGAACAAATGAACTGTTGACCCGCTTTTGTGGGGAACAGAAATTTTCATGTGTACTTTAATTTGTCTAGATTGTCAGTGAACAATAAAAGAAAAAGAACAAGAAAAGCAATATTGTCTTCTCCCAGCTCTGAGTCTGGGAACAGATAAAATAATTATTTAATATAAATTGGGGGATTTCCTACCTTTTAAGGTAGAAAAGATGTTGGAAGTGTAAGCATAATGACCACTGGGTAATTTGCAGTTTAAAGCATTTCAGAAAGTGAGACAAATTATGTGCCAAAATAGAAATAAGATTCAAATCTCAGTTTATTTGCTTTTTTAGCAATGTAGTTTTACAGTCTCTCTGTATCTTAGTTACATCATTTATAAAATGAGGATGAGAATAGTCCTATTTCATGAGGGCTATTGTGGGGATTAAGTAAATAAATAATTTAAATAAAATCCTTTAAATAAGTGACTAGTGCTATGCCTGGCATGGGGTAGATACCCAATAAGTATTGACACCTCTTTCCCCTCCGAAATGTGGGGAAATTTTGGAAGAAACCAGCTTAAATTATCCCACTAAAAACATAAAGCCAAGCAATCTTAGAAAAGTTTTATAATATTTAGCATCTTTGAGTAAGATGCTAAAGCAGTTGTATGAAAGTTTTTAATTTAAATAAACATGTTAGTAAGGCCAATGTACTGATTCATAATAATATTGCCTTTTTAGCATCTACTGAGATATGTTTGAAAAAAGAGAGAGATCCAGAATTTCCTACAGATAACTTTGTCTACCCAAGCCTCATAGTAAGGATTTGGTGTGGACTGGATAGGGAAAAAACCATCACTGATAATCACTGCCAAGAGACCCTCTGAGCATAGGGGCCAGATCCTTGTTCTAACAAGGTCCCTAGGTGATCGTTATATATACTAAGGTTTGAGATACACTGGTCCCCAGAATAATAATTTTCCTGATCCCTGAAATAGCTTTTTTTAAATTTATTTTTATTTTTATTTTTTATGACAGCTACTTAGCAGGTTGAGCTTAATCACTGAAAAAGCAGCATACTCTTCTCTCTTTTTTTTTCCTTAGGGCAAATCGTATGATTATACATAACAGACAAGTGGAAAGAGTTGTTTTCAGTGCTTGGATCATTGTAAACCTCATCCTACCTTTTTTTTTCTCATCTACCCAGAGTGGTCGGTCCCCTTATGCAGCTGAGCGGTAAGGTTTAGGGAGAAATGAGCTGAATCCCAACATGGATTCTCAGCATAAGCTGGAAACTCACTCTAGGCTGGGTTTACATCAAAATGAACTAGAGTTAAAGACAGAGTCGTTGAGATTAATATGAGCTGAGGATTTTTGTCTCGTCTTCATTCCTAATAAGAAGGTACCTTTCTTACATAATTGATGGATAGGCTTCATGACTTGCAGACTTCTATTTTTTAACTGTTGGTTTAGCTGTTACTATTTTACCAATTCCCAGATCCATTCTCATGCCATTAATAATGCCAGAGAGCAGCTGTGTTAAAGCTGAGGCTGTCTCCTGACTTTACTAGCCTTTGAGGTCACCAACTATAAGTAGTTCAAAGGGATTCTGCTCCCTTCAAGGTCTGATGTTTCTCCCACCTGTTATACTCTTAGGGCAGCTCCCAACTTCATTTACTAATATAATCCTTCTGCATTTATTCCTCTGGTTGTTCTTCTATTTTTCCACTGAATATTGTCATTCTCTTATCTTTGTAATATTCATCTGTCTTAACCTCTATTACTAAAATGTCTTTCCAGGATCACATTGCACACTCCTAATTTGTAGGACTCTCATGTAATGGTTCAACCAATAAGCTTCTCCTGCCTTGTAAAAATCAGCTTTGGAGGCTTCCTCTTGAGTTTATCTGTTCCTTCTTCAGCTGTTCTGGTATATTTCAGCCTATTGATAAGTTCTCCATTGGCAATATGTTAAGATTTTCAAGTTATGTCCCTTATGAGAGAAGACATAAAAAGAAAGCTAGGAACCGTATGAACACACAAGTACAAACAAGTAAGTACTTTTGATATTGCATCAAATATGGTACCAAATGCCCTTATCTGGTGTTCATGAGTTTGATATCAATTCTGACATTTTGATGTTCTAAATCAAAGATGTGGCTAAGATCACAGTTACTATGGAGACCTCAAAAAGAATGGCTGACCTTTAATGAGTTCTTTGTATCATCAATGAAAGATACATGAAAAAGAAAGGTATTTAAGATGCCCAATATTTCATTGAGAATTTCTTTTTACTAAGATTTTGTGAGGTCCAGGTTTATATTCTTTTGTGCCTGATATGAATAGTTCCTTATTATTAATATTAAATACCATTTAGTATTAAAGAATTCCTAATATAACTTTTGTTTGTTTCCCAAGCTTTCCAGGGTTTTATTATTTGGTTATGCATTTGAAACAATTTGTAAAAGTAATCATCAGTCATTGATGTCAGAGGCATAGAAAAACAGCTATTTTTGTTTACCTAACCAGCCCAATTTAGGCTTTGTAGCATTTTAAACTAGGGAGAAATGTTACTCACTATAAGTTGGGCTTCAACCAGGAGAGCACTGCCATTAGCTACTGCCTCTTACAAGCTACGAATGCCTGTCTTAGAAGAGAGACACATAAGTTAGGAGCACAGACTCAAAAGGATCAAATGGAAAGCTCAGAGAGTAAGTGGTACAATCTGTAAGTAAAGTTCCAGCACTCCTTCTTTGCTCATTCACAAATGGATGTTTCTGACTCATTCACCTTATCTGAATGGGGACTTCCTACTTTAATATATACAATCTTTGATGAGAAAGATGGTTCTTCCTAACCATTAAGCTTTCAGGGGAAAAAAAAATCTTCCTACAGAAATATACCTGCCATCTTTTTCTTTTTCTTTTCCCCACTGTGCCCAGAGGCCTTGATGAATATATGCAATACACACACACAATAGTATGAATGCTTTTTTAAATGTTTATTTATTTATTTGTTTTGAGAGAGAGAGAGACACACATACACACAGCATGAGCAGGGGAGGGTCAGAGAGAGAAGGAGAATCCCAAGCAGACCTCTTGCTGTCATTGCAGATAGCACTGATGCAGACTCTTCCCATGAACTGTGAGATCATGACCTGAGCTGAAATCAAGAGTTGTATGCTCAATTAACTGAGCCACCCAGGCACCCTTATATTTGTTTTCTGTTGATGTGTAACAAATTACTACAAACTTAGCACTTTAAACAGTACATATTTATCATCTCACAGTTTCTGTGGGACAGGATTTTGGACATGGATTAGTTTGCTTTTCTTCTCTGGCTCTCATTGGACTTCACTTCAGATGTCAGCAGGGCTGGGTTCTCATCTGGAAGGTCGTCTTGGGATGAATCTACTTCCAAGCTCATTCAAGCTTAGACAGAATTCATTTTGTTGTGGCTATATGACCAAGGCCTGTAGGTCCTGTAGGCTCTCTCAACTTCTTCCTACCTGGGCCTCTCCATAAATGGCTCACACTGTCACAGTTTGCTTCAGTTAGGCAGACAGAAGAGTGAGAGTGGAACATTTTGGAATTCTCTAGGCTCTGGTGTTAAAAAAAAATGAGAGCTGATCTTTTGCTAACAGGCCACATCAAGGAGCAAGAGCTTTATTTGGGGTTTTGCTGCAGCCAGTCTAAAACCAGGAATTGTAAAGATTCCTGTGCAGTACATTTCTCTGCACCAGTCGCCTATGTATTCTGGAACTCACAGAAGAATTGGCATAATTAATCATACATCAATTTCAGTTCATGGGCTTATATCTATTAATCCTTTACTTCCTAAACTTCCTGGTATTTCCAACTTCTGACATCTGTAAAGATACATACCAGCCCTCTTCTCTATTCTTCTACTACTTAACTTCCATCCTCACCCCCCAGGTAATTTCATTCATTTCTGTGACCTCAGAGCCAACCTATTATGCCAGTGATTCCTAAAACCATCTATGTAAAGCCCAGACTTCTCTTTCCATATGAAGTCCTACATCAAAATTGACCTCCAACATTTTACTAAGATGTACTGCAGGTAGCTGAATCTAAATAGTCCAAAACTTAATTCATCACATTCTTTCCCCTCTCTCACTCACACCTCCCAGTTCTGATCCTCTTCCTCTCATTAAAAAACCATAGCATCCACTCAGTGGCTCACTTCACCAGCATGGGACTCCTTTGCTCTTTTCTCTTCCTTACCGTTTTCAAATTAACAAATACTGTCATTTCAACCTGAGCTTCATTTAAAATGTTAATGATGAATGTTGCATATTTTCAGCACAGATATATAAAGTATAATCATAAAATTAAACCCATAAACCCATCACTCAAATTAAATAATAAAGTCACTGTTAGTTTGTGTTGAATTTCACTTTGTGTTTGTCTGTAGAGCATCCTAGTTCTCCCCCAGAGTTAGTTACTATTCTAAAGGCTGTGTTCATCATTGTCTTCTTCTGTGTATCCCCCAACAACATGTTTAACAATGCCTGGTTTTGAATTCTATAAAAATGGTCTTCTAATGTATGCTTTCAACAACTTGCTTTTTTCACTTAACACTATGACTTGAGATTTGTCCATCTTATCGCGTGTAGAAGTAGTTAACTTCAAATTTGTGAAGTATAACAGTATAACATTTTATAAATATATAACAGCTTAATAGTGGTCATTTGTGTTTTAATTTGTCCTTTATTATAATGCTCCTATGAAATTGTACATACTCTCCATTCACATGACATGAACAAGTGTCTTAATTTATGGATTGTAGTACATGCATATTTCCAACTTTACAAGTTAATGCTAAGTTATTTTCCAGGGTATAGATTAAAATTTTAAACTCCTGCTTGCAGTGTTTAGAGTTCTTATTGTACATATCCTGGCCAACATTTGCTTTTTTAAGACATTTATTTTTATTAATATAGTAGGTGTGCTGTGGTTTAATTTTAATTTCTCTGAAATTTAGTGTAGGTGGATATATTTTTATTTATTGTTGGCAATTTGTTTTCTGTGAAATAAATGTGTCCATATTTTTGTCCATTTTTCTTTCTTTTTTTAAGTTTATTTATTTTGAGTGAGAGAGAGCGAGCAAGCGGGGGAGGGCCAGAGAGAGAGGGAGAGAGAATCCCAAGCATCCGATGTAAGGCTCAATCTCATAAACTGTGAGATCATGACCAGAGCCAAAATCAAGAGTAGGACACTTAACCGACTGAACTACCCAGGTGTCTCTGTCCATTTTGCCATTAGGTTGTTTGCCATTTCTTAGCGAATGTTATAGTGAAGTCCCATATATATGTGGATTAACATTATTTTCGAGTTATGAATGTGCAAATCTTATTCCACCAAATAGTGGCTCTTTCTTACATATTTGTAATCAACAGAAGAGTTCTTTCTTTTGATCAGTTGTTAATTTTAATGTAAATTAGGTAGTCCTTTTTTTTTTTAATTTTTTTTTCAACGTTTATTTATTTTTGGGACAGAGAGAGACAGAGCATGAATGGGCGAGGGGCAGAGAGAGAGGGAGACACAGAATCAGAAACAGGCTCCAGGCTCTGAGCCATCAGCCCAGAGCCTGACGCGGGGCTCCAACTCACGGACCGCGAGATCGTGACCTGGCTGAAGTCGGACGCTTAACCGACTGCGCCACCAGGCGCCCCAGTCCTTTTTTTTTTTTATATTAAGTGATTTTGTGTCTCATTTAAGAAATTAATTTACACCCCCAAAATCAGAGATATCCTATAATTTGTTGTAAAATTTTAAAATATTTCTTCAACGTTTAAGATTTTAACCCATCTGGGATTGAATTTTGTGTATGGTGTGATGTAAGAGGCAATTTTTTTTTTTACAATTAGAAACTGATTATTCAGTTATCATTGATTGCACAATATGTCAGTTTCCCCATTTTGAGTCATGTTTTTATAATACATTGGTGGGTCTACTCCTTGGCTGTCTTTTGCTGGTATATTTTCTAAGCTTGTGCCAAAATCATACCGTGAAATCTGTGGCTTTAGTGTAAGTCTGGATATCCAAATAGAGCAAGTCCACCATTCTTGCTTTGCTTCAAGAATGTCCTTTTTTTCCTGTTTCCTGTATGTATGCATATGTAAATGTATGTGTGTATATATAGATATTTTTTAATTGTCATACCCTATCAAAAATCATGTTGAGTTTTCATTAAATTTGTGTTGTAAGTATAAATATGTTTGTGTAGAATGGACAATTTCACATTATTGCATCTCCATACTGAACATGGAATACTTATATATAATAAGTTGCTAAACTCTTTAATTCTAATAATTGGCCTTTTGAGCTTTTCATGTGGATAATCATGTCATTTGCTATTTATGACAGTTTTGTTTCTTCCTTTCTAATACGTAACACTTATTTATTTTTCTTGCTTTACAGACAGCTTCAGGACATCTAAGATAAGGTAAGAGGAAGTAGTGATAATTTACCTCTATCTTATCTTCTTTCTTACAGTTTAACTTACAGCTTTGTTAATACAGTCAATTTATATTTCATTAATTTCTGATACTTCCTTTTTGTACTTTTCAGTTTTTTAAGCATTTTCTAACTTCTTAAGTTGAATAAGTAATTAATTTTCAAAGTTTTAAATTCTGAGATCAATATAAAAGGCTATAGATTTCCTTTTGACAGTTTTTTTGGTTGCATCCCATAAGATTTGCAATATTAGTAATAATACTAATTAGGTCTAAATATTTTCTAATTTCTGTTAAAAAATTTGCTTTGACCCATGAGTTGTTTATGCAATGTATGATTTAAAAATGTTTAACATATTTTTGGGTTTGATTTACAAACGTACTAAATTTTAGCAATTTAGCCATGAAATAATTTAGAATTAACAGTTTTTATCAGTGTATATTGACTCTATATTCTTCAAGAATTTATGAAGCAACATGTTCAATGTATTCTTTAAATGGTAAGTTTATCACAGAAGTTGGGTACACAGTTCTTAACATTTGTTTTGCACATACGTGTTATTTGTTAAACAAAACCTAGTTTAATAGTGTTGTTAAAGGCTTTTATACCATTACTGATTATTTCATCTTGGTATAATAGTTGTAAACAGTGTTGAAATATCTCATTTTGATGTCAAATTTTCACTTCATGTATTTTGAAGCTATATTATTATTTAGAAGTTTAAAATTATTGCATCTTCCTGATGAATTGAAGAATTTATTATTATATTATTACCTTTTTCATTTCTAGCAATGGGGTTTTTGCCTTAAAAATCCATCTATGATAATAATATTGCACAGTATTTTTTCTAGATTATCCTTTTTCTTAAAGTAGCTCTTTATGAATCCAAGTTCCACGTGGAGGTTGGTGAGGGGTGGATATATAGAGCAAGGCTTTGTCTTTTGTCTCCCACATGTGTCAGCAATTAAAATCTAAGCTCTAAGTTACTCAAGATCAGTAGACACACCCGGGGCAGCCTTTAACCTTCACTGCTTACTAACTTCAATGGATTCATGTCCATACTTCATTTCTGATCCCAGAGCATTTGCATTTTCCTTTCCTACTGGAAAACTAGTTTAATAAATAGTAAAGAAAAATATATACATACACACACACACACACTGTATACCTACAGAAACACATATACAATTATTGACGTATGTTGATTAAGAGTTTTAGCCATCATCTGTCATACTGCCAGAAATGGATGTCCTGCATTTCAGTATCTTTTAAATACATTCAATTCTTACCATCTATGCAGCCACAAATCTCATTTAGGTCCCCACTTGTTTTTCTGCCTTTTTTCCCTTCCAATAATTTCTCCTACGGCCTGAGTATATTTTCTGAAACACACATACGTTGGTGTCACTCCCTCTTGTTCTTAGCATTAAGGACTGGATTATTTAGTATGGCCATACGCTCTTGATGACTTAAACTGCTTATATCTCCATATTCCTGCCTCACATGAATGGCCACCCAACTCCAAAATATCTGATTCTGCTACAGAAATTACTATCTGCCTTTGTGGAGCAATTTTTTGCTCTATAAACATTATCTTAGCTGATTCTTACAAAAATATTATTATCCCCATTTTACAGGGAGAAATAGAAATGGCAAGTGACTTAACCAAAGTTACTATTAATTGGAGGAATTGAGATTTCAACTTATATCTAGCTGAGTTCAAAGTTGCTTATACTAATTTCTGATCCTCCTATAGTTCCTTTTCTATTTTGGGGCCTTTGTTCCTCTTCCTGGAACACATCTTGTGCTTCCTTCACCATCATGCCTTTTTTAATCCTTCAGGTCTTCCTTGATCAAGTGCCCTTTTTAATGTGCCTTTTTATTCTGTCATAACATCTCAGTTTCTTTCCTCTTCTGCATTTCCCTTTAGACTCCAGGCTGTGTGACAGCAGAGACTAAATCTACCTTCTCCCATTGACATCTTTAGGACCTTGACATATATTTTCTAAAAAATTTCTCATATACTAGTTCCAAAAACTTTGATGTAAATTAAGAAAAGGGATTTTGTTTTGTGATAAATCAAAGCATGGGATTTTTTTTCCTCCTTTTTTTCTTTCTTTTTTTTTGATCACGTTAACTTTTAATGCAACCTTTTACTTTCTTTTGTTTAAAAATAACCATATTTTTATGTAGTTATTAGTAATCTGTCCTCAGACATTCTGCCAAAGTGGTAAAGCATTATAATCAAATATAGCAATTAAAATATTTCTTTTTTTTTTAAATTCAGGAGAACCATTCACTAGTTCCCAGGTCAAAGAAAATACCATTTTTATTTACTGTTTTTAGTGTAAAGCTGCTTCCCCTGCTTGAGATTTTATAAATATAAAAGTGGAAGCTACATATTAAGAGCCCAAATGATATATAAGCCCATACAGTGGTTGTTTAATTGCATGTTGGACAATATTTTCAATATTTGTAATATTTTAAGAGAATGAATTTCATAAAATGAAATTCTAAGCATTATATTCTATTTCTGTTACACTGTTGCTTGACTAACAATTCAGATAAATGTGCTTAGTACATTCTTGCCACTTTTATGAGAAAAACATGTATTTTCATCAGAAAAAAGTAAAAATATTTGTGAGTCTCCTTTAGGCATTAATACTTCATTTGCCTTTTATTTTTGAAATTTTTGTCAGACTAAACATTTCTTTCCATATGAAATATGTAATACTAGATGGAATTTACCTTTAGAATTCAAGAAATTTTTTAAGTAGAGCCAGTTAAACTGGTATGACCAATTGGTAAATTTATTTTTTATTTTCATTGTTTTTCTTCTTAGTGAAGTTAAGGATATATATTTTTTCAGACCCACCAATTCACTTCTAATTATATAGCATAGAAAAGGCATGATTAGCTATATTAGGATATCTATGCACAAATGCTATAGCATCTTTATTTATAATAGCCAAAACTGTAAATACTCAAAATGTGCATCATCAATAGAATAGAAAAATAAAAGTATATTCATACATTGGATTATTAACAGCAATTAAAATGAATGAAAGATATACTTAACAACAAAGAAATCTTAAAAGCCTAACACTGAATGAAAGAAGTCACACCCAATAAATATATATTTATGGTTCCATTTATATAAAGTTCACAACAGGCAAAACTGAATTAAATTATTTAGTGATACATTTTTAGGTGGTAAAACTATAAAAAAAAAAGGCAAAGAAAGTGTTACCATGAACACCCAGACAGAGTGGGAGGGAAGGTGTTGTAATTGGGTAGGCTGTTGGCAAACTTCTATTTTGTAACCTGGTGGTGCTTACAGAGTAGTTTGTTATAATTAGTTAGTTTAATAATTAGTTTATTATAATTCATTAAATTATGCACTTCAGTTTTCTATACTATCCTTTATATTTGCACATTTCACAATAAAGTTTGGATGAGACTGAAGTAAATTTTAATTTCTTTTTGCTCTAAGTCTACCGCATTACTTAAAGTTGAACTGAACTGAGCAATTTCTGTCAACATTTAGTCCATGCTTCCTGCTCAGGGAGGAAATTACTTTATTGAGGAATAAAAAGATAAAGTTTGTTTTGGCTAAAGGAGAGCCTGCTTTCTTTATTAGCCGATGTATAGAATACTAGTTTTCCATTGATGTGAGAGGCTGGGTTGAGATAGTAAAAAAAAAAAAAAAAAAAAAAAAAAAGTTTCCCTATGGATAGTGGTCAGTTTTGCAAACGAAGGCTGTAGAATAGAGGTTTGTTTTTATACAAAGTTAATTTGGCTAGTCATTTTAATGCCTGATATTCCTTTATTACTGTCGTGTTCTAAGGAAATCTGTAATTCTATCAGACATAAATAGGAACAACTTTGACATCCTTATTTTACCAGCCATTCAGTGTATGGAATAAATTAGAGAAGAGTCATAACAGTGTGAGAATGATTTGGTGACAATCCTGTACTGCTTCTTACTTTTCTGCAAGATAGAAAAACAAACCTATTAATTTATTAAGTAAATTGATCAACTATTTTGTGGTTCACCGTGCTTAGAGCTAAGAATATAAACATAAAACTGAAATGCTTTCTGTCTTTAACTTGCTTAAAATACTTATTTCTTATCACTTGGGCTTTTGAAATTTAGTATTTTAGCTGTTGTGCTTTCGACTGTTGCAATTTAAAGAAGTATATTGTTGGCTCCCTTTAATTTTAATTGTTTCCTATACCTACCTGAATTATAACTTTCATACTCAATAGTAAATATCTTAAGTGACTGGGTCACTTTGTTTACCTTAGCCTGAATGGGAAAATTGTGTTCTGAAAGTAAAAAAAAAAGTTCATGGTTTTTGAGAAATATTTATGAAATTTGGGTGGAAGTAGGAGGGAAGAAGATGGTACATTCAGTTTTGGACATGTACTTTCAGATAGTTGTGGGACATTCAAGCAAAGAAGACGAGTAGTTAGTTAAAAAAATAGTATTGACTGAAGCTCATTAGAAAGACAGTAGTTGAAGATTTATCCCTTGGATTAGATTCTTCCACGTGGAGGTGGTAAGTGAAGCTACAAGCAAATAGATAGCAGTTGGACCTACACATTATATCCCTCAGTAGAAGGTATAGAATGATAAGAGCCAAGGGCATAAGAGATAGCCCTGCAGACCTTAATATGTAGGGAAATGGCAGTGAGAGAGGAGTCTACAAAGACAATGACAGAATGTTGTATTGTTGAACCAAGAAAATTGTTTTCAAAGAGAAGAATTAGAAATATCAAGTTTTACAAGTAAAATAAGGTAAGAGTAGATTTAGAAATGAGACATTCATTCATGACTTTAACAAGAACAGTTCCAGGAAATTCTTTGGGGTGGTTTCCAGACTGCAGTGGATTGAGGAATGCTTAGAAAGTCAGGGAAGAGTAAAACAGTGACTCTAAGCCACTTTTTCAAAAAGTTTGCCTGTAGAAGGAAGAGATAGGAAAGAATTTAAACGGTGACTTGAGGATGAGGGTGTGGCTTATTTTTAAAATTGGAAAGTTGATAATATTGAAACAATATTATTTGAGAAAGATCCAGTTAAAAATATAAGAATCTGAAATAGAGAAGAAAGACAGGATTTTCAAGGTACTATGACCCTTGAAAACCCAAGATGGGTGAGCACAGGGGAGGGAGGGAGAATCCAGAGCACTGATGAAAGGATTGGCCTCATGCACAACGAGTAACACTCTACACTTGGCATGAAAGAGTTAGAAGCAGTGGGTGCTCATGTTACATTTATTTGTACTACTTGGATTATGGCTTCTGTTTTCCTTGTGAAGAGATAGGAAGATGAAGATGAAAAGGTAGCCAACATAAAGGAGAATAGAGACAATAATTGTTTCTTGAAAAATGGGAAAGAGAGCTAGGGCACAAGGAAGAATTGATCCAGTCTTGTGGTTTTTTCTGCGAAGGTTATGATACGGAAGGAACATGTGGGAAGGAATTTGAGGTGAAAAAAGAGATGGAAGTGAGGACCAGGGAGTCAAAGTCAGTCAGAAATTAGATAGATCAGGGCTAATGGAGATGCACAATTTTCAGAACTAACAGATTAAAGGTCTTGATCAGTTTGGATAATGGGGATGACTGAATGAAACCTAGAAGGCTAAGAAACTGTCACTAGAGAGAGAAATTTAAAACTTTAGAGATGTAGTAGTTCTAGGGACAACAAGTTTCAAGTTTGTACACAGCAACTGATAGTCAAAAATGGAAAATGAACAATTCTACCTTATTTGCCTGTGCATCCCTTAATCTGCCATATTGGTTTTACACATCTTTATCTCCAAGTATTTGTTGGTGTCTTTTGCCTTCACCTACAATATCCAATTATTTCCTTATCTTGCTATTCAAAATCTGTCCAAACTTCACGAGTCAAGGGCAACAACATTCAAGCCTTTTCTCATTACCTCAGCCCACTGGGATTACTTGGTATTATGAATGTGTGATGTTCAATGTGTTTCCCTGGGCAGCCTAAATGAGTTATCAGGATGTGCTCCAAAAGGTGCATTTCCCACTATCCCTGTTGTTCAGACCAGTATACCTTTGTTCATGCCTGTGCCTGTCTGAGAAGCCTGTCACCTTTTCCTCTCTGTCTAGCTTCATCAGCTTTCTGAGTTAGGTACCTTCTCTGTTCTCATCATTCCACATGCAAACATCTATTTCAGCACTTACTACATTATACTCACATTAAATTTTTATATCTGATTCTTGATAAGCCTGCACACTTCCTCAAACTGGTTTTCAATTTTATTTATTCCAGTGCCAAATACTATGCCTGATACAACACAGATGTTCCATATATGTTTATGGAGGTAAACTGAAGTAAAGCCTTATTCAGTCACTTAGTGGCTATGTGACCCAGATAACTTACATCCATTTTCCCAGCCCCTGTATTCTCTGGAAAGTCAGAGGACATCTCCCAGGATTCAGGAGTTAGGTGAGATACCTAATGGAAAGGAAGCTTCCAGTCTACTATCTAGCAGATAGAAGACTGCAGTGAAGTTTTTCAACTGAATTTTAGTCTACTTTGTGCCACCCGGTGTTTTTTTAACAGATATTTAATATATTTTTTGCTATTTGAAATTTTTGTAAGAATGTCTTAACTCATCAACTAGTTAGTTTCTCAAGGATAGAGACCATGCAGTAAATAAATCATATATTTTACCTTATGTATTACAAATATGAATACTTATAAACAATGAATATTAAACATTACCAAGCAAATGAACCACTTTCACAGATTCTGTTTGATGTCCTAGCTCTGATACAAATGAGGCAGGACGATTAGTGTTTTTCCTTTAAAGACAGACAGAGTTACATATCAATATAATTGTATTCAATGACACAATGAAACCATAACTAACCACTAACTGAATGGGGATTGAAAGCATGAATTGAAATTTGTATACCATAAGCAGAATGCTTTTTTCATTCAATGACTACAGGCCAAACTGCATATAGTCTAGTCTGTATCATTTGTGGTTCAGTAAAATTCTAATCTGGGCTACTCACCGCATAACCAGACAAGAACAGCCATAAGAATTGAATGACAGAAGATATGCGGATGCTTATATAACACCTGAATCATTAAATCTCTTTTCTTCATGTTCATGGGAGTGTTCTGGCATTATACAGACATAGCATTCAGCTGAACATTATGTTGAAAATGAAAATAAACAAAAGCCCTGATATAGATGACATACATCAAACGATGCTGTATATCATTTTCATTAAAAAACTGTGTTCTCAAATCTTTAATGATTTCTTAGTGAAGATAACAAAGCCTGTTTCATAACTGTATAGTAGATTTATAAATATCTTATTATGCTGAAAAAAACTGAAGCAAGTAAAGCATGTCACAGAATAACTTAACAGCCAATGTATAGAAATACACTTGTTCCTCACTTCTAGCCATTCGGAAAGAAGGCAGGTGCTACCTTAACCCATTAAGTCCATCCCTTTATTCTGGCAATTTAATACAGTACTGATCGGGAAGTTTTGAATAATATGCATGTCACAACCTCAGAGTGGAGAGCTGATTTGACTTGTCTATTTGTTTGTACATATTTTGAATTTTTTAAAATGACACAATACAACTTGAAAAAGAAACATTTGATTGCAGGAGTTCATATGTACTCTTTAGATGTTTTCATAAACCTTCTTCATCTATATTTTCGGCAATTTTTCTTGGACGTCTAACAAATACTGAAATCAGTTTGCCTCTCCACTTACCCTTTCATAATGTTCGTGACACAAGCCTGTGTAATTTGACACCTTGGAACTTTAAACAGACTCAGAATCTTTTGGACCTTCTAGCCATCATCAATTCACATAGTGTGCAGTAAATCCAGCTCAAAATAAACAACACAGATGGAATCGAAGCTTATAGTACAATGTCAGCAGTATCCACAGATTGACAGAGCTAGTTAGGCTGCCAGATGCACAGAATGTTGTTCTATCTACTTGTTCTTTATAACTGGACTTGATGGAGTACATCAGTGTCAAACTCCTTGCTGGTTTCCACACGCACACGCACAGAAACGCACCCGCATAAACACGCACATTCCTGCGCTCTATATCAACGGCGCCATCTGCTCTCAGCTTTACATGTGGTAGCTAACTAACTATCCTACTGTGCCTGGGTCTCACCGACTGCTTTCCCTGGAAACAAATGACAACAGTTTTTATCTTGTGCCCTCCTTGGCATTATAAAATAAGGCTCTTAACATTTCCATACGCATATATTTTACATGCATTTTTTAAAATTCTGTTCTCCGTTTTATTTACTGAGTCCCTAGAGAATGGCAATCTCTTTTTATATCTCCCCCAAATTGAGATTTTCCTATGGAACTTCGCATACAAGATTGTTTCTTCTAAGATTTACATAAAAGCAATGTATGTAAAAGCCATGGGCCCTTGGATCATTTTGTTCTTTCCACACTATTTTGTAGGGTGCCACATACTACTTATAAAATGGGGGCGTTAAAATGTGGGGGTTCAAAAGAGAAAAGACATTCATTTCTTTCTATTATTCTTCTATAAAATTACACTGGCAATAATGACCATGCCGGGAATGCTAAGATGAGAGAGTTGTACAAACATGAAACATTTTCATACACAAGTATCTTGCCTGCAGCAGAAAGCTCATGTGTTATTCTGTTACCAAATGTAGAGTTTCTGCCGTGACCTCTTTGCCATCTCATGTGAAATCTAGATGTGCAGTAAGATATAAAAAGAGATAATCACTTTTTTTTCTGACAAAATTCAATTGTAATGTCTTTTCAAAACAATATATCCATATTAACTGGGAGTATGAAATGTCCTAAGAGGGATGTATGGAATGAAATAACAGGAAGATGACCCAGGTTTTGGCCGCACCAAATATCTTTTCCTGACCCATTTCTACGTCTGACACCTGTCTTTATGACAATCTTTCCAGAACATCTACGGAAATTATACTTACCTTCTGGTAACTAGGTAACATAATCTCCTGGAGGCTAGCTAATTGCAGCCCACGATAACCTCACATACAGTAACTGTTAAATTTTTCATTTCTTTCAAATTATTATGGATCAGTGGAGAGGGTATTGATTTGATTCATTAACGGATTCCCAGTATGTTCCAAGGTTAATGATTACATGTATCTCAATTACATCCTTAACAGGTTATACTGTATGATTTGTTTTAACTGCTTTGTACATTGTGTATCTTCCTCAGCTGAAAGGCTTCTTAGCACTTCATGATTTAACAAATCTTTCTCCTCCACTTCCTAAAACAATGAACTTGCTTTGAAGGAACATGTCAAAGCAGGGCAAAAATAAATGATAGAAGCTTTTTGCAGAATTCTCTAAGAACCATAGCATACCAGTTTATCTTAGTCAGGTAAATAGTTTGCAATTCATTCATGTTTAAGATACTTGTAAGTAGTATGGAACAGAGGGTCCAAGCCTTTCTCTTGTAGCTTCTCTTATGTAGGAGGCACTTTTCTTTAACTTTCATCTCTGGAATATACCCATAATGCAATTTATCTTGAAGAGGTAAAAGCAAAATACCCATTGTTAAATCACCTATAATCCTTTCAGCAGAATCCAGACACATTTTAACAGCTTTGAAGAAGCAAAAATCATTTTAAAATTTAGAATATTCATGTGATCCTCTTTAGAGTGACAGTAAGTCACATGACTTGTAGGTATGCTTTCCACCCTGGCTATGGATAATCAGGCAGGACAGAGGGACCCACTGTAGGGAATCCAGGGCAGAGAACACATCTCTCGATCAGAGGACAACAGTGATTTTTACCAGAGGGAAGACAAGGATTTATTCTAGTCCTCCTATTTCCTTTTTATCCCTTTGCTACTGCCTGCAACCCTCCTTGCCTCTGTATATTTAAGCCAAGCACACTTCTATGTTGCAAATTAGAATTTTTGAATCTAAGGACAGTCTAATCTTGCTCACTTTTGAGGAGAAAGCACTGTTTCTTACACATAGTACTGTAGAGTCCATGGTGGGAATTACATTTTAAAGAATCTTAGTACTTTTACTTTCCACTTGTATTCTGCAAAAGCAAAGCACCAGACTCCCCTCCTTTCTGGAACCCCCAAGATTCTGACAGAGTTTGGGGACTCAGAAGCCAAATGGGAATCATCAGGAGGAGAGACTTCAGTTACACAATCCATTAAATAAAACAATAGAGCCTGCAGCTGAGCTATTAAAAAGAGTAGAGCAATTTTTATTTCAATGGCTACATTTTATTTCCTCTTCTGAGTGACTGTTAACAAAGGGCCGCTGAAAGGACTGGATAAAAAGCAGGCGTCAGATGCAGGATCCATGAGTTAAACAACATTATTAGATACAATTTCATAAAATCTAGTTGCTTTTTTGCTACTAGAAATCATGTCCTTTTGTCAACTTGTGGTCACATCAGCACTTCTCTGATATAATTTGCTCCAGCTGCAGAGCATAGCTGGCCTGCAAATCAAGAACCAGAATGAGGACAGGCAGGAATAACTCAATGGCTTGGATAATGTGCAAATCACTACACTTCTCGCTATTAGTCTACTTTTTTTTCAGAATATTTGGAAGAGGAAAAATTTATCTTTAGCAAAGCAGCCAATCAGCCACCCTCTTAAGAACTGGTTTGTCTGGTTATCTTCTGAAGCCTAACCCTCTTTGCAGTGATGCTCTGTAATCATGATATTATGAATTAAAAAAAAAAAACACTAAACTTTCTTTGTTTACCATAAACTGGCAGTCTGAACACCTAAAGTCAAATAGCTCCTGGTTTTGTTCATCTCCCCTAAAAAATATTCCTTAGATTTAAAAAAAACTCCTGGGTACTTCTGTTCATCATTTTTGCATTTTAAGTGCTTCTATCTGGCCTGGATATACAGGTTTACAAAATAATACACGTAATTCCAATATCAGCAAACTGCTATATACGCCTCAATTCCAGACACAAAAAGGTCCAGTTAAAAATGAAGTAAAATACTACTTACTGATTAAAGCCTGAGTAAAAATGGTAGAGGTTTAACAATCATTCAGCATTGAACTTCATACAGATCTCTACTTGGTTAGAAACTCTATTGACTTTCATTGAAATCAGTTAGAATTGGATCCCAACCATTTCACATTCAGCTATAATTGAATACTCAACAATCACTCACGTACGAAAGAAAAACAGTTTCTAAATAAAAGCAAAGTCCAAGTAATCTTGCATATCCGAGGAAATGATTATATGTGGTGAGCAAGTAAGAATGAACAAAAGCATATACAGCTGGAACAGCTGAATCAGTGTCCTTAATAACAAGAGCAGCTTATCAAGTGTGCAAAGGCAGCACTAGCCAGTTGTTCACCAGTGCAAGTGAGCTGATATTCTCTTTGCATGGCATGGCAACCTTCCCGGGCCAGGTGCAATCCTAACTGCATACCCATTATGTAACCTGTCACCTTCTAAAATTCATTGCTGTAGCAAGAACCCACATCCAAAGGTATGGTTGGAATATCCACTTTTCTTTGTAAACTGACCTGGGAAATTTTATGACTACTGAACATGCTTTTAGATGCCATAGTTCTAGAAAGAATAAAGAGAAGTAATGTGGCACCTATGGCACCGACTCTGTCTTCCTTTTGGCAAAATTACACAGTGAGAGGAGGATCAGTTCCATGCCTTTTATCACATTGCAGAGGCAAATTTGTCAAAACCCAGAGCTCTGTTTACTCTTAGATTAGAATGGAAACAGTAATATTCTCTGAAATATGTGTGGGTGATCTCCTCCCATCCTAAAAGTTTTAGAAGTCTGCTCCACCTAGATGCAGGTCAGTGAAGTTCATAGGCTGTAGCCTATAGAAGCAAATATTAATTTCTGATTGGAGTCTGTGAAAGCTGATCCTTCGCATTTTTCGGAGGTATGATACGCACACTTTTATTGTTGCTCACTTCTGGGAGAGTGGCAAAATTATGGTTTATTTAAAATGGAATCCTATTTTGGGGTGCCTGGGTGGCTCAGTCGGTTAAGCGTCCGACTTCGTCTCGGGTCGTGATCTCGCAGTCCGTGAGTTCGAGCCCCGCGTCAGGCTCTGTGCTGACAGCTCGGAGCCTGGAGCCTGTTTCGGATTCTGTGTCTCCTTCTCTCTCTGCCCCTCCCCAACTTATGCTCTGTCTCTCTCTGTCTCAAAAATAAATAAAGGTTAAAAAAATTTAAATGGAATCCTGTTTTATTATGATATTGACTAGCAAACATGCACTGCTTAATTATTACACCCAGTGATTCTATTCAAATAAAAGAAACAAAGGGAATGACTTTTTACCCCTTTGGGAAAATAAAAACACCTGTTGATGAAGAAAAATGTTTTTCAAAATGAATTTTGGCATCTCTAATCACATTCTTTGAATTCTGGCCTTACCTGGCATCCTTATAGGTGGGGCTGGGTACCAAAGACAGGGCAAAGGAGAGGAGCCTGACATCTGTGAGGTGACTCTTTAAGGAGGATCAGTTCTTTTATGGTTCTATGTTTATTCCTAGCCCAAAACAAGCCCTTATTTTATCGTCAATCAGAAACTAGTTGCAGTAGTGAGCAAAATGTGCAGAGAACTTATATAATGACACTATATACAGACATGCTAAAGGCCATCAAATTGCTGCTGCTCTGTCAGATCTTAGATGCTCATCTGGTATCCTGCATTCATGTCTAGACAGGGAAGAGCAACAAAAAATAAACAATAGAAAAGTGCTTCTAGCTTTTTCTTTTATTTTTCAAAAAGGAAAGCATAATTTACTCTGCCCACATTAAAGCTAGAAGCTGTTCTTTCTAAAACTTGCCTTCCTATGTCCTCTGTATTGCTTGTTCTGTAGCAGTCACAAATCAAACAGGAATATATGTAGCAGTGAAAGTCTACTGTAATAATCTAATAATCCGCTTAACAATACGGTTTCAAAAGTCCTCTACATGGAAGCTGCATCATCCCACAAAGGTACAAAGAATATTTGTGATCACTGAATATACTGTTATTCAGGTCTGCTTCATGAGGTGCTAACCAGCATGGGCATGATAAGGTATTTCCATCCCATCAGATTTAAAGAATCATAGTTCAAATATTGATATCCAACACCTTACCAGCTGTGTGGTATTTGGCCAGTTGCTTTTGCTGGCAGTTACCCTCCCTTATAAAAGATAAAGATTTCTACAAAAAAACAAAATCTCTGCATAAATTTTAATTTTATTGTACTTTCTTCCCAGTCCCTGTATGCTACATTCTGATTATGTCTATGGGCACCAGATGATGACGGGTGGGGGAAGACCACATATTCTGAGGGTGACAGTTAATCTTATGTATCACAAAATTGTTGAGGCAAGTTTAATTGCAGAAGTAAATCTAAATGGACAAAAACCAAAGAATTTTTTTAAAAAAGGAAGAAGAAGGAAAAAGAAAAAAAGAACAAACCAGGGAGAGAGAAGGGAAAACATAAAACCTTGGAACAATTTCTGTTGCTTTATCTAATGTTTTGTCTGCTTTAAACAGATTAGTGAGTCACTGTCTTTTCGTTTTGTTTTATAGGAAATTCTGTTGACTTAAAACACTACTGCCAACATAGACAGCGATACCACAAGTATAGTTTTATGACAGAAATATTTAAAGCAAAAAAAAAATTATTTCAGAGTCATTCATGTTATTGTGGATGCCTGAATTTTCGCAAAACATTCCCAAGGACTCAGTGAGGGTCCAGAGGCCAGTTGTTTCTCCATGAGTTTCAGATAGCCCCAGGCAGCCCTATTGTGAGATGTGGCGTATGCAGGCTTGATTTAGAAAGTTGGCTAATGAAACCACTGATTGTGATCACTTTCAAATATTTCTTACCTGAGTTTTCTTCATAAAATGTGTACTTGTAAAGTTATAGAAAATTCACACACGATTTATGAGTACTATGTTGTGCTGTCATTTCATCAACCATGAGTTTAACAATCCTATATAATGTCGTACTTGTTTTGTTGTTGTTGTTGTTGTTGTTCATGGTATTTGTTTTCAAGTTTGGATGTAAACCTCGTAAAATGGGGAATAGCTAAATTAATATTTAACTTATTTGGGATACTGTATATGTTCTATGAAGCAAGTATTTATGGAAAACTCTTGTTTCCCTGCTGGATTGTAAGGCTGACTAAATCACAGATTGTGTCCTGCTTAGATATGCATGTCCTGGTGAACAGCAGAGTTCCTTGCACATAGCAGAATGAGTGAACATTTGCAGAGTTAAAGCGAAATCCAATTGAATTATAATGGTAGTAAGACAGCAGTCATTTGACAATTTTCTAACAGATACAGCTGATAAGTGGACAGTTTCTAGCATCAAATGGATTAAAGAAAGATGAGCTTATAGCTTTGTTAAAAGATTCAAAAAATTTTTTTTCATCTTGGATTTCAAATACTGATCATGGCTTTTCTGTTAACAGTAAAAATTGTCCCCTACTGGGTGTCAGCCCCATCCTAAGCATGTTGGTAAATGTTTTAGACACATAAGCTTACTACTTGTTACACTAACCCCTTGACATAGTCATTTTTGGTCCCATTTTTTTCAGTGAGGAATCTAAAATTCTCAGAGATATTCAATGACTGTTCATAGTGTGTGGCAGACTGAAAAATGGCCCCTCAGAAGTTACATGATATAATATCTGGAATCTGCGAATGTTACCTTATATTGCAAAAGAAAAGAACCTTTGCAGGGGTGCTTGGGTGGCTCAGTCAGTTGAGTGTCCAACTTCAGCTCAGGTCATGATCTCATGGTTTATGGGTTCAAGCCCCGCGTCGGGCTCTGTGCTGACACCTCAGAGCCTACAGCCTGCTTCAGATTTTGTGTCTCCCTCTCTCTCTGCCCCTCCCCCGCTCACACTCTCTCTGTCAAAAATAAATAAACATTAAAAAAAAATTTTTAAAAGAAAAGAATCTTTGCAGATGTGATGTGATTAAGGATCTTGAAATGGGGAAATTATTCTGGATCATCCAGAAAATCCCCAAGTACAGTGACACATATTCTTACAAAAGGAAGGTAGGAGGAGATTTTACACACACGCGCGCACACACACACACACACACACACACACACACACAGGAGGTGGGTAACGGGGAGAAGGAAACAGAGGCAATGTGAAGACAGAGGCAGAGAGTGAAGTGATGCAACCACAAGCCAGGAAATTCCAATAGCCACCAGAATATGTAAGATGTAAGAGATGGATTCTCCTAGAAGCCCCCAGAGGGAGCACAGTCCTACTGTCATCTTGATTTTGGCCCTATGATTCTGATTTCAGACTTCAGGCCCCTGAACCTATGAGAAATAAAATTTCTGTTGCTTTTAAGTCACCACGTGTGTGGTACTTTGTTACTGCAGCCTTGGGGAAACAGCACTTTGGCAGTGATAATGTTAGAATTTGAACATAATGTATTACTAAACTACTGCATTACAAGTTATATCACAAATTTATGTGCTTAAAAAAATATTCATTTATTCTCTCACCGTTCTGTAGGTCACATGTACAAGGTGGGCTCAACTGCAATTTTTTGCTTAGGGTCTCATCAGGTTGAAATCAGCATGTTAGCCATACTGGAATCTTACCTAGAGGCTCAGAGAGGAATCACCTCAGTAGCTTTGGACCACCTGAAAAATCTCCCCATCTTGAGGTCACCCCATTAGTAGTCTTATTTATATCTGCAAAATCCCTTTTGTCATTTAACAGTATCGCCAGGGAATAACACTGGGGCAGAGGTCATCAGTGCCAACGTTGTCTTCATAATTCTGAAGCCTGTGCTCTTTTATGTGGCATGCCATACTACCTTCTAAAGCACTTTGGTCTTCAAGGTCTTTAGAAAAGACCCAGAACACCTCATTAATTAACATAATGTTGGTGTGAAGAACTTGTTCTTGGAGCCCAAATTCCTTTGCACCTGTTTTCATTTATATTAGTTATGGTAACTTGCAGCACTGGTTCATGTCTTAATCCATGAAGTCTTTCCCATTTCCTTACCTAAAAGTCCACACAAGCAATAGGGTGATTCTCTGATGAACAGCCAGGAGGAGAGATGTAGAAGTGGGAGACAGATCATAGGACACAGATGAGCATTTGCCCAGAAACCTACATAAGTAAGTTAGATATTGGTCCCCCCGGCTTGGTACCCTGGCTAGATCCCTCAATTCCCTTCAACCATGATGTGTGCTCTACCTCTCATAGATTTCATTCTAACATCTCTCAAAGGATTGCACTGGGTTACTGGAGCTACGTTCTCTTGTAGGTAGCTAGCTGGAAATGCCTGGGAGTTTATGTCTTTCTGGGGTGACTCATGGACTGTCTGGTAAAAAGATACAGAGCCTGGCCCTTTGCCTTGAGACATCACAAACTGACTTGGTATCTGTGCTCCACAGCTTTTTCTGGAATCTGGCTAAGCCTGGAACTGCAACTGATAGTGCCCCTTTTCTTGGTTCCTCTTCCTCCCTATTCTGAACTCTATTACCAGTTTCTCCTGGGAGCACTGCCCTAATAAATAACTTGCCCTTGAAATCTAGGCTCAGGTTTTTCCTTCTGGGATGACCTGACTTAGGATATGGAATACACTTTGGGTACTTTTTGGAGCCAGGAGCAGTAGGGGCTGGCCACTGTAAAACTCTCTACCTGTCAGGATTGGAAACTGTCCAGGCTGTTTTGTGTGGGTAGTGAATACAGCCTGGTTATTACCTGGAAGCCAGATTCTCTGCTGTCAAACAGATGTCTCTCCCGAGAACGAGAATGTGTGCTCGACACAGAGGCTATTTAGCCTCTCATAGCAAGTGTCTTCCCTTGAATACTAGAACCCAAAGCCTTTTCCAGCATCTCTGGAAAAAAACCTTTCTCCTTGACTAGCCACAATTTGAAACTCATTGCCTAAACTGCATATGGCTTTCTTCTGGCTCAGACTTGCTATTTCCCAGTGTGTATACATGTAGTGAATGATTAATTTTAAGTGCCTGTAGAAAGTACAATGGTGAGTACATAAATTCAAGGCTGAATGAGTTTGCTAAGAGTGTTTTAAACATTATTCTAGTTATTTCAAATCTGCAGTTGATTTGTGATATGAGTAAAGAATACAAAATGATGATTCACAGATGGATCCACTGAGTACTCTTAACTGCATATTCAGGTGCATGTGAATGATGCTACAAAGAGAATCAGGATTCAAGATGAGAGCTAGCGTAAAAGGAGAGAGCAGCATGTGAAAAATTGTGCCAGAGTTGCTCATTAGAAACTACCAAGAACTTGCAGTTGCCCAAGAATGGGGCAGGGCTCACCTGCTCTATTTGGTGAGGGTTCCAAGAGTTTCACCATGGTACCCTAATGCCTCTTAAATTCATTAATTCAGCAAGTATATAATGATAACTTAGTCTGGTCAACACAATGATTAATTAGAGAAAATATCACTCTTCAGGAATGAAATTATTCCATGGAAATGAGCTAATCACAAACAGCCTTAGAAGTTTTAGACCAGCTTCCTTGTGCTTAAGAATGACTATATGACAATAGTTCCCAGTCAGACAGGCTCTAGATATCTAAAACGTTTTAAAAGAGATATGATTAAGTTAGTTCCACTAGGGTAATCTCCCTAATTTAAGGTCAACTGATTAATAACCTTATGATTATGTAGTCAGACAGAAGGAGTTTCTTCTCAGCAGGGTCTAGTTAGGCCTTCTATGGAATAGGAAAAGTACACCACATTAGAGAGAGCAATCTGCATTATTCAGTTTACTGATTCAAATATTAATCTTATCCCAAAATACCTTCATGTACACATCCAAAATAATGTTTGATCAAATATCTGAGTAGGTGATGGGCCAACAAAGTTGACACATAAATGACCAAACTGTAATAATTTTTTTTTGAATCCGCTCTATTCTCTGTATTTTAATTGATTTATATAAACCATTTACATTGATTGTAGTTCTATATGTGGGTTCAGGTTACCATTTTATGTTTTTCTGTTTGTTCCTTGTGTTGTTGGGTTTTTTTAATCTACTCCTTTTCCCTTTCCTGTTCTTTGGACTGTTAGATCTCTCTTTTCTCTTCCCCCCTCCTGTAGTATTCCATTGTTATGTATCTATTGTTTTTGGACTACATATCTTTTATGAATTTTTTAGTAATTGTTCTAGAGGTTATAGTACACAGACTTAACTTTTAAAAGTCTACTTAGAATTAACTTTTTACTATTCCAAGTGGAATGTAGAAAACTTACCAATTTAGATGTCCCTTTACCTTTGTTTCTTTATGTTATGCATGGTTTCTATATTATATCTACATACATTAAAAACACCTTCAGAAAATATTATAATTTTTTTCTTTCAACTGTGAAAAATATTTAAAGAAATGAAGAGAAGTATATTCTATTTACTCAGATAACATTTCTATTTCTTGTCCTTTCTTCTAAATGTTTCAAATCTACTTCTGACAAAAATTCCCCTTATTTGTGAATAATTTCCTGTCAATTATTTTAGAGCAGGTCTTCAGACAATGAATTCTTCTAGTTTCCTACACCTTAGAATGTATTTACTTCACCTTTATTCTTGAAGGGTATTTTCACTGGATAAGAATGCTAAGTTGACATTTGTTTTTAGCATTTTTAAAATGTTGCATTTTTTTTCTGGCCACCATTGTTTTGGAGATATGTCCACAATCATTCAAATTACTGTTCTATTATATATAGCACATAATTTTTGTCCATCTGATTTCAAGAAATATTTCTTCAGTCTTCAGCAGTTTGATTATGATATGTTTGGACCTGAATTTCTCTATCTTTATCCTATTTAGGGTTTACTGAGTTTATTAAAACACATACACACATACACACACATACACATATACATATATATATACACACACATAAATATATATATGCTTGAGAAATATATATATATATATATATATACTTGAGAAATATATATATGTATGTATGTGTGTGTGTATATGTGTGTATATATATATATACACACACACACATACACACACATACATACATACATACATACATACATACTTGAGAAGTTTAAGCCATTATTTACTTGAATTTTCTTTTCTTACCAGATATTTTTCTTCTTCTGGGACCATAAATGGGACCATATACCATAAATGTTAAAACTTTGGGTATTGTTCCACAAGTCCCTGGGATTCTGTCCATTTATTTTCCGGTATATTTTCTCTTTACATTTTTAATGAATAATTTCTAATCTTCTGTCTTCCAGTTTACTGACTCATTCTTTTGTCATCCCTTTTCTGCCGTTGAACCCATCTAATGAGTTTTGTTATTTTTAATATTTTAATTTTTAGTTCCAAAATTCTATTTGGTTCTTCTTTTGATTTTCTATTGCTTTTCTGATAATTTTAACTTTATATTCATTTCTAGAGTGTTTGCTCTTATTTCTTGCATCATTATGAAATTTATGATAGCTGCTTAAAGTCCTTGTCAGATTATCTGGCTTCTGTATCATTTGGGTATTGGAGTCTCCTATTACAGTTAAAATTTTCCTGGTTCTTCCTATGGTGACACATTTTGAATTGTATTCTGAAAATTTAAATATTATGGTATGATAGTCTAGGTCTTGGTTAAATCCTTAGGAGTATGTTGACATTTGGTTTAGAAGACAATCAAGTAATTTGGATTCAGGCCACAAGTTCTAACTAGCCTTTTGAGGGTTGTGGTTTTAGTGTCAGTTCCATTTTCAAGGCCTTTGAAATGCTATTTATATCTGTCCTATGTTTGCCACACCCAGTTGCCAGTCTAAGATTGGTGGTAGTCCATGTCTTATTTCAGTTCCCAGAGATTTTAGTGTAATGTATAGGGTCAAGTCCATGTATACAAAGCTCAGGAGTAAGCCTAAGAGCTTATAAACAACTTGAATGGTCATCTCTTTTGATTTCTCCCTTTCCATTGATATCCCCAGTACTTTCTGGCCAGAAAGCTGGAGACTGAGTTGTGCCTCTGTCTTGTGCACTTTATATTATTACACTCTCATCCAGGGTCAAGAAGCAGGAGACCAGAGAGAGGAAAAGGACACAGGGGTTTGTCCAACCTACATGTGACCACAGATTCTGACAGGGGAAAGTTGTCCTTCCTCAGAGTTGTAGAGTTGTGGGTCCCTCCCTGCAACACTAATATTAATAGGACACACCCTTCTACCTCTAAACTAGAGAGTTTCTTTTAGAGCTTCATCTAACCATGCTGATGTCCACCTCCAAATTTCAGGATCAGTTGAGTCTAGGCCTGGAGTTGCTAGAGGAAACAAAAAGATAAATTCACTATCAGTTTGGTTTTAGTTCAAATTCTGATCTCCTCCAATTGCTCTGCTTTTTGCTCTTCATAGTTCTCAGATAGTTGCTCAGTGCATTCTCTCCAAGATTTATAGCTGCATTCAGTAACAAAGAAAGGATAAGGTGTGTTTAATTTGTCTTATCCAGCATAAAAAAACCCATGGTTAATTTCTGAACAAACTTTATGACCATGTCATAAATAATAAAATAATAATACATAAAGTAATAAAATGTGCCATACTGTAATTCTACTTAAGCCAAGGCATTTAGTTCTTTGTTTTAATATAGGATCCTTAATATAAGATCCTTTAATATAACTATAAGACACTTATAAAAATATAAATTTAACCCTGTTCCAACTCATGCATTCAATACAAGAAATATTTATTGAACCACTACTTCAACAAGGCAGTTTACTAGGCACTACAAGGTATAATTCTATTTCACATGGTGTCAGAGGCAAACCAGTGTGTGGCAGCATAAAAGCCAAGGTACAATAGATTTTCTATTGTTATTATGACAATTGCTTTACTTGCAAGACCCAACCATATTGCTCATCTAATTTTAGCCTTGTATTCTTAACTCAGCAGGCAGTCATGTTTACAACATTTAGGAAAAGTTACTATTTTGACAGATTGATAAGCTATTTCTTCAAAACTGAGTAAGGCCTATTTTTTCATCAAATTGTTGAAAAGTATCCACATTTTACCTCTCTGATCTATGACTTTATTTTTGGTATTCAGTTATACAATTCATCTACTTTCTTTAGGAGTAGGTGGGTAAGTCACTCTTTTGCCATATCTCTAAAGATTATTTTCCTGAACTGTTGTGAATGTTATTAGCTTGTTTGTTTACTATTTTTGTGTGAAACATTAACAAATTCAACATGTGAGCAGGCTTTCTTAAGCAAGCCTGCAAAAACCAGACTGTAGATAGACAAATACCTTTTTTTTTTTAAATTTTTTTTTCAACGTTTATTTATTTTTGGGACAGAGAGAGACAGAGCATGAACGGGCGAGGGGCAGAGAGAGAGGGAGACACAGAATCGGAAACAGGCTCCAGGCTCTGAGCCATCAGCCCAGAGCCCGACGCGGGGCTCGAACTCACCGACCGCGAGATCGTGACCTGGCTGAAGTCGGACGCTTAACCGACTGCGCCACCCAGGCGCCCCTAGATAGACAAATACCTTAAGAGGACTTTTTATTGGATGCTTCAAAGATTTTATTTCTTATCAGCATGATGAAGGATTAGGATTACGTTTTGGTTACTGAATGAAAAGTGTTCGTATTATCAGATTATAAATAGAAAGTAACTGATGAATTGGTGACCGATAGTAATATTCAATGGCCCGGTGTTATTGCTAAGTTTGGCATCATTAAAGAAAAGTTCTGCCTAGAGAAGGTGTATCAGAGTATGTAAAAATAAAAGCCTTCATGTGCTTTAGAAATAAAATATATATGTCTGTAACTAAGAAGTCCATTAAAGCAGCAAATTTTACTCACTGTAAAATGAAAAGGTAAAACTTCCCGCAACTCTGCTTCTTAGGAGCAAAGAAAAAGACTCTGAAATAAGATGGATTCAGGATAAAATTCTGGTTCTAACTCATTCTGTTTTTGATCCTAAGCAAGTTACTTAGCTTCTCTAAATTTTGGTGTATTCATCTATAAAACAGGATTACAGTGTAACTTACTTCATATAGTTCCTATAAGGATAAAATAATATAAGGATACTTAATGCCTGGCACATAGTACTTAGTAAATGGCTGCTATTATTATCACTAAAGGAGTTATTCAGTAGAGTCCAGTATTTTATCAGAAAGAGCAAGTTTGTGGGTTCTAGCCCTGCATCAAGTTCTGTGCTGACAGCTCAGAGCCTGGAGCCTGCTTCCAATTCTGTGTCTCCCTCTCTGCTCCTCCCCTGTTCACGCTCCCTCTCTCTCTCAAATAAACATAATTTTTTTTTTAAAAAAAGCAATAAAAAATACATCTTTAAGTGACCAAGATATCTCTAGTGGTTATATCCAAGCCACTTATCTGGCAATGTGACTTTTTCCTGTTTTTGTTTTGTTTTTGTTTTCTTATCCTTGTGGAATATGTGTGACTCTGAGGCTTCCATAATTCTCTCAATTAGAAGTAATACCAATCCAGTGAAGTTTGTTTCTATCCATTCTACTATTCTCTACAATGCCTGTTAATTCACTTTTTTCCTCACTCATTTATTTAATTGACATTAATTGAGCCTACCAAATGCCAGGCACCATGCTAGACACTGTGAATAAAAAGATAATTAAGACTCAGTCCCTGTCTTTGAAGGGCACCCAATCTTTAACAGAAAGATAAACACTGACATCAAAATTTCAGTGGTGTGTTGGAGTCATCTTGTATCTGCTCATGAGAACCAACTGCTGCAATTCTAGGAATTTTGCAATGTGTTAAAAAACGCTGTTACTAAAAAAAATAATAAATTGCATAAATGTATTATTAAATAAAATATATTAAACTGCAAGTAATATTAAAAACTCATCATTTTATCATTTTACTACATTTTACCATTATCTGTGAATTGGAGTTTATTTACATCTATTATTTCTGCATGCTGGAAATCTTACATAATGTGGAACTGTACATCTTTTCCAAATTCCACGCTTTGTGATTACCATGATGGCTGTTTGAAATCTGTCCTGGTATAGTATTTACACCATGGGCATTGACAAACGTTACAAATTAAGACTTTTTTTCCCTAGAGCTACTTTTATTAAATAGTGCCAGCATAATAATTCTCCTAATTATAACACACTGTGATATGTATCATCAGAGAGATATGTATAAGATGCTATAAGAATACAAATGAATTGATCAATGAACCACTGACTAGAGAAATTAAAGAACAATGTGTGAAGAAGGAATATTTGCATTGATTAAATTTAAAAGGATTTGGCTTTTTAATAATCCTGAGAACTAGAGAAGGTCTTTTGAAAACTGTGACAGACCACATTATTGCTCCCAACTATTCATTCCATCTTTCTGTTTTATATCACTACTCATTGCTTTTGGACTTGGCCTTGTGAATTGATTTAGTCAGTGGCATGTCAATGGACACAAAGTAAGGTACTTTGATCAAAAGTTTTAAGAACCCTTGCACGTGCTTGCCCGCCCTCTTGTTCTTAACCTTTGCCTGGAGAATATAATGATTCATATGAGTGCAGATGCTTCATCCTGGATGCTTGTATGAGAAAACATGTAAAGTAGGGATAGACAACTCAAACTAATTTCAGCTGACTATAAATGGCATCAGCTGGCATGTTAACATGAATAAGAAGTTAAGTCATTGTTGTTATAAGTTTTGATATTAGAGAGTCATTTGTTATCACAGCATAATATATTGAAACCTGTTACTTATAAGGTGGAATTTAACATTAGCAACTTCATGCTTCCTTGTCACTGCCAGGGAATCTCTCTTGTAAGCAAAAGGAATCTGTGATATACCCACAATGCATTCAGAACATGGTTACATACCACTTCCACAAAACCTCTCCTGCTGGCACGAAGTACCGGGTAGACTTTGGTCTGGTCACCTTGGAAAGCAGGAAACTACAGAAAATAGATGGCAAGGATTCTAAAGTCACACTACCTATATAACGGTTTTTACTCAAAGCCAACACTGCATAAAACTCAAGTGTGCAAATACCAGCAGAGTTAAAACAAGAAGGAACCTATGTAATCACATCATGCAGCTCCTTCATTTCACAATCAGTGAATCCAAGGCTCAAGGAAGTTGAATATTTTTTTAAGAAGTGAGCTAACAGACTGGGATACAGCTCAGGTTCCCTAATTTCCAGTGTAGTTTTCTGTCTTCGACTTAATAATAGCAATAATAATAATAATAATAATAATAATAATAATAATAATAACAAATAACACTTATTACATATTTGCTATAAATAACACTGGTTTAATTGCTTTATACATATAAATTCATTTAACCCATTTGTTTAATAAAAATGAAAAAAACAACTATGAGGTAAGCATTATTATTATTTAATTTTAACTAACAAAAACCTTAAGTAATTCACCCATGATCACACAGCTTTAAAGGAACATTAATATTCATAGCCTTACACTTTATCATTGGAGCCATTTTGCCTCCCTCATACTACTCCATGAAGTCCTAAGACACCTGAACTATCAACAGGACATTCTTTTCTTTCTAAGAGCCAGCATGTCATTTTTTCTTACAAAGATTGCAATGTTGCTTTAATCTGAATAAAGTTGTATTTTATTTTGAGAGATGCATCATTTCTCAAATTACTACCTGCTCTATCAAAACTACCTACTCAAAAGATAGCTGCTTTTGTAGGGAGGGGTGTTTTCTTTGTTTTGTGGCTTTGACTTAAAATGTTCTCTTCCAAAATACTAGAAAGTAATGACTGTTAACTTGGTAAAGGTCCATTATATAATTATATTATGTATTAGAGAAGGAATCCATTTTTGAGTTACCACCTTCAAGCCCATGGCAGCAAAGATATGCATAAGTGTGCCCAACAGATAAAAATGTTTATCTTCCCATTTTATTTGTTAAGTCAACAAAATTTATCTCCTTTATAATTCAGAATTTTTAAAAAATGTCAGGATAAGTTTACAATAACTTTTGACGTTAACTAGGTATGAGCTGAGAATATTTTGACATTGGAGAACATGCATGAAATTAGCCCAGGGCTTATGTTTTTCTTTTGCTTTCAGAAGAAGCTTCCTAAGAGCAGAGAGAAAATTGTCTTCTAGTTCTTTTGGTTTCTTGATTGCTTTCTTTTTCCAATTCACTTTGCATTTGAAGACACAGTTTTATGAAAGAATTGAGAAGCTAATCTGTATGTTTACTGAATTATCTGATGGAATTATTCTCCATGTTGCCTGCGTTCCCCCAGTCTTCCCTAAAGCTTCCCACCTTTGGGACAAAACTGCCAAGGATGTGCAATGGCATTGGGTATACTGAGCAGCAGTCTAGGAACTTGCCCAAAAGGTGTCCTGGTACATCCCATCTATTTCAAAGTGTTCTCAAGTATATCAAACCATATTGTCATCAAAATACAGATATTTCTGTAAGAAAATATTGAACCCACTATTGTTTTTTATCAGTCATCAGGAACACTGGAGCACAGAGAATATAGGGGAATTGCTCCAAGACATCCAAAAAATATGACTGACAGAAGTATTAGAACCTAATGTACATTTCTTATCAAGAGACTAAATCCTGTCATTAACTAATCTTTTCACTTTGGTTTACTTTTCTCAGCATTTCCTTTGCTGCCTCACCCAGAAAACATTCTAATCCCCCATATCACCTACATTTATGTAGGGTAAAATCTGATTATTTGGTGTTCCATGAAGTGAAGAAGGAAAAAGAACAATTTTGCCTGGTGGCTCAGTGGATTAAGCAACCAACTTTTTTTTTTTTGATACACACTTCTTATTTTTTATTTTATTTAACTTTTTTTAACTTTTTAAATTTAATTTTAGTTAACATACAGTGCAATATTAGTTTCAGGAGTAGAATTCAGTGATTTATCACTTAGATACAATACCTAGTAGTCATCACAGCAACTACCCTTCTTAATACCCATCACCCATCTACCCCATCTCCCACCCCTGCTCCTTCCATCAACCCTGTTTGTTCTCTATCACTAAGAGTCTTTTATGGTTTGTTTTCCTCTCTTATTTTTTTCCCTCCCTTCCCATATGTTCACCTGTTTTATTTCCTAAATTCCACATATAAGTGAAATCATATGGCATTTGTCTTTCTCTGATTGACTTATTTCACTTAGCATTATACATTCTAGTTCCATCCAATCATATCAAATGGCAAGATTTCATTGTTTTTGATGGCTATTATATATATATATATGTATATATATATATATATATATATATATATATATATATGCATGTGCACACACACACACACCACTTCTTTATCAATTCATCAGTTGATGGGTATTTGTGCTCTCTCCATAGATTGGCTATTGTTGATAATACTGCTATAAACATTGGGGTGCATGTATCCCTTTGAATTTGTATTTTTGTATCCTGTTGATAAATGCCTAATACTGCTAGATTGTAGGGTAGTTCTATTTTTAGTTTCTTCAGGAAACTACTGTTCTCCAGAGTGGCCGTACCAGTTTGCATTCCCACCAACAGAAGGGTCCCCTTTCTCTGTATCCTCACCAATGCCTACTGTTTGCTGTTTTGTTAATTTTAGCCATTCTGACATGTATGGGGTAGTATCTCATTATGATTTGGATTTGTATTTCCCTGACAATGCATGGAAAACGTGATCGGAAAAGATGAGTACCTTTTCTTGTGTCTGTTAGCCATTTGGATGTCTTCTTTGGAAAATCATGTCGTCTTAACTCATTTCCTAACTGGGTTATTTGTTTTTTGGGTGTCGAGTTTGGTATGTTCTGTATAGATTTTGCATACTAACCTTTTATCAGATACTTTGTTTGCAAATATCTTCTCCCATTCCGTAGGCTGCTTTTAGTTTTGTTGGTTGTTTCCTTCACTGTTCAGAAGTTTCTTATCTTGATGAAGTCGCAATAGCTCATGTTTGCTTTAGTTTCCCATACTTTCATTGACAGCGAGGTCAAAGAGGTTGCTGCCTACGTTCTCTTCTAGGATTTTTATAGTTTCCTGTATCATATTTAGGTCTTTCATCCATTTTTAATTTATGTTTGTGTATAGTGTACAAAAATGGTCCAGTTTCATTCTTCTGCATGTCACCGTCCAGTTTTCCCAACACCATTTGTTGAAGAATCTTTCTTTTTCCTTTGGATATTCTTTCCTGCTTTGTCAAAGATTAGTTGACCATTTGTTGGAGGCCCATACCTGGGTTTTCTATTCTGTTCCATTGATCTGTGTGTCAGCTTTTGTGCCAGTACCATACTGTCTTGATGACTACAGCTTTGTAGTATTGCTTGAAATCCAGAATAGTGATGCTTCCAGTTTTGTTTTTCTTTTTCAGCATTGCTTTGGCTATTCGAGGCTTTTTGTGGTTCCAGAAAAATTTTAGGATTGTTTGTTCTAGCTCTGTGAAAAATACTGATGGTATTTTGATAGGGATAACATTAAATGTGTAGATTGCTTTGGGTAGTATGGACATTTTAACAATGGCTGTTCTTCCAATCCATGAACATGAAATGCTTTTCCGTTTCTTTGAGTCCTCTTCAATTTCTTTTATAAGTGTTCTATGGTTTTCAGAATATAGATCTTTTACCTCTTTAGTTAGGTTTATTCCTAGGTATCTTTTTTTTTTTTTTTTAGCTCAGGTCATGATATTACGATTCGTGAGATTGAGCCCTGTGTTGGGCTGACAGCACAGAGGCTGCTTGGGTTCTCTCTCTTCCTCTCTCTCTGCCCTTCCCTGCTCACATTCTCTCTCTCTCCATCAAAATAAATACAAATAAGCTTTAAAAAGAAAAGAATTTCACTGAGGCTTCCTGAAATACTTTTACTTTTCTTTCTTCTTTTTTAATGTTTGTTTATTTAGAGAGAGAGCAAAAGCAGGGGAGGGGCAGGGAGAGAGAGAATCTCAAGCAGGCTCTGCACTGTTAGCGCAGAGCTGATGCAGGGTTTGATCTCACGAAACATGAGATCATGACCTGAGCCCAAATCAAGAGTCAGATGCTTACCCAACTGAGCGAGCCAGGTGCCCCTAAACTGCTTTTACTTTGACACCAAAATCCTTTTAATATAGAAATTCTCTCTATCTTTGAGATTTGGCACCTGATATTGAATAGAAGTTAGTTAAGGGTTTACTTATATTAATACTAGAATTTACTCATTGAGCTTTCTTTAATACAAAAAAAAGCATAGAATTACAAATTATACTAAAGAAAGAGGATGTCATAAATGGTAGAGCAACTTGTTTTGATGATTAAATTTAATTCTAGGCCTTTGGTTTAGAAAACTGCTTTTAATATCTCTGCTTTAGAAATCAGCCTAGTAGAATATGCTAGTTTTTTTTCTTTATAAGCTTACATCTTTCTCAATCATGTGTATATGTGTGTGTGTGTGTGTGTGTGTGTGCATGCATGTGTGTGTGTGTATATATACACACACACACACACACACACACACACATACACTTTATTTTTTATTCAATTGTTACTTTAGCAGTGTCTGCAATTAAGAACCAGCTCACTAAATGAACTGTAATTATTGCAAATTGTGGTAAGCACCAGTAATTAAAATGTTGCAGTAATGCTAGCCAGCTTTCCTAGATGCCCTTTGAGAGTAGCATAAAATGATATTATGTCTTTAACTGGTATTTGTATTACAGATGAGAAAACCTGGAAATTCAGGCCTTCAGAATCCTTTGGCTGCCTTTAGAGCACAATGTAAAGTGGGGATTAGCAGTTATCTAGTGAATTCAAACTGGGAAGATAGTCAATTTGGTTAATTCCACAGTGAAAGTGGCTTTTTCTTTAAAATGTGCAATCTTTAGGGCATAAACATACATGGCTTCCCCATGAGGGGAAAATGAACAATAAACTCTAATCTCTTCTTTGTGTTTGCAAGATGCTAATAGTGAGCCTTCTGGGTACAAAAGCAAGACGGAACTCCTTCAATACCCACCCATCTTTTGAGGATCCTCACCCAGCTGCTACCCCCAATGAACTCTCCAGCTGTGCAGTCATTTGGCAGAGTGCACTGTTATGCATAACTTAAGCTATGTGTGTGTGACTCCAATACAACTGGTGAATATAGACTGTCCACAGGGAAACCCCTTAACTTATTGCAAATAAAAAACAATGGATTCATTGGGTTTGTGGTCATGAAAATGACCTAAATTTCAGTTTTAGCATTGACTGAATCCATTCATCAATATATTTGGTTATTTGCTTGTTTTCCACCTTTGCTCAAGATGATCCGAAAAATGCCCTCTGATAAACCAAAGCTTATGAATTACTGAAAGACAAAGTAATACAGGTAAAGGTAAAGGTAAAGAACTATATAACTTTGTAAAAACAGTGCTTCATAAGTGTTTCATAAGGTTTTAGTGCAGTAAATCTCCATAAGGTCCTCAGAGACTATAGAGATGTAGAGTTGGGGATAATGTTGTTATGTTACAAAAGTGGAAGACTGGCATTTTCCACCTTATGATCCTGAAAATAATCTGGTATACAAAAACATTCTAGTTACAAAATCTAATGCAAAGGTCTTCTCATCCTGGCCATGGTAGGTTATTGGATATTAGAATAATTCTCTTACCATAAACAATTGTGTATCTAGGGAAAAAGTGAAAATGAGATATTGCAGTTTGTACAACAGACAGTACAGCAAGTTTGATCTTTGATGAAAGGTAAACATACAAGTTAGTTTTGCATTCACCCCAGCATGCTGCCTGGGATCATTTCTCAAATTGCAGCATAGGGAACTAGAGTCCAAACAGAGAACACTAGACTCTCCAGGCAGAGGAAAGACAAACCATATTTATGGCTGCTGAGGTGGCCAGAATTTGAAAAAAAAAGATATTAGAAAACAGGGAGCAAAATAAAGAAGTCCCAGATATCTGCATAGAGGGACCCTTCCATCTTTGACCAAATGATAAGCTGGGCATACGTAGGGTAACACTCCTTGAGACCTGGAAAACCATAGTTACTCAGGTGCTATGAAATGAATGGAGATTTTAGAGTGGACTCAGTGCTGGAACACTTTGGAATTCCAACCAGCCTAAGTGGGAATATATCTTGGAAAAACCCACTCATTCAGTTGAAACCGTAGAAAGGCCCTACCTTAAGAGTATGACAAACCTAGCCCTAAAGTAAGGGTTACTCCAGAGTCATTTTAACAAAGCATAACACTAAGCCTCAACGAAATCAAACTGCACTATTAGCAAATTAACTGACTGCTAGAAAAAAATCTCATTTTTTAAAGGCAGCATAATTTAGACTAAGTAATATATTATTCATAATGCCCAAAACAAAATAAAAAATTACTGGATATACAGGGAAAACTTTCAAAATATGACACAGAGCCAGGAGAATTACAGTGGACAGAAACAATCCCACATGTGAAACAGATGTTGGAATTAGCATGAAGTGACTTTAAAATAATTATTATAGGGGCGCCTGGGTGGCTCAGTCAGTTGAGCGTCTGACTTCAGCTCAGGTCATGATCTCACAGTTTGTGAGTTCGAGACCCGCATCAGGCTCTGTGTTGACCGCTTGCTCAGAGCCTGGAGCCTGCTTCAGATTCTGTGTCTCCTTCTCTCTCTGCCCCTCCCCCGCTCATGCTTTGTCTCACTCTGTTTCTCAAAAATAAGTCAATGTAAAAAAAATTTTTTTAATAATAAAATAAAATAATTATTATAAATATACTGATGGGTTTAATAAAAAGGTAATATGTGGAAAGATAGAAATATATTTTCAACAGGGAAATATGAACAAAAAGAAAAAATGGAAATTTTAAATCTGAAAAAATAATATAATTAAAATGAACATTCCAAATGCATGTTTATTTTTAATTTTTTAAGATTTTTTTATTTTTTTTAATATGAAATTTATTGTCAAATTGGTTTCCATACAACACCCAGTGCTCATCCCAAAAGGTGCCCTCCTCAATACCCATCACCCACCCTCCCCTCCCTCCCACCCCCCCATCAATCCTCAGTTTGTTCTCAGTTTTTAAGAGTCTCTTATGCTTTGGCTCCCTCCCTCTCTAACCTTTTTTTTTCTTCCCCTCCCCCATGGTCTTCTGTTAAGTTTCTCAGGATCCACATAAGAGTGAAAACATATGGTATCTGTCTTTCTCTGTATGACTTAATTCACTTAGCATCACACTCTCCAGTTCCATCCATGTTGCTACAAAGGGCCATATTTCATTCTTTCTCATTGCCATGTAGTATTCCATTGTGTATATAAACCACAATTTCTTTATCCATTCATCAGTTGATGGACATTTAGGCTCTTTCCAAAATTTGCCTATTGTTGAAAGTGCTGCTATAAACATTGGGATACAAGTGCCCCTATGCATCAGCACTCCTGTATCCCTTGGGTAAATTCCTAGCAGTGCTATTGCTGGGTCATAGGGTAGATCTATTTTTAATTTTTTGAGGAACCTCCATACTGTTTTCCAGAGCGGCTGTATCAGTTTGCATTCCCACCAACACTGCAAGAGGGTTCCCGTTTCTCCACATCCTCTCCAGCATCTATAGTCTCCTGATTTGTTCATTTTAGCCACTCTGACTCAAATGAGGTGATATCAGAGTGTGGTTTTGATTTGTATTTCCCTGATGAGGAGCGCTGTTGACCATGTTTTCATGTGCCTGTTGGCCATCCGGATGTCTTCTTTAGAGAAGTGTCTATTCATGTTTTCTGCCCATTTCTTCACTGGATTATTTGTTTTTCGGGTGTGGATTTTGGTGACCTCTTTACAGATTTTGGATACTAGCCGTTTGTCCGATATGTCATTTGCAAATATCTTTTCCCATTCCGTTGGTTGCCTTTTAGTTATGTTGATTGTTTCCTTTGCATTGCAGAAGCTTTTTATCTTGATGAGGTCCCAATAGTTCATTTTTGCTTTTAATTCCCTTGCCTTTGGGGATGTGTCAAGTAAGAAATTGCTGTGGCTGAGGTCAGAGAGGTTTTTTCCTGCTGTCTCCTCTAGGGTTTTGATGGTCCTTTACCCATTTTGAGCTTCTTTTTGTGAATGGTTTAAGAAAGTGGTCTAGTTTCATCCTTCTGCATGTTGTTGTCCAGTTCTCCCAGCACCATTTATTAAAAAGACTGTCTTTTTTCCATTGGAAATTCTTTCTTGCTTTGTCAAAGATTAGTTGGCCATACTTCTGTGGGTCTAATTCTGGGGTTTCTACTCTATTCCCTTGGTCTATGTGTCTGTTTTTGTGCCAATACCATGCTGTCTTAATGATTACAGCTTTGTAGTAGAGGCTAAAGTCTGGGATTGTGATGCCTCCTGCTTTGGTCTTCTTCAAAATTACTTTGGCTATTCAGGGCCTTTTGTGGTTCCATACAAATTTTAGGAGTGCTTGTTCTAGCTTTGAGAAGAATGCTGGTGCAATTTTGATTGGGATTGCATTGAATGTGTAGATAGCTTTGGATAGTATTGACATTTTAACAATATTTATTCTTCCAATCCATGAGCAGGGAATGTTTTTCCATTTCTTTAAATCTTCCTCAGTTTCCTTCATAAGTTTTCTATAGTTTTCAGCATACAGATCTTGTACATCTTTGGTTAGATTTATTCCTAGGTAGTTTATGCTTCTTGGTGCAATTGTGAATGGGATCAGTTTCCTTATTTGTCTTTCTGTTGCTTCATTATTAGTGTATAAGAATGCAACTGATTTCTGTACATTGATTTTGTATCCTGCAATTTTGCTGAATTCAAGTATCAGTTCTAGCAGACTTTTGGTGGAGTCTATCAGGTTTTCCACGTATAATATCATGTCATCTGCAAAAAGTGAAAGCTTGACTTCATCATTGCCAATTTTGATGCCTTTGATTTCCTTTTGTTGTCTGATTGCTGATGCTAGCACTTCCAAAACTATGTTAAACAACAGTGGTGAGAGCGGACATCCCGGTCGTGTTCCTGATCTCAGGGAGAAAGCTCTCAGTTTTTCCCCATTGAGGATGATATTAGGTGTGGGCTTTTCATAAATGGCTTTCATCATCTTTACGTATGTTCCTTTTATCCCGACTTTTCCAAGGGTTTTTATTAGGAAAGGATGCTGAATTTTGTCAAATACTTTTTCTGCATCAATTGACAGGATCGTAGGGTTCTTTTGTTTTATTAATGTGATGTATCACATTGATTGATTTGCAAATGTTGAACCAGCCCTGCAGCCCAGGAATGAATCCCACTTGATCATGGTGTATGATTCTTTTTATATGCTGTTGAATTCAATTTGCTAGTATCTTATTGAGAATTTTTGCATCTATATTCATCAGGGATATTGGCCTGTAGTTCTCTTTTTTTGCTGGGTCTCTGTCTGGTTTAGGAATCAAAGTAATGCTGGCTTCAGAGAATGAGTCTGGGAGTTTTCCTTCCCTTTCTATTTTTTGGAACAGCTTGAAAAGGGTAGGTATTATCTCTGCTTTAAATGTCTGGTAGAATTCCCCTGGGAAGCCATCTGGTCCTGGACTCTTATTTGTTGGGAGATTTTTGATAACTGATTCAATTTCTTCACTGGTTATGGGTCTGTTCAAGTTTTCTATTTCTTCCTGTTTGAGTTTTGGAAGGGTGTGGGTGCTAAGGAATTTGTCCATTTCTTCCAGGTTGTCCAGTTTGTTGGCATATAATTTTTCATAGTATTCCCTGATAATTATTTGTATTTCTGAGAGATTTGTAGTAATAACTCCATTTTCATTCATGATTTTATCTATTTGGGTCATCTCCCTTTTCTTTTTGAGAAGCCTGGCCAGAGGTTTATCAATTTTGTTTATTTTCTCAAAAAACCAACTCTTGGTTTCATTGATCTGCTCTACAGTTTTTTTAGATTCTATATTGTTTATTTCTGCTCTGATCTTTATTATTTCTCTTCTTCTGCTGGGTTTGGGGTGTCTTTGCTGTTCTTCTTCTATTTCCTTTAGGTATGCTATTAGATTTTGTATTTGGGATTTTTCCTGTTTCTTGAGACAGGCCTGGATTGCAATGTATCTTCCTATCAGGACTGCCTTTGCTGCATCCCAAAGTGTTTGGTTGTTGTATTTTCATTTTCATTTGTTTCCATATATTTTTTAATTTCTTCTCTAATTGCCTGGTTGACCCATTCTTTAGTAGTGTGTTCTTTAACCTCCATGCTTTTGGAGGTTTTCCAGACTTTTTCCTGTGATTGATTTCAAGCTTCATAGCATTGTGGTCTGAAAGTATGCATGGTATGATCTCAATTTTTTATACTTATGAAGGGCTGTTATGTGACCCACTATGTGATCTGTCTTGGAGAATGTTCCATGTGCACTCGAGAAGAAAATATATTCTGTTGCTTTGAGATGCAGAGTTCTAAATATATCTGTCAAGTCCATCTGATCCAATGTATCATCCAGGGCCCTTGTTTCTTTATTGATCCTGTGTCTAGATGATCTATCCATTGTTGTAAGTGGATTAGTAAAGTCCCCTGCAATTACCACATTCTTATCAATAAGTTTGCTTATGTTTGTGATTGTTTTATATATTTAGGGGCTTCTGTATTTGGCACATAGACATTTATAATTGTTAGCTCTTTCTGATGGATAGACTCTGTAATTATTATATGATACCCTTCTTCATTTCTTGTTACAGCCTTTAATTTAAAGTCTATTCCGTCTGATATGAGTATGGCTACTCCAGCTTTCTTTTGACTTCCAGTAGCATGAAAGATAGTTCTCCATCCCCTCGCTTTCAATCTGAAAGTGTCCTCAGGTCTAAAATGAGTCTATTGTAGATAGCAAATAGATGGGTCTTGTTTTTTATCCATTCTGATACCCTGTGTCTTTTGGTTGGCGCATTTAGTCCATTTACATTCAGTGTTATTATTGAAAGATATGGGTTTAGAGTCATTGTGATGTCTGTAGGTTTCATGCTTGTAGTGATGTCTCTGGTACCTTGTGGTCCTTGCAACATTTCACTCACAGAATCCCCCTTAGAATCTCTTGTAGGGCTGGTTTAGTGGTGATGAATTCCTTCAGTTTTGTTTGTTTGGGAAGACCTTTATCTCTCCTTCTATTCTGAGTGACAGACTTGCTGGATAAAGGATTCTCGGCTGCATATTTTTTCTGTTTATCGCATTGAAGATTTCCTGCCATTCCCTTCTGGCCTGCCAAGTTTCAGTAGATAGATATGCCACTAGTGTTATCAGTCTCCCTTTATATGTTACAGCATGTTTATGCCTAGCTTCTTTCAGAATTTTCTCTTTATCCTTGTATTTTGCCAGTTTCACTATGATATGTCATGCAGAGGATCGATTCAAGTTACATCTGAAGGGAGTTCTCTGTGCCTCTTGGATTTCAATGCCTTTTTCCTTCCCCACATCAGGGAAGTTCTCAGCTATGATTTCTTCAAGTACCCCTTCAGCCCCTTTCTCTCTCTCTTCCTCTTCTTGAATTCCTATTATACGGATATTGTTCCATTTCATTGCATCACTTACTTCTCTAATTCTCCCCTCATACTCCTGGATTTTTTTTATCTCTTTTTTTCTCAGCTTCCTCTTTTTCCATAATTTTATCTTCTACTTCACCTATTCTCTCTTCTGCCTCTTCAATCCGAGCTGTGGTCACCTCCATTTTATTTTGTATCTCATTTATAGCATTTTTTAACTTCTCATGTTTCTTAGTCCCTTGATCTCTGTAGCAATAGATTCTCTGCTATCCTGTATACTTTTTTCAAGCCCCGCAATTAATTTTATGACTATTATTCTAAATTCTTGTTCCGTTATATTGCTTAAATCGTTTTTGATCAATTCGTTAGCTGTTGCTACTTCCTGGAGTTTCTTTTGAGGGAATTCTTCCGTTTCCTCATTTTGGATAGTCCCTGAAGTGGCATGGAACTGCAGGGCACTTCCCCTGTGCTGTCTGGAGTAACTTGTATTGGTGGGCAGGGCCACAGTCAGACCTGATATCTGTCCCCAGCCCACCACTGGGGCCACAGTCAGAATGGTGTGTACCTTATCTTTCCCTCTCCCAGGGGCAGGACTCACTGTGGAGTGGTGTGGCCCCTGTCAAGGCTACTTGCACACTGCCAGCCTTGTGATGCTGCTTTTATAGGATCTGGCATATTAGCCGGGGTGGATCCAGAAGGTGCACAGGGGCAGGAGGGGCAGACTCAGCTCTCTTTGCCTTTGTCCACTTCGGGAGGGGCCCTGCAGCACCAGGAGGGAAGCAGACCCACCAGAGGGATGGATCCACAGAAGCACAGCGTTGGGTGTTTGTGTGGTGCAAGCAAGTCCCATGATGGGAACTGGTTCCCTTTGGGATTTCAACTGGGAGATGGGAGAGGGAGATGGCACTGATGAGCGCCTTTGTTCCCCGCCAAGCTGAGCTCTGTCCTCCGGGGCTCAACACCTCTCCCTCCTGGTGTCCTCTCACCCTCCCGCTCTCCGAGCAGAGTTGTTAACTTATAACATTCCAGATGTTAAGTCCCACTGGATGTCAGAACACACTCCATCCGGCCCCTCTGCTTTTGCAAGCCAGACTCGGGGGCTCTGCCTTGCCGGGTGGGCTGGCTGCCCCTCCACCGCCCTGCCTCCCTCCCACCAGTCCGTGTAGCGTGCACTGCCTCTCTGCCCTTCCTACCCTCTTCCGTGGGCCTCTTGTCTACGCTTGGCTCCGGAGAGTCCGTTCTGCTAGTCTGCTGGTGGTTTTCTGGGTTATTTAGGCAGATGTGGGTGGAATCTGAGTGATCAGCAGGACGCAGTGAGCCCAGCGTCCTCCTATGCTGCCATCTTCTCTTCCACATGCATAAGTTTAATAGCTAATTAGACACTTAAGATTAGGTAATAAAAACTATCCAAATTGAAGCACAAAGAGAAAATCATTGACTTGTGACAGAGGATCAAATGGCCTTATATGGGGGCACCTGGGTGGCTCAGTCAGTTGAACATCTAGCTTCGGCTCAGGTCATGATCTTGCGGTTTGTTTCTGGGTTCGAGCCCTGCATTGGGTTCTGTGCTGTCATCTCAGAGCCTAAAGGCTGCATTAGATTCTGTGTCTGCCTCTCTCTCTGCCCCTTTCCTGGTCATGCTGTCTCTCAAATATAAATATTAAAAAAATTCACATGGCCTTATATGCATGTGATAATTCAAGAGAAGAAATGGCAAAAGAAATCTATGGTGAAAAAAATCTCAGCAGTGGTCTCTTCTTTGTGGGAGCAAGTGACTGGGAAAAGTCAGGAGGGAACTTTTGGGGAAGGTGGAAATGTCCTGTATTTTGATAAGGGTGTGAATCAAAGAGTCGTATTTTTCAAATCTTATTGAGCTATATTCTTAGGGTCTGTTCACTGTTTATAAATTGTACTTCAGTAAAAAGTGGGAAAGTCCACTGGACAATGACCGGCTAGTGTCAACCAGATCCAAGCACTAAAATATTGGCAATCATGTTATCATCACTGAAATCTTGTCTCCCTTTAACTCTCAGTGTGACAAACTGTTGGTGTCATCCCCTCTCTACTTTTTCATAGACTGTTTCAGTATTCCTTTTCTTAACCCCACCATTAAATAATGTTTATAAGTATATGTCCTCAGCCTTCTCTGATTCCCACTTTATACATTCTTTTGGGACCTAAGATATGGTTAGTATGGTGCAGGTATTCATTGATTGATAGACAGATGGATAGATGAATGGATGCACAGTAGGATGGATGGATGGATGGATGGATGGATGGATGGATGGATAACCAAATAAATAATGAGTCCTCTCCCGTTTACTTTCATTCAATTTATGTGTCAGACACTTTTCCAGGTGCTGAAGGTATAGTTGTGAACAAAGCAGAAAAAAAGGTTCTATTTTCTAGGATTCACATTCTATTTATAGTAAAGACTTAGTTCAACTTCCAAGTTCAGTCTCACATCATTTCCAAATGGGAGCACACCTACCCCCAATTTGTACCTTGTAAGTCACTGCCAGAGTAAAATTATTAAGATCTATATCTGATTTTTACTCCAATATATATTTTTATATTTAATGTCCATACATTTATATGTATTTTTGTCATGTTCAACCATGTCTCTACCTTAATATCCTATAATCTAGTCATATAAAATTATTTTCTGTTCAATTCTTTCACTGTGTGACTGTGCATAAGAAATTCCTTCAGTCTAGAATATCCTTCCTCTTCTCAATCTTCACCCTCAGTGTCTCCTTTCAAAATTCTCCTTATTCATTCTTCAGAGATACTTAAGAGACATTATCTTGACTTCCCAGACAGAGGTAAAGTTTTTTTTTTAATGTTCCCCCTAGTTGTATATAGGTTTGTATCTGTAACCTGGGTGTACAGGTTACTCAACCATAAGCAGATCATTCCGTGGACATACAAAAAGGATATAGTAGAAGAATTTGAGGTGTAATACCAAATAAAGCACTCATGGTCCAAAGGTTCTATTCAGGAGGGAGCAGAGGGAAAATTAAGGGAAAATTAATTAAGGGAAAATTAAAAAAAAAAACATTAAGTAGAACCCAGGATTCAGGAGTAAAAATTGCCAGGGACATTAGCCAGCTACCAAGTATAACAGACTGCACTTCATCTACACACAAATCCCAGAGGCACATGTATCTCTTAGGAGCTAGGTATGAAAAGGGCTATAAACCAACAACTGGCTTATTCAAATTTATACAAAGAGAGTTAGTGGCCAAGACCACTAGATGTGGGGAGAACTTTTGCCCCAAACACAAAAGAAATATGACAAATTTTGAGTTCTATTTAATCCACAGTAAACTAGAATAATAGTGTTGTCATTTAATTGGCTACTTGATACAGTCAACTGATATGAGGTAGTCTGGGAACATTGTCTGATACCTTCTCCAAAAAGGAGTTTGTTATACTTGTTAGACTCATACCCTTTTGAGACAATGAGGCCCTTGAAGGCTATACTAAGTTTCTCTCTATATCTACTATTATGTGTGGCCCATTGTAGGCACTGAAAGTTCTCTTTTAATAAGAAATTAACAGTTTTCACTGAGTAGAGAAGTATTCACACAAAGCCTTCATTAGTCCTTGGACATGCATTCTTTGGGATTGTGATGGGTTTTGTTGCCATGAGAACATTTTGCCATGAGAACATTGTCAAGGAAGTAATCTAAAGATGTAACATCCAAATATCAAATAAATCAGTTCAAAATCAGTTAATAAGCTTTATATTATACAGATAAAGGATACTACTTTAGTCTATATTTTTCATTTCATAACTGATCATCTTAATATCATTTATAATTATCCTAGTATATGAAGCTATTCTCTTCCTTTGATAAGAATGGACTTCCTAGATATTTCAAAGCATTTCACCCATATTCTGTGGAACATGGATTCAAGAGATGTTAACAGATGCACTATGTGAAATAGAGATTTTTCCAAGTGCAGCTATCCTGATCTCTATCTAGAAGATTCACAATTCACATTAATATACTAAAGGCTCCAAGAAGTCCTGGGAGTGGGGGAGGTGATTTTTTACACATAGATACCCAAAGAGTTTATCACAAAACACTTTCTTTGTGACAGATTAATAGCATCTGGAGCAGTGCTTCCTGAGAGGAACAGTTTAAGAGACTTCTTCTAAAGAATAATAATTATCTTCTTTTGAAAGACACAGAATCAAATATAATGAAATTATGACAAGATTTGGAGCTAGAAGTCATAGGTTTCAATCACCTAAACCAGTTACAACTCTGTCATCTGGGAAAGTTCTTTAACTTCTTTGAAGATTATAAAGATGATCCTGCAGATGTAAGATGCTAAACAAATACTGGTTTTATTTTTCTTACTTTATAATCCCCTCCCACATTCTGATGATTGACCAAGTACTAGACTGTGGGTCCAGGTGGAGTTGACTATCCCTTACACAAGGGAGGGGCCTCGCTGGTAGCATTTGTGCTTCTGGAGAGCCAGGTGGGGTACAGTGATATTGAGACTAAGCAGGAGATAAGTGGGGAAGTGGTTAGTCCACCCACACATTCTCACATGTTACAAAATGCAGCTGGTGATTATTGTCTCAAGAGAAGGCTACTAGCCTGCATACCAACGAAAATAAGCCCTCAGGTCTTGTTTGGCACGTGCACCTTAATTACTAACCCCTACTTTTAGGGATGTCAACAAGGAACTTCTCTCCTTTCTTGTGAAACAATCAAAATCAGCCAGAAGAGTTAATGTCAATACTTTTCACAGGTAATACCTGGAAGTTTCTTTAGGCTATAAGGACAACATCATCTGTAAGCTTTTTCTGTATTAAATTATCCAATGCTAGTTACAAATCAAAATGTTGACTGAGTACTAAAACTTTAAATATGGTTTTCCACAGATTTTAAACAGATGCAGTTTTAACCAAAGAGTCTTTTGTATTGGGGCACCTGGGTGACTCACTTCAACTTCGGGTCAGGTCCTGATCACAATGTTCAAGAGTTCGAGCCTCACATCCATCTCTGTGCCGACAGCTCAAAGCCTGGAGCCAGCTTCAGATTCTGTGTCTCCCTCTCTCTCTGCCCTTCCCCCTCTTGCACTTTCTCTTTCTCTCTCTCTCTCTCAAAACTAAACATAAAAAAAAAATTTTTTTAAGTCTTTTGTATCAGTTCCCTCATTCTGTTTGTCCTAAGAAATGGCTAACATGGACAAACATTTTGGTGAAACGCATGTCCTTACTAAAACGGAGTTTAGTCTCTCTGAGACTACCAGCTCGCTGTACCCTCTCACCCCATCCCATCCCACCTCCCAGGCCCTATCACCAGTCCATGGCAAAATGTGAGCCAAAGCAAATGCCATGTAGGCTGTATCTTCTTTAGAAAAAGTCCCCTTTGTCAATTTTCCTCACATTTCATACATACCTTCATAAGGATCATGGCAAATAAAGGCTAAAAGCTGCAAAAGACTGAAAATTAAATGTTAAAAAAGTAAAACTGTGTTTTTCTCTTGAAAATCTGGAGTAATGACATGGGATCCAGAATTTACATATTTCTAGGGAATAATTCTGTAGTCAAACCCAATGTCAAATAAATCATGACACCAGGTGGCATGGATGACTGGGTAGGCATACAGCAAGTCCCGCAAAAGAAGACAGCCCAGAACAAATATTGTTACTTATCCTTTTTCTCTCCTTCTCTCCATTTTCCTTCTTTTCTCTCTCTCTCTCTCTTTTTTTTTTTTTTTTTTTTTTGGTAATGAGCATATGAAGTAGTTCCAGATGGTGAGCAAGTGGCCAGACTCAAACAAGTTGCTAAGCTTGCTGGCATAAGAGAACCTGCTTAGTGGTGACATACAAGTACAGAATCCCCACAGTCCTGCTTCCTGGTGAAAACTGGAGAGAACAAACCAACAATAGAGAAATGAGTACTGTAATTTATCTTGGAGGCCATTTAGGTTGTTTATCCCAAACTACATTTTGATTCCAGTTACAGTTTAATTATGAGTATTTGTTCTCTAACAGAGACTAAACAAAGGGTAACTATTTTCTTTTATCTTTTTCTTTGTTATGAAAATTTCAGTTTCATGTTTGCCTCTCCTCCCTCCTTAAATAGTGTCTCATGCTAAGTGAACGCATTCAGCTCAATTTCTTCCCCTTCGGATGAAGTCTCTAAAACTAACAAAAAGAGCAGAAGTTTTTACATAGAAGAAATGTGTGATTTAATAATTCCTTATGTATTTCTTTAAGCTTTTGTTGCATGTATTTGACAAATCCCTTCAGTTGTAAAGGAGACACCATCAAGACTCTGGGCATCAAACTCTTGACAGACTTTTACAGTAGAGGAAACTCACTGAGTCTAAATACCCCTCTCCAGCTGTAACTGGCAAGGTGTTTTTGTTTCTGATCATGAAATGGGAAGTTATATAAAGATAGAGAAGGAATGTGGGTTATGCACATTCTCTTTTGTGTGTCTGTCTCTCACAGCCTCTGTTCCACGCTAGCAGTGATAGACCTGCTTTGTTTCAAGGACCATAGTCTACTTGCAAAACATATTCTGTATCTGGTTTTGCAGCTGTTCAAAGGTTTCAGCACGTAATTTTTATCAAATATACTGCTGTGGAGATTTTTCTTCTGTCTATAACACCCTGCACATTGTTTGCTATTATTTTCTGTGATGAGAATCACATTTTCTCCTCTGTATGCCATAGATGGGCCCCCTAAGACTTGCTCAGCCATCTCTGGGTTCCGCCTAAAATTGTAGTAATGAAGAGTATTTGATAACCAATCCTTCTTTGGTAGAAAGTGGCACTACCAGTTTGAGTTGAAACTGAAATAAAATTCTAAATTGTTTGAAAAATAATAATTAAACTTTTAAAAATATATAAACCATTGTGTCTAACGACTTAAAAAGAATTTCTTTACTATAGAGATCCCATAAGTCTTAGTATTTAACTAATTCACTCTACCACAAGAGTAATACATTTTAATTGTTTTCCTCTATCACTTGCACTATTGATCAGGTTTTTTTTTTTAATAAACCTTCCTTTATCTATTTTTGGGTTAATTCCTTTTTTTCCACCATTCTCCTAAAAACCCTATTTCTACTGTCCTCTGTGTTTTGCATGGCCTTGCCTTTTATTTTGTCATGAAAGGTTTTCATATTTCAGTTCAGATTAGCTAGGACTGTCACATGGTTTCAGCAAAACTATCAATAATAGTTGATACAAATTTATTGAACAAAAAAGAAATGGACACAGTTTTAGCTTATCAACAATAATCTGCATTATTTCATTCTATATGTAACAGTAAAGGTATGCATTGTATTAAGTTGGTTTTATTTTCAACAATTCAGTTCATCTTTGGTCTTTGAACAATGACAGGAAAGGTATTTTTAATACATGCATATTCAACGCTTAATTCTTAATGATGCAGACTCAAACTCCTCTGTCCATAGCCCATACACTCCACATGACACCACAGGTTATCAGGTTGGGGATTGAGGGCATTCACTTTGGATTTGCAAATTTCAATTTATTCACAGACTTACTGCCTGTCAGATGTTCAAGTCACTTAAATTTCTGAGTCTCACTTTTCCAACCCTAAAATAGACATAATATCTACTTCATAGGTTTGTCATGAGGATTATAAAATATAAATGTATAAACATATATAACTTATAAATTAGACATACTCAGAAACTGTAAGGTATGATAACTGTGATTATTATTAATACTGTTCTTTCCATATAGAAATTGAAAAAACTATTCAATTAATTTGAATATTTGAAACAGCATTTCTACTGAAATGGACTTATAATTTACCAAAAGGTGTTATTCTACCAAGAAAGTGAACATCATACTTAAGCACCGACTTCTTGAAAACTGTATTTAAAGGAAGGGTTTTTGTTCCATTGTGACAGCTATAAAATTTTAATATAATCATTAAAGAAAGAACTTAGGATTTCTCAAATTGAAAAATTTAAGGCACCATAGCACAAAACTTTGAAAGGGAGTAACTAATAGGTATCTGAGGGCTCTTGCATCCACATTTAGGACTTCATACATATCACATGAAAACAAGTTGATTCCTTCTGTTAAGTAATATAACTTTTAATGTGAAATAGAACTCTTTTTTCTCAAGAAATTTCAGGACAAAAAAAGATTAGGAGTGCACTTGAACATTATAAGAAGGGTAAATAATAGATACTGAATAGCTTTCTGAAAGTATATTTTTTAATAAATTACTCTGTATTTACTTGGTGTAGGTAGGTACATGCCCCCCCCCACATAGTCATGAACTCATATCTACATTCAGAACTCTGCCATTTGACTGGCAGTGAGATACTCACAGGGGCACCCTCACTGATGCACCAGCAAGATCCCCACTCTTGCTGTAAGATAATACAGAAAGTTAAACTGCAGACATAGCATTGGAGAGACAATCTTAAAATATGGTTATAATATAGCTTACTTAAATATACTATAGTTATTTGTTGGAAATACATTTTGGGGGGAAAGAGGTCATGATCTGCACTATATGGTTCAAAAGTGAGTATTAGATGACTCTAATGGCAACATACATTTATCAAGTGCCAACCAAGAACTGGGAAAGGCACAGGGGAAGCAACATTGAGAAGAATACAAATTCTTTTCCTTAAGGATATCACTGTGTCTGGAGGTAGATGCATAACAAATATTTGGAACATGTGTATGATCCATTGAGACAGTGATGAATGCATCTTAGACTCTCCTAGAGTCTATGGGAGGTGAATCAGTCAGAAGGGATAGATGGATGGTGAAGGGACATGGACACAGCGTGATAACTGAAGGATCAAGATCATGCTTCAGTCATGAGTTTCTCTTTAGTTTCCATAAGAAACAGGGAACAATATCTAAGAAACATTGGCTTGAACATGGTAGGTAATCAACAGAGCCTATTTGGGCTTGAAAAAAAATGGAAAGGAAAATGTCAAGTGGAAGCTAGCTTACCTTTTGTTTCCAGAGAGTACTTTTGCTGCTGTCCTACCACTGGTTTGAAACCTATTTTTAAAGCAATGTCTTAATATATGTAGAAACACTCTGCTTTCTTTTTAAATGTAATGAATGAAATATATTTTTCATTTATAAATGAAACTATTCCTGACAGCCTTTAAGTATTTTTAAAATCTATTTTAATGGGGGAGAGGGGGCATCTAGAAATACATTCCTACCCTCCCAAAGATCTATAATTGTAGTAATTTGGCTACATGCAGATTTCATTTTATATTGCTAAGCCCTTGCAACCTCCTCAAATTGTCAACAGGAAGTGGGAGTTCCTTGACCACAAAACATTTGGAATTGTTAGTATTTTGAGAATACAATGAATGGGATTCCCTAATGTCTCTTTCTCAGATTTTGGCAACTGGGGTGGTGACCAGAGAATTCTTGATGCTGAGCCCTCAGGCCTGGATCATGTTTCCTGTTCATTGTATTGTGGTCTGATGTTGGTAGTTTTTAATCTCCAATACAAGAAACAGCTGTTTGAAACATTTTTTTTAGAACTGACAGGAATTTCTCGTTGACTATTAGCTTTATTGATAAGATCATGTTAATTTCTGCCATTCTTTAGATCATATCTCTTATTTGCTTAGGGTATTCAGAGCTGTTTTTGAATGAAAAATAATAAATGCAAGGTATTGCATAGCATTGACCATATGCCTCAATAAATAGACCACTGTAATTATAAACAACTAAGTAGGTACATAAAAACTGTATCAGTTTGTGTCTCCTATAAGCAGATATGAAGAGAGAATAGAACTGCAAGTGATTCATTGGGAGGAATGTCTGCAAAAGATAAAGGGGAGAGTGAGCAGGAAGGCAGGGAAGGCTCTCAGATTGTGACAAGACCTGATACCTGTGAAAGAAGAGGGAAAGAAATAAGAGGTAGATAAAAAGAGCCTCCTCAGACTACCGTATAGCTCTTGGAAAGTCTTAGCCAGGCCAATGTGTCGCCCCAGAGCACAAATTGACCATTAGTGTAGAGCTGCATTAGGTAAGCGAGGCTGGAATCTAGTTTCCCTACAGTGTACTGTCAGGGACTGATAAAACGTTCAGCTGGAATATGACCTCAGCATGAATGCTGAGATGGATCCTAAATATGTGTTCTCTCTTAAGGTAGATCCTAAATAGTGCACATCCTTGGCTGCCACACTGGTCTTTCTCAGTATTTTCCTATCATGAAAGTCTCACTTACCAAAGAAAAAATACATAGGGAAGATTTCAAAAACCATTAAAGTATAATTAATTATAACAGTATTTTTAGTTATTTTGACAAAATACTTAAAGCCTATTGAAAAAAAATGAACTTTAAAGCCCTACTTAAAGAAAATCCTGCTAGAAGAGTTAATTATTTAAAATTGGTATTTTTGACCTTAAAATGTCTTAGAGCCATTTAATTTTTTCAACACTGATAGAAGTTTGCAAAGATAAAGACACATTTTGTTTGAACACAATTTAGGATTTTATTTCAAGACTGTATTAGAAAGGAGAGTAATACAAGACTGTATTAGAAAGGAGAGCCATTTGGGACAACATGGATGGACCTTGAAGGCATTATGTTAACTGAAATAAATCAAAGAAAGAAAGACCAACAGCATGTCATCTCACATATGTATGGAATCTAAACACAACAAACAAAAAATGAATTCATAGATACAGAGAACAAACAGGTGGTTGTTACATATGGGAGCTTGGGGATAGGTGAAAAGGAAGAAGGTGGTCAAAAGGTGTAAACTTCTTATAATAAAATAAATAAGTCATGAGGATGTAATTTGCAGCATGATGACTACAGTTACGATACAGCATTATATATTTAAAAGTTGCTAAGAGAGCAAATCTTAGAAGTTCTATTATAAGAACTTCTTATGGTGGTGCTTGGGTGGCTCAGATGGTTAAGTATCTGACTCTTGATTTCGTCTCAGGTCATGATTTCATAGTAGTGAGCTTGGGCTACGCCATCCATGATGTGTGTGGAGTCTGCTTAAGATTTTCTCTCTCCCTCTCCCTCTGCCTGTCTCCTATGCTCACTTGCTCTAAAAAACAAAACATTGTGACTGTGTGGTAATGGATGTTAACTGGACTTATTGTAGTGATTATTTCACAATATATACAAGCACTGAATCATTACATTGTATACCTGAAACTATACATATATATATATGTACACACACACACACACACACACACACATGAACGAGAGAGAGAGGAATTGTATCTCAATAAAAACGAAGAAGAATAAGAGTATCATAATTATGAAAAAATGTTTAAATAATATTGAATAATTTGTGTTAGGTAGTATAGGAATTATATAAAGGGAAACTAAACATGGATTTTTCTAAAACCTATCCTTCTTTGAGTGTTCAGTTGTACCTAGACGTCTTAGAACATCCTGACACAGGAAAAGAGAAAAACACAAGACTCATCATACACATTATACAAAGTATATAACAAAACATGCATTAGGAACACATTTAATAAGAGGAGAAAATAGTCAAGACTATTATTTTTTTTTAATTTTTTTAATGTTTATTTATTTTTGAGACAGACAGAGACAGAGCATGAACAGGGGAGGGTCAGAGAGAGAGGGAGACACAGAATCTGAAGCAGTTCCAGGCTCTGAGCTGTCAGCACAAAGCCCGACACGGGGCTCAAACTCACAGACCGTGAGATCATGACCTGAGCTGAAGTCGGATGCTTAACCGACTGAGCCACCCACGCGCCCCGTCAAGACTATTATTAAGTGGAATAAAATAGTGAACACCAGTTTGAAAAGGCCGTCCTATTGCCAAATTTATACAATAGTATTTTAACAACATTTGTTCCAGGGTATTAGGATTATATTCCTATTACCTTAGGTTTTATATTTATACATGTTCTAAAATAAAAATGTATTACTCTTGTAATTCTGAACAACAAAATCTATAAATTTTTAGAGTTACAAGTAATTACTAGCTCGCAAGTTTACACACACACAAATAACATGCACAATCACTAATACTTGCAACAGCATCAGCAACAAGTCAACAGGAGGAAGACCTGTTTTGTACTGAAGTATAATTAACACACAGTGTTACATTAGTTTCAGATGTACAATGATTCAATAATTCTATACATTACTCAGTGCTCATCAAGATAAATGTACTCTTAATATCTTTTATCAATCTCACCCTCCTCACGACCCACAATCCTTCTAGCAATAACCACTTTGTTCTCTGTCTTCAAGAGTCTGGGGTTTGTTTGTTTGTTTGTTTTTGTCTCTTATTTCCTTTGTTCATTTTTTTCCTCTTAAATTTTAATCATACAGTATTTGTCTTTCTCTATTTTTTTCACTTAGCATCATACCCTCTAGGTCTATCCTCATTGTTGCAAATGTCAAGATCTCACTCTTTTTTTATGGCTGGGTAATATTCTATTGTATATACATATATTCTCTCTCTCTCTCTATATATATATATATATATATATGTATATACACACACATATACATATATAAAAAGATATAGATACAGGTATAGATATAGATATTCTTTTTTATTCATTCATCTATGAATGTACACTTGGGTTGCTTCTGTATCTTGGCTATTGTAAACAATGCTGTAATAAACATGGGGGTGCATAAATTCTTTTCAAATTAGTATTTTAATTTTATTTGGGTAATTATTAGTGGAATTAATGGATCCTATAATAATCCTATTTTTTATTTTTTGAGAAAACCATACAGTTTTTCACAGTGGTTACATCTATTTGCATTTGCACCAATGGTGTGCAAAGTTTCCTTTTTCTCCACATCCTCACCAACACACTTGTTATTTCTTATCTTTTGATGCTAGTCATTATGACAGGTGTTTGGTGATGGTTTGATTCTGCAACACTGTGGTTTTTATTTGCATTTTCCTGATGATTAGTGACATCTTTTCATATGTCTGTTGGCTATTTGTATGCCTTCTTTGGAAAGATATCTATTCAGGTCCTTTGCCCGGTTTTAAAAAAATTTTTTTTTTAATTTGTTTATTCTGAGAGAGAAACAGAACACATGAGCAAGGGAGAGGCAGAGAGAGAGAGAGAAAGGGAGAGAGATAGCCCAAGCAGGCTCTGCACTGCCAGCACAGAGCCCATTGTGAAGCTCGAACTCACAAACTGTGAGATCATGACCTGACCTGAGGTCAAGAGCCAGACGTTTAACAGACTGAGTCACCCAGGTGCCCCATTCTGCCCATTTTTAATCAGTTATTTGGGATATCTTTTTGATATTGAGAAGTATATGTTCTTTATACTTTTTGGATGTTAACCCCTTATTGGATATATCATTTGCAATTCTTTTCTTCCATCCACTAGGTTGCCTTTTGGTTTGTTGATGGTTTCCTTAGCTATGCAAAAGCTTTTTATTTCATGTACTCCCATTAGTTTAATTTTCTTTTGTTTCCCTTTCCTGAGGAGATATATCTAGAAAAATAGTGCTATGGCTGATGCCAAAGAAATGAATGCCTATATTTTCTTTCAGGAGTTTTATGGTTTCAGGCCTGACATTTAGGTCTTTAGTTCATTTTGAGTTTGTTTTTGTGTATAGTATGAGGAAGTACTCCAGTTTCATACAAGAGAAACCTCATAAGGCCATCATATGATTTTTCACCAATAAATTTGTAGTCTAGAAAGGAGTGGCATGTACATTCAAAATGCTGAAATGAAAGAACCTGCAGCAAAGAATATTCTGCCTAGCAAGGTTATCATTCCAAACAGAAGGAGAGATAAAGAGTATCCCAAACAAACAAAAGTTAAAGGAGTTCATCACCACTACATCAGCCTTATAAGACATTTAAAAGGGAATGCTTTGAGTAGAAAGGAAAGCTCATAATCATGAATAAGAAAATTATGAATGGAAAAAATTTCACAGGTAAGTACAAACATAGTAAGTAGTAGATAAGTCACTTATAAAACCGTATGGAGGTTAAAGCACAAAAGCAGTAAAATCAATTATATCTACAAAAATATCAGTCACCAGATTCACAAAATAAAAGAATGTAAAGTATGACATCATATACATAAAACGATGTGGGGGGGGTGATAAAAATTTAGTGCTTTTACAATATGTTCAAACTTAAGCAGCCATCAACTTAATATAGACTGCTGTATATATAACATGTTATATATGAACCTAATTGTGACCACAAATCAAAAGCCTATAATAGATACACAAAAAATAAAGAGAAAGGAATCCAAGACTAACACTAAAGAAAGTAAAGAAAGCCATCAAACCACAAGGGAAGAGAGCAAGAAAAGAATGGAAAAGAGGAGAACTACAAAACAAACATAAAACAACAAAATAGCAATAAGACATACCCATCAATGATTATTTTACATATGAATGGATGAAAGCCTCCAACCAAAAGATGTAGGGTGACTGAATGGATAAAAAAGCAAGACCCAGCTATTATATGTTGCCTACAGGAGACTCATTTCAGACCTAAAGACACATGAAGATCAAAAGTGAAGGATAGAAAAGCATTTACGATGCCAAAAGAATCAAAAAGAAAGCTGGGGTAGCATTACTTATACTGGACAAAATAAACTTTAAAATAAAGACTATAACAAGACAAAGGAGGAGACTACATAGTGATAAAGGGAAAAATCCAGCAAGAGGATACAGTAAGTGTAAATATATATGTCCAACAGGTGACACCTAAATACATAAAGAAACTAGTAACAGATATAACAGAAGAAACTGACAATAATACAATAATAGTAGGGGACTTTAACACGTCACATTAATGGATAGATCATCCAGACAGAAAATCAACAAATAGTGGCTGTGAGATATTAGACTATATGGACCTAACAGGTATATTCAGAACATCCCATCCAAAAACAGCAAATTGCACATTTTCAAGTGCACATTGAATATTCTCCACAATAGATCATGTTAGGCCACAAACTGAATTTTAATAAATTCAAAAAGACTTGGGATGCCTGGGTGGCTCAGTTGGTTAAGTGTCTGACTTCGGCTCAGGTCATGATGTCATGAGTAGGTTTGAGCCCTGCATCCGGCTCTGTACTGACAGCTTAGAGCCTGGAGCCTGTTTAGGATTCTGTGCCTAACCTCTCTCTGCACCCCCCCCCCATTCATGCTTTGTCTCTTTCCAATAATAAGGAATTAAAAAATTAATTAAAAAAATACATTCAAAGAGACTGGAATCATTTCCTGTATCATTTTCAAGCCTAAAGGAATGAAACTGTGGGGCGCCAAGCATCCAACTTGGGCTCAGGTCATGATCTTGCAGTTCATGAGTTTGAGCCCCACGTCAGGCTCTGTGCTGACAGCTTGAAGCTGGAGCCTGCTTTGGATTCTGTCCCTTCTCCCTCAAAATATAAACATTAAAAAATTTTTTAAATAAAAATTTTAAAAAAGGAATGAAACTAGAAATCAATCATAAGAAAAAAATCAATCATAAGAAAAATACATGGAAGCTACATAATATGCTACTAAACAATGAATGGGTCAACTCAAAATCAAAAAAGAAATAAAATACATGGAGACAAATGAAAGTGAAAGCACAGTGATCCAAAAATCTTTGGGATGCAGCAAAACTTGTTCTGAGAGAGAAGTATAAACAGTACCGGTCTACCTCAAGAAAAAAGAAAAATGTCAAACAACCTAACCTTACACATGAAGGAGCTAGAAAAAAGAACAAACAAAGCCCAAAGATAGTAGAAGGAAGGCAATAATAAAGATTAGAGCAGAAACAAATCAAATAGAGACAAAAACAAAAACAAAAGATAAACCAGGAGCTGGTTGTTTAAAGACAACAGAATTGAAAAGAAAAGATAAATGAAACCAGGAGCTGGTTGTTTAAAGACAACAGAATTGATACACCTTTAGTCAGATTCATCAAGAAAAACACAGAACTCAAATAAGTAAAATCAAAATGAAGGAGGAAGAATAACAACCTATACCACAGAAATACAAAGGATTATAAGAAAATATTATAGGGGTGCCTGAGTGGCTGGGTTGGTTAAGTGCCCAATTCTTGATTTTGGATCAGGTCATGATCTCACTGTTCATGAGATCAATCCCTTCATTGGGCTCCATGCTGACAATGCTTGGGATTCTCTCTCTCTCTCTCTCTCTCTCTCTCTCTCTCTCTCTCTCTTTCTCGCTCTCTTTCTCTCTCTCTCTCTCCCTCTTCCTCTCTCCCTCTCTCTCTCCCCCTGCCCCTCTAAATAAATTAATTAATTAAAAAATTAAATATTTAATAAAAATATTATAAAAAACAATATTCCAACAATTTGGGCAACCTAGAAGAAATGGATATATTCCTAGAAACATATTACCTTCCAAACTGAATGAGGAAGAAATCAAAAATTTGAAAGACTAATTACTACCAATGAAAATGAATCAGTAATCAAAAAACTCACAAACAAAACCCAGGACCAAATGGCTTCAAGATAAATTCTATCAAATATTTAAAGAACTGATACCTATTATTCTCAAACTATTACAAAAATAAAAGAGAAGGAAAGCTTCCAGAATTATTCTACAAGTTCAGCATTACCCTCATACCAAAACCAGATAAAGACACAACAACAAAAAAGTAAAGTACAACCTAATGTCTCTGATAAACAAAGATGCAAAAATCCTCAACAAAATATTAGAAAACTGAATCCAACAGTATATTAAAAAAATCATTCACCACCATTAAGTGGGATTTATTCCCGGGTTACAAGGGTGGTTCAAAATTTGCAAATCAATCAACAAAGTAGATGACAATAAAGAGAAAGAATAAAAACCACATGAGCATCTCAGTAGTTGCAGTAAAAGCATTTCACAAAATACATCCATTCATGATAAAAACTCTCAACAAAGCAGGTTTAGAGGGAACATACCCGAACATAATAAAGGCCATATATGAGAAACCCACAGCTAACATTATACTCGGTGGGGAAAAACTGAGAGCTTTTCCTCTAAGATCAAGAACAAGACAAGGATGTCCATTCTCACCACTTTTATTCACTATAATACTAGAAGTCCCAGCTGCATCAATTGGACAAGAAAAATAAAAGGCATCCAAATTGGGAAGGAAGAAGTAAAACTGTCACTATTTGCAGATGACATGATACTATATATAGACAACCATAAAGACTCTTCCAAAGAAACTACTAGAACTGATAAATGAATTCAGTGAAGTCACAGGATAAAAAATTCACATATGGAAATCTGTTGCATTTCTGTACACTAATAATGAAATAGAGAAGTTAAGAAAACAATCCATTTACAACTGCACCAAAAAGAATAAAATACCTAGGAATAAACTTAACCAAAGAGGTGAAAGACCTGTACTCTGAAAACAATAAAACGCTGATGAAAAAAATTGAAAGTGACACAAACAAATGAAAAGATAATTCCATGCTCATGGATTGCCAGAATAAATACTGTTAAAATGCCATACTACCCAAAGCAATCTACAGATTTAATGTAATCCTTCTCAAAGGCCAACATTTTTCACAGAACAAAAAAATCCTAAAATTTGTGTGGAACCACCAAAGTCCTCAAATAGCCAAAGCCAACTTGAGAAAGAAGAACAAAGCCGGAGGTTACACAATCTCAGATTTCAAGATATACTACAAAGCTGTAGTCATCAAAACAGCTGGCACAAAAACAGACACATAGTTCACTAGAACAGAATAGAGAGCATGGAAATAAATCCATGCTTATATGGTCAATTAATCTTTGACAAAGGATGCAAGAATACACAGTAAGGAAAAGTCAGTCTCTTCAATGGACTGTGTTGACAAAATTGGACAGCTACATGCAAAAGGAGAAATACACTTTCCTTACATCATCTAATTGCATTATGTAGTCAAAACTAACAGGTGGAAATAAGTCTGTGTATCCAGTTTTACTTTGGTGAAGCTTCTAACTAAAATTGTAAAAATCCTCATACTTCTAAACTATGACCCAGAACAAAAATACCAAACTCCACCCAGTTCCACCCAATGGCAGTGACTTTTGTTTGGGGTCATGTAGTCTCTTCCATCACTTTTTCTTAAATCTACATTGTATTTCCTTTGTGCTTATTTCTGACTTGAAATGTATCCCATATGTTCAATATGTATAAAGAAATAAGGTTGAAAATGCTAGCAGAGGACATATAGGATCTATGATTACAATGAAAAAAAATGCAATAATCTTTTTAATTGGTAGTAGATAGAAGACTATAAATCTGTATAGGATATATTGTTCAAGAGAAGTTATGATTATAAAGGATGAAAAATAAAGTGCTGTGCCTTTATGATTCACTATTACCATAAACAACGAAGAAAAAGTGATCTATGAAATTATATAGAGTTTGGATAATCAACATCTCATCTGGATACTCTTAAGATGAAGTCAGGGATTTAGTAGGGATTATAATAATATATTTAAGAATATAAAGGTAAAGCCTGGTGAATACATCCACTGATAACACTTTGAATGGAACTAGAATTTGTAGGTGCTTTAGAATCTGAGAATCAAATTAAGTGTCTGGGTGTGAAGTAAGGGACCCATGTGATGTTTTTGTTGAGATCACCCAGGAGTGGAAGTACATGCCTCAACAGATTTTCAAAGCAGGTGAAAGACATAGGTATATTCTGAAAAATGATATTCAATAGCATTTATGTCACCAATAAGAAAAGGAATATACCTATTAGAAAATGCATCCACAGAGCACTAGCTTGTACTCCTGCCTGTCACCATTGACTTAAGAACAAATGAAGTTATGGAAAGACTCTTCTCTTAAGTAGAAAAAAGTTTTCTGTGTAAGAGATAGTATTTCACCACATTTGATTGGACATAAGCTCCTTAAGAGCCAAAAGTAACAGAAAGCTTAGAAATGTATTCATGTATCAGCTCTAGCAGTTTTTTTGGTGGAGTCTTTCGGGTTTTCCATGTAGAGTATCATATCATCTGCAAAGAGTGAAAGTTTGACTTCTTTGCCAATTTGGATGCCTTTTATTTTGTTTTGTTGTCTGACTGCTGAGCTAGGACTTCCAACACCATGTTCAACAACAGAGGTGAGAGTAGACATCCCTGTTGTATTCCTGATCATAGGGGGAAAACTCTCAGTTTTTCCCCATTGAGCATAATAGTACCTGTGGGCCTTTCATATATGGCTTTTATGATGTTAAGGTATAGTCCTTCTATCCTGACTTTCTTGAGGGTTTTTATCAAGAAAGGATGGTATATTTTGTCAAATGCTTTTTCTGCAACTATTGAAAGGATCATATGGTTCTTATCCTTTCTTCCATTAATGTGGTGTATCACATTGATTGATTTGCAAAAACCAGTTCTGCAGCCCAGGAATGAATCCCACTTAATCATGGTGAATAATTCTTTTAATATACTGTTGAACTTGATTTGCTAGTATCTAGCTGAAAATTTTTGCACCCAGGTTCATCAGGGATATTGGCCTGTAATTATCCTTTTTTATTGGGGTCTTTGGTTTTGGAATCAAGGTAATGCTGGATTCATAGAAAAGATGTTTAACATCACTCATCATCAGGGAAATATAAATCAAAAGCACAATGAGATACCACCTCACACTAGTTAGAATGGCTAAAATTAATAACTCAGGAAACAACTGATTTTGGAGAGGATGCGGGGAAAGAGGAGCCCTTTTGCACTGTTGGTGGCAATGCAAACTGGTGCAGCCACTATGGAAAACAGCATGGAGATTCTTCAAAAAATTAAAGATAGAACTACCCTACGACCCAGCAATTGCACTACTAGGTATTTATCCAAAGGATACAAAAATGCTTATTCGAAAGGGCACATGCACCCCAATGTTTGTAGCAGTACTATTGACAATAGCCAAATTATGGAAAAAGCCCAAATGTCCATCAACTGATGAATGGATTAAGAAGATGTGGTATGTACATACAAGGGAATACTACTCAGAGATGAAAAAGAATGAAATATTTCCATCAGCAACAACATGGATGGAAATGGAGGGTATTATTGATAAGTGAAATAAGTCAGAGAAATACAGGTATAGTATGATTTCAGTCATATGTGGAATTTGAGAACCAAAACAGATGAACATAGGGGAAGGGAAGGAAATAGAAGATAAAAACAGAGAGGGAAGCAAACTATAAGAGTCTCTTAAATACAGAGAACAAACTAAGGGTTGCTGGAGGGAGGGTGTGTGTGTTGGGGGAGTGGCTTAAATGGGTGATGGGCATTAAGGAGGGCACTTTTTGGGATAAGCACTGGGTGTCATATATAAAAAATGAATCACTGGGTTCTACTCCCAAAGCCAAGACTACACTGTATGTTAAGTAACTTGAATTAAAAAAAAAAAGTTAAGAAATGTAATAGTATCTATAAGTTCCATTTGCCTTGTCTTTTGCTATAAGACAGATCCCTTTTATTAATGCAAATACACCAGAAGCAGTATATTAACAGCAATTAAACTGAAGTATTCTACATGGATAAATATCTCAAAGTAGATTATTAAAGTGATTTTTCCTTAAAGTGAGCTTTCCTAAACCAAACAGTAGCATAAAATATTCTTTTCATAAAAATACAAAAAAAATATAAATTTTATAAATGTGAAGTATCTTGAATTCTTTACTCCATTGGAAACTTTCTTTTTTCCCTTCCCACCCCCACCCCCAAAGTTTTTTTTTTTTTTTTTTACTTTAAATTCAAGTTAGTTAACATAGTGTAGTATTGGTTTCAGGAGTAGAATTTGGTGATTCATCACTTATGTATAACACCCAGTGCTCATCCCAGAAAGTGCACCTCTTAATGTCCCTCATCCATTTAGCCCACCTTCCCACCTACCTCCCTTCCAGTAACCCTCAGTTTGTTCTCTGGATTTAAGAGTCTCTTATGGTTTGTCTGCCTCTGTTTTATCTTATTTTTCCTTCCCTTCACCTATTTTCATCTGTTTTGGTTCTCAAATTCCACATGAGTGAAATCATTTATTTGTCTTTCTCTGACTGATTTCAGTTAGCATAATACACTCCAGCTCTATCCACATTTTTGCAAATGGCAAGATTTCATTCTTTTTGGCCGCTGAGTAATATTCCATTGTGTATGTGTATGTGTATGTATGTGTATGTGCATGTATATCTATATATACACACACACACCATATTTGCTTTATCCATTCATCAGTTGACGGACATTTGGGCTCTTTCCATAATTTGGCTATTGTCAATAGCACTGCTAGAAACATTGGGGTGCATGTGCCCCTTCAAATCAGCATCTTTGTATCCTTTGAATAAATACCTCATAGTGCAATTGTTGGGTCATAGGGTAGTTCTATCTTTAATTTTTTGAAGAACCTCCATACTGTTTTCCATAGTGGCTGCACCAGTTTGCATTGCCACCAACAGTGCAAAAGGGCTCCTCTTTCCCCACATCCTCTCCAACATCTGTTGTTTCCTGAGTTATTAATTTTAGCCATTCTAACTAGTGTGTGAGGTAGTATCTCATTGTGGTTTTGAGAAAGACCTTGGGTATCCAAAGTAATTTTGAAAAGGAAAACCATATCTGGAGGCATCACAATTCCAGACTTCAAGCTGTATTACAAAGCTATAATCATCAAGACAGTATGGTACTGGCACAAAAACAGACACATAGATCAATGAAACAGAATAAAAACCCCGAAATGGACACACAAATGTGGCCAACTAATCTTTGGCAAAGCAGGAAAGAATATCCAGTGGAAAACAGTCTCTTCAGCAAATGGTGTTGGGAAAACTGTACAGAGACACGCATGTGGAAGAATGAAGCTGGACCAATTTCCTACACCATACACAAAAATAAATTCAAAATGAATGAAAGACCTAAGTGTTATACAAGAAACTATCAAAATCCTAGAGAAGAATATAGGCAGCAACCTCTTAGACCTCGGCTGCAGGAACTCACTAGATATGTCTCTAGCAGCAAGGGAAACAAAAGCAAAAATGAACTATTGGGACCTCATTAAGATAAAAAGCTTTTGCACAGTGAAGGAAACAACAAAACTAAAAGGCAACCAAAAATGTAAGACGGTAACTGTAAATGACATATCAGAAAAAGGGTTAGAATCCAAAATGTATAAAGAGCTTATAAAACTCATAACCTAGAAAAGTAATAATCCAGTGAAGAAATGGGCAGAAGACATCCACACTTTTCCAAAGATGTCCAGATGGCAAACAGACACATAAAAAGATGCTCAACATCACTCATCATCAGGGAAATATAAATCCAATAGAAATTTTCTAACTAAAAGTAGCTGCTTTAATCATCTCAGTTTTAAAGCTAAATTAGAGACACAGAAAATCTCAAGAATACTTAGTAGGTGCTTCATTTGGTTCCGTTTGAAGCTTTCATTGTGTAGTATCACAAAATGTTAGATTTGGGATTCAAAAATCTTGATAACAAATGTCTCATCTAAGGAATCTTTTGTACAAAGTTCCTAGATCAGTGGATAGGTTAAAATCTTTTATTCTTCTTTGTGCTGCCTGAGGCTCTCAGTCCTTCATTTACGGGAGAAATCCTGAACCTTACAGGATCTTATCAAAGAGTTTTATCACCTTTTTGTCCCTCCACAGTTCATCTAAGATTTTACCAACTTCTCAGATTTTTCATGCATTGAATAGTTCAATCTCTCTATTTCTGCATTTGTCTTTATCACAATTCCTGTTATTTTCAGGGTAATTTCTGGGTTCATCTGGACATAGGAACTGATAGACCAGTTCTTTTTTGTTAACCTCCACAAGTTTAACTCCCTTCATCAGCTAGCAGTTCAACCATCCATTACCACAGCCACACCTTTGACATAATCATCTTCAAAACTGCTGTACTTTTAAAATACTCAATTTTTATCTGTCATTTTCTCAGGATGGTCTTCAGAATTCAGAAATAAAAAAGGCTTATGGAGAAATCAGATTCATATATGTCTTAACAATCTTAAAAGCTATGAGAAAGAATAAATTACTTACAAAGAAATGACAATTAAACTGACAGCATCAATAGACACCAGAAACAAATGGAATAGTGTTTTCAAAGTGCTAAGGGAAAATGATTGTCAAATTAAACTTCCATGTTCAGAATTAATGAGTGAAGGTGAAATAATGATACTTTTAGACACATACAGTCTGAGAGTTATTCTGCTCATAGACCCCTACTAAATGAACTACCATATTTCACTGGATTTAAGATGTCATCAATTGTTTAATGTATCAGTAAAAGAAAAAAAAAATGCTGTTAATTAAACTACGATATGCCCTCAATTGCAAAGTGCACCCTAATTACAGAGATGTTAAAAATATGAAAAAGTTGTATGTTAGAATGAATTAAATAAAAATGAATACAGGAAATACTTCATCAAGAAGGAATGAACCCAGAAGATAGGAATAAGATGCAAGAAACAACACTAAGCAAAGAAACTGGTAAACATATTTGCAAATGCAAGTAAGACCTGACAATAGCTAGTAATAACTACTAACTGTGTGATCTAAAAACAAGATTGGGCTAACATGACAGTCAACAGTAACATGGAAGAGAGGAAAGAGATCACGTAAATGATAGTCTATGTTCCTTACATTATTTGGAGGAAAGGTTAGCAATCAGTACTCTTGGGCATTGTTAAATATATTAAACATTTTATTTTTTAAAAAATTTTTAATGTTTATTTATTTTTGAGACAGAGAGACAGAATGTGAGTGGGTTAGGGGCAGAGAGAGAGAGGGAGACACAGAATACAAAGCAGGCTCCAGGCTCCAAACTGTCAGCACAGAGCCCGACACAGAGCTTGAACTCACGAGTCGTGAGATCATGACCTGAGCCGAAGTCGGACGCTCAACCAACCGAGCCACCCAGGCGCCACTATATTAAATATTTTAATGGTCACTTGGAGAAAAGGAAAAAGAAAATTCCACATTCAAACAAGCAAAATAAAAATAAATTTTTATTCATATAACAAAATTCAATAGAGAATTGCGAATGAATGACTTAGACCTATTTCTGTAGGTATAAATCTCAAAAAATAATGATAAATGAAAAAAACAAGCTGTAGTAGAACAATGAGAACAAAAATCCCTCAATTATGGTAACTAGAAAAACAGCTACTATTTACCAATTGCTGAATATTACTCAGGCCTTGGCCCTGTGCTAGATGATTTGCCTAGATATCTTTAATCTACAAAACAACTGTCAGGAAAAGAAAAAAAAAAACATATTTTCCATGTCAGTACATAAATGCTCAAGGTTAGGTATATATTAAGAATGTTACTCCACTCTCTCTCGTTCTCTCTCAGAGTAAATAAACTTATAAAAAGTGGGGGGAGGGGAGACCTGGGTGGTTCAGCCAGTTAAGCATCTGACTCTTGATTTTGACTCAAGTCATGATCTTACGATTTGTGGGATCAAGCCCTGGGTTAGGCTCTGCACTGATTATCTCTCTCTCCCTTTCTCTCTGCCTCTCCCCTACTTGTGCACTGTCACTCACTTTCCCTCTCGCTCTCTCAAAATAAATAAATAAACTTAAAAAAAAAGAATGTTACTCAACTCTCTTTGCATAATATAGCTACTAAGTGATGGAGCTCAGCTTCAACTCCAGGTGTTCTAAACACAAGAAGAATATCTTGAGTTCTCAAACCTTGGGCAATAGCAACTCCTATACCGTAGGCACTCAATGAATATATTTTTAAAGGAAGGAAATAAGGGAGATGGAAAGAGATAAAGGCTGAGGAGGACAGAGAAGGGTACTGGGAGGTAGGAAAGAGAGAGGAAGGAAAGATGTTGAGTTATAATGCCAACTCAAGACATTACTATCAAAATATCTTTATAACTACTAGTGCAGTTTGCAACAGGCTAGGAACTTCTGCTGGATGCATTTCCTTAATCAAGTAAATGGAGCAAAATTATGATAAAGGTCAGTGTAAGTGTGTAAAGAGTTGGGGAATGTATCATCCTTGTGCTCTTGAAAAAAATATACTGAGAAGGTATTTGTCATCTCTAATCAGTTTGATGAATGTAGTTTGTATAATTCTGGCATGAAGATATCTGGATAGATATTCTGTATTTTCACCTGCCAGGAATGTTGAGGTTTCCTAAGGGGTTTCATTCTAATAAAAATGAACAAAGTAGATGAGTAATAAGGGAAGACAGTAGGCTGATCACTTAGGTAAAATTATGAAAATCCAAATATGAATTTCTAGTGGTTTCCCATTATGGAAACATCAATTCCATTGAAATAACAGTCAATGAATTTTCCTAGAACATTATAAATGCCTTATTTGACTGGTGTGGTTCTTCTTATATGTGGGTTCTATTTGCTAAGTCAGGCAAGAAAATACTGTTTTTTAAGTATTTTTAAGATTGGATAATTAGTGACAAATTCAAAATGCACAGTAGCTTATTGTGTCAGTGGAATATCTTCGTATTTGACTTCAAAGAACAATACATGGCTCAAGCTCTCTTTGCAAATAATCTAACAGTCACTTGGGAATGGAGAAGAAAATAGCTCTCATCCTAACTTTGCACTTTCATTTCTTTGGCATAGCAAGGATTTCTCTTTCTTTGACTTCGGCTTTTAAATATAAGTGGCATGACATCTGGACAAAAGAGTAAGTAGGGAAACCTCTAGGAGGAAATTAGAAATAATTAATATTGAGATTTTTCTTACCTCATTACCTAAGTGAGAGCCATGATATTTCTGAGTGGTGATAAGAACTCAAATTTGGATATTTTCCATTTATATACCACTGACCACTTAAGGACTTCCTTGTGAGAGGAGGAGCTATGTGGTCTAAATATGTATCAGCACAGCAACTGCGAATACCAACACAAGCAAATTTTCATATTTTCCCCTATATATGTGTATTGTTTCAAAAATAACTAAATTAATTATTTTCATATGCCAAAAGATGTATCAGTAAATAGAGTAAGAATTTTGTTTTAATGCCTGTCTGGTGGAATTAATTCTCCCATTCTACTTCACAGGGCTAACACCTAAACTGTAATTCTTTTATATATCAGTAAATGAAATGTGTATCTTATTTGAGGGTCCATGGGGATTTTCATAGAGACAAACTCTTGAGTGTTTCCTAAATTTTGGATGTTTACCAATGGTGATCCAAGGAATGATTTGTTGTGGTACAGGGACATGAAAAAAATATGGGTCACATTATTAAAAATGTAATCTTTTAAAATTACCTTTCAATCCTTTTTGTTTTTCTTTTTGAACAAAAAGAAAGAAGACAAGGCCCAGTGCCATGTCAGACAGTAGTACCTTGCTATAATTAAATAGTGTTATTTTGTTTAGGAGTATTTGCTTTTATTTTCCTCCCTTTTATATCACTGATTCTAGTTTTTAAATGCAGAGTAATTACAACCATTTTCTTTTTTTTTTTTCATTTTATTTTAATGCTTATTTTTGAGAGAGGGAGACAGAGTGAGAGCGGGGCAAGGGTGGGCAGAGATAGATGGAAACACAGAATCTGAAGCAGGCTCCAGGCTCTGAGCTGTCAGCACAAAAGCCCCACGTGCAGCTCCAACCCACAAACTACAAGATTGTGACCTGAGCCAAGGTAGGACACATAACCGACTGAGCCACCAGGCACCCCACAACAATTTTCCTATAAATAAGTTCATGTAAGTGAAAAAGGCAAGTCAACTTAAGGAAGAAATACTGGATAGTTGTACATATTCTATTTTGGATAAGGCAAAAGTCCCACGTTTGGTAGAAGAACTCTGAAATCTGGTACAATATTGTAGTGAGTATTAAGTGACATAGCATTGATTGGCAGAGTAAATTCTTTTTATATTACCAAAAGGTAGTAAAGGTTTGAGAATTATCCTACAAACAACACCCTATTACAGTCAATAGCCTATGTAATTTTGTGCAGGCGTGTGTGTGTGTGTGTGTGTGTGTGTGTGTGTGTGTGTGTGTGTGTTTGCATGCGTGTGCGAGCTGCTGGCACTGGGCACTTTTCTCAATCTTCTGGTTCTTTTGTGACCTACAGTGCTCTCAGCCTTCCAGTCACTGAGACGTAGAAAGTGTATGCTAATACATCTTACCAGGAAGATGAATGTAACACCTTCAAAGTATACATGTGCAAACCCATGGGAAAATTCAGAGTATAAATAAAGAACATAAAGGCAAAGAATCCTCTCTTTTCCTATTTGAAAATGGAGTCTGGTACAGAGTTCTTTCATTGCTTGCTGATTCCATTTAAATAGCCCATATGTTTTTGGAACTTAGAATAAGGCCAAATGACACGCTGTATTTAGGGTGCTTGTCTTTAGGAATGGAAAAGGATTTGTGTAAATTTTGAAAAGCATTATGAATGATGAAGGAGTCGCAAGCCCATTAAGTTGGTTGTTACTATAACCTTTGGACTGAACAATTCATAACAGCCCCAGTTCAGAAGCATAGCAAAATTCAGAATTATTCAAGCTTTCTACATAACAGGAACTTAGCTTGTTCCAATGATAAACAGACACACATGAAGGAAAATTCCACTGACCTCTTCACCTCTGCTTCAGAGGCCTAATTGCCTTAAGAAGTAGTGTCAAAACAGAACACATACCTTCAGTCTCTGCAGTTTGGATGAGCAGGGAGGTGAATATTTTGCTTTTAAGTAAACCAGAATATGGTTAAAATTAAATTGTTGCATAATGATAAGCCAAATAATGTAATGGTTTAAAAATATCAATTAACATCTTTCTAAATGCAGAAAAATTAAACATAAGTCTTGGTGGGGCAATAAGTGTAGTTGTCTTTTGACAAAAGTTTATTTTGAATGATCAAAATAACTGCTTCAGTAGTAGTGAGATATACTGATGTGTGTCTATATGTGTGTGTATGAATAGAGAGATTTTATTGGTGGGAGTGTAGAAAAACAAACTTATTCACTTTATTGTTTAGATAATTTAGCAATAACTGGCAAAATTTAAATTGCAGATACTAACCTAGTTCCAATAATTTACTTTATACCTACTCAAATGTAGAAGAATATATGTACACAATGTAAATTAGAGCATTGTTTATAACAACAAAATAAAAAAAAACTGGGAAAGTTTTTTTAAAAAAACTTTTTAAAAACAACTTTTTTTAAAAAAAACTATGGAAAGGTCTGTACAAGAGTTAAGTTTGAGAAGGTATGTTTACCCATAGGACATTCAAACATTCAGACTAATATTAATAACATCAATAACGTACTGGACAAACAAGCTATAGTATAGTCATTCCTTGAACACTATGCAAGTGTAAGAACTAGCAAACAAAACAAAAAACAGTAAGGTAAATATATACATGTAAGCACAGAAAATTTCATGATCTATTATAGCAATAAACAAATTACAAATGTGTTTCAAAATAAGCAAACCAAAATATACACATATACGTAGGCATATATATGGCATTATTTTTATGTACTGCTTAATATTTGACAAATACTAAATCATCTGGAATATTCTTCACCAAATAGCATCAGTGAAGGGCTCCTATCATGACTTCATGAGAAGTAAAGTTCATGGAAGAGTGATAGCAGAGCCGAAGAACATGACAGAATAGTTTGTAGCTCTTGGGAGATACTTTTGTGAACTCCTAGACATAACTAGTTAAGACTTTGACAGAGTTTGGAAATCCTTTATCAGCAAAGTAGGGAGCAAATACCCATTATTTGAGAGTTGTTTCATTGTGACTACATGCATTGTCTAAATCCTAGAAAATGTGAGTTATAATTCTGTTTTTTAAAGTTGTCATTTAGTTGTTTGATATCAAGTAACAGATGTAAGAATTATATGAAAAGGTCTGCACAAGAGCCAATTTTAAGGAGGTATGTTCACCCTCCTTAGTGTTATGCCAAGTTAGAAACATCAATTATTAATGGAAAATTTATGGAAAAGAAAGAAGAGATATATATTTAATAATTTTGACTTTGTAGTAAATTGAAATGAGTTAACCAAATTGTTCTGTACTATGGGTCAAGATCAGGAAGGAAAATTTTAGTCATACATTAAGATTTAAAATAAACAGCAAATGAATGAATGTCAGTTTTGTGACACAAATATAATTCTGAAAAATACAAAGCATGGTGACACAAAAGTCTTCTGATGAAAATTATATTTTTTTCAAATATCTATAAGCCAGAATTTATATTACTTGAAGAATAAAAACAAGTACCATTCCAAATGTAAACCAAGATTTTTCTGAATTAGTGGTTGTAACAGTACTTTATAGACATGTGGCCTTCATTTTGAAAAATGGTATATGCAGATCTAGTAAAGTGTTTAAATTAATTTTCATGTATGAATCAGATATCTCAAAAGAGAAGATGTGAAAAGGAGGAAATAGAAGGAAAGAGGAAGGGGAAAATAGGTGGGACGTTGTTTTTAACAATATCAAAGAACCATTTCAGTATCTATTGTAAATGTTTATTTCAAACTGAAAGTGGTATAGAGAGGAAGTTTATAGAGAATTCAGGGGAAAGAATTGATTCAACCCAAGAGTTTCCTTAGTCTACCAAATAGAATTCTTTTCTTCTTCTTCTTCCTTTTTTTTTTTTTCTTTGCATACAATGTTATTTTAGGAATTCTATTTCCTTTTTTAAAAACAGGAGTTAAAAGCAATAAGATTTAGAAACTACTGACTTCTTAAGTTTCTCCTAATCCATAGAAATTCTCTTTAGGGGAAAGGACTCTATAACTAGTATCCGTTCAATATTTGTTTCTTAAGGAAAAGAGGAGTAATAACAACAAAAGTAAAACTGATTGTCAATTTTACTAGAATGCTTCCAGCAAAATGAGCTTTGTCCCTATCTAGGTAACATCAAATCAACTGACAATTTAAGTAAATTCTAGTAACAAAACAAAATAGTTGTTCCACTAAATAGCCAGAATTGAAGAAAGAAAATAATTAAATTAGTAGAAATTTCACTCAACCCAATTGATTGAATAGTTTTATTTAGATGACCTGGTAGTCTTGGTTAACCCTAATAACACATTTACTCTAGGCAGAATTAAAGAGTGAAAAGGTAAAAAAAAAAAAATCCTCAGAAGCAAAAATAGTTCAAACTGGGAAAATCTTATTATAGTGAATTTCTGGAGGGTGTGTAAGTTATTTTGTAGAGTAGGAGTGAAACTATATATTAAACATGTTTCCAAATAGGCCCTTAGTGTTTAGAAATAGTTTTTCTCAATAGAAAATATGCAATAATTTCCTATAAAAAAAACCTTTGATCAAGATGTCTAATTTCATGATTAGATAATGTGTTGCTAATGTGGCTTTTTCCAGATGTAAACACAGAGAATGAAGGAAGCCCTTACAGTCACCCACACTGATATTTAGTTGACTCACTGACTACATGATTCAAAACCCAGTTACAATGCCATCTAGGAATTTGTGCCAATGGAATAAGTTTTGTTCTGATCTCATTCAAATTCTTCAGCATCTTTCATATTTCATTTCATTACAGAGTAAAAATAGGATATTTTTATTCCTGTCATTTTTTGGTGTTTTTTTTTCTTTTTAGTTTCATATAAAAAAAGGGAATTATTCAAATAGGTATATATGGTGGCTGGTTTGTAAAAAGCTTAAAAATATCACAACACTTTTCTATCCTCATTATATCAACTAGTTACTTGGACAGCCCATCAAAGAGTACCTCTTATCTTTTATAAACATTCTAGATGCAAGGAAAATAGACATAAAAGATAGTCTATGGTCTCAAGGAACACTCAGATTATAGAAGACTGATGTGTATTGTATCATGTAATATGGAGTGATGCCATATGATATGTAGCACAAGAGAGATATTAACAGGACATAATTGGTGCTTGGGGGAGTATTTAACCCTGGTATTGGACATAGGAAATTATCGAAAGAAAGTTTGTTAATGAACTCTAAACTAAGTTTGAATATTAAGTTGAAGAAAGTATGGTAGACAAGGTAGAGGTATTACTCAAGGCCTAGGGATGTAAAACTGTAGGATACATCCAGGGAACAAAAAATAAATTTATTTTTTTGGAGGGAAAGCATTTAGAAGCTGCTGCAAATAAGACTAAATAGACGGCAGAAGCCAGATTATGAAGGGCCATCTCTGCTGAGATAAAAACATTTCATTCTGAAAACTCTAGAGAGCCTTCATATGGCTTTAGGGGGGTGATATGAGCAGACATGCATTTGGGAGAATGTGCTATGTGGTGAATGCAGAGCACGGCAGGAAGGAAGAGTTGGGTACAGAAGTGTATGATGAGTATCAGACAAATTAGCAATCTAATCTAATTAGGTTAGAAGTCTAAATCTTTTCAATGATTTAGATTTGCAATAGACTAGTGACATTGAGAGAAGAACCAGAGATCTGAAATGTTTAAGCAGGTTGTGTGCCACAGCTTAATAATGAATTAGAGACTGAAGTAAAGCTAGAGGAAGAAAGATTACACCAGGTTTCTTGTTTGAGAGACTGGATGTGAGTGCTATTGTTTTGCATTGCTTAACGTCATTGCTTCTTGTCTTTAAATCTGTTCTTCTTGATTCCTTTCATATCACACCTCTCCTTGCCCTCATCAAAGATGAACTAGAAGGATAAAGTTCCATGAACTATTCTACTCCATTCCACTTAGCTACACACTTTTCACTAACACTTAACTGATTATTATTTTGAAGGAATTTTGTTTACCTATAATTCTTAAATACAGTAAAGAGTTTCTACTGATAGAAAACCAAACTGAAAAATTATATTAAATGGATCCATCACAGTGGAAAAACTTACTAAGACATAATCATTGATATGTAGAACACTGAAATATTAAAATATGTTGTATAAATTTTCTGGAAATTCCAAATAAACAGACTAAACTTTTCCTTCTTCATCTAGGAAACTAGAAATTGAGGACTCACGTTCACAAAGGATTAGAAATGTATCTCTATATACTTGACAAATTTTCACTATTTCACACATAATTTTAGTTCTCTAGGGCTGTGTACCAAGAATAATTATTATGCCTAGTACTAATATGAGACAACAATATTTTCTCAATACGACTTCACCTCATTTTTTGTTAAATTATTTTGCCTAATAGTGTCCTATAGTACATCTGTATTATGCAATTATATGTATTACATATTATATTTAATGTTTTAGCTCAGTTGGCTAGAATATGGTTATTGTAGTAGAGGTTGCTAATGTCCCATATTATCCATTCTTTTGTTCTTCCCTTTTGTGATAGATCTTCCCTGAATGGTCACCCAGCTATATTTTTTATTACCTAGCCTTTCCAGCTTCTTTCATAACTAAGTTGTTTCCAGTGGGATATGAGTAGAAATTTGTATAACTTCCAGGTCTTGTCCTTAATAATAATTTGCCTTCGTGAAGTTTTTTTCCTCTTTGTCTTTTCCTGTTGGTTGTTCTTGCAAGAGGCAAGAACAGGAAATTTTCTTGGGTCCCAGATCGAAGCCACATATAAAGCAGTGTCAACTTGCCAGCTTGGGTCCCAGATTAGCATCTCAAAGCTTCTCATTAACCATTTTCTCCTGCACAATTATATGAGAGAGAGAAAGACACATCTGCCTTCTTCAGTCACTATATTTTCTGTTTCTCTGTTATAGAAGCTTCTGCTGTATCCAGACTCATACTGGCAATCATGACAAGGTTTGCAGCTCCAGTGTAACACAGCCAGTAGTTTTCACATAGGAACAAATGTCTCAAACACATGTCATAAAAGAAACAAGTTTCTCAAAGAAACTGAGTAGGGTTGAGGGCAGATGGATGAAGAATGTGCATGTAGATTATAGTTAAATCATCACCAGGAATGGAAAAATAGTGATGAACCACATGGATTGTGTTGTTCCCACTTTTCCCCCACCTCCCACTCCCAAACTTTCATTAAGTCCAAGCTCAACACATAGATAGTGAATATGTGGAAGGCAGGCCTCAAAATTGAATAGTAACTGGAATGTGAGACTGGTTCATGACTTTTAGTTATAGTGATGATGGCCTATAGGGTATAGGGTAGACCCTGTAACTGATGAAACACTTAGTGTGTATGTATCAAAAAACACTGAACTGACATGCTTTTCTTGCACTGTGAGTAAAAACTACAAACAGGGTCATAGCTGGTCAGCAACGTGGTCATTTGGACTTTCCATTCTGAAAAAAAAAATCCTTACTCATTTTCACTTCTTGCCTCCTACAAACTACATTTGGATTTTACACTTTAGACTATGACATCTCACTTCTAAAAACTAAAATGTAAAGGTTTGGGCGGTATTATTCATCAGCTTGCTTAAAAATGCATTTGAGTTCTTATTTATAGCATCATACAAATATAAATATCATGAAGCAAGAATAAACACCGTGCCTTAAAGTGTTTCATTCCAAGAGTGTGTGGAAACCTTTAGAAGTGGGCAATAGAAAAGTCACACTGCCTGATTTTATTTATCATCTACCCATCGAGGAGTGGGCAGACTAGAAAATTTGAGCATTTCTTCAGAAGTCAGCTTCATCTGGAAATAGGACAAGGTGTGAAACTGAGAGTAAAGTCTCAAAGTAACGTGGTTGACAGTGGAATGTGAATTAGTGTAATGTAGATTATTTTTCCCTTACTTCACAGAACCTTCAGCACTACCAAAAACCTCATAATAGAATTACCTCCAAAAATAAAGTTGATCTTCAATTCATGACATTTCAGGGTTGATGACCATGATACCAAGATGGTATATGGGTTACAAATGCCAACATGAGTCTTCAACAAACTATGGACCCAGTAGAGGTCGAACTGATAGCCTAAGAATTTGGGCCCTGATACGTTTTTCAGCATTTCTACAAAACTTGAATCGAAGTGTGGGCTTTAACAGATTAATGTTGACTTTAACTATATCAAAGAAACTGTATTTGAATATAATTAAGAAAAGCATGCAAAGTAATTATACTGCTTAAGAAACAGAGTGAGTTCATGTATCTGGATACTTTATCACAGGTTTTACTGAGATTAAAAAACTGATAAAGAATATGACTATTTTCATAGTAAAAGAAAGAAGTACTTGTTAGTAACTCTTTAAAGATACTTCTCTATCAATTTCAAAGAAACACACTTATCAGAAAAAAGAAAACACCCTGGTACTACTTAATAAGATTTACTTGAAATTTCTCTGGTTTCTCCATCAGTATTTGCATTATCACATACTGAAATAACTTAAAAAATTGTGGGGGGGGGCGCCTGGGTGGCTTGGTCGGTTAAGCGTCCGACTTCGGCTCAGGTCATGATCTTACGGTCCGTGAGTTCGAGCCCCACGTTGGGCTCTGTGCTGACAGCTCAGAGCCTGGAGCCTGTTTCAGATTCTGTGTCTCTGTCTCTCTGACCCTCCCCTGTTCATGCTCTGTCTCTCTCTGTCTCAAAAATAAATAAACGTTAAAAAATTAAAAAAAAATTGTGGGGTGATTTACTTAAAATTCAGAATTTTACTAAAGTTAGAATTTTAAAATTTAGTTTTCATTTTTTAGTTTTTCTTTTTTAGTGTAAGTGAGGTGGTGGAATAATAGAAATATAGAGTGCTACTATATTTAGAAATTATCTTTTGAAAATGTTACTTTTTCATAACATTCTTTATTAAAATTTTTTTAGTGTTTGTTTATTTTTGAGAGAGGAGACAGTGTGAGCAGGGGAAGACACGGAATCTGAAGTAGCCTCCAGGCTCTGGGCTGTCAGCACAGAGTCCAATGTGGGACTCAAACTCACGAACTGTGTGATCATGATCTTAGCTGAAGTTGGACGCTTAACTGACTGAGCCACCCAGGCGCCCCCAAACATTCTTATTAAAGGGTCACCCACCACGTGAACTGTAAGGGAGGATTTGTAAAGCAAAACATAAAAGTTAGTAGTAGGTGTAATTTTATTGTTTTGAGAAACAAATTACTTTCACATGGTTTGAACAGAGTATCAGGGATGATAAACAAATAAGCCTATTGGGCTGGGAGGACAGATAGCAAAATAAATTAATATACCCAGAGACTAAATGATAGAAACACTTCTCCCTTGATAGTACATTTTTCTGAAGAATTTAAGAATGTTTATAATGACTATCTTTACTTGGAAACCCCTTTATCTAGATGGCAGGAACCTACACATGTATAAATATCAAATGATAGAATAAAATATTCTTGAAACTTATTGAAGGACATAGAAGTCATTCGGTCCAGTAAACTAGGGATGAAAAATATTAGGGCATGCCCGTGTTTTTACCCTAATAAGTAACAATTTTAACCTGGCTCTAGGATCTTTTCTGCCTGATAAATAAGCACAGGTATTTCAATAACTACAAAATCTTAAGACTGGAGACATTTACTGTATACATTATATCTAACCACATATTCCAGTTCCCATTTCACCAACTGATAATGGACTATTCAACTCATATATTCAAACCACCTAAAACCAAACTCCTTCCCTAGAGAAACAGCTTCTACTCTTGTGCCATTTCACTATTACCACCTCTCTCCTATTGTTCTGGACTAGAATTATCCAACTCCTATCTGATTCCAAATTCTTTTCATTCACCTTTCTCATCCACATGGCAATTTACAAAAGTCTGTAAAACTTTCTTTGCATGCTCTGTAGTATTGGTTTCTTCCTTTCCATCTCAACTTTCATTTAGTTTAATTTTTTTTAATGTTTATTTTTGAGAGTGTGTGTGTGTGTGAGCAGGCTAGGGGAAGAAAGAGAGGGAGACACAGAATCTGAAGCAGGCTCCAGGCTCTGTGCTGTCAGCACAGAACCTGACACAGGGCTCAAACCCATGAACCACGAGATCATGACCTGAGCCGAAGCTGGATGTTTGACGGACTGAGTCACCCAGGCGCCCCCTCTCAACTTCCATTTAGTTTAGAATCCTAAAATCTCACCCTTAAAGTCATACCAATACTTTCCAAACTTGTATTTTCCTCTAATATTTTTATCTTTAAAGATACTCGGTACATTGTTGCCAAATTAATTTTCCTTAAGTATTGTTTTCATCATACCAATTTGTGTGTTTGATAATGTGGAATCCTTGTAGCCCTGAATCTTAGGCTTCCTAACTCTATGACGGTGGATGTGTAGTGTCACTCTCTGGCCTCAGTTTCAAGTGTGAAAATGAAGGTGTGAGACAAACCATTCTCAGAGTTTACTATGTGTATTATGTGATCCTTTGAGCTCCCTGGTCCCCCCACTATCTACAGCGGCAACTCTCAAACTTAGCTATAGAGTCACCTGTATTGTTATTTCCTATTTGTCTCCTCCCATACATTCTTCATCCTTCTCAACCCTGTCCTATGCCCCAGGAGGATAACCTCCACAGAGCACATCATCTGGGTTCCCTTGCCCAGTAGTTTCTCTCAGGATTTCACCAATGGAAGCATTGACAGAAGACCGGTGGACAGGAGGAGTGTCAAATTATGTTTTCCTTAGTTGTTTGTTTGTTTGTTTTGTTTTGTTTTTGGTGTCAGGGGAATCACAACTTTGTCAGCAGTTTTGTCCCTCTGTGATTACAGTTCCTACCAGGAGGCCAAATGGACTCCAGACATTACTAATTTCTGGCCACCTTCTCCTTAATACTGAGTTTGTTGGATTAACCTTGCTCACACTTTTGCAACTTGTCCCTTCATTATAGTCTCTTCATTTAAATCATTTTTCTTGGATCCTGATCAGTATATGTGAAGCTATTTTTTTTAATACCAATGCTCAGACCTCACTCTAGATCAGTAAATCAGAAACTTGGGTGCAGGACCCAGGTAGAAGTAATCTACAATAACTCCTCCTGGTAGATTATAGATAAAGTCCAAACATTTTATATCTCATCCAAGGCCATGTGTAATCTGTGGTCATCTAGTCTTTTTCAATCTTTTCCATCTTTTGCAGATATTATAGGAAGATAATTTAAAGAAACATCAATAACTATAAATAAACATAACATACACTGGACCCACTGCTTACATGCTAAAAAAAATGCTCCCCAAATGGATCAATAACCAGAGTCAGGGGAAATTACTGGCATTAAAACTTCTGGAAGAAGTGACTTTAGAGTTAATGAAATATATTAAGAAGGGCAGACCTTTCAGGGTATTATATCCTTATTAGTTATCTCATTCTTGTGAAATGCAAAGCCTCAAATCATCATTTACACAGTTTTCTAGTCAGGTGTGTTCCTCTTTTCATTTGATCAGTTATTAAGAAGTCTCACATTTAACTTTCATATTCTCTCATTTGCCTTGATTACCATTGGTTTACATGTTAGCAAGCAAAGAAATGATCAAGTAAGTTGGTGGGGTCTTCAATTACACAGGAACTGGTGATACCTGGAGTGAACACATGGTGGTTAGTGACTTTAGTTATTTACAGATCTAAGATTCTAGGATGCTTTCAAGTCTTGATTGTTTGACAGGTAACTTCTTACCTTGTGCCTGTCATAAAGGCCTATTTCTACTCCTCTGATCTCAGCTGGGTGGCCACTGTTGACTGTTATCGGGAAGTGGTTTCAAATCAGTAAGTTAACCCAATATTTTAAGGATAGAGCCATTTATTCAATAGTTAGATGCCAACCACAACCAACCAGAGCAGCATAAATGTAATGTCTGGAGCTGGTCATTAAAACAAGGTTTTACCGGATGTGGTCTTTAGTTGAGCTAGTAATAACACTGGTAAAATGAAATGATAAATGTGACACTTGTATTATTTATTCCAGATCCATATACAGAATAGTGGCTTGAGGATTTAAAGTTTGATTGCAGTTTGTTCTGGCACCATTATCTCTATATGTTTTTGGTTTGGGGTGGGGCAGAGCAAACAGTGGTGATGACCACAATATGTACTTTACCTGAATCACAGCAATTAATATCACTGTTGTTCTTTTATTGTTCACAAATAGAACAGATCGTGGCTAGAGAGCTCTGTTACATTAATTCCAGTGCCTAAAAGAAGAGGCAAGTGGATGTCAGTTTTCATTAGAGTATTTTGCCAGCGGAACTGAATTATTCCAGTTAGGGAGATATGTTCTAGGGAGGTCAGCTCTTGAGTAAAGGAGAATAAGATGGTAATGTTTGATCAGTTAGGCCTTAAATATTTATCCTTGGACAGTTTGGTGAGGTGTCAAAATGTGAGACACTTCTTAGGAAGACAATTACTTTGATTCATAAAGAATCTTTCCTCCAACATGAACTCTGTAGTTTTTTACTTACTAGGGTATACTGAGTTGTTATCAGTATCCAGTGGTGACACCAGCCAGTGACTTTGAGGTCTCTAAAACATTGTTTGATGACTTCAATTCCTCTGGCTACAGCCAGATGTGGGGGAAAAAAAAACTGTATTTTCTCTCCAACCAGTTCCAAGTTCCAAACTTTAGTGTTTAAGTGAGGTTGTGCCCTGTGGAAAGATACTTCTTCATGCTAGACTTACTGTTTAATACACAGGAAGATTATAAAACCATGTAAATGAACAGTGGGAGAAAAAAGCCTTTCTCAGTCAATCAGGATGTATGTTTATATTACAATCAAGACACTTGAGCTGCCTTAGAATGAAACAAGATCTCGGCAGGTATTGTGGATGTTGGAAGGGACTGCATGACTATGTCATTAGAAAACCATATTTTTTTTTTCACTCTTTGAATGCTTTAACCAGAAAAAAAAAGAAAGAAAGACTTTGGCAGAGAGAAGAATAGTATGTCTTCTAAACACTAAAAAATTCTCTCAGAGGCCTTTCCAAGATGTTTTGGATGGCTCTCTGCCTCTCACTCTCTGGCAGCCCCCTCTTCCGTCAGTGTTTGCAGAAGGTCAATAAACCCTGTGCAGGCGGGTGCTGTGGAGTGCATATGTGAGAAAACCTGCTGTTGTTGCGGTAAATGCAGTGTCCACAAATTCATTAGGAATGCATTTGTTCCTGGAAGTGCTAGCTATTCCGGTAACTGGCTGCCGCCAATGTTTTTAACCATATTCTCCACTTCTGTGCAGACGTTATAGGGCAGAAAACCAGGCTTCTGTTCTCACTGCCTGCATCAATTTGTAGTTTGTTACTTGATCAGCTCGTTTTACCTTTCGTCTAGTGTAAAGGGCAGTCTGGGACGCTGTAGTTATGTCTGGGGCCTTCTTATTAGACTTTATGATGAAAAGGGGCTCTCTAGGGTAACGAAAACTATGAATCTACTTATTTGGCTCTAAAGAAAATACCAGGCGAAAGGAAGAGCTGAAAAATTGTAGGCAGTGTGAAAATTGGAGGAAAATGACTTCTACCTTCCAGATTTTCTCATACACAATAGAAATACATACATATATATATATATATATATGTATATATATATATATAGTGATTGCATTAACATTTTTTTTTAGTTTTTTAAAAAATTTATTCACCTATTTTTAGGGAGAGATAGCACGTGCATGTGCACATGCAGCATAGGGAGGGGCAGGGAGAGAGGGAGAGAGAAAATCCCAAGCAGGTTCCCTTGTCAGCACGGAGCCCAAAGTGGGGCTCAATCCCACAAACTATGAGATCATGACCTGAGCTGAAATTAAGAGTCAGATGCTTAATCAACTGAAGCCACCCAGGCGTGCCTTCATTAACCTGTTAATAATTATTTTATTAAGGATTCTTTTTTCTCTCTGAGAAAATAGGAAATATCTCCATTCTTTATAAGGTAGCTTTCTCAATGTAATACTAATACTACTTGTGACCTGTTAGGAAAAATTCGAAAAAGGCAAAATGAATTGTGTGCTAAACTGACCAGGATTGAATGGGCATAAAACCCAAATCAAAAATTGCTATTTTTGACCTGACCTGACTCCAAGATGACAGGAGAAAACACCAAATAAAAATGGGACCACTGCCTTTTTCTCAGTAAACAACTCTGGTCTGGCTTTCTTGAAGTAATGTCACCTTAAGGGGGTAACAACATTGAACTTCCTGTGATAACAGTATCTGACACAACATGGGTTCAAGCATAGTTGTAACTGGCATGTTAGGACTCATGAGAAGTGTGAGGCCCTTCCATCACGAATGAAACACATCTGTCCAGGAAATATACTTCATTGCGCCAAAATGCTTTTAGTGTATCTGCCCCCTGAGTGCCCTCTCAAGCTACAATTCCCTGTCAGCAAGTACCTTGTAATTCCTTTCCTTTTATGTTGATGAAAGTCTTGATCTATTATGCCAATATTGCATACTTTCCAGTCTCCCAGAAACTATTACTCAGTAATGTGCATAGGAGATCATGCTCTGTTACTTAGACAACCAGTCTCAGCTAAGAGCATGAGCCCTTGAAGAAAAGCAGTTGCTAGATGGTCAGACTTTTTAATATGGCTCAGGTTCCACTTTGGGAAAGTGGGGAAAAAAAAAGAAAAAAGGCCAATGACGAGATTAGACACTAGAGAACATGATGCACTGCTTTTCAAGGGAGCCAAGACAAAATGAGTCAAGAAGGGATTTGACTTGCTTCATTCTCCAACCTAGTGAGTTCTGACTGTATCCAGTGAGTTCAAGATAGGATGAGTCAGAGCTGGAAGTCCCCCTAGGGTTCCTCCTATATTAGCTGTAGCAACAGAGCCTCAGAATAGGCCTGGGTGACCCCCACCCCCATTCTTGAGAAAATCATAAAAGCCCAGGTTGTCTCTATGTTTTAATTTACTCAGGCATTCAGAAGCACATTGTATTCACAGTCACTCTCAAGAAATAACTGAGTTCTTAAATTTTTTAAAATGTTTTTATTTATTTTTGAGACAGAGAGACACAGCATGATCAGGGGAGGGGCAGAGAGAGAGGGAGACACAGAATCTGAAGCAGTTTCTAGGCTCTGAGCCATCAGCACAGAGCCTGACATGGGGCTCAAACCCACGGACCGTGAGTTCGTGACCTGCGCCGAAGTTGGACGCTTAACCGACTGAGCCACCCAGGCGCCCCATGAGATAACGAAATTCTTAAGTTTAAGAGTTTTGGGGTTATTACAATTAGAGAAGATTCACTGGAAGGGATCCAGGTCAGAGCAATTCTAAGCTGCACTGATGTTCACCTAGACCATAGAATCAGAAGCGTGAACTAGATTCAAGAGTGTCCTAAAGTGAAAATGATTTAATCTACCACAGTTGATTACTAGATGAATCAGGTGTCATCAACCGTTGAGAATTTATGCTTACCCCCAGGTACTAGCCACCATGTTTGGTACTGAGGTCACACAGCAAGTCAAAACTAGCACAGCTGATACTGCTGACTTCACGCAAGGCAATGTTCTAAGCACTTGAAAAGTAATACCTCATTCAGTCTTCACAATGGCCTTCAGAGGCAGATATTACTATTATACCAATTTTACAGCTGAGGAAACTGATGCGCAGAGGTCGAACAACCTGCTCTGGGTTACAGAACTCTTAGGTGGGAAAGCAGTGCTTCCAACTAGGCAGCCTGGCTGCGTTTCCATGCTCCACTGGGCCCTCACATCCCACGATCATTAAATACAAACAGAAACACCGTCGGTTAGATGACCACTCCGGTCACAGTACACTGATGATAAAATCAAGAAGACAACCCATCCCCTTCTGAGTCCCTGACCACTTGTGGTGAGGCCTCTGAAACACAGCCAAAGGAGAGCTGAGAAATGCCTATCAGCTCCTCCACAGCCCAAGCTTTGCTGGACAAAATCCAGCCCTTAGAATGTGGCTTTTTTTTTTCAGGTTAATTATTTAGTCTTTTGTTCTTGAACTATTCAATGAAAACAAAATGAAGTCTCACATTCCAAATTCAGTATCTCAGATCCTGTATTTATATCCAAAACCCACTCAGAAGAAAGAAGGTAGCAGCACCTAAATTTCATCAGCATTTTTTCTTTTCTGATATGATGGCATAAGGAAGAAACCTGCCTCATTACAGAAGTCCTCGGCAGTTGCAAAAAGTTTCAAGCCATAGTCCTCGGTGGATGTTTCTCAATGAATAATACAGGATTTGCAATAGACCTTTTAGCCTCCATGTCCCAGGCACCGTGAGAGGAGGATAATAAATCCCATGGCATAGATATAATTCAGATTTGCAACTCCATATTCATATGATTGTTTAATATTTATTGACAAGCACTATTTGTTGGAGGCCCACATTGGCCAAACATTTAAAGTAATTTCCCTCAGTAGAAACTCCAGTTTATAAAAATAACTTGGCAAATAATTTGTAAGTGATGTTCTTAAGTGATCAGCATGCCATCTAAGGAAATGCTGAAGTCTGTATACTATTTTAAAGAAAGCACACAAAAGTTTCCAATATAATTTATTATGAGACAAAGTCGTAGGTGGATAAGATCATTAATATTAATTATTTTTGGTGGATATAACAGACAGAAAAGCACTCCATTTAAAACATGTCACTGCCGGAGTGACTTAATTATTCATTTTGGCTTCTGAATTATGTGTTCAAGCTTTGTAACCTTTTGGTTAAAAAAACCTGCCATTTACATTATAGTTTGGGAGCTGTTTTTAACAGTTATTAAAAGGAAGCAAAATGAAGAATTAAGTCACCACCTCTTTCATAAAATAAGATGTGGCCCATTTTCTTTTTGATGCAGCTCTAAATTTTTTATCTATTTAATTCAAGTATGTACAAATACCTATATAACTAGATATGTAGTCATGTAATCTGTAACTATACAAATCATTTACTGTCCAGGGTACTATTCCAAGCACTGCAGGTTGAATAAGGCACAGCCCACACTTTAAGAAATTTACACCTCAGTAGAAAAAATAAGAGTTGTCTAAGAGTCACTCTCATAAGTCTGTGATAATTAGGTTGATAATATCAACTGTGTATTTGAAGAATTCAAAAGAAGGAGCAGCCTATTTGAGGCATCAAAATGCATCCGAGAAGGGCTTCCAGCAAGAGGACTGGACAGAGGTCCCTGGAAAGAGGAAAACAGGCAAGTATCGAGAAAGAAACAACCCAAAAGCAAAATTTAAGCATGGCATCAATAAGAAAAACAGTGGAGAGACAAATTTAATAGGAGCATAGAATGCCTTAAAAAGCTTAAGGAGAGAAAAGTGGGTTAAACACTGAAATGAAACTTTTAGCTTGGATTTCATCTAATATGGCAAAGATCTTTTGAAAAGAGTCATTGAGTAACTGTAGTTACCCTTTATGAAAGTGTGTCAGATAGTGATTTGCAAGATGGCTAAACTAGAATAAAAACTAGAGATAGCAAATCCCAATTGAGAGACAGTGAAGAGGGAGAGAGGAACTGGGGTAAAATGATGAACTCACAGGACCTAAAAGGGCAACAGAAGGAATGGAGCAAGAGAGAGGATTTGTGATTCACTGTTGAGGAAGAATTTCTCAACTCTGTCATCAGATTAGATTAAACCTGGGTTAAGAACTTTGAATTTTTACAACCCTTTTTACACCTTGATGGGTAGGAGAAACATCCCAAAGAGAAGTATTGGTGCAAAAAAGATAAGCCTAACAGTTAGCATCTATTTATCAGAGGCTGTAGGCAGTTGAATACATGTAAGGCTGTTAAGAGAACCTCTCAAAACCACACAACATATTCACCAAAGTAGATTTGCTGCTTCAAATGACCAAAGCAGATGCATTTTCTATGACCAGGACTATTACTAAAAATATCCTCCAGGTATTTTTCTTTTTTTTTTTTTTTGTTCCAGATGAAAGTGCTACTTAGATGAATTTGAGCTTTCAAGTTGAAGGTGCTACTATTGTTACTTAGATATGTTCTTCTTTTTGAGAGTGTTACTTCCTGTGGTGTGACTGTCTCCACGATAACAGTAACTCATTCTTTGGCCCCTCGCAGAGATTGGAGGGGAAGAGGCTTATAGCCAGGACTGACAAGGCTTGTGGCTTTCTGAGTTAAGGTCATACAGAGTGCGGCATTTTGTTATACCACTCTTTCCAGTAGTCTCAATGGAGAAGACCACCACTTCTGAGTGATTGACAGCTCAGTTCTATGTTCCAATTCCAGTTTAGCACAGTCCAAGTGCAGATTTTGTATCCCACAGATTTGGACTCTAATTCATTTTAGTCTTGTTGTTTACAAACTCATTTAATCGAAGGTGGAGAAATTTCTACTTTAGAAATCCAGGCATCATCAAGTCTATCATACGTTATTTGGTTGTATAAATTTAAACTCTACTTTTGGCAACTAACAAAGTTGATATTCAGAAATAGAGCTACATCTTAATCTCTCTTCTCTCTTGCTATCCATGCTACTTCTTAATAACAGTTGATTTCACATATCATATTGGTAATAGATTTGATGATTCCAATGATTCAAAATGTACTTGGATACCTGTTGCATACCAAGCATGTAGCCAGCTCTGAGGACTCACAAGAAATATAAAGAACAGTTTTATCCTAAGTGGTTTATTATCAAGGCAAAGAAATACAAAAACATAGCTTTTCTGAGAATCTTTGTCCACAACCTTGAGAAAATATCTATTAAGTGTTCGCTGAAGCCTTAAGACACTATAGGTTACTTTGTAACAAAAACTCATGGATGAACTTGCTCACTATTTATTTGAGCATTTTGGATAGCCGTTAGCCAGACTTCTTTCCAATGCTTCATTTATTTGCTCTTGGAAATCCCCCCAAAATTGAAACATCAGTTCCTGGATAGTTGATTATGGAGTTTTCATGTTCCCATTGAAATTATAAGGTAATAAATGGTAATAGAAGGAAGAAGCAAATCTTATCAGATACTAAGTGTCCAAAGAAGATATTCTGCTTTGGGCATGAAGTGAGTTAATATGATGGTCATAATCTCTTATTATTTTATTAGAATGCAAATATAGAGCTCCTTCTTAAGGAGTAAAAATTCCTATTCACAACTGAAATTGTTATGACAAGAACTCAAGGTCACTCAGGCAAAAGAATGGTCATTATGAGATCAAAAATAAAATGTAGGTAGACCTCTGTCGAAATAGTTTTCTTTCTGGACCTTGTTCTGGAATTTTTGTCCACACCTAGGAACTCTAAAGTTATAGCACTCAAAGGTCATATTTTTATCATTATTTACCTGGAATTGAGTATCTTCTAATTAATGGGTTCAAGTAATTATAAAATATTTCCCCCTATTTTACACAGAATTAGAGCTGAAGATATTAAATGATTTTTGAATCAGAAAGTGACTTTATTGTTCTCCAGACATTGCCTTTTAATGTACCATGATAAGTCTACTTCCTGTGCTTCTTGATTATAATTTGGGTATAACTTAGATTTTTGATCACTTTCAGTTATAAGCCACACGATGATGATGATGATGATAAGATAGAGGACAGCTAGTTAGCTATTTAATATTGGACTTATGAAAGTACAACCTTTACAAAAGAAAAGCATCAATCTCATATGCCATTCATGCCTCTTTTCCTCACTCCCATAAGTACTAGATTTCCTGCAAAGATAATGAAGGCTAAGCTTTAGGGCCCTGAACTTTCAGGGTACATTTACAAGCCCTGTACCTAATATTGTGTTTGTAATTCTGGGTTCTCCTTTTTGGAAAGGGTCCCCCTAATTGTACAAAGTTCCAACAAAACTTGTATTCCCCTTTCCCAGGAATTTAGGTCTAGGGACATATGGCCTGAAGGATGGATAAGAAGGAGTGAGGGAGCTAATCTACCCTTGGGTTCCCTTCTTCACTCTCACATGTTTCTACCCCTCACTCCTCCAGAGTTAGAACAGAAGAGAGAGGATTAGAAGAAAGAAGCACTTAATACCAACTGTTGGTGGTTCCCTTTTAGCTATGGATACCCTCTCTGAGACAAGCATGGAAACGGTGGCCCTTTTTGGGGGCAGACTTAACTGACATGGGCAGTGCTTTCTCTACACGACCTCACATGACTTCCTATAAACCACCTCTCCCTTGGGTCCTGGCCCTGCACTCCACACCACATCCTCTTCTCACTTTTGTCTGGCCAGCCTCCTAGATAGAGGACCTTTAGAGAACTCAAGGTTGACCGCCGATTACGGCATCCACCTGGCTCACACACAGCCTCCACAGCCTTGCCTAACAGCGGTGGTAGAAGAGGTGCACCTGATTCCCTCCCTTTCTCTGTCATCTCTCCAACCATCTTCTCCATCTACTCAGATAATATCAAGGGGAGATTAGCCAGTCTTCTTCATAGGCAAATATCCAGCCAATAAGTGACATGCCAGTCTCTCTTTCTGGAAAACACTCCCCAAATCTTTAAGAGTGATTTCTTCGGAGCCCCTTTCATTTTGTTGAGTGAGGAGAAGGTATATAAATTCTCCCAAGATAAAGATTTCTCCTTTCACAAGTTCTACTACTTCAACCACTCTTTGTGAATTTTTAGTCTTACCTTTATACAAAGCCTGGTTGGAGTAATGGAAATGAATGTGAAGGACAGATGTGACAGAGATGGTATTTGGTAGTTTAATTTTAGACTACACTGTTATTTATCAAATATCAGCTTTGAGGTCTTAACTAAAATGCTGAGAGAATGGGAGGAGTCTTACTCAAATGATAATTATAAAAGCTTTTTTTTTAAGTTTATTTATTTATTATGAGAGAGTACACAGGAGCAAGTAGAGGAGGGGCAGCAAGGGAAGGGTAGAGAGAATCCCAAGCAGACTGTGCACTGTCAGCACTGAGCCTGATGTGGGGCTCAATCTCACAAACTGTGAGATCATGACCTGAGCTAAAACCAAGAGTCAGATGGGTAACTGACTGAGCCCCCAGGCGCCCCTAAAAGCTTTTTGAAAATAAAACTTTTATTAAAAGGTTTATAAACCTTTACAAAACACATGGCAGTGTGGGGCTCAGTTGGCAGCAGGCATGAGGGCTCATACAACCACTCCCATCACAGACACCAATGAGTGCCTGCACTGTACCAGACACTCTGAGCACATTTCCTGCCTACATGGACCATCCCACCTCCTGCTGTTTCTTTCTGGTTTCATCTCCTGCCACTGGACTATAAAGTCCAGAAGGAAGGACTCTGTTAAATGAAACACTGTGCTTTGCTGCCTGAAATGTTGTAAATGATGGCAGTAACTGAAATTAGATATACAGAAAAAAGGAGTAAGTTGTGGGTGAAGGTGGAAAAATATTACTTGTAGCAGTGATAATGATAATGACCAGCACATTCTTATATAAAAAGATGAACAAAAAGAATGATTCAGTCATTGAAAAATATAGTTTATTGGGCACTTTCTCTGTACCAGGTTCTATGCTAGATATTACTTTCATATTATCCCTCATTAGAATCTAAAACATTATTTGTGGTTAACACACACACACACACACACACACTTCTTTCAACATACAACATACATCACACTTCATATATTATCACTTGTGGACATAAGCAAAACTGGACAAGTCTGTATCTGTATCATTTGGGATTTTACAAAGTATAGCATTAAAAAATTTAAACACAGTGAGTCCCAAATATTTTAGACAAGTCATTCTCTGTGATAATTGTGATTAGAGATTTATCTAATGTTCATCTATTGCCAAATAATTTTTCAAGAAATTCTGTTGAGAACATACTCAGTGAATTAGATATCACTTCTTGAATATTGTAATTTTGTTCAGTTAAATGTATTGAGTGCTATTTATGTTGCTTACTACTCTCTCTTCAGGTTTAGTGTTTGTAGCCCCATAGTAGGTGCTCAGTAAATATTTGCAGATGGAGTGAATGAGTGCATGAATGAATGAACAAATGATTTCCCCCAGCCTATTCATTGATCCAGAGTAAACTTGGAAATTTTTTTTGTTTTTTGGTTTGTTTGTTTGTTTGTTTGTTTTGTAAAGCAAGCATAGTGGGGCCTGAGCATAATTTGCCAATTATACTTTTTGTTTCTTGGCATGCTTGCTACTATGCACAAGGATTACATCTGTATTTCATGATTCTCAACTTCCTCTAAGGTTTGTCACTCTCTATGTCTATGTGGCAACCCAGTTTATCTTCTCTCCAAATGGACTAGTAACATTTCTAGAATGTGGGGGGTGGGGGCCAGAGGAAATACTTTCTACTAACTCCTAAGGAATGAGTCCCTTTCAAACATGAAATTATATTAGTTAATTCATTAATTAATTATCTGTTTTCTATTCTTCTGTTATATGGTTTGTTCCAGCACAGGTAAATTAACAAGACTTAATTAAAAATCCAAAAACTGGAATAGCTGTAATGTGCTCATGAAATCAGCTCAGGACTTGAACTTAGATTTTGAATTTCATTTAGGAATTAATAATCCATTTGTTTAGAAAACATAAAATTAAGCAATATTTTTAATGGTTTTCTTGGATAATGTAGTGATGCAAGACAGAAAATTTTCATTAGGTTGAAATCTTAAATACTGCAACATTTCCTAGATATTTTTGTATCTTGTTCTTATTTTTTAGTGTATTATGAAAATCATCCTTCTTTTATTTTTTATGTCATTTATTTTTTGGTCATCCACATTATTTATGTACTTTTTTTAATGTAAGTTAGTGTCAAGTTGGCTAACATACAGTGTATACAGTATGCTCTCGGTTTTGGGGGTCGATTCCTGTGATACATCGCTTACATACAACACCCAGTGCTCATCCTAACAAGTTAAATAGAATTTTTCAAAACATATTTCTAGTATCATATATAATACTTATGATGCTTTATATTTTTAAGTGATTTTATGATATTATCACCAATATATACATATAATGGGGAAGAGATAAGACAATGAATAGCTTTCTCTTGAGGACCATGAAACTTGCCCTTTGGTATTAGAGGTGAAACCCCTTAAATCTTTTATAGATTTTCTTTTCTCCTCATGAATTGGTGAATTTGCCTAAAATGAGTCACAGTATTACCTTGGTGTTTCTATGGCAATGACTTTCCAGAGTTACCATTCAGGCCTTATTACCTAAAGTGAGGATATGAATCTCTATGTTATTTTCCTCCTTCCATGACAACTTCATGGAGCTAATCTTCACCACTCCATAGAGCTGCAGAGTAGGATCCCTGGCCATTCACATATATAATAACATTGTCTTTAGTTTCTGAAGTAGCTTGTCTAGTGGCAACTTCCTCTAAAATGCTAGTAACCAGAAATAACAGATTACCACTTTTTTTGTCCTTTCATTTCATTGGGGCTACAATTAAGCTATTGTTCACTTAATTCACATATAAAAACAAAACCCTCTGAATATTCAAGGTGAAAGTCTGTATGTAGTGTGTTTTAGGATTTGTTAACCTCAAATTGCTGACTGTATTAATTTGCCTTTTCATTTAGTATTTGCTAACCTATGGAGGAAAGCGATATTTCAAGATAATTTTATAGTGATAAGGGCAAGAATATATTGACAAGGAGAGATGTTACATGTGATGAAATTTGCTAACCTCAATGAATACAGTGATAAACACCTTAGGCCTAAAATATTTAAAAAAAAACAACTGAGTAATATACTTTTCTGTAAATACACAAGAATGATGTAAATTGTATTACCAATAAGATATTTTTAGATTGTGCTTTTAAGGGTTTCCACATTTGGACTGACACAAGTAGTCTGTCAGAAAATAATGTCCCTAATAATCACTCTCTAACCAAACATGTTAAGCTGACTTTCTAATGGCATGAACAGAATTTCCCTCCTCATGACAAGTATGGTTTTGAAACCAAGAAACTAGTTTGCCCTTCAAGAAAAGTGATTTATAGGAGTTGGTGTGAGGAAAGAAAAAAAAAAAAAAAGGAACCCTACTTTACCCAAAAAGGAGACGAGAACCTTGCCGGAGGCAGCATTGTGACATTGCCAATGTGAGAGGCTTGTGAAATCCTGAGTGTATGTTTTTGTGGTGATGTCTGAAAGTACTGGTTACTGTACTGATGTCTCGCTATCATGCATCTCTATTTCCGGATCTACTTCCTTATAATTGCTAATGAAAACAGGGCAATGAGCAGAGCAGTGTATAGGGCTCCGCTTCACTTCTTCTGTTGTTTTCATTGATAGATGGCTTCTTTTGAAAGCTTCACAATAATTCTCTTCTACTGTTAGGAGAGAAAATATATTCTTTTTCTAATTAAATAAATATAACTATACATGTTAAGGTTTAGACTCTTGTCCTATAAGCTATCAATTTCTTTATTCCTCTAACCCCAGGCATCCATTAAAACCATTCTCTATTAATGTGCATTTTGCAAATAATCAAAAGACTAAATCACAGTAACTGAGGGAAATCAGGGCAAGCCTAATAGTAGCCACGCTCTAAATAGGACTATAAAATAAAAATAGAACATGTGACTCACAATACAGTACTAGTTCTTCATCTTGCGGATGTTCCCAGCCATCAGAATCAGTGTGGGCTATGACACTGGTAAGTGTGGGCTAGATGGGTAAAAATTTGAAGAGAATGATGGGCTTTTTTTTCTGACTCTTTTCCTATTACCTCATTTACTTTATGTTTATAGAATGTACAGAAAGCTTTGTCTATTCATTTCTTATTTGCCTTAATAGCAAGCTTCAGTGAGCCTTAATTTAGTAACAGAATGGCCTCCCTCTTCTAATGGCATTTTAGGTTTACAAAACACATCTTAGGAAACAAGTGTCTGGCTTTAGTTACTTGCTAGCTAAGTGTTGTCACCTCATGAAACAAAATTCACCAATAATTTCTGTCATGACACACCAAGCATAGGACCAACCAGACAGAAAAGACAGCATCTCTGACCATGGAAGGGACACAACGGAAAGGCTGTCATGATATTTATATCCCACCTACTCAGAAGACCAATTGAGGAACTCCATATGGACTCCAGTTTGCCACTAGCCCACAGAATTGAAATTTCTTAACTGGCTTAAATTAAGAATTTGGGGATAAGTATAAAACTTTGCAGATATTTATTTTCATAATTCTAGGCAGTTTATTTTCATATAATTCTTCTCATCCTACCCGATTCTCTTTAGTTGACACATTAAGTAAAGGAAATGCGTTCTTAGAAAGCTTATAGAATAGAGGGCAAAGTATAATCAGAAAACATAAAAGAATACTGTCAAATAGCTCCTAAGGTGCATTAATGAGAGAAAGGGAGTCTATAAAGTCCAAGACAAGGAAAAGAAGCTAACCTACATGGAGTAGATTGGCTGATTTGAATTATCTTAGGGGACTGAAACCCCTTCCTCTCACTTCTCAACACTGCCTATACAGCAGGTGGTACAAGTCCAGTTCCCCAGTAAGTTCCTGTAAACAAAACTACTTATTTATAGACAGCTTCTCGGTACTGTTTTCAGGAGCTCAGTCAGACTGCAACTCAGAGTCACCTATCAACTGCAAAGAAAAATAAAGGCATAAAATCCTGTCTGCAAAAATTTGCTTCACAACTGAAACCAGAGAGGCATTCCATATATCTGGAAGACCCTTAGAATCATGATTAAGAATTGGTATAAAGAAAGAGAAAGAAGCTCATGAGCCTCTGCTTTGGAACAAAAAGAAAACTGGGCTGACATCATGGAAATCTGCCAGCAGACCTAAGCAGAATTTGATGTCTGTACTTCTCCTTTCTATTCTTTTTTCTTTTTGTTGGGCATTCATAGGAACCAGCCTTGATGGAGGAATCATTGGGCCTTGGTTTATAAAGTGGAGAACTAAGATTATTGAAATATTGAAAGCTTCCAAAAAGCACTTTGCTGTATTTATTTATATTAGTCAAATTAAAATAACAATTTCAATGATAATGCCTTCTTTTTAAATATACACATATTTCAACATACTTGCATTTATTCTCATAATCCTCCTTATGAGATGTACAAGTAGGTATAGATTAACTCAGCATATATTTCATAAGGTAAATTCCTCCATTGATTTAATCTACACTAGTGTTACATATAGAAAATAGTGTGAAGAAGTATGACTACTTAGGATGAATTAACACAATGGCAGTTTTTAATGTAATGGCTAACTGATACCGCTTCATACATTCACCAATTTTTATACATCACCTTTCAAATTCAAGGCATCTTGTTTGTTCTGAAGTAGATAGAATTGCAAACGTACATAAATATTACCTTACTCTTCAGGAACTAAATTCCACCAAAGAAATAAGTGAGCTCTATTAAAGCAGAGAGATATTTGCTCATTACTGGCACACAATAGGCACTAATTACATATATAATGAATGAGTGTATAAAACATAAATAATTCCAATATAATTCAGGATATAAGTCCCAAACATGATTAAATATTATAGAGTTTCAGATGAAAGAGTAATCACTTTTAGGTGGATGATCAATGAAGAATTCATGGAGTTGTATGAGCTGATAAGGATTTAACTTAGGGAATGGTTCAAAATGGGGAATTATTTGGTAGGCAAAATAAGAGAATAGACGGAACAACAACAACAAAAACAAGACTATATGAGGATGGGTAGAAAGTAGCATGCAAATAACTGGCATCTAAGAGATCTGTTCAGTTTGAGTACGTGGGGAAGCAATGGAAGAAAATGGATTGGAGTGAGATGACAAGGGTTGTTGTACTGAGGACCTCAGACCAGTTTTCTGGACCAGTGGACTCTAGGTCTCCCAAAGTGCTAATTTTTTTTTTTTGAGCATTCACCACAGTATGTGTACAGTTATACATTAGAATTTATAAATTAAACATATTATCTACTTAAATATCTAAACAAATGTATATATAAACACATATTACATGTTGAAAATTCTAAGTGTCCTATAGCTACTATACTCTTTAACAACACATTACAAATGTAATTATTTTGTACATGTTTGCTTAATATATGCCACCTGTGTCCCCTATCAAATTGTAATCTCCATGAGAGCAGAAAACTTGGCATGATTGTTTTCTCTATATCACAAGAGCCTAGTGAAGTATTTGGCACAGAGTAGATGCTTATCAATTATTTGATGAAGGAATACACTGAGCACTTGGTTGATTAAATTTATTTTGAAGTGAAAATACTTCAGATTAGAATACTAATCTGGAATCATCGAACACCCTTCACATTTCCCACTAGAGACTGACCTTCTAGCCACCATTTTCTTATAAACATAAATCTTCAGTCTTGGAATTATCAATGACAGATTCTGTATTTGAAGAAAAGATGGAAGAAACAAGACTGCCTCATCTTGAAGTATAACACTGAAACTTTATTAACATATTCCACATTTCTTCAAACTGAAGAAACAGCCAGTCTAGATATTTTTCCCACAGAAAATGGATGTAAAAAGAATATAGAATTCAATTTGTAATTTCTTTTTATAAAACAAAGTTTCACAGAGGGTGCTCTTTTGAGCCCAAGTGTTCCCAGTATGATCTTTAGTGGCTTTCATGGTATGAGGGTTAGAAGGGGAAGTTGGAGTAGGGGTACTCCACAGTGTTACTTCAACCAGCCATGTTTAATATTTTCTGTTAATATGGACACTTTTTATAAGATGCCATTTGAGAAAAAAAGGATTCGGGCAATTAAAATAATACTTAAAAATTTTTTTAATCTTTATTTTTGAGAGAGAGACAGCATGTTAGCCGGGGAGAAGCAGAGAGAGAGGGAGACACAGAATCTGAAGCAGGCTCCAGGCTTCGAGCTGTCAGCACACAGCCCCATGTGGGGCTCGAACTCACAAACCATGAGATCATGACCTGAGCCGAAGTCAGATGCTCAACCGACTGAGCCACCCAGGCGCCCCTTAAAATAATACTTTAAAAAACAACAACACTGACTTAAAGTTGTTTACATCCCAGAGAATTCAATGGATCCAATTAGTAACTCTGTAAAACCTGAGTCTTAATAGTTTTGTTATACTGGCTTGTACATATTACAGCACACCTACGCTTTCACTATCATATTGCTGCTGAATCTAGAGTAAAATTAATAAGTAAAACTAATATTTTCATCAGAGTAGTTTACCTTATAAATATTTGATGGTTTTCCTGTTTGCCTTCCCAAGTGCATCTCATCCCTTCTATTTTCTGTCCCCTGGACTTCCTTGTTGTTGGCTTCTGGTAGGGAGTCAACTGATGAGAGACAATGGAGGAAAATGAGGGTGGGGGAGGAGAAACAGGTGATGGCTTATTGTCCACTCCCTCTCTGCATTGACCCTGTATGTCTGGCAGTAGCTGCATCCCTCCATGGCTCCCATGGCCAGATCCTTCTCCATAGTTCTGGTTCTCACAGAGCTCTAGTAACACTGCTTCTGTCTCTTCAGCCTCTGAGGGTAACAACTTCCCACCCTTGCTGCTCTCTGGGCCTTCACCAGCCTTTGTTGATTCCCTTACTCCTCTCACATCTTTAATCCCTTGTCTCTCTTTTTTCTTGAGCCATGTGGTGAATTATATTCCGTACCATGACCCGGATTGATACAAAGCTTAAGCCTCTTACAGTATTAGTAAGACCTAAAATATAGAAAATAAAACAAATATAAAAAATAAATATAAAAACTAAAATTTTTCAAAAAATAAAATGTTTCAATATTCCTGCCAAAAACAATGAGGAAATGAGAACTATAGAAAATTGAATTTAATGCTATGTCCATGAAACACCCAGAAAAATTCTTACTTCATTGAAAATGAAGGTTCAAAACTTCCCATATCCACCTGCTTGCAAGCCATTGGGTGACAAGGTCACATAACTCAGTTCACAAAGCCAGGGAAGACTCCGGAAATGTCCCTGAAAACATTCAAAGAGTAACATTTATGCCTGTGCATATGTGTACATTTTCTACACAAAAGCAGAATATGTAATGATTAGAGGCCTAAGATATGAGTAAATGACTAGTATCAAAATATTTTTGTCCAGGTATAAGTATCAGATACTGCCTATATTTCAGTGAAAAGTACAGTTGTTGAGCACTTTGATAACCATAACTAGCATTTAACTCTAAAAAGTGTTGTCTCTGGAAACCTTGCAAACAAAATGACATGAATATGAAGAAATTTTAGCAACACTAAATAAATAAAGAACATTACTGTATGTTTTGAACATATTCTTGAAAAGAAATCATAGAGAGAAAGTTTCCATAGAGCTTTTTTGAAAACATTGACTAGTTATTTTTATATAGCTGTAAAAAATTAGCATGCCTCTTTACAAAGGAATAAAGAGAAAATTCTTGTGATTAGTTTTTAAGAAAATCTTGTTTTGAGAGAAACGTTCAACAATCTGCTCTATTACTTTAGGGACCATAAAGGAAAATCTACAAAAAGAAAATAGATATTAAAAAACAAAGGTAATACTGGAATATATAATACAATTTAAATAATTATAATGCAACCATGTCTAAAAATAGGAAGAAGGTCTCATCTAGATCAACTGTTAGTGAAAATGCAGGACATCTTCTCTGGTCAAAAGCTGAAGACAACTAGATTATTGGCTTCTGTCTGTCTTGAATTACTAAATCCAGAGCAAAAAAGACAAAACAAAACAAAAGAGACCTGCCATGTAGTTTAGGACAAATTTTGCCTTTGTCAAGTAGATTCACAGTACTGAAATAACAGAATGTCCCTGTGGTTTCTTCAGTGATACACATGAAAGATGGCTACGGTTACAAGAAATTTATGAGACATAGCAGTATCCTGCCCACAGTCTACCCACAACAAAGAGACTGAGCTTGGGTCAGAGGTGAGCTTGCCTCCCCTGACTTTGTAGGGCAGAATGACTGAGACCATTTTGACTGTATGGGTGCATCAGATGGGAGACTGCGTATCTCACAAACACTAAATTCAGAGAAGCAGCATTGGGTGAGCAAATTACATTATAAGTCATATTTGCAATCTTGGGTGCTGAGAAGACTGATCAGTGGGAGAAGGAGAGTTCCTTACGTGAAGAAGAAAATACTTCTTAAAATTACATTCAGAAGCAAATCTCATGAGATATTAAAACCATAGAGCCATTTTGCAGTTTGAAACATCAGTGTTCTTCTAATCCTGCAGTAATATTTTTTCTTCATATATATGATGAACTCATTAAACCCATCCCTTTATGCTGATTTCTAATTATGACATGATCCCTAGGTACTTCCAATCCAACTTCCACTATCAGCAATCAATTGGAAATCTTCAGAAAAGCCTCTCAACTTTCTGTGCAATATTCAACATGAGTTATCACCACTTTCATTATGATTTTTCCTCCGTTGAAACTGATAATGCATAGCCTTGGTTTTCCTTCTATCTCCCCAACCATGCTTTCTCTGACAACATTCCCCTTCTTATCCCCCCCGGTGTCAATATGCCTATAGAATGGACTATTCTTCTCCCGATTTTAGGGAGACAGCATGTGAAAGCTGATGGGGAGGGGCAGAGAAGGAGAATCTTAAGCAGGCTCCATATTCAGTGTGGGGAGCCCAAAGCGGGGCTCTATCCCACAACCCTGGGATCATAACCTGAGCTGAATTTAAGAGTCAGATGCTTAATCGACTGAGCTACCCAGGCATCCTCAGAACAGACTTTTCTAATTAGAGAGTCAACTGTGTGTTTGCAGACTGGAGATACGAGAGAAAGCAGTTTGCTTTACATACACAGAATCCTATCATCAACCAGTTCCTCAAATTATTATTGGGATGGTTCTTAGGTTTTCTAAGATCAGGCAAAATAAAACAATGCTAGTAATACTCTCACTTAAGAGCAGTTTTGTTTTGTTGTGGAGTGTGTGTACACTTTGTGTGTGTGTGTGTGTGTGTGTGCACACGCACACGTGCAAAAACAGTCATGGACAGACTCTTAGGCACACAACACCAGAACTTTTCAATTCAGAATACATCTATAACGCATTGTAAAATTATGTATTAAGCACCAACATAGAAATGTGTTAGATACGATAGGAATACTATTTACTTTCTAAGAGTTTTCAGTTTCTTACCTAAGAAATAGGCAAGGTTTACAAAAGATTATGATTATTAGAAGAAAGTTAACTTAGTACAGCAAATAAATTATCATCAATAAGAAATCATTCTCAGCACATAAGCTTATCTTGCAAAATCTGGTAGGGTAGTTTTCATGGGAAAACTTGCTATTGGTTTGTGTAGTTTTCTTTTTTACACTTATAGGGAACACAAAATATTGTCCTAAATTACTTTTTATACCAAGTTATAGCTGTGACCAACTACACATTTGCTTATATGCTTTGAAAGTTACCATGAACACTGGTTCTGCTTCCCCTTCTCTTCACCTTGTAAGATCCTTGTCAGCCTTCCTATTTCCTTGGCCTCCACTGAGTTCTAATTCCTGAGTGACCCCACTGAGTAGGTGCTATTTTATGAAATTCTCTTTTATAATCAGAAGGAACCAATTGATCATAAAGACATGAGTCCTTGAAAGGTTCACAGATTTGCTCAGCTCAAGGAGAGAGAGAACTGACTGAAACATTGCCTCTTCACTGACATCAGAAATAGAGCACCTCAGCCTCATGAAGTATTAAACTAAAAAATACCTAGCACTGAAGCTTTATGCTAAATCACTTAGTATTTGTACTTTACTCCTATATGGATAAGGAGTAACAGCAATCAATATTTTAATAAAAATTATCAAAGAAAGCATTGAATTGGGAAAAATATCTACTTTTTCCAGTGAAGTAGGAAAATATTAGCTTTATCAGTTGAACACATTAGTACAGCTCAAAGAAGACTTTCTGGAAAGGAGCTTGCAAACTTCTTTACTGGATCTCAGAGTAATAAAGCCATAGACTATAAGAGATGGAACATGGCTTATACATTATTTATTCTAACCCTTTAATTTTTCACATGTGAAAAATGAGGCTCAGATAATTTGGGCGAATTTCCCGTATTATGTAACTAGATAGAACAGAACCAGGATTCAAAAACATGGGTATTCTGATTCCTCACTCAGCACAATTTTCCTTAACAGTCTCTTTGGCCTTCTGCTTACATGGAATTTTTTTCTTCTGAAAACATCCAAAAAGTATGAAAGAGTTTTCAGATTGTGTGATAAAAATGTTGAAGTTCCGAATGACCACTAACAGATACTTGATTTACCATCTTTTTTCCCCTGGCCCTTAGCCAGTTATCCCAATAAAATTTTAATGAAAGAAAACAAAAACCATTGCTCAGTAATGATCTTTAAAATTCAGTGGCTTGAAATACATTAGGATTTTACTAAAAATTACTTAAACAAAATTCTTTTAATAGCCTTCAAAATCAACACTTGAACAAACAATTCATTGAGCTATTATATGACCTACATGCTAACAGGTAAATATTTGGTATTCGAGGGGCAATAATTTAAGCTGGAATTATAAATGTATTTTAGAAAATCTGATTTCTTGAAATCTTGGTATCCATTAATTTTCGCCATTTTTGTGTATTTCAAATACCCCAGAGTTTAATGGTAGTATTCACAAACTTATTTACTTGCAGTTTTGCCTTTCCTTGAGGCATTTCTAAGTGCCCAAAACTATTAATAAGGATGAATAAATAGACACAAATGAGCTTCTTTTCAGTCATTTACAATTTAGTCTACTATGTGCTAATCCTGTGTCCTCCGTTAATCAACCCCAAAACACAAGTCTTCCATTGTGCTCAATAGAGATGAGGCATATGTGGTGGAATTCAGTCAAAATATTAATTTAGACATTTGGGAACCATCACCTTCTTGAGAAAACTATCAGGTAAAATACACTCATTTTCAGCCAAGCTAAATTCCCACGTCCATGAATTGCACAACCCTGTTAAAGTCAGTAAGTGTCAAAGTCTTGAGCTATGGACTAGACAACGTTGCCCAATAACCACAATTAGGGTTTCCAGCATCTGCTGTTCCTCTTTTACAAATCTGAATTCTTCTTCCTATGCTATCTCTTACATACATTATTCATGCTGATGTTGAAATACTGACAATTTATGAGGAAAGTTTAGGAGTTTTGTGTAGCACTGGAAATCACTGCCCAAGTAACAGAAGGAAAACTTACCCCAGGAAATCATCTCCTAAAACATTTTTAAAACTCCATTTTATTATGGTGTGCCCTTAAAAAAAATTATAGAATAGTATTTTGTTAAATCTTTGGTTTGCCCTGAACTCTAAAACCAGATTTTAACCCTCAGTTTCAGGTTCCTTCACTGACTTGCCCTGATTTTGCTTTTCTTTTTTTCCTCCACTTCACATCTCTCCTTTAACCAGCTTCAGTCTATGTGCATTGTAGTCATCTCTCCTAGTCTTGGCCTCCATTCTCACTTACACATGAAATATTTTAGTAGCATTCAGAATTATCTTTCCCTCCTAATTCACAGAGCCATCAACATACAACAGTTCAATGTAATTGGTATTTAAATGCAGTAATTATTTCTACTAATTCACGGTGTATTCCTTAGAAATTTAGTTTATTTGCCCCTTTGCTCTTTATAACACCAAGGGGGAAAAGAAGACATGAAAGCTCAAACAAAATGTAAATCAGCCATAAAAATAGATAATAGCCCTCAGGCTCTTAGCCTAAAAGAAATAAAAGACCTAGTGAGAATCAAAAAGTGGAAGTGAAACAAAAATTATAATACATTTCTCTTTATTAAAAACATTTGTTTGGTTTTTATGAAAATATGAGTTTTTATGAAACTGTAAATACCATTATTTTGTGCAAAACTATGTCTTCTCTAATTCAGGAAATCTATCAAATTTTTGGATTACCAAGAAGAAAGTTAGATGTGGGAAAGACCATTTTTTGCCAGGAAAATTGAAATTTGGGGCAAAATATTATTTTTAAAAACTAAAACTATGTGACATAATTGTTTATATCATTCATTCAATTAACTTTTAGAAATATGCAAAACTCTTTATAGAGGAGATAGGTGTGGTACACATGATCATTTCTTGGTTAAGTACTACATACACATCTTTCCATTGTTCTTAATAAATGATGGAATGCCCTGTGGGTAGCCCAACATCTATGGCTGATCCAAAAGAATAACCATAATGTATCTTCTTTAGGCTTGTAATAAATGAACTGTCTTGAGGGAGAAGTTGACTTGTTGATTCACGAATTTATTACTAAAGTTAATTCCTAGGGAATATTAAAAATATTTTAACATAAAGTTAGCAAAATTTAAAAAGCATTCTAAAATTTTCATCTACTGCTACCATGCAGACCACATTTGTCTTCTGTGTAATCCTTTTCCCCTCCTAACAACAGCTGTAGCACTGTATGTGCATTAGTCTAATGTTATTAACTAAAATTACTAACTTGCCTCTAAGAGATGCACTAGAGGGGGCCCAAGAGCAGCTCAGTGTGGGGTGTTCCATTGGCCTGCCCAACATCTTACCCATTCAAGTGTGTACTAAAATACACGTACTTAAAGTAATCAGATGATCAACTAACCTAAAAGCTCATTGATAATTTACTATATATAAGGCATTGTAATAGGCAATTTTTTGAGAATACAAAGAAACCTGTTACTGACCTAGGATTTAATATTGCTACTTGAGTACCGCCAAGCAACAGTCAAGAGTTCATGACATGTAACAATTTGTAATTTTGCTGAGGCATGAAATTGAATTACATGTGGGAGAGGCAGGACTCTAACAGGAATCATTTAGCTAGAGTGTGCTTAGATGACTGGCCCACATATCTTCTCACAGTGGTTTAGATATTCTCTACTTGTGGTCAAGTTACTATGTAGTAATTCTCATGACATGATGAAAAACTATTTTCTTTGCGAATACTTTCCCTGAAAATAAAGTCAGCTGCTCGTTCTGTTGATGAAAGTAAAGTGGAAGCAAAACTATCCAAGAAAGTGATGGTTCTAATCCAGAAAATAGAAGTTTTATGGAGACAATTATATGCTGAACTGATATTCATGAATTTGGGACTGTGGTATCCCTCATGAATACTGTAGGTCTGCAATATAAAATGAAGTCTTTATCTTCAAGGAACATTTAGAAAAATGTGAAATTCTGTCATAGTTACCTTCCTTCAACCCACATTGTCTTTAGATCATTGCAGACATGAATGCCACTCTTATTACATCAGGACATCCATTCTGTTTATATCTTGCTAAATATTGTGCTCAAAATCACTACAGTATCTACTCTTCCACCACACAAGATGTGAGAGACAGACCAAAACTTAAGTTGTTTTGGGGGGAGTTTGAGGTTTGTCTAATTTGTAGTTTTAGGTACCAGCTAATATAGGTTGGGTTGAAATAGAGCGAAGAATAAGAAATACCTATTCCAATCAATTGTGGCAACATATAATATATGCCTGGGCTGAAACAACTCCATAGGGAAGTCAGATTTGATCAATTTTCTCAAGTTGGCTTAAACATTTTTTTCTAAGCTATTAAAATAAACCTTGAAACAGTTTTTGAAGCCCAGAACATGATGACAATATACATGATGTTGCACAATGGGAAGTATATGGCAAGCATATCTTGGCCACCTGTCCCTTATGAAGATCAAGGCTCATCACTTCAGCTTATGGCAGCTGTTATTTTCCATCCTTCTTTCTTCCTCCTGTTGGTTGTATATCCAGCCATCCAGGGTCTCCTAAACCTTAGGCTGCTACTGTTTGTGGTTCTTGCCCTTACTATTTTCACTTTATATAGGCTCTTTTGGTCCTTTATCAAACTTGTAAAAATAGTGCGCCTAATAAGAATTGAAAATCCAATGCTTGACTTCTTAAATATAAAGCTTCCTCTTTCCCTGGACTAGCACACAACAGAACAGGGGGGTGGGGGGAGGAATAAAGGAAGTAGGAAAGAAACAATTCATTTATCTCTTAAAGTTTGCAAAGTACTTTTTGAAAATGAGAATTCTTTGTATTTTTAAAATCCTCTCCACCCATTAGCCTCAACACTACATTGCTGCTATACTTACACCTCGCTCGTTATGTATTTACTTTTTATATAACTAAGCAGCACCCTGTCATAAATGAAATATTCATGCAAAAAAACTGCTCAAAATGAATTTATAAAAAGAACATATAAAAACTACCATCTGCTCCCAGTCCTAGCAAGCCCCTAGATACCCAAGTGTAAGCCCTCTGATTCCACAGAGAGGTAAAGCAATGTGTCCGTGATGTATTCCTGAAAGCCAAAAACTTCAGACTTTGTATTTAGATGGATCTATGAGCTCTGGCCATCGAAATGCTTAGATCAACATTGATGGACTTAGATATTGCACATAATGAATTCACGTGCTAGCATATTGTAATGGGTAGTCATACCCGGTCATGTTATGCTGAAATGAGCTGAAACTCTTCTGGGAAGTTGTGAAAGCATTTTGTAGTCAATTGATACCATGGTGCTTTATAATATGCCTTCCTTTAAAAAAAAAAAGTTGTCCATACATTCCAGGACTCCAAGCTGAAGTGTGGGCACTTGGATACTTTTTATTGTTTTAATTCAACTAGGGATACTTCTGATATACTTAGGGCATTTTATTGCTCACACTTGGAGTATCACCATTGCTATACATAATAAGATACATGAATTTTCTCAATAGTTTCTCCCAAATGCTAAGTTGCACCTTTATAAATTCTATGAACACTTGAAAGAAATTCTTCCCTTTCTGTAGCCTAACTTTCCCATCTAACACATTCCCACTTTCCTCAATGTTCACTGCTACCCACTCTGAACTCTGTGTATGGAATTTTCATGTGTTCTTCCCCTGAGTCATTAAGAATTGAGTTTGCTGGCAAGTGACCAAAAAGAAAAATAACAGTTCCATAAATAAGTAAAGAGTTTATTTTTTCTCCCATAGGACAGATACCCAGAGATATGCAGTCTAGAACTAACATAGTGGTTCCCGGATCATCAGGAAAACAGGCCCATTTTTCTTGCTTGCCCACCACCTTCAGTGTGTTAACTAACGGTTGAAGATTATTTCTCCAGTTCTAGTCATTCCATTGCACTCCAGAAAGCAAGAAGAAAGTTCTGCCATCTCCTTTCTTAATAAGACTTCCAGGAAATACCACATATTGTGAATATACTTTGTGGACCATAACTTAATCACCATGCCATTTTTTTCTACAAATTACTCTGGGGAACATAGTCTTTTAGCTTGACACTTTGCCACCCAAAATAAATTGAGTTGAGATAGTAAGGAGGAAAGGGAGAATAGATGTTGGAATAGGACATTCATAGACTGTGCTTCACTTCACTAGATCATATCATAACTTACTGTTACATATATTTGTTCAGGTTTAGATTTTGAATTATTCTAATAGTTTAATAATCCAGCTATCCATCATTCCACAACCAAATTATAAATAAAATAAAGATAACAGAGAAAAGTTCTGGGGTACTTCAATAAAGCCCTTGGTTCACTGTTACACTTGGTCTTTGTTTAAAGGAAGTTCTGAGAATGCCTTCAAATGACTGACCACACTTAATTACCTAAATGAATGTAGAATCAGGTGTATAATTCTGTGGCCAAGACTCTCAGTGCTTTGCTCATCATAATAATCATATGTTTTATAAACGAAACCAGAAGCACTTCTGAGAGTGCAAATGAGGAGGTTATTAATAATTATATTGAAACAAGGGTAAATCAGGGATGTCCAAAGCAAACCAGGGTGTATGGTCACCCAACTCATCCTCCTTACTGGATTTTTCCACATTGCAGACTTCATAAAGATGTCAGTTTACTATTATTAATTTACCAATCATTTCTCACTGGAAATGTGGTAGGACCTGAAGAAAGCATGGCAGATATGGACTATTACCCTACAAACCATGTCTCTCAGTTGGATATACAAGTGAAGAAACTCTAGTTAAAGTGTCTGGATTAACTGAAAAGTAATGTTAATGAACTATTTCTAGCCATTTGTGCTACAATAAAGCCAAAATTGTTCCAGGAAATGGGTATAAGTGATAGACATCTACTCCAGGTGCTGAGAATTTAGTTATAAGGAATTCTTAGGATCTCGGAGTTTATAGTATTTTTATCCATCATTCTGAATAGTTTTTCACTTTAATCTGTAACATGTGACATTTGACAGCTGTCACTTGGAAGGATTTGCTCTGGCTAAAGGCCAACCATAAAGAATAAGGCTGAGTGAGATCCCAAGCTGACCAACTATTCTGGCTTTCTTCATGGGGCACTAACATATTATTATTTTTGAGAATCACCTTTGCCTATGACAGAATATAACACAGGATCCTGTCTTTTTCATCATTCCCATATATTTTTGTATAATATTTTATGAAGCATACTTCTATCTGGAAAAGATTACTATCTATTATATTGTACCGTATTGATCAGAAACTTCCGAAGATGCTTAATGCTCAGCTAAGGAGAACAAAGGCACTAAAAGAATTTGGATCAGTAATAGTTATTAGAAGTATTCCTAAACATCCACAATCTACATTATACATTCTTTGTTGCCTTATGAAGTCTTCTTTCCTTAAGTGACTTTACAAGAAGCAGTGTAGCGTGTCAGTTCAAAACATGGATTTTTGAATCAGACTTCCTAAGCTAAAATCCCCGCTCTGTCACTTCCTAACTGAGTTACTCTGAGTATATCAACTCTCTGTAAAATGAGGATAATATTAGTAATTACCTCATGGTTGCTTGAATATTTATTGAGTTAATATGTTTAAAGTGCTTAGAGTAGTGCCTGGCATACAGTAAGAGCTTTTTAAGTGTTTGCTATTTACAACCTAAAGATGGACACAAGATATAAAACTTGTCTCTGTATATAGAGCCAGTCAAAATCAAGGAGCTCAAAACCAAACTCTTCTTCTATAAAAAGTTGTGCCTTTTCATGGCATCCCAATGTTTGTTAAGCATATCACTTTCTTCTGTGCACCTGGACTTTAAATATTAGCCATATTCTTTGTCCCTTTCTCTCCTCCCTCACATTGAGAAATATTCAAGTCTTCTTCCAAAATTCATTCCCTTCTTTCTCTTCCCACTGCCACTAGCCTAATTCAGGCTCTCTTTACTCCTTGCCCAAACAATTCCAGTACTTTTCCTAATTTGTTTTTGTACCTTCAGGCTAGTCCATTCCAAATCATTTTTGTCTGGTTAATAGAACATTCATGTTAAAATCCTGCTGTGGATCCTCCTTGCCCTAACCTACCCATCACGGCATTTAACAATTTTATAAGGCTCCAGTCTGTCTTCCCATTCTCATCTCCTCCACCCTCATGCCCCAGATTAACCAGATAAGTAACTGTGCATTTTGGCACCTTAATATTTTTCCCCACACCTTTCCAACTAAATGGAATGTTTTTGGGATCTCCACTTTGTGAATATCAAAGTTTACCTTATATTTTGAAGCCCCAGCAGAGATGCAAATTTCTACATATAATTTTTTCTGAATTATAAGTACTCTTTTCCTCCTTGGAGGTTCTTGACTTGTACATTTGTAATAGGTCATTACATTGCCCCCTAAGTTATAGTTTCTTATTAATACTTCAGTGTCTTAATCTATGTGTCCTTCATATCTGTACTTCCTAGTAAAGTCCCTCCTCTTTACTACACTTTCCTACACTTTACCACACACTGGGCACTCCTGGATCATTGAATATGATTGTAAACTTTCTGCAGTACTTTAAAGCATGGGTCTATGAAAGCTAAAATCTAGCTGACCTCTACCTGTCAAGCCATGTGACACTGTGTTACTGTAAAGAGGAGAGTTTGTTCTCACTCTACCTAGAGCTGATCAGAAGTGGCTGCCTCATTCTTTGACTCTGTCCAGTAGGCAAGCTATGTACCCTCTAGGAGTACCTGCATACGCAGGTACAGTTTAGGGTAATACAGGCTACCGTAGCAAAAAGATTCAAGACTATATAATGGCTCAAATATGAATGAAGTTTATCTCTTACATAATATTTCAGTGAAGGTGTTCTTGGTTGGCAGGCAGCTCTCATGGTGATTCAGAGATGAATTTGCAATGTGGCTAAGAGAGGATGTGTTCTATAGAGGCATGAGGAACCATACAGGTTTAGAGAAGTGCAAACAGTTTTGTCTGGCTAGTGCACTGGAAACATGAGGCAGTATGGCAGAAGATGAGGCTAGCAAGATAGGCAGGGCTCATAATGTGAATTTATCTAAAAGTCCTGTGAAGAATCAGACTTGGTCCTTCAAGTGATAGGAAGCCCCTGGAGTTTGTTTCTGGATTTATTTTAAGTGTCTTTATTGTTTTTTTGGGGGGGGGTGGTTAATATTTGATAGGAATGTTAGAAAATCAGCACTGCCAGCAGTATGCAAGTTGATCTGGATAGCTGTGAACAGAAAGTCAGGATCACCAACAAGGCAAATGTAACATTCCAGAAAAAATGTTGAAAGCTCAAAGTAGGGCAGTGGCAGTGGTGATGGGGAGGAAGGGAGAAGAAAAAGAGCAATTTAGGAAGCAGGTCAGAGGAGGCTTGGTGATTATTTAAATTCAAGGGATTAGAAAGAAAAAGTTGAGGATGCCCCACCTTTCTGGCTTGAAGTGAGGTCTGTGTCTGTGCCTACAAAAATCAAAAGTTATGCATTTCTCTTTAACACCTAATTTATTTTATTCTGATCACTAGTGAACAAAGTGAATGACAATAAATGCCCCTTCTACTAATCTTTTGAAGGCCATGCAATAAGACCTTTCAAGGTAGAATATAAGAATCCATCATATTGTCATAATAAAGTCTCCAGGATCCTTATTGGTTAAATAGAAACATAACTTCCAAAAACTGACTGTAACTTTTCAACGATGGTTGCCTGGCCCAAACATCACCAAAGAATACCTACTGGTGGCTCAAAGTAGAATTAGCTTCGCCTGTTCTTAAGTTGCTATTCATTATTCATTGTCTTTGTTTTAAAAAGAATTGGAATGTGAAAATTTGCAGTCCTCAATAAAAATCAGCATATATTAGAAGATACACACTCCTTATGGCTGCTGAATATTATAAAGTTAGAAGCAATCACAGGGAGTTGTGCTTGCTGCTGTATTTTCCCCGCAATATGGAAAAGGCACATTGGCCCCTTAGATCCATTCCCTAAGAATTAAAGGACTGGAAATGGTTTGACTCTTCACTGAGTCTTCACTGCCATATGAGCCTGGCTGAAGATGGCACTCTGAGTTGAACTGGCACAGCTCTGCGGCATTGGAATGGTATTTCTTGACAGGGTTGGATGGCATATGTAGTTTTGTATATTGTTCTGGTGCTTCTTAAATCAAGTTGCCCAATTTAAGTCAAACAAATGTTCTATTCTCCACCATCCCTTCAAATCAACCAATCCTTTGCTTGGTCAAATCATACCCCACTGACTGCTCTGCAAATTTTCCATGGTGCTGAAAAAAGACTTTAATTATAATAGACATTTATAAAATAATACATTCAAGTATGATTTTAATATTTGTATTTATATTATTCCTATAGTAAATAATTTTTTAGTGAGTAAATAAGTAAACTTTAAAATCTGTATAAAAGAAGTGACTATAATTGAAAACAAAAATGGTTCTCAGACCTCAAGTCAGTTTCCATATTGCTCTATATCCTGAAAAAAATCTACCTGCATTTGTTTAATTTATTCAAAGAATATTCAAGTCATCACTAACTTTTGTGCAAGAGAAGACACTAACTTGATACCCTGAGTGTTGGGCATTTCCTCTAGCATTATGAGTAGGCAAGTCTTCAAACTACTGTTGGTTTGTTCTTTACTACAGTAAGATTTGGCAAATTTAAGGGAAATTTTGGATAAATTTGTCTTAAAATTTTAATCTTGCATTTGACCTCATAAGGGTGCCTCCACCATTATCATTATTGATCTAGATCATTTCTAAGATTTTCCACCAATCACTCAAATGCAAGACCATAGTCATGCCCTACTTCTCCTGCATTCTTGGATCTTATCCCCCAAAGCCTGCCAGGCAGATTCTTGGCAAAATTGGACTCATAACTGATTATTCCTAGTGTGTGGCACCACAAGGAAAATACCTCCATTTTGACAATGGCATGGAGTAAAATGTGTAAGTTATTAGTATCTCACAAATCATACCAGTTGGGTGGCATCTAAGGTTACCTGAAGCCATGCAGGAAGACAAGTCACATGATATATAGAATATCTGGGCCTATAAAAAGTTCTAAATGATGATTTAAATGTCTTTAGAGTTTCTAAGTGGGAAAGGGAAAAGTTCTGATCAAAGGATTAAAATTTAATGAAGTGGTTAAAGTTGGTGTTATGTGTTTACTGAATGTGGCCACCTCCACATATTCATATATTGAAATCATAACCCCAAATGTGATGGTATCAGGAAGTGGAGCCTTTGGGGGGTGATGAGGTCATGGGGTAGAGCCCCCATGAATGGGATTAGTGCCCCTATGAAAGACCCCAAAGAACCTTCTCACTGCTTCTTCCATGTGCAGACACAGTGAGAAGATAGTCATCTATGAAGTAGGAAGAAGGCCCTCATCTAACAGCACATGTGCCCATGCCTTAGACTTCTGAGTCTCCAGAACTGTGAATAATAAATTTTGTTAAGTCACCGGCCTATGGTATTTTTGTTACAGAAGTCCAAAAACATTGACAATTGGTGTCAAAGCAGAGTACCCATAGGGAAAACACTATCTGGATTCCCATGTTCCCATTTCCATTTACCTTCCCTCAACATTTTGTGAGGTTTATATTATAAAGTGGACACCCCAGACTTCAAGGCCTTTCCCTACTTTTTATTTCCTGGTGGGGAACCACTCCAGCTGTACCATCATACCACTGCATGTTCAGAACCTCTCCTTTGGCAAGTGCTCAGCAGATCTCTGCCCAGTAAGAGGATAGAACATGCCTATGGGCCATTTACACTAGCAGAGCTCTCTATTCTTTTACCTTGAGGCTTGTTGCTGCTTTGTGGTCTCCAGCAGTTTGCTTCAGGTATTTCTTGATGTCACTTAATTTTTTAAGGTTTTTCTTTGAGCTCTGACCTGTGCACTCATTGGAGAACATTAGAATTGTCCCATCCTGTTTTAATAGGATCACTCTTTCTAGCCTCTTAGATAACTAGGAGAAGTGGAGGAATATATCCTCCAGGTTTGGTCGTTTTGGAAACATGAAAATTCTTTAGTCATTGGATCATCCTATTTTGCCTCAGATAAATCTTCTTGGATCTGATAAATAAGACTTTTACTCATTTTTTAATGTTTAGAGTTTTTCCCCCCTGTGGTCAGTATTATTTAGATTCATTTTCTTCTTCTTCTTTTCTTTGCTTTTATTTCTTCCCTCTAGCTCTGCTGCCAGCTCCTGCCAAGTTTCTTTATCATCTATCTCTACAGCCAACTTAACTTTCTGAGCCAATGGTGTCAAAGCAGAATGCATATGGATGCTGTCAATCTCACGTGGTGTGACTTGGAATTAATTTCTGATGCCTACCAGATATTTAAACCATGATCAGAGTAAAACTTGGGGGGATCTACAGTCTCTAAATTAAAGTGCTCTCTCCTTAACTCTCTATTCTCCCTCCTGCTCTTTTAGATCAGATGGAAAGCCTGAGTCTGCCTATAACGCAGTATGTCTTCTGCTTTTTCCTCAGCTTCTTACCTACCTGTTTTCTAGGACTTAAGCCCACCCCCACATTCCAGCCCCACTTGTTCATGGTACCCCCACATTCCAGCCCCACTTGTTCATGATCTAACCCCTTAGCACTTGCTAATCCCTTGCTTCCTATCTCTTCAAATCACTGCCTGCTCTGGTCCTGCACAGAGGAGAGGCTATCTTCAAACCCAAAAGCAGCTATGTCAGAAAACTCTCTAGCATTCGCTGTGTACACTAAGACCAACCCTCACATTTGCTGGGGCCCAACATGAGCTTGGACAATATTCTCCAGCTATTGCCTTCACTCTAGCCAGACAGACACTTGAACCAACTTGGCCAGTGCCCTTTGTCTTAGTAAATGAGCCTCTGTATGGTTCAAGCTCACTGTCCACCCACCCTAGATTTCCCTATATTAATGCCTCAAACCAAAGCTCATGTGGTATCATCACACCCAATCTAGATCCTGTGCATTCTCTCTTAATTCACTTTTCATTAGATACTAGCTGACAACCTGCTTATTTCTTTAGTCTTTTTTTTTAATATGAAAGTTATTGTCAAATTGGTTTCCATACAACACCCAGTACTCATCTCAACAGGTGCCCTCCTCAATGCCCATCACCCACTTTCCCCTCCTTCCCATCCCCCCATCAACCCTCAGTTTATTCTCAGTTTTTAAGAGTCTCTTATGGTTTGGGTCCCTCCCTAACTTTTTGTTTAGTCTTATCCTCTCTTTTAAATGAACCCTCCCCAACTCCCCTACCACACAACACACCAGCTCAATAGAGAACATATTAAAGAAACCTCAATTTCATTATTGTTGAATAACTAGTTAATGAGCTCTTTAACAGAATACATGTGCATCACTAAGGCTTTAGAAGTTTTCCCCCCTTTATCTTGTTTACTCAGAACTCAAAGTAAAGTAGCATTAATATTTATTAACAATTCAGTATTTGCTAGTCAGTGGGCTCATAATTCAGTAGTTATTCAACCTTCACAATGTCCACATGAGGAAGATACCATTTTAACCCCACTCTCTCTGGAAGAGCATTAGACTTGGAAAGAGTAAGTAATATGCCTATGGTCGTCAAGATAATAAGTGATAGGGTCAAGATGTGAACACTGAGTTCTTGCTCTTATCCTCAATTACACTCAGTATCGCATGCCCTAAAAGAAATGTTCCTTATCCTTTACAGTCTTTTAAGTCCCACTTAGGTATTAGTTTCCCAGGAGATATTTAACTCATTCATCAAAGATTTTCTGAGCACTTAGTAAGTGCCAATGACTATATTAAGCCCAGGGGATACATCAGTTAACTAAAGAGGTAGGATCCACTCAGTTGGACTCAGGTATAGACATATCTCTTCTGACTTAAGGAAAACATCTGCCCCAAAAGGAAGTGATCAGTGTCTTAGGGAAGGTTAGGCTCCTCCACAGCAGGATCCAAGCACAGATGGCCATATTATGTCCCCTGTGGCTGGGGCTTTTACCATAACTTCTACATTTGGTCATAAATGGGGCATTTTAAGTTAATCTACTGAGACTCTGGAATGTCATAACCAGAAAGGACAATTGAGGTCATCTGGTTTAACTGCCTTACTTTAGAAATGAAAATAAATAAACAACGTGCTGAGAAGTTAACTTTTCAAGATGACATAAATGTGTAGTGAAAAAAATCACTTTTTAAATAGTTTTCCTAACTCCCCATCGAGTGCTTTCCCTCATACATCACACAGTGTCCTAAGGAAAAAATGGGGTACATGTTGAAGCCAGAATCTCCATGGCTGTAGGCAAAAATCTCCTGACCATGGATAAGCTTCTCAAAACTAAGCTCTTTATTTTAAGCCATTGCCCATGAAGCACTTCCAGAGTTTTTCAAAGTGGTATCTAATAATTAGGCAATGGGACATATGTAGATTTGTAGAACCAGCACATAATATGACTGGTTGTAGCCAAAGGTGTACAGACTTAGTACCCATCTCCTGTTTGAAGTGGGCAAAGAACGAGAAAACTTAGAGAACCCTATCTTGGCTATCAAGCCTTCTTATTAATCAGTATCATCTCAGATTTCTCTTTTCCAGACCCTCTCATTCATACTCACCTAGGCAGCATTGTTGGGTCTCACTATTGAGGATATCAGGTTAGCATGAACTCAGTTCTGAATATCCACTACATTCCCCTCATACCAGTTTACCACTTTTGCAGTTTATCCTGGTGTTTAGGTGTATAATCTCTTTGTCTCCCCCATCCCACCCCTTGCCGTGTAGTTTTTTTTTTCCTTCTGACATACTTGCTTTGTGCTATATTTAACTCCTGTACATTAGCATTAATATCCAGCCACACAAGTGAAGGTGCCGCTGTGCATTACTTCCACCAGGTACAGTAGGGGTTTATTTGGCTAATTCTCTTTGGGGATAGGGAAATAGATGCAAACACAATAAGAGAAGGGCTGAACCTTTTCTCCACAGTATACCGAATACAAAGATTGTTATGTGCACGATTTTCTTCTTTTGCTTTTTACCTACCTTTTGCCTTTGGTTTTGGCTGGCACACAGAGCAACTTACAAAAAGGAAGGCTCACAATAAATAAATGTTCCCCTGAAAAGAACATGCTCTTAACATAAAAAGAAACACAAAAGATCAACAACATAAATTGTTCTTATAAGATTTCCAATTGCCTAGAACAGTGTCTGGTATATAGTGTGTACTCAAAAAATCGTTTAATGAATAAAACCAGATGTGATTTCTTCCCTTCTGGCTAGTCTCCCTTTGGCTCGATAGGAACTCCACCTATGCTGAGAAGGTCAAGACCATGAACCAAAGAGAGGGTATATAGTCATTACAGGCTATTTATTGATCCAATTTCTTCTGTCTTTCCTTTTTAACTTGTGATTTCTGAAATCTTCTCCTCTTCCATATTCTCCTTCCCCTCCCCCTTTCCCTTTTTAGTACAAGTCTCTCATTTGCCTTTTTTATTTACTTAAGCACTCAGACCACAGTGCTTTTTTATTTTTAGATCAGTAAATCATTGCTTTATTAGAACAAAAAACTGATGTATTCAAGGTTTTTTATCCAAGGCAACTTTTTTGTTTTGATTTGGCTTACCTTTGTGTTTGTGAGAAAGAAAATCACAAAATGCAGTATTTATTTGATCCTTGGGTGGTAAAAATTTTATTTAATGGACCTGCTAAATATATAAGATTATAATTTTATTCAGTTAAGGAAATGGAGATGGTCTGTGGGAGAGGAAGAAGATGGCAGTATATGGGAAAAAGCACTAGGAGGGGCAAAAACACTCCTAAGTAACCGAAAGAGGTGAGAAAGACAAGTAGACTGGGAGGAAAGTGGCTAGAGACTGAAAAATCCATAGAAGGAAAAAGGTTCAAAAGGAGGGGAGTTCCACATGGACTCTCAAAGGTCTTTCTGCAGAACTTTTGTGGGGAGAACAGGGCAAATGTAGAGGGCGATGCTCCTCTCTGCTTCACATCCACCAGAAACACAGAGGCTGTTCTCTTTTTAAAGCCCCAGATCCCATCTATGAATCTTACTCCCATCCTCTTGGTCCTTCAGCTGCTTCAGAGAGAACGCCAGCTGGACCAAGAGGATGCTTCTAGGATGATATCCAAAGTCAGAGAACTCTACACAGACGCTGTTCTGCCTGTTATAAATGAGAGCAACTCAACTGAGGGGATTCTCAGCTAATAAAAACCTACCCACTAAAAAAAGTCTAGTCAGAGTTGATAGTGCACATATCGAGTGACACCCAGCCTGTGTCCACTCTAACTGGTCAATGCTGATGCTTTATTTATAAATAGTTTAAGTATTACTAACTACCTTCAGATAGCTAGGAAATGAAGTCATTATTTTAGATCACATGTACCTCTAATTCTTTTAAATATATTAGTATAAGCAAGTTAGTTTCATTCACTCATTCACCCAACAAATGTTTACTGAGGATTTATTATTGCCAGACAATGTGCTAAACAATGGGAAATAAAGTTTAAGATAGAATTGATGACCTGATCTCAGGGTACTTTATAGAACATTCTTAAAAAATTATATTTTGTTCTGCTTTTAGTAGGGAGCCAATGAAAAGTTTTAAACAGGGGAGCAGTCCAGTCAGACTTCTACTCAGATACATCACTTTGATATCCAGATATAATTATGGACTAGATCAAATGGCTGTTGCAATAGTATAGGTAAGAGTGATAATCAGTTTGACCAAACCTCGAACAAAGAAACATGATAGAGGCTTAAAACTAGAAACAGTAGGACATGGGGACACCTTAACTGTTGAGTGTTAGAGGAGTAAAGGGGGCAGGATGGTTCTCAGGTTCCTGAATGAAATGTGTGGAATGTATGGATTGCTTCAGAAGGAGAGATCCAGTCAGGGGTAGAGATGGGTGGAAAGGAAGAGAGGAAGGGGGAGAAGAGCAGAGTGCTGCAGGTAGAAATGAGAACCAGGTAGCAATGAGACAAAGGCTGGGGAAGGTAACAGAGAGACTAAGAAATTATGAGCACAGTTAGAAAGAGAATCTGGGCAGTGCAGTGAAGTTCTGAGTGATTCAAAGTGGAGACTAAGAGTGTAGTTTTGTTTTTTTTTTAAGACACTGAAATAGGAGACAGAATGATATAGTGGGAAGTGGGTAGGGTTTGGAGTCCAACTGATATGAAATTAAAACAGCTGTCACTTACTTGCTACAAGATCTTACACAAGTTACTCAACAATTCCCAGATTTTTTAAAAACTTATAAAATGGAGACTATATCTTGTACATAGGATTGTTCTGAGTATTAAAGGTTATACTATGGTTAGTGTTTAGCACTATTCTAGAAGGTTCCTTTCCTGATTTTCTCTAGTTTTACCCTCCTCCAGGCCATCAACTGCTGAGTTCATTTTCAAAAAAGAGGTTAGATGAGACTAGTGCCCTGCTTATCATCCCTCATGGAAATCCTTTACCTACAGTATAGAAGCCACAAGTGGTCCTTTGTGGTCTAATCTCTGCTTATACTTTTAGCCCATTTCTCATCACTTTGGTACCTCACTCCAGCTACACCACATTTAAAGCATCATCTTTCATATCTTCAAGTCTTAGAATGAACTGCTTCCTCTTCTTAGTGTCTTCATCTAGTTCTCTGATTATATAACCTTTATCAAGTTTTGAAGACTTAAGTTCAAGACACAGATATCTATGTAGATGTCTTAGCCTGATCCCTAGTCTGCACTAACCTCCACCATCCACACATCAAAATATAGATTCTACCAGTCGTTCTTAAGCAATATTTAATTATTTGTTCATGTGTTTAATTTTCTCCCACCCAACAGACTGATACATCCATAAAAGCAAAATGATTTCTTGTTGTATCCTCAGTAATTTTACAATTAGTTGTCCAATAAATGTCTGTTTAATTAATGCCTGATTTTAGTGTAAAGCCATGGGTTCCACAGGTTAAGTAGGCACTGCTTAAACATTTTAAAACCACATAAACAAAGGATAATTTAGGATAGTACTTTCTTGGGAGTCTTGTGGTCAGTTGCCTCCCCTGAGATTAGATTTGGGGTTCAGATCATTACTGTGAGGGCAAGATCCAGGCCCTAAAATCCTATTACCCTAAAGGTATATTCCCAGCCCCAATTTCTGGTCCAGAATGGAAGTCAGAGAGAGGAGGCACAGTGTGGAGTTAAGAGCACTGGATGCTGGAGTGGGACTGTCTGGGTTCAAATCCCTTTCACTGGCCATTACTAACTATAGGACCATGGACTACTTATTTAACCTCTCCATTGCTCAGCTTCTTTATTTATAAAATGGTGATGATAATAACAGGACATACCCCCTAGAGATGTTAGGAGGATTGGGTGAGTTAATACAAATGAGAAGATTAGAACAACTGTCACATAATAATATGACTTAGTTTACTGACTTGTGGCTCCTTTTAAGGATATTAGTAGCTGAAGTTGTGTATATGTATATACACATATATATATATGTATATATATACACACACATGTATATATATATATATATATACACAATATATACTATATATACACACACATATGTGTGTGTGCGTGTGTGTATACATGTGTGTATACCACTTTGTGCATATATAGTTAGTAGGATATAAACCATAGGCCAGTAGAATTTCATGAAAGTCCCAAGGGAGATCCAGATCCTATACTGACTCTGAAATCAACATGGGCTCCCTATCATCTTTTTGTCTGAGCTTCTGCGCTCCTTCTCCAGTGATGCCAGTCAACAAATATTCTAAAATTACCTACTATGGTTGAGGCACTGTTCTATGTACAAGGAGTCAAATCCCTTCTATTCAGAGCTATTTAAAAGACCTTTAAAATCAGGGAGATTTTCCATGATTTTTGGCCTTAAAAGATCCTTACAACTAGGACAAGGAATAATCTGTTTTTTTTTTCTCCCTGCCTTATCTATCTTTCTTTTTTCTTTTCTTCCTCTCTTCCTTTCTAAAATAGCATTCGTAACAACACATATAGGTACTATGGTGATAGCTCCCATATAAATATGGAAGAGAGAACAAGAGAGGAGAAGGAGGTAATTAACTCAATTGTATAAGGCTTTCTTTAAGAAGAAGAAAGGAATGAAATTATGGAGAACCTATTTCCAAAGAGGCAGAAAGGGTGCTGTGAAAGACATGCTTACAGTCAGACCTAGAACACAATGCTGACACCAAAACACAGTCCACTCAATTCTTACACCTGATTATGCAAAGCAGCCCACTTTCCCTCCTGCTTTTCCCTCTCTATGTAAATAATTTCTTTATAAATGGGAAAAACGGAGAACAAGCCTTTTAAACAGTTGTCATAAATTAGAATAAATTGCATTAATTCAAAATGTAAAACTAGGAGAGCCAGGAGAACATGCAACATATTTTCCCCAAATAACACTGTGAACAAGCACAAGTGTATACTTTGGGCATATGTATATCTTTCCTCTGACTGACAGCCTGAAGGAGATAGTCCATGTGATTTTTATGTTGCTGAGGTGGAAACAATCTTTATTTGGATTGAATAGCAGAGTAAACAGGAATGAATAAGAGACACAAAAGTTTACAGTACAGATGGTTTCCGATTCTTTTTTAAAAATTGCATGCGTTTTCAATTAAAAGCGCATTTGCCTTTTGTTCTAGTCGACTGTCCTAAAGACTTTTCATTGTTGTACACCACAAAAAATTAGAGGTGATCAGTAAATCGTGTTCTGCGTTTAATAATGTTACACACACTAAATGCAGGCAGAAGTTTATCTTCTCAATTTTTTAATCTGAAAAGATTAAAGTTTATCTTATAGTTCTGTAAGTCATTAAGGAACTAAAAAACTTTGTGATAACAAGCTTAGGTTAAAAAAATAATAAACTAAGGAGGATATTCATATACACACAGTGTGTGTGTGTGTGTGTGTGTGTGTGTGTACATGTATGCCCATGTTTTTGGAGAGAATGGGTATAAGATTTTAATGATTCAAGGAAAATAGTAAAAAAGTGTGCCAAAAGTGGTTTCCAGAGACACAGAATAATTTGCTTAAACTATAATGACACCCACCTATAAGCGGCATACACCTGTGCCCCTAAAAGCCTTCTTCCTAGAACTGGAAGAGTGTTTTGCTTCCCACACAGTCATCTGGCTGTGTCATCGAATGAACTGCCTTGGGTGACACAAGGAAAGGGTAACATAACGATCCATCTTCCGTCGACAAATCTGCCTTACCTGTGGTGAGAGGCAAAAGGCTATTCTGATTGAATTATCTACAACTCTTTTATAGTAATGTCAAAATGTAAAATAAAACAGCACTACCTCAATACTTATTAAGCATTTTTTTAACTTGCATAATTATGGCAGTGAATCACGGCTTATCTTTTAACCTATGTTAAACATTGCCTTTACCCCCAATATTTTTTGACCACAGACTCTAGGGCAGTCAAATGCTCTAATTCAGGGGCATTTGAGAGAAAAGAGGACAAACACACACGTCTGACTTTCAGGCTCATCCTTGTTTCTGCAGGCTCTTCTGTCTGCCTTGAAAAGCCAAGTTATGGCTCTCAAGGGTGCTCTAATCTGGAACAATTCCCACAAAACAATCAATGGCAAATCATTATTTCTTTCCTTTCCCCAAAGAACAGGATGCACAGAAAATAATGCACATGTAGTAAAGAGTTGAAAGCCTAATGCACATAGGAAACTCGCCGCCCCTCCAAATCAGCACATCAGGCCACCAGATACCAGTCTCAGGCAGGAGTTAGTCATCATTTTCTTACACGAGCCATGCTCTCCTCCCTGGATTGATGCATCTTCTTCTCCTCTCCATAAAGAATTAGCTGAATAAAGTAAAAATAAGAGGACTCTGGGGCCGCAGATGGCTGACCAGCTGTTTCTGAGTGACTCCCCATGCATGAATCAGTGCCTCATCTGAGCTTTAGTGCTTCCATGTTTGGGGGGCAAAATATTCTGCATTTTGGAAAAGTAGTTCATGGAAAATAATACAGCAAACTAACATTTATAGAAAACCACAGTCATCTTGTAACAAATGTCCTAAATTATGGACTCAGAAGCAGATCCAGTTTTACCCAAGGTTCTCTGTCTACAGTGCCTGTAGGTTTTTGTTGTTGTTTGTAACTGTGGCTCCTCCCAACCCCCACCCCGAGTGCCTCTTTTTTAATGATATACCACTTTATATAATATACCACACAGAAGACAAAATTTCAGCCTGGAGAAGAGGCAAGTGGTGAGGGTGGAGGATTTAAAGGTCTTCACTTTTGTGTCCCCTTTGGAGATTCATCTTATATATTTTCATTTAGTTTGATGGTAAGATTAATGCTGCTTCTGAAAGCCTCCTGGTTCCCTTTTAAACAACATTCATTTCCCAGTGCTTAAGTGCAATGTTGGGGTATTGACAAAATAAAAGTAGAACAGAACTTTATATTCCACCCTCTTCCACTCTCTTTCAATGCGGAAGTTTCTGGCAAGGCAAGAGCTTCACTGAAGCCTTTTCCTGGTTGTTCTCTTTAATTTTAGATGATTGTTTGATGTGAATGTCTCTAAGAGAGTTTATTTTAATTCGCAGAGGAGCAGAGATAGCTCCAAATGCCTATTATCAGGAAAAAGGCATTATATGTGATGGGAGAGTAAGAAACCTTCTGTGATCATTTTTATTCAATGAAAGCCATTCCTTTGGGTGGGAGAGTCAAATGCTAGTACCCACACATGCTGCATGCATACCAGCACGAGCCGGAGGAATGCAGATTTCTGTATCTGAGAGCAGCTGCTAAGTGAAATGGAACGTCCAACAGATGGCTGCATTGTCATTGTTGGGGGAGGAGGAAGGGGAGCTATTTTGGTTTTTCTGTTGAGGGTGTGTGTGTGTGTGTGTGTGTTTAATAGGATGTATTCTCCTCTACCTGGATCTTTCCGGTATTTTCAAGGGCTTTTTTCACTTTGAATCTTAAAAGTGGAATAAGCACTAGAGATCTTCTGGTCATTTGACATGTAATGGGAAAGGAGAGAGATCAAGGGCACATAGCTTGTTAGAGCCAAAACCAGAACTCTTTCATTAAGCCATACCACAGAGAAGTCATGCATTCTACTTACTTGAGTACTGGTATTTAACATCAATACCAAAGCTCAAGAGAAGGAAACACTCTATCATCTGTAGTTTCATAGTCTGAAAAGTACATGTATATTATTTGCTTTTAAAATTTTATGATGAAATTGCCTTGTAATTCTCAAATTGGAAGAAAGAATAAGATGCTTCCTAAGCAAAGTTCTATCAAGTCTATATTACATATTTTATTAGATGTTTGGGACAATATGACCAAATATAAACAACATGCTATAGAATTTTACAATTCTATAGTAGTTTCATATTCCATAGTGTAAGTAAACTTGTAAGTCAAAGCTTGCAAAGGCCATGCTTAAAAGGCAAACAGAAAAGTGTTGAGCTCCCATCATGACCTGTCTGCAAAAGGCCTCTATCTCCCTTATGATGAGAGCTTTGGGTAAGTTGTAAAGTCACATGGCTCACCCATTGGTTCATGTTTTTTTCCAGAAATAGAATCAATAGAGAACAGACAAACCCACAGTTGCCAGTTTGTACAGTCTTGTGGTTTCTGTCCGGGCCTACAGACTCGAGCAGGTCTACCAGATAATGAAGGCAAACTATTTCAGTTCCTGTGGGTCCAGAGCGCCTCAGCATAGTTCTGGTTTCAAACAAATGAATAACAAATTAAAAGGTACAGTAAAATAAGGGGGTGGTTAAAATATATTAACTAAAATCAATGGAGGAGAAACGTAGTTAAAATCCCTGCATTCTCAGCAATAGTCTGTGATGTATTTTGTTAATCTCTTAAAATTTATGTTAAAAGCCTTTTAGCAGAAAGTCAATATATTTGGGTAGTTGAGCAAGTACATCATCCTGTACTGATGGCTGCATTAAACATGATGCAGAGGCTCCATTGTCTTTAGGAAAAGAACAGGGGGTCCATCCAACGGAAGTCCCACCTCAAAGAGACCAGACGCTTTTCCCAAAACAGCCTGTGGAGCCAAGCCCAGTATTATGCTCTCCTCCTCTGCCTTAGGTTCCCCGCTGACGTCAACTGGAGTCCTGGAAATGAAGCAGTATCCGAATACCAGAAGCATAGCCTAATAATAGAGCAAAAATGGAGAGCAGATGGAAAATAAAGCTTCTCGATAAAGTGAGACCTAATGTTATAAATTTGTTCAGGGAAAGAAAACAACAGCAACAAAGTGAAAAGGCCTGTAAACAGACTTATTGGTGCTAAAATTCTAGAATATGGCTGACTAGAAAAGCACCTAGATACTTAGAAATCGCCCAGAAAAAGAATGAAAAATAAACAGGAAAACAAGCAAAATCAACTTTTGGATTAGCTTGAAACATGGCTACTAAATGTGCCCAGGGTTGAAAATGATACCAAACCCAAACTAGAAAACTAAAATAGATGATTAGCAGCTTCCTTTACCCATGATTTGTACATAACTGCACCATTGTATTTGCATCCCACCTTGAACAGTCAGCTTATGCCCATGGATAAATTTTGCTGGGACAACACAGGTGTAAATTCTGAACGTGGCAGTGAAATGGTTTGGATCAAAAGTAAAAGTTTTTTGTTTTTTTGTTTTTTTTCCAAAGGTGCCCTGTTATACCCAGAACTCCTAGAAATGTTCTTACAAGTTACTTACCCCTGCATCCCCGTTGTGTGTGTGTCTCTCTGTTTGTATGCAGTCAAAGCCATCAAAGTCTACTACTTTACCTCTTGGCATGGCTTTGACATATTCAAACACTCCATTTAATTTTCTGGGATGAGCAGCAAACTCTTGAAACAAACCTCCTCTTAATTTTTCCTGTGTATACATTTCTGTAGACAGAAATTTTTAGATCTTAATAATCTTAATAATTGGACTTGTAAACATGTTACTTTTTTATATAGACAAAGAAGGCTCAAAGACATTAAGATTGAGCTGTAATTTCAGACTGTAAATACATGTTCTATCAGGAGACCATGAAGGAACATCAAATATGTTCTATTTGAGAAACATTCTCCATTTTCTTATAAGAATGACCTTCTGGTTGGAAAAGTGATGAGGTAAAGTTTTAACACAGAGATACATTTCTCTTATTTTCACTATTTAACCACTGACAGGATTAAGGGGGGGAAGCCAATTTTAAAAAATATTTCACATTTTTGTCCTTTTACTCTAATGGTTTCTGAACTCTGTTTCTAGCATGCATAAAAAGAAATCTTGTTTCTTCAGGTAACCTTCTTGGTTCTGCCTCTTCAACCGCTTTACTCTGCCTAGCCAACATTTTTCTTTGAGTCTCATTTCCTTGAGCTTTGCTTGATCTTGTGAACCTGACATTTCAGACCCCACCTCACTCCTAGGGAGAGTTCCCTTGCCTTGGGCTTCAACTTCAGTCTCTATTCCTCACCTTGAGACTCAGCACGAGCCCAGTCCATTCCTTGCCAGGCTCCTAGATGCCCAGTCCAACAGAGCCCCAGGCCTCCTGCCAACTTCAAGAGAAGATATTGGACACCCATCTCTGTTTGGAAGGTCCTCAACCAGATAGATCACAGGGAACTATTCTAAAGTAATGAACCACTGATACAGTGTAAAAGTATGGACGTACAGACATAAGAATCACAGATGACTTTTGAGTTAGAAGACACCTAGAGGTCATTTATTTAATAAGAGAGGAAAGTGTTACTTAAACACAGTTGATAATCTAGAATTTCTGTAAGAAGAGAGTGATATAATGTATATAAAGTGTTTTATAAACTCTATAGCACTATACTGTATGCATAGTCAGTGTTTGTCTTCTAGGTAGTATGTTTGAGAGTTATTCCAGAGATGCTGCCATTACTCAAAATGTTTTAAATCTCTTCCTTAAAATTGTCATCTGAGGCAGTTAAGATTGTCACTGTACAGTCACATCTTGTTCTTATCAGTAAAGGTATTATCCAGGGCTCAGACATTCATCTCAGATTTAATCTTAAATGTCTTCAAAGGCAGAAACCATGTCTGTCTTGCTCCTTGCTCCTGGTATACTGCCTGCCACTTAGTAAGTACCTAATAATTATTTGTTCAAGGAGTTTTTTTTTAAAGATCTAACCCACCCTCAGAGAATGATGATTTGCTATGATTGATAGGCAAAGTCTCTGAAGACATTTCAAAAGAGAATTTCCCAAATAAAAATTATTTTTGAGCCATAACACTGTTGTTGGAATAAGTTCAAGGTTATTCATTAGAATGGGACAACATTCATTGTATTTACACATCTGTGTTCTGGCTGACCCCTTTATAGTGTTGCATTTATTTATATCTCACCTTTTTTTTTTTAAAGGCATTTTGAAAAACAGCAACAGAAAGAAACCCATAACAATAACGTTAATAAAATAAAATAATGTCATTATATCTCAGATATGAATGGCAAAAAGCAGCCCACAGGGTGGGTCCCTTCTGGGTAGTTAGCTAAGGAGTGACAGTAAGTAACAAGAAACAGAGAACAAATGAGGCTCGCACCGTCTCAAGCACATGTCTGCATGCCATCTGGCCCTTGTTCCCTGTTGAGTAAAAGAGTTACTTACAGCCAGTAAGAATGCAGTCATAAGGAAACATTCGAGGGTGACTGGGGTGACGAGATTCCCAGATTGATACGGAGTGCCCAGTAAGAAGGGCATCTGCGTGTCATGGTAACCAATCATCACTGTTTTTTGAGGAATCCGTGTGACACATAAAAGTGAGAACAGTCCCTCTCCAGTAGGCTGATGTTTTGTTTGAAAAGGAAAAAATGAGCACAATACTGAGTGGGGAAGGCATATTAATCACAAGACAAGGTTGTCCACCTTTCTCACATGTGAGTTGCTCTCAGGAGAGTCTAACAGTAGTGATTTTACAACTGTTTTAAAACTCATTAGGCACAAAGGAAAAGCCCAGATCACAGCACAAAAACATGAACTTTCTCCCATATTTCAACTAGTTCCAGTCTACAGCATCCTGGCCAGGCTAGGATGAGGTTATACATTTTATGAATCCTGTTGGGCTTAGGGCTTGCATTAGTGATTTCTCAGTGAACATGTTTACTTGTTCTTTTTACTGCTCTCTGAAACACTGGATTAAGAACATTAAAACAGGTCCAGCTAAAAGCATAGCAAAATGTGGTACCTCATAAAAATGAAACCAAGGAGTGTTCAGAAGAAGAAATAGAGAATGCTGAATTTCTCACCAGACCACCAGCTTATTCATTTTGGAGCTACTCTGGTTTTGATGAGGACCAGAGCATGGGTGTCATTCGTGATGTGTGGTATCCACAAGAACAATAAGTCATTTCTTTTCTAGAAATAAGTTATTCCAGGGCCATAATAAAAAGAAGGAAGTATTACTTGAATTCTGAATGGTTGAAAATTTGAGTTTTGTCCTTCAGCTAAGGAGAAAATATCAAAGGCAGCTTCATGCCTGCTTTTCTGTAATCTTTCCTAGAGAATTTTTGAACTAGCATCACTCCCTTAAATCCTACCCCAAGACTGGGTTCTAGTACAATCTCCACAGTGCCTCGAGAGTAAATTTCTAAACTGCAAATATGATTCTATAACTACAGAAGTTAAAATTATTTTATGTCATCCATGTTACAGACTGAAGTCTGATTTCTAAGCTTAACATATGAAGATTTGTAAAAAACTGGCTCTTTCTTGTCTTTCCGACCTCACCTTCTATAGCTCAAGCATGTACATTCTAAGCTCTAGCCATAATGAATGAATCCATGATTCCACTGTGTTCACTTATACCTCTCTTCTCTCAGAGGAAGACATAGTTTCATTCACCCTATTTTCTAGAAAACTATTCATTCTTCAGGACATAGACTCTCATTTTCTCTCTGAAGACTTTTGCCATCATTCTCACTTTCACCCCTAACCATGCAGACTTAAATACTGCCGTATACACTTCTAAACAGTACAAAATGTTTTGGACCATTTTGATGCCATTTTGACTTTGAGGGCATTTTGGGCCTGCTGGTATAATAACATTAACCTTCACTTCCAAAGTGACAAAGCACATGAGCATATATCCAATTCCGCTCTATCTCTGTGGCTGTTCTCTATCCACACTCCACAGGGTAATGACCTGCTTGAAAAAGATTTGGCTTTAATTACTGTATTTGTCTGCTCCGGCTGCCATAACATAGTGTCATGGACTGAGTGCTTAAATGACAGAATCTTATTTTCTCACAATTCTGGAGGTTAGAAGTCCATGTTCAAGGTGTCAGGTGATTTGGTTTCTGGAGAGATTCTCTTCCTGGCTTATAGATGGCTGCCTTCTTGCTATATCCTCACTTGGCCTTTCCTCAGGACATGTGACATGTAAGGGAGAGAGAGAGGGAGAGGAGAAACAGCAAGAAAGAGACAGAGAGGGAGGGAGAGGACAAGGAGGGAGGGAAAGAGCTTGTTCATTGGTTTCTTTTTTTATAAAAACACTAATCCTATCAGGTCAGGGTTCCACCCTTATAATGTCACTTAATCTTAATGACTTCCTTACAGGCCTCATCTCCAAATAGAGTCATACAGGGGGTTAGGGCCTTAGTGTATGAATTTGGGGGGACATAACAATTCAATCTAAAATAATCACCTAATGTTCTCAATATCCAACAGAAGTCCCTCCAATGCCTGTAAACATTTGTGCTTTGATTAAATGCCATAACACATAAACAGAGAATGAGGAAAACTGTTCAACTCAGTAATCAATCTAAAGTATATACTCATTTATGTATACCATGTACAAATCCCTATTATAAACATGCCACTGTTCTTAAGGAATTCATAATCAAGTAATCTAATTGAGAATTTAAATAGAAGTAAGTGCCAAATAAGTAGTTCAAATAATAAGCAACTACAGGGTAAAGGAAAGGGTTTGGACTCAGAAAACAAATGTGAGTTCAAAATCTAGCCCTGCCACTTACCATCTACATGACCTTAAAGTAAGCTGCTTAATTTCTCCAAGCTTCAGTGCCCTTGCCTTTAATAACATGGCGACATAATGAAGCAAGTGAGAGACAGTTCATAAATTCACTTTTGGAAATGCTAACACCACATACACAAAGAGAGGTGTGGCTATGCCCTTAGAGAAAGCTCCTTTGACAGGATCATTGATACCTCCTTTCTTCCTAAGTGGGGAGGGCAGCTTTTTTGCAGGGTGTCGCCTCCCTATAAGGCAGGCCCTGCTGCATTAGCCACATTTGCACATGCCTTTAACCATCACTCTCAAAACAGCGTTTTATGCTAGTGCCCAACCAGGGAAAGAAGAGCTCTTGCTCATGTTCTACGTTTGCTTTCTTGCATAGAAGAGAATCAGCATACTTCAGTTCTGAATCAGAGAAAGTGTGGCAAAAGCAGAATGAAAAATCCTTCACAAACAAATACCACATGGGTTACTTCAAGGCTCCACGCACTCTCGTGGAAACACTCAAGCACTAAAAGTGTTAAACCTAACACTGAAATGACTAAGTAATTTAAACATGGAGGACACCATACAGTGAAAATCCTTATTAAAGACCTATTAAATATGTCATCATGTGCTATAAGCAGAGAATTATCTGTCAATGATGGAACATTCACTCTGTGGTCAGTAGAAAAAGGGAAAGTTGACCTTGCCCAATTGGTAACTATGGCTTCACCTTACATTCAACAACTATCAGATGATATTCCCAAATCTTAAATAAGTGTGTGGTATTTGCAGAGTTCATGGCAGCAAATTAAGTCCAGGTGGAGCTGCACAGGAAAAACAGGAAAAATGGCTCCTCACCAGAAATAAGAGAGGAGCATGGGAGGACAGATTCCGACACCCCAGGCTCCCAAACCCCCTGTTGAGAAGAAATAGACTCGTGTGTGTGTGTGTGTGTGTGTGCACACCCCACAACCCCCCCATATACACACATGCACGCCACACACAAGCACACGTTATTTATTTATTTATAAACAGCCTCACTTCTACTGACACTGGCAATGCTCTCCATTTTCATTACATGTTGAAGACAAGAATTAAGGGGTAGAAAGAAAAGAACTGTGCATTCAAAGCTCAGCTCCAGAATTGGCTTTGTATTTATTATTGCATATATATCAAAAGCAACAAAAGACCACAGTGAAAGAAATAGACTGGGAAAACCTAAATTGAAAATGAAACTGAAGCATCATGAACTGACAAATACAGCTTTTAATACGTTAATTTATTTTCTTTCTGCTCCTTAACAAATGTAAAGGTGTCAATGCATATAAAAAATATCGCTTGAGCTGCTAGCAAAATACTAAAGCTAAAGCATGAGGTGACACTCCCAGCTGCAGGAAATGTAAGTCGCTTGTCCAAATCACTGAGTGGTCAGGGCATGCTTTACAAATCTCTTAAATATCTGCCTCCAAGCTCCTCACAAGGGAGTTCACACAGGCAGAGACATATTTTTTCTTCTTAATCACGTACCTTTTAAGATTCATAATTTGGGATGAGCAAAAGGCTCGGCAGGAGGTGGGGATGAATTAAAAACCATAAAATTGATGCTATCACTCTGATTGACACACCAGTAGTGCAGCATACATTTCCTGTTTGTCAGGAATGAAAGGTGTTCACATTCTGTAATAATACCTAATAATGTTTTGGAAAGACAAACTGCTGTCTGACTACATTTTAGCAAGATGGATTTTTTTTCCCTTTCTGGCAGCACTGAAATCAGAAGCTAGAGTATATATTACAACCCTTTATAAAAGATGACCTAGATATTTAATAGCTGCAGCTATTCCAGTCCACTACCTGGACCTCCCCAGGTCTCTGATGCTATATTCTAGTATGCCTGAAATCACCATTACACCTTAAGACTAATTCAAGAGAGTGTCCAGGGAGCTAGCTGTCCAGCACTGCCGTAATAAACTTAAGGGAACAAGTATCCTTTGCTACCTACAGCCGTCTCATCACGAAATTGGCCAGCCCTCTACTTATCGTTTGTCTAATCTGACAATTACTATTCTGTGCAGGGTAATAAAGAGAATCTTGTACATGTGGATCAGGAGACCTGAATCCCTCTAGCTGCCATGTCTCTGACTAGGTAAACATGAACAAGCCACTTAACCTGTCCACATTTCATACTCATTATTTTAAAGAGATGCTTCCACACGCCTTGACTACCTGATGGGTTGGTGAAAACACAAAAGCAAAATGACAGTTTTGTAACTTCATCATTTAGATCCTAAATATGAATTTATGTTTGTTAAACAAAGGATCTGGGGGATTTTGAAAGTCATCTATTTCTGGGGTGATAATTAAGCCAAAGGAAGAGGAAAGAAACAGTACAACACTAGATCTTATATGACAGGACTATATCAGAAAAAAATCAAATATAATTATAGCCATTCAAGAATTACTCCTATGGTGAACTTTGAGCCAAAGATGTAGTCCTCAACTTACTGCCCTATTATTATCAGTTGTGTTCCTATTGAGTATTGATTGTAGGCACTCGCTACCTAAGGTCTCAAAATATTAAAAGCAGTATTTTGGGGAAAGGAGAATAAAGGGAAAACATGAAATAATTCTGAAAATTTCAGGAGGAAAATGGAACAGGAATGTTTGTGTTAAATATTTTAATGACACATTTTTGCATTTTAATCCCTGGGATTCTGCTGGTTCCAAGGAAGATGTCAAGAAAATAAAAATGTAAAATCAGTGCAACAATAATTGTCTAATAATACCAATTTACAAGTATTGGGCACTAACTAGAGTCTGAATAATCCTTTGTCTCCAGAATTATAAACACAGATTCTGATACTTTGGAAAGCCTAAGGAAAAGTGACCTAAACGAAAAAGGGAGGATATTACGTAGATCCTGCTCTTGGTAAGAATACTGTTGCAAAAGGATCAAAAGTACTTTTGAATACAATTTATTGCTGTTGTTTTTGCTAAATCAAATAAAGGCTTTAAGCAAAAACAGGTTTCAAGCCTTCTGCTTATAATTGCACTTCATGTGACTTGACAATGCTGATTTCTGTGTAATTTTTTAAATCCATGTTTGGTAAAAAAAAAGAAAGAGCTTTTCTACCAGTTCTTCAAAGTTCTAATAAAATCAGCTTGCTGGTGAACATGCTTACAGACACAGTGCAAATTCAGTCATAGAGAAGCTCAGCAGTCACTCTACTACACCCAGTTGGTCCATGCTAAACCTGCAAGAGTTATGGTGCACCTCTTTCAGGATTTGAATGTATTTCAGTCATGGCCTGAATTAAATTATATGCACTAACACTGAAGTTAAAAAGAGAATGCATGGATCACCATCCTCATAACCTTCAAGAGGCACTCCATAGACTGCTGTCTGTTTCTTGAGTTAGATTGACAGAAACTGGAAGGAAAGCATGAACAAAAGGGATCTTGAGTGCCATCAGCTGAAATTTACCTAAACCCCCATAGCAAAATATAATCTGGAAGAAATAAGAGGTTCACCTTTTGGTTCTAGTTAATGACAACTTGAAGGTTGGCTTAAGTAATATCCATCCCTCTACTTGCTAAGTTCCCTAAATGTGGTTCTAAAAATTAATGTTAAGTATTCAGGCCAGAGATATTTATCAGAAGGATGTGATTTAAATGGCTATGTACCTCATGGCAAGCCTTACAGAAAAATATAGGTACAAATATGCATAAGTCATATTTATATACTTTCTATAAAATTAGACTGGCATTAATTAAATGGCAGAAAAGGCAATGAGAGCATTGTTTGGAAGGTAGCTTGTTCCAAGTTCTGATTATAACTTGCTTCCCAAAGAAGGAGCCGCCCACAGCTTAGAAGACAGATGAGAAGATCATCATCACAGATTTGCTGTGAACAGCTCTGCTCAGCTCTGTCCCTGCCAGACTTGGGGCCACACATACCCTTCTAAGAGGGCTAAAGAAGATTCACAAAGAGCACTGCTTCTTGCTCCAGCTTTGGCAAGAGCAGAGGATGATTTTGTCTTTCGGTAACTTGAAACCTTCCTGTAGTGCTGAGAACTGCTCTCAATAGCAAAGTTGTTATCATCATCATTACACCTAACATTTACTGAGCATTTACTACGTGCCAGGCACCAATTGCTTTGCATCTCATCTTATCTTCACAGTAATCCCATGAGTGAGTAATATAATTACCCAAATTTCATGGAAGAAGAAACCGAGGCCAAAATTTGCCCATGGTTACAAAAAAATGGTGAGTGCCAGCGCTGGGACTTGAATTCAGACAACCTCATTCTTTGAGAATCGTCACTTTTTGTAACCACATTTTAGAGTAGTTTAATCAGCTGCAGACAACCCATGGATCAGGCATTTTTAAATGCCACCCCACTTACAAATCTCTTCCTATTTATTCATTAATTGTTTGAAGAATTAAGAGTGCCAGGAACTGTCTTAAGCACTGGGAATTCAGCATTGATCAAGGCAAACTCTCTACCTGTGTCAAGCTTACATTCTATATTCTGCACACATAGCCTCCTTTATTCCTTAAAATAACCATGTAAGTCTGAGCCCTTTAGTATCACCCACTTTTTAGACAGGGAGCCAGAGCTCAGAGAAGTAAAACAACTTACCCAAGGCCACACAACTGGTAAATGGGACGACTGGGGTTTACCGCTTAACCTTCAGACTGTTGATCCTTCATTCTGCTATGCTTCTGTTACCCAATTACTATGGTTCCAAAATGGCTTTCATTAGTTGGGTAGAATGTTAGTACTGCAGGGAAAGAAAATAAGACCAAGTTGGCCCCTTTCCTCCTAATTTATTCTCTTTTTCCCCCATTTCTTGGTCCTTACCTCTGTCATGCTTCAGGTACCCACTGTCTTCTGGTTGCCCACAATTTCCCACTTCTGTACCTTCCACACCCACCCCACAAGCCTGTTCTCTGCCCTCCTCCTGCTTTATATATTCCCCCTCTGTTCCTCACTCATCCCACATCTACACCTTAGGGTTAATCTTAGCTCTCAATCTTCACTTTAGATAGCAGCCCTGACATGTTGTAGAAAGTGACCTAAAAGGAGTCCCTTCTATCATTATACCAGGAAAGACTTGTCCCTAGTAAGTCACATATGTTATTATCTCAGAATTTCTTGAGTGAATTTTCCCATAAAAAGTCTCCCATGTGGTATTTATATTCTATAGTATTTACTGCATATATATATATATATATATATATATATATACACACACACACACACATATATATAGGCTAAATATGTTCCTGGATGCTGGCTAGCAAAATTTAACAGTGGGTAATATGCTTTGAGTTCCAATCAACAAAACTACAAGTGACCTCTGGCAAAGATTTCCTCAGTAACACATTCCTGTCTTCACTATTATTCACAATAAAGAGTGGGAAGCAGGAAAATTAAAAAAATAATAAATTTAAAAAATAAACATGTTATTCCTTAATATTGGAGAAATAGGGACCAATGTAATAAGCACAGTGTAGAAAAAGATAATTTTTTTAAAGAAAGAAAGAATTTAAACTTACAGGTGGCAGCAGTAGGGGCTATAGGAGTCAAAGATAAACATTTCTGACTTGAGAGATTTTCAGGTCTACAGAGAAACCCTGAATGCAAATGACATTCAGGAACCTCCTCAGTTGGACCCTAATTTTTTCACTTGGGGTAAGCCCCATAAGAATAAAGAACACATCTGATTTTGCTCAACATTATATGAGCAGCTTTAGCACAGGGCCTGAGACATAGTAGGCACTTAAAAATGATTACTGAATGAAAGAATGTCATTCTCGACTTCTCTTCAGCCACCCTCACGATCTCTTTCCCAATCAGCAGAGCCCTCTGTTGACCAGTATTCCTTAAGCCTGGGTTTCCACACTGTGCTTTTCTTTCAGGCAGTAACCTTTGTCTGTATCACCTTTTCCTCCCTTCCAGCCCTGGTGAAATGAGATTCTTTAGGCCAATGTGAAAAATTCTTTCTTATGATTCTCCTTGGCTGGGATTTTGGCTTCAATACAGAGAGGCCAGCCCTTGCCCACAACATCTCAAGTTGGGACAGTAGGTGACCCACCCTTCCCCTTGCTGGCAGGGCCCTGGGCTGTTTGGCCAGGTTTGGGAGAGGGCTTCTTGCCCACCTCAGATACAAAGTATATATCACCATAGAGGTTGTGTCCCTTGGAGGGTGCCCATTCATTTGTGCAAAGGGGAAACTGCCTTCCTCACCCTCCTGGCCCCCACATTATCATTGTACAGTGGGGACTCTGAATGTTATGTAGCCAGTGCTAGATCTGAGAGTAAAACAATTGTGTCTTCCTTTAAGCAAATACTGCAACTTGTCCCTATAAGTTGTTGAAGAATTCTCTAAGAGTAAAAGGGCCTTCACTAGTCATCTCAGCCTCTGGTTTTGCACACAGACTTGTTAACTGACTTCAGAAAGGAAAAATATCATTTTATTTCACACAAAAATGTAGGCAATCCCAAATCCAAATTTACTTGCACAGATCAGAAAATGGACTAAATAACACTGATTCCTTTTCTTTTTTTCTAGAATTATCATTCATCTTTTTCAAGAGGAGAATATTATAAACTTACTATGCTACTCATAAATGCCTTTCTGCCAGATTAATAGAAAACCTTTAGAAGCTGGACTTGTAACTTATTCTGGGATATGGTCTTCCACAAACAATTGGGTACTGTTCAAATATAATGATTATACTATTCATTCATAACTATCATCTCCCAACTATTTACTGTGTGCAAAATATAATAGCAGGTACTGTTAGAAGCTGATCCCTTAGTTTAGGCTTTAACTTGGCCCTGCCCAAGACCACTGTAGGCAGCTGCCCACCTAAAAGGGGAAATGGGAACTAAATGCAGACTTTACTCTATTTGCCAAACCACATACCCTGGCATGGGGTTGGCTGTGTCCACCCAAGGGAAGCTGCACCTTCTTCCTAACTTTCACAAAGTACCCTCTTGACCCTGCCCCTCCTTCTGCACAAAACTCTTAAGCTGCATTTGGCCCATTTGTGATTTCTTTTCTCTCTCCAGAGTCATCAGTGTTCAGTGGAACATCCTTTCAGTTGCATGAAGATGCCAAACTAGAGGAAAGAGGACACACCATGTGATTTCCCAAGGGCCATCATTTCCCAAGGGATGGTTGTGACTGAGGGGACACAAAAACAAACAGTCTAAAACCAACAGATATTCCTGTCTAAAGTATCTTTTTATAGCACAGCATAGCTGTATTCAATATAAAACAAGGAGAGTGATAACTGAATGTGAATTACAAAGCAGAATTTTAATCATGATACATGAGTTAAACTCATGATACATGAATTAAAGAAAATAACTGGAACCCCTTTTCATATTTTATTGTCAAAAGTTTTACCAAATAGGTGGTTTATTTGGAAAAGTAGCACCATTTTGAAATTAACTCTTGATTTGTAAAAGTTCAGATTGTTCCTATCTACTTGGTCAACTAAAAGTGATTATTTTTATTGCTATAAGCCATGCATGTTGGTCTTTGAGAAATATGCCATTAATCATGGTTAAATTGTATAGGCTCAAAAACCTCTAAGACCTGCAAGAAAAAAAACAAAATCCAAAAATGTTGTAAAATTATTTATTAGTCTATAAAAAGTTGTGTGGACTTTCTACAAAACCAGCAATTGGAAAATGACAAAATTGTTATTTTATCCCTAGAGAATCTTTACACATTTACCTCAAAGGGAAGAATAGAGTCAATTACTTCTATTTCAAATGGATACTCCCTTTGACAAGTATGCAAATCATACTGGAACTATACATCTGAGCTTTTTAATTGTGACAACTCTGAGATACTACTTGGTAAAGAAGATTGTGCTATTACCTCTCCAGTCTGTTCTCAAAGGGAATAACACTCATGTTTCCGAGGCAGAGAGAGCACCAAGAGGTGAGGTTCTGTCCACTCCTGCTGTGGACTGAATTGTGTTCCTCCCTCCACCCACCAGTTTAAAATTTTTTTTTCAACGTTTATTTTATTTTTGGGACAGAGAGAGACAGAGCATGAACGGGGGAAGGGCAGAGAGAGAGGGAGACACAGAATCAGAAACAGGCTCCAGGCTCTGAGCCATCAGCCCAGAGCCCGACGCGGGGCTCGAACTCACAGACCGCAAGATCGTGACCTGGCTGAAGTCGGACGCCTAACCGACTGCGCCACCCAGGCGCCCCTCCACCCACCAGTTTATATGCTGAAGCCCTAATCACCAATGTGAGTATATCTGGAGATGGAGCCTTTAAGAAGGTGATTAAAGTTAAAAGAGGTCATAAGGGTCGACCCCTAATCCAGTAGAACTCTTGCTCTTTTAAGAAGAGGAAGAGACATCAGAGCTGTTTCTCTGCTATTTAAGGACATTTTGAGAAGGCAGTCATCTACAAACCAGGAAAACAGCCGTCACCAGAGTCCAACCATGCTGGCAACCTGATCTTGGACATCCAGCCTCCAGAACTGTGAGAAATACATTTCTGCTGTGTAAGTCACCCAGTCTATAGTATTTTGATATGGCAGCCCAAGCTAACATAATCCCTTAAGTAACCTAGCCAAAAATTATTTTTTCAGCAAATAAGGAGAAAAAAAAATGTTTTATAAGATTTTAATTTTTGTAGGGTTGCCTGGGTGGCTCAGGCAGTTGAGCATCCAAATCTTGATCTCAGCTCAGGTCTTGATCTCAGGGCCCTGAGTTCAAGCTCTGAGTTGAGCTGCATGCTGGACATGGAATCTACTATTTTAAAAAACCGACTAATTTTTATAAGAAAAAATGTGAATAAAACCATCTTTGAAAATTGAGTTCTCTTTATTTTTTGTAATACACAGCCTAAGAAAATTTGGTGTTCTTGCTATTCAAACATAGCTTCAAAAGAAATAGCATTGCTTCTGCCAATCTTATATAACTTGATACCAAAATAACAATCCAATTAAAAAATGGGCAGAGGACATGAATAGACATTTTTTCAAAGTAGACATACAGATGTCCAATAAACATATTAAAATATGTTAAACATCATTCATTAGGGAAATGCAAATCCAAAACACAGTGAGATTTCCCCTTATTATCTATCAGAATGGCTAAAATCAAAAAGATAAGAAATAACAAGTGTTGGTAAGGATGTGGAGAATAAGGAACCTTTGTGCTCTGTTGGTGGGATGTAAACTGGTACAGCCACTGTGGAAAACAGTATGGAGTTTCCTCAAAAAATTAAAAATACCATATGATCCAATAATTTTACAATTTTTACCCAAGGAAAATAAAAACACTAATTTGAAAAGATTTATGCACCCTTATATTTACTGAAACATTATTTGCAATAGCCAATATATGGAAGCAACCCGTGTCCACTGATACATGAATAAATAAAGATGTAGTATGCACTCACACACACATGCGCATGCACACACATACACATACACACACACACACACACACACCCAACACAGAGGAATATTACAAAGCCACAGAAAAGATGAGCATTTTGGGGCGCCTGGGTGGCTCAGTCAGTTGAGCATCCGACTTTGGCTCAGGTCATGATCTCACAGCTTGTGAGTTCGAGCCCCGCGTCAGGCTCTGTGCTGACAGCTCAGAGCCTGGAGCCTGCTTCCGATTCACTGTCTCCCTCTCTCTCTGCCCCTCCCCCACTCATGCTCGCTCGCTCTCTCTCTCTCTCTCTCTCAAAAATAAATAAAAATTTAAAAATTTTTTTAAAAAAAGGATGAGCATTTTATAATTTGTAACAACACAGATGGGCCTACAGGACCTTATGTGTCAACAAGGATGGACCTAGAGGGTAGTATACTAAGATAAATAAGTCAGACCAAGAAATACAAATACCACATGATTCCACTCATGTGGAATCTAAAATACAAAACAAATGATGAAACAAACAAGGCATAACCAGACCTATAAATACAAAGAACTGATGCTTATCAGAGTGTAGAAGCATGGGGGAATGGGCAGAATGGGTAAAGGGGAATGGGAGATGAGGCTTCCAATTATGGAATGAACAAGGTACAGGAATAAAAGGCACAGCACAGAGAATACAGTCAATGATACAGTAATAGCGATGTAATGGGACAGATGGTAGCTACTCTTATTGTAAGCATAGCATAACATATAGAAGTTGAATCACTATGTTGTGCACCTGAAACTAATGTAACATTGTGTCAACTATACTCAAACAAAAGTTTTATAATTTCTCTTATTCAGAAATTCCAGAGCCACCAATAGTCAAATCCCAACACAAAATGCTTTTCACTTTCCCCACTCTATCCTTCCTTTTTGCACTACCACGGTACTTAATATTAAACTGTTTATGTCATTTATCACGCTCCACCTTATAATTTCCATGACATGCACATATGCCTATCTCCTTCTCCACTAGAAGACACAGATCCTGAGAACAGGGTTCAGGCTCTTTTTTGGTTTCCCCAATGTTTACCACAGTGTTTTACCACAGTAAGTATGTATTTGGTGAATGTATGAAAGAATGAATTAACTAGTGAATGAATGGATACATGAATGAAAACGTGGATTAAAATTTATTAATGATAAATGAATGAATAAATTTACCATTTTGCCTCTTCAGTTTTCCACAGCATCCAGAATAATTATCTTTGCACCATGATGCCTCCCCTTGATGTCACATTTTTGAAAGAGAATAAAAAGGGAAAATGGAATAACCCTTAGTTGCAGTGTCTCCTATTTGTTAGGCATAGTACCCTTGTTAACCTTTTTAATCCTTACTGCCTTGAGAGTTAAGTTTCACTACCCCCATTTTCCTAACAAGAAAACAGAGGCTCTGTGAGTTGAAGTAATGAATCCATACTCACACAACTGCTAAAAAGCAAAACTACAATTTAAGGGCAACACTGAAATCCAGGTTCAATTCCATATATTGTCTTTCTTTCTCAATGGTCTGCACTTGACATTTTGTTTCAGCTTTCTGGTCAAAAGAGAGGCAATTAAAGATATTTTCTGAGGCCACTGGACAGGGCCATCTTGCTGCGCCCAATTTGGAGAATGAGGTGAGGGCGTTCCCTCTCTCCCAGTGTTTTTCACTCTCCCACCAGTATGAGCCAATATCAACCTCAGGATTTCTTCTATAAGCATTACCCTGAAATACCTTAGCTATAGTAGCAAATCTGAGTAACAAATCTGATAGTAACATATCTACCTGTAACAAATCTTTGATGCTAGAGAGTTTCTGATATCTCAGAGGGCTTCAGGAGTGCAAAGCACAGGAGTCATTTCCCTCCCAAGCTGATCTCATCGCTATTGCCGTGCCCCGAAGTATAAAATTTAGGGGGAGATTATAACTTGAGATTCAGGAAAATTTGAGTTACATTCAAGTTATTTCATTTATTAGCTATGTATATTTAAATATTCTATCTCAGTTTCTACATTAAATAATGTTCATAAACTCAGACATATCTGAACACATGGCAAAAGCTGAGAAGACAGACCCCATTAAGGAATAATTTGCTTTAGAGAAGAAAAAGCCCCTTGGTCACTGTAGCAAAGACTGCCCAAAAGCTCACAAATCACAATTCTTCATCCTGTGTACTTAGAAAAAATAAATTTTCCAGCATCCCCTGCAATTAGACTGGTGCCATGTCCTGGAAGTAATGTTCACCACTTCCAGTCATGGACATCAAATGCATCATGTGATCTTCCTCACTCTTTGCTGGTCAGGCACCTAAATACAGACAATACAGCAGTGGACTCTGAAGATGCCCTAGAAGGTGATCCCACCACAAGATAGAAGAATTGGGATTCCAGAATCATGGGATGGGAAGCTGCCTGCCAACAGACTGTGATATTAGCCAGAAGAAAACCCTTTATTGGGTAAAGTCTCTAAGATTCTATGGTTGTTTGTCATAGCACCTGGCACTAATTACCCTAATACAGTTTCTTGGGAGTTAGAGAATCCAAGTCTAGGGCAAAATAATGGGTCATCAAAATGACCTGTGTTATTCTATGACTGAAGAGTATTCATGGACTATTCTTTGGAATACCTCCCTCCCTTCCCCATCCCGACTCTCCCATACCCAGTTGCTACTAAGACCACAGCTGTCAAAAGGAGGCTATCATGGAGACCCTTCTCATTAAAGTCTCCACAGGACACTGACCATGCAAAGCAGTATTACTGTGTGGTCTGCACAACAGAAAGGAAGATGGAGAATACTTCCCCACTTTGACAAGAAAATGGCTGGAGAGCAGAATGGAGGAGCAATAAACTGTAAGAAGCAGGGAATGTCACAGTAGTTGCCAGGCTGTGAGCAGCCCAGTCAGAAGTGAGAGGAGACCACAGCAAACTGGAACCTTGAGAGGTTCAGTCCCCCAGACACCCCCATAGTTAGGGCAGAAGTAAGCTGAAAGAGGCAGGTTTTAAACTCCTTTTCTTCCTTTCCTCATTTTCCTTTTATGTTCAACTTCCCTCATTAAAAGCATCCCAACTTTCTGACTAATGTCTTTGAGTAACACAATGATTTTACACTTCCCTGTAAAGGAGAATATTGGAATCACACGTTGAGTGAGGGACACGCTGAGAGTTGCTGTCCATCCTCCAGTGAACCGCATGATAATCCTGTTAACCTTCCTATCAGGAGGTCATTAAACAATTTTAAAAGCTGTTTCTTCTCACATCAGAACTGCATGTGGAATCAGATCTAGTATTTTTAATATAAATTCGGCTGCACAGACTTAAATAACAGTCTCTCACATGTTTTAGATGGTCTTTTATTATTCTTCCCCTAACTACTAAGTGCCTTTGCAGCCTTTCTGTCACTTTGGGTATTGTCCTATGTTTTTTTTTTTTTTCTTTTTTCTTGATTTTGACATCTAACACATTTTCTTCCAGCAATACAGTACCACCCTTCTCTACTTCCTCTTGATGCTTTCTCATTTGTGCCAACCTATGTTTCATTCATTTCAATATATCACCTGCCTGTGCATCAGTCTTTTTAATTTGTTGTACTTGGTGTTTGGTTCTTATTTCTGCATAGCTGTTTTCATGAAACTACCCATTTCTGTTAAACCTAATTTATTTCTATATTTCTCTCACAATCTCTTTTTAACTCCAAAGACATTTTAACATCCAGTTTTTCTTCCTTCCTTCCTTTCTTTCCTCCCTCCCTCCCTCCTTCCTTCCTTTTATTTCTGAAGTATGCTAACAGTCAGATGATGTCAGAACTTGTGCCTGAATACATTTTCAAGAAAAAAAAACAAGTTTTCCATTTTTATCTTCTTGATCATATAATCCCCCTTCATTCAGCTCAAAACTTGATTTCCTTTTGGACTCCAAGAACCACTAATTTTTTACCTCCACAACAGAAAGAACTTACATTTTTAACCACATTTAAGAAATTGGGCAAAATTGAAATGTGCTTCTGGGCTTAAATAACACAAAATGGATTCCTAGTCTCTGGGGAAGACTCCATAATAAGACCCTATCATTGAATTAGCAATTCAAACATCAAAAAAAGTCAGTTTTCAGGAGTGTCAGTTTAGGGACTTGACATTTTTAAGAAATGTCTTTGCAAAACAGGGGCCTAGTTATCACTGGATGAAGGACACTGATTTAATCTCCAGGGGTGACTGAACCCAGTATCTGGGGTTCTTCCAAACATTTAAAGTCATTTCCAAATGTTTTTGATGCAGCACAACCCAAAAAGGATTTTGGCAAGTATGTTTTCCCTTCATTTTAAAACCCATGCGTATTTCAAGGGAAATGCAATCCATATGTCTTTGATTCATTTACACTTAAATCATCTAAATGCCATTGTGTAAGAGCTATTTGATGTACAAGAAGCCTGTGAGCCTGTTTTATAAGCCTTTTTAAGCCTTATTTCTTTGAATCAGAAAGTCATGTTTTGCCGGCCCTAAACAGATCTTGAACTGGGAAAGGCTCAAGTTCACTTCTAAACTGAAAACCCGCAAAGTTTTGCGTGGCTTCTGTACTTAGCAATATGTTTCCCCCTGCCTAAAGCTCAAAAACACCCAGCATTTCTCTTCTCTGTCTCACATGTAGTGAGAACAGGGTAAATCAATTTTTGAATCACATTTTACTTGTAAAATTCACATTTTGAACCTCAGTTATCTCCCAGGCACTGCCAGAAGTTAAAATAGCAACACTTGAAAATTAGGCTTTTGCTCTAAAAGGGCAAAACAGTCTATAAAGTACATAAATTACTGCTTCTGTACATTTATTTGTTTGACAGGTTTAAGATATAAGTGTGGCTTACATATGGATTTTCAGGATGCCAGATTGGATGCTCCACGAGCTACAGTCACAAATGTAACCTCTTTTTTTAAGACTTATGTTTGGGAGAATAGAATTGGAACAATCTTGCTGTTCTGCACAAATCTAATTGCTGTGTCAAAACAGCAATGGAATATGATGAACATTTGCATTTTTCTCATTTACTGGCCTTTTCTATGGCTCTAATCATACTTGCATTAGTGGTCAAAAAGAAAGTATGTTAGGCTATTTGTGCACTTGCTCCTTGACACTAAAAATTTCTGATGAATTTCAAACTGATACTTTTAGAGGTAAAATGGGAACATCTGATCAAGTGTCTGGAGATACCCAAATGATTAACACTGATTGCAGTGGACACAGAAACATATCTTGAGAATGGGTAAATCTTTCTCAAGCAAAAGCACTAATTATCTATCTTCAGATGTGTGATTTCTTTGTTTTTATTTAGATGCATTTTAGACACTGCATTTTAGTGAGAAGGAAGAAATAACGATTCTGTGATTGTTTGAAATGAAGCAATATTTTAAATTTGTACTTGAAGTTTAGGGGCATGGTGATAAAGTTAAAAAGAAAGAAAGAAATCCAAGGGGAACCTAATTATTCCTTATGCACTCTGTCTAGTTCACATATATGATAGACTATCATGTTTGTGTAATCAAAAGGATTATGAAATTTAAGTTTAGAAAAAAATGATTTGGGTGCTAAATCTAGCAAACAGTTAATTATGCTGAGATAATTAGATAGGAAAAAGTGTTGGATTTAGTTTTTTTTTTTTTTTCATAGTTAGTTTTCATTAACTACCAAGTGTTCATGATCCTCTACAGGCAGAGATTATTAGTATTCTATTCTTAGGAAGAATGGTACATTGACAAAGAATTAAACTTTCAAAAAGTGTGACAGAAGCCTTTACATTGACCTACCTACTTATTTTCTTTAAAAATATGTATTTTTTCTATTAAAAATTTTGATATTGTAAAGTTTTAAAATCTAAGTTCAGGAAATACATTAATTTAAGAAATTTCAGCAGACAATCATAACACAAGCATATTTTCAAGCATCAATTTAAAACACAAAGCAAAGAACTTGCGTTTTTATGAGTTAGCTACTATTTCACAAAAATGAACTAAAGGGTACTGATTAGGATTATGCAGTAAATTAATAACTGTGATTTTGGTGAAAACAACTATTATTATATTGTTGAATTTCAGGATTTATGAGATTGAATTTGCCTTCAGATGGGCATTTAAAAACTTAAAGAAGCAATATGGTTTCACTCTTATGTGGATCCTGAGAAACTTGACAGAAACCCATGGGGGAGGGGAAGGAAAAAAAAAAAAAGAGGTTAGAGTGGGAGACAGCCAAAGCATGAGAGACTCTTAAAAACTGAGAACAAACTGAGGGTTGATGGGGGGTGGGAGGGGGGGGGAGGGGGGGTGATGGGTATTGGGGAGGGCACCTTTTGGGATGAGCACTGGGTGTTGTATGGAAACCATTTTGACAATAAATTTCATATATTGAAAAAAAAATCCAAAAAAAAACAAAAAACAAAAAACTTAAAGAGGCAAAGCTCCAGAGTACTTCCTGCCCCTGACTTGCTGCTATCCATACTTATCCCTTCTTGCTCTAGCTAAATTCACCTCCATTTGGTAAACACGAAAGCTCTGTCAGCTCTCCTGTGTCATCTCAGAATGATCTGACTATCTTGAGAACCCAGTTGATGCAAGGAATTATTTACCTCACCTATTGGGTCATATTAACCAGCTCTCTGTCAATGCAAGTTTCAGGCCCAAAGGAAACACAGCCAGGAGAGATTGGAATAGAATTGGAACCCTTGCAGTTACAAAAAGACACTACTCAGGCTGTAAAACTTGTGCGTATAAACTCCAGCACTGAGAACTCCAGTTCTTAATTATTTTAAATGGATTGGGAAGTATCTTTATAATGTCCCTTGGCACACCTATTTGTCACCACAAACACACACTCACACATTTATATAAATATAACACACACACAAACATACACGTATATACACATGCAAACACACACTTCAACCGATATTCTTTGATAAGCATGGTTTTATTTCTAAATGACGTTTTGAGTTCCAAATACACCCAACTATATATCTTCAGAGTTTGGGGGGAAATTCCTTTCAAGGAGAACCATAACAATTTAAGAAACATTTTGTACAAAGGATCACATAGTTTCTTATTTTATCTAAATCCACTTACTCACCCCTTATTTAAACAGCCATACAATCTGGTACTGAGTTTCAATTGTATAATATGGGGCAGATAATCCTGAGAAGTGTTTTGAGATTCAAATAATAATCATTATAAAATCTTAAAGTGAAACTTTTAAAAAAAAACATTTTTTAATGTTTATTTTATTTTTGAGAGACAGACAGAATGTGAGCAGGGGAGAGGCAGAGAGAGAGGGAGACACAGAATCCGAAGCAGGCTCCGGGCTCTGAGCTGTCAGCACAAAGCCCAATGTGGGACTTGAACCCATGAACTGTGAGATCATGACCTGAGCCACAGTCGGACTCCCAACCGACTGAGCCATCCAGGCGCCCCTTAAAGTCAAACTTTTTTTAAAAATGTTTATTTATTTTGAGAGAGAGAGAGTGAGAGAGAGAGACCATGAGTGGGGGAGAGGCAAAGAGTGAGGGAGAGAGAGAATCCCAAACAAACTCCACGCTATCACTGTTAGCGATGAACCCAACATGGGAACTCGATCCCACACACCATGAGCCAAGAGCTGAAACCAAGAGTCCAATGCTGAACCGACTGAGCCACCCAGGCTCCCCTTAAAAGTAAAACTTTAATGCTCACTCTTCTTTCAAATATTTTGTTATAAAAAAAATTAAAAACTTTAAGTTACTAATAATTACATTTATCCCAAAGGACTTTGATCTCCAAAATGGGCATTAGAATAATGCTCCCCGCCCCAAAGATGTTTACATCCTATTCCCTGAAACCTATAAATATGTTAATTTACAAGGCAAAAGGAGTTTTGCAGATGTTATTAAGGATCTTGAGAAAGGGAGATTATTCCAATTATGTGGTAAGCCCAGTGTAAACAGAAGGATTCTTATATGAAGGAGGCAGAGGGTCACAGTCACAGAGAAGTGATGTGAGAATGGAAGCAGAGGCTGGAGTGATACACTTTGAAGGAGCCCTGAACCAAAGGTGCAGAGGGCTTCAAGAAGCTAGAAAAGACAAGGACGTCTGTTTGCCCCTGGAGCATGCAGAAGTTCTGTCAATACTTTAATGTTAGCCTCTATGACCCATTTTAGACTTTAAGAGAATGGATCAGTTTTTAAGCCACTGTTTGTGGTAATTTATTACAGCAGCAATAGGAAACTACTACAAATACTAAGTTCTATTTTGAATGTACTTTACAATCACTGTATTAGCATTTGATAACCATGTATTAATTCAAAACTTCCCTATGTGCCTTCCTTTAAATACACAAGCTTCATTTTGCAAAAGGATACCTTATAGGATTCTCAAAACTGCAGTTTCCCCCAATGTGTATAAAAATCTATATAAATTGGTTATTCATAAAACATGTATTGCAATATGTAAATTTTCAGGGACATTTTTAGGAACACATCAATTTAATTGGAGCATATAGTATTAATTACAATCTTTCCCCCCATAATTAGCATTAATTTCTCTAAAAATTAGAGGTTAAGACATCCCTATTTATCAGTTAGTATTATATTTTCCTTGGTTAAATTGATTTTGTGTTCATATTTTATAACACCTAGTACCAGAAAGAAGCCCCTGTGGATTTCTAATCATATTGTGCCCCTAAAGGTCTAGCATCAGAGTAATTATGCCCTAAAGTTTGAAAGCTTAGGGTCAGTCAATCACATCCATGTTACCCATCCCTATAATTGACTACCATCAGTAAGGCTCTTTGCTTTGTCCTCTCTGCTGTGAAAAGTTCAAGCAGTTGTAATTGATCAAGAGGTAGGACCATGAGAGGTCGTAACATGCAAGAAGGTTGGGTGGTACTTGGACAGATTTGTCTAAAGAAGAAGTCTCCCATCAAAAGACCTAGAGTCAGTGACACAAGTCCACCATCCAGAGGGAACTAGGGCAAAGGACATCCTAAAAGAGAAGGAGAAACCAAAGAAGGGTTTTGTATGTCAAGGTGATGCCACAAGTAACAAAGTGAGGAGTCTCTGGGTCAGAGAGCTCCAAAGGGCAGCAGCAGTATGAAGTCCTTAATAGCTACAGTTTATCTATGGCTAGGAGACTTTGGGTGCAGTTTCAAAGGCTGTGTAAAGTAGGCAGATCCTAAATAACTAAACATATGCCTATTTGGTCTGTCTTTAAAGCAATTAGATGTATATGAATTTGAGTTTGGTGCTAGCAGGCTTTGGGCCAATGCTCCTAACCTTTTGTAAAGAAATAAACAACATGGGAGCCACAGGGGCTATCTTGGGCCATTTATATGGTATCTGCTCTGTTCTTTCTTCTACCTTCCCAATTCTTTTTCTTTCTGAATCCCAGGATATAAATATTATACCTTCAATCTCTTTACAGAACACAAAATGTTCCCTCTCAATTCCAATTTGGCTTTTCCCCAAAGGCAATACTTTTCTTACAGCACACTTAAATAAAGATCTTTCATTATTACACTGCAGTATCATGCAACTGGAAGAGTGATGAACTGCCCCCTTTCCCCTCCTCATTTTGACCTTCCTGTTTAAAAAAGTTTAGGTTTCTCCTGAGACCTTTTTATTCTTACACTCTAGTCCAAAAGATAAAATCCTCCTGCACTGAAGATCAGTTTACTTGTTCATAAACATACCCTCCTTGTATATGGGATCTGTTGGCCTCCAGGCTGGAGCTACAATATTCATGGGAGTTGTCACCTGGATCACAGCTTCCTTATGCCTGAATAGTTGTTATTATGCTGAACATTGCAATATCCATACGAAAGAACTCTCCAATACCCTTTCACACTCAACAATAATTTCCTATTCCAGAGAGCCTGACCTCCACTTTTTTCCTACCTTTTTTTTATGTCTCCTCCTGGGCCTTCTCAAAAACTAAAACTTCACTTTAGAAATCAGAAATTCTGCTCTCCTGGTCTTTAAGCACATGTTCTCTTTCTATCTCCCTTCTGGAACCACTTTCTTTTTACTTCTCTTTTACTTTGTAGACTCCTTAGAACTCCTCATATCCCATGGTATTCCATAACTGCCTCATTTCCTTTCCTCCTCCTTGCAGTGACATCCTTTTGTCACATCTCTCCACCCTGGATCAATAATACAAACTGTCCACCTTGGCACCCTGAGGCTGGGTTTGGTTAAACATAATAATACAGCTCTGGGGGCACATGGGTGGCTTATTCAGTTTAACAACCGACTCTCGATTTCAGCTCGGGTCATGATCCCAGGGTCACGAGGTCAAGCCCTGTATATGGCTACCGCTGAGCATGGAGCCTGCTTGAGATTCTCTCTTACCCTCCAGCTGTCCCACTTCCCAGCTCATGCATGCACACACTCTCTCTCTAAAAATAAAAAATTTAAAAAATAATCATAATCATAATCATAGTAATATAGCTCTGTTGACTGGGGCCACGGCATGTTTCCATCCTTAATTCCAGCCTGCTCTCCCCACTGCTCATAAAAGTTTTACTTGTCTTAGCTCCCCACTTTCATTTCCCTCACTAGTAATTCAAAACATGTGTCACTCCACTTAAAACCCTAACCAGCTCCTTTTTATTCTCCACGGTAAATGTGCATCCTTCCTTCAGAGAGAAAGTTGGGGTTCCCCATTTAACTAATTTAACTTCAAAACCTACTTTCCCTCCAGTCTTGTCTCTCTCAGTTTGTCTCTCTCATTCAGTCTTCCTGATCAGAAAAGTAAATAACATGTTCATTGTCTTCTCCCTTGACTACTATAAGCAAGCTATCACCACATATTTTCTCTTTTTTTTTCCTCCTAAATATCTGTCCTTTATTTTTTCACCTAACCTTCTATTTTCCTCTTCTGTATACCCTTCCATGTTATTTCCAAAGTAACCCCATGTCACTTTAAAATCTAATCATCTCTTTCTTAAGCTTTGGAAATGTCTTCTAATAGTTCTGCATTCAATATCACTTGCCTCAAGTTCATTCTCTGCATTTAAGCAAAAGTGATATTTCTAAAAAGTAAATCTGATCCTGTAACTGCAAATCCTTTAGAAGTTTCCCACAAGTATGGCACATACGTCCTTCAGAATTGGGTTCCTACACACTTGCCAACCTCTTTTTACATAACATTTTTTTTTATATAATTTAAGCTCCAGTGAAACTAATATACTCATAGATTCCTGTGTTCAACAAATCATTTGGCCCCTTTGGATGGGCATAATTGCCTTCATTTTTGCTTTTTCTTTTTTTCTCCTCCTATTCATTCTTCAGGCATTTTTCAATCATCTCTGTAAAACCTTCTCTCAGGTTTTCCTTCAAAAATAATTAATCACTCCATCCACAGTACTATTAAAGTGCTAGATTAAACTTGAGAAATGAAGGAAGGCTTCTCATAGGACAAAACATCTAAGCTGAGATTTAAAATGTGGGTGGACACTGGCCAGGCATACAGTTGGGGAATAGTGATTTCCACGTAAGTTACTAGAGGGAGGTTCTATGTGTCATTCCTCTTTCTGGAATTTAAGATCTCCCCAAGCTAGGCTCTGTAACTAATACAACATTGTACCTTTTTATAATACGAGACACAAAACAAGTATCCAATAAATGTTTTGGTAAAGGAAAGAGGAAGGAAGGCCAGAAGGACAGGATTTCACTACTGTGTCTTTCCTCTTGTCAGTTTTCTTTTATGAACATCCTTTAAAATATTTCACTTACAAAATATCTCTAGACTGGCTATCTCACTGCTACCAAAGGGCAATGGTCAAATACACCATTTATCAAAAAAGAGGAGTAAAAAGAGTTATAATAGCAGTGCCAGCAATTTCAGAGTGAGAAGAGTGAGAATAAGGCAGATTCATAATTAATGTACTCTATATTTATACCATAGTAGCTAGGATCTGCTAACTATATGTATATATACATAAGATATATAAATATACATATATCATACATATATACATATACATATACATATGTATACATATAAATATACATATATATATATATATATATATATATATATATATATATAACCTTACACATAATACAAGGAATAAAACATCTCCTCCATAAATAGGCAATAAAAGAAGGCAGCCAAAAAAAAAAAACGTATCTCCAAGTGATTAGAATATACTCTGATTAGATTTATGTGTTAAATGAAAAGAATCTTGTGTTCAGGGTGAATAAAACATGCATCCTGACCTCTAGGATCTAAATACACAACAAAAGAAAACAATGATTTTCTCAAAATAAAATCTATGGGAAATTAGAAAAGAGGGGGGAATATATCTATCTTCAAAGATTGGGAAACAATTTGTTGAAGAGATGATAGCTGCACTGAAAAATTAAGAATCAGCATGATCTGAATAGGGGAGAAAACAAAAAAAAATTTTTTTTTAAACATTTATTTATTTTTGGGACAGAGAGAGACAGAGCATGAACGGGGGAGGGGCAGAGAGAGAGGGAGACACAGAATCGGAAACAGGCTCCAGGCTCTGAGCCATCAGCCCAGAGCCTGACGCGGGGCTCAAACTCACGGGCCGCGAGATCGTGACCTGGCTGAAGTCGGACGCTTAACCGACTGCGCCACCCAGGCGCCCCAACAAAAAAATATTTTAAATCCCATGAGTGAAGACCCATGGCAGGGAAATGACGGAAATGGCTTTTGAGACCTGCAGTGGTCATTTGTCCTATTCGCCAAAAGCTAGTTTCCTTCTCCTTGTTCCACATGGTAGGTTTGTATTTCCTACCTTCTCCTATGTTTAGTTAGGCCCAAATTACTAATTTTGGCCAGTGGATTGTGAACTGAAGTGACATTTGTCACTTCTGTGCCATAAAATTTAAAATCTTGCTTGAAACCCTGCAAAGTTTTTTCCACTCTTCCCCATGATATGGTGGCCAGCAACATTTAAAATGGTGGATACTCCCTTAGATTAGGTCTCTGAGTGACTGCAATGAAGAGAGAACACACTTGCTGACCTAAAATGACTACGTAACATGTGTGAGAAATAAATCTTTGTTATTTTAAGACACTGAGATTTTGAAGTAGTTTGTTACCACACTTTAAGGTACACCATATCGACAAGTACAGAAACGGTGAAAGGTTCCATCTGATAGACATGTAGCCTATTAACTGGAGAAGTGATAAACAAGTTTGGAGAGGTAAACAAGTCAATTTTCAGAGAAGCGTGAATTCCAGATTATAGTTTAGGCTTTATATTATAGGCAATGTATAGCTGCTAAAAGCTTTCAAACAGGGAAATATTATGAAAAGAACTGTGCTTTAGGAAAATTAATCAAGCAGGATAGAGGATGCTTAGGAAGCAAAAAGACACTTAGGAGCAGGCAAACAAGCTATGCTATTGTGAGAAGCCTAGGAGTCATGGGGTTTAAACTAGGGTAGTGGCAGTGAGAACCAATTTGGCAGAATGAATGGAACAGTAATTTGCAGGTCCTGGCAACTGATGAGGCCCAAGGGCCTTATAAATCATTCTAAGATTTTGAGCCTGAATGATTGTTAAGATGGTACCACCACCACTTAAATATTAAGTGGAGAAGGAGGAACAAATAGGAGAGGAAAAAGTGCAAATTTAGGCCAACCATGACACCCAGCTGGCAATGTCCAGCAGACAACTGAAAACAAACTGAATATAGACCTTTGTGGAACACCTACATTTAGACAACAAAAGGGGGAAGAAACAAAGATTTAAAGAAAGGTATGTTTTCACAAAGTCAAGATGAGGGAATTTCAAGGAAACTGGGGTAATTAACAGTACCAAGTGTAGGATGAATTAAAAATAGTGAATTAAAAAAAAAACCTATTAGATTTGATGACTTTTAAGGAAGCACTTTGAAGTGATACCTACAGTTACTAGGTGATAACTACAGGAGGAAGCCAATACTCAAAAGACTGAGGAGTGAGTAGTGCAGCAGAGAAATATTTAGCAGTTAAATGAAGGAACTAAATTATTACATAAGACAAGATACAACTCAAAAAATATTGAGTGAAAAAGCAAACTACAAAACCATACATATTATATTACACTATTAAACATACTAATAATGCAGGAATATATTGTTTATGAATAAATATTTGTCATTCGTGTAACAAATGTAAATACATCAAATTAAAGACAGTAGTCACTTCTGGGAAGGAAGAGAAGATGAGAAAGATTTAGAAGTATCTATACATTGTTTCTTTTAAAAAGATAGAAGTAAAATAAAAAAGAGATGGAGAAATAAAATGTAGCCTGTTCTGTAAAGATGTTAAATGGTGCAAGAAAAGAAACAGGTAGTAGCTTGAGAGAAAAGGAAACATAATACAAATGTATATATTTGTCTTTTCAAGATGCCAGAAGACTAAAGAATGAGTATTTGTAGGATGGAGTAAGACAAGTAAGTAAAGACAGACACTGGAAATAGGAAGAAGAAAGCAAAATAAAAGAATCCAGAAAGGGAATGGATGCTGTGTAAAGGTTAGGCTTAAAGAAGAGGAGAGGAACACTTTCTAGTATAACTTCATTTGCCCTTATTTTCCTCTACAGACTCTATGCTTGAGTCAATTTGGGCTTCTCACTGTTCCCCTTAGCCTACTTTTGTCATCTCTTTGCCTTCTCATGCCCATCTTTCAATAGTCTACTCTAAGGTCAACTATGCCAAATACTGCATTAATACCAATTATCTTGTCACAGTCTGCACTTCTATAACATTATATTTTTCTACTGACTCATGCTATATAACTGGTTTTTGTTGTTTATTTTTTTTCTAACTCTGTACATGTCTTACTTCCCTGAATTTGCCAGGGTTCTGATGTACAAGCATCAAAAAGCATTTTATCTTACTTGAATGGAAAATGAATTTATTGAAGGATATCAGATGGCTCACAGGATCAACAGGAAATTTGAGAACCCATCTCAAAAAGGGGCCAGGGACCAAGGGAAGGTAGCCAACTGCAATTACAGCCAAGGTTGAAAGATGAAAGCAATCTGGATACAAGTCCACAAGTGTCACTACTGCCTCTGCATTCTTAATGCCAATGCATCTTCTTTGGTAATTTCTCAACTACTCCTTGATTGTTACATCTTATCTTCAGTATCCTAATTCTGGGAGCCAGAGCCTTCACTATATCCTGGAGCTCCAACAGCCTAAGGAGTAGGAGGAAAGGAAGCCTCTTAAGCTCTGGTAATCAAAGGCAAAACACAGATTCTTACCAGGATTTAATGCAGTGGAGGATTTTCTCCCCCCAAAAAGGGATGTTCAGAATTCAGACAGCAAGTAATACAATAGTTATACACTTAAGTTTCATATTAGGTATTTTTATTTATTTATTTTTAATTTTTTAAATTTACTACTGAGAGACAGAGAGACACAGAGCGTGAACAGGGGAGGGGTAGAGAGAGGGGAGACACAATCTGAAGCAGGCTCCAGGCTCTGGGCTGTCAGCACAGAGCCCAACGCGGGGCTCGAACTCACGAACTGTGAGATCATGACCTGAGCCGAAGTCAGTCGCCTAACCAACTGAGCCACCAGGCACCCCTCATATTAGGTATTTTTAAATATGTATTATTATTATTATTATTATTATTATTAGAGTGAGAGAGAGATCAGGGGAGAGGGGTGGGGGGAGAGAGAAAGAGATGGGGAGAGAGAGAGAGAGAGAGAGAGAGAGAGAATATGAATGAATCTTAAATCTTAAGCAGGCTTCACATTCAGTGCAGAGCCCAATTTAGGGCTTAATCCCACAACCCTGGGACTATGACCTGAGCCGAAATTGAGAGTTGGATGCTCAACGGACTGAACCACCCAGATGCCTCTAGATGGGATCATTTTTATTTTTTTATTTCCTAACATATTGTGAGTTTTTGATATAAATTTATGGAATGAATGATATAACTAATGAACTAGGCATATATTTAATTTACATCCAATTCCAAAAGAAAACAATTCCTATAAATAAACATTTTAAGATATGGTGTCACAGATAGATTTCTGACTTTGGAGCTATATAAATTTATTCTGTGACTTCGAGGAAATTATTATCACCATAGCTTTAGTTTTCTATCTGTAGAAGGAAAGATAATAATTCCTACTTGCAAGAGATTTTGTTAGGGCTAGAAATAACATAAGTTACTCACTGAAAACAGTTCCTGGCACATAGAAAACACTCAATAAATAGAAGTTATTCTTTTCACCTTCCCCATTAGAAATGAAGAAGAAAAAGATTATGTCATATTGTCCTTCCTGCAAACATGAACCAGACAGGAAGAGCAATACTGTTCTCAAATGCAAAAAAAAAACGGAGCCAGACTTCCTGGATTCAAATCATAGCTGTGATACAAATCAGCAAATTAGCTGGGTAATCTTTGGCAACTTATTTAACCTTGTTCTGCCTCCATTTATCCATCTATAAAATGAAGATGATGGGGGCACCTGGGTAGCTCAGTCAGTTAAGCATCAGGCTTCAGCTCAGGTCATGATCTGGTGGTCCGTGAGTTCGAGCCCCTTGTTGGGCTCTGTGCTGACAGCTCAGAGCCTGGAGCTTGCATCAGATTCTGTGTCTCCCTCTCTCTCTCCCCCACTCATGCTCTGTCTTTCTCTCTCTCGCTCTCAAAATTAAATAAATGTTAAAAAAATTAAAAAAATAAAATGGAGGTGATAAAGTTGATAGTGATCATAATTGATGATGATACCAACAGTGAATATGATTATGATAACAGAATATCCCTCAGGATTGTTCTTAAATTTTAGTTAATACACATATACTACTTTTAACAGTGTTGTTGTATACTAAGGTATTTATATATATTTTAGACTACGTAAGTATGTTAGCTATTATCATTAATATCTTTTTTTATTATTATTATTGTACAGGTTTCCTCCCCTGGGTGGGCTCAGTCCTTCTCATGACAAACCGCAGATGCGTCACTCAATTGCCTGAAGTATAGTTCAGGATAGACTCTGTTGTCATGCAGTAGCTCAAATTATACTTGCCCAGACAAGGAATTACTCCAAAGCTGTCCACATTAGCACACTGGTAAAATTAAAATATCATTTATATTCTCTCATGCATTAAACACTAAGTGAAACTATTAAGTACTTACTGTATGTGCCAGACACTGTTCAAGGCCTTTGTGACATAACAATGAACCAATCTGGCCGTGTCTTAGCTCTCATAGGGCTTACGTACCTAGCATACTTTTAAAGCAAAAAATTATATGCTAAATTTTGTCTTAAACATTTCAGACTGTGCTCCCCATAAATAGGACTTAGATACAAAATAAAAACCAATATTGTTTTGAAACTGAGTACACTTCCTTAAGCTAAATTACTTTTAAGCTCTTTCCAATTCTAAGATGCAATGATCCTACTAAGTCTGCTAATAGAGAGCAGCAATGGGGTTCCCCAATGATTATAAACAATCTAAAATATTTTAGTATTTCCTGGATGCTTGGCACTCTGTCAACTGCTTTAGATATATCTAATTCTCATAATAACTGTATAAATTAAGCTCTATTTTGAGCTCCCACTTTATACATGAGGAAACAGAGGCTAATGTTATCCAGGGAGTAAGTGGCAGAGGCTACAAATGAACAAGAAGGTGTTCCCAACTGCCATGACATATGAGCATCTCAGCAGGATTTAAAGAATATGCACCAAGCTCCATGTACTTTCCCATCTATGATGCTCCCCACCACCATTATGAATTTCATGACTATCCTGGATTTAAGTTACGTTTCCAATGCTCTGTGGCTCTTGGTTAGAACAAGCGTTCCCTTGGCCTATACATGGTCCTCAAATGAATTTATGAGAGACCTTGGTGTTTTACTAAGTTCATGTTCTTGACATACACCAGAACTGTTAGCCACTGTTCTCATCCCCACCACATCACTACCAGCCTCACCACTACAGTGACGCTAAAAGATGAATCCCCAAGAAGATGCTATAGTTAAAAGTGATACCTACCTCCCCCTAAGAGACCATATGAACCAATTTTATCATGGCTTACATCTCTGTCTACCTCAGTCATTAATAAAAACTCAATCCTCCTAGATCATTCAGCAGCAGCCAGACTCTTTTCTATACATTTCTGAATCTAAACCAGTCTTCCCAAACACATACCGAAATTCACACTCTCTTAAAATGCCCTCTGAAAGTCATGGCCTGTCATCAGCAGAGCCTCCTATATTCTGAGCACAAATTTCCCAACATTCCATTTATCATCTTACTATAACCCAAAGCTAGCTTTCCCATGAGGGTTTTGCTTCACCTGTGTCTCTCTCAAGTGGTGACCATCTACTTCCCATGTGCCATAAAACACAGGGTCTGAAAGTGAAATATGTATTCCCTTTGCTGTTGCTGCTTCCAGAAAATTTCTACTCTCTCTCCCTCAAAAATATGAACTCTGTTCAGATAAGGCCACCAAATATGTAACATTTCCTTGTAGTTGTCTACCAATGTTTTGCCCATTCCTTCTATTTAATTGATTCATTTATATAAATGCATGATTAGAATAGATTTAAGAGAGAAAGAGAAGAGAGTAATTGAAAATCCTGAATATAGATAAATATTTTGAGGAATTTTGCTGTAAGGGACAAGAAAGAAATGAGAAAGTACCTAAAAAGGGCTATGAAGTCAAAAGATTTCCTTTGTTGTTTCCTCATTTTGTTCTACTTTTCATTATGGGGAAAATAATAGCATGTTTGTATGCTGGTAAGAATTTTCTGTAGAATGGAAGTAGGAGACAGAAGGAAAACTTTATAGAGCCACATTCTTGAGTAGATAAAGAGGAGGGATCTAGCACCTAAGTAAAATAACTGGCCTCAACATCTGGCTCACTTTCTCTACTCTTATGATCAATCTTAGTTGTTTTAACATCCATATTGATGATCCGTTCAAAACCCTGGCCCACAAACCTTCACATATTCCTACTTTCTATTTCAGACACCAACCCTCATGGTCCCATCCTACATATTGTAATAAAATCGTAACTATATTGCTTCCAGTGTATCAACCTCAAGTATCCCCACTCCAAAATTTCTTTGACCTCATTGAAACCCCAAATCCCTGTAATTTTCTTGTCTATAAAAGCCATCATGACTTCACTTCCCTCCTAACTCAGTTTAGAGTTCATCATTTCAATGAGGCCTACCACTGTAATTACTTCTTTCCCTATAAAGCTCCTACCCCCTCTGTTGTACTATCTTGGCAAACTTTCAAACCTGGTTAAATCTATTACACAAATGGATTTTGTGTGTAAAAAAAAATTACAAACACAAAGCTACAGTAAATGGTTTTACATAAACATATGACTACAAATAACAAGTAGACCTCAGCAAGCTGGGCATTCTGATTTTATTTTTCTAATTAGTTCATTTTCCCATTCTCTCACATTATTTCACACCTGATTTCCTTAGCTTCCAACACCTCTTTCGCTCACTCAGTTTTAGCTGATGATTCTACCTCTAATGTTAATGGGCTTTAATTTCAATGAACTATAATTTTAAGAATCTACCAACTTTCCTTCAAATACTGTAATGTACATTTAACTTACCTCCTGATAAAATGAATGAAATGTCCTCACTTCTGGCTAAGTCTAACTTCTCTAACTCCAACTTCTCTAAACTGTGTCTAGGTTACATTCTCATTTACCTCCCTCTTTCCTATATCACCAATGTCTCCCTCTCTACTGGATCATTTTCATTAGCATTCAATGATGTTTTCTCTCCCCCCACCCCCAGTGTGTGTGTATGCGTGTGTGTAAGTGCGCGTGTGTGCGCTGTGTATAATTAAATATACACACATAATTGTGTATGTTTAATTAAATATCTATTAAATTTAAGTATTTATTAAATTCCAATTGATACCTCCTTTGTTAAGGTTATCAGTACCCTCTATAGTATTGTCAAGATAGTAATTAATGAATTATTTTCATCTTTCATCACTTCATTGTAGAACTCAGAAGGTGATCACATCTCCCTTCTTGAAACAGTTTTTCACTTGAATTCACGAAATTACTATACTACTAACAGTCTAATCTGTTTCTGGCTTGTATTCAGTCTTTAAATGTTGACATATCCCAGGCTTACTCTGTTCCTTTTCTCTATTTACAATCACTTGCTAATTTTTCTCATCCTCCTAGCGACTCTTAAATTTATATTTCCAGTCTCAATCTCCTTCCTGAAATCCACATTGTTTTCTTCAAATGCCTACTCAGTATTGCCACTGGATATCTCTTAGGTTCTTAATTGTAATGTAACTAAAGCAGAACTCCTCTTCCATCACAATTTGTTCTTACCACTGTCTCTCAGCTCTGTAAATGACACCATGATTTGTCTAGTTGCATAAAACAAAACCCTATGTGTCATCCTTGAAAATTTGCTTTCCTGCTTTTCCTTTTCCAGTTCTCCTTTCAAAATATAATATGAACCTCATCATATCTTACCAACTCCGCTGCTGCCACTCTTCCAAATCACCTTTATCTCCCTTCCAAAGTACTACAACAGCTTCATAACTTAACTCATAGCTTTCACTCATTCACCCACACAGTAGCTAGAGGGAAATTTACAATCTCCATCATATCACGTTTTATTACTAAACTATCTAAACTCTTCTCATGGCTTTCCAACATACTCAGGATGAAATAAAAATTCCTAATACTTGCCTTCATCACCCAGCTCTTACATACTTTTCCAAACTCATTTTCCATTATGTTCCTTCTTACACACTACAATTTATCCACAGTGTCCTTCTTACACTTCCATGAATACATCAAGGCTTATTCCTACCTCAGTACTTTAATGCTTGCTGTTCTCTTCGTCTGGAATAAACCCTTGATCTTCCAATAGCTTGCTTCTTCATTTTATTCATGTCTGTGTTCAAAGATCATGAACTTAGAAACGCTTTTTCTGACCAACCTATCTTTGATAACTCCCCTTTCATTTTTAATTCCCTTACACTAATCTATTTTTTTTTAATTTACAACTACTACAAATTAATTTGTTAACTTGGTTTTTATTCCTGTCTCTGTCACTGGTAATAAGCTCCATCCAGGCCATAAGTCAATGCCTAAAACATTTCTAACAGTTAGTTGGTAGGCATTCAATAGATTATGTTAAATTAGTAACTAAATGAATGGCTTCAATCACACAAAAAAATGCTTTTTTATCTGGACATTTCAGATTTGATGTTTTATTCCCCTTTGGGTTAACTGTTACCTTAATAATATTTTGATTTGTTCATTTTATATGGCAATACGATGAACATAGTTAAAATATTTTGTATGTAAGTCCAATGATTTCTGTTTTAGAAACTTAAAGGTCATAAATAAACACTAAGGATCAAAGATAGTGAGTACATAAATTGAAGCATCTAAGTAGATGTTTTCACTTTATTAAAGTCCTTACAAAGTAAAAAATCAGCCTGGCTATTCAGTCTTTACAAAATACTATTTAGAATTGCTGTTAAGGGTTAAATATAATTTCACTGAATTCAGCAAGCAAGAAGAAATTTGAATAGCCCTGATGTCACACAGTCAACAGACTTTCAAGAATAACTCTCATATTGGGTCAGGCATTCTATGTTGTATGTGGAATATAGAAGAGATGAAATAAAGTTCTTTACAAACAGAGTTTATAATATAGTTGCTGCTACAAAGCTCATGCACATGAATAATACGTAGAAAAATGTCCAAACCACATACAAATGAGAACATACTTATAAAGAACTACCGATGTACATTAGGAAATGTGAGGGATAAACCCGAAAAATTATTTTAAAAGAGGAGCCCATTTAATCATAGAGATAAATTGCTGTATGTTTTAAGTTGTCAAATGAATGCTGCAGTGAAGTAAGTGGACACAGCAGATATAAGTGTGATTTATCCAAAAGAGACAATGGTGAAGTCATGTGGAAACAAATAATCTGATCATTTAACTTAAAGAAAACTCAGAAAATGTGCTGGTTAGATGGGGAAAAGGAATTTTGGAAAGGCCTTGATACAGAAAAAGGAGTTCATATTTAAGCCAATTTTCACTCAATTTTCAAAATCAGCAAGAAGTCCAAAGTCAGATACAGTAAATCAAATCTGAATACCTATGTAGGTTCTCTATGGTTCCCATACTCTCCCACACTAATGGCAACTAGAAAAGCTGGACAAATTTTTTTTTTTTTTTGAAAATAAAACTGTGATTGAGGCCTACAAATCTAAGTCAGTAGTGCACAATTCGAAGGCCAGAATCCCAGAGAGGACAGAGGCCTGGAGATGAGTCCTGCATTCAAGGTTGATTTACCTGCTGAAGATGGCTGCTGTTCTTGAAAAGGGCCACTGAGAGACTAAGGAACACTTTTACTCCCTCGTCTACACTAAGATGTATAAAGTGCATTAACCTAAACTCAACAATTTAAATAACTATATACACCTATGTAGCCATTGTTCAGATTAAGACACAGTATTTCTTCACCCCTTTTCTATTTCACATCCCTTTTCTTTCCCATGTAACTGCTACTGTGTCTTCTATCATAGTTAGTTTTGCTTTCTCGTGACAATCATAAAAATGGAATCTTTACATGGATAATACAGTTAAAATGAGGTCTTTAGGGTGGCCTCTAATCTGAGTACTTCTCTCATAACAAAAGGAAAATTTGGAAATAGAGACAGCCACACATGGACAAGATGGCCACCTTACTGGAGTGATGGATCTTCAAGCCATGGAAATTGAAGGATTGCCAACAAACACGAGAAGCTAGATGCCTGAAAGGACTCTCCCCTACATCCACCAAAGAGAATATGACCTATATTACTCCTTGATTTTGGACTTTGTACCTTCAAAAGTATAAGATAAATACATTCCTGTTGTTTTAAACCACCCAGGCTTTGGCACTTTGTTATCAAAGCTGTAGGAAACTACTACAATACATAACAATACTTTGAAGGCATTCAAAATCATCCCACATAAGTGAAATTTTAGATATTCCTATTCTGAAAAGAAAACAGGCACATCAGGTAAGTTTCTGGCTTTTCCACTGAAAGCACTTTTCAGTTTGATAACACAGGGTAAGTAGCAAGGCTCAAGCAGGAAACAGGATTCTTAGCTAATTGGTGAAAGATTTAAGAGCTGGAATTTTGGACTGGAAGAGTAATTATATGCTGAAGGAAAATCCAAATTAAAGGGAATTACACAGGAGGAAGCTACAAAATATGCACACAAATATCCATCAAGCATTAGCTTACTTCAAAATGGCACACACACTCCAGAAGCAACACCTAACGATCGAAAGAGCTGAGCAACAAGATTTCAACAGCTGCCTGATACTAGGGAGAAAAACTTTAGAATCCAAGTTTTGTCAATATAGAAAGGCTTGGTAAACAAGTCAGATTTCCATTAAAATGCCAAACAAGCTACCCCCTTGATACTAGGAGCCATACTAAATTAGCTCTGTCTTTAAAAAAAACCCTCTATAGATCCAAATAATCCACTGCTACTCTATCTGCCTCTCTTCCCTCCACCAAAAACTACATTCTGTGTAGGAAAATAGCTTCAAGATCCTTTAAAATTTGTCATTCACAAAGTCTAGCATCCAATCAAAATTTATGACACATATTAAAAATATGATTAATTGATTGTAAATCAGTGAAACAGAAGAGAGAAAAATAGACATACAGATGGTTCATAAACTTAAATCAGAAAATAAAAAGGACTTTAACAGACCCCTCACAATTTATTAAAGAAAATATGGAGAAAAGGGTTGTAATAGAAGAAAATATGGAGAATTTCAATAAAGAATTGAGATCTAATGGGGCGCATGGGTGGCTCTGTTGGTTAAACATCCAGTTCTTGATTTTGGCTCAGGTCATGATCTCATGGTTTGTGAGATCAAACCCCACGTTGGGCTCTGCAATTACAACAGAGAGCCTGCTTGGAATTCTCTCTCTGCCCTTCCCTCACTCACGTGCACATGTTTTTTTTTTTTTTTCTCTCTCTCTCTCTCAAAATAAATAAACACACTTTAGAAAAATAAATGCATTTTAAAAAGAATTGAGATCTATTTTAAAAACCCAATGAACACTTTAGAAATGAAAAATATTCAAATTAATAACTCATTGACGGATATAACAGTAGTGGACATAGCACAAGAAGAAAATGAGAACTCAGAGGTCAAATGAAAATCTAAACTCAAATACACAGAGAAAAAAAAATAACAACCGGACATAGATATACCAACATATATGTAATTGGAGTCATCAGGAGAGTGAAGAGACAGAATATGGAGCACAAGAAATATTTTAAAAGACAATGGCCAGGAATTTCCCAAAACTGATTAAAAATCGATTTGGGAAGCCTGATGAACCCAAAAACAGCGGTCACTAGGGAAAATAGTTCTCTCCCAGCCATGCTGATTCAGTCATTTAAAAACCCTATGCTAAGTGCTTACTCTGACCAGGTACCAAAGATACATCACTGATTATATAGTGCCTCTATTCTTCACAGAGCTTGCAGTCTAATAAGAAAGACAAATATTAAAGACTCTCATATTCAGCTATTGATTAGTTGTGTGCAATGAAGAAGAATGAAGAATCAAAGATAAATTCAATTTGAGAGGAGAGATTGAAGACTAATATAGCAGTTCAGGCCTGAGCTACACAAATACAGAGAAAGGAATGTATGTGAAAGGCACTTAAATTACTTGAAAACAACCTCTCCAGATAAACAGAAATGTACAGTTAAACAATGGTTAAACAAAGACTCATGATAAAGTTAAACAATTATTTCTTTCTCTCTTCTACCACTAAAGTATCTTACTTCACAAAGACCTTTTTCTTGAAAATTTTGGGCAACTGACCCTCACATCCATACTCATCTTCCCTAAATCAACCAATTTCAGCCTTGCAGAAATATAAAATTCTTTATGCCTGGAAGATTTAACACATCCTTGGATGATAAATATTAAGAGAATCAAAATGAATATTTTTATTATGTTTTATCAAGTACATTTGCAATATTACTAAGCCAACATAATTTTTGTTGGGTAATAGTTGTAAATATTGTACCTACCATATTACTGACAAGCCAACAACTTGTCTAAGCTACTGAGCTACCTAGTTAGACTCAAACTGTTTGACCTAGGAAAGAAAAGGAAGAGAGGGAGGGGGAGAACGAGTCACCTTTCATGACAAGAATGAATTATATTCCTCTCTTCCTAACTAACAAAGGCACCAAGTTTGAGTTATTTTCTTCAATTACCCTCTCCCAGAAAGATTTCAATCACCTTTTAAAATAAACTTTATTTTTCTATCTCTTCCAACAATAGGAAGTCAACAATGAAATTCCAGAAAATAAAGAATTGTTTAATTAAGAAAACAAAATCACCCATAATTCCACACCCAGATGATTACTGTTAGCCTTTCTGTGTATTTTCTGCTGTCCTTTAACAATTATTCATACTAATTCATTAGACAATGCTTGGATTACTTTTTGTTCTTTACATGAGTTTTATACTTTAAAAAGCATTTTGTAATGTTTCTAATGGTATAAACCTCACTTTAATGAATTATATTGCATTATGTAGACATTCCATAATTTATTTACCATTTTTTCTAGTTTTATTCCAAATTTTTAACTTTTGCATTAATTGGAACTAGAATTAAGTAAAATTACTTACTTGGGATCCAAAAATTTAATAGTTTGTGTTTTCCTTTGTACTACTCTTGAAGATAAGTTAAATGATAAAGTTGTTTCTGCCTCAAGCTTTATGTTTAAACAATCTATTTATTAAAGTTGGTTTTTATTTTAGAAGCCTTATTTCTTCTTTTATTAACACAAAAGTTAGCATATAGACACACTATATAGTGTGCAATATACTTTTCACACAATATATGCCCATTGAAATATTTCCATTTCAGCATTTCAGTATATAGAAATTTTCTCCTCTCCCCTTCTCCCCTACAAATGTATATGATTGCACTGTATGGATGTACCATAATGTATTTAGCTTGTGTCTTATTAATGAAAATTGTTTTCTGGTCTTTTGCTATAGCAGTCAATGCTACAATAAATAGCCTTGTAAACTTTCATGTTAACATACACAAATATGTCTGTAGGACAGATTCCTAGAAATGTAATTGCTCAGTAAAAGTATAATTACATTTCTAATAAGTATTCACATAGTAAATTTGTGTTAAAACACACACACCTGGTTATATGCACAAAAAAAAAAGCAATGCAATTGATTCACCTTTGTGGAGAAAGGACATGGGCTAGATGGATGGGAAATAGCACAGGGTTGAAATTTTGCATATGTTATATTTTTATAATTTTTATTGTGTCCATGTATGTCACCTATTCAGAGTAAATTTTAAATGCCTACCTGTCAATATCACTCAATAGCCTCAACTCCTTATTCTAGCAGGACAGATGTCTAAAGACTATTACAAAACCTATACTGGTACACATGTGCAGTCCTTGTGCTCAAATTCCCTGAGTTTTGTGACATTCAGATATATAAAAAGCCATCACCACAGGCTGTTGAAATGGGAAGACTGAACTACAGAACACTAATTCCAAGGCTTAGCCCCCAAAGAGCCACCTGGATATTCACAAGTCCCTGATTGTTACAACAAAATTCTAAAAAGAAATCACCACTGGGGTGCCTGGGTGGCGCAGTCGGTTAAGCGTCCAACTTCAGCCAGGTCACGATCTCGCGGTCTGGGAGTTCGAGCCCCGCGTCGGGCTCTGGGCTGATGGCTCAGAGCCTGGAGCCTGTTTCCGATTCTGTGTCTCCCTCTCTCTCTGCCCCTCCCCCGTTCATGCTCTGTCTCTCTCTGTCCCAAAAATAAATAAACGTTGAAAAAAAAATTTAAAAAAAAAAAAAAAGAAATCACCACTGAGAACATTTTTTCTAATAGTGCCTATCCATGTTCAACAATTTAATGTGGGAACTGGTTCCCCACCCCCAACCCCCAGCTACCACCCTTCCAAGGATAAAAAATAAACATTTTAAAACTGCTCTTCATTTTACAGTTTAGGACACTCTAGGCAGAATGTCACATGTTTCCACAGTGAAGACAGTGAGCTTTCTAGAAGAATGTCCTCTACACAATGATCCCCCTCCATTAACATTAGATTTTTTTTTTTGGCTCAAATTTAAAAAACAAGGGTGAGGGGTATGATTTTGTATGTCCCAGAGTGAAGCTTCTTTCTCCAACTCCGTTTATCCTCAGCTCAGCTCAGATATAGAATTAGAGGAAACACATGAGAAAACCATCATTTAACTGTGAGCATAACAACCTAATGAATTCTAAATCTGTTTCTTTTTTCTTTCCTTTCTTTTTTCCTGTCCTGAACCATGTGAGATATAGCAGGAGTGGAAGAAAACTGCACATTGACTTAAGAAAAATCTCTAGGAAAAAAATATTCTTTAAGTTTGTTTGTTTGTTTGTTTAGAGAGAGAGAGAAAGAGAGAGAGAGAGAGAGAGCACTAGAACTAGTGGGGAAGGGGCAAAGAGACAGGGAGAAAGAGAATCCCAAGCAGGCTCTGTACTGTCAGTGCAGAGCCTGACTCCGGGCTCAATCTCACAAATCGTGAGATCATGATCTGAGCCAGAATTAAGAGCCAGACACTTAACCAACTGAGCCACCTAGGTTCCCTAGAAGGAAACAAAACAAAACAAAACCAAAAAAAACCCAAAACTTTAAAAATTGTGATACAAAATGTGTAAAAAATTACTATTAGAATTAAAAAATAAACCTTGTCCAAATATGTATCTTTAAAGAGATAAATGACATCTGCCAAAGAGAAGAGTCCCTGAGTGATGACTCAAAAGGCTTGCAGAATTCTGAGGAAAAACAGGATTCCAGTTCATTGTTCCAAAGCACTATCTCACCAAATCAGTACTCACAGAGAGAGCTAAAAGGTGAAGCCAATGTCATGTTGCTATATCCACTTTTAGAAAATGGAGACTCTAGGGGCTCCTGAGTGGCTCGGTTCATTAAGTGTCCAACTTTGGCTCAGGTCATGATCTCCCGGTTGGTGAGTTCGAGGGTTCATGAATCAAGCCCCTCATCAGGCTCTGTGCTAACAAATCAGAGCCTAGAACCTGATTCAGATTCTTTGTCTCCCTCTCTCTGCCCCTCCCCTGCTTGCTCACTCTGTCTCTCTCTCTCTCTTTCAAAAATAAATTTAAAAAAAAAAAAAAAGGAAATGGAGACTCTACATTGACAAAATGAGGTTCATGCTACATTAGGAAAACTAGGTTGTAATTTGACAGCTCAGTAAAGTTGTTGATTTCACATAGCTGACTAGTTTTTTTGTGTTATTAAAAGTCCTTTTCCTTACTGCATATCTGAGTAATTATCACCTGTACTGCTAGAGAACTGGTCAAATGTAGCCCAGTCTTCATGGTTTCTTAATACCCTCTGTGGCATGCTGGTAAAAGTTTAACTATATGTGTAAACTATGTACACAAGTTTTAAATAAATGTCACCAATGTAAAGGTTATGTAGTACACAAATAATAAGATGAAAGTGATACAGTTGAGACATAAATCAGAAGGTCCCTCACTTGTCATTGGCATATGTAATTTCTTTGCTAAATCAAATAATAGTTATCAGACAATGCAAAAGGAGTTCTTCGATTTTTGTGCTACTCATCATGTAATGAATACATACAAGGCACTTAAAATTAATCTGCATTAACATTTTCCCCATCACTTTTTTAAACATGTACAATCAACAAAACAAGAATTCAATCCCTGATCATTAGCATTTGGTGACTTCCATGGTGCAAACACTCCTACCATGGTCAATTTCAATCTACCAATGTGACATCAATAAACATGGAGGTGGGGGAAAATGCCCAGTAACACACAACTGTAGAGTATTTCTACTATACAAATAACCTCAAGAACATAGACAGTAGTACAACGTCGTCAATTAATTAGGAAATAGTGTTTTTGTATTTATTATCCTTTATTTTATTATAATTTATATAATTGCAAGCTGCATATTTTCATTTCTAACAATGGCCTATTAAACAGCAAGCTTGTCAAATTAACAAAAATTTAACAATTGGCTCTTAAGAGCTGATAAAAGTTGGCTCTAGTATATCTTTGAATATTCCTATAGGCTATTCCCAACAAAGGTTTATTTTCTAAAATGTTTATTCTGACTTGCGTGCTTGGACCTCCTAACCACTTTACCTTTGAAAATAATACTATTTATCATGGTTAGATAGAAACAGGCCCTAAATTAGAATCTACATTTGTAATAATAATGGTAAATAATAACAACAAAAAGAAAGAGGGGTGCTATTTTAGTACACAAAACATTTGAACACGAAGTCCATTCAATTGGAAAAGAATAAAAGTGAAGGCAGAAGTTTGTGGTGATTCCAAAGGTGACTTCTGAGCACATCCCAAAGCTTTGAAGTTAATGCCACTGTTGCTTTATTAAATCTAATGAATTAAATTACATTGAAGGAATGGATATGAGATAGGAAAAGGCTGTGTATCAGAAGATACATGCAAATCATCTCAATCTGGAGAAGTACATTTAATGTTTGCTCAGTTGTCAATATCTCCCTTAAGTCTATCCACATCCATAGGGTCTTCCTTCACTGATATGCGTCCTGAAAGCAGAAATGCTTTCATATTAATCTGTTATATGCACATTGACAAGCGATTTTTTATATCCATGCTTATTCACCACCCTAGAGTAAACAGGACCATTTTCTGTACAAAGGTAAGAATTTTAGTACTCTTTACTAAATAGATTTTTTTAATAGTAATGTCCAGCTAAATCAGAAGATAAATAATGTGAAATAGCCTTTAATGCTTATCTAAGTCGAGTCTTTAATCATAAAGTGAGTTTTTAGTGTACACTGAAGGAGAAAGGAAGGTTTTAGTTTTTGCAGCATATATATTTCTAGTACTCCTTTCTGATTTTATGGCCAATTCTGTCTTCATGCTTCCTTAGTCCTGAAGCTCTTTCAAAGGCAACATACTGTGCCAAATGTACAGTGATTATGTAATGTGGACAAAAATCCAGTGGGAAATGTGTAGAGCAGATCAAAATCATTCCACTTAAGACCTTTTACAGTCATTTGATCTAATGATGTTCACTAGGGTTTGATGTACTAAAAGGCAGCCACTGTGCGAACATAAGGTTTGCATCAACATGTGACTTTTCAGTGAAACTGGGATCACTGTGGTCTTCTGAAGACTGTTTTACATGCAAAATAATAATATCTATACAAAAACAAATCCCATGACAAACTTTCTGAATCACCAAATTTTATGCTACTTCCTATGAAAATGAAAAATCTCTTTCTCTTGTCAAATTGACATCAAAGCAGTACCTCACATGAATGAGAAGTGAAATAGAGAAATCCACTGATAACCCACATTGGACATATAGCTCATCTGAAATTTTGGAGAAAGCAAATTTTCATCTAGTCTGCTACTTCCATTTATACTTGCAGCCACAGATCAAATTATTACATGGACTTTCACAATTAAGCAAGAAAATATTTCCTCATGTGCTTTCATGTTCTATTCTTTGGCTACTTTTTTCAAGGTTCAACAATATTGTATATTTCAGGATTCAAAAGCACACATGACTTCTAGTTTCAATTCAGGCATGTGAGGACTTTAGAAGTCACTACTCAGGTCCTTACTACAATAAAGAACTGAATAAACTAAAAAGCAATGACTTCTTGGACCACAGAGAACTAAGGTGGCAGGGCAAACTGCTATGCTGCTACCCCCAAACTCAGAGAGACAGGAAAATCCCATGTCACAGCCAAGAAGTTCTTGCCTGGAACAGAAGCCACAGGAACCATAGACTGGTAGGAACACTTAAAATGGTAATATTGATAAACTGCTAGAGGCTGAGTAGACTAGTGTGAAAATGAGAAACTCCATGGGGTCACTGTCTTGGGGAGGGTGGGGACCCAAACTTTTGTAGGTTTTATTGCCTGGGAACTTCCCCCCCCCAAAAAATTCTTACAGTGAAGACCCAAGAGAGATCCCTCTCTGGCAAGAGCAGGGGGAAAATAATCATCATGAAACACATCCATAGCCTTCTCCATAACTAAGGCCCACAATCCAGAGAAAAGGACTGTTTCCTGAGACTCATCCTAGATGAGGAAAGGGAACTCTAACTCCAGCACTCTCTAGCCTTCTGTTCTATCTAAAGAAAGAGGTGGGGGGGGGGGAGGGAGAAAGAACAAAATAGGAAAAGAAAACAGGAGTCACAGATTCAAGTAAATAGACTAGGAATGCTGGCGCCCAAGAAAAGGATGGGAGGTAGTGGGGAGAAAGCTATACCACTAGAGAAATACTTGTAAAGGTTAGAGCCCTAAAACATAGGCAAACTAAAAGACTCAGATTTAGAGGCACCTAGGTGGCTCAAGTAGGTAAGTGTCAGACTCCTGATTTCACCTCAGGTCATGATCTCATGGTCCATGAGATCAAGCCTCATGTCAGTCTCTGCACTGGTGGTGTGGAGCCTGCTTGGGATTCTCTCTCTCCCTCTCTCTCTCTTCCCCTCCCCCACTCTTGCTCGCAAAATAAATAAACATTTTTTTTTTAAAAAGACTCAGATTTAATTAGAAGAGAAGAGAATTCTTCCCCTCCTCTATACCTTACCACATCAGCAGGACTCCAGTATAACAACAGGAGATTATAGCTGAATGACTCCAAGATGCTGATGCTCTCTGAGGAGTACTTAGTGAAGCCCAAAAGTCAACCATGTAAATAAAACAAGAACACTAGAAAAATGTAAAGCTGCTGGAACCTACAGCTAAAGAAAACATAAACACAGACCAACTCTTAGCCAGATTGAGATAAATCCTCATATCATAGGCCTATTTACTTCAGTTCCAATTACCCAATATATCACGTTTGGTTTTCAACAAAAAGTTAAAAGGCATGCTAAAGTCAAGAAAACTGGCCTGAAGAGACAAAGCAAGCAACAGTACTAGACTCAGATATGATACATAAGTTGTAATTATTAAAGTTAATCCAAAATAACTATGAATAACATGTTAGGGCTTTAATAGAAAAAAACAGATAAATGAGATTTATCAAAATGGAAAGCTTTTGTATGTCAAAGAACACTATCAAGAAAATGAAAAAAAATCCACAGAATGGGAGAAAATATCTGCAATTCAACAAGAAGATAAAAAAAATGAGGTAATTCCTACATTTAAACAATAAAAAGATAAGTAACCCAATTAAAAAACAGTCATAGATTTGAATAGACATTTCCCCCAAAAAGTTATACAAATGGTTAATAAGTACATGAAGAGAAACTCAACATCATTAGTTATTTTGGAAATGCAAATCAAAACCACAATGAGATATACTTTAAAAACACTATGGTACCTATAATTTTTTATAATATTTTTTTTAAAAAAGGAAAATAGGGGCTCCTGGCTGGCTCAGTGAGTGGATCATCCAACTCTTGATCTCAAGGTTGTGAGGTCAAGCCCCACATTGGGAATAAAGATTAATTAAAAATAATTTTTTTTTGAAAAAAGGAAAATAGCAAGTGTTGACAAACAAGTGGAGGAATTGTAAACCTCACACAATGCTGGTAGAATGTAGAGTGGTTTGGCTACTGTAGAAAACAGTTTGACAGTTTCCCAAAAAGTTAAACATACAGTTATCATATGATCCAGTAATTCCACTTGTAGGCATATACCCAAGAGAATTGAAAACATATGTTCGTACAAAATCTTATACATGAATGTTCATAGCAGCATTATTCATAATAGCCAAAAGTAGAAAATAGCTTAAACATCAATAAAGCAATCAATGGATAAATAAATGTGGTATATCCACCCAATGGATTACAATTAGGCCATAAAAGAGAATGAAGCACTGATACATGCTACAACACAGGTGACCTTGAAACATTATGTTTAATGAAAACAAAAATCAGACGTAAAGGTCACATATTGTATGACTGCATGTGTATGAACTATCTGAAACAGAGATAGAAAGTAGGTTAGTACTTGCCAGGATGTGGGGGTAGAGAGAAATGGAGAGTACTGCTAGTGGCTACAAGATTTCTTTCTGGGGTAATAAGAATGTTCTGGAATTACATGATAATAGGTGCATAATCTTGTGAATAGACTAAAAATAACTGAATTATACACTTTAAAATGGTGAATTTTATGGTATGTGTATTATCTTGTTCCTCTACTAGTCAAGGACATAGCAGAAAGTAGAAGACACACTCAGATGGTATAATTAAAGAGAATTTGATAAAGAGGACTATTTATAAATATAACAATAGGGTTAAGAGGAGAAATAAGGGAGTTTGATATATTCTGAAGATATCAAATGTGGGAAAGCATTATATAACACCTTTGGGGTCAAAATGGCAAGGAGAAGGAGGAATCCCCAAAACTTGGAAAAAGCTGTAGCTATAACTATAAATGAGAGAGAAGGCCATACAATAGCATCTGGGCCTTCAGTAGAGGCTCACTGTCCCTGCCAAACAGTGCCCTGCAAAGTAAAAAGTCTGAGTGATAAATAACCCAAGTGATATATCACCCCACTGATCACCTACCAGTGCCTCCCCAATTAGCCAAACTCGGTAGAAGCCAAAAGGTAAGGAGACCCATCTACAATGCCATCAATTTAAGTCCGCACCCTGGGATACAGAGCTGGAGGGAGAAGGATTGATATACACCGAGAGGAGGCAAAGAGAACATGTAGTGGAATCCTTCTGACTACTGTCTAAAAAATGAGTTCTAGTGGGGAGGGGAGCAAGAGGAGCATAAAGACAACAACAGGAAGCTATGCCACAATTGCAGGGTAACGTTGATGGTGACTCACTCTGAGATGACAGTAATGGGCATGAAAGAAAAAGAGAAGCCTCAGAGGTCTCTCTCCATCTTTAAAACAGTACAGTACCTAAGAACAAAATGTGTAGTAAATTACCAACTAGAAATTCCAAAAGACTCAATTTTCCAACATTTAAACCAGAATCTTAAGTCCAACCAATTTCATTAGAAGCCCTAATTCAGTGCCCTCCAAAGCAAAGATACTTCATAGAAAGAAGAGGCTCCACAGAACTGCTACATTTAATCAGCTACCCAACCTTGGCTCCCTTTTTTACTGGGACTACAGTCTTGAGGTTGAACCTACACTGACTGAGAAGAGCCAATGATTATCTGAAGGACTTTTTCTCATAGATTTTGAACAGAAAAAGGCCTTCCATTAACAGTATAGCTCAATTTATAAATAAAGAAACTAAGGCCCAGCAAATTGGCTTGCCTTGCACGTTCAAGGTTATTCCATGAGCAAATGGAACACCTGGCTCTAGAGTCTAGTGGGCCCTCTGCTAGGCTGATGAGCTTTCAGTCATATTTCATTAACTGTGAGGATTCCGACTAAAATGTCTTGTCTTTTAGCAAACTCTTTGATACAAAGGTGATCCCAAACATGCCAGTAGTCTTTTGGTCTTTAATCCTGCTCTGCTGGAAGAGGAAAAGCACACTGTTTAAAGTTAGATTAATAGTGAAAGGATTTCCAAAGCAATGTTAGTAGCATAGTTTAGTGGTTAAGAATGATGTTTTCAAGTGTCATTTTCAGAAGCAATGTATTTGTTTTGTGCCCAATTATGATTCAGCATGTCAGACTGTATTACTCATGTAGCTTTACCTTCTGATATCACAGTTTTAGCTCAATATAGTAAGTACAGACTTCTGGAGGGAAAAGGCAGTTTTTGATTTAACTTTGCTTTCACATATGGAGCACACATTGTGGTATCAGTATAACAGAAAAAGAGTTGAGAAAATGCTGAGAAATATAAGGTTGGGCTCTTTTGCGGTCAAAATTGAAAGTGCCACCTGACAAATGCATCCTAGAGACTGCCATATCTGTGGCTTATATCATGACCTCACTCATCTCATCTGGTGTCTGGGAGGACTGTGAGACCCCAAGATGAAGATGTGAGTTACCTCTTGTCTCCATTCCATTTTTGTAGCATTTAGATCTCATTTTATTATAAAATATATGGGACATTCATTTCATTTTGAAGTACCTAAGAATACATATCAATGGTTAAGATAAACAGGGCCACTTGTAGGGTATTTAGGATTCCAGTAACAGTTTTTGCAGCCCCATCTACATGAATAATTTGAATCACTCTGAATCAGCTATGTCAGCACTACCTTGGAAGTCCCAAATTACCAGACCCTACAAAAGAAATTCTACTCTGGCCAGTAGAGTGATCTATTTGCCAGGCCTTTTGGAACAAGTTTGACCTGGGGCCCCAGGGTGATCCACAGGTTTCAGTCCCACAACTATTCCAACATCTGGTTGGTTGAGGTGTGAATAGGCTGGTATAGATTCAGAGAGTGCCCAAGGGGAGAAACAGGGACAGGGCCCATGCACATTTCAGTCTGGGCTGTTGCCACATATTATAGGGCCAAGAAAGGCACTCCAAAGGCAGAGTCCTTCTGCCATTACATTCAGGCCAGGGTCTTGCTTGCCCAAGCCTAAAAGACATTCTGAGAATAGATAAAAGCTCTGGTGTTAAAGACCTTACCATGTCTTGGACTTTACCATCGAATGGGCAAAGCAAAAATTGCCCAAGTCCATACAAGTGAAATTACGGTTTTTAAAGGTGGCATTGATGTGCTATGGTAATCCTTAGCCCAGGCTTTAAAAAATGAATGTTTTGCCTGAGGAAAAGAAGATTAGATGACAGGCAAGTGTGGTGACAAGCGGGGACAGAGTATTTTCCTTGTTGTTGTTTTTCAGTGAGCATGTGTGAGAGCCCTAGGTAGGGGCATCAGGATGTTTACCTAAAACTCAAAGTCCAAAATCAATGGCAAGTGTAGAGTCAGGGAAGATGACCACTATGAGCAAGAGTCAAAGTAAGGAAATTCTTCCCACTTATCATTTTCTATAACCCCGCTGCTCAAAGTGAAAAAAAAAAAAAAGCAGTAGCGTTAGCACCATCTAAAATCTTGCTAGAAATACAGAATCTTAGGTCTCACCCAAAACTTAACTGAGTTGGAATTGGCATTTTGACAAGCTCCCTCAGTGATCCATATAGATATTAAAGTCTGAGAAGCACTGGTCTATGATATCCAATTCCCTAATGCACTGTAACATATAGGAAGTTACTACCCAAACCACCTTTGCTACACTTAATCCACATAAGGAGGGAGCTCACCATACTTTTAGGGTAATGTAAAATCTATTTAGAAGATCTGACTCCTGGGACAGTCTATGAGAACATGTTTATACACACCATGCTAGAATGAAAAAAAAAAAAAGCAAAAACAACAACAACAACAACAAAAAAAAAACACCATTTCCCAGAAAGAAAAGTCCTTCTTTCCCTTGGATTGGAGTACCAGAGATGGGAACTGACCTTCTTTGCCGTCTCAAGCAGTACCTAGAAACTTGAAATTCAGCACTGTACTCGTGAGTACCTCCCATTCAGAATTATACATGTATTTAAAATGAAGATTACTCTCTCAAGGTCAATATGTCATTTCAAAATTATTTTAAAGGCCAACTCCTCCAGGAACAAATATCATTTTTTAAAATGTCTTCATTAACTAAGCAAATATATTTATGCTTTGCAAAACAGAAAAACAAACGTATCTATACACATAAAAATACCACAAAAGTATTATTTCTACTAATTCCAGGGGAAAAACCTATATAAAATGTAGCATCAGAAAATAAGAGGTATGGTGATTCTTAAAACTGAAAATATTTAAAAGATAAAAAATACATAGTTCACTGAAAATCCAGAATTTTTGCTTTTCTTCATATGAGAAAAAAATTCCAGTTCCAAAAAGTAATTTAACAAATCCTATATACCTATTCTTTCTACAAAGCCGTCTAAAAACATCAGAATCAGTGTATTTTCAATGTTTACCTTTTAAATAATAAAAATCTGTATGGAATCAAGAATCAAGAAATATCTTTAAAACTCACATAAGATTTCTCTTGATGATGAAATTAGTAACATAGTTATCTGATTAAGATAATTTTTGGTTTAGACAATTTTGTTTCCTTAATTCTGACATTTAGTGTATAAAACACACACACACGCACACAAACACACAGAAAATGAGCTTAGTTGACAGACAGTAATGACAGAGTGATGAATCATAAGAGCCCACTGATGTCAATGAGCTAGATCAAAGAGTTAAGGATAAATTAGAACCAACAGTAAAGTTCTATGCATATTAGTAAGCATTAACATTATTTTTATATGTTTTATTTTTAAGAAAGTTTAATAGTTTCTCTAAGACAAATTTATTCTTGCTCTAAATAGTCTATGAGATAATACATAAAACACATTTAAAACAAAATGCCTGCACATAATAAATATTCGATAAATGTTAGCTGTTATTATTATTATATTTTGTCAATGTAATCTAAGAATATCCATTTTTGTCAATATAATCTAAGAATGTTCAGCTATAAACAAAAAAAGATGTCTCCAATCCAGTCTTTACATATTTTTACATCATCCCACCGAACTTAAGAATTTTCTGATTTCTTGGCCCAATCAAAATTCAGGCAATAAGTATACATATGTACTGAGCCCTAATAATGTTCTTGTCACAGCATTTATTGCTGGGTGAACTTTCAGGTTTTCTATCTTATCCTGTCACCTTTTTATCATCAAGTGACCACTATTAATTTGTGAAAAATAATTGTCACTATAGTTTTCATAGATGATAATAGTGGCAGCCTATGTCCTTCTCACATGGGTATAAGCTTTTAAATAGGGATCAAGGTGGTCACCTTGTCAAAATTTCACACAGGTCAATGCCTCTGAAAAAAAATATCATTTAATTGTGCTTCCCATCTTGCTATTCGCTGGTCCTGGGGCTACCAGTGTTATAAAGAACTTATGTTACAAAACGCACATCATTTGAGTACTTCTTCTTAAATGCCTAATGGGAAACAGAAAACCGTTGTAATGTTACACTAACGTATAAGAGCTATGGCTCCACTCACAAAATCAGTCCAGCTTCCAGCTGGCAGAGAGCCCACAGCTCAAACTAAGTCCCAGATAGAGAAACCCCTGAGAGGAAAAAAAAAAATTTCTGAGAGAGGAGTTCAAATAGTTTTCCTTTAATCTACTGAACTACATGAAGTATGGCATGTGTAAGTCTTTGAGGAAAAGATTCTATGTAAATGTTATCATTAAATAATACTGATGACAATCTTAAAGAACTGAGTGACCCTAAAGCATAATTTTAAAAGACAATGGAATAATAATGATACCAATTGTGGAGAAAATTGATGTAAGAAAATGGCTTGATAGACAAGAAATGAGTGCAGAATTATAATAAATTTTCACTGCTGTGGGTTTGACAAACTTCTAACACAACCCAGTCATGCATAGCTAAGTAGTATTTGTATTACTCCTCCTCATTTTCCCTTCCATAACCCTCAAAAAGGCAAAATTTCTAAGACTACGAAAAAAATGCAATTAGCAAAATATTGTTGCCAACTTAAATGAATTGGGAATTACTACCTGGATCATGGTGTTGAGACAAATTCTAAGGACATCTTAGGAAAATGAGGCCCATGAGTCACTAGGGTTCATTATCGTGGAATAAGGCAAAATGAAACTAAAGGAAAATGCTTTATAGTATCCAACACTGTCCTAGTTGTTGTCCTTGTTGAAAACCATCTAGCAGCTGTATGGGTATTAACCAATCTGAAATTTTACGAAACTGAACTTTTATTTCAAAATTAACAATTTATTTCAAAATGGCTTGCCTAATTTTTTTGTGACTGATACTATATAGTTCCTCCTTAACCCACTGCAATCTACTTTCTGCCTTTATTATTCCATTGACACTAACATTTCAAAGATCTCTAAACCATCAAATTCGTTGGCTTTTTCTTAAGATTTGGTCTCTTGGCATTATTGAGATTTTTGGTAACTTTGAAATCCCTGCATGGAACTCTCTCTTCCTTTGTCCTGTGTGGTTTAATCCCCTTGGTTCTCTTTTGTCTGGCTTTTGGAATAATTGCCTGCTATCTAGTAACTCAGGCTATCATCTCTCCCTGCTTCTAGCTGTCCTGCTTCCTTCTGTCACACTGATCTTATTAAAACATTTATTTCAACCTCCTGGCTTTTTACTCAAAAGCTTTCTTACTTTTATGAGATAAAGGTTGAACACCTTATTCTGGACCATTAGGTTCTTGTATTAGCTAACTCCTGTAACAGCTTTCCAGTAGCTTGTCCCAATAGGAATTTATTTCTCATGTAAATTCCAAATGCAAGTAGGGAAGGACCTCTGCTCCATGCCATCATTCAGGAACAAGACAGACAGAGGTTCTGTGATTTTTAACCTAAGTACCAAATCAAGTCAGCAAATGGAAAAGAGAGAAGGTGAAGGATTGACTACCCAGGTGGCTATTATGAGTCAGGCTTCGCATCCACATTTCATTGGCCAGAATTAGTCCTAAGTCTAAGATCTATAAAGAAGAGCTTGAAAAATGTGCCAAGCAGCAAAAAGAAATGTATTTATTGAATAGTTAGGTAATCTTTGCCACAATTTTACATGATCTGTTACAAACTAACTTCCAAATGATTCTCAAATCTTCATGAAATAAAATCATATTTTCCTGGCTAAGTTCAGTCTATTTATACCATTTATCAGCAAATAAGGCTGCCCTTTGCCTTAACTGGCCTCCCGCTTCTCCACACATCTAAATTCCATATACCTTTCAGAACTTGGTTTAAGTTTCACATTACCTATGAAGCTTCCCTAAGTTCACAGTGACCTCTGCTTCCTCAAAACAGCACTGTTTACGATATCATCTTTTTGGCAGATGCTGCTCCAAATATTAGGAGGCATAGCGAAGACACCATGTATGCATATCCAAATCATGAAATGAACTATATGCCTACTTGGACTAAAAAGTAGTTGTACTTCGTAGCATCCAAAGGAAGACTGGCTTGTTCCAAAGTAACACCCAATTACATATATTCCTGTGCATTTATGAGAGTCCACACTACAATGAATGAGTATGAACAACCTTGGGAGTGTCTATCCATTCCATGACATAACAACAATCCCTCATTCTTTGGAAACCCCTTCCAATTTATAGCAATATAGTCAAACTCTCACATTAGTACAAGGTGACTCCTTCCTTCCTTTTTCCATACCTACATGATGCTAAGCTATTCCAAATAGGCTAGATGATAGGTAAAGGGAAAATTTCTGCCTTGTGGCAAAACAGAGAAAGCCAGCCTGTAGAAAGAAAGAAGAAAGCATCTCTTCAGAGAGAGGTGACTCAACAAAGAAAACAAAGAAAAGCTTGAGAGTTCCACTTTCTGGTCCCTCTTTTCCTGAGGCCTAACTGCATTTCCTTTCATCAGTTCTCAAGGGTATCCCTATATCCATATAGGCATTTTCCTTCTTTCCCTTTTACCACATCAGGAATATAGCAGAGAATCTTAGAGTAGTAATCTCTCAGAGTCAGAGATTCAGATTTGTGACTTAGGCAAGTTGTCCATCTCCCTAAATATCTGCTTTCTCATCATTATCACCTCATGAGATTATAGAAGATACCCTATGTAAAATGCCTAGAACAGTGGCTTAGACACAGTAGATGCTCAATAAATGCCAACTGTTATCTTTAAATACTATATTTCATCTAATATAAAGTGCTATTGATTATAATGGACATCATCATAAGCCAGTATCTCTATGAACATAGATGCAGAAATCCTCAATATTAGCAAACTGAATCCAACAATACATTAAAAAAAATCATTCACCACGATCAAGTGGGATTTATTCCAGGAACACAAGGGTGGTTCAATATTCACAAATCACTCAATACGAAACATCACAATAGGAGAAAAGATAAAAACCATATGATCTTCTCAGTAGATGCAGTAAAAGCATTTGACAAAGTAAATCCATTCATTATAAAAACTCTCAACAAAGTAGGTTTTGAGAGAACATACCCCAATATAATAAAGGCCATATATGAGAAACCCACAGCTAACATCATACTCAATGGTCAAAACCTAAAAGCTTTTCCTCGAAGATCATGATCAAGAACAGGATGTCCACTCTCATCATTTTTATTCAACATAGTACTGGAAGTCCCAGCTGTAGGTATTGGACAAGAAAAAGAAATAAAAGGCATCCAAATTGGTAAGGAAGAAGTAAAACTGGGGTGCCTGGGTGGCTCAGTCAGTTAAGTGTCTGGTTCTTGATTTCAGCTCCAGTCATGATCTCATGGTTTGTAGAATTGAATCCCACATCTGTGCTATCAAAACAGATTCTCTCTCTCTCTCTCCCCTTTTCCCTCTGCCCCTCCCCCACTCACACACATTCATGACCCCTCTCTTTCAAAATAAATAAATCAACTTTAAAAACAAATAAGTAAAACTGTCACTATTTGCAGATGACATAATACTCTTTATAAAAAACCCTAAAAAACTTCTTCCAAAAAAACTACTAGAACAGATAAATAAATTCAGTAAAGTCACTGGATTAAAAAATTCATGTATGGAAATCTGTTGCATTTTTGTAAACTAATAATGAAGTAGCAGAAAGAGAAATTAAGAAAACAATCTCATTTACAGTTGCACCAAAAATAATAAAGTACCTAGGAATAAATTTAACCAAGGAAGTGAAAGACCTGTACTCCAAAACTATAAAATACTGATGAAAGAAACTAAAGATGGCACACACAAATGAAAGCAATATTCCATGCACAGGGATCAAGAGAATGACTATTATTAAAATGTCCACACTACTCAAAACAATCCCTATCAAGAGACCTACAACATTTTTCACTGAACTAGGACAAAAAATCTTAAACTCTGCATGCAAGCACAAAGACCCTGAATAGCCAAAGCAATCTTGAGAAAGAACAAAGCCAGAAGTATCAGAAGCCCAAATTTCTATTGCAACAAAGCTATGGTAATCAAAACGGTATGGTAATGGCACAAAAACAGACACACAAATCAAAGGAACAAAAGAGAGGGCTCAGAAATAAACCTACTCTTAACTGTCAATCAATTAATGGTCATTAAATAACTAAAGGTCAATCCATTGATCTATGACAAAAGAGGTAAGAATATACAGTGGAGAAAAGACAGTCTCTTCAACAAATAGTTCTGGGAAAAATGAACAGCTACATACAAAAGAGCGAGAATGGACCATTTTCTTACACCATACACAAAAATAAACTCAAAGAGGATTAAAGACCTAACTGTGAGACCTGAAACCATAAAACTCTGAAAGAAAACATAGGCAGTAATTTTTCTGACACTAGCCATAGAAACATTTTTCTAGATGTATCTCCTCAGGTAAGGGAAACAAAAGCAAATTTAAACAATTAGAACTACGAATAGAACCAAACTAAAAAGCTTTTGCACAATGAAGGAAACTTCCATTAACAAAACAAAATGGCAGCCTACTGAATAGGAGAAGATACTTGCAAATTACATATCCAAAATACAAAAAACAAAAAACCATATACAACTAACACTGAAATAATAAACAATCTAACACTGAAATAATAAACAGTTAAAAATGGGCAGAGAACCTAGACATTTTTCCAAGGGAAACATACACATGGCCAATAGACACATGAAAAGATACTCAACATCACTGATCCTCAGGAAACTACAAATCAAAACCACAATGAGATATCACCTTCGCCTGTCAGAATGACTAAAATCAACAACATAAAAAAAGAAGTATTGACAAAGATGTGGAGAAAAAAGAACCCTCAGCCTGAAGCAGCCACTGGGGAAAACAATATGGAGGTTCCTCAAAAAATTAAAAGTAGAATTACTGTATGATCCAATAATTCCACTACTATGTATTTATCCAAAGAACATGAAAACAATAAATTGAAAAGACATATGCACCCCGATGTTTGCTGTATCATTATTTATAATAGCTAAGATATGGAACCAAACCAAGTGTCCAGCAATAGACAAATGGATAAAGTAGATGTGGTTTTGTGTGTGTGTACATGTGTGTGCATGTGTGCGTGTGTGTGTGTGTATGTATGTTTGATGGACTATTACTGAGACACAAAAAGAATGAGATCTTGCACTTATAACAACATGGATGGAATTAAAGGGCATAATACTAAGTGAAGTAAATCAGTCAGAGAAAGACAAATACCGTATTATTTCCTTCATATGTGTAATTTAGGAAACAAAACTAATGGATAAATAGAAAAATAAGGGACCAACAAAAACACAGATTCTTAAATACAGAGAACAAACTGTATTGTCAGATACAGCTCTTGTGACTGTTCTCCTCTCTTGCTAGAGACTTAGAAATTATAATTAGTATTAACTTCTAGGTAAGTTTCTTATCAGAAGAAGTCCAAATAGTAAGTGTAAATTGAGTTTTTATCTTTAGAAAAGTAACACTTCTCCACTTAGCTCAATGCTTCTCAGGTTGGGATGACAAGCAATAATTATTTGAGAATGAAAACTTTTTTTTATTCTGTTTTTCAATTTAGTGTGATAATTAATATGTGAAGAGAAAAAAAGGACATCTCCATTCTCATATGTTAGTTAGAAATAGCAATATTGACAAGATCAAGTAACTGTTTTGATCATTAAATAATTACAGATGCTATAGAATTTTGCAATGAAATAAAATACATGCAAATGCCAAAATTCTGCGTTAGTAAGTCACTGCCTTAAACATATGGAAATTTAATTTAAGACAAATGCCTGAGAAGCATCTAATCATAGAAACAATACTAGTATCTAATGCATAAACAGTAGTAGGCAGAAAAAGAACAAAAATATACATAATGCTTAAATGTGTATTACATGAATAAAAATAGATATTTTTGACTTTTAAAGAATTGTCATATTGTCTAAGAAGTTTGCGGGAGTGCCAATAGCTAGTTCAAAGAGGAAAACTGTGATTTATAATTCTATGGAAAAATTAAAGTCTTGAGTACTTAAACATTTTCTAGGATTGTAATAAAAAACATTCCCCACGCAATACGCCTCTACCTCTCCAGTTGGAAGAACAAAACAGTGTAGTGAATATGTTGAAGATTTCTTTTCTTTTTTTTAATGTGTATTTATTTATTTTGAGAGAGAGAGAGAGAGAGAGAGATCAAGCAAGCAGGAGAGGTGCTGAGAGAGGGAGAAAGAGAGCACCCCAAATAGGCTCTGTGCTGTCAACGCAGAGCCCAATGTGGCTGTGTGATCATGACCTGAGCTGAAACCAAGAGTCAGAAGCTTAACTAACTGAGCCACCCAGGTGCCCCATGAAAATTTCCTTTCTTAAAAAGCGGAATTTGTATCTAATATCATTGCATTACACTAGTTAAATGTAAGAGGTGAGGGCAAACCTCAGACGCCTTGTAAAATACAACTGTGTTAATTATTTCGACAAACATTTGTTGACCACTTATTCTGGGCTTTATGTGGGATGCTACTGAGTCCAGGACAAATTAAAGTATCTCAGAAAGGTATGAAAACTCAAATCTTATTTCATTATGATTAATAAATAACACTGCCAAAGAGAAAGAAAAATGATTGTAGTGAGTAATACAGTGTCCTGGGTATTCCAATTTAGAAACTACTTTTAGGGGCACCTGGGTGGCTCAGTCAGTTAGGTGTCCAACTTCGGCTCAGGTCATGATCTCACTGCTCATGAGTTCAAGCCCTATGATGGGCTCTGTGCTGACAGCTCAGAGCCTGAAGCCTGCTTCATAGCCTGTGTCTCCTTCTCTCTCTGCCCCTCTCCTGCTCACACTCTGTTTCTTTCTCTCAAAAATAATCAAACAACAACAAAAAAAACTAATAAAAAGAAAGAAAGAAAGAAACTACTTTTAGCCTTTAAGTATCTCACAGGACACATCTCCTTGATCTTCTGCTAGCAGCTGTGCAGGTGAAGAGGAAGGAGATCCAACTCACATATGAAAAGTATGGTTTTTCACAATGATACTATCTGTTTTGTCTCTCCTCACCTTCCAAAGAACTCATCAGATATGAAGTTTGCTATCCCAAGATCCACCTAAGCCTCAATTCCATACAGGACATAATATAGACTAGCTCTTGTCTGAAAATACTTGTCATAGGGAAAATAGACAACCATGGGAACAAAAAAAGACATACAACTGTGGGCCAAGTGGAAAGAAGAAAAGCTGGGGTCTTCCTTATAGTAGTAGGGAGGCTACCTTCTACAAAAGAAGCTGGGATTAAAAACAAAAATCACAGGACTAAGCAAATACTTATGTGCTCATTATATATTTTTTTAATTTTTTAATGTTTATTTACTTTTGAGAGGTGGGGAGAGAGACAGAGTGTGAGCAGGAAGGGGGCAGAGAGAGAGGGAGACACAGAATCTGAAGCAGGCTCCAGGCTCTGAGCTGTCAGCACAGAGCCTGACACAGAGCTTGAACTCATGAGCCATGAGATCATGACCTGAGCTGAAGTCAGATGCTTAACCCACTGAGCCACCCAGGAGCCCCTCATTATATTTTAATAAATATATTTTTAATAATTTTTATATACTAATAAGTAAAATAAATTAATAAAGATAATAATTTTAATAAATATATTAAAATATGGAGGCAATTTTATCCTGTATAATAGAGTCAGCAAACTATGACCAAAAGGCCAAGTCTGACCCTCTGCCTCCCACAAGTTTTGTAAATTAAGTTTTACTGGAACATAGATAAGCGCATTTGTTTACATAGTCTACAGCTGCTTTTGATCTAAAAAGATAGAGTTGAGTTGTCACTTCAGAGACCAAATGACCAACAAAACCTAAAATAGTTGCTAGCTGGACTCTTCTGAAAAATTTTGATGTAAGAATTTGCAATTCTCTCATCCTCACTGCCAAGCCTATCAGAGTGTTCCCCCTTACTCCAATCTATTTTTCTTCATTATTGCAAGCTTAGGGTTGCCTTCAGGTACTCTCTGCTTTGTTGTTATAGGCCCTCACTTACTGAAATTTGCTGCCCCGAAGGTCCAGTAGAAGTCTAGTGAAGGCCCATTTTTTAGTGTTCTCTTGGAGGAATTGTTGGAATTGCTGCCTTCTCCTGAAGGAGAATTTTGTACTGCAGCAATTTCTTGGAAGAATCATATGGAAGCAGTAGATGCAATGGTATACCATGTGTACAGTAAAGTAAGGAATGTGAGATTACCCAGCATTCCCAGGTCTTTGATGAACTTGAGAGAAAGAGAAGAAAGGAATATGAGTGTACATATATGCTGAAGATTTACAATAAATGTAAGTACCCATGAATCATTAAGATGGATCCGATTCTATGTGTAAGACTGAATGAAAACCTTCAGTAAATTCATAAGTACATGTATTTGATATTCAATTTTCCCTTTAAGGTTATAATTTCCCAGATATAAAACTAATGGAAGAAAATTTTAAATGTCTTTGCTAAAGGGAGCACATTGCTAAGAGGATTAGGAAAGCATGACTATGGAAACATTATGTTTATTTATTGGGGGTCACACATTTAAGCCAATAATTATTTTTCCACTACTAATTATAAGACTCATACTTATTTTTCCAGTATAAAGGAAATTAAGTAAACAAGGAAGGAGATATATGCTTCGCAAGTATTTACTGAATATAAACCGCATTCATAAAAGTCTAATAGTTGCTAGAAATAAAAGACTCAATTCTACCGTTAGGAAGCTTAGAATCTACTGAACAAGTTGAGCAAGTAACCATCCCTCCACTCTTCAAATTGAGTTTTATAATAACAAAGACCCAAGTCTGATGATCTGATTCTCCTAAGGACACAAACAATATTCCCCTCTCACAGAATCAACCTTAAGCCATATGCTTCATCAGGCATGTTATATGATAATTGACATTTGTTACCAGGCACTGTGATAGTGCTTTATTTCATTAACTCATTTGATCTTTGGCAGAACCCTAGAAGGAAGAAACAATCATCTAAGTTTATGACAATATCACGGTTAGACATGCCACTAGGTTATGTACCACACGGGCAAAATGTTACCAATTAAATCATAACATTCCATCAACTGCAAGACTCACTTGATTTCACAGTAGTTAATTGTAAAAATTTGTATTGTATTGTTTAGACTCAATTAATGATGGGTAATAATCCCATTTTTCAGGTGAAAAAGCCAGAGTGCAAATAAGAAAATTTTCTTGCCTACGTCACTTAGCTAGAAAGTGGCAAAATCATTAAGTCTGACTTCAGAGTCCACAATCTTCTTTTTCTTTAAGTTTTTATTAATTTTTGAAAGACAGAGAGAGAGAGACAGAGACAAACAGAGTGCTAGTGGGGCAGGGGCAGCGAGAGAGGGAGACACAGAAACCAAAGTAGGCTCCAGGCTCAGAGCCATCAGCACAGATGCGCAATGTGGGGCTCGAACCTATGAACCATGAGATCATGACCTGAGCTGAAGTCTGATGCTTAACCGATCGAGCCACTCCTGGCACTCCTCAGAGTCCACAATCTTAAATGAGCTTCACTACATATGACAGAAAAATGGGTGCAACGTATTGGATTTCCCAAGAAACACAAAGGTGTTGGTTGTAGGCACAAACAGCGGACAGCAAAGTCACAGCAAATATAGTAGCTCCCACAAAGAAGTCTTTTTCTTCCTGTGCCCTGTGAATTCTTTCCGTACAAACTCCTGTTATTTCAGTGGTATTTGGGTTATTCATACCTCTCTTTTATTGCATTATAATCATGGCTTGAGAGAAATCAAATGAGAACAAGAGAGCAAAACCAGTTCATAAGTATGTGTTAATTTAGAACACATTGGGGAAATATTAATAAGTACCATACATACAGGACTTCCACATAGCAAATGCATGCATGGATCTATATGACACTGAAATTTATATTTTATAAATTTATAATTTTATAAATTTGAAATTTAAATTTTATAAATTTATATTTATATTAAGATACAGAATTATAAATTACATCAAATGGAAATAAGATTCTGTTTGCAAAAGGCCTTTGGGAATAGAATTTTAAGATAGGGAGCACCTGTACATGTTACACTGACAAAGGTTATTACCTGCAGAGGAGAATAAGAGCTGCAAAGCTGTGAACCGCCTAAAGGCCAAGATGTATGTTATCTAGCACTTAGCATAGTACCTTCCACAATAGTCAATAAAGGGTTTTTTTTTTGGAAGCAAATGCATGACTTTTTACACTTTCATCATAAAAGCAAACTCTTTGCTCATTTGGCAAGTTCCTTGTGTTTTGGTAAAAGATGTTATATATATCACATATATTGTGTTGGCTGAGTATGACTTCTCAATACGAAGTGCAAGATTTCAGGATTTCCAGTGTAACTGTGAAAATGAAGTAAAGTTTCAATTGTTTAAGACTCCAATGGGTCTGAAAAAGAAAACCTGTATGTATTCCAGACAGTGATCAAAACATAGGTGGATCCACAGTTTGTGAATTTGTTCTTCAGAGACCAGAACAAGAGATAGGACTTGGCAACTGATGAATATTTGCTTTTGAATCGCACTTGGTCATTAGAAACCATGTCTCTCACAGTGAGATTTGAAGTTATTTTATGACATCTACTTTAGATGAGACTAAGGCCACCCTAGATCATATGTTTTGGCTTACCCAGTCCCAAAGAATTTGAACCCAAAATGAAACCTCATTGCCTTGCATCATGTTCAAACTGAATTCTCCTTTCTAAAGCCAGAATCTATTTCTAATTGCAGTTATTTTGCCCTATCTCTTCCCCTATAATCAAAGTATCATTTTAAAATGTTAAGAAACTATAGATGTCAAGAGTAATTGGAAATGAAACAAAATGTAACAATTTGATCTTTCATGAGTTAGTCTCCATATCAAAATATAAACTAAAAAAGGATTTTATATCTGGCATACTCCAAATGTAATGCTAGCAAAGAATTGGAAATAGAGAAGAAAAGTGGCAAAGGGCAGAAGGGGAAAAATTAAAAGTCTGTGTAGAACAATGATTGTTTACTTTAAATGCAAGGGATATTCTTTTGAAGTGAATATTGTGCTAAGTGTTAAGCCAAAACCAAAATTATATGAATGGAAAGAAAGTAAAGGCTTTGAGTCCCCAATGGATTTTTTAAATTCCTGTGGAAAGTTTGATGGGCTGTCTTTCTTCTTATAAATAAACTATTGTGGTTTTAAGACATGTGTTGCGTCTTGGTTTATTTAATTCTGAATAGCAGAAAGAAAGAGTCACTTGGTGGGTAATACACAATATATTGGCATTCAAAGTAAATACAACAGATCATGTTTAAATTAAAAGAGCCTGCCTCAGAATAAAAGCCAAAAGGCAATATTAAAAAAAGGCATCGTGGTTGTGAAGAAAATCCAGTCTCTATAAAAATAATTTAAACTAAATTATGGCAAGAGAAATGTTCTTAAGATGAACTCAACCTAGTCAGTTTCATTTCAATATTATTAAACATTTTCTCTGTTATTTGAGAGGACAGAGGTACAGACCAATTTTAAAAACCATTAGAAATGGTTATTGGATGTGTTTTAACTAGAATCTCATCTAATTCATAAATTTGAAATCTTTTCTCATAATTTCACTGACATACAGCAAGACATTGTGTGATATAATTGGCTAAGAAACAGGTATAAAATACGAATACTTTGATGTTTATAGTTACAGAGCCTTTGGCTTTATCTTAATTTTAAATGAATCTTTTCACCAATGGTCCTTGGAAGTATAGGTATTTGAGAAATGTTTTTCAGTGATCTTAGTTTGCCCTCACCTGAGCATTGTTTTGTATATACACATATATATTCCTTATATTCCTGATCAGGTATGTACGTATATATGTATTATTTGTGTGTGTGTGTGTGTGTGTGTGTGTGTGTGTGTGTGTATTCCTTATAAGTTTGGAGATGTTTAAAACTGCAAAACAAATCTTTGCAAAGATGTAAGACAGGATTTCAAATTGAAGGTAAATTTATTTTTTAACAGATAGTATTTTTTAAGGCTTATTTATTTTGACAGAGACAGAGTGAGTAGGGGAGGGGCAGAGAGAGAAGGGGAGAGAGAGAGAGAATCCCAAGCAGGCTCCGCACTGTCAGCACAGAGCCTGAAGCAGGGCTCAAACTCATGAAACTACAAAATCATGACTTGAGCCAAAACCAAGAGCCAGACACTTAACTGAATGAGCCACCCCAGGCACCCAACGAAGGGAAATTTAAAATAAATGTGCGCACGTGTGTGTATATGTAACTGATCCCCAAGAAAGTTATATTTCTAAGTTTATACCAATTTTTAAAGCCTGAGAAAATTAATACTTTACATAATATAGAATTCAGAGAGCCTCGCTGAATTATAACTAGGTGTTACTCATCCATATATATTTTTCCTTTTATGGCGTCATAGGCCTCTATTCACTATTTATAATATTCTGAAGAGGGTAGAGAAGAATGATAGGGATAAACAGAGAAAAATTACAACTACACACAGAAACCATCCCATAGTTTTAAGTCTCTTTGGATAAAAAGGTACAACATTTACAATTAATTTACAAAAAACATCCTGACAATCATATTCAGCTTTTTTCTGCCCTCCTCCTCCATTCTTCAAGTTGTATAAATTAGAAGCAAATTTCCTCCTTATAAAAATCTATTCTTTTTATCTTTGTAAGGTTCAAAACCATAGTCTTTCATTATTTTCTAGTGTTGGAAAGTGAACATATCCATGTCCTCAATATGGCAAACTATATTTTCATGCCATTTTCACAAATTTATTCCAGCAGAATTTCTCAAAAATGTGCTCCAAAGACCACTTGCAGCAGAATCAATGGGATACATTTGGAAAATACAGATTCTGGAGCTTCCGCCCAACACTGCAGTTAGAACTTCAGCATATGGGATCTGGAAATCTACATGTTTTAAAAGGTCCCTGGGTGAATCATATGGGTATTCCATTTTGAGAATCACTTGTAACAGGCATTCAGGGGTCACTGAGCATGAGGATATGGTGGGAAACGAAAGCTAATTTTGTGGAAATGTATAACAGAACAAGAAAAAGTATATAAAATGATTCAAAATACTCAAGAAAGCATAAATCAGGGTTTAAAAACACAGAACGATAGTTCAGATGAGAGGTAGGCGATTAGATGATAGATAAAGACATACTTAGACAGATGTATAGATAGATATTCCTGATACATTAAGGCCAGGAGATATCTAAGAAAAAACACATTTTCATAAAACGGGATGCATTCCTGATTCTAGTGACTGGCATATAGAATATGCACATTATCTTCATTTTTATTATACAGCTACCATTATGTTGCAAGACACTGTAGAAGTGTGTCATAAAAATTGTTAATTCTATTAAAGCAAACTTTCCTATGTTATGTGTAATGATTTGAGCACTGAATTCTAAACTTTAGTTTTTAATACAGAGGCTTAATGGCTATCCCATGGTCAAGTGACGGTTTAAATATATTACATGAAGTAAGAAATCAATCCAAATTTTCCTGACCTAAAAGCCCAATACCTAAACATCTCTCAAATGAGCTTATAATGAGATCGACTAAGTAATGAAGAGTCACCACATTACTATGCTTAAGATTCATACAAAATTTTAGTAATAAAATTATAGCTTTACCTTTAGACATATTTAGTAAGCAATTTAATAACTTCATTCAAATTATCATTACATGTCAAGCTATATTTGAAAATAGTTTATCATGCAATAAAGATTGAAATAAAGATTTATTTATTTAAATATTTAAATAAAATGTTTAAACGTGTTCAAAATACAGCTTTGGACAAACTAATGAGTTCATGAGTGGCTAGGAAACCCATACACCAGTTCATGCAAAGTGAACCTTTATCATTTAAGGGAGGAAATAAGTCATTAGGAATTTTAGTGGTTTAATGTTGAAAAGGTAGTACCCTAATAATCTCCTTTATTTTTTTATTTATTAATTTAAAAAAAATTAATGTTTATTTTTGAGAGAGAGACAGAGCGTAAGCAGGGGAGAAGCAGCGAGAGAGGGAGACACAGAATCTGAAGCAGGGTCCAGGCTCTGAGCCATCTGCACAGAGCCCAACATGGGGCTCGAACCCACGAACTGCGAGATCATGACCTGAGCAGAAGTCAGACACCCAACCAACTGAGCCACCCAGGCATCCCCTTAATAATCTCCTTTAAATTGTATACACTAATTTAGTCTTTAGAAGTTTTATGGAAACTATTTAAATTCTTTTGACAATTTGCCACTACTTATTTCTGTGTTAAGATCATCAATAGTCTGAATATAATATAGAATATCAAACAGTGTGACTGCAGGGGCAAAGGGATCCTGAAGACATAGGCTCTATTGTCATAATGCCTGGGTAAGAATCCTGACTCCCCACTTCACTACCACCTCTCCAATAACTGTTTGTTATGAATATTGTTTTTACCCAATTTTCATTTTCATCATAGCAAGCTTACTTTTCTCATTGCTTGACTTAAAAATAATTTAATATGAAATTATAAATTATATAGTATAGTAATATACTGTACTGTATATAAATCATAGTTTAGTAATATACTGCTTTTAACTTGTGTTATATATAACTTGTGTTATATATGTGTATATAGGTACATGTGTGTATATATGTCTATACATATACATTTATATGTGCATATGCATATATATGTATATGTGATATATATATATGTCACAATATAAGATCATCTTTGAATAAAAAGGTCTAGTTGCTAAACATAGTTTGAAAGCCAACTAAGTATTACTTGCCATAATTAAGAATTCAAAAGTGTGCCTACTCAACTACATATATTGTCTACTATGTCTTATAATATTTTTGTAAGTTATGCATTATTATTTTATTCCCATTTTACATATGAGGAATGACAAGCTCAAAGAATTCCCCATACCCACAAAGCCATAAAAGGGTGGAACATGATTTAAAACATTTTGATTCCAGCATCTATTATTTGATTCAACACAGGATTTTTAACAGAAGACATTTAAATAACCTGGATTTAGGAAGTTACCTTTAGATGCAAGTAAGGGGTGAACAGAGCAGTAAAAGGTGTTAGGGAAAACCAGTTCAGAGAAGAGGGACTAACTAAGGTGGTGGATGGCTAGGATCTGCAAACTCTGGCCAAATTGAACCTCTACTTCAGATTGCATTCTAAGATGATTTTGCTGTGGTGTCCATTTCCTTAAATGACTACTGTCCACAGCTTCATAAATCCATGCAGTAGCCATCCTGGAGAAGAATGCATGAAATGCAACAGCTGCAAGGGTTCAGATGGCCCTGTCAATCTCATTTGTCATTTTCCATCAAAGCCATCTTAGTCCAACAGGCAGTTCTGTGGTATTCTTAGTTTGGGCCTACTTAGTTGGCTGAATCACTGTGACCTTTCTTTTTATGGCAACCTATTCAAATGGCTTCATTTACCCCGTACCTCCCATTCACTGTTGTTCTACAACCCCTAATTTGAGACATCTCCTTGGGAGAGATGTTTTCTGAACAGTGTTCTACAAATAAATGTAGTTTTTTCCCCTTATTTTTAAAAGTGAAATACAAAAACATTTCTCTCCAACAGTAAGATAATTTTCAAGGCCGATCCACAGAGAAGTTTGAATTACCATGGCTGATGCCTGTTGCAAGTTACAAGTATGTTCTGTTGCTTATGAATATATAGTCAGCTATAGCACAGGAAGCTTAGATACTAACTGTACTTGGTTGAGTGTCTTTCTACCATTTCTGATTTAGCTTCCTTCCTTCCTTCCTTCCTTCCTTCCTTTCCTTCTTTCTATCCTTCTTTCTTTCTTTTCTTTGTTTTGTTTTGTTTTTACTGCCTACCACAGGAAGCTAAAATTGCAGCAATTTCCAGGGTCAGATGGGGAGAGAAGTCCTGGATGAAATTTAGACAGAACCACACACTTCCCTTACCCAAACCCCCCAAGACGTGGCCCCCTAGAAAAGGCCTTTCATAAAGAGGACCTATCAGTTAAATGTCTCCTTTGTGGGCAGATCTGGCTCCATCTAAGTCTAAAGGTGTATAAAGAGAGTGGAAGTTTTTACAGCAATTGCCCAAAATTGTGTTTTAATTTCCATACACGCATTTGGAGTCTTGTGTTATTTTTAGTTTTTGCCATCACTGTTCAAACAAAGCAGCAGGTTAAAACTTTTTTTTTTCCTCAAATCATATGAAAACCTCATATAACAAAAGTCCAGTACTAATTTAGGCCAAGTAAATACAGACAAGTAGAGCTTAAACCTCCTTTTGTCTTTTGGCTCTGCTTCAGTTTGAACTAGGAAGTTTTTCTGGAAAAAAAATGAAAATTATAATTCTTAAAATGAATCTAAATTTAGGAGATCTTAAAAAGCAATAATACTGCATATAGTTGTTTTAAAGTCCATGAAGAATAACCTGTAAAATATGAGACACTTGGTACCTTGTTCTTTTTAATTGTTTTCATTTTTGGGACAGGACATGTGGATGTGTATTCTGACAGCAGCATGTTTTGAGATAATAACCATGGAGACTAATTCAGTCCTTTATTCACATAATCAGCAAACATTTATTAAATGCGTACTATGTGTAGAGCCTTAGGCTGAGTTGGGAGGAAAACAATGTCTTCATCCAGACGTAGCCCTCAATGAGTCACAATCTAGAAAGAAGATCAAACTATAAACAAACCATTACAACACAATGTGGAAAGTATTGATGAATGTATCTATAAAGTGCCATGAGAACACTGAAGAACCAGAAACTAGTCATGCAGGAAAAGAAAAGCAATTAGGAAACTCTTTACTAAAGAGATGGTATTTTAGCTGAGTTGTTTGATCACAATGGGTTAGAGTATTCCAGAAGATAAAAAGGCAAAGTCCCAAAGAAAAGAAAATATGTATTACATTCAGATAACGAGAGCAGTTTATGTTAGATTTCAGGATGAATTTAAAGTAGGAGGCCAAAGTTTCCTGATGACTTCTGAAGAATTTAAGCATTATACTGGAAGCAGTAGGGATCTTTGAAAAACATTAAATTATTAAGTAAATTAGAATAAGAGAGACCTATTGGCAAGCCAGTGCAGCAATACAGATAGGAAAACAGAAGGACCTCAATTAAGCCAGTAGGAACATGTAACTATTGAGCAGAAAAAAATCATAAGGCTTAAACACCTGATTAGTTGACAAGGCTGAGGGAGAAAGTGGAGTCAGAGATAATTTCAGTAATGTCTTATGAGGCTTTTAGCTTTGAGTTTTGGAATACCCAGCTAAAAACAGCCAAAGTAATAAGTCACTTTATGCAAGTCAAGTGTGTGAGGTTCAAAAAGCTACAAAAACTTTCATCAGGGCAGACTTGCTTCTTTGGGATTTCCACCTGTTGGGCTTTTTAACTAGGCTGGCCCTCATGATGGCAAGGAGATAGCTGCCACCCCTACCTGGGCCACACACTTTCTGGTTGACATACAGGAGACAGAGATAGTATCTCCCACAAGCCAAGCTTTGTTATCATTGGCCTGGCTTGGGTCTTTTGCCTAAATCAGTACTTGTGGCAGTGAGAAGTCATTTGCTAACTGTTAGGCCAAGGTTTCCAGAAGCAATCACAGTATCAAGAGGGACAGAATTATCCTAATTTAGACTCATCTGGTCCCATCTATGGGGCTGGGAATCAGATCAGTTCCAGTGAAAACAGATGTCTGCTACACAGTTGAATCAAGAGAATATATGTGGGAGACAAAATGCAGTGGCCACTAACCTGCTGAGCAAAATCATTGTTTATACATATTAGTATGTTAGCAAGTGGTCAAGACTGATTTCTACAAGCAATTTCCAGACTTGAAGAATGAACTGCTTTGTTTCCCCCCTGTTCCTGCAGAATAACTATAGTAACAGTAACTGGCAGTCTCCAACTTGAGGTAGGCAAAGACAGGTAATTAGATTTATAATTATGTCTTTCTTGAGCATATGATGTCTTGGAATATCTGCTAAAGAATTCCATGATTTGAACATCTACATTTCCTCTTATTATTCCTAACTACTTAGGAATAAATCAATTAACAATCTCTATTTTAAACAATTCCCTAATGTATGTTCCTAATACAGTGAACAAGTTTTCCAGTATTTTACATTGTTTATAGATTTATAACTAACTTGCAGAAGTCTGTTGGAATTATGCCTATACAAGGTATCAACTAATGAATTTGCCATTACAAAAACACAAAATATGTTTAAAATTCCTATTGAAAATTGATACATGTGAATTTGTTATTATTTAGTACAAGTCAAAATACAGAGATTAGCTACTGTGTTAATTTTTAAAGATGGTTCCATGCCAACTTATCAATAAGCTATCATTTAATGAAATACACAGGTTAACAAGACTCAACCTAGTTGTTAATTTGGTTCTTTGTAAACTGGTGTTTAGATATTCAATAGGGGGGTCAGCCAGATGGATCAAATCCTAGTTCTGTCATTTACATAAGTATATGACTTAAGTATGTTAAATGTGTTACTAATAACATCTCTGGATATCAGTACTATCATCTATAAAATTCAGTCAGTAATACATGGCACATGCAACAAGAGGAAAGATTAGAGATTCTAATAAACATAATGGGCCTGGCCTGTAAAGTGGTTGCCATCTTCATTTACTGGTTGACACTATACAACAAACCCAAGTATACTTGAAGCCCAGTACACAAAGTAACACTGTAGTAAACATCTTTGTTTTATAACATAAAAATAGTAATATTTTAAAAACATCTTATATGGCTAATTAAAAGAATGGAAAAGTCTTAAAGCTAGATAAATTATTACTCTACTTAAGGTGCCTAATTGTGGGGAAGAACACACTGATTGATTTGTTTAATCAAAAAGATCTCTAGAGTACCTAATTTTTGTTAGGTACTGTGCTAGGCCCTGGGATACAGCAGTGAACAGAACAAACCCCCTGCCTTCATGGAGCTTACAATCATGGTATGGATAATAAAGAGCTACGCAAATAAATAATTACGTATATTCAGACAGTGTCAGGTATAATGAAGAAAAAGATAGGGTTGGGCCTATAGATAGAGTGACACAGCAAAGAACTGAGTTAGCAGGGAGTGTTTTCAATGAAATGGTCACAGGAAGCTCCTTGTTGACTCTATGTCAGTGTCTGCCATTGTTTCATGGTTTAGGCTTTCTCTTATTTTCACATATAATTAACAGAAACAACAGCTAGGCCCTTTTCTCCAAAATTCTTTTTTTGTTGTTTTGTTTTAAGTTTATTTATTTATTTTGAGAGAGAGTGTGAGCAGGGAGGGGCAGAGAGAGAGGGAGACACAGAAACTGAAGCGGGCTCCCTGCTCTGAGCTGTCAGCACAAAGCCCAATGTGGGGCGCCAACTCACAAACTGTGAGATCCTGACCTGAGCCAAAGTCGGACACTTAACCAACTGAACCACCCAGGTGCCCCTCTCCAAAAGTCTTAAGAAGATTCTAGCTTAATTTTCAGACTAAGACTAATTTTACCATTGCTTACAATAAAGAAACTATCATTTGGCTTAAAATTAAATAACTTGCATTGGAAATTGGCAACATAGGTCAACTTTTCAAAATATTAAGTTTTCAACCAAATCAAGTAGCAAAAGTCTTGTTCAAGTAAACGTTTAATATTTCCTCTGTTATTTGATGAAAACTACACATTTCGGATAGTGTAAAGAATGGAATGCAGGGGCGCCTGGGTGGCGCAGTCGGTTAAGCGTCCGACTTCAGCCAGGTCACGATCTCGCGGTCCGTGAGTTCGAGCCCCGCCTCGGGCTCTGGGCTGATGGCTCAGAGCCTGGAGCCTGTTTCCAATTCTGTGTCTCCCTCTCTCTCTGCCCCTCGCCCGTTCATGCTCTGTCTCTCTCTGTCCCAAAAATAAATAAACGTTGAAAAAAAAAATTTTTTTTTAAAAATTAAAAAAAAAAAAAGAATGGAATGCAGGTTTTTTTAAAGTTTGTTTGTTTATTTATAGAGAATGCAAGTGGGGGATGGGCAGAGAAAGAGGGAGAGAGAGAATCCCAAGCAAGCTCTGCACTATCAGTGCAGAGCCTGACATGGAGCTTGATCTCACAAACCACGAGATCATGACCTGAGCTGAAACCAAGAGTCAGACACTCAACCGACTGAGCCACGCAGGCACCCCTGGAATGTAGTTTTAAAAAGTGATTCATTTCATGGGGCACCTGGGTGGTTCAGTCGGTTAAACGTCCAACTCAGGTTCAGGTCATGATCTCACGTTCGTGGGTTCGAGCCCTATAGCAGGCTCTGTGATGACAGCTCAAGAGCCTGGAGCCTGCTTCAGATTCTGTGTCGAGACCATACCAGAAGACTGTACTTCACTACATTGTTATGACATCTTAGGAACAGATACAATAAAATCTAATCATGCATATCCCTATTATTCCACAGATTCAGTTATGTATGACTCCTGTAGTATAGAGAGCATTTTTTTTTCACTCCATTATAAAAATCCCTAGTGTAAGTGACAAGCAACAGTCTAAGGGAAAGAGCTTGGGGTTTTAGAAACACATGAGCTTCATACATACCCCATTTTTCACTAAACAAGTGGATGAGTTCGTTTTTTAAACCTCCTTGAAGATTAACAGGTGTGTAAGTGCCTGTTTCAATACCTGAAAAAGATTTGACTTTTTTTAGGCTTCATCTTCTCTAAGAATATACAGTACATATATATAAGGACACTACATGGCACTAACACAATTTTTAGTCACATATGCACACTAATCATAAAGCATTATAATAATTATATATATTTTTTAAATGCATGACATGATTGATCATTTTCTAAATATATTTATGCAGAACCCATACCCCTGTGTATCAAATAAAACAAAATACTTAAGGTCTTTAAATTTGAAAAACAATCCTATGATTTATTTTTTTTATTTTGCCCCATTATTTTTACTTATTTTTAAGTTTTTATTTTAATTTCAGTTAAAGTATTACAATGGTTTGAGATATATAATATACTACTTCAACACTTCCATGCATCACCCTGTGCTCATCACTGACAAGTGCACGCCTTAATCCCCATCACCTTATTAACCCATCCCCCTCCCCCTGTGATTTCTGGTTATAACCTCTATTATGGTTTGAACTTAGATGTTATTCTCTTTGGTAACATTTCCATTTTATAATTTTCAAAAAGAAACAAACTATGGATGACTATTAAATAATTGTTTTTAGTTGATAACATTTAAGGGAAGATAATATATTCTCACCGGTACACACAAATATGCAGGTCTCCCATTAATATTCTGTGATTCCTACAGTTAGTGTGTACTAGAAAAAAACCAGAAAGCCTCTGAATATTATAATCCATAACAATTTCAAATACATAATAATGCTAGGTAATTATACATACTCCATGTTGGCTGTCTATTAATTTTCAGATAAAATAACACAGAAATGAGATATTATTCAAAATATAAGGCTTATTGAAGTAAAACTTCCTTAAAGAATTAAAAATGTATAAAATAATATTTCCTTTTCCATACCTTCTAGCTGAAGGAAGCCAAATAAGAAAAAAAAATTCAGACTTTAGCCCAGGGAAATGTCCCACCAAACAAAATATCCAAATAGAATCTTCATTTACATGTGTTTATTTATTGGGAGTATTTATTGAGAGCTATATGTTATATATAATTCTTAGCACTTAGAAAAAGTCAAGGGGGCATACACACTTTTGAGGAAGTACAGACAATAACCGTTAACAGTAAATAAATCATATAGAAAAAAGAAAGAGTAAAACAGACTAAATGGAATCTAAATACCAAGGGTGGGTAGCAATTTTTTTTAAAAAGCACAAATTGCAGAAAAATCCTGGTACCACTTCTCCCCTATTCTTATTGTTTGTTTGTTTTTAAGAAAATTGTGCTGAGCCAAGCAAAACAGAACTGTGCTGTATGCCATAAGTAATATTATAAAAAGTCTAAATACCTAACCAGTTTTACCCATGCAAAATTTGTATTGGGAAAAATAAGACACATAAACCCATATAAACAACTTGGGAATGTAGCATTTAAAAAAAAAAAAATCCTTTCTTCCTCCTCAATCCAGACAAAAAGCCACACCAGAAGTTAAAGCAAAACATCCTGATTATATTAGCACCAACTTCACTGGTGGCCAGCATTTGACTCCCAAACAGGGTGGGGCAAGAAAAGAAAGTTACTTCTCTTTAGAGGCTGACTGCCTACAACAGCCTTTATTTGCCTGAAGCAACCCATCCTTTATAGGAACCAAGACTGATGCAAGTTTATTGTTTTCCTTGTTGGAACCCCAAAGGGCACAATGTTGATTATTCACTTCCTCCACACAGAGTCTGTCTATCTAGCCTAAGCAATGCAGGGTCCAAACTTGGGTTTGGCAACCTCTAGCCTCCAGGCTAAATCCCAAAGGGATAGTATTGGTGAAAACCAGGCCTGGTTTAAAGTCTAACAATTCCGTTGACCAAATCTCATAACATACATGGTTTAACCAGATGTTGGGAGTTAGTCCCAGAAATCTAATCCTTCTCTAGACTGGAGGAAAAAAACACAACCACAACTCTCCTACTCTTCCTGATGTCCCTGAAGGTCCTGTCCTCAATACACTGGCACCCTATCAAGAATTCTGTACTAGAGATCCTACAAGTTAGTAGTATGCTGCTCAAGGACAATGAGTTTGTCTTACTTAGATCAGGTGGTCTAGAAGCCTATGATTACTTAACTTTGGTGCCAAGTGGATACCACACAATCCTTGTCCCACTAGAACAAGCCATCTCCAATGTTTGAGTCTTCCCATACAATATTTTGAGTAAAATACAATGGCCACCACATCACAGCTTTTCCTGTTACTTTTCATGCTGAATGAATGGGTAAAAATCCTGTCAATTGACACCATCCACACAGGTCATATATAGCCTCTAATTATCCTGTGAGCTTCAAGTGTCAATGGTAAGAGGATACAGATAAGATCATCCAAGCCTCACTACCTCTAGTAGCTTCACTCTCCCTGAGCCTTTCTCTTAACCAATCCACCCCATTCTAGCACCTTCTAACTTTTGCCCAACTCTGAAGTTGGCCTATTCAGGTAATGAAGAATGAGAAAGCCAGATCAAGAGCAAACTTTATGTTTGTGCCAAGGCTGCAGAACCACTCTGCTGGCCAAGCTGAGAAATGAGTCCCTAGTACAATCCCATGTGTCTGGCTCCAGGTCTCAAAATACCATCAACAACAAGCATGCAGTTGGCAACTACATCTTTCAGACTTGCTCATAAACACACACCTATATATATACTCACATATCACATTTCCTTGCCCAATGAGGTAAGGATGCCTTTTTTGCCTTGAGTTTCTAGTAATAACCTAAACTATGGTGGGCTAAAATGTCACCCAGCTTATGGTGATATCCACAAGTGCTTTCTTAAGAGGTTTCCTGACACCAAGGCTTCCAATTTTGGTATTTTTAAAACTGCTTGCACATTAAAACCCCCAAACCTCTGGTATTAAAAAGCAAGTGTGCAGATAAAACAGAAATACAATCTGCCCATGAACAAGGAGATTGTTAAGCTAGTTTCAGTGTCAAAATGTCATCTCTGCTGGTATATACTTTTTTAATTCTCTGAAAAAAAATGTTTCTTTTCATCTGTTAAAAATTTAAAGTGAATTGAAAACTCTTTGGGAATGCAACCCCTGTGTGATTGACAGTGACAAGCACACATACCTTGAAAGCTCCACTGTAATGTTTATACTTAATAAAAACAAATACTGTGGCATCTGAGAGTAGCCTAGTCAGCCATGCAGCTTTCTACCTGGCATCTTGTAAATTAATCTGGGTGTTTATGCTGTAGATCATTCATGATGAACATATTGCTATAGCAACATGCATTTCTTCCATTTTTTTCCTGCTAATTACACTAACATCACCATCAGCTACTAAATCTTTGAATTACTAATGAATGTATGTGAAAAGCACTGTCTTGATAACACTCTTTCAATATGTTCTCATCTACAAAGTAAGAAAGATGCATATAATTTCATTATATTCAATTTATTTTTAAAACTTGTCAATAGAAGGTTAGTCTATACTCAAATTTGCATATGTTGAAGGATTTAAAAGGTGTCTCTATAGAACAATATATATCTCAAAGAAAGAGGGCCTGGTAATTCTGGGTAGAATTATTTATTCTGATGCCCATTATCATACCATCTTCATCAGTTGTATCTATATTAAACTAACAATTGATCACAAGGAAGTATTATTTAAACCTATGAACTGCTCAGACTCTCAAGTTTCTGTAGCTCAACCACCAATATTATAAACATTCAAATATACTTAAATTAATCCTCTATTATTAAATTAAGCCTCTATATTAAATTAAGTCTTTTAATAGAGCATCTAACCAATGACTACAGATTTTAGTTGATATGCAGCACGTAGGTAAGACACCTCAGTAAAATGTATGTTCATCAACACTGTAAGAATAAAGACAGCCCCATCCTAGTAATTCCCCAAAACACTGCGTCTTGAAAAGTTCTGTTTGGTATTCATCTCAGTTGCACATTGAGTATGTTGAAAAAAGCTTTTACTCTTTCAGGCCATCAAAGTTCGATATAGGTCACAGAAACAGATACTTACCAGTCATTTACTGATGTAAATTATTAGTGCTAACTCCAAATATACCCAAACCCCAGCCAAGTTGTTTAGGCCCCAAAGCCTGGCTTTTTAGTAAAGGTGAAAATTTCTCAGATGATCCAAGAAGGGTGAAAATAGAGGTTCTCATCTACTCAGTACACACATGAATATCAGGAAAAGGCAAATGAGGAATAGGGTGGTCAGGAAGATACTGGCATTGTCCTAACTAAATAAACGACTTCAGTAAAACTTGATGATCATTTGGTAGCCATTTCAGCCAGACTATCTCCAAACAATTTCCTCTTCCGGATTTTTCTACCTATTCTAGATTAACTAGAATCCAAAAGGAAAGGAAGGAAGTGATCCACTGAGACTTTAATATGGTACCCAACATACTAATTTCTTATATGTTTTTCCTAAGCTTGAGAATTTTGATATATTATTGCATCTCTTTCCTTGTAAGAATTATGAATATGTGAAACTATTTCCACATATTTTAATGTTGATGTGTAGGAATGAGAAGAAAACATTTGTCCTGCAGCAAAACAGAAAAAATTAACCATCAAAGATTAATGAATCATAAAGATCATCAAAGCAATTACATTTGTTGAGATCAATATTATTATTTCTCTTACCACTTGCTCTAGCATCACTAAATTAAACACTGAAAATTCTGAAATGATGTACTTATCAAACATATTTCTTCTTCAAACAGACTTTTTTCTAGCTGTGCTCAATTTGGTACTGCAATATCCCCTTCTTCACACAAAAAGTAGAGAGGAGAACCCAGATAAGATTTTCATCTTGTGATCAAACCATTCGATAACTGATACTCTGGGGACACAGGGTTTAGTAGAAACCACTAAAGTGAGGGACGGGTAGTGAGGATCAGCTATTTTTCTCTGAATGAAAATGGAGCATTCAGAATCAGTCTGTTGCTGGTAAGGTTGCTGAGTATCCATCACAGACCACACACAGCCCTCAGGAACTCTTCTGCCAACACATAAAGAAGCTGGTGTGTGAACAGATTTGACAGAAGTTATTTAAGGGCAAATAACTCAAGATATCAGGCTATTAGTTTTATTACTTAACAACTCTAAATTCATAATGTATGTACATGTAATTTATCAAAGAAAAGGTTAGAAGGATGAAAACTGCTTGGCCCTTCTATTGGTCTTGGCACAAAAAAATATCTGGCTTCACTACAGGGATAGGATTTATAAGAAATAAGCCAAATTTGACTTTTTAAAATGTGGTGGGGGAAAAAAAAGTGTAGGTGTTGGTATAAACACAAGGAAATATATAGGAGAACATATAACAATAGTAGTTACTAGGCAGGTGAGATTAAGAAAGGAGCAAGTTTCTAATATTTTCTTCCTGTGTCCTTTCTATTTAAACTCTTAAAACAAGCATGAGTTCCTCTTTTAATCAAAAAAATAATGCAAATATACTTTTCAAAAGAAGTGTTCTACCTGAAGAGAAAGGACATGAGATGTAGAAATGAAGTGCTTCCTCTTTTACTTATATATCAAGAAATTTCCATTTAGAAGACCCATACTTGAAACTTTTTATGAAAGAAAAATAAGTACAAAGCTTTACAGAGGAAGACTTTTTTTTAGAAAATTTGTAAAAAGAACATTGCTTTCTAGCTGAGACCATGAATGGCAAGTTGCAGCTGAAAGTGAATTTTTAATGCTTAGTTAAAAGTCCTTGGGGCGCCTGGGTGGCGCAGTCGGTTAAGCGTCCGACTTCAGCCAGGTCACGATCTCGCGGTCTGCGAGTTCGAGCCCCGCGTCGGGCTCTGGGATGATGGCTCAGAGCCTGGAGCCTGTTTCCGATTCTGTGTCTCCCTCTCTCTCTGCCCCTCCCCCGTTCATGCTCTGTCTCTCTCTGTCCCAAAAATAAATAAACTTTAAAAAAAAAAAGTCCTTGATAATAGAGGTTTATTATACAAGCATTAACAAATTCTTAATTATATCGGTGTTTGCAACAAGTCCAACTGCATTATCCTAGTGGTTGAGCACCTTATGTATATGTCTATCTGATTCCATTAGACTTCCAACATAATCAATACAGAAAAGACTAAAACATTTAGCTTCCTTTTCTCACTCTCAAAGTTGGTCAGAGAGTAGCCTAGAAATATTCTTCATAATGTGGATTGTTATGGGCCTCCAGTACCCAGGAGGTTTCCAACATGGTCCTTACAATAGTTATCATCGTGTACTTTATGTTCATTCACACTCAGTCTGGTCTTTCAAGGGTAGAACCTAATCCAAAGTGTTCTTTTAAGAATACTAAATGATGGGGCGCCTGGGTGGCTCAGTCGGTTAAGTGTCCAACTTCAGCTCAGGTCATGATCTCGTGGTTCATGAGTTCGAGCCCCGTGTTGGGCTCTGTGCTGACAGCTTGGAGCCTGGAGCCTGCAGCCTGCTTCCGATTCTGTGTCTCCCTCTCTCTCTGACCATCCCCCCATTCGTGCTCTGTCTCTCTCTGTCTCAAAAATAAATAAACGTTAAAAATTTTTTAAAAAAAGAATACTAAATGAGAAAACACATTTTCAACTTTTTGAGGCAACAAGAACTATTATAAACATTAGAAAATGATGAAAATATTTCTGCGTTTTCTCTCGAGAAGGAGAAAAACTAGACTTTCCAGTTATCTTATTTCTGTACTGAATCCAACTATGGTTTGATTGAACAGAGTTGTTTTTTTTTTTTTTTTTTTATTGTTCTGTTTTTGGCCAAAAAGCCACATGCCTCAAATTTTCCTTTATGATAAGAGCAAATATAATCATTGAACTATTTAAATATGAATAAAATCCCATTAAATTCCTATACAGAAAACCAAAGTCCCTTCTTAATAAAAATGCAAAAACCCAGTGATGCCTTATTTAGAGACCAAATGAAATGTACTCTACAAAATGTGATTTGAATTCACATCAGAGAAAGCTTATAACAGGCCAACTTTTGTTAACTAACATCATCTTTGCATTAACTAAGTATCAGTTATGGAAGCAGAGCAATTCTGAGCCAGGATAGTAGACTGTGGTTTGGGTCCCTACTGCAGAGTGCAAGGAGCACCAGCTGAGGAATCAGAGATGCCAGCTATGCCAACAGGCAGCAGTGTGACCCCAGGCAAGGACCTTCACCCAACAGAGAGGCTGTTTCCTCAATGATCAGATGCAGATAGCAATGTCTCCTCTTCTTATCTCAAAAAATTACAGGACAGCAAAAATAGGATAAAATTAGTAGCCTTCTCATCTTTCTTCTTCATATTTCCTAGACAAAATTATTAGGTAGAATTTATCATGTGTCATTATATGTTATCCTTACATATCTCCCCCCTTACATTGCACATTCTTCTAATGCAGGTACTGTGTCTTTTTTTCCCCTTTATATACCAATTATTGTAGGATCACAGTACATGCTTGTGGAATAAAAAAAATTGCTTATAAAAACTAAAGCACCACATAAGTGCAAGATGTTGGGTATGTTTTTGCATTAAGAGAAGAGTCAGTCTCAAGAGGAAAATCTTGGGGCACTCAGTCAGTTAAGCGTCTGACGTTGGCTCAGACCATGATCTCACGGTTCATGAGTTGGAGCTCGGGTCAGGTTCTGTGCTGACATCTCAGAGCCTGGAGCCTGCTTCAGATTCTTTGTCTCCCTCTCTCCCTGCCCCTCCCCCACTCACGCTCTGTCTCTTTCTCTCTCAAAACTAAATAAACATTAAAGATGAAAGTCCTTCTGTGAGGTAGCCATTTTATTCTCCAGGACACTGTGCCCTGAATTGATGGGATCCAGATTTCTCTCTGAATTCAGTACTAGACCACGGCCATCATCTACTAAGCCCGTGCTTCCTCATGAACAAGTTCTTTGAAAAACAACTTGCCTTTATAGTTTATATTTCCCATGTCACATTGAATGAAGTATATTTCATGGCAGAAGTATGTGTTAAAAGGAATGCCAATAATCCAAATAAAATTGAATATTAAGCTGGAGGCTTTCTAAATAAGATCCCTAAATACAACCATAAGATCACTGCATTTGAAGAATAGTTTGCACAAACATGTGCTCTTTATTCTCAAATAAACAAACAAGAAAATCCAACATTTCCAACAAGAACAGTGCCCAACATTAGAAAAAGTCTTTTCCATGTACAGAAAGAAATCTACTTCAAAGGCAACAATGGCTACCTGTATTCTAGCATCACATATATATTAATAATGATTTCTTTGCTTCTATTTTTAGAATGATAAGTTATCTTTTTTGGCTGGAGAGAAATTCCAAAACTATTGACCAAGACCTATAAATTTCTGGAATCACTCAAATAGTACATAAGAGAATATCATAGCAGCAGATGACCAACAAGACCAAATAACAAGTCAATGGATGTGGATAAAAACATTCCATTTTAGTAATAAAAAGAATTCCTTTAGCAAAACTAACATTCTTTAGATAAAAAAGAGAATTTAGTAAAATAGTAATTTTCATGCCATGACTGCCTAGTACATAGTAAGTAGCCAACAAATGTAAAACAAATGATTAAAAATCAATACAGTGATTGAGAAATATGTTAAAAGAAAATACAAGCCTCTGTACCAATTCCACTTCTTAATCTTTAATATAAAGTCCTAATTTAGCATTTCAAGTTGTTCATTTTCTTTTTTTCTTTTTTGTGTGATCTATTATTTGTCGTATTTCATTAGGACTTCTTTGCTGCAACATTTTGCAAGTGTGAAATTGAAGAGAATCCCAGTGACTTGAATAGGATCAAATAGTAAATTGATGACAGAGTTGCCAATGCACTAGAATTCAGTGTCAGAATCTTCATTACCACCTCAGACCACTGTGTTGTTCTATTCAATCCCCTATTAATTTTCATCCCATTGGAAATATATATAAAAATACACACACATACATAAATTCACATACAGTGAGCAAAGCTGGTATACTAATTTTGATGGAAGAAAACATATATTTCAATTATATTCCATAAAATCATATTGCTTCTCCATTAAAAGGTCAAATTTTTTGAAGGAAACTTTAATTGTTGAAAATATAGGAAACTGGAATGTGGATAATAAAAGATTATTTTATAAAAGCTATTTTTTTAACTTCCCAAACCCACACGCGAGTAATTTAGTCACTGGAATTCCTTGCTACTTTAGACAAAAATTAACAGAGTGGAGAAAAACAACTGGTAATTAAATCAGATGAGAAGGAAAGAAAAGAGGTGGCTTAGCTAATTGATAAAAATCTCCAAAATCTAAGTGGTAGTGTTCTAAATTTTTTGCCACCAAGGATTTCCTCCTTTAAATATTCTCCACCAAGGGATCTATGTTTTGAAAGATCTACTTTATGATACAAATTACACTTAATAAGTTTTTAACAAATATGAGTTAAATCTTACAGCACTGAGTTGATACAATTCTAGACAAAAGCAAAGACCCTTATTATCTTCCATAACCATATTGAGGGTAAATATATACTTCCTCTTCGGTGCATTGAAGCAGTGAAATGTCTTACCCTAGATCTCTAAGGATTCATACTGTCAACTAGTGTATGGTTGAGAATCCAATTTTTCCTTCACACCCCAAGGTTCATACCTCCCTCCTATTTTGAATCCTCATGACACAAAGAGCCACTGATGAATTCATCCATTATTTTCCTCTTGGTACTCAACCATCAGGAAGTCCTGCTAAATGTACCTCCACAGAGTATCTCCAATTCTTCCACTTCTGTTTCCTCTACCACCTCTCCTATTTAAAGCACCATTATCTTTTCCATGGACCACTGTAATAGCTGCCAACTAGGGCTCCCTGCCTCTATCTTCCTCTTTCTAAAATTCATTCTTCATATAATACTTGAAGTTTCCTTCTTAAGGTGCCAAGCAGATCATGATGCTCACATATTTAAAGTTCTTCAGTGATTTCTCATTGAATTTAAAATAAAACCTAAGGGGTGCCTGGGGTGGCTCCGTCGGTTAAGCATACAATTTCAGCTCAGGTCATTATCTCCTAGTTTGTGGGGTCGGGCCCTGTGTCGGGCTCTGTGCTGACAGCTCTGAGCCTGGAGCCTGCTTCGGATTCAGTGTCTCCCTCTCTCTCCGCCCCACCCCTGTTCATACTCTGTCTCTGTCTCTCTCTCTCAAAAATAAACATTAAAAATTTTTAAAAAATAAAAACAAATTAAATTAAAATAAAATAAACTCAGAATCCTTATCATGACCTATAAGATGTTATAATGATTTGACCCATTCCTTCTTCTCCACCTTTACTCTAAAACCACTCCTTCCCTAGACTAGACTCACTAGTGAAGTCATCAGCCTCACTACACTTCTTTACTTTCCTCAAACAGGTCAAATGCATTCCTTGAACATGCCGTCACCTCCACCTGAATTCCCTTGTGACTGATCTTCCCACAGCTGATCCTCCTCACCATCCCGATCCCACTTCAAATGGTACCTATTTATAAAGGGCTTCCCTGATGCCTCAATATCTCATAATTCTTTGACACATCTTCTACCACATTACATTTTTAAATTTTTTACTAGCACTTTTATTACTACCTGAAACCATCATATTCATTTATCTGCTTACTTGTCAATATCTCCCAATTAGAATGTTAGCTCTATAACAATGGGGAGTGGCACATGGTAGGCATTCAATAAACAGCTGTTGAACAGAAGAATGAATTATTATAAACTAATTCTTTCAACTGAACCTATGTGGGAATATGTCTGATCTTCTCTACTAAATGTGTTTATTCATTATGGATGTTCACTTCTGTTCTCCTTTTCCTGCACATGGTAGATAATTAATCAATTCTTTGAGTGAATGAATTTAAAAAATCCATAAATCATTTTAGTTCCATCAGAAACTTCTGTGCTAGAAACAATGATACACTCTGGGTTATGAGGAGTAGAGTTTGTAAGTGGAGGACCAAAAAGGAAAATAAGAATCAATCCTTGCCCTCTATCTGGAGAAATGCAAGGAAGCAATAAACTATACACAAATGGGGTAAAATAAATACAACTGGAAAACAAGAATTGAGATTAGGGAAGGCAGCTGACTGTGAACATGAGCTAGAGCCCAAGGCAGGTGTAGGCATACAAGGAAAATACAACTGAAGGTGGAGAAGATTTGAGTGCCTTCTTAATTTTACAGAAGTAAGAAATTCTTAAAGAAGAGGGAAGAATGATAAATTAGTCCTCCATTTACATGTAATTTCCTCCAAGAGGTTTTCTCCTTCCTTCAAGGTACTGGACAGGGGACCCCATAGCACCCCTTAACTTCCTGATTAGAGAATCTACTCCATTGAATTGTAATTGCCAGTTCACCAGTTTGATTTCTTCACTGTCAGAAAAGCAGCACTGTGGTTATTTTACCCTTTATCACCAGGTTCTGGAAAAGTAGTTAAATCATGGTAAAGGTTCAATAAATGATTTTAGAACAAAAGGAGGAAGAAAGTAGGTAAGGAGAGGAGACAGGAGGAAGGAAAGGGGAAAAGGGGGGCGGGAATGCAAGACAGCCTCCTTCCTACCCTGCAACCCCCACCCAGCAGTGGGGTGAGCAGCAACTACTCTGCTGCCCACCATTCAAAAACCTGGATATGGTTCATCAAATGAATGTAGTTGGCAGAAGAAACTATTAGCAGCACATCAAATACACCATATTCATAGTAACAAAAAAATAAAGCCAGTTCCAAAAGTTGTATTTATAGGTTATATCTTTTGCAGGCTTTAATTGAAGAAACATTTTAAACATTTATCCAGATTTTAAAACCATGTATTAGTCATTTATTTATTTTATTCTCATACATGTGTTCAATATTTAGGCAATTTACTATTTTTATCTTAATTAAGATGTGTCTTTTTTAACTTGTAGCAAGCTAAATCCCACATACTGTCACAGCCAGAAGTCTAACCTCTAAACTCCACTTGTTTGACCGGGTGGGTCCTTACCATAACAGCCATTCTGTAGTGAGGGCATTGGAAAAAATAAGTTTATATGGTGCCTCATTTGAAATTACCCATATATTTAATACTTGAAACATAAACGGGACATGGTATGAAAGGGTTTCAATTCTATGTACTGTGCATGTATTTCAGTCTTCCATTTTGCAATGAGACAAGGTCACTCAGAAAAACTGAATTTAAAATATACATGAAATAACCTTCCTTGTCCTTATTTAACAAGGAGATTGTGCTAACCTTTGATTTCACCTTTTGCTTTGGAAGAACATGTACAAAGCTAAAATTGCTCCTTAGACAACACAAGAATGGACAAGTGCAGTTTTAAACCCAGACTGACAAAAGGCTTCCTATTCAACAACTCAGTGCCTTCATTAATATCAGTTTCTTCAGTTATAAAACTGAACTTTTAGGTGATAATAATCAATGAATAAATTATTTAAATATATAAAAGCAATCTTATTTTTATATTAGCATATTTACTTTTAAGTGGTACTCACTTTTAATTTATAGTAATGTGAACCCTATTTATCATATGTCTGTCAACTTAATGTGTTTGTGGCATAAAACTTATCACAACCAGCTAAGAATTTCTGAAACAAAAGTGGGGTGTTTCCTGCCTTCGCAATCAAAATTTCCAAAGGGGTCTCAGAACATATCCATATGTACCGAAGTATATCTAGGCCAATTCAATTTTTAGATCTTGAAAATATGGCCAGAGTTTTCTAAGACCTATACTATATTTTCTGCTTCTAGATCACATAAGTTAATCTTAAGAATATTCGTTTATGAACTCAGTTTCTTTGCCTTTATTGCATTGGGAAGGAAGGCAGCAGTATGGGAAACACTGAGCACAGAACTCTGAATCAGAATTTCTGACTTTCAGTCCTAGGTCCATCCTTTACTACCTCCAGTTTTGAGAATCTAATTTTCTCTCCCTGAGGGTCTTGGAACCCAGTTTCTTTGTCAGCACACAGGGATAAGAATGCATATGCTGGAAGAAGTTAATTGACCACAGTGAAAATATTATCCTAGGAGCTATGTATACAGTGCTATTATAAATGCTCATTATGACATTTCCATAATCTGTACAGTTCATTCTTTACTAAAGGAAATGTGTTAAACCTTCCAGACTCAAAAAAGTAAGAAGGAGTTCTGACAAGCTTTCTAATCTGGTGTTAGGTTATCTGCATGGAGTTGTATGTTCCTAGATCTAAACAGAGTCATATCGCACAGACTCCTTATACTGAATATTTTCCTTGACAATGACAAATTCCTGGTTGCCAAACTGTACCGAAGATGAATGTACTTGGGCAAAATAAGAACAGAAAGAAAACACCTCACTTTGGATAGTGTCTGGCAGGCCCTCGATATAATGGTTGAATGAACCTTCTCTATGGATAAGATGAAGGTCTTTTTGGTCAAGGCTTTCATGGGACAACAATCTATCAGTCAAATTCCCCCATTTTAGTTTTTAATCCAATTTCCCTGACATTGTCCTAATAAATAAGGAAGTTTTGCATTAATGTCCCTGTAGTCTTATATGAAGCCAGACTTCATAATACATTCAGCTATTATGGGCCAAAATTTCCTCTTAAAAGTCAACTTTTCTATATATGTTGGGTTTAATAATTTTGCCAGCCAGTCCAAACATGGAGTAGTCTTTCATGTATCTTTATTCTCCTTTTTTATAACAATATGAAAAAAAATCATGTTTGTGAGAGAAATCTTTGAGCATATTTTCTCCATGCAGATTCTGGAATTCACCTAAAATAAAAACATGAAGAGGCATGGAATATGATTGGGATAGCTAGCAGACCAGAGCTGGCACTAGTGAATGCCAACTAATACAATTTTTATGGAGTAAATATATTATTTTGCTGTTTTTGAAATGAATTGCAGAAAATGAAATATAATTCCTTTTTAGGCAATTTTTATAACTCTAATGGATTTAAAACAAACAAACAAACAAACAAACAAGAAGCAAGTGGACCAAAAAATAGAGCTGTTTGACATCTGGGACACTCCTACTTTGCTATCAGTTCCAGGGTCTGCTGCTCGGCTCTTATTGACCATGTGCTTCTGATCTGGTCTGGTGTCTGAGTGCTGCCTTTTTCCTACTTAAAAATGAAGTCAGCTGCCCTGCCATCATGGTGTCTCTCCCACCTTTAGTCTCTGCCTTACACAGCTCTGTCTTATGATGGTTCTTTGTGTGGATTTCTTCCTCCGAAATTGTTAAAAAGGAATAGAGGTTTAGCAGACTGTGGCAATGGGCAAACAGCCTGAAAATTACAGGGGCAGAAGTTGAACAACACTGTATGTTGTTTTTATGAAAATACAAATTGCTAAGAACAATTTGTTAAATGCAGATATATCTTAAATAGAGAAGTCCTAACATTGTAGTCTTAAATTTTTTACAGTTATACATAGGTCAATATTATTTTAACATTTAATTATATTAATGGTAAGCGATTTCCATATTCATTAGATTCCATATGTAGTCTGAAAGACCTGTACATACGGAAAAATGGAAATAACTCTTCCTAGCTGCTGGCAAGAAATAGTGTTTTGTTGTGTTGCTGTTGTTGTTGCCATCGTCCATGTTTGTGGTGATAGTTGTTTTTGTTTTTTCGTCAGATATGAATGTGCAGCAGAATTAGATGAAAAACTGAATTCTAAACACACTCTCTTCTTTATAGATTGAAATAACTTCCTGGTTATCCTTCTAGGTGTATACCTACATAAACATACCACTGGTACTTTAAAATTAACTAATGTAGGGAAGTCATTACAAAGGCAAAATCTACTCAGAGGAGCTATTAAAATTGTTTCTATGTTTCTTTGCCGAGTAAGCTACAGAAACAATGTGATGATCATTTATTTGATGTGTACTTTACATTTCATGCGGTTCCCATATCAAAAGCAACAATTCTTTGAAGAAAATAAAATGAGGACATCATTTGTCCTCAAAAAAAAAAAAAAAAAAAAAAAAATATATATATATATATATATATATATATATATATATATATATATATATATATATATTTAGTGAATGGATGCAAGGCTATACTACCGAATGACTCCCAGCAAGGAAAGTGAAGCTCAGAGAAACTAAGTGAATCACCAGAGATGGAACACTAATAAAATTTAAGATCCTGGTCTTGAACATAAATATTTTGATGCTAGTTTCATTGTGCTTTTGAGTTTCCTATTATTCTTTTTCCAACAATCAACACTGACTTTCATCTACTTTTCTGCTACAGATCTAAGCTATGTCAGGCAAGTAAAGTCTAATACAATTTAAAAATATATCAACCATATGTAGCCATTAATTCTTAGCATTCACTCTTTGATCTTTGGACAAATCTGGACTGTGGGAAACATACTTGGGAAGAGATGCAGTCAAATCAGAGTCAGGAGAGAAAAAAACAGGGAGCCCTTACTGATGTAAGAGTAGAATGAAAGGAAAATACTGTACTCACTTTCAATTCATACTGGGGATTCCACTAAAAGCAATTTTTCCTCATAAAGAACAGAACAGCATTGGACATTTCCTGGACCCAGAGTTCTCAACCAGAAAGGCCTAATCAATTACAGGGTGAGCAGAAACTAACTAGTTTCAAATTACATTCAATTATTATTAAATACTATAAACCTAAGTTTCAAATGACTTAAGCAAAAGTTAGAGTCACTACAAGCTTATCCTTATAATAAAACCACTTTTCATGCACATCTCAGTATTGCTTCTCGAGTCTTAAAAGACCGAATGGAATAACCATTGAGACTCTGACTTGCTCAGATTCCAAAGCTTATCCGACATTGTCTATGGGAAGTTTGAAGATTTCAAAATATTCTCCCAGATAGATGGGTCTAACCTGCTGAAACATTTTGTACATATTTCCAAAGACCTGTAAGAAGAGTAAGTAGGCATTCACTGGGGCCACTGATTTCCCAAAGGATGAGGAAATGAGAAAGAAGCAACATTTAAATGAACCTAGCTGCTCTGGACAATTAACCCAATGAACCAAGAGGGACTGTTCTTGTATAATCATTTTGCTAGTATTTGGCTGCAATCTAAGAGTGAAACAAACATGAGTAACTGAGAAATATTACACTGTATATGAGTTCCAACTATATTAATCCCATCTTTATCAATGTTCTTAGGTATGTTCAGAGAATGATGGCATTTTTTCTTGTCAGATGAAGAAAGGTTTTTCTGCGACAAGAAATTCCATCATTTCTGAACTTTTACAACTGTGTGCTCTACCTATCATTTTTGTATGCTTCCTTAACCAGCAAATGATGTGGTAAAATTGTGGGTAGTGGCAGCATGAAGAACAGAACCATTTTAATTTCTCCCATCTGGCATATTAGCATTAATAAAAGATGTTTAAAAAGAGAAGCCTTGAAAGGCTTTCACCTCTTGATTTAACAAGATAATAAGGAAAGCTTGCAATCTGCCACTAAATATAACTGATAAGAATAAGAGTAAGTATAATGTGATGATCACCAAGATTAACCTTTGAGACAATTTTTTTAAAACCTTGATGATTATAATACAATCATGTTAAGACTAGCAATGAAACTGTTGTTGTTACTTTTTAGTACAAAAACAATTGGAAAAATTCTATTTCATAGTAAAATAAACTATACACATTAATAGAGCCAAAATTAAGAAGATACCTACAACTGCTTTACCTGTCAAATTGATGATAGTGGATCTCCCACTCTGTGGAGTTAGATGCCTTAGTATTGCTACGGAATCATTACATTACTGGTTTAAATTAAGTACAGGATAATACTGATTGTGCATTTCTATCTTTGTTTCACCTAGTTTTGTTGTTTTTATAGCACCACTCTTCTTACTAACACCTCATTAATATTTTCTCACTTACCCTGGGTTTTTGATGGGACAAGGGGGAAGATTTTACTTACCCTGGCAGTTTCTCAATTAAAATGGGATTTGGGGATCTTATTCTTCTTAATTGAAAAATTACCTGAGTGGTTTGTCCAAGTTTTTCGTATCTTTGTTGGTTGATCTTTTTGACCACAACTACAGTTCAGAAGAACACCACAGCTGACGACTACATAGAGTAATAAAATTGAACAGCTCACAGAGGAGTATAACACAAATGTAATCTCAATTCATTTCTTCAGGTTACCCTTGACTGTGCATGAGTTATTTCAGATGGTTATCACACAGGATAAGAAACCAGGCTGGGAATAAAATTTTGCTTACAAATATACTTGTTTCTACCAAAACAGATTTATAATAGGGTCAATGAAGTCATCTGCTAATCCTGATATCAACATGTACCTAGAAAGATAAGAACATACCTGGTTACATAAGTGATACCCATGTTAATCACTACTTTTAAGTAAAGGCCAAGTTTTGTTTTATTTTGTTTTGTTTTGTTTTGTTTATTCAAGGCAAAATTTAGTAGTGTGCTGCTTGGAGCTGAGTAATAAAAGATGTTCCTAAGATATCCTTACTGCACATTTTAAGTATCTGCAAAGCAGGAAATTTATTTATGTAATGAACTGATAACCACATAGGGAGTGTATGAAGACTTGTTAGTTTCACCTTTGCACATATGGTATTCAATCCTGAAAGCTACCTTTGTATTACTAAGACAAAAAAAACAAAACACAACAACAACAAAAGATCTACAGCAATCACAATGGATATATACATATCCTGTAATCATCTCTACTATATATTTTGTTTAAAAGTCCAATGCAAAAAGCAATGGAGACTGAGAGACAATAACAAGAATTCTGTGCACAGAATGAGGGCTGTGGTCAATAGGAGAAATGACAAGCCTATGGTAACCATGGCAGATTTGTATTTTTAGACAGTCTCGATCAAAATCATTTGCCTGGAATTTTTTTAGAGTGGAAATCCAACTATAAAAAATATCCTACACAATATTGAGGGCCACAAAAATATCTAGTGTACTTAAATCACTGAAAATTAGGAAAGAAGTCTTTATTCATTCTTCATCTAAAGAAAGCAGGGTATTTGGACCTTTGATACTATCCAGTAAGAATCATAATTTGTCATATACTGTGTTCAATACTGTTTTTACTAATCCCAAAAGTAAGTATATTTCATTTTTGTTTCTTTTAAAAATCTAAAAAGCATTGAATGTTGAGTTTCAACAAAGTGCAGAATAGATAACATGTTCTAACAGCAATGAGTATTATATTTTAGATGAAAAGATTCACATGTATCACAAAATTGTTTTCTCTCAATTTTTCATTACTAAAGACTGCTAATTCTTGTTTTAAAATTTTTTTAACGTTTATTTATTTTTGAGAAGAGAGAGAGCATGGGCGGGGGAGGAGAGAGATAGAGGGAGACACAGAATCTGAAACAGACTCCAGGCTCTGAGCTGTCAGCACAGAGCCAGATGCTGGGCTCGAACTCATGGACCATGAGATCATAACCTGAGCTGAACTCATATGCTTAACCAACTGAGCCACCCAGGGGCCCCAAGACTGCTAAATCTTCTAAAGAGCACATCATTACTACTTTCATTAAAAAGAAACATAACTGGGGTGCCTGGGTGGCACAGTCAGTTAAGCGTCCGACTTCAGCCAGGTCACGATCTCGCGGTCCGTGAGTTCGAGCCCCGCCTCGGGCTCTGGGCTGATGGCTCAGAGCCTGGAGCCTGTTTCCGATTCTGTGTCTCCCTCTCTCTCTGCCCCTCCCCCATTCATGCTCTGTCTCTCTCTGTCCCAAAAATAAATAAACGTTGGGAAAAAAAAAAAAAGAAACATAACTGTATTTCTCTTAAAGGCACAGAATTAAAATGGGATAAGAGGCAATTGGTTAATTTTCCCAGAGCTAAAGGATATGAATAAACACTGTTTTCACTATTTCAAAGACTGTTTAAAAATACCAGTGAAAGGGATGCCTGGGTGGCTCAGTCAGTTAAGTGTCTGTTTTCAACTCAGGTCATAACCTCATGGTTCCGAGTTTGGGGCCCCACATCAGGCTCCGTGCTCATGGTGTAGAGCCTACTTGGGATTCTCTCTCTCTCTCTCTCTCTGCCCCTCCCCAACTCATGCTTTCTTTCTCTCTCAAAATAAACACACATAAAAAATACCAATGAAAAAGAATTTTTTTCCAATTACTCTTAAACATCTACCTTTTGCAAAGTAAAGAATACCTGACTGAATGCCTTTCAACCAAAAAGAGTAAAAAAGTCTCTAGTAAATAATTATTCACTATGGATCTGTTGTCATGGCAAGTTTTTTCTGGAAATTTTGGAATGCCCTTGATAGTGAATTTTCTAAGAATTATACGTAATGTTAAGACATTTTCTATTGGGGAAATAAGTCATAAAGGTCAATTCTTTGTTTAACAAAACCACTGGACATGTATGTTTACTACACTGCTTGAATGGCTTTGGTTTTCTTGAGAAGAAGCTGATAAATTCAAGGTTTTCTACTTCCATTTCTCAGAAGTTCTCAAGACTCTCAAGGTCATGAACAACAAGGAAAAACTGAGAAATTATCACAGATCAAAGGAGACTAAGATGCAATGTATTATTCTTCATTAGATCCTGAAACATTAACAGAAAAATCAGTGAAATATGAATAGCATAGGGTTTAGCTAACAGGTTTCTTCATTTTAAGAAATGTATCATGGTAATATAAGATGGTAAAAATAGGGAAAATTAGGGAAGGGGGTATATAGCAACTCTCTGTACTATCTTTCCAACTTTTATGTACGTCTAAAATTATTCCCAAGTAAAAAGTTCATTAAGAAATAATTGAGTAGAGGCAAGGAGTATATGGGAAATATCTGTACCATCTTTCAATTTTGCTGTGAATGTTAAACTGCCCTAAAAAAATAAAGTCTTAATAAAAACAAGTATTAGTCACTTGCAGAAAATGAAGTAATAGTCATAAACAAAGAGCCCAAAAGTAAACCCTTGCATATATGATCACATTGTTTTCAAAAAGGGTGTCAGGGGCGCCTGGGTGGCGCAGTCGGTTAAGCGTCCGACTTCAGCCAGGTCACGATCTCGCAGTCCGTGAGTTCGAGCCCTGCGTCAGGCTCTGGGCTGATGGCTCGGAGCCTGGAGCCTGTTGCCGATTCTGTGTCTCCCTCTCTGTCTGCCCCTCCCCCGTTCATGCTCTGTCTCTCTCTGTCCCCCCCCAAAAAATAAATAAACGTTGAAAAAAAAATTTTTTAAATAAAAAAAAAGGATGTCAGGACTATCCAATGGAGGAAGGACATTGTTTTGACAAACAATGATGGGCAATCTGGAAATCCACATGCAAAAGAATGGTGTTTGACCCATGACCTTACATTATATACAATAACTAATTTAAAATCAATCAAATCCAAACATAGGAGCTAAGATAATAAAACTCTTAGGACACATAGGGGAAAAGCTGCATGGCCTTGGATATGGCAAAGATTTATGGGATATTGCACCAAAAACCCAAGCAACAAAAGAAAAATGGATAAACTGGACTTCATTAAAATGAAAAAATGTTTTTTGCAACAAAGCCCACTAAAAACAGAGCAGGGGGGAAAAAGGCAATCGAAAGAGGGAAAGTATTTGTGAATCACATATCTGATAAGGGATTGATATCCAGAATATATAAAGAACTCAAATAATTCAACAACAAAAACATATAATCAAATTAAAAATGGGCAAGAACTTGAATAGACATATCTCCAAAAAAGATACACACTGGCTAATAAGCAAACAAAAAGATGCTCCACATCACACTCATTAGGGAAATGTTAACCAAGGCTGTAACAAGATTCCACTGCACAACCATCAATATGGCAATTATCAAAAAATAATAATAAATAGAAAATAACAAGTATTGCTGACAATGTGGATAAACAAAATATATTCAGCCTTACAAGGAAAGGCAATTCTGACATAAGTTGCAACGTGGGTAACATTACAACCTTGAAGACATTGTGCAAAGTGAAATGAGCCAGATACAATAAGACAATAAGGTATGATTCCACTTATATGAGGTCAAACATATAGAGACACGAAGTAGAATGATGGCTGCCAGGGACTGGGGGAAGAAGGAAGAGGGAAATGGTGTTTAATGGGTACAATATATCAGTGGAGAATATGAAAAAGTTCTGGAGATGGATGGCAGTGGTGGTTGTACAACAGTATGAATATATTTAACACCACAGAACTGTTCGCTTCTAAACATGGTTAAAACAGTACATTTTGTTATGTATATATGAACACAATTTTTAAAATTAAGATAGTTTTCATAATAACACGTTCAGTTTTTCTTTTTAACTGATGTATACACATTGCTGTGATTATTTCCAGAGACAGAAATCAGATGGCTGAATATAACAAATGGAGAGAGGAAACTAGATTATAAAATCAATTGTGACTAGAAAGTTAAGAAATACCCAAAACCAGCTAACGATACATCATTTAAACATGAGAGAGAGCTAGCAATAAGCAATTTAAGCTTGTTAGGTAATTTAATTTAGAAGAAATCTCTAGAGATTATTAATGACTAACATACTATTAACTTTTTTTAAAAACAATAGTATTTAAAACATTACTTTTCTTGATACTAGTCAAAGAAGCAAAAATAAAAGATAATTAAAAAGTATTCTTTTATATAAGTAAAAAAAAATTTTATCAAACATTTCATCTTTATTGAGATATATGCTTAAAGCATAGCATTATAATAAGTGAAACAGGGGCGCCTGGGTGGCGCAGTCGGTTAAGCGTCCGACTTCAGCCAGGTCACGATCTCGCGGTCCGTGAGTTCGAGCCCCGCGTTGGGCTCTGGGCTGATGGCTCAGAGCCTGGAGCCTGTTTCCGATTCTGTGTCTCCCTCTCTCTCTGCCCCTCCCCCATTCATGCTCTGTCTCTCTCTGTCCCAAAAATAAATAAACGTTGAAAAAAAAAATTTTTTTTTTAAATAAAAAAAAAAATAAGTGAAATAATAAACTGGCTTAAAGAAAAAATCTGAAAAATATCAGCAAATTGGTTTTTACTTTTTATTTTCTTCTAAAAATATTTTCATTCTCTTGATATGTTTTTCCTCATTACAATTCCTTTTTTCCCAATGCCATCCTTTTCATTCTTTGTCTAGAACAGTCAATTAATAAGAGGCAAAGAGATTTTTATCTGTAGAATTTGTCATGGTAGTCTTTATGACATGGAAATTGAAAAAAGAGTTATTCACTCATTCATTCACTCCTTATTTAATTAAAAGCCTATTGTGTAAAAATTTGTTCTTGATATTGTGTTCTAGTCAAACATTTTATTTCTGGTCTTATTTTGCCTTATAGTATAGGTCTCCTCTTTGTCACTATTAGTCTTGCCTTTTTATTTTCTCCTTTCCAACCCTAAGGCCCTTTTTTTCAAAGCTTTCCAAAATTCCTTTTGATGTATCATTTCTTCTTGATGAATCTGAATCTTACATGCCAGTGCCCAGCACACAGCAGTTGTTCCATAAATGTGTTGAATGGATCCACTGAACAAATGAAGAGGTAAATCTTTACGATCTACTCCCACCATCAAGATGTAGAATGCTAGGTGCACTACCCTGAGTTACAAAAGCCTTAAAGGTAACCAAGTAACAAAAACAAACAAACAAACAAACATAACCAAATAACTACCTTTAAAATGTTTATAAATGTTAACTTCAAAGTTCAATTGAAAACAAAATCAAATTTATACAAAAATCTGTTCTTACATGTTCTTCAAACTCATTAGGTTGCTAGTAACTTCTTTTTTTTATTTTTTTTTATTTTTTTTTAACATTTATTTTTCAGACAGAGAGAGACAGAGCATGAAGCGGGGAGGGTCAGAGAGAGAGGGAGCTACAGAATCTAAGACAGGCTCCAGGCTCCGAGCTGTCAGCACAGAGCCCGACGTGGGGCTTGAACTCACGGACTGCGAGATCATGACCTGAGCCAAAGTCGGACGCTTAACCGACAGAGCCACCCAGGCGCCCTGTAACTTCTTTTTTAAAACCAAAAAGCAATTACAATGCTTAAAATGTACTGTCTATGTTTGATGATGGCATTATCTATCAATGCTGAAAGTATTCAACATTCAACAATATTGTTTAAATTTCACAGAAGTCTAGCAAAAGGAAAACAAGAAGTATGCATCTAGCTAATTCCCTGAGTTATAAATTTAAAACTAGAATTTTACCAAGCTTTAGATACTTAAGGACTTAATTTATCATGTAATTCTGAAATTCACTACAAGGATTCTATCACAGAAAACGCATGGCTATATGTACATAGCTTAATGATGACAAATCCTGCACATCAAATTCTACTTTTATTTAAATTTCTCTTTTTTAAAAAAGGCTTACCCTTAAATCAGAGACATAATCTCTTAAAACACACCATATGTCTTTTCTTTTGTAGCACATGGTTTAGAAGCAGCCTTAATTAGAGTCAACGTATTGTTTGGATTCTTCACTGCCATTTCCCTTATCCTGTTAAGCACTATAGCAAAGTTAGCCCTGTACCTTTGTGCAGGTTGAAGATCAAATTAGTGTAGAAAAGGCTCTGAAGAGTCCAGAAAACCCAAGTGGCTGCTGCACAGCATTAACTTGAATCAACACCATGTATTTACCATTCTTTTAAGCAAACAACATAAAAGACCTTAATTTTGTTCATAGTGTCAAATAGTTATGACACAAATGTTACTAAATATCAAGTGAGAGGAAATAAGTTATAAAATAACTCTGGACTTGTAATCCACTGAGCCAAGAGTATATGGTCATATAATTACAGAATTCCAGGAAAGATCTAGGGCTGAGTGTCCTTCATAGAATTGTAAAGCTTATTTTGGTTTGAAGAACTGAATGTCTGGTCAAGTTCACTCAGGAGAATTTAATATCATTTGATTATCTCAAAAGCATGCAAAATACTAAGTCATTTTATTTAACATCTGACCTGATATCCCTCATTCCTTTTCTCATCCTCAAATTTCCAACTCAGTATGTTTTTTTTTTATTTCAAGTTTTTATTTAAATCCCAGTTAGTTAACATATAGTGTAATACTAGTTTCAGGAGTAGGATCTAGTGATTCATGATTTACATACAACATCCAATGCTCATCACAAGTGCCCTTCTTAATTTCCATCACCCATTTAATCCATCTACCTACCCAGCTTCCCTCCATCAACCTTCAGAGTTTGTTCTCTATAGTTAAAAGTCTGTTTTATGGTTTTCCTCTTTGTCCCCCCCCCCCACCCAGTGTTCATCTGTTTCATTTCTTAAGTTCCACATATAATTGAAATCATATGGCATTTTTCTTTCTCTGACTTATTTTGCTTAGCCTAATACATTCTAGCTCCATCCACATCATTACAAATGGCAAGATTTCATCTTTTTTATCACTGAGTAATAGTCCATTGTACATAAATATACCACAACTTTTTTTTATCCATTTGATGGATATTTGAGCTATAGTGATCAAGACAGTATGGTACTGGCACAAAAACAGAAACATAAATCAATGGAACACAATAGAAAATCCAGAAATGGACCCCCAGCTATATGGTAAACTAATCTTTGACAAAGCAGAAAAGAATATCCAATAGAGAAAAGACAGTCTCTTCAACAAATGGTGTTGGGAAAACTGGACAACAACATGCAAAAGAATGAAACTGGACCACTTTCTTATACCATACACAAAAATAAATTTAAAATAGATGTAAGGCCTAAAAGTGAGACAGAAAATCATCACAATCCTAGAGGAGAACATAGGCAGCAAACTCTCCAGCATTGGCCATAGCAGCTTCTTCCTAGATATGTCTCTGGAGGCAAGGGAAACAAAAGCAAAAATGAACTATCGGGGCTTCATCAAGTTAGAAAGCTTCTGCAAAGAGAAGGAAACAATGCATAAAACTAAAAGGCAACTTCTGGAATGAAAGAACATATTTGCAAATGGCATATCTGTTAAAGGGTTAGTATCCAAAATCTATACAGAATTTATCAAACTCAAAACCCCAAAAAACAAATAATCCCATTAAGAAATGGATAGAAGACATGAAGAGACGTTTTTCCAAAGAAGACATAAAGATGGCTAACAGACCATGATAAGATATTCAATATCACTCATCATCAGGGAAATCCAACTCAGTGTTTGTATTTAAAATAAAATTATTTCAGGGGCGCCTGGGTGGCGCAGTCGGTTAAGCGTCCGACTTCAGCCAGGTCATGATCTCGCGGTCCGTGAGTTCGAGCCCTGCGTCAGGCTCTGGGCTGATGGCTCAGAGCCTGGAGCCTGTTTCCGACTCTGTGTCTCCCTCTCTCTCTGCCCCTCCCCCATTCATGCTCTGTCTCTCTCTGTCCCAAAAATAAATAAACGTTGAGAAAAAATTTTTAAATAAAATTATTTCAGGGTATTTGGGTGTCTCACTCGGTTAAGAATCCAACTTTGGCTCAGGTCAAGATCTTACAGCTCATGAGTTTGAACCCTGTGTCAGGCTCTGTGCTGACAGCTCAGAGCCTGAAGTCTGCTGCAGATTCTGTGTCTCCTTCTCTCTCTGGCCCTCCCCCCTGCTCATGCTCTGTATCTCTCCCTCAAAAAGAAATTAATAAACATTTTTAAAAAATGTTTAATAAAATTATTTCATATACACAATAGAATATTAGTCAGCCATAAAAAAGCATGACATCTTGCCATTTTTGACAACACAGATGGACCCAGAGGGTATTAAGCTAAGTGAAACAAGTAAGAAAGAAAAAGTTAAATACCACATGATTTCATTTACATGTGGAATCTAAAAAACAAAACAAATGAACAATTAAACAACAAAAAATGAAAGAGACACCTAAACATAGAAAACAAACAGGTGACTGGGGTGCTTGGGTGGCTCAGTTCGTCAAGCATCTGACTCTTGATATCAGCTCAGATCATGATCTCATCGTCCATGAGATTAAGTAGAGCATTGGGCTTTGCTCTGAGCATGGAACTTGCTTGGGATTCTTTCTCCCTCTGTCCCTCCCCTGCTTGTGCTCTCTCTCTCTCTCAAAATAAATAAACAAAAACACAAACAAAAAACTGGTGGTTGCCAGAGGAGAAGAAGGGTAAGGGACGGGAGAAATAGATGAAGGAGATTAACAGATACAAACTTCCAGTTATAAAATAAATAAGTCACAGGGATGAAAAGTGCAGCATAGGGAATACAGTCAATAATAATTCAATAATTCTGTATAGTGAGAGAGGATAACTATACTTAACATCGTAAGCATTTCATAATGTAGAGAATTGTCAAATCACTATGTTGTATATTGAAACTAACATATCAACTAAAGCTCAATTAAAAGTTTTTTAAATAAGCTAAAATGAAATGATTTATCTTGTAAAAGAATTTAGTTAGCCTGCCTTCTTATACAGTGTCTTTTTTTATCCAAAGGCTTTAACCAGCTATGCTTTTGCTTTGGTTCAACTTCTCCCTTCTTTGACCTTTACATACAATTCTATTCATGAGCTTTTCATCTAAACTGCACAGCAACGTCATGAGTTCTCAAAAACCCCATCTCTGTCGACTATGCTTGTGAGAAAAGTTTTAAAAATAAAATAATCACAACACACATTATTCTCATTATTTTTTCTTAGAATATAATTAGATATCAAGAATAATTTGGGGATAACAATTGTTTAAAAAACCATCAGTAAGCATCTGTTTTTTACAAATGACTCTCCCAGGCTCTATGGTAGAAACCAAAACACAGGACCTGTGTCCTCAAAGATAACTGAAGTATAAATCAGTCATTAATAGAAGAAATAAAATGTCTCCAGTACAGTAAAATGAATGTACTATCAGAGGTTAAGATTTATCACAAATGTTTAACTAGCCACCTTCATTCTTATATTTTTAATATACTAAACTTTGAAACTCATCCTTACTTCTTTGCGTATCCTTATCAGCTGATTACTCCCTCACAAATTCTAAGTCACTTAACATTAGACCAATACTTGCCTCTCTTCTAAGTTTCTGACTCTATTTTCCTTCTATTTTTTGCTACTTCTCATGTGCCTACCTCCTAAGTGCTGGAATTCTCAAGATTTTATCTTCTTCTTACTCTACACACTCTCTGAGGGGCATGGTTCTGACACACATGTTTCAGAAGTCCTTTGATACTGCGTCTTCAATTCTGTGGTTTTGATGTCATGGACATTTTTAATAATTCCTCAAAAACAATCATTAAATGTTACATAGATTTTTTTATTTTTTAATGTTTATTTATTTTTGAGAGAGACAGACAGAGCATGAGTGGGGAGGGACAGAGAGAGAGGGAGACAAAGAATCCGAAGCAGGCTCCAGACTCTGAGCTGTCAGCACAGAGCCCGACATGGGGCTCAAACTCACAAGCCATGAGATCATGACCTGAGCCGAAGTTGGACACTTAACCAACTGAGCCACCCAGGAACCCCATTAGTTAGATATTTAACAATTGCCAATCCTAATCCTCTCACATTCCAAAAGGATACAGCAAAATGACTTCATCAAAATATTCCATGAATGACAATGGGAACATTAAATTAATCAAGTTCAAAATGTTTTCCTCACATCCTTGATAATAAAATCTTTCTAAATGTCCTCTCTGATGATGATATATAATATATTCCCCAGACTTCATTTGTCTTTCATCTTTAGGCTTATATTTTTAATAGTTCACTAGATATGTCTACATAGATATCCTACTGGTTCCTTTAAATCAACAAATTCAAAGCTGGATTCATTTTCTTCTCTTCCCAAAGGGATTGACCCCCCTCTCTTGATTAACAGCACCAAGATAGGCCCAGCTGCCCCAATAAGAAACTTAAAAGCCATCTCTGATTTCTTTATTTTCTCCTACATACAAAGCTTTTTAAATCCAGTCACTTAAGATTTTTAAAAATCTGTCAAATATGCCCCATCTTTCTATCCTCAGTGCATGGTTTGGCATTCAAAGCCTCCATCATCTTTGGGTGCAACAGTCTTGTAACTGGTCTCCTAATATGACTTGAAGATCCTTCAATCCATATTCCATGCCAGAAGCATCTTTCCACGACTAAACCTGATTGTGTCATTTCTCTGCTTCTAACTGTGAATAGTTTCTTACTGGCCATAAGAATATGTTCCGCTTCTCTTTTCAGAGTTATCACTGCCACTCCCTCACATGCATCCTGAAATCTAACCATACAAAATGCAGTACAATTCTTTTAACAAGTGCATTTTTAACGGTTCCCTGCTTTTGCAGATGCCCTTATTTCTTCCCGCCCGTGTCTATCTAATGAATGCCTAATTAGTTCAGTATTCCCACTGCACCTTAAATACACTTCCAGGAGTGTATGTCTCCTATACTACTGTAATCATTTTTTTAAATGTTTTCCTTTTCTTCTGCTTGAGTTATTCAAGGCCTAGTATCCCAGTTGTATTTGGATATCAAGGGCATGGCAGAATGTGGAAATTTGGCAGTAAGAAAATTTTGGTAAAGAAATAAAGGCAATCATTATGCATATTTACATAGTATAAAAGTTTCTGATATACTTCTTTGAAGAAATACTAAGTCTATGGAGAAGAGAGGTGCATGTGTATGTATGACTAAATTTGAATCAAGAGCAAACCTTGTGACGGTATTGGATTTTGGGCATGCAAGAAACAACTTCTGTCCATCATAAGCTCACTTTAATACTCTATTTAGTTAGGATTAACCTCACCTTTTTCCTAATATTTTATCTGCAAAGTCAATCACTAGAAAATCAACTTCCTCTACAACGTTGCCTTTTAAAAGTCCATTGACTTATGATAAGCACAGGGTGTTGTAAGCACTAAATCACAAATTATACACCTGAAACTAATATTACACTGAAAAAAAGAAGTCCATTGACTGTTTCCAAATAGTATAATCAGAAAACAAAGGGACAATATAGCTGTTTAAAAATAATCATGACAAAAGCGTTTTCAATGTGGTTATTAGCTTGCCCAACACAGAAATAGTTCACTAATCTGGGATTTTCAAAAAGTTACAAAGAATAAACCTTGCCTTAGTAAGATTTTGTAAGCATTTAATTTTTCAATGCTGCAAAATAGACTTGATCAACTGTTTTCCCCCATAAGGTTCTACTTTAAGACCTCCATATGCTCAGTTTTAATAATCTGCTTCCAAAACCAGGAACCATTCCAAATATGAGTTATGGAAATATTGTGCTTCTTATTAAAAACAACATGAAAAGAAATATCTGAAACCCAGGTATCAATCTGTAAAACACATAGTGGCAGATCCATGTGAAAGGTTTGTATGAAGAATTACTACTTAAAATCACTTTTACTGAGGCAGTTTAACTCGTTTCACTAGAAGTGAAAATTGCTATGACAAATATGTCACTATGGAGGTCAAATGGTAATTTGCACATGCTAAACAGCTCAGCAGGAAATTACATGTGATCCTCAAAATCACTAGCATTCCCACCAGAAATCATTTTATAAGACATGGAGGTCACATGGATTGTGTTAGGGATAAAAACTCTTTCAAACACATGTTCCACCCTCCCCCTAGGGAGGAAGGAATTGAAAGGTATGGAGAGACGTATGATCAAGGTGTTTGAAGTTAGAGAAACGTAAATTAGCATGGTTATGGAAAAGGGAACTAGAGAAAAGTATCATAAGAGACCAAGAGAAAATATATGCTTAACTTATTTGAATCTTTTGATACCATTTTATCACATGGTATTAGTAAAATGTAGTTATGCTTATGTATTTTGTTATCAAAAATATTATATGAAAAAGAAGAATATTATGGAAGACTACTTCATGTTACCTCAAAAGGAGTTGCTGGGGTATTTAAACATATTTACTTCGTCTGCATATACCTCTTATAACAAACAAGATTAAAGTGAGTAGTCTGGTGCTCTGGATGAGTGTGCAATGGAAAGGGAATGACATTTAGCAGTATCCTGTACTCTTTTATTCACCTGTTGAAGAATGCTGTTTCCTGTTAACAATCCTAGGTAAACAGAGATTTTGAACACTGCAATAAAATTGCCTTAAAGTATTATTGCGCTTCCTTTATTTCAATGATAAAGCCCTGTGAAAAATCTCTCAAGGAAAAAAAGTCCAGGAAAGAAATAGTCCTTTCTTTTTGGACAAAAGAAAAATACACCTATAACTATCTTATGTTAAAACTACATCATCCTGGGGCACCTGTGTGGCTCAGTCAGTTCAGTATCTGACCATTGATTTAGGCTCAGGTTAATATCTCACAGTTCCTGGGTCCAAAGCAAAGAGCCTGCTTGAGATTCTCTCTCTCTCCCTCTCTGCTCCCTCCTCCCCAGAATAAACATTTAAAAGAATTTTAAAACTATCTCATCTTATCTCAAGCTTTGACGTCTCACATCTTTCCTCCCGTCTTGTATAAAGCTTTCTACATCTGGATGTATACTCATCCACTTATTTATTCATTTTTTAATTATATTTTAATGTTCATTCATTTTTGAGAGACAGAGCATGAGCGCAGGAGGGGCAGAGAGAGAGGGAGACACAGAATCCGAGGCAGGCTCCAGGCTCTGAGCCAACAGCACAAAGTCCCACATGGAACATGATCTGAGCTGAAGCTGGATGCTTAACTGGCTGAGCCACCCAAGTGCCCCCACTGATTTATTCTTAACTGAGCACTTATTTTGTCCCAAGGACGATGCCACAGTGGTAGTGGCCAAGATACACTGCACTATTCTCAGGGAGCCTTTGGTTTAATAAGTAGTACAAAGGAAGATGGCAAGTACTAAAAAAAGGGAACTATAAGCTGCTGCAGGAGCACTAAGCAAAACTGTCTAGTCCAATTTGAATGACCAGCAAGAATTCCTAGAGAAGACACACCTAGGCTCAGACATAAAAAGCATGTAGGTAGAAGTGGGGCAGTAAAATATGCTAGGCCAAGGAAATGTATAAACTGTCTAAAAGTATAAATGTATAAAATGGTCTAAAAGTTACATGAAGCCAAGTTCAGTCAAGAAAAGTAAATATCTTTTATACAACTAAAGCCTGGAACTCATGGAAAACTTCTGAGTAACTAGGCTGGATTGACTGAGATCATGGAGGACTCCTGTGAGCCACAGCCCACTACCTGGTGTAATGGGAAGCCTCTGGAAGTTTTCCAGCAGGCTGTGGTAATCAGCTTTGAACTTAAAAACATGATACAAGGGTGCCTGGGTGGCTCAGTCAGTTTGGTTCAGGTCATGATCTCACAGCTCATGAGTTTGAGCCCCATGTCGGGCTCTGTGCTAACAGCTCAGAGCCTGGACCCTGCTTTGGATTCTGTGTCTCTGTCACTGTGTGCCCCTCCCCCACTCACACTGTTTCTCTCTCTCTCTCTCTCTCTCTCTCTCTCTCTCTCTCTCTCTCTCTTTCTCTCTCTCATGCTCTCTCTCAAAAATAAATATTTTAAAAAATGTTTTTAAGTATAAAAACATCATTCAGACTGGCATATAGGTAAGGAGTGGCCAAGCCTGGAGGCTGAGAGGCCCTTAGAAGATTGTTTTAGTGATCCAGGTGAGACATGACTGTAGTATGGATGAGAATGTGGCAGTGAACTAATGTGTGAATGCGAACCAATGCACAGAAGGAAACTGGTTACATATAACTGGGCTTAACAGAGGGGCAGAGATCAAAGATGTGAGTTGAGAGCCATCTGAACATAGATGCTATAGAAACTACAGCAAAAATGAGTGTATCTAGTGAGAAAAGTAAAGGGTCAATAATAGAGACCAGAAGAAACCCAAATTTAACAGGTAGTTAAAAGATCCCACAAAAGAGATGAAAAGAAATAAAAGAACAGCAAGAAGAATATGAGGTTTCTAAAGCCAAGAAAGAGAAAGGGCTCAAAGGAGTTTATGTTAGATAGTACCTAATGTTCCTAAAAAAAATCAAGGCAATGTACATTAAGAACCGTCTTTTGGATTTAATAATAAAGACACAGATGAGTGAACTTGGCAAGACAAATTCAGCAGAGACCTAGAAGCAGAAGTCAAGTTATTTAGGTTCAAGTGTAAGCAAAGGTAAGATATAAAGGCAGCTGAGTGTACCACTCATTAAATAATTCTAATCAAGAAACACAGTAGAGGTATATGTCAAGTGGAAGGGCTCTGAAAGAATGTTTGTATATAAGGTTTTTTTTTATATGAGAAATATTTGAACTGTGAAAACTGATCAATAAGAAGAGACCAAAGTAAAAAGAAAGAGGAGATACTTGAGAAGATGATAAAAATGCTTCAGACCATGGGCAATGGCATTAATCAGGGTAGAAGGAAGCACTGTCACAGTGGAAAGTTGGTGGATAGTTGACAGAGTTTCTTTATGATGGCTGACATTTTCTCTTTGAAGTGAGAGACAAGATTATCTGCTGAGAGTGAGGGAGAAGGGAAGATCAGAGGTTCAAGGAACACGAAGAAGTGTTGAAAGCACCACTGTGGAACGCAATAGAGACAGCCAACTAATGAAGTGTCACTGGGTTCTGCTGAGGGACACTGATTTCAGCGATCATGAATATAGAGTGGCATCTATGTTCAAGTTTGTTTGATCTTCACAGGCTGCCAAACTGCAGTGATCTAGGTCTGGCCCAATGACATTTATCCAGCACTGGGACTTTTCAGAAAAGTTATGACAGAAGGACAAGGGGGCAAGACAGCTGAGGATACTGATAGCACATCTAAGTTGGGCTGAGAAAGATGTGAAAACAAAAGTAAACTTGTCCAGGAGGGTGAGGAGTTCCCACATTTCCCAGGAACTATGTGGTAGAAAAACATAACTGAAAGAACAGGAACCTTAAAATTCAAACATTATGGAGTGAGAGGGTTGAATTTGATGCCTTAGAAGAAGCTTGGGGTTATAACAAGATCTGAAGTACAGTAATAGAATAGGATAGTTGAAGTGGCTTTGAGATAGACATCACAATGGCATTGAAGAGAAGGAAGTGAAAGCCTAGGTTGTCAGAGGTCATCCAAGTGAATACTGAAACCCTCCAGATGGACAGCAGGATTTGAGATTAAGAGAAGTCACTGTTGAAATCTTCACTGAAAGAGGGGGAAAAATACTGAAAGATGTTTTGAGTAATGCTGTAGTTTCACAGATAAAGACCATTTCACCTGAAATTCTACCTGAACAGAATATGATGTTCTTTACAGGTACTTGATGATAACAATGATGGAATGCTATAAATAAGGAGCCCACGCTTAATCCAAATCATGTCATTTACAATTTCTGTCAGAGAGGATGGATTTCTACAAACTACTTCATCCCAGGAAGCAATTTGTCAGGGAATGATCAGCAACAGAGAAGTCAATCTTATACCCACTGAAACTACCCCACTGTTGATAGAATCACTTGGATAATATGGTTAAACTATCTTTAACTGATTTAAACAGAGAAAGAGGCATCTGATTTAGCCTCTTCTTAATGTCTTAGGGTTATCATTTGTATAAGAATTACTAAACTTGGTATAAGCTCATATACTCTTGAGTCATGGTTTCCCCAACATTGTTAATACAGATGGCTTGTATTATCTGTTCAGTATGGACTCTTGACCCTATCCCAAACACACTGAATCAGAATCTCCAAGAGAGAAGAAGTAGAGAAGCAGAGTCCTTATATGCCTCCCCAGTGATTATTATTACCAGGGATGTTTGAGAAACAATAAATAGCCTTAAGGTGGGCAGCTTTTGATTTCACATTAACTAGATCCCAGTTACATCTTCTTAATTAAGAGCTTTTCTGCCATTTTCCTTGTTGCCAACTATCACTTCTTTTTGCTACTGATGTTTCTGTCCCAAGAGGGATTTTTCTTCTCATCACACTTAATTTCAATTAAGGCAACATAGAAAATGAGATAGCCAAGTTTGTTAGAATTCCAAGTGAAATACAAGAACGTAGGCTCTGGTTGATGATCAGGGACCACACCCACGAGTAAACCATACACATTTTTAATTTAAAGATTTTGTAGTATCCATTCAGGTTCTATTCATTCCTAGATGTTCTTGTCAACTGTACATATAATTGTGATATAATTTATTCTACTATAAACAGAAGTTTAGAGTCAGACAATGCAACAAGGTTTGGTTCAGTTTGGTTTGTGAATCTTACCAAATGTTCTAATTCCCTTCTAGGTATCTGGCCTAATATGGATTACTGCCTACATCTATTTTTTAAATGATAGTGATAAATTGCCCTTAAGGCTGGATTTAATTTATTTGATGGAAAGAAAAAAGGTCAATTTATTTACATACCTAAATTTCCCAAAGAGAAAACCATTAAATAGATTGCTGAATTTCACAATTAGACTAATTTTTTCTATTTGGCTATCAGTCTCTGGATATCTTAATCTGGATGACCTGGTGAAGACAGAAGAAGAAAAACAGTAATTTAAAGCACTAGAAAATGGCCTGTTTCATCAGCTGTAAAAAAATAAGACTTCAGGTTGTCTGGAGAAGCAGGCAAGCATTCAACAGTTGGTGAATAAGTGAGCATTTCCTGACGGTGTAAAACTACTATGAATTTGTAGTGACTTTGGAGAAAAGTGAAGGTGGCCCTGCTTTAAATCTTGGTTTTGCCTGATCTTAAAACTGTGGACTCCATGTGTTCAGGCAGGGTCTATATTCTCTTAGAGACTTGTTTAAAGATCCCATGTCAGCCTTTCTGCTTGAAAAGAGAGGCTGAAGAGTCTTCTTGAAGTGTAATTAAAGTCCCAAAGTAGTTGGCTTTCTCAAAATGCTGAGCCTCACCCTCCTCCAAGTTGTTTGTGTAAGCTTAACAGGGCCACTGCAACCTGTCCCCCTATTCCTTGCTGTGCTATTGAAACACAGTAAGAAGACCCTTTGAGCCAACCATCTGCTCTTCAACTAAACTAGCAAGCATTTTCTTTTCAGTAATTTATTGTGGGCGTCTTTTTATTTCCAAGTAACTGTTGGTAAAAATTCATGAATTAATTGGGAAAATAAACTAAACAAAGACACCACTTTACTTTCAACATGGAAGACTTAGGGAAGCAAGGTATGACAAGACCACATGGCATTCTTTACCATGACAGTTGGCCCCAAATTTTCCTAAACCTTATAATTTAGGCACTTTCCAATGAGACTCTGAGAACAATTGCAACAGTTGTGGCTATAAGCAAGCATGATGCAAGATTTACTAATAAATTGTACTGCTTTATAATTACCCGTGAAATAACAACACTTGACCCTGATTTATTTTGTGGGCTGCCTTTTTCTCTCCAAGCATGCTGAAGTCGATTTTTTCCCCCTAAAACCAGATGTTTTAACATTTCAAAGAAGATGGATGGAATGCAAACTCAAGACCAAAACTGTTTTAGGTTTGCATTTGTTATTATTGTTATTAAAGAAAGGGCCAGGGCTCTACGCAAACTGGAAATGAGCCAAAATTCTAATTTAGATGACAGTGGCCATCTTGAAATTGTCTAAACATACAAACAGCTTTGTTTCCATTTTCTGCAAGCACAGAAGCAAGGAAATACGAAAACTAAATCAGACAATAAAAGAATCATTCTTCTTTGAAGTTCAATGTTATGTAACAACAGCCCATTTTACTTTATTTAAGCCTATTACGTGCCCTATTGCTTAGGATATGAAATTAAAGATGTTAAGGTTTAGTTAGCAATAAAACTTATCAGCCCACAGTAATTTTTGCTAATATTTTGACTGACAATTTTACCCCTGTGTCTGTGACTGCCCCCTCTGACAACACAGGAATTTACAATAACCTGGGAATCGGGAGTAGAGAAGTTTCCAAGAGCCTTCTCCAAAGTGAGAAAGGCAAAGGGCTCCTGTTCTGTTCTCTTGATTGTATCCATCTGGTTTCAGAAAAGCAGCCACTCAGTCCACTCTAGGGCCAGAGCTCCTAGGTAGTGGTTCCAAATGGATAAGGACAAGGAGAGGGAGGTAAGAGATAAGATAGAAATGCATGGACCATGCTGATAACTGCAGTGACAATAATAAGGAAGGCTGACAGAGTGACATGTAGAAATGCAAGTCCATTCTAAGCCAGAACAGAAAGAGCCCTTTCCTAAATAATGATTACTTAGGTAATCTCTCTTCACTAGATTAGATCGTTGCATTAGTGCTTCATTACACTTTATTTATTTTAAATAGATGGCTTTTGCTAACTAACCAAGGTAAGTACTTAGGAGAAGTGGATTGACAGGACTTTTTTGATAGCATTTGCACAGCATCAGGTTATAATCACTGATTTCTAGCTGGCAGAGAGCCCCTTGAGGCACCAAAGATTTAGCACAATATAGCTGCCTAGAGAAATGAAGGCAAGGCTCATAAAACGATGCAGTGCTTTCCTGTGCTATAGAATCATTGTTTGCCAAATTACCTTAAGGGAAAATGGCCTTCAGAGGGGGTTGTTTATGATTACTTTATACAAAATGGAATTCTGAAGTAGAATAGAAAAAAATGTGATTTTGGTATGCCACCTTTTTTAGACAAGGCATATCATGGAACATTATAAATCAGTAATATATCGCTCTTGTATGTCCTGGGGAGACAAATACAATGGCTAGTACACATCCAGCAACAGCCTGATATAGTCCGTGTTGCAAGGAAGGAGACTGTTGACTATATGCTGTGTTAAATGTGCTGGAGTCTGAAATAGAGAGTGATGGAGTGGGAGTCTTCTTTCAGTCATGCCACAAATATTTGAGTGCCTACAATGTGCCAGGCATATTACCATGGTGAGTAAAAACAGAGTTCGTAGCTTCAGGAACTCACAGGATATTGGTCAGTACAGGATATTGGTGAGTGCCACAAAAGACGGCGGCATGGGTGAGAAGAGAGGGTGATGGGGAACAAAGATCGGAAGGTAGGAGAAGGCCTAACAGAGGGAGGAGGAAGCTAGGTGGAGGAGGAGGAGGAGGCACAGAAGGCCTTCCAAGTGGAGGACACAGCCTGTACACTAGTCCTACATTGGGAGGCAGCTCTGGCAGAAGGAGGAACAGAAAGGAAGACTGAGAGGGTGGAGGATAAAGAGCAGGCAGGGTACCCTGGGAAATGAGTGAAGAGAGCTAGGAAGGGTCAGATCATCTCAGCCTTGTGAGTTCTGTGAAGGAAGAAACCCCAAGAGCAACAGGAAGCCACTGACATGTTTTAACTGTAATCAGAAAATCCCAGGAAATATGATACAGTATTGCTGCCCTGGCCTACAATTCAAACCCACCCCCTCTGCTTTTTTTTTTTTTTAAAGGAATCATGGCATTATACATATGTTCAGATACTCTTTTTTCTTATTCAAGTTATAGTCTCAATTAAATAAATTCAACAGAGACCTACAGACTCATGACCCTAAAGCAGAGCTCATTTCGCCTTCTGCTCAGCACATTAAGAAAGGGTCTAAACAAGATTCTCTTAAACATCAAATGTCATGAATTTTAAAATATTTTTTCATGACAGTAACCAAAGAAAACAAAAGGAGCATTTCGTGGGGGTCCCTGCATGATTATTTTACAATTTCTTAAGACATTTCTAAATTGTGGAGAGTGGCTAATGTTTTCCTCTCATATGCTGATGGTAAAAGCAAATATTTACAAGGTAGGCTGTCCAAGAAAGAAATAGAATCCACATATAATCTGTTTTTATTGCACTGTCTGCTGCTCAATTTTATAAACAGCTGCTGGCCAAATGTAATTCGAACCCAAACCCAAAATGTTGTGCCTTTTTGTTGAAGGGAACAGAATATTTTACTTAATTTATGTCAAAGAAACCGTTAAGAGTCATTAAGGGCTTCGGGTTGGGTGGTTTGTTTTTTTGGCAATTTGGAATCTCATTTTGAAAGAGATGACAAAACCACGTAGCAAAATAAGACTTATATTGTTATAAAAGGCCAGTACGAGCCTAAATCAGAGATATTAGAGTATGCACTTCCAATCATGAGTAGGTGGCACAAACATGAATCCTACTGAGAAATAATGAGATGTGTGTACATATGAACCTCCTGTGTATCTTTTTGAAAACATATCCCCAAAGAAAATGACATAAAACAACTTGCAATTAAACTTTATTTGATGCCAGATGAGAAACAAATGTTTTAGAAACTGTAATTTTTAATATAATAATTTTTCCTTTGCATGTGCAGACCAGCAGCTCCTTATAACACACCAGTTCTTAGCCAACATTGATTTCTAAAGTAACTAATGGAGGCTGAAATTTTAATTGCATTTTCCCCTTAATTTGTGTATTTACTTTGAAAGACTTTTTGGAGAAATGAATTATTTGAGCTTCACTTCAGAGGTCATGGGACATATAATATACACCATTATGAAAACAAATACTTTATAGACATTTCATAATAAAAAGTAGCAGATTTCTCAATCTATTATATGTAAATAGCTCATAAATTTCTCCAACATTAAAGACTGGTTCCTTTTGGGTTTCTAAACAGTACAGAAGTTGTTCCTAAATGTTTCAACTACAGGAACCCCATTTTAATGTCAAAAATTTTCAAGCATCTCTGCCCACAAGATAAGAGACTTTTGTATTACATCATCCACTGATTAAAAGAAAGCTCAATGGTAAGAAAACTATAATTCAGTAAGTTTTAACAGAATGTATGTTTATAAACAGAAGAGTTTATGCATACATTTGAAAAACAGCACTACAACCACATTCAAGATATACTAGCTATTTGTTCTAAAGGTAATGAGCCCCTACAGTCTCTATCATAACTTTCCTGGAAAGCCCCAATGCCGGCTAAATCTAATTTATACACACACACACACACACGTACATATATGTGTGTATGTATATATATATGTATTATATAAATATGTATATATGTGTATATATTATATGTGTACTATATGTGTATACATGTATACATGTGCAATATATATGTATATATTACATATATGTATTAAGATTATTATAGATATATATGTATATATATATATACACACACATATAAGTAAATAACCAATACAGTGATATGTAAAATCCATTAAAATAACCCAAGAGGTTTAAAAATTGTGGATCTTTTCAAAATGACATTTCACATGGAAAATCTTGTAGTAAAAGAGATGAGAAGCTGGAAGCAGTTTCTGCAATACATCACTTGACAGGAAGTTAAGTTATCAGAATGAAGTCTTATAGGTAACAATCTCATAACCATACATGGTGTATGTCCTAGTTACCATATAGATATGAAAGGTCCATTAAGGTTCCTTATCAGTTGTATATTGGTGTAATTTAGAGAGTTTGATAACATGAACCTGAACTGAGAAAAGTCTCGACACAATGCCCTGTTATCAGACATCTAACTTTTGAGTTTAAACAACTACAATACATAGACTTTCTCCTGTCCCTACCAGAAGGCATTGTCTTCCTAAGCCATGAAGCTGAAGGTATTAATTTCATTCCCTTCTAATATTTTTTTCTTGGGCAAAACACCCTAAACACATACCAGGCTCCTAGAATTAAAACAATACAGTGCAATATCATTAGTTAACAATTAAACACAGTCTGCCTATAGCTTGTTTCAATTATGTAATACAATGAACAGTCTCTATGGTAATCTCCCAGATTTTCAAATTAATCACATACATCATTGAGCCCTTTTACAATGATTCTCACAAATGGTCAAGTTTTTATGTGTTTAGTTTCCACCACTGAGATGCCTTTACACCACGCTGAATAAAATTTTGCATGATTTTCCAACTCCTTTCCTACTAGGGCTGAAGGCAAACCATCTGGATGCTCACTAGGTGGCCAGGGACCAGGGTTAGCTTCTCAGAAGCTGTGCTCCAAACCAAATCAGAAAAGGAGAGAGAGCCAAAAGCCATATGGGAAAAGTAAGGCTAATAACAATAACAACAACAATAATAATAATAATAATAATGCTAGAAAAGGAGATCAAAACATTTTTTAAACAAGGACATCAGAGACCAGAAAAGTAAGGCACTCAGAGGTCAGTGTGATGAGAAAGTGGGAACCACAGAATGAGTTGTGGAAAGTGGAGGTACCTGGAATGTAATTTATATTAGTGTTTATTCTCACTAACCAGCAGGATTTTTGTCCAGGTAGGCTTCCTTGGCTTAAAAAGCCAAGAACAGAATGACTAAACCTAAAGGCTAATTTAGTCTCTAAACCAATGACTGCTACTAGCTTGAACTCAAATTATTAATTCCATTTACACATTCTAATCTTGGAAAATCCATGAATTCGACTTACATCCTATTAAATTTATTATTGGTTTATGTAAACATTAACTTCTTTTTTCTAGGCTTACTACCCTGGCAGGAATTTAAGGGCAGAGTCACTGTTGCTACAAAGAAATTAGATTCTTACCCAGAGACATCTGGACTTGAAATCTGTATTCTTTCATCTCAGAAAGAGCAATAAAATCACCACTATTATCATCATTTCCACTGTTCCCTCTCCTGATGTCACCATATCACCTAAACGTTAAGTGGACCTCTCCTAAGGGTGTCATTATGGTTCAAGAAAGAGGAGCAGACTCCCTCCTTGTGGTCTATCTCATGCCCCCAAAGGTCAGACACAGTGCAAAATCCCCAGTAATTATGCCTCTTTCATGGCTGCCACTTGTCTCTACGATGGCTTTCAAAAGCAACTTTTGACAAAGGCAACACCAACAGGTGGGCCTTCAGGCAACAGTAGCAACTTCTAATTCTATTCCCAAAAGATCTATCTGACTCTTGTTTTCATAGCATCCTTGAGTCCTTCTTTAACTAACTGGATAATGGACAATTTTATATTGCTCTCCACAACCACTATAAGCAAAATTTCCCAAACTTGGTTCCTTGAGGCTAGCTCACACACACACATATACACAGCCAACAGTATCGCTAGCTCTATATTTGATTCCATACATAAATTTAATACGTGGGCATAATGAATAAATATATAAAGAACTATAATTGTCATGCTAATTCTCTGGTTTTAAGAAATGTAAAGAAGGACACCCAGAAGTTAAAAGAAGGATCATCTAATGACTTTAATATATACAGTGATACAGGGATACGACTTAACCCTCAGGTTGATGTATGTTGCTGATATGAGGATCATTGATCTACATTAGCACTTTACAATTGAAAAATACTGTATGGTTTTCTTAAATATTTGTCACATATTAAAAAAATTATACTTCATGATATAATATAATTGAATGGGAGAGTATTAAATGAATGACCCATATAATTGAAAGGGGGAGTATTAAAAAAATTAGTGATGTGGTTTTCAAATCGCATCTAAAAAACAGGTAAACAAGTGAAAATTCAGAGTATTTCAAAATGCTTCAGCATGCCTGCTCCAAAAGGTTACTCCAAGTCATGGCTGCATCAAATGCACTTAAATCCTCTACAGGGTAACACAGTTCTGCCAACAAGCTGAACTTGGCCAAATCCTTTATTGCCACATTAGGGAAGCAAGCACTCTTTTCCCCTTCCCCAAGTCATGGGTCAAGTCCTGTCTTTCCTTTGACTATGGGTAAAATCTCACACTCTATTTTTATGTTCTTCTGGAATAAGTTTGAGTGGAGCCTATTATGCTTCAAGATAAAGTCTGAAATCCAGAACTTAAGAGACTTGAGAAAAGCCTATTCATATTTCATCTCATTTCTGTAAATAAAAATTCTATGGACACACTTATAGCCCTAGAGTTCCTCTAATGAAAATCTCTAAATATACTCATCCTATCAGTGTTTCCTAGAATAATGATTCTTTGGACATATTTTCTTTTAGTGCTTAAAATATTTTCTTTGCAAAGAATAGTCTTACTCAAGATTTTCCAGCTTTCTCTTACATTTTCCCTTTTAATACTTAGTGACTTTAAGGTCAAAGTAGTGAGGAAGTGTGTGTGTGTGTGTGTGTGTGTGTGTGTGTGTATGTTTATCTGTGTGTGTTAATTTCTTTCCATAAAGTTGACTTTATAACTTGGTTGGAACATCTTGCTTTCCTGTAAAAATCTATGATCAGTAAATTAATTGCTATGCTGCCTATGGCATTCATTCTGGCCTTCTTTTCTTTCTTTTCCTTCCCCCTCTCTTAGACCCACATTATTACAATTCCTTCCTCCCTTCCCTGAACTGATCATGATTAGAGATTTAGATCCAGAATGTACACAAAAGAATTTTCCATCAAGAGGCTTCACATGCACATTTTTCCTTTATCTAAAACATCACTCTCTTTAGTCTCTATAGCGTACAAGGTGTTACCTAGAAAAGGATTTTGCTCAAATTATCCAAAGCTTTGTTCATTTATCAAACCACTGTCCACACTTCACAAAATGAATAGCAAATGGCTCCCATTCATTTTGAACTGATAACTTGGACTAAAAGTCATTGACTTCAATGCTAAAAGGCATGGAAAATTCCCACACTCCACCACCAAACCCTGACCTGAGATATTTGTTCTAATGTTCACAGGAAGCCATAAATTGTAGAATACATTCTACCCTGTTGACTCATAATTTGTAATGGAATAATATACAGTTTACACAGCTCTATTCTCCCCCAAAGCATCTTAAGGGTACATTAGGCATCTAAATCCTTAACAAGGAAAATGTATTTTCCCCTGACACAAAAGGCATAGTGCTAGTAGGTATTGGTAGTTATAAGTAGGCTATTATTGGTAGGTATAGGTAGTTGCATTTCTCAGAGAATGAGAGAAAATAAGAGACTGAGAGAGCAAGATATAGACAGTTGATTTGGGGATTGGAGAAAGTTGATAAACTAGAGTGCAGTTGCGATAACTTGCCTGTATTTTTTTTTAACAACTGTCTTTAAAACAAATATCAGAGTAAATTTCCCCAAGGATATATACTGCTCCAGACTACCTTTGAGATATAATCCTGGCTGGAGAAAACAGGACTATGCATATCTGAAGAAAGTTTGCTGTTTATACACACAAGAAGTTAGTCACCATTACCCATCAAATTCCCTCGCTAAAAACCTTAAGACCCTCTTTTAGCTCTACTCTCAACCTTACGCTATTAAGCTATAGTTAACTATCTTTGTGTCTATCACCATAATTTCACTCTTAATTTCTCATTTCTTTGCAGCTCCTCTCCATCTCGTCTGGCAAACACCCTCATCATCTTTCCTAACTTCCTAACAGAATTCCATTACCAGTCTCCACCCATCTTCTGCACTGCTACAGGAGTGATTGTTCTGAAACAAAATTCTGATCATGTCACTCAAAAGTTAAAATTCTCTGATGGTTTCCAATAACCTACAGGGCCCACTGAATCTCCTCAGAAATGAAGAACATCACCCTTAACAATCCAGCCTTTTCATATCTTTTCAGACTCACATCTAGCCAGACTTCTCTCCCATCGCCTCTCCCCTCACCCCTTCCCTTCCCCTTCTGGAGATGTATAACACACTCTTCTATTTTGACCGTTGTCTGAAATGTATCCACTTCCCTCCAACTGCTTTATTTGATCAATTATTTCTTTGTTCATATGCCTACTATTATATTTATTGAATTGCATATAACTATTCACTCTCAAGAAGAGTTCTTTAAAATCACAACATGTGTCTAAATCATCTTTGAATTATAGTGCTTATGAATCTCTTGGTATTCAGTAAATGTTTAATATAAAATTTATGGAACAAATAGAAAATAAAATCCATTTTTTAAAAACCATTATGTTTTTGCACATAAGAAAACTACAGTTAGGAATTCTCACCCTCTTCAGCTCTCTCACTCCGTTTCCCCACCTTTCCTGGAACATGGCCCTTCAAAGTATAGCTCCACCACCACCAAGCTCTAACTCCCACCGTTGCTAAGCTGAATATTACCCTCGAGGTCCTGAAATATTCCCCTACTTTTCCTTATTTTGTCCTGAGATTCCATTCTTTATAAATATACAAACTGCAGAGGCTCCTGGGTAGCTCTGTCAGTTAAGTGTCTAACTCTTGGTTTCAGCTCAGGTCATGATCTCATGGGTTTGCAAAACTGAGTCCTGCATTGGGGCATCGAGCTGACAGAGTGGAGCCTGCTTGGGAGTCTCTCTCCCTCCCTCTCTGCCCCTCCCTCTCCACTCTCTCTCAAAATAAATAAATCCAAACATTAAAAAAAATAAAGATACAAATTTCACATTAATCTAGTATTTTGCCATCTCATAATGGAATTTAAAATGTCCATCTAAACAAAGAAAAAAATAGAACCTTTTTTCTCCCCATTAGTATTGATCTCCAGGCTAAGGAATGGTCATTTGTAGATATGCACCTATCCACAAAGAGCATTCATTGTAAAATCACCCAAGGGTAAAGGAAAATGTCAAGATGCTTTCAAAAAGAGCTATTTGGCAAGCTTTTAATTACAATAAGCCAATTAAACAAAACAATAACCATTAGAATACACTCATGTAGTAATCAAGTCTTGGGATGATTTTGTTTTGATGACTTTTATGGTTGGAGAAGAAGCCAAAGTGTCTTTGACTTTGACAGTTTTACTTATTTCAGATATCACAAATCATATCAATTAATCAATAGCCTAACAGTTTTAGATTTCTTGAATTATTCTCTTCATATTCTGGTCAGCTTGTCTATAAAAAGACCATTTCCACTCATAGTCTCTAATGCATACAAAGCTAATACCATGCAGTTTATCCCATTTGAGGTATGAAGTTCACTGTACATTTTTTAATGTTTGTTTATTTTTGAGAGAGACAGAGACAACGCATAAGCAAGAGAGAGGCAGAGAATGAGAGACACAGAATCCAAAACAAGCTCCAGGTTCTGAGCTGTCAGCACAGAGCCAGAAATGGGGCTTGAACTCACAAGCCAAGAGATCATGACCTAAGCCGAAATCAGATACTTAACCAACTGAGCCACCTAGGCACCCCTCAGTGTACATTTTTTAACAGCAGCAGCACATTGAATTCTGTTGTCTTAAAGCAAGACCATCACCCTCTTCTGTCAGACAATTTTGTTTTCAACTCAAGGAAACCTCCCGTCAATGATGAACAAAAATATCAGTTACCATGGGGTGCCTGGGTGGCTCAGTCAGTCAAGCATCTGACTTCGGCTCAGGTCATGATCTCACAGTACTTGAGTTTGAGCCCTGTACCAGGCTCTGCACTGTAAGCACAGAGCTTGCTTTGGATCCTGTTTCCCTTTCTCTCTGCCTCTCCCTCCCCTCTGTCTCTCTCTCAAAAATAAACATACATCTATTTATTTATTTATTTATTTATTTATTTATTTAGGTTTAGATACACAATGGAATACTACTTGGCAATGAGAAAGAATGAAATATAGCCTTTTGTAGCAACGTGGATGGAACTGGAGAGTGTTATGCTAAGTGAAATAAGTCATACAGAGAAAGACAGATACCCTATGTTTTCACTCTTATGTGGATCCTGAGAAACTTAACAGAAGACCATGGGGGGGGCTGAAGGGAAAAAAATCAAAAATAAACATTTAAAAAAATAAGTAAATGTTAGTCACCATGATCACTTGCTTTACCTCATTTACCTACAGAAGAGATTTGTCAGACACTGTTTAATCCAGTGTATTCCAAAGTCACCTGTAAATTAATTTCGCTTTATATAGCGACTCAATGTGGTTAGGGTCAGATGTTGAATTCTTTCATTGCTCTTTTCTGTCACTTTAAACTATGCATACTCAGGTCTTTATGATATATTGCAGTTTCACTAACACCAAGCCACTTTTCAAGTTTTAGAAAACATCCCCCTTTCAAAGATAGGGCTGAAATACTTATAAATACAAATACTTGAAGAGCTGATTGGAAAACTACAGAAGACGTTAGCTTGAAGTCTTCATCTTCTCAGAAGCTTGAAGCACTTTGTACCTCACAAATTCTGAAACTGAAACGTAGTCATTCAAGTTAATTAATGGCCACAACTGGCTAGCTTCCAGGATCTATGGACTGTCCTGCTCTCCCCCACCCCTGCCCCCAACGTTCACTGTGGTAAAGGCAACCACAAGATGCTATACACCCCCGGGTCCCACACCCTTCCATCACTCTACAGTTAAAACTATGATCAGCAAACTAAAATTACCATGAGCTGTTGTTTCTTTTTATTTTTTATTTTGAGTCATATAAAACTGGCTAAGTTTGTGAATGCATAAGAAAGAAATGTTCCCTTATTTTTTTCTGATTGTTGTAAAGTTATATATCTTTGTAATTCTGCTTTTTTTACTATGGTGATCAAAACTGAGATTGATTTGCTCATATGCCATCTCTCTTCTAAATGCTATACCAAGTTTTGAAGTTATACATAACAGTCATTTTTATAGTAAAGTTCTTTGGTTTTCTCAGATCCAGGGTAATTTCTTAATCACTCTCATCTTCTATACCTATAAAGCCTTAGGATTTCTTCTTAGATCCTAAAAATCTTCTGCAAAAGTTGTAATTGTCATGTCAATGTGCTTTTTCCTTCACACATTATAGAATAAGCCTAGATGAACTCTGAATTAAATTAAATGCCATTATTACATTGTTTTATAAAACTTACAAATGAATTTGTAACTGTAGATAATCCAAAACAAAATCTGAAATAAGTTAAAATCAGTGGAAAATGTTTTAGTAAACCTTTTTGTGATCTATTCATTAAGCAACATAAATATTTCAGAGAAATTTATAAATTAGACACATAACTGAAACAAACAGCCACATAGCAAAATTCTGTTTTACCAAAATTGAGCAATAGTATTATAATATTTTGCTATAAAGAACTGTTTTTTAGAAGAGATAGATTATTTCTTCATTTGTGTAAACAAATATGAATACACATGCAATAAAAATATTGAGTAACTGGCCAAGATGAATATATTTTACAAGAGCTGTGTCCCTACAACTGTAACACACAACCGTGCCCAGATGTGGCTTAATGCAAATTAATTCTTTTCTTCTTTCATTTTACCTCAAATTTTGTTTTTAGATGATTTATGTCATAGGAAAATTTTCTAGGAAAGAAAAAGAAAACTTGCTGAATAACTACAGTTCCTTATTCTTCACACCTACTCTATAATCAATAAAAATGAACAGTACATTTTGGTCCAAGCAGCTCAGAAAAGTTTGAGTTTGAAAACATTTGTCTCTTCTGTATCAATTGTATAAGTGTCATTTTATATGCCATGATTTTAAAGCCAAATGAATTAGAAGCAGCTATGCACATACTGATCAACTTAAAACTGTTAGTTCAATGTCTTTTCAGAGGCAAATGTCACATTGAAAGTTTTATGAGAAGGGAAAAAAGACAAGCCATGAATCCTTCTGAAAACCTAAATAAGTCACATCACTCAGGTGCAAACAATTCAGGAAAATTTAAGCATTTTGTAATTTTTCTTTTATAGCTTTCTTTGGAGACTCTATGAAAAGGGACATATACAGATTTTTAAAATAAACTTCAATAATTAATTTGGGAGGACAAATTATTCTTGATGATCAAGCTAAAAAAGTGATAACAAAAAGGTGAAATAGTGAAATTTTAATGATTCACAGTAGAGCTCACACATGTGCTTTGAGATCTTGTCTCCTAAGGTTCTCACACGTTCTCCTAGAAACTCCAAACAATTCCAGTGTACTGATGGGGGCTGTAACAGTTGAGCCCCTAAAGTCACGTCTGTCACTCCAGGCTAACTTTATACGAAATCACACTCAAAAGATCTTGCTGTCTTAAAATATGTTTTAAGGGATGCCTGGGCGGCTTGGCGGTTAAGCATTCAACTTCAGCTCAGGTCATGATCTCATGGTTCATGGGTTTGAGTTCCACAATGGGCTCACTGCCATCAGCACAGAACATGCTTCATATCCCCTTATCTGTATTGTATGTGTCTGTCTGTCTGTCTGTCTGTCTCTCTCTCTCTCTCTCTCTCCCTCCCTCCCCTCAAAAATAAACGTTAAATTAAAAAAATGAATTTTAAAGTATGTTTTAAATCTGACAATAATCCCCATCCCCCAAATTCCTTTTTCTTACTCATAATCAAGAAGACTATCTCTTTCCATCACTATAGTTGCTGACCAGATTTAATGTGTTAATTTTAACAAGAGTGCCTGTTTCTGTTGTATTATTTTTCCCATTTCAGCTTCGTGTGTCAATGTTTGGGTTACACACAGAAAAAAATAACATAAATAATATCATATACTACCCCCATAATATCAACAAAAGTCTGAGATCATAAAAGCCCAGAAGCAATCCCAAAATCTCAATGTCTATCTTTTCAAATCAAACACTGTCCAAAAACAACTAAGTATTAACAAAACTAAGCAGTTTGCAGTTTATTTTATTTACCCATCAAATCATATCTCAGTCAATGGAGAGTATAACCCCAGATCCCCAAAAACTAGTACTTAAGGATCACTATCTCAGTAAAATCCACTAGTATACTGTTTACTTGACCAATCTTTTATAAATCAAACTTGTCCCATGTCCAATGTTTCATATTTTATATAGTTAAGCTTAAAGGTAGTTTATTTTTGCAAAAGAATGCTCTTTTCCCCTAACAATATCTTAACAGCTGTTTGTACAGTGGGCCAATTTAACCTCCTAGCAAACTCTGAAAGAACTCACACCACCTGGCCTTATGAGTTGAACTAAAACCTGACTGTGGTACAACTGTGGAAAAGTTATAAAGGTTATCTAATAAAAAAAAGAAATTGGAATATTACCAAACTGAATATATCTTCCAATATCAACTTAATGGTTTGAATTTATAATTCAAACTTTACTATGTTGCATTAGTATTCATGGTTTCTTTTATATATTCTGAAATGTTAAAATATAAAATGTAGAAATATCTATTATCATATAATATCTAAATATTATTTCAAAAATTATACTTAAAATATAGAGCATAAGAATGAAATTTAAAAATAAAACTCTTCATGAGACATTGGTGACAATAGTTTATATCTCCTATGATGCTCAAGAAAAATTCATTGCTTTCATATTGTTGTTTCATGAAATTAGATATTATTTTTCTATTCATAGAAATCTAAGATTATTTTTATTTTTTAATGTTTATTTATATTTGAGAGAGAGACAGAGAGACAATGCACAAGCAGGGAATGGGCAGAGAGAGACAGAGACAGAATGTGAAGCAGGCTCCAGGCTCTGAGCTGTCAGCACAGATGGGAGCAACGTGGGGCTCAAACTCACAAGCCGTGAGATCATGGCCTGAACTAAAGTCGGATGCTTAACCAACTCGGCCACCCAGGTGCCCCAGAAATCTAAGATCTGTACTGAGAAAATACTGATAACACAAGAATTGACCATAAAAACAAATTTAGACCTTTTTGGAAGAAGACAGTATATATAAATTAATAAAGTCAGATTCTTACAAATGAAAGCTCAAGACAAATAATAAACTAGCGAAAAGTAGTTTGCATTGGAAAGGCTGTAGTACCTCTCATTCCATCCATGTTTATCTCCAATAAATACCACATGACTATTCTCAGCTACCCTATGGGCTTATGTGCTGCATATATATTTATTAAGCACTTGTTTCCTTTGAGCATTAGTAGGAGCTAAATCTGTCTAAAGATACATTACTTAGAGATTTCAAATCTAAGATAGGAGCAAACTATCATTTAATAACAGAATCACCTTCCATGCACATGCATTTTTCTAGACTATAAACAGTGAAAATACATGAATGCTTTGGCAGTCTCCAAAAATTAAATATCACTGTTCATCCCTGTTGCTTTCATTTTTGGAAGGCACAAACAAAATCAATGCAATCAAAAAGCAAAATCTTCTCTATTTTGGTGGTTCTTGTTTTGGTGTTAAATTTATCAACATAAAGTTTATAACACGTAAACAGTGCTCACTTTTGCCAGAAAATAATTATATGCTTTAGATAATAAAAGAATGTCCATTTAAAGAATATGTCAAAGTAGGCATGATAAAAAACATTTTTAAATTTACTGGTATAAGGTATTCCACACCAAAAGCAACAAATGAACAGAAGTCTGTGTCTCCAACAGTGTGAATATGCAAGAGCCATTAACACTAAAGCGAGTTGTATACTCAGCCTTGAGAATTCAATAGGTCTGCCTTCTCAATAAATATTTTCCTTTTAATGTCATTCATATCCATAAATTACCAAAGTACCTTGCCACAAGGACTCATCTGTTTGCAATCTGGTCTGATATGAAATTGTTCCAAGACAGTCTGTCTTTTAATATTTGGTAACGTATTTTTAACAAGGTGCTCATAGTTATGTGGAAGGAACATAGTAAGACATTGAGTTCTTAGGAAGGAAGACTTAGGAGTCCTATAACACAATACTTTTAAATTATATAAACCAGAATAAATAAATTTGTATCAAAATGTAAAATAAGAGCAGACAAAAAAACCTAATCAGTGAACACATTTTATTTAAGAAACTTGTGATTCAACCTACTCATTTGCTGTAATGTTTTTCTAGACACAGGAAAAGACAGTATACTTCTATTCAGAAATTGAATTTTATAAAAGAGCAATGTGAATGAATACCTTTATATTCTACATTATAGATTGCATATTTAATTACTTAATGTATAAATAATTTAAGTTTGAAATAGACTTGAACTTTTCATTTCCTAGAATTTTGAGATATATGGCCAAGGAAGTTTGACCCTTAAGTTAATCTATTTCTCTAAAAATCCATGTACCCAAAATGGTTCAGACCTAGAAAGTGTCAGCTATGTGAGTTAAAGTCCTACCTCTGATCAGAGGTTCTCAGTCAATTCTCCAACAGGCATAAATTCCTTCAATTTTCTCAAACTTAGGGATAATTTCAGCCAGGCATTCAAAACAGAATACTAAGTAGATCTACAGAAAAGTGTAAGTTATGACATAGAATAGCCATAAATGTTTTCATTTACTTCTCACTACAACTTCTACAAGACATTAGGATCTAGTTACTATTTATAGCTCCGTTGCCAACTTTGATTGTCTGTGACTGTAGCAGTGATTGTACTGCTCAAAGAAATGCTCATTTGGCCCGAAAAACAACATCCTGAATATTTTTAAGACATGACACGCAATTTAAATTTTGTCCAAGGTGCAGAACAAAGTCGACTAAAGTGTTGCCTAGCCAGAAATGACAAATAAGACACATTTCTCCAACTTCCTTCCATATCCCTTTTCGATAAGAGAAACCAGAAAGAGCTTTGAACAAACACTTAGCTGGGCTGATAGTGACAACTGGTTGACTTGATGTTCTTAGTAACATCTTAACTCCATGGAGGTGGTGAATGTGGTTCAAAGTTGAAAATTTGTGACTTGAATTATTCACCAAAATATGTCTGCTTTGAGAGGACAAATGCAACATTTTCTAAGGCTTTTCAATGTTTTCTTTAAAAGGCAGAGTACCTCAAAGCTTTAGCCAAATTTTTGTGGTTAGATTTCTTCTTTTTCTACTCTCAAAAATTAGTATAAGCAGATCATAGTCAATGAGGTCAAAAATGGTCTGCGAGGATCATATCTATAAAATTTGGTAGCAAAATATACTAAATAAACCACTGACTCTAAGTCAGATCACCTCAGTTAGAATCTTAGTTCCAACAGTAAACCCCGGAAGTTATATAATCTTTAGCTTCTTTTGTAAATTGGGAATAATACAAGTTTAGAGATGATTAATTGGGTCAGTACCAGAAACAGAGCCTGGCATACAGAATCACTATATAAATTGTTTTCCACTTTCATCAGCAGCAGCAGCAGCATCAAACTATTTTGTCAGAAGTTAAATTAAGTAATATATATGAGTATCTCACAGACTGTTATTTAATCTAATTATCCAACTGCAATAGAACATTTTCAAAATCACCCTTATTTATTTATTTTTATTTTATTTAAAATTACACCCAAGTTAGCATAGAGTCAATAATGATTTCAGGAGTAGAATCCAGTGATTCATCCCCTATATATGATGCCCCGTATTCATCCCAACAAGTGTCCTCCTTAAAGCCCCTTGCCTATTTAGCCATTCCTCCCATCCAAAACCCCTCCAGCAACCCTCAGTTTGTTCTCTGTTTTTGAGTCTCTTATATTTTGTCCCCTTTCCTGTTTTTGTATTATTTTTGCTTTCCTTCTCTTATGTTCATCTGTTTTGTATCTTGAATTCCACATGAGTCAACCCATATGATATTTGTCTTTCTCTAATTTTGTTTAGCACAACACACTCTAGTTCCATTCATGTTGTTGAATATGGCAAGATTTCATTCTTTTTGATTGCCAATTAATATTCCATTGTGTGTATGTATATATGCATATACGTGCACATACAAGTATATATATGCATATATACGTCCACACACACACATATATATACACACACATATATACATACACACCACATCTTCTTTATCCATTCATCAGTCGACGGACATTTGAGCTCTTTCCATACTTTGCCTATTGTTGATAGCACTGCTATAAACATTGGGGTACACGTGCCCCTTCAAAACAGCACACCTGTATCCTTGGATAAACACCTAGTATTGCAAATGCTGGGTCATAGGGCAGTTCTATTTTTAATTTTTTCAGGACCCTCCATACTATTTTCCAGAGTGGCTGTAACAGTTTGCATCCCACCAGCAGTGCAAAAGAGATCCTCTTTCTCTGCATCCTCACCAACACCTGTTGTTGTCTGAGTTGTTAATTTTGGCCACTCTGACAGGTGTGAGGGGGTATCTCATTGTGGTTTTGATTTGTATTTCCCTGATGATGAGTGATGTTGAGCATCTTCTCATGTGTCTGTTAGCCATCTGGATGTCTTCTTGGGAAAAGTGTCTATTCATGTCTTTTGCCCATTTCTTCACTGGATTATTTGTTTTTTGGCTGTTGAGTTTGGTAAGTTCTTTATATATTTTAGATACTACCCCTTCATCTGATATGTCATTTGCAACTATCTTCTCCCATTCCATCGGTTGCCTTTTAGTTTGCTGATTTTTTCCCTCACTGACAATCACCCTATTTTAAATATTTTTTTCTATTTTAAATACTTTTGTAGAAGCAAGTATCTAAATGATAAGCAAATATTTACAAGAACAAGCAATTTTAATACCTTAAACAGTATATTAACATTGAAAACCTTTCTGACACTTTGGCTCACAGATGTCATGGTCATTTTACTTATGTCATAACATTCTTTTACCTACTGATTAGTTAACATTTTTGTGAAGGAAGTTTAATTAGCTTTTAAAGTCACAGAGTTTGGGAATAAAGCAAAAACAAACAAACAAAAACCAAACAGTTTCTGATCGTCATTAGAAATTATTTACATAAACAAGCATGCTTGATATAAATACCTAATTTATTTATTTATTGAACATAAGAGTCAGTAAAATTCACAACCTGTTTTAGGACAGCTTAAAGTAGAGAATTCCTTAAAATCTGACTTTGATGTTTGTTGAAACTGCCAGTTCTTAAGTAGCCATTAGGACTTTCTTCATCAAAGATGTCACTCTAGGAAGACACTTTTTTTTTTCAATATATGAAATTTATTGTCAAATTGGTTTCCATACAACAACCAGTGCTCATCCCAAAAGGTGCCCTCCACAATACCCATCACCCAACCTCCCCTCCCTCCCACCCCCCCATCAACCCTCAGTTTGTTCTCAGTTTTTAAGAGTCTCTTATGCTTTGGCTCTCTCCCACTCTAACCTCCTTTTTTTTTTTCCTTCCCCTCCCCCATGGGTTTCTGTTAAGTTTCTCAGGATCCACATAAGAGCGAAAACATATGGTATTTGTCTTTCTCTGTATAGCTTATTTCACTTAGCATCACACTCTCCAGTTCCATCCACGTTGCTACAAAGGGCCATATTTCATTCTTTCTCATTGCCACGTAGTACTCCATTGTGTATATAAACCACAATTTCTTTATCCATTCATCAGCTGATGACCATTTAAGCTCTTTCCATAATTTGGCTATTGTTGAGAGTGCTGTTATAAACATTGGGTACAACTGCCCCTATGCATCAGCACTCCTGTATCCTTTGGGTAAATTCCTAGCAGTGCTATTGCTGGGTCATAGGGTAGATCTATTTTAATTTTTTGAGGAACCTCCACACTGTTTTCCAGAGTGGCTGCACCAATTTGCATTCCCACCAACAGTGCAAGAGGGTTCCCGTTTCTCCACATCCTCTCCAGCATCTATAGTCTCCTGATTTGTTCATTTTGGCCACTCTGACTGGCGTGAGGGGATATCTGAATGTGGTTTTGATTTGTATTTCCCTGATGAGGAGCGACGTGGAGCATCTTTTCATGTGCCTGTTGGTTATCTGGATGTCTTCTTTGGAGAAGTGTCTATTCATGTTTTCTGCCCATTTCTTCACTGGGTTATTTGTTTTTCGGGTGTGGAGTTTGGTGAGCTCTTTATAGATTTTGGATACTAGCCCTTTGTCCGATATGTCATTTGCAAATATCTTTTCCCATTCCGTCGGTTGCCTTTTAGTTTTGTTGGTTGTTTCCTTTGCTGTGCAGAAGCTTTTTATCTTCATAAGGTCCCAGTAGTTCATTTTTGCTTTTAATTCCCTTGCCTTTGGGGATGGGAAGACACTAACTCTAAAACACATGATGAAGAACAGCTGGGGTAAAGATGGGGCAATCACATATATCCTGCTGAGGGACACTGAGTAAGAACTCTCCCCAATCATGCTCCAAAATTCCCTAAAAGTCACCAGAAGAGATGATTTAAATATTCTGCTGTGAGGGGCCACTCTTAATTTTCTGGTGTTCTCTTTTATAAGATATGCAAATTAATTACAGTTGTTTCCAGCTCTGACTCAAATGAGTTTCCAAACTGAAACAGAACATGGTGTGGGAAAGGCACTAGTGAAAAGAATTCTTTGCTCAAAAACATTTTCCAGACTGTTTAGCTTCAGGAGGAAAATGGTAGTAGTGACAGGAGGTATGTAGTGTACATTTATGCCTTTAGAAAAATCTGATGCCCCTTCCTTTTTTGTTCCTTTTCCTTTACAAAAAAATAAAAATAAAAAAAGCAACAGAAAATTTTATTTACCTTCCATGATGGTATAGACAATTTGTAGTTTTACTTCTATTTGAAAGAACAGTGAAAAAGTTGTCAGGTTTTGTATTTTTTAAAGTATTTCTAAGTAGTTTTTTTAAAATTAGTATTATTTTTGGATCTTTCCCTTCCATTCATGCCATTTAATTAAAAGCTACTAGTAACAGAAATACCAGGTCCACTCATAATTTACATGTGCAAAGTTACCAGTGTTGCATGCCTTATAAAAACCCATGATACTGTTTAAACAAACCCCTACATGAACACAATTCTTCAAAACTACACAAGATCATCTGGCCAAGAATACCAGCAAGATTCAATGTTACTGCCTTTAGAACTGCTCCATCCTAGTTTGCATAGTATATGGACAATTACATAAACTTGAATATACAAGTCCTACATGCCCAGTGTTCAAAATTTCCCCAATGGAATTTTAGCTTAAGATAAATACCTGAATTCTTTCCTTTCAACAGAGTGTCAATGAGTCTCATTTATTAATTTATTCATTTATTAGTGAAATAACCCATAGAACTTCTGCTCTTTGTACTAGAATACTTTTTTACTGCAATAATATATAACTTTTTTAGACGATATCCAACAAACTACTGATGAAGAGTATAAGCAGTCTAATGGTCTGAAAGAGTTCATAAGGTTCTCAGTATCTAACTTAAAATTATAAAGTAGAATGTTACTCTAGGAACATTCTGGACTTGGAGGCTTTGTTTCCAGGATGAAACTTAAGGCAGTATACCACATCAACCTTTCAAAAACAGTGAAAGTGTTTAAAAGTGTACATGATGGTTGTAGCAGAGGTCAACACTGAGTCCAAATAATGTACCATCCCTGGGATAAGCAGCCAGCTGCCTGGGGCAGGTTGATTACACTGGATTGCTTCTATTATGGAAGGGGCAGCACTGTGTTCTTACTGGAATGGAAACTTATTGTGCATACAAATTTGCCTTCCTTGTGCACACACCTCTGCCAAAACTGCCACACACAGACTTGTACAGTGCCTTATCCATGGTCATGGTATGCCACACAGCATTGTTTTTGATCAAGGAACTCACTTCACACAGTACATCAAGCGTGACAATGGGCCCAGGCTTATGGAATTCACTGGTTTAATGAGCTGGCTTGATAGAACAGTGGAACAGCCTTTGAAGACTCAGTTATACTGCCAGCTTGGTGGTAATACCTTCCAAGTCTGGAACAAGGTTCTTCTGGAGGCTGTATGTGCTCTGAATCTACATCTGAAACATAGTGCTATTTTTGCCACAGCCAGGATGCACAGATCCAGGAATCAAAGGGTGGAAATGGGAGTGACATCATTCACTATTACCCCTAGTGACTCACTAGAAAATTTTTTTTCTTCCTGTCCCCAAAACCTTGTGCTCTGCCAGCCTAATTCTTAGTCCTACGAGAGGGAATCCTTCCACCAGGAGACACTATGATTCCATTGAACTGGAAGTTAAGAATGCCACTGTAGGCTTCTCATGACTCTGAATCAACAGGCAAAAAAGGGCATTTCTATGCTGCCTACAGTGATTGATAATGACTACCAAGAAGAAATTGAACTACTACTCCACAGTCATGATAAGGAACATATGTCTGGAGTAGAGGAGATCTCTTAGGGCATCTCTTACTATTATCATGCCTTGTGGTTAACATCAATGGAAAACTACAACCCAAATCACACAGGACTACTAATGGGCCTGACTCTTTAGGAATGAAGGTTTGAGTCACCTCACCAGGTCAAATACCATGACTAGTTGAGGTACTTGCTGAAGGCAAAGGGAATACAGAATGAGTAATGGAAGAAGGCAGCTATAAATACCAGCTGCAGGGTGCCTGGCTCGCTCAGTTGGTGTAGCATGCAACTCTTGATCTCTAGGTCATGAGGTCAAACCCCACATTGAGGGTACAGTTTACTTAATTAAAAAAAAAATTGTGGGGGCGCCTGGGTGGCGCAGTCGGTTAAGCGTCCGACTTCAGCCAGGTCACGATCTCGCGGTCCATGAGTTCGAGCCCCGCATCAGGCTCTGGGCTGATGGATCAGAGCCTGGAGCCTGTTTCCGATTCTGTGTCTCCCTCTCTCTCTGCCCCTCCCCCATTCATGCTCTGTCTCTCTCTGTCCCAAAAATAAATAAACGTTGAAAAAAAAAATTTTTTTTTTTAAAATTGTGGGTTAAAAAAAATACCAGGTACAACCACATGACCAGAATGAGGACTCTAATTATCACCTTTCCTCCTTATTTTGTTGTTGTTTTGTGTGTGTGTGTGTGTGTGTGTGTGTGTGTGTGTGTGTGTGTAAGATAAGATATACTGACTTTATACCATGGTATTTAAGTTACAAGATACCAAGGATAAAGGTAAACACCACTTACAAACTTTGCATCCTCTTCTGGGGAAAGATTAAGCAGATATTAGGTTGTACCCAGGACAGTTGTATTATGTTAGGCAGAAGTGTGACTTTGTCATCTTTATTTGGAGATTAAGTATGGTTTAAGGATATATCTATGGGTGCCAAAATGACACCCATAAGGGTAAAGGATGTACATGTGATGATTAATTTTACATGTTAATTTGTCTGGGTCATAGGATGCCTACATATTTGGTCAAACATCATTCTGTTTCTGTAAGGGTATTTTTAAATGAGATCAACAGTTAAATTGGTGGACTATAACTAAAGCAGATTGTCCTCCAGAATGTGGGTGGGCCTCATTTGATCAGTAAGGCCTGAATAGAACAAAAAGACCATATTTCCCCAAGCAAAGTGAATCTGCCAACAAACTGCTTCAGACTCCATCTGTAACACTGGCCATTCTCATTTTACATCAAATGGCCTTCAGACTCAAACTGGAACACTGTTTGTCCTGGGTCTCGTCTGCTAGCCCACTCTGCAGATTTTGGATTTGGGAGCCTCCATGATTTTGTGAGCCGATTTCTTTCTTTTTTTTTCAATGTTTATTATTTATTTTTCAGAGAGAGAGAGAGAGAGAGAGAGAGAGAGAGATGGAGTATGAGGCGGGGAGGGGCAGAGAGAGAGGCAGTTACAGAATCCAAAGTGGGCTCCAGGCTCTGAACTGTCAGCACTGAGGAGCCCAACATGGGGCTCAAACCCACACTGTGAGATCATGACCTGAGCACCAAAGTCAGATGCTTAACTGACTGAGCCACCCAGGTGCTCCAAGCCAATTTCTTATAACAAATATCTTGTGTGTATCTATACGCACGCAAACACATCCTACTGATGCTGTTTTTCTGAGCATCCTAATATAGTGGATAAATTAACTTTTTGTCATGAACAAGTTTAACATACCTTCTTTGGTCATCCTCCTAACCTTTGTGTTATTCAACCTGTCTCTCTCTGTTTTTGTTTCTGACCCTGTTTCTGTCTCTCTGCTATCCTCCTATTTCCTAAATTCATGGTATTCACCAAAGAACCCTTTCCTTAGCAAACTCCCTTCCTTGAAAATTCCATTTAATATTAATTTCAACTAATACTTTAAATAATTGTCAAACATATACTTCCAGTCTGACCTCCCTCTGAAGTTACAGATCCTCATTTCCAAGTGCTTAATAGCCATCTCCATCTGGTTATTCATCAGATATGTTTAAAACTGAACTATTTTTTTCTTCTAAAAGCTACACCATGTCCTATTTTCCTTATTCTGTTAATAGCGCAACTTTCCACCCTGGTTATCCTCAGCTCAAAATCTCATTTACTCTTCACTTTCTCTTTTTATACACAGCTAGTTGGTGAATCCTGGCACATTTTCCTCTGAAGTATCTCTGGCATCTGTTCTCTCTACTCCATCATCCATACCTCTTTCCGTGCCATTCGCACCTTGGTTCAAGCCCAAGGTAAATACCTCTCGCTGGATTTCTTCAAGAAATTTCTAACAGGTTTACTTTCTTCTAGGCTCTTCCCATTCATCCATTTTCCCTACAACACTGGCATTATTTTCCTGAAGGAATCATACAAAAATCTTAAGAGGAAAAGAAATAAGTACCAAGAGCTCATGAAAAACTCTTTCCACCCAAACAGATGCCCTTTCCTATTTCTGTTTGGAGGGACTGACCTTAATAAAGTCAATCCACATTGTAAGGATAGCTGTGTTATTGATGCAGTACAAGATCAGTATACCACACACCAAGGATGAAGGATGAGGTATAACTCTAAGGGTGCAAGGCAGAGTAAAAACAAATTCCAAATTCAGGATAATAGCAAGGGCTCAACAACTTGAAAGAAAGAAATGGGAAACCACGGAGGCTTCAGACAATATAGCCAACTGGAGGGGAAGGGCAACCAACCACAGAAACAGGGCTGTTCTAACTATTCATATTCTCTCTCTCTCACTCTCTCTATCTCTCTCTCAATCTCTCTCTATTTCTATCTCCTTTGAAAATCCAAAATAAAGTAGAATCCTTTCTAAAGGCATTTACAATTTCCCATTTATGTTATAGTTGTTTTTATACCTCGTATCCTCCTACTTTTCTGTAAGTTCCTTGACAACAATTTCTGATTCATTATGGAATGCCTCCCCTACAACAGCAGTTGTCTTGCACACAGTGAACACAATAAATGTTTGTTAAAATAACACATTTCAGTTTTTGATGACCTGGTACATTAACAGTAAATGCAACTTTAACAAATAAATTTCTCCCTTTCTCTTTCCTATCACAGCTTTCTAAGAACCCAATTACATACGGCAATAAATCAATGCTATGAAATCCTCATAAAGACAGACACATATTTGGATAATAATAATGATAACAGTTATACATATATTGCACTTATGATGTGCCAGACACTGATTTTTCTATACATTAACTCATTTAATTATTACAACACACCTAAGACGCCAGTACACGCACAAAAGAAAAAGAGGAAGAAAAAGAAACTGAGGTACAAAGAGCTTAAAGAGTGTGCCCTAATTCACACAGCTAGTAAGCAGCAGAGTCAGGATTCAACTCCAAGCATTCAGGACCCAGAGTCCAAAATCTGAATGCCACTCAACAAAATATAACTCTTATCATATTCTCCTCACCACTCAGGAAAAGGCCCAAATGGAAGGGATGATCTCTGGTTTGAAGGGCACATCATCTTCCAGCTCACTCCAGAGAGTAACCCTTGAACCGCTTCTCAAGGGTGGATGGAAAGCACTCTAGAGCCAAGAGCATGTGAGGGATCAAGGATTCCACTGGGAATTTTTTAAATGGCAATTGTGCAATAAAAATTCTAGTAATATATCTCCAATGTCATTGTATAAGGCTCTGGGTACAGGGAGATATAGAAAATGACGTGTTTTAAGGGTGTTGCCTTTGTAGTAGCCTCAAAACCAAAATTTTCTAAAAGGTAAAGTAGAATATATGTGAAGACCAGAATCACGAATACCCTTACTGCACACACCCTGCTGTGAGTTACTCTTTGAACAGAATTGCTGCTTAGACTTCAAACCACCACTGTGACCTCAAGAGGTTAGCAGAAAAGAGAAATTCTTTGGTTCAGAAACCGTAACATGGGTATAATGCCATTTAAAAGTACAAGATTTAAAACTCAATGTGACTTTTTGGAAAAAGTCAGTCAATTCTCTTCTGAAAAAGAGGAAAACTCAATGAAGTATAATGCTTTCAAATTCCAGATTGATATACAGACCTAAAAGCAGTAAAATATTATTTTTCCCATAAGAATAGATGCTATGTTCTTAAACATCAAGTAAATCACATTTGTGCAATGATCATGTCCATACCAGGTATTTTTAAATCTGTGACAGTCTTTTGGTTGTGAAATGACAGTTATCTGCTAGTGCTCTGAAGAAAGAAACATTGAGTCCATGGAGAGTGCATGACATAGCAAATGGAAAAAAAAAACCCAAAAGGCAAATCAGGCAACCCTGGTCTAAAGCAGTAGATTTAAACCACGTATCTATAGATTTGACTGATCATTTGACTGATCTGTGTGAACTTATGACTGAACTAGGGGGAAGAAAAAAAACACCTCTCAGGTTTTCATTAAAGGGAGATTCCTAACTCACATCTCAAAAGATCACAGGGTCATATTTTTATAATGGTCTCCCAGAACCTCTCCTCTGAATTCAGTAATTTTTGTCTTTAAGCACCTAACCAAAAAGGGATTTTTTCTTTGCTCCAAGATACTAGACAATAACTAATAATAATTATTGTTGCTGTTATAAAAATAAGAAAACAAAAGGGGAGAGAATGGAAAGAAAATATAGTTTTGAGTCATTTTTTATAAAATGTATGAAGTTACACATCCCCTTCTCTTCTCAGAGGAATTTATCAAAATAACACCTTGCTAGTTTTCTCTAGTGTCATTCTAACCATGATCATTATACTAACACAACATTTTGTTAGTAGACTATTTGGTATATAATGACTAAATCTCTAATACAGTAAACACTTGTTCAATACAACAGATGCTTTTAGATTTCCTTTAATGGACTGATTAATAAAAGAGTAACCACTGGTAGAAAAAGAAAAAAAATTCTAGTCACTTTTGATGGAGAAACTATTACTACAAGACTTACGTGATGTTCATAGCCTCAAGTGAGTGATTTTATCATTCTAAGCTGTTTAAAATAATCAGCCTCATAAAACTTTAATGACCACTACTTTCTCTGTATTTATAGAGAAGCCTCCTCATTCATTTACAAAGAGACAGACTAAATTCTCAAATACTTGCATTATTCAATTCTTACATGGCATGAGCTCTCTCTGTTCCAAGTCCCAAATGTATCCAAATTGGGTTTAACCTCATAAAACAAACTGCATGATCTCTAGACTTTTCTATACAAATTTCAGACTACTGAGAGGATTTAAATATTGTGGATTTTTAATCTAATTTAATTAACTCACTACACTGAGTCCACTGCAATATAGCTTCACTACTCTTCCTTAGACAAAGAGATTACTATATAATTTATTGGGATGATGCCAAGAGCATATAACTAGTAGATCATCTATAACAAGCAAAGTGGAAAAGCATATTCCCTCTGCACAGGTGGATGATAGTATTTGTGCCAAATAATATAGCATTCCTCTCCCTACTTGGTATTTTAAACATGCATTTTGTTGTCAGGCTCCCTGCCAATAGGCTGCATGGGTTGCAATGGAGTCTAGCTGATAATTCAAAAGGTGAGTTAATTAGGGGTTGCAGTTTGGAATGTTATCAAGCTGCTGCTTAGACAGCTATCTGCTTTCCATACAGGTGTGAAATATTGACAGCAAATTTTAGAAGTGTGATGACATTTTTACCTTTCATTTACTTGATTAAATTTTTATATGGCTCCTACTTTAAAGGAAATACAAACCCTATCTTTGTTCTAGTAGCCCTTTGCCATTAGAAAGCACTATGAGTGTTCAAAAGAAATGCAGTGTTAAGTATATGAACCAAATATTCTTGAGACCTCATACATTCTTCCATTATAACACTAACGTTGATTTTGAAGTATATCAGCCACAAGTAACCATTTATATTGCCATACCTTTCAATCATATGTTCTAAAACTAAGATGACACTGAAGGCAGACCACAGTGAAGCTTTGCTGGTTTACAACCATGCATTTCAAGACGGTCACATTTCCTAGACTGATAATAGTCCACAAGAGAGAATGGATTCCAACTTCAGGGCTATGTTTGTTTAATCTCACATCAGGAGAAGCAAAAACTATAAAAAGGCTCCAATCTTGATGTATACCTGAGAATTTATCTGGGCGAGGACTAGATGAAAAATTTAGCCACAACATAAAAAATTTAGCCACTATAACATTCTATCACATATGTCTTATCTTAGAAAATTCCTAGAAGGAGTTCATTTTTAAATGAGTTTATTATACTTAGTGAGCTTTAAATACTTAGTATCTAAATATCCTTTTAGAGTAGCCTTATTTTTTCCCAAAATACTAGGAGAATATGCATGATCAGGAGATAAAACAATTAATTGTGAAAATGGTTTCTATAAAATTGATGTTTCCTTTTTTCCTCATTTCTCCCAGTCAAAATCACATTTCCCAATGCTGTTCCTTTATTTCTTGATTTACCCCAAATAAAAGGTAATTTTGCTAAATCCCCAAGTCTTATATTTGTAGAATTGTATAACATTCTTTACATGACCTTTAAATATGTTTGCATATTTAATTATGTTACTAGCAATGATAAAGATGATGATAGTGATGATAGAAATGAAAGCATGTAAGAATAGAACTGTTTTTAAAATTGTTAAACCTAAAAAAACCACCTAGTTTTGGTTCTTTTATGTATTCGTAGAAAGTAAGTATCCTGACTCAGTTCCACTCAAAACTGAGCCTCAGACAGATGTGAGAACATGCAGTTTAATTGGAAAGCCAGCCCTGGAAGCAACAGTGAGGGAGTGAGGAGAGAGGCAGGGGAGTAAAAATGCAAATGTTAAAAGAGTTTAATATTGGTTTTGCGTCCGTCAGGGCTCAATTCTGCTGGGACCTCTGAAACGCACACAGAATGCTTTCCAACACTGTCCACCTGAAGGAGCTACCAGTTCTTATTTATCATTGTTCAGTGGTTGCCCCCTGAGAGCAATAAACATCCCACACTTAAATAACCCACACTTCTCAGCAGAGCTCATTTCAGGTCATAGCTGACAGAAAGCCCAGAGGATGAAAGCTGAAAGATACACATGCTATGCTTGAGATGGGACACCACCATTCAGAGACAAGACTGGGCTCAAAGGAACCATGCAGTGCAACTATGGCTGCAAGTGCGGGTGGCTGAAGGGATAGGACAGGGGACACCAAAGATGCCCGCTACAGTAAGATTTAAGTTATTTTTCAAATGAGAACTTTTCTACAAAGTTTGTTTGAATTTTTAAATTCAGTCTCAATCAAAAAGTAGTTAAGCAACGATATGCTTTACTCTATTTTTGTAGGAAAAGAGAGGATTAGCTAAGAATTCTTGCTCCAGAGCACAGACTGGTAGTTTATTATCATAAAAATTTGGTCTTTGATAAGGTAGCCCAAATCAGCTCTAGTGAAAAATGGTATTAGGCAGTAAAATGGTCAAAATATACATAGCAGGAAGAAATTAGAAAAATTCCAAGATAATTTGAAAATTGTGGTAAATGAGATTATTGATTGACAAATAATTCACTCACTTCTTCCTCCACGCCTATCTTAGAGTGTTACATCGGTAGCCTTTAATAAATCACACCTCCAGATGTTCCAAACTCCTATGTAATGGCTCTGTGACTGGCTTTAACCAATGGGACATTGCCAGCTCTGATGCAAGCAGAAGCTTGGTAAACATTTGCACCCTGGGCATATCCTTTTTGAACTCTACCCTGTGAAAGGCAGGCATCATACAGGCAGTATCCTATAAAGAAAGAAAGGCTAAAGTACTAAATGACAAACCCTGGAGGCGGAGAAGCCATCTTAGATTTTTCTGACACTAGCTGAGCTCTTATCTTAAAGCAAATGTTTATTAAGTGACTCAGTTACACCATGTGAAGCAAAAGAACTACCCATAAAATCATGAGAAATAATAAAGCATCGCTGTTTAAACTACTCAGTGCAGGTAGTTTGTTTTGGAGATGATAAAGAAATTGATGCCAGGAATAGAAGTGTATACAACAAACCTAGAATATATGGCATTGACCATGGAGACCAGAAATGAGAGGAGACCTGAAAGGTGGCAAAGTGGCAGTTAGTAGAGCTGAGAAAGCAGGAAGAAAGTGCAGTTGAAAGTTGAAAAGAGGGGAGACTTTTTTTTTAAGATTTTTAAATAATCTCTATATCCAACATGGGGCTCAAACTAACAATCTCGAGATCAAGAGTTACATGCTCTACCAACTAGGCTAGCCAGGCACCCCAAGGGGAACCTACCTTTTATTAGTGGAAAGGTAAACGAAATTGTTGCCTGTGATAACTTTAAAGATAGAAAATGTATTTGAGGAACTTGTGGATATCTCTTTGTAAAAGCATGTTGAACATGTCAGTTAATTCCTTTTACCCTCTTAGGATAAGGTACTGCAAGACAGAGATGATCTAAAGATAGAGTGGTCAATTTCCAAGCAGAGTTTAGAGAGGATATTTCAAACCCAGGACTTGATGTGCAAAAAATGAAACTCCTTATTTTCAGCCTTTCCAGACAGAAAAAAAAAAAAATCTCAAGTGAAAAAACTGATCTCAAAGCAAAGGTAAAATCTAGAGTGCTACCAAAATACAAGATCAAATCAAAGATGAAGGTGTAATGCCCTCTGTTAAGACTTGAAAAGATTTATCTACCCTGTCAGCTGGGTAAAATGACTTAAAAGAATTTTCAGGGCATTGTTCGTTCCACAGCAGGCAGCCTCAAGTAGAGAGGGACTGATCTGGAAGAGATTTATGAGTGTGGTTTTCATCTAATGGAGTAAATTATAGTTTGATATATAGAAAACCCATACGTTGTTTAAAGGAGATGAATCAGCGTGAGAAACAGTTCAAATTAAAACATGTCCGTGGGCCCCGAACCCTGCAGGCTGAAAACAGACTTGAAAATTTAAACAGCTGCAAACATGCCATTTTATGGAAAAAGAAGGATGAATCAGAGAGCAAAGTCAAGCACTGAGACAGTGAAGCTTAGAGCCAAGAGTATGCAGCCATGAACAACAGATGGAGAACCATTTCCAAGAAGCATAATTGGAACCTAGTCAAGGAAAAGTCCCTGAACCCAGAACAAGGGGAACTAAGGACATGTGCCCAGAAGGATTACAGAATCGCTACGGGCAACAACGATTATGTGCCTTCAATTCCTCCCCTTTTCAAATGGGAGCCTCTATTGTGTTTTCTCTGTTCCTATTTCACCAGTATGTATTGGGTGTGTACAGAACAGATAGCTTGCCTTTTTAGTTTACAAGCCTTTGCTACCCAAGAAGCTGTGTCTGAGGAATAACATCCAAGAAGCTACACATGAAAAGGAATACGATTGTTTAAATGATACAGCTGATGTGGTGCTGAAGAAAATGGCTTGGATTAGGATTCTGTCTCTTTAATCTCCAGTAAGGCAATGAAGTTCTGTGTGCCCTGATTCTCTCAGCTGTCAAAGTGAAATGTTGAACTAGTGATTCCTGAAGCTGCTTCTTGTTCTAAGGTTTTATGACTCTGTAACTCTTAAGTACTAAGACATACAGTTGTCTGGTTACTTGATTTATATCACACACTGTCATGTTATTTGTCAGTGCTTTGGCCTAATCCTAGAGTATAGCCATGATTTTTTTTTTTTAGCCATGATTTTTTTAACTGTAAATACCTGATGTTCATTTAAAATAAATCTACAAATTAAGTGTAATTTTTCTCAGAATTTTTGAACATGAGAAAAATGTACATCAGTGCTACATAATTAAGTACCATTTATTTTCTGCACTGTTTAAGCAAGCTACAGATATTCAATTGCCATTGAAATATTTTTGTAAACCATGCAACCTTTTACACAAAAGATAATTATGAAATAGCTAACATTCATTTGACCACAACCAATAAATAATTTATGAACTGGGTGTTTGAAATTATGCAAATATTCTAAATACTTTTTGTTGCCTGTACATCTGAGTAAGTATGATTCAGAAGAAAGTGTGCAGTGGATTAATAGATTCAACATTGAAGAGATTTGCATTTCTACAGAGTTCTTTTCTTTGCTGGCTCCTACTATCTTTAGTATCATGGCTCAGAAAACAAGCTTGACAATACTGTCTCTAAATGTATTTGAATATCCTGGCATCCCTATTCATCAGCCTCTTTGATGCTTTAAATGTCTTTTGCTTTCTTTCCAGAACTCTTTATGAAGGCAGAGAGATATGCTTTTAGTAGAGTATCCAACTATCTTATAATACACACTAAATGGAGGAGAAAATGGGTGTCTTTAAATATTTGATAGATCTGTGATAGCCCACAGTGGATCCCTGTTAGAGTAACTTGCAGAACAGGATCATTACTATGACCATGCATCAGGTGCCACAACAATCACAGCAATGACCAGGTACCACTGACTCCATAAACTATCTTCACAAGTTGAAAGCTTCTTGACGCCGATAAGTTGTTGGATAAACCCTATTAGCAGTTAAACGAAGAAAATGTGTTTGATTTTGGATTATAATCAAATATAAGAAAGCTTTATCACATTTAATGGTGTATCATCCAAAAATATTCCTCAGAGACTACTAAGAAGTCTGAAGGTCATTTATTTTCATTTCTTTCCACACCCTGGGGTGAGGAGTAGGTGACATTTCTGTTAACAAACATATTTAGAAGTCTTCAGTTTTACGACTCCAGTCAATGTTACTATACTAAGATACAGTATTTTTCTTGCTAGTAAATGTGCTCTTGTTTCATGTGACAGCTTTCTTTACCCAGATGCACCTTGGTCTCTGACCGAGTTCGATCACAAAAGGTAGGTAATACATGTATTGATAAACTGGTACCTTCCTTTTTTTTTTTTTTTTAATTTTTAACGTTTATTTACTTTTGAGAGAGTGACAGACAGACGGAGTGTGAGCGGGGGAGGGACAGAGAGGGAGACACAGAATCCAAAGCAGGCTCCAGACTCCGAGCTGTCAGCACAGAGCCCAACGCGGGGCTCAAACCCACAGACCATGAGACCATGACCTGGGCCAAAGTTGGAGGCTTAACCGACTGAGCCACCCAGACGCCCAGATACCTTCCGTTGTTCTAAACATTCAATGAGCATGTGAAGCGTAAGACGAGGGGACTGTACTGCACAAAGAGCTATGGACTGGTATAGACACTTGAGTACTGTTTATCTCAAAAAGCCTTCTCCCTGTAACGTCAGATTTTACTTAAGAGCTATCCAGCATTTTTCATATATCCAGAAAAGAAAATCCACATCATGTGAGTTCATGTCTTCACTAACAGATGCTTATTTTCTGTGAAAGAAACAGTTTCACTTAATGCTGCTCCATCTTCCATCACCACAAAAACTTCCTAAAGCAACCATTAGGTTTAACTGTTAACCCAAACCCAGGCCTTTCTCTAATATCTCTTTTCTGTTGGCCTTACTCACATCCTCACATATCTTCCCCTCCATCCAACCAACATTTACCTCCTTTTTTAAAGAGTTTACTTTTGTGTTTTTCTACACCGAGAACCCAAACCCACAAACTGACAACTGGAACAAAGAACTCACTTTCCTTAACACCATTGTATGAATAAAACTTGCTTATTTTACTTTTATTTAAATGTGTTATGTGTGTCTTTTGTCCTACAGTTGCACAGCACAGGAGTGCCCACCTGCCCTCCTCTCCCAGAAAGGGAAGGTGGCAATGTTTTCTTAAGTTATCCATAAATACTGAAGCAAGAGAACACATCAAAAGCTAGGCACCCTGGGGATTGCTTACTCTGTTCTACATAGAATTCAGCTGAGTTAACTTTAAAACATTCCTTTTCATTTAAGTACTCCCTTAAAACAGCATAAAGGATAGACCACTATATAAGCTGCTTACAATTTCTACTGCACATTTTATCAGGAAAGCTATCTATCCCAGATTTCTTCTCTTCAGAAAAATTTTAATGATCCGAGGTCACACCTCTTAAAAAGAATGAGGTCTAGTTTTACATAAGAAGGTCCAACTTGTAGGGTTTTATTTTCTTTTTATGCTCAGACCTCACAAACCGAGGACCACAGCCTTCAAATAGCATTCCTTGTTAAAATTGAACTTAGAAAAGGTTATTCTACCTCAGAATTTTAAATAAAGCTTCTACAACAAAGTTCAATGTTCCAAAGCTTTAAATAAATCTGAATTAAAGCAGCACTCCAACACTGAAGTGTTTAAAACAGGTTGCTAATCCCCTTACTTTTGAAACATGGCTGGGGGAGAGCAGTGTAGACCTAGGATTGCTTCTTAAAGTGGGGACCTCAGAACACCTGCATCACAATCACCTGCAGTGTTTACTGAAAACAGAATACTGGGCCTGACCCTCCTCAACTAAAGGAGAATCTCTGTGGATGGGCCCCAAACCTGCATCCCTGACACATTTCCCAGGTGATTCACTCACACACTGAACTCTGAGAACCACTGTGGGGACACATCAATGTTGCCAAAGAAGTCCAGCGGGCACCAACTCTTAACCTGCTGAATTCTTCCATTTCAGGAGACTTAGTGCTTTTAAGTTGAACCTCACGACCACCATCACGTCGAGGCCAGGATTATGCTAGGAAGATTAAGGTCTTTCCGGATATTCAGAACTTTTGTCTCCCTGCTGTCAGCAACTAAGGAAGCTGGCAAACGCTGGTCTCTCACAGTAACATTTAGTGCCGGTCAACACACCGTATGGGCTAACATCTGAGCCCAGAAATAGGAAAGGCGAGTATAAATAGATTTGAATTGGGGTTGGACAAGGATTTGGCAGGCAAAAAATGACTGTGTGTTGATGGGGTGGGAAAGGATAGCTGCCAATTCAGGGATCCGTGGTCGAGGAGCTTCCTGACCCCCGTCCACCCCAGAAGTTCCTGTGAGCTCTCTGGACTGCAAGCCTTTGGCTATAATTAGGGGGGGGTGCTGCTTTCTCTGGCTGCTTCCATATGCATGTTAGTTGTGTTTGGCATTCAGCAGCAGTGTTTGAAGAGTGTCTGGCCCCCACCAGCATTTAGTTGAGCCAGTCAGTGGAAAAAATGACAATGGGATCTGGCATAGAATTCAGGTGTTAAAATACCTTTATTAAAATAGAGGAAATAGCACCTATTAGGAAGTGACCCCGAGCTACCAAATTTTATTAGACTGGGAGGAGGTGTTTTTCCCTCCTTTAAAGCATACTGTAAATTCCCTTATGTCTTTCATGATATTTAACTACAGAAATGGGTGCATTCAGTAATTTCAGATTTTCAATGCTATATTTATTGCAACTCACTTTGTGTAGTATCGGGGAATACCGAGCTGAGACTTGGCACGTTTCAATAAAACTTTCTGTACATATTTAGCTAAAAAAGAAAATCTGATGGGGTAGGAGAGAGAGTCAACACTATTGGCAGTTTCCCATTAGCAGTGCAGGAGGTAAAAGTCAAAAATAAAGCCTGTGGAGTAAGTCGGAACATGGCATCCAAGCTTAAAAGAAATGCCATTTCTCTTTTTCATCCTGAGGTGGGAGAAGAGGCTTGACAGAAATGAGTGAAACCTCACTCCATAATGTTCGTCTGAAGCCAGCCCGCCAGCCTGATGTCAGCAGTGAGTAGGCTGAGCTGTGGATGAAGCGGGCCATGTCTGCCCTCCACAACTCAACAAAACCGCTTTAAAGTCAGCACGAAGTGCTGCCTCTCCCCTCTCTCAATGAAAAGCATACTTCTTGATTAAAAATGCATGTTTCTACTTTATGCCAAAACAAGAGAGTATTATTTTCAGGATGATCATAGAAACCAAGTTAAATGTGTTTCTTATTTCAAGAGATAAAAAAGCATCGCAACTGGGTGAAGAAACAGGGCTGGATGTTGGTTTAATGTAGCACTACTATGCACGTAATTTATTTTGAAACTCAGTGATATACGAAAATCTTCAGCATTTTTGACAGAATGAGATTACACACCCATCCCCCCTCCACGCATTAAAGAAGGAAAACCTTGGCTTCGCCTGCCAATGTTATAGATAATATATATGTGTGTGTGCATTGTAATACCCCTCCCCTTATTTCCACTTTCAGAGACAGTACTTCCTGAGATAATTTAATTCATAAAGGGTTCCCATAGGAGTAAGGTGGATGGTCAGGAAGACATATTGAAGATAATTTGTAGCCCTGTTGGACAACTTCTCGAGTCAGTTTGATTCTTCCTTGTCAGTCAGGAGACTCAAGACAGTTCAAATGTGGATGGGAGACACAATGTGTAAGGGATCCAACCTTCTTTCCCAGAGGGTAAACTGTTTTACAGGCCATCAGGCTCAAGGGGACTGTCTACATATAGAGGGAGGTTTCTTCCAGGCTTGAGAAGAAAGAGACTACAGTCTGTCCCTGAAAACTAAGTTACTAGATAACATTTCCCACATCTTGCCTTCTCAAGCATAACACAGAGATTATGGGTGAATGATGCGGTGGGCAAAAGAGAGGAGATATGAAAAGAGACTAAAAATATATATAAAGAAGATTTATTGTACACAATAGAATAGGGAAACTCCTACATTTTGGCTACTTGTTTACTCTAGAACATTATTAAAGATGACATATCAACGGGGTTTCCTGGGTGACTCAGTTAGTTAAGCGTCCAACTTTGGCTCAGGTCATGATCTCACAATTTGTGGGTTCAAGCCCCGCGTGGGACTCTGAGCTGACAGCCTAGACCCTGGACCCTGCTTCAGACTCCGTGTCTCCCTCTCTCTCTGCCCCTCCACTGTTCGCGCTCTCTCTCTCGCTCTCTCTCTCTCTCAAAAATAAATATTAAAAAAAATTTTTTTTAAAAGATGACTATCAACTTGATATTCTCAACCTTAAGAATCTTTTTCAGAATAAATTCATCTATTAACACAAATATGACCATATTCCTTTGGATGTTTTCTCTTTTACATGACTTAATAGCTTTTTTAATCAACTCACATAATTTGAAGCTTACTCATCTGTCATTCTTCAAACCAGAAGCTCTCACCAGCAGATATCTTTTGTTTTTACTAGGCCGGTTAACCTAGACCCAAGAGGAATCTCTTAAGTCATTAAGGTTTAACTTTGTTTAATTTAGGCTTAGCATTAAAATACATGTCATAGCAGAAAAATCTCTTGAAAATTATTAATCTATGAATAATATTCAGAATAAATATTTATTAGTCAGAATACTTGATTAGACAGCATAATGCATAGCACCACCATTCCACATGATAAATTTTTCTGTGATAATGTACTAAAAAGACAGATGGTAATATTAAAATGTGTATCAAGAATAGCTAAATTGTAAAATTATGTGAAGGGCCATTAATATGTAAAACCTTATAAATAGGGAATTAATTAATTAATTTAGTATCTACTATATGCCTGATAATATATAAAGTACTAAAAGGCATCCAGGCAACAAACGGCATTGATCGCTTCTTTCCTTGAGAGATTTATAACACAGATCTGATATTCACATGAGGGACTAGAGATAAACACTACAGAATATACACTTAGGAGAATGAAACACAATACCTAAGCAGTATAAACGACAGTATCAGCAGGAGACACTGATCCAGCAAGGAGGGGAAAAACAGTTGTTTCATTGTTTCAAAACTAGCAACATTCTTGTTTTCAAATCAGCAATACCTATAAATCCTGAGACTTCACAAATGGTATCTAAAGGGATGCCTACCATGCCAATATGTCTTGAAACTTTGCACAGCTCACTTTTTAGTTCAATTTCAGTGCAGAACTAGAAGGCTTATGGCATTATATAAAAACGGTCTTGAAAGTTTCACGTCCTGAAACATCACAGACATAAAAACCTCACGCTTCTTCCTCCCAACACAGCCAACCTCTTTCTCAGGTTGAGTACCCTGGGCATGGAAAATTGCTAGACTATTGGTTTGGAGTATTGCTGGGACTGGTGCTGTGCTACCACTACTACTACCCAGGCATAATTGGCACTGCTAGCTCTTTAGTTATTGTTACAGCTGCTAGGGGTCTTTTAATAGGTTATTTAGCAAAAAGAAAAGGGGACAATTGACCCTGGGTGGTTCTCAAATGGTGCTATTACTGGTTTGTTTTCACAGATTGGCAGTACCCTACAACAGGCAATGTTCAAGAAATAAAATTACAGTTGTATTAACAGCTTCAAATTAGGGGTATTTTTTCATATCATTGTGTGGGGTTTTAGTGGTGCAAGAAGGAGTGGTTTTAATTGGGCCTTCTTCCTTAGATGGCTTGAGAAAATCTCTTCAGCCCAGTAACAGAAGGAAGGGGGAGCCAGGACAAGAGCCACAAGGACAAGAGCTACATTATCACTTGATGAAACTGCTGGTCAGGATGTGACAAAATATTTTTATAATTTATTCAAAGGATTAAAATGCTAGGAACGGGTCCTTTGCAGTAGGACATGTTATGAGGTTGACAGATCCCAAGTGGGGGGAGAAACTTCAGAAACTGCATCGCCCCAGGTTCCCGCATAATAAAATGATCTTCTGAAAAGTTGACTAGCATATTTTGGCTGTGAGCACCAGAAAATACCACAAACAAAATATTTGTATAGCTTATAAAACACTCAAGCTGAATATTAAAAGCATCTGTTTTCAAGGAATATAATTATAAAGTACTTCAAGTGAATCAGGAGGCAGGATTCACAAAACATTAAACATGTCGTAAACAAGCCATTTGACTCATCCAAATACTATGGGTAAGAGATGGACTGCTGATTTACAAAGGAAGACCTTCATTGAAGATTCTGAATCAGAAATCATGACAGCAAGGGTCAAATGCTTCCTGATGTCGTTCTGGGATGAATAATTCTGGGCCATTTACCGAAGCATTTTAATATTCTTTTCTTTTTTTTTTTTTAAAGAAAAATGTGGACAAAGGTAGCCTTAATATTTTACCTTTTGAGAAACATGTAATCTGGCCAACTCATGCAGTCAAGACCACTCTGGCAGAGTATGTGCTGATAGTGAACATTAGAATGAATTATACACCCATGAGCTGTAGGCACACTTTATCTGTAAAAGGGCATCAACTGTCATTCAGGAGTGTAAAATTTAAATGTGCTAATACACAAACTACTTCTTGTGTTTTTATTTGGGCATATTAAGAACAAGAAGCTTCACGGTGGACATTACAAAGTCAAATGTAATTCATAATGGTACTGCTGTTTTGTAAAAAGAGAGCAGACAGAATCTACTTTCTAAGATTAAATTGAAACTTCCTTCCCCAAATGTTAAGCTAAAATTATGGGCAAAATTCTTTTCTCACATTTGCATCATGGGACTTAAGCCTGTTATTCTTTCCTCCTACAAGACAGGCTCCTGGGAGTCCTGCATACTTATCAGGAGCAAAATATTGGATTTGACATCTGCAATATACATCTTTGTTGAATGTTGTCCCAAATCAAAATGAAAGCCTGTTTTACATTGTTCTCCTGAGGTCTCAGGAAAGAGTTTGTCTTTTTACAGTCTCAAAAATGATATGAATTTTCAGACTGATAGTCTCTGAAAGCATTAATCCAGTAGGAATATGTCAATTAAGATCACTTTACCCCACGTACCCATGCATAAACTTCGTATTACTTACAGGAAAAGATTGTAGAAGGAGGAAAAAGAAGATGGGAAAATTGAGGAAGAACAAAACATTGTGAAAAGAGGAGGTCACTCGGTGTAAAAACCGGGTGCTTCGAAAAGCAATGGGATTCTGAGGTCAGCACATCCTGATGTGCTCATCAGAAAGTTCACAGGGAGCAGTTGCTAAAATGGTAATACTCTGAAACAAGTATTGAAGGTTTATGTCCTCTTTTATAAAACTCTCACTCTCCTTTTTTGCTCATTTAATGTGCTTTATTTGACTGCTGATTGGAGTATTCGACCCTGACAGTTCTCTTCACAGACCAAATGTTAAGGCTGAGAACCTTTAGCAAGCCACACAAGCACCAGCCTGGGGACCCAATGACATCTTTGAACTGTGGCTCTTTCCTCAAGCTTGATTAGAGATTTTATCCTCACTGCCAAAGGGAATGGGAACCTTTAATGAGAAATGGTGTTTTGTGCAGGAGCCATTGATACAGGAGAGAGAGGGACTCTACAAATTAGAGGCTAGCATGGCTGAAAAATAGGGCTGAAAAATCACTTTAAAGAATTGTACCATTATAAATCACCATATAATTAGGCATGCAATACATAAAAGGAGCATAAAGCATATGGAGAACAATCTTTGTAGATATTGTTAATATGAATCTGAAATGCCACCATAAATGTTTTGCTACCTCAAATTCATAGTGCTGTAAGAGTTTGAATCAATGAAAATTCTACCATTTGGAAAGGGAAAATATATATTATCACATCTCATGGTATTTGATGTTCTTTTCACTATAAGAACACTTTTTTTTTGGTTTTGATATGCAAGATTTCAGAAATGATGTATTTCCACTGGTGCTATTTTACTTGTGCTATTTCTTGATGTTATTAATTTAGAGAGTAACTGAAAAATGACTTTTTTTAAAGAAGAAGTACAAATGCTTTCTGTAAATCACTACCCTCTGAACTCTGGCAGGTATGCCATTAAACATGAATTTACCTGGTTTGATTCCATCTTTTCCTCTGGAGGAACAGTAAGCTTATAATTAAAAATCTGAACTAGAGATCCAAAAGCTCAACTAATATGGTGACTATTACTTAGAAAATTAATTAATAAATTGTTGATGGGATTAGCTGTTAAGTTCAAATTTTTCAGTAACGGAGATCCATTATATTATTCCATAGGTCTCCATGAAGTTAGTATAAATTTTTCTCTATGTCTCTTGGATATAATTAGATGAATTTTCTGTGTATGTTGTGATATTTAAGTCACATTCACAATTTCCAAAGAGAGCCTCAAATCGCTCAGGGGAAGAAGCATACCTGGGTTCTAAAGCTTTCTTTTAACGGTTGCTAATACATAAGATGAACTTAGAACCACATTATTTTTATCTGTCAGGATTTCAGTGCTTTGATCCATTCAGGAAAACAGAGTTCAAAGTTTTGTACAAGCTCAGGCATAGATTATATGGCCTGCAACATGACAAACCCAGCAGGAAACGGTCATGAGATGCTATGGCTCCTTCTCAGCTGGGCCATTATTCCAGCAAACTGATTACCCCACCACTGCATGCATGGAAGGCGAATTTGAACTGTGATTTCTATCAGTGCTCTAGTTGTCCTCTTTTCTCTTTCCAATGTTTTAGCCATTGCATGTAAAGTACTACTGAGACACTCTGCCCTTTACTTTTCTTCCAAGTTGTTTTCTCTTCGTTCAGAAAGCACAGATATGGTCCAAAATACTAGATGTCACTAGTATGTAACTAGATGTAAACTACATCTATTCATGCAAGTTGTAGTTACTCATGCAAGCTGAATATTTTTAAGACAAGGAAACTATTGTTTTTAAAAAGATCTCTATTTTAATACAACCCACCACTGGTGCTACAAAAATGTTTGTTTTAAATATTTTAAATATTTAACAGTTACCAGTTGCAGTACAAAGTAAGGTTTAGAAATAAAAAATATAGACTTTATGAACCAACATAATTAATTTTAACTTTTAATTATAGTCCAACGTGGGAGTCCCATGAAGCTGTAATTCAACAGTTCACAACAGTTTCTATGCCTGACCCTGATCACTTTACCTGTCATCAGCACGAAGCTCAGGATTCTGCAGGCTGTTGGCTTGTCACCCAGCATAAGAGCCAACTCACCCAGCTTTGTGTTGTATGCAGATTTCATCAGCCTTACATCAACATTTTTTATATAAAAGGGAGAGGAAAAAAATAGCCAATTGATTTCTGTGCATATATGGGTGTACATACCCTTACAAATATACACATGCATCTTGAGAACCACTCTATTTTTTAAAGTATTTTTGAGCCAGTTGCTAAGGGAGAGGGGTAAGTTTTTATGTTCCTTCTTTCGCTTTTAAAAATATTTAACCTTTGTTATTGCAACACAGTATAATAGATTTTCTTTTTTAAATTAAAATGTCAAAACGAAGGGCGCCTGGGTGGCTCAGTCATTGAAGCATCTGACTTCGGCTCAGGTCATGATCTCACGGTTCGTAGGGTCGAGCCCTGCGTCGGGCTCTGTGCTGACAGCTCAGAGCCTGAAGCCTGCTTTGGATTCTGTGTCCCCATTTCCCATTACCCCTCCCCTGCTTGCACTCTGTCTCTAGCTCTCAAAAATAGATAAATGTTAAAAAAAAATTTTTTTTAAACGTTAAAATGAGAGTTCCTCTCTGAGCCTCCATTTCAGACAAACAATAACTTATCCCAATTACAGCAACCTTGTTTCCTTGCTTATTTGTTTTTGGACCTGAGGTACATAGAATTTAGGTTAAGCATAATAGTTCATAATGCACCACCATCATTCATTTATGCATGGCCCTTCTACATTTTTATTGCACACTTATTTATTTATTACATAATGAAATCTATGGACTCTTTCTTCAAGCCAAGAAATCAAATATTAGCAAATAGGTACATCTGTTGGGATGCTCATCCTCCTCCCCTGCCCCAGAGTATCCTCTTCTCAGAAATCACCCTGGTCTGGGATTGCATCATACTCATCTGCATACTCTATCACACATGTATGTTTGCCTGCACAACAGACACTTCACTTTTACTTAGCTTTGGACTTTATAAACAGGACTCACCCTGTCCACATCTTTAGAGACTTGTTTTACACTCAAGATTATGTTTTTAACGTTTTCCTGTGCTACTGTGTGTAGTTGTAGACCACGTTAATATTTCCTGCTGTATAATATCCTATTATGTGACTGTATCATGTATTTTACTTATTCTTTCCCTAAAGGTTATTGGGAGGTGTGGGGTTTTTTTTCTTTTCATTTGGTTTTGCTGTTATGACACTTCACTATAAATATTCAAACATGTGTGGAAGTCAAATACCTGGGTCATAAGATAAATACATATTAAATCTTACAAGATAAGGCCAAACTGTTTTCTCATTTGTTGACGCCTATTTTTTTTTTAATTTTTTTAAAGTTCATCTTTGAGAGACAGAGAGAGAGGGACAGAGCACAAGTGGGACAGGAGCAGAAAGAGACAGGCAGACCGACAGACATTATCAGAAGTAGGCTCCAGGCTCTGAGCTATTAGCACAAAACCCAAAGTGGGACTTGAACTCATGAGCTGTGAGATCATGCCCTGAGCTGTAGTCAGGCACTTAACCGACTGAACCACCCAGCCACCCACACACCTATTTTTTTAAATTATAGCTAGTATACAGTTAACATTTAAGTGGAAACTTGAATAGATAATATATGAATATGTAAGTTGAATAAATAATGAATCAATACAACATTCTCAAAATAAATAAAGAGATATATAATGAAAGTTGAGTTTTCTCCTATTCCTCTCCTTTAGTCTTTCATGACTGTTCTCCAGAAACAAGGTTTGTTACAATCTTAAATACACTATTCTTTTAAAATGATCAATGTCAAAAATTATTGTTTGAGCACAAACTTAATTTTTGAAATATCCAAGAGATATTTAGGGCTAATTTTAGGAAAGTAAGAAATAAAATTTCAAATCAAAATAATCTAGGTCTAAAATATAATGGTTCAATGTGATAAAAAGTATCTATGGGAAAGTTACAGCTGACATCATATTAATGGTAAAACACTAAATGTTTTCCGCTAAAGATGTAGAACAAGGAAAAAATGTCTACTCTTAAAACTTCCACACTAGAGAGACCTTAGCCTATAATAAGATGAAATGGTTGGAGTGGGGTTGGTGGGGAATGAAAACAGGAAAGGAAGAAGTAAGACTATCACTATTTACAGATGGCATGAATATTTATATAGATAATCCTAAACAGTCAACTGGGAAAAAAGTTCTGGAACTACCAAGTGAATTTAGCAAGTCTCAGAATAAAAGATATACACTATAGATACACACTACGTATATTATGTAGAAATAAAAGATATATATATATATTATGTAGAGGTGTAATTGATATATATATAAGCAAACAACTGGAAAATTAGTTACCAAACAGTTCTATTTACAATAGCATAAAATATTTAGAATTTAACTTCACCATAGATGTACAAAATCTGTATCCTGAAAACTATAAAATGTTGCTAAGAGAAATTAAAGAAGACACAAACAGAAGGTGTGACATATCAATAGAATATGATAAAAAATATGAAAATCAATTAAAATATCAATATTTTAATGTGCAACTGCCCCAAAGTTAATTTATAAATTTAACCATATCCCAATCATAACTGCAGAAGTCTTTTCATATTAATTTACATAAGTTTGATTTTTATTTTATATAAATTTGATTTTAATATCTATATAAAAATACAAATAGCCAAAACAAGTTGAAAATGAATAATGAAACCAGAGGATTTACATCCCATAATTCTCAAACCCACCAAAAGCTATACTAATAAAATGGTGTAGTAAATTGATGAAACAGAAGAGATTCCTAAAGTAAACACAATTTTATAAAGATTTTTCAACAAAGTTACCAAAGCAATCCAACGGGGGAAAGGAAAAAAAAATTAACAAATAATGGCAAAATTTGGTAGCCATATGGAAAAAAAATGAGCCTTAACTCCTACCTCACATCATATATGTAGTTATTTTGAAATGTATCATAGATTTAAATGAAAAAGCTAAAATTATAAAGCTCTTTAAAGAAAACATAGGAGAATATCTTTGTAACTTGAGTGGTTAAGAAAAGATTTCTTAGAAAGGACACAAAAAGCAACAACCATAAAAGACAAATTTATAAATTAGTGTTCATCAAAATTAAAAACATCTGCTCATCAAAAAACACAATTAAGAAATTGAATAAGCAACCACAAGCTAAAAGAAAATACTCACCATATATATATATATATATATATATATATATATATATATATATAAAACAAAAGGTTTGTATCCAGAATATACAATGAGCTCCCTACAATGACTCAATAATTAAAAGACAAACAACCCAAGTTTACCATGGAGGCAAAATACTGGGAGGAACACTTCACAAAGAATGATATACAAATGACCAATATACACATGAAAAGGCATCATCAAGAAGATGCAAAGTAAAACTACAAGTGAGTGGCTAAAATTAGCAAGACTGACCATGTCAAGCACTGATGTGGAGGTGGAGAAACTGGCACCACACACTGCTGGCACAAAGGTAAAATTGTACAGCCACTTTGGAAAATGGTTTGACAGTTTCTTACAAAATTAAACAAACATCTAGCCTTTGGTCCAGCAATTTCAACTGCTAGGGATTTATCTGAGAGAAATGAGCACATATGTCAACAAAAAACTTGTAGAAAAATGTAGCCAAAACTAGAAACAGACTCCAGTGTGTAACAGAAGAATGGATAAACACACTGTGCTACATTTATACAATGGAACACTATTCAGCAATAAAAACAAAAGAATTACTGATAACCACAATAGCATCAATGAATCTCACAGATATCATACTGAGAGAAAAACAATCACAAAACAGCATAGATTGTAAGATCCCATTTATACCCAAAAAATGGAATGGGCGGGGGAATTTCCCTATTCCTGGAGGTAATCAAGAATAGTCAAGGTGACCACTTGCAGGGGGCACCATGAGGTAAGTTAGTCTAAATGACCCCAACAGATCTTTCCAGCCTTGATCTTCTATAGTTATGTTCTTTTGAAAGTACTTCAGTTTCATAAACTTAGACAATACTAGAGGAATATATGTAATTGACCTGGCAGTAATTATTACTGTTATATTGACAAATGACTGAAATATGTTTTTGAAAAATCAGCAGGGTGCTGTTTTACAAAAAAAAAGAGGGGGGTGCAAATGGTCAAGGATTAAAGGGTGTTGCCTAATAAACATGATGGTTTATATCTTATAATAGTAATGCTGACACATCCATTAGTTAGGTCAATCATATCTTAGTACAGGCAGAGAAGGAGGAATGTAATATCGCCTAGTACCTGCCAGGAAGAACAAATTTGTCTGGCTTAGTAAAAGAGTTGCAAATCTTACTCTGCACGCAATCTCCTGTGATATGTTCTTTTGAATGAAAGATACTGAATAAAATCTAGCCTCATGCAGGTGTGTCTAACTACAGACATGTAGCTGGAAAAGGGAGGTGTATTTTCATAACAGTTTTAGATAGCTGAGCATGTTCTTTGATTCTATACCCAAACTCAACAAGTAGTCATTTCTTAAAGTTTAGTTGCAGTGTGGAACCTTAAGCCATGCCAATGAACTTATTCTACTCAGTTTCATTAAAATTAATTGGTCTATGTTGCAATTTGAATGGATCTTTTAACCATAAATGATTTTCTAACATGATACATTTATGATTTGGAAAATCCTTGTCCAGTGAGATATGCACATATCTAAATTGATACACACACACACACACACACACACACACACATACATTTTATTATACAAGATCAAAAAATCATGTCTTGTCTGTACAGGCAACACCATGTTCTAAATGATAGGATTAGAAGAACTACCTGGCAGCAAGTTTCTGTCACTCTAAGTGATATTTTGGGGCATTTAAGTAACCTGTCCTTGAAGAAGATAGTACTAAAAAAGATAATTGCAATATCTAAAGAAGTGTTTAATACCCATTATTATCAGTGCTGATGATATCAGAAAAGTTTAAGTATTAAGAAGCTTTTAGGTTCATGGTAGCAAATGGAAATTCTCCAAAATTCTCATTTTCACTTGAAAGCTCAAATTTTATCAGTGACAAAAATGCTGTTCTTGAATCGACAGTCATTTATTTATGAGAAATTATCTGCCAAAAACCGAAATCTAACTAATCATATTGTTTTTCAGTCATTCTTTCAAATAACAGTGGTGTTCCATTAACGTGCAACTCAAAGCACAAGTAATGTTTCCTCAAGACAATCATGATACTTGAGAATGTAGCAGAAATGCTTTATGTGTACCCATTTTGTCACACAAAACATTATAAACATATGTACACAAGAGTGGAGATACAATAAAATTAATAATTTAACTGCTTCATCAAGAGCACTATTGAAGAGATATTGATTTATTTTTCTTACAAGTACGTGGCAGTATATCTACAGCACTGACATTGTAATTTCGATTTGGTGCCACTGCCTTTCTGCTAAGATTGCAGCAGTTTTCCCACCATTGCTCAATGCAAATGTTTCATAGTGTTGACTATGAAAAAGGGAGTAACATCTATGAAAATAGCTTCAACTTTGCAGTAGAGCCTCAAAGAATCAGAGAGACTCTCTAGGAGCCAGAGACCACATGTTCAGAACTATGGGGATGAGGGGCGCTGAGATTCAATTAATTACATAACATCCAGCATACTGAAGAAACTATTATTTTAAAAAGCTACTAGTATATATCCAGTGTCTTAGGAAGGAGACAAAATGCCCAACCCCTCGCACCCTAGTTTGTTGTAGAAACCAATACTACAATTTTCCATTTTCTAAGTCAGTTAGAAGCAAAACAAATCTTCAAAATACACATACATATACATGTATACACATAATTGTACATATAAGAATATACACAATATAGATATATACACACATATACATGATAAGCAAAGAGCTTAAACTTTTGTCATTATGGTTTTGAATAATATAAAATATATTACAGTCTTGAACTCTGTACTTTAGTTCATTTTTCTGTTTAGTGAGATGGAGATACAGCTTTAGTCACTAAAACTAGTCAAGATCTGGTTTCTTACTGCTCAAAGACTAGGTTTCCAACCATCCCAAACTCTGTAGCCTTATTGCCTAATGTACTACTGCTGTCATACCTAACATTGCTACACTATATTATTCAGAGAAGAAGGAACTCTGATATTTAACTCTTCAATCTCTTAAGTGCCTCATTTTGTGGGACAGATGCTAAGGGAAAGGAAAATTGACAAGAAAAGATCTAAAAAGACATAGTAATTAGCTGGAGACATCACTCCTCCCCCAAGACTAAAAAAACAAACACAACCAAAACCAAAAACAACAACAACAAAAAGAAACAACAACAACAACAACAGCACGCACACACACACACACACACACACACACACACACACACACACATACTTGCATGGGAAAAAAAAAAGTGCCCTTTTAAAATACTGTAACAGGCACCTGGGTGGAGCATTCGGTTAAACATCCAACTTGAACTCAGGTCGTGATCTTGCAGTTCATGAGTTTGAGCCCCACGTCAGGCTCTGTGCTGACAGCTCAGAGCCCTGGAGCCTGCTTCAGATTCTATGTCTTCCTCGCTCTCTACCCCTCCCCCCACCTCTCAAAAATAAGCATTTAAAAAATAACACAACATAACATAAAATACTGTATAACAGAACTCTGCACTTTGTAGCTCACATCTGCCAGTCCATATAACATTCCTTCCCACACACATCCGTATTAGGTCAAATATGGATTTTGTACATGGATGAATAAAATAAAATATTTGTGAAAGAGCAAAATATCCGTCACATCCAGCCAGATATTATCAAATATCAAGCAGCTAACACTTAGATTCTTTAATGTCCACACTGTCAGTAACAGGACCCCTGTGTATTTAAACCAGGACTCTTATACATTCTTTTTATATTTGAGGAAATGTATATGAAAAAAAACCCACTGATATTATTATCTTCATTTTCCTATAACATCATTGGCTTCCTTCCATCCTCCTTCCTTTCTTCCTTCCACAAATACTTTTTGAGTACCTACAATGTGCCAGATACTGAATACTGCACTATCTCAAAGCATAGTAATATGCTTCAGTATGTTTGGCTTTTTTTAATCTATAGAAGTGATTACAGAATCTTTGAGAACCAATGCAAAAGAAACAGTACCTAGAATACACAATTATCTAAGACAGTAATAGCTTATTCCCTATAATTAGTTTTCCTCCAATCTCAGCTATCTTTTCTTCTATTGTGTCCCAACTTGCATGCTGATGACTGCTTGCTGTATTTTTTAGTATGTCCTGTAATGTAGTTATTTTTGGTGTTGATAATTTCCTGGCTTTTACTTTGACTCAATTCCACTCATTTAACAACATTGACTATTCACTTTGCAAACAGCCTACTCTTTCTCGCTTTGCTGTTTTTACTGCTGTCAATGAAATTTAGATTTTCTTATCTTCTTCCATATTTATAAACTATACATAAGTCTGGGATGACAGTTTATCATGACACTTAAGGAAAATCTTGGGCTCTGAAGTCACACTACCTAAGTTTTGAATTCCAACTCATTTATGTCCTAGCTTTGGTATCCTAAGCAAATTACCTAAATTCTAGAAGCCTCTGTTTTCTCAACCACAAAATGGGCTAGTGATAGTAAGTTCTTCAAAGATTGCTTTGAGACTAAATGAGATAATGTACACAAAACTCTTAGCATACTACCTCAGGAGTGCATACTAGGGGACCAACAAATATTAGTCCAATGACATTAATATGATAGATTATATTCACCCTAAATTCATTTATCTTATTTGCTACAGCTTAATTAGAACACCTCCCATTTTCACTGAGGATGTTGCCTTAATACAAGGAATTAAAAGTAACTGTCACTCTTCCTTGGAATTTGAATACTCATTTGAAAGTTAAATAGCTATATTAAACAGTATATAACTAAAAATGCAGTAAGAGAGTTCCAAATGGCAAGTAACATGAGACTTCAAAGAAGGAAGAGATCACTACAGCCTGAATGGTCAAGGAAGGGATGAACTTAGCAAGAAAAGTAAAAATTAGTGGCCAGGACAACTAGAACCTTCATGGTAGAGTAAGCAACAAAAGTACATGACAAAAGCAGAAGAGAGCATGGCCTTTCCCAGAACATTCTTTGGCCTGATTTGCTTACTCTGCCTTTATGGGAGATCAGGTTAGAAAAGTACATTGAGGCACAATGGTGGAGAATTTGGGATGCCTAACTGAAGCATTTGAACATATAGAATAGCAGTCACTTTAATTTATTGATTTATTTGTGTATTTATAGACTAATCAATAAATACATATTGAATTCCCATTATGTGAAATTCTAAGTGCTAGAGAGGTAGCAGTGGAGAAAAAAAAAAATCCCAGTCTTCATGGAATTTCTATTCCATCATTACACCTAAATGCCTACAGGGGTACAGTAGGGATAAATCATGGCATGGTATTATGGTGAATTCTGTGTCAACCTGAGTGGGCCACAGGGTCCTTAGATATTTGGTCAAACATTATTCTGGGTGAGATTAACATTTGAATTCACTGCCTGAGTAAAGCAGATTGCCCTTCCTACTGTGAGTGAGCTTCATGCAGATGAAGGTTTGAATAGACCAAAAAGGCTGCCTGACTGCCTTCGAACAGGGACACTGGGTTTTTCCTGCATTGGGATTCAAACTGAAATATTGGCTTTCCTGGGTCTTCAGCTTGCTGACTGCAGATCTTAGGACTTAACAGCCTCCATAACTGTGTGAGCCATTTCCTTATAATAAATCTATAGAAATATATATACACACACATACAGAGAAACAAAACCTTAGGATGTATACATGTGTACACACACACACCCTATTGGTTCTGTTCTCTGGAGAATCCCAACTAATCCACGTGGGGCTGTGGGCAAACTCTAAAGTGCATGCCTTACTCCAGCTGATGGCTTCCATGTGAGAATGTGGCCCACTCTGCTAGATCATTTATCAAGAAAAGCCAGAAATCTGGGATTTTTACTATCTCAATTTTAAAGTACTGACAATAAAACTTAAAAAAAAAAAAAGGCACATCTCATCAGCTAAGCAAAAGCTTTCTAAAGATCATATGCATCCCAAGGCCCCCAGTTCCTTACCTCAACTTTAGACAATAAAGAGTCAATAGAGGTTTTCTGAGCAGGATTGTTCTTATGTCAGTGCATGTTGAGAATTAGAAGACAGGCCTACTAAGGACCCAGAGACCAGTTAAGAGGTCCTGGCTACAATCAAAGTTCAAAAGATTTCAAGTCCAATATAATGTCATAATATTGAGACTAGAAAAAAAAGGAACACTTGAAGATGTGAAGCTAACAGACAAGGATAAAAAACGAAACTTGTCACTCCAAGACAAGGATGACGATCAGGCCACTGGCAGAAATATTCCTTCTCTGACTGTGACAGCTACTTTTAAGTCTCTGATTTCATTTCCTTGACATAAAAAGGGAAAAGCTTGTTTTGCTAAGTACATATTTTGTGGTTGTTAAACCAACACTAATTAATTTATTAGGTATACTTCAAAACTCCAATGGCCTAAGAAGTAAGCTGACTGTTCGTTCACTCATATAATAGCCCTATGGGGTAGCTGCGTTCCCCACAAGGATTCAGAGATCTAGGCTTCCTTCCTTCTCTTGAAGCTACACTACATCATAGGATCTCCAAGTCCTTCCTTCGCTTTGGGTCAGTAGACAGTAAACAGCCTGGAGAATCCAGCAGGGAGTTCTTGATAGGCCTAGTCTGGTAGCACAGCACATCACATCTGCCCCCATTTTACCAATTAGAACTTAGCCTCAAGGCCATACCCAAATGCAAGAGACAAAGACGAAACGAATTTGATGATAAACTGGTGAGGGTATCACGCTAAAGGAAAAGGTATTTATTCTCCTTGAGCCTATTTTCTCAATGATAAAATGAAATGTTTGGATTTGGTACTTTCCAAGATTCCTTCCAGTTTATTACATTTTTTGTTATTTGAGTGGTTTATTAACCAGTAATGGAAGAAAATACAGTAGGAGCCAGAGTATTTCTACCCTTGGTCTATTATAGGACACATATAGAATAAAGTCCTACCATTTCTTAAGATATCTTATAACATTGTTCTAACTGATGAAAAGGAATATTCAAATTAAATATTTCATGGCATTTTATTAGCAATTATTTTAACACTGATCACATACAGCAGATTGACATCACACAGTATTTCCTTCCTGTATTTCTAGATAACCATAGATCTTTCTGTCGTAATGATGAGTATATACAAAAGGATAATGTACTTCTTTAGACTTTTACTTAATTAACACTGAATGGAATTATGCTTAGAATAAATAAAAGATGAACAGCTCTACTTTTCATTCTTATTCTCCCTTTTTCCTAACAAAAATAATTTATAATTTCAACTTTTCCTGCTGCTGCTCCAAAATCCTAGTTTTAAACCCAATCAAAAGATGCTAACATATTCCAAAGTGAGAGAATGCTTTGGATTCTGTACTACTCCTGTCTTCTTCATCTGTAAGAGATTTTAAGTCTTTTCTTTCCCAAGCTGCCAGTTACACTGAATTGTTCTGAAATGTGAATGAATTTTTTTGTGTAAATATGAGCTTCCATCGACTACAGCAACAATAAGAACTTCACACTTGTCATTTACTAAAACCTGCCTTTTGAGCCCTGTCAGTCATGGGCCTCTACATGTGTGTTTCTTGGTTGGAGGAGCGTTGTTTTATGGCAGCTTCTGTTTAGGAATTCATGTTGCTACTTGGCATTTATGTAGTTCAGCTGTTAGAGTAAAAGGAAAGAAAACACGCAGGGGCGAAGGTTTCAGGAGCTAAGAGGGAAATAAGAACGAGCTCTAGGTTATGAAATAACAATGCCAGCCATGTGGCAGCAGTAAACCACAGGCACACCCCCTCAATTTAGGAAAGACAGTGTGACAGAGCAGACATAGGTCACACCCATCCTGTGGATCTAGGTGGCCGAGTGCTATTATGAAGGGCAAGTAGTGCCTGAAATATTAACAGTTACGTTCAACTTTCTAGCTTTTTCATTTCTTTACAAGACTGAGCTTGATTACAATGTGTGCCACTGAGTTTAGATGTGCTTAAAGCAAAGACAAAGAGCGTCTGGAAAAGACAGGCAAACGGATGAAAAACTAAATACTCTGGTCCCTAACCAGGGTTGACAGAACTGTGCGTGATTCATAATGTGGGTTCAAATATGCCCAGAAGTTCAGATATTTATCCAACATTTATCTGCATAAAACCATATCCCTTGGGGCTCTTGCTTTTTAATGGGAAAATAATAAGAGTACGCTTTCTCTGGGGTTCCCAATGCTTTCAGCTTATTAGTCTCAAATCACTAGGAAACTTGAATTTAGAGATTTGAAGTTCAGGAAGCAAGCTTTTTCAGAACATGTAAACAAAGAGCAATGCAAATTAAATTTCACCCCTTTTCCAAATAACTCCAGGAAAGGTAATATAGGTTCTCAATCTTGTTTAACTGACATCTTCTATTCGTGCTTTCCAAGGAGACAAGGTAGTTTCCTATGTGCTCTTTGGAAGAGGTAGCTTATAAAGAAAGTGAAATAGACAGAAGTAAAATAAAAAATGTATAGAACTTAACATATTTTTTTCAAAAGTAATTGCTTCCATTCTACAGGTGCTCCACATCTTTAAATAATTTGAGTCTTGCTTGTAATGCATCTTTTGGTTCACTGTAAGGTCCATACTGTAAAATATTTGTTTTATTAGTATTTTAATATTGATAAAGGAATATTTTCATAGCATCTTAGAAAACCTCTCTAAATCAACCAGATGCAAATGACTATGAATGACAAAATGATACCATCAGACTTTAAGATATAAGTACAACATAATATTTATAGCAGATTCTCACTCATTTCCAACTTTTTTGGGCACATACATATATTCTAACTTCATTTACGCTTACCCATTTTTTAGTTTAAAAAAAAAAAAACCTTCAATCTAATAACTGAAATGGTATATCTACGATGGCAAAAATTATCCACACATTGTATGTATACTGTGTCCAACAGTAAGAATGCTTTGTATTTGTGCACAATGAGCAGTGTTCATACACTTAATATCTCTTCACTTATAATGGAAAAAAATGACAGCCCAGGATATATACAGCAATTTTCAAGCACTTATGGTTTCCTCCTTTTTAGTCATTTGCCAAACCAGAAGAGTAAATTAAATTGCTTTTTCTCTCTCACACTTAAAAATATATTTCAACAACAGTTAGAAACTTAGGACTTCATTGTTTTAATACAGCAAAGTAGTTAACTGAGGCACAGAGCCAATCAACTTTTTGTTTCAAAAGCTCAGCAACAAAAGTACTCTTAAGGTAACAAAATACTAGATGACTAAAAGAAAAGCTAATTATCAATTAACTCCTCAGTGTTTCCAAAAGAGGTAGGAGTTAGACATGAGACTAGATAAAATCATGAGTACAGTGTTATGCTCTGCATAGCACAAAACTGGGGAATTCGCTGACTTTTCTTCTCCAAAAGGGCTGACAGTATAATTCTAAGTGAACATCAGAAATAATGTCTTAAAAGATTTAAAAAATGAATGCTGTAAAAAGTTTACAAACTAATATGTAATCATAGCTTACTTTTAAAAACTGGTTAGTAATTGCTTTGGCAACACACATACTGCAATCGGAACAATATAGAGATTAGTGTGGCCTTGGCACAGAGGATGTGTACGTTTGTAAAGGGATCTGTGTATGTCAGTGAGTGACAGGGACCAGGAGATGTAGGGAAGGTACTGACTATGAAGGACCACAGTGGAACTTTTGAGTGGTAACAGCAATGTTCTATATAATGATTGTAGTAGTGAAAATGATTGTATTCATTTGTCAAAACTCACCAAATTGCAGTCTTAAAATTGGTGATTTTATTGTGTGTGTTACATCTCAGTAAAGCTGACAAAAGAATTCTGACTCTTTCACCCCATACACTAATTGGGGGAACATAATTTCATGAAAAGCGCAGGGGCTTTTCCCCTCTATTCTTTGCTTGAGGAACTCAGGCATGGCAGGACCAGCAGGTCTTATAACAATTCACCGACCACTTGCATTCAGATAAAAATTCACTATAGTTAGATACTGAAATAAATCATTAGTTCAATGGAATGTCTAATAGCTGCACATGACCGAACTAAGGGAAACATTGAGGAAACATGGAAAGTAGAATGATCAATAATCAGTAATGTTTTGTTCTCAAAAAACCAAAATACTTTAAGGAACATATGTTTCTTCAAGATAATTATTCAACTTTTGATCACAACAACCTAATTGCTTTCTCCAACCATTCAAGTTAAAACTTTGAAAAAAATACATATATGCACATGTTATGCACAAAAAATGAGTTATGCGTTTTTCTCTCCAATACATGCACTGAGGACAAGAGAAGGATGTTTGATGAAATCAATAATGTGGAAAAGAATTATTTTTGTCTTTTCTCCATCTAGACTTTTTTTTTGGCAGACCAGTGTGATGAGGTGGGAAAAAAATGAAGCTTGAAGAAAACAAAATTGAAGCTAAAAACAATAGAGAAGATTGATTAATCCCACGTTATCAAGTTAAGTGTTCAATAGCAAGGAGCTACCGGGCTTCTGCAGTGTTTTCCTCTAAACTTTCAGCCTTACATCCGTCAAACCTCAAGATAACTATCCATCAAGGAGTCAAAGTGGCGAACAACTGTGTGGTCCTTTGATAAGGAACAGTGTCACAATTTGTCTCCGTCTCTTCCCACAGATCGCCTCTAATGGGGTAAAGCCAGGCCACAACAGCTGCAAATAGCCCAATGACATTCTTTAGTGTAAAAGAAATTCTCAGAAAATATGTGGAACAGCAATCTAAACAATCTTCAAAAAGTATCTAAACACAATGATTATTTACTTGTTTTATGACAATTATATTTGTTCTTTCTAGATACTAATATTGATAAAACCACTTTTTAAGTATAATTAAATGGCAGAATTGTGATACACCTAAAAATGTGATGATGTTAACAATCCCCTGAGAGCTACAATGCAGCATCTATATACGTAAGTAACATTTAAAATCTATAGCTGGACTATATTAGCATTTATTCAAGGCCTACAAGGAGGTAATTCATACACTTAGATGTACAAGAGAATACCATTCTATGTCATCCAAAAGTGGATAGCCCGTCCTCTCTGAAAAAAAAAAAAAAATCAGCCTAATGAAGAATGCTTAGTGGCACAGAAGATGACTATGTCATAATATTAGGAAAAAGAAAGCAAACTTTAAAAGCACGAGTTATGACTACAATTATGTTAATAAATATTCATGGAAAAAAAAGTGCTTGAAAGTTTACAAAGTATACCAACCAGTATATTAGTGAGATTATGGACAATAATTTTTTCTGCTCTCTGTTATGAATGTTTTCAAAATTATTTTATTATTTCTTGACATTTTTTTCTCTACACGTTTGAAAATTTACAAGGCTTGCACTAAAATTTCCTAACATTCTGTTATCTGCAAATACTAGTTTTAAAAGAAAGAGCTCTGTATCATCACTAGCAGGGAAGATGTCGTCTCAAGCTGACCTATTATAGGTCAACAGATCTCAGCCTCTTCAGTAGGAAGCAGCTCTACTCAAGGGTAATGAGAAAAAAAGTAATCCTAAGTATTCTGATGCTTTGTCTTGCCACTCTGTCTTTCCAGTGGAATTCAATAAAGTGGAAACGGGGGAAGAGAATCTAAGATTAATGTTATCAGTTCAGAACCTCATGGAACACCCTGATGCCACCAAGCAAAGGAGTTATTCTTCTCCACCCTGAGCTCATTTCTCCACCTAAGTTATAATATGACTTCTTTTGCCTTCAAATCTGCTCTTGGAATTCATTTTAGACTGGTTTTGTGTATTAAAATATTTAACATGGAAACACTGAGTTCCCCAAGCTTCAAGCCCTTTTTTGAGAAGAAAGTCCTTTAGCCCATATATGTCCCCCAACATTCTCAAACAGTCATGGTTGTCTAGGTTTTTTTGTTTTGTTTTTGTTTTTGTTTTGGTCTTAAAGGCATTTTAATGTATTAGGCTTTTACCAAAATGCAAACACCTATTAAAGAAGTGTAATTAACTAGTATCATTTTCAGTTAACATTGATGTTGGGAGCGGACAAGGATATGGACAAAACAAGACCTAGGAGAATAAGACAGTGGCTAAAAATAGGAACTGCCAAAAGGAAGAGGAGTTTGTTGAAGGGGAAGGGAGGAACAAAGCAAATGAAATCTGCTTCATTCACCATTTGATCCCGGGTCAATCCTGTTGACCCCTGTTGAGTAAAAAATGTGAACTTTAGAATCAGAACAATTTGGATTCAAATCCTATCTCTACTTCCTAGTTAACTACGAGGACACAGATGAGTTACCTAACCTGTTTCCATAGTGTGCCTCCCTCACTATCCAATAGGGAAAGTAACATACACTTCATGAAAATATTTTAAGTCATAAATGAGATAATTATGTATTTAACCATATATAATCAGAACTTTACAAATGTTCATTACTATTCCCTTTATATTCCTCTTCTCATTTTCTTCTGAAAATTATGGACACCACAGACTCCCTAAGTCCACATGTGCAGTGAATTTTGAAATCTTATTAAAGATTGTTAACTAACTTCATTGTCTTCATGATGGTCAAGACTTGGTTTCCAAAGGCCATACTGGCTCCCAAGGACTCTACTCTCTGTCTTAAAGAGAAGATCCAGGCCTGTTTTCTAGCCCTGTGAGTGAATGGCATAGATATTCACTTGTGTACTCTTGGATGAGGAATTCAAACTGCCTGTTCCATACTAATCTGTTACAGAATGTAATGAGCTCCCCAGATGTGGGCTGTGTGAGAAAGGAGCCACATGCAGAGATCAGTAGAGAATTGACTCTCATCACATGCCCCCAGATGAGGCCTCTGAAATTTGGAGGGCATCGCAAAAAGCCGTGAGAAGCCCAGTTATGAGTGTGCAATATCCGTGGACCAGCCCAAATTTAAAGTTTTACGCAACTTAAAAACCTGCCAGAGATGTTGGTTCTTAATTAGCAACACATATCTCCTGAAAACTGACTAGCAAAAAGGTCCTAATTGTAGTGTCTTTAATTTGTCACATACAAACTGTTTGGAAGCCCCAAACTCTAAAACATCATGAAAAAAATCTTCCAGGGGTGCAGGGTAAGGCATGACTAGAGTTCAAGCCAGTGGGTTTATTGTTAATTATTTTTTTAGTTTTTGGATCTAGGGATTAGAATAAAAAACAGCTCTAAACAACAATCTGTGGCATGTTAATTGGTTTGTACCTGATCTTCTCATGAAGTCAGCAGGAGTTTTGCCACTGAAAAACATCAGAAAGATGGTTTCTGCTAGAACCAAAAACTGCTACTAGCTATTGCAATTTGATGGGAAAATTAAATCCATATTATGTGTAATAATAATCCATGAGCATGCTCTAACAGCATTTAGTATGCAAGCATGATTCCTGAGAGTACTCGCAAATAAAAGCAAATGTGACTCAACCTTTAAACATGGGTAATGATGAAATTTGGGTCTAATAGACCAGAAATAGAATGAAATTCCTAACATAAAAAACAAGAGATACTTGGTATGTCCATTTTTTGCTTTACATTTCAAAAGCAAAAGAGGCAAAAAATTATTTTTACTGCAGCTTTTCCATCCATGAGGAACCACTTCACACACACACACACACACACACACACACACACACAGCCCTAATACATGAACATATCTTCTGGAGTGCTAAGCATGTGATATACATGATAAAGCATTGCTATTCCCAGAAATATGGCTCTAAAATAGTCATATGTGACTATTCAATGAAGAGAGTGTTTAGGATAGCCCAATTTGAGAAAGCTGTGTTACAAGATCAGATTCTATTTTTAGGCTGGATTTTTCTAGACAGATGTTGAAAACCCATAAAGAGGATTTTAAAAGTGTTATTACTGGTAAGTTATTGCACCCTTAATGTGGTCCGTACTGTGGCAATAGAAGCTTCAGGAAAACATCTTTTCTTTCTGTCTCTTTCTCTCTTTAAACTTTATTTATAGCCTTGCAAAAGACTAGCATTCACATAACCCGCCTTTGCAGGCGTGCCAGAAGATTAATGATATCGCAGTGTTCTTGAGAACAAAAATGTGTCTACCACTGTGTTGAATAATCTCTCCTTTCACACATTAAAAGTGAGATGAGGCCTACTTTAGAAAGCAAGGACAATGTGTCGCAAAGAGTTAGTTGGCTTAAAGACATACCCGTATTGCTATCCTGAATCACAAATTGTTTTCATGCATGTTATCTTGAGAATAAGAAAGCTTTTATCACCATCTCTTTCTTTAATTTACATAGAGCCTCAAAATCTGACTTTTTCCAGCATTTTTTTACAATCTGTTGCTTGTAAGAATTGAGAATTTAGAAAAAAATGTACATTGTGACCTCTTTTATGTCTATTCCCCTGAAATTTAGCAAACAAGAATGAAAGCTATTTAAAGATTTAAATATGACAGATAGAAGTCATTTATGGTAAAGCTGCTTTTACCTAGTTTATAGTAATAACTCAATTTTTATCAGAACTTTTCCTGATGCCATGCACCTTGCTAAGTGTTCAATATATATTATCTCATTTAATGTTTGTGAAAATCCCAAGAGACAGTTACTACCATTATCCCCTCTGGTGGAGGACAGAATTTATGCCTAGAGAGATAAAGGACTCACCCTAAGTCAGTCCTCCGATGAGTGACAGAACCACAACTCAAACCCAGGTTTGGAGAACTTCAATGTTATGTTCCTAATCACTATGATACACTGCCTCTTGGGCAATATTCATTTAATATAGATGTTTATTCAGCCAAGCAATACTTACAGACTGTTTATAACTTCCAGGAATTTCATCACTGGTATTTAGGTACATACCACATACCAGTCACTGCCACTGGCCTTTGGAATTATAAAAGTGAGTGAACTTAATTCTTACTCCCAAAATGTAGTGGCGTCAGAGAGCCAACTTAAGACCTTCTCAGGCTCTTGGGGCGCCTGGGTGGCGCAGTCGGTTAAGCGTCCGACTTCAGCCAGGTCACGATCTCGCGGTCCGTGAGTTCGAGCCCCGCGTCAGGCTCTGCGCTGACGGCTCGGAGCCTGGAGTCTGTTTCCGATTCTGTGTCTCCCTCTCTCTCTGCCCCTCCCCCGCTCATGCTCTGTCTCTCTCTGTCCCAAAAATAAATAAAAATGTTGAAAAAAAAAATTAAAAAAAAAAAAAAGACCTTCTCAGGCTCTAATCATTCAGAGTTTTCTAAATCCACCTAACCTCATAAATCATTAAAATGCATTCACATCTCAAATTTAATACAATTCACATAACTACGTATGAGTTGAGTTACATTCACTTGAGATTATTTTTATGGGTATTTTAATAGTCATTAATTTTGATGTAGGTTTTTTTTCAAAACCTATAGCTAATTATATGTATTTTCCTCCCAGACATTTTTGCCCAGGTTCTCTGCCTATAATGCCTAAAAATACGTTGGCCCTAGTGGGAAAGACAGAAAAATGAACTGGGAAAGTGACAGAGTATAGTTAGAAAATGATACAGACATGTGCAAAGAATCACAGGAGCCAGAGGTATCACTTCACAGGATAAAAGACACTGAAGGAAAATCTTGGGGTATGAGTAGGAGCTCACCAGATAACAAAAGCTTCATTTACAATACTACTGAGCTACAAAAATATGTGATATATCCAAGAAATGCCAAGTAATACTTTGTGACTTGAGAATAATATTTGGGTCACATGATAGAAGAGAGAGATGGAGACTTACAATTCAACGTTTTAATTGTACATTTTCTTTTATTGGAAGGAAATTTTAATATATATTATACTGAAAATTCTGTTTCTTTACTGTACTGAACTTATCAGCTTGGTGTTCTCTAAAGCATAATATAAATTACAATTAATATTCTTTTGCAGATATTATTTTACTGCCAACTTTTCTAAAGGAACTACACTATTTAATTAAGAATATCAAGTCATTAAAAAGTATTTATAAATTTGGGGGAATATGCTATATATATATATATATACATATAAACATAGTATTTATGGTTTGTACCATATATGCAATACAAATATTCATTATGTATGTATAGTATATACACGAGAAATGTAGACAAAAGTAGTAAATACAGAGTGTGTGTGTAAGTATATGTATCAGGGATTATATATAAGGTCTACAACCTTAAATTTTCTTCTTAAATTATGGGAGATGTCCAGCAGAATTGACCAACCCCTTCACTTCTCAGTAAAAATTTTGAGCAAAAAAACCTGACCAAACAAAACAAAACAAAACCAAAAAAAACCTTTTAAAATAAATAAAAGGTTTGAGGATGAAACCATCTGCACAAGTGGGGAAAAATTTAGTTTGTAAACTTTAAGTACTTATTTTGAAAATATTTAATATGTTAAAAATAGTCTGTCTCCTTTGATAACTTAGTTCAATAGAAGAAGATGACAAAACAAAGAGCTAGGTAAAGGAATCTCTGAATTAAGTATCTTTTAAAATACTGGAGTGAAGATGCTGTTCCATATTAGTAGTTAGAAACAGGGAGGAGGTGTACTGGGATAAGACCAAGTAAAATAATAAACCCACCAAATGGAATAATACTACTACAAATGGAATTGGGACTTTATCAAATAAATGAGTCTTCACCTTGTGAAGGAGTTGGAAAAATGATGAATAATTATTTTAAAACATAGGCTGAAAAAATAGGCCATACAAAGGCAAAAATATATATATGAAAAAAGTCACAGAGAACAGAGAAAAATGCTCCCCCCAAACTATAACAATGTGAATGAAGCCTTTAGACCTATGCTTACTAAAATAAATTGACTGAATAAAATACAACATGCATGACCATGGCCAGACAAGACTTGGGTTGCTTCCCAATGATGAAAAATTTGTGGTAAGACTAATATCAGATTAAATTATGTTGTGATGGCATCAAATGGGGCATCACCTAATTCTGTGCCTCAAAATCTTACTCCTAGTTTACTCTTGGTTTATTTGTACTGATGTTTTAATCAAATTCTCTATTTCCTCTTTAAAAAAAAAAAAAGCAAATGATGAACTTTGACCCATTTCTCACTATTCTTGCTAGAAAGCCATAACTTAATATACCCACACACACACACACACACACACACACACACACACATATATATATAAATACAATATATATAACATATATATTAAGTTAGTTTATTTATTTTGAGAGTAAGAGAGAGCACAAGCAGGGGATGGGAGAGAGAGGGAGAGAATCCCAAGCAGGCTCTACAATGTCAGCGGAGAGCCCGACACGGGGCTCAATCTCACCAACTGTGAGATCATGACCAGAGCCGAAATCAAGAGTCAGACACTTAACTGACTGAGCCACCCAGGCACCCCTGCACTTATATATTTTTATCTTCACATTCTAAATGGCCAACATTAAGCTACATGCTAAGGATATAACCTTGAAAAATATGGACATAATCCTGTTGGAATTTAAATCTAATAGGGTCATAGACGTAAATGGACAATTACAAAACAACATAATACATGTTATGATTTTTAAAAAAAGGTAAAGGGATCCCATGAGAAATGTCGAGAGAAATGATTTAGACAAATCAATGCTTTGCTTCCTGGAAGAAATAAAATCTAAGCTAAGACCTACAATATAATTATCAACTGACCAGAGAAGGATGGGGAAATTAGAGAAGTGTTTCAGGCAGGAGAAACAGCATGTACAAAATGCCAGAGGTAGGAAAGCATGGATTCTATCAAGATGTGAAAATTGGAGAGATAAGCACAGGCCACTTCACACATGTCCTTATTCACCAGGTCAAGGAAACTGATTATTCTCAAGCTGGAGAAGAACATAATTATATTCGCTATGTAGAATCATCTGCTATCTTCTATGTAGAGAAATGAAGACAGGATTAGAGGCAGGGAGACCAACTATAATATTGTTGTAGTAGGTCAGGCGAGAGGCAAATGAGAGTAGAGACAGTTGAGATAAAATAAGATTAAGGAAATATTTAAGATGAAAAATATATGAGACCTCATACTGTATGTGGTGAGCAGAGGAAGGAAAGAAACAAATATAACCCTCAGGTTTAATGAGCAACTGAGTAAATGATGGTACCATTTAATGGGCTGGTGGGGGGGACAGACATGAGACAAGGAAGATGATTAAGTCCAACTTTCAACATGTTGAGTGTGAAGTACATTGGGATGCCTAGTAGGCAAGTGGACATAGAGGTCTGGTGCTCAGGAGTGAGGTTTAGGCTAGAAAGAGAAATTTGGAAGTCATCGGCTTATAGGTTCCATGATAAATCAAATCCTAAGACCAAGTAAGCTTGGTCAAGGGAAATGGATAGAACAAGAAGAGCTAAGTGACAAAGGCTGAACCCTGGTAAAGCCTAACATTTAGGTAATGAGAAGAAAAGGAGCACTCAAAAAGGACTATAGAAGAGATTGCAGAGAAAACTTCACAGAAATGAGAAGAGTGGGAAGAGAAAGAGGGAGTGCTCAAAAGTGTCCAATATGGTTGAGAAGTTAAGCACAGCAGAAGAAAGCAGAAAGAAGTAGTCAACCAAGGCAAGGACTTAAGAGGTATCTATTTTCCTTGTAGAGACTGTTTGGTGACACAGTAGACTATTAGCATATATAAAAATACGTATAGGTATATATACATATATATGTATGTAGGTAGGTCTTTACACACATGCACACTCATTAAATTATATAACAACATCATGGGGTAGGTACTGTTATTATGGTTTTTCCAACATGAGAAAATCAAGACACAAAGAAGAGACTATTTGTCCAATGTTACAAAGCTAGTAAGTGGTAGAGCCAGAAAATGAAATAGGTTGAGGACTTGAGTAGGAGGTGAAGGAATATAGAGAGGGAGTGCAGATAACTCTTTCTAGCAATATCACTGATTTTCAAAGATAGTTTTGTCTGGGCAGATTGTCTCTGCTTATCAGGTTCAAGCTATGTGGTGAATACTACCCAAATTGCAGACTGACTCTCAAGATAACAAATGGCTTGTGGAGAAATTCTTTTAAAAATCCAATGTGTTGAAATGGCAGTGATAACAACATGAAAAAACTTTTTTTCCAAAGTACCATCTCCATCAGTTTTGAAAACAGTACACTATGTTGCTCCTTAAACCTAAAACAAGTGTAACCCTGCTTGGAGCTACTCCAAGAATCCTTCCAACAAAGTTCTCCTAATGGATCCACCAAAATAACTGAAATCTTGAACACTGAGCTTTAAATTGTTTGTATGTCTTTATGAAATATCTATGCATTATCTGTTTAGAGAGCTGTCCTTTCAGAAACATTTGGGAAGCCAGGATCTGTTTGGTCAATTTGCTCCACCGTAAGAAATTAGTTAAATGATAATTTGTCACACAAGTTGAAATGTCTTAGTATGGGGGAAATACCACTGATTCGTGTGGAAGAGAAGAAATTCTTCCATAAATTTTTTTTAAATTTCCAAATGTTTAGGGAATATTGCATAGCCACATTCATCATCTGCTAGTACCTTATTATAAACTATTGTTGGATGAGAAACCACATTAAAGTATTTGCTATTTGCAGGATTTACTACTCTAGTATAAGTAAGTTTTAACATGGTATGAGAGAGAGCATAATTGTAATTAGAAAAATCTCTTTTTAAGCCAGATTTAGAAACAGAGAAATCTCTGGAGTTAAAAAAATTTTTTTAAGGGGCGCCTGGGTGGCGCAGTCGGTTAAGCGTCCGACTTCAGCCAGGTCACGATCTCGCGGTCCGGGAGTTCGAGCCCCGCGTCGGGCTCTGGGCTGATGGCTCGGAGCCTGGAGCCTGTTTCCGATTCTGTGTCTCCCTCTCTCTCTGCCCCTCCCCCGTTCATGCTCTGTCTCGCTCTGTTCCAAAAATAAATTAAAAAAAACGTTAAAAAAAAAAAATTAAAAAAAAAATTTTTTTAAAAAGTGAAAAAAAGATACCTACGTGAAATTGTTAAAATTATGATAGGCCAGCAGTTTTTGGAAAGTTTAGGAAACCACCATTCAATTACCATATTCAATTGGTAGTCTGTTTTCTGTCTCTTGATTAAAAAAAAATTTCATATCCAGAAAAGAAAACCAATAATGTGTACAGTTGCCTCAAGATTTTTTTTTTTTTTTTTGGCCACAACTGCCTATTTTCCATAATTGAATTTCCCAGTGACAGTCCCATGAACTTTATTGCCAGGTTGACTAACCAAAGACACTCTATTACCCCCTCCCCATATGAAGAATTTAAGGGATGCTGAACACAACTAACATGAAATTGGGAAAGACATGATTTGTTTTGAACCGCAAAAGGCATAATAATACTTACACGGGCCAAAATTTTGGAAGAAAATAAGTTGGTTTCCAATATTCTAATATGATACATTGGCCATGTCAAAATGAGGTTACATTGTCCCTAGGACAACCCTGAGATTCCTGAGGCACTCCTCCAAACCTCACCGTTCTACTAAACATGAAGTCTATCCTGTCACCTCAGAAAGAGGTTACAGTGCCGTCCTCCACTGACAAGAGACACCTTAGGAGTTGTAGCCTTATGCTTGGTCACAGACCTTATTTTAGCATTAGACACCTGATTTTCAAAGGTTATCTTTCCCAAATTAAAGGAAGAGTGAGACAGATGATGTGAGGGCTCCCTTGTGCTGACTGCAGTTTGCTTACATAAGATCCTTTAAGTTTCCCAATAAGAAACCATACCTTCCAGGTGATAAATGGGTCAAACTCACAGAATATTAAAAGTGTGGGAGGCAGGTTGGGAGAGAAGGAGGCTTTCCTCCTTTCTATTTCCAGAATGTAGTGTAAATGGGATACTCACAAGGTTTAGTCTAAAGAAAGAAAGCCATGAAATAATAGGAAATTGTGAACGTAATAAGTAGGAAACACCTCGGTAACTTCTATTTTTCTACTACTGTGTTTTTTGTATGTTATTCATTGTTTTTAACCACTTCTCCCCTCCTTCTTATTTTTCCGATTCCTCTCTAGACTGTAAAATATCTATAAATGTCACTGTGGTTATGGGATCTAGTGATATCTGTACACAAATCCTTCAATTCAAACAATTACCATTAGATTCAAGCATAATGACCCAATGGATATCTGCCTTATATGAACTCTTACTACCCAGAATACAGAGAAAACCTACTTGTACTGCCCTTCCTTTATTTCAAGGGTTATTACTAGGACCAAATAGAAATGACCTCCTATACCATTTTCATTCTATAATCAGAAATCCTCACTAAACTTGTTTCCAGTCTATTCCCAAATCCCTTTCTTTTCTGGCTGATAAAAGACTGAAGTCCCGAGTCTCAGGACCAAGGAATAGAAAAGAACACCATAAACAGGAGAATTGGAAAAAAAAAAAAAAGTTTACATGTTCATTCTTGATAAATGAGGAATTGCAATCTAGTTTTCCTGCCTCCTAGTCTCAACTGCCTCTTCCCTTCGTGAGGGAGTCATCTCCTTGGTGCTTTCTCAGTCATAACCATCAAACTTATCTATCAGGACCTTTCTTCAATATCCTAAATTAGCTTTAGTTTTTGCAGTAAAAGTTGGCATGAATGAAGACTTTTTTTTTCCAGAAATGATACATGCAACTAGAAATCAGGTACCCTGAGTCTACATTCCTCACTCATTAAAGACAATTAATGATCCATTTTGGCTCACAGAAGTTAAATGTTCCATCATCAATTTCTTCTTCCATTTTCTAAACAGAGACTCTCAAAGGCACTTGGTGAGCACATTGACTAAGACCATAGAGTCAGCTGATGCTGGTGCCATCATAATGAGTGTTCTTTGCAGGTTCATTACCTATTTCCCTTTTCTTCTAGGTCGCTTTGTCGATTTATATAAAGCACCTGTTATTTCAACATTATATTGTTGACTATAGTAGCAAGACCAATGTCAGAGACAGGTAGATTTGGGGTGGCCTGGCTCTGTATCCTGACAGCTCTATTATTCTTTGTCATTTGTCAGCAGCATCTTAAAACCCAGGAAAAAAATCTACAGAGACCAATTGATCCATCCCTCTGTCTTCACACTGCAAAAGGATTATTTTTCCTTCCTAAAGTACTTGAGGCCCAAAGAGGTTAAGGGACTTTCTGAATGTCCCTCTGTTAATAGTAAAAGGCAACATATAGCCTATACCTCCACACACTCTTATGCTATTCATTGTGCCCATGAAAGACAAAGCAAAACTACCTGTTTTATGCTGTCCATAGTTTGCAATCTTACCTTGAAAAAAAAGTCATCTACACATAAAACCCAAATTATTATATTCCAATGAATGAAGTCTACCAGCTACGTGGCCTGGGATAAAGTACCAACTTCTCTAAACCTCAAAATCCAATCTCCTAAAATGAAGAAAATAATAACTTCCTAGAGTTTTTTGAGGACTAAATGAGTTAATACATAGAATTACTCCTTGGGGCACCTGAGTGGCTCAGTTGGTTAAGCGACCAACTTCGGATCAGGTCACCATCTCGCAGTTTGTGAGTTCAAGCCCCATGTCGGGCTCTGTGCTGACAGCTCAGAGCCTGGAGCCTGCTTCGGATTCTGTGTCTCCCTCTCTCTCTGCCCCTCCCCTGCTCACGCTCTGTCTCTCAATAACAAATAAATGTTAAAAAGAAAATTTAAAAAAAAAAAAGGCTCCTAAACAGTGCCAGGTGTGCATATATATATATATATATATATATATATGGAATTTGATAAACAGTAACATTTATTATCACCAAATCCTGGTGATTTAGATATTAAAATAATTTCCCTTACAGCTTGAATGAGATGCATTTAGGAAAAATAAAGTACTACTTTAAACTTCACGTAGTAAACATGAAATATTAACCCAAGAAACTGTAGGGGCTAGGTACACAAGCAGCTACCAAAAGGGGTTATATAAACATGGCATTAACAACTGACAAAAAGGAAAAAAAAAAAAAGATTGATGTGATGATGTGAGGTTCTTTGCTTGAGGTTGACAGTAAAAGAGGAAAACTTTGCTCTCTTACCAACGTGCTTTGCAGTTATGATCAAATTTAGCAAAGCGTGACCCCATCAGGTGGCAACGTGGTTTCTCTTACCTTAACTGAAGGCAGTCCATCCGAAATCCCTGACTTCTTCAAAAAACATGTAGGAATGGACAAAAGCTCAGAGGTGGAGACACATGTTGTGTAGGAGGGGCAAAGTATAGTGGCGCTTTGCATGTGCAATTACGTAAGTTTTAAAACATAGCTCATGGGTAGCAAATAAGAGCAATAAATCCTCTGGTATGCCAATCATTTTCCTAGTGGAGGCTCAGGTGAGACCTCTCAGTGTGGTGCCGCACCAATCTCGGGGAGAGGCAATGCAGTCATTGTAGCCGCTTCTCTTACCTTTCTAACGGAGTCTGTCTGGGTCTCTGTGGTGCAGGGCCGGGGAAGCTTCGGCCTCACTCCCAAGTTCTAGCGATGTCTCGTTCCTAAATACTTGTTACTTGTTCCTCTCGCGAGGAGAGGGGAAGTCAAGAACAACCTCGGTCGCCATCTTGGTGACGTCACTCTCCCTCATTCGCGCAGCAAGTGGTAACAATTAGTCTCCTTCACCTCTTTGAAATGCCCTCTTCCCTGTCATTTAAAGCACCACACCACCTAATCATTTTTATTAGTAACCCTTCTGGTCGTTCAATTGTTACTGTAAAGATGCCAAGCTGTTTCTTTCCAACCCCCCAAAATAAGTCCCATCCAATGACAAAGTTTTTAAATAACTTGGTGAATGAGATTCCTTTTACTAGTGGAATCTGGATATTTCTACTTTCTACTTACTACATTTCTACTAATGCCAGGACTGAATTGTGACAACAACAATTAGCCAGGAATTTACAAGACACAAGACTGCTTCTTCACAAAGAAACCATTAGCATTATAGATCAGCATTCTTTTAAGAATGAAAATTCAGATTGGTTTTTAACTTTGTTGGGACTCATTTACCCTTTTGCTCCTTAAGTGTACTGGGCAGAGTGGTGAACTGGTGAGCCCTGGAAATGCCCATTGCCATCATTCAGAGTTCTGATAACCCATTTTTTCCTTCATATCAGCTCTTCTGCATATAGAACAATTCATACACTTGCTAAAGCTAGAAAAGTGAAGCCTCCAGAGATATTGCTTTCCAATAAAGTAATAATGCTCCATTAGCTGTTTTGCTGTTACACGTTTTACCACAGACGACGACTCTTTAAGCTGCCTTCCCGTATGTGGCCCTGTGATAAATTTTATCAGTGGTCAGCGGGACAGAGTTGCAGGCTGGGCAGTAGCACAGTGGCTTTTTATCTAACTAAGTTCCCCCTACCATGCCCCCCACCCAAAGCGGCATTTTCTTGGCATAATTTATGTTGTGGCATTTCTGTCAGTAGATGTGGTGTCAGCAATTTCTGTTCCTAATGGAAGTTTACTTGGAAATGAGATACTTAGCCATAGAATAAAATTAAAGATGGGATAACACTAATAAAAATCGTAATGTGAAGGTGTTTGTGCCTGCTCGTATATTTAAAAAAAAAAATCTGAAACAAGGATTGTCTCTTGCCAGAAAAGCTTGTTTTTTCCAAGTCTAAAATACTGGTACAAGTAATATGTAGAGAGTGCAACCATTCACAGTTAAAGCTAAAATTGTGTCAGCACATATATGAGAAGTTTCTACATTCCAGAGGCCTTATAGCACTGGCAGAATATTTTTAAATAAACTTTACTTATTTATTTACATATTTATTTGTTTGTTTTAATTTAAAGTTCTAGAACCCAGCAGGTTTAACCCAAATCTGGGGTGCTGGGACCTAGGGAAAGACCTGTACATATGATGTATATTTTTGTAAAGTTAAAAAACTCAGCCCAGTTCAAATTTACTGGAGAAATCATTTCACTGATTGAATAATCTTTGTCCCCACATGGTTTCTCATAATAAGATTTTCAATTACTCCACTGGAGGATATTGAGAGCATTTAGAAAAAGCTGCATTAAAAATGAAATAGCAGCATTGTTTAGACTTCTTAGCCAAAGGCTCCTGAGATAGTCCAAGCTCTAGAGCTATTTAGACTCTCAACTTGTCTATCTTAAAACAGGCTTTTACACAAATGGGATCCTCATTCAATCTGAGGCGCAGCAGACAACAGAAGCTGAGGTCGTAGTGCTCTTTCATGCGTCTACAACCTCTGTTACGATCGCATTCTTTTCCTCACAGACACATTTCCCAAGAAGTAAAAAAGGAACGTAGACACTGGGAATCCTCTGGACAGAGCTTCACTACATTATCATAGGAAGCTTCCTGCTATTGAATTAGCAACAGACAGCGTTTATCACTTACATTTTCATGTGTTTTAAAGTATTTTAAAAATATCTTGATGATATTTCCCCTCTTAACTAAAATTTCCTGGCTGACCCATCCATCAAATGAACTGTATCTTTGACTATTTGGTAACATTCTAAACCAAATGTGAAATGGCAGTTATTTTATGCACAAAGATGTTCAGAAAGGAGATCTGCTTCCGCTAATGATGCCACATTTCTGGAACAATTTTTCTCAAGTCAAACTGGCAAGAAGGACCCGAATTCCATTAGTTGAAAATTTTCACCCTTTTGAAATGATTTAAGGACCTGTCCTTAGTAATTGTGATTAAAGATGAATGTTTTGAAACTCAGTCCCATTATCCAAGGTGTATCTACCAGAGTCCTGCTAGAATTTTGAATAGACGGCAGAACAGCATACACGACTTCCACATACCGAAATGCCAATATATGTATTCAGCTTTGTAAATACACCTTTAAAAATACCTCGCCATATTTAGCCACTCCTAAATATGTATTTACACAAGTCTACACACTGTAAGTGTTTACCTGGGAGACAGGAAAGGTCTCTCTGGTAAATAATATGGGTTTTATAGCCTTTCATGAAGGAATTTTTTGTTTGCTATGTAAAAAAAATCAGCTCCTCTCAGTTATAATTTAATAAAATTTTTCTTTCCCTGTAAATTTACTGCATAGCACTTTAAGTAAAGCACCGCAATGTTTAGGAGGAAAAAAAAAGACAACACTGGTGTTATCTTTGGGTACAGAGTGGCTTTGATTCATTTTGCTAAAAACTACAGAGGGCAGAATGCATGGATATGATTTCTGAAAACCAAACAAATAAAAATAGCCTGTCAGATATATCTTAGAGCTAAGGCTATCGAGTAATTACCTATTTTTTCAGGTTAAAAAGAAATTGGGGCTGCTGTGTGGTTAAGTGTCCGACTTCAGTTCAAGTCATAGTTCACAGTTCTGAGTTCGAGCCCCATGTCAGGCACTTTTCTGACAGCTCAGAACCTAGAGCTTGCTTCGGATCCTGTGTCTCCCTCTCTTTCTGCCCCTCCCACCCCCTCTCTCTCTCAAAAATAAATAAACATTTAAAAAATTGTGTAATTAAAAAAAAAGAAATCAGAATCTCTAGGAAGATCCAAATGATTTAGATTACTTTGCTCTGAATTTTGTAGATTATTGACTTAATTTTATACTTTATATTACACAAGTGCACATAGGTGAAGTGTTATAAACTGCTAAGTAAAACTGTGTTAAATTCAACATATGAACAAATTCTTATAGAAAAGCAGCATTGCCCAGTACAGCAGTCCAAGGACAGGAAATATTCAGTGCATACTCCTGGCTTACGAATATATGGCCTTGAGCAATTGAGTTGATCTGACTTATGCTTTTGAATTTGTAAATTAGGTTGTGATCTACCTAGATCTAATGAATGATGAATGTGCACTCATATATTATGTACTGAATACTAATAGAGTAAAATATCTGTTTTAAAAAAGACACATTTCCTTTTCCTTTTTTAAATTGAAAGATACAATGTGAAATAGAACATGATGCTTGGAATTAAAGAGACGTCCTATTATTTGATAAGTTCTCACAATCTATTCACCATCCCCTTTCCCACCTTCACTCTCCCCTTAGAATCTCAAGGCTTGAAATCACCTAACCTTAAGCAAGTGGACCCTGACTTTCATGAGCCACTTTAGGGTCCCTAAACCTTAAGGTTAGGGTCACCTAACCTTAAGCAAGTGGACCCTGACTTTCATGAGCCACTTTAGGGTCCCACTTTCATGGACATGGTTTACTTTGGAGTTCTTTCAAGTTTTGGGGTAGGTACCTTCTGAAGGTACCACTATCCTACTCAGCTCACTTCCTTCTAGAAGATAAATGTGCAGGATTTCCAGCAGCTTGTCTCTGGAACCACTGAAGATTTTCCTGTCATCAGTGGGCTTAGAGACCTACAAGAGAAGAACAAAAAGAGAAAGGCCCCTTACATGGATTCTAAAGACACTTAATAAATTACAGCTTTACAGGACTCTTCTTCTCTTTCTTTGTTCTGTGTCTTTCAAGAATTTTCCCTTTCAGAATCTTTCTGTGCATGGGTGCTTGTGCACAGAATATATGAGTTAGATTTATGTTAAGGAGTGGGAAATATGGGCACTTTTGGCAAGCCCAGATACAGAAACATTGCAGGGCTTTTTTCAGGATAAAAATATACCAATTTTTTAATGGGCCCAATTATTTCACCCCCACATAAAATGCCTCTTGAAATTCGTCAGTGCAAAACAGGTGCTTGTATGCCTTCCTACCTCATCTCTAAACACAGCTTTGAAGAGATAAAGTTTATACACACACACACACACACACACACACACACACGGAGGTGTGAAAATGTTTACATCTCAAATTCAGATGTCTTAAAGGACTTTACTTTTAAGACTTTTTCTTCCATTTATTCTTAAATTGTTGAAAGATGCATGCTATTATATTATAAAAGATCAAAACAATCCTTTAAAATAAAAATATGATTTGTTTTACCTTTCAATGTACCAGAAATTTAAATACAATGATATTCTTGATGAACATGAAACAGGGGGTTTTACAACTTAGGTCACTAATTCCAATCTGATCCACAGAGTACTGAATACCCTCCAGCTGTCTATTAGGAGTATCGAAACTCAATGCAACAAATAAATATCTGATTATATTTTCATACAAATTTTATACCTATTCTACTAATTGAAATGGAATATAATATACTATCCATGTATTCAATTTACCCTTTTGGAAATTATTCTGTCATCTTACATTTCACAAAAGGAATAGAAAATTCATTGTGTGCCAATAATACCCATACATATGCTCCAAAAGATAGAAAAAATATATTCCCACCTTCTGAGTATGAACCAGCAGGATAGAATTCTCTCAGCTTCATCCTAGATCCTCACATACCTATGGACATGGCAGGTTAGAAGTATGACTCCTATGTACAGCAAATCCATTCTGGCCATAATGAATTATGTCCCAGGGTACTGCAAGAACTAACAGATGAACAAAATCACTGACCCTTACATTGGAATCAGAGTCAGTCTGAAGAAGCAGTGACTTCTGTCTCTTAATATCCCTTAGACATTTGAGAAAATACAGTTTCTATTCATTTACTTCTGACAGGTCACTCCACACCTTATCCCCATTAAGACTCAAAGACAAGTTTAGAACATCAGAGTATGTGACAAGTACCTACTATGCTAAAACCTGCCTCTCCATCTCCTTGCCTGTTTTGCTAGAAACAAATGTGCTCTTTGACTCTCTTCCCTAAGGGTTCTTTCCTGTAGCTATGGCAAGATTTCAGGATTCTTGAGGTTGGAGGCAGACTGAGACCTTCATCTTTTGGGGTGAGGGGTTAATTTGAAGGAAGCTCAGCTAGAATTAAATCACAACACTTTGTGTGGTTTCCAAATGTGAAATTCCCTATGTGATGGTCCTATTCCAGTGTGCACTGGTTACATCCATCCTGGATGCTTTGTGCTTAGATCTTAATGCTACCTTATAAGACTGCACAGCACTCAGGGAACAGAATACAGGGTCAAAAAAAATACAATCATATCCTACAGAGTGCAGTTGAAAGCATTGGGACTGAGCTCAGAAAAAAATAGAGGGAATCTGGAATTCCCTTCAAATATCTTTAGGACTATTATGCCGAAAATGGATCAGGCTTATTCTGTAGCTTATTCTGGCTGAATATAAAGAACTTCTAATGCGTTGTGCTTTCCCAACAAAGAATGAACTGATTGCCTCAAGAGAACTTAGACAGCGTCCAGCACAGGCAGCCTCTTGGGAGTTAGGCTGGATGATCTTTCAGTCTCTTCCCAATGCTGAAGTTAAATGAATCTACAAAACTCACCCAGTCAGGAGAGTTCCAAGAGGACTCACAGAGCAGTTTCAGGACACTGTCAGAGTCATTCCAACTAGGTATATCTTCATTTTGGACCCTTCAAAACCCAGGATTTCTTTCCAGGAGGCTGAATTCCCTTGCACTGAATGTGACTGTAAAAATAATATGGATTCTACCATCAGAGAACCCTGGTTTGGAGTCCTGGCTCTCCCATTCTAGTAGTTGTGTAAATCTGAGGAAGTCAATGAACCCAAGAATCTCAGTCATCAAACTGAGGATTATTGTTCCCATCTCACAGGGTAGTTGTGAGCATATTAAGTCATCTGTTGCAGGTGCATAAGTACATGGTGCATGGCCTAAAAAGCCCACTTCTAGACTTCATGATAGAGGATGGTCATACTGCAGTAAGTTCTGAATGCAATGAGCTCAGGTGATGTGTGTCAGGCACGTTCTTCTAAAGAGGTTTCTTTTTCCATTAAGAATACATATATTTATGTTAGTCTGGAAAGAAAAAAAGATCCTACTGTGGAAATTGTGCTCTAAACATATAAAATGTGATAAATGAAATAATAATCACAGTGATGAACTTTAACAAAATTTACATGAGATGAATAATGCAAAGGCAGAGGAAATTATTCTCTACTAGCAGCAGAAATCCTCTACATAGCACCCTCTTAATTTCGAGATTCTTCTAGTAATGCAGAGTCTATGTGATTATTATTGCTCCCTTATCTTTTTAAAACCAAAGCACCTTAGGATGAAAGTATTGGTCACAAGGATGATGAGAACTGCCTGAGTTCCTTCCTGAAGAGATCGTTTTCACTCTCATCAGATGACTCTTCGATTCCCCAAATAAAAGTTGTAATTTTCAACCAGGGGGTGATTATTTTCATATATAAATAGTTAGTTTGATCCAATTAAACTTCTGAGTTTATTAACTAGTTAGTCTGTATTACATAATCCTTAGCTATAATTATTATACACCATTATCTCTATATTTAATTAACTTTCAGGTATTAAGCCTATATTTCACACGGCTACTCTTTTGAAAGTGGAATCAAAGATATTTGATCTGGTCAGTCTTTACAACATGCATGGTGTAATTTTTTTTTAATTTTTTTAAACATTTATTCATTTTTGAGAGAAAGAGACAGCGTGTGAGTGGGGGAGGGGTAGAGAAAGAGAGAGAGAGAGGGAGACAGAATCTGAAGCAGGCTCCAGACTCTGAGCTGCCAGCACAGAGCCCAATACCGGGCTCGAACTCACCGACCACGAGATCATGACCTGAGCTGAAGTCAGATGCTTAACCAACTGAGCCACCCAGAAGCCTCACATGGTGTATTTTTGACGTGAATCTATACTTTTACCATCCCCCGAAGGACACTAATAGCCGCTTCTGGGTTCTTTTCAGTTCAAATAGGAACTTATATACAATTCACACTGAATTAGTAGTGTTGGTTATAGTTCTTGCTAAAAAGATTCTGTGTGCCCAGGAAGCGACAATTAGATTTGATGGAAACATTTACTCCTAACTTAGATGGGTAACTTTATATACACAGCTAAGTTAGGCAACCTTTTCGATGGCTGAATTCCCTCAGGCAGTCTGGTCACAATACATGACTTAATGTGGCATCCAAAGATGCCTGACTTTCAACTTGGGAGAGGATGGCAGTAGGGAGCTCATGTTCCAGGAACACAATTCTCTAGCCCCAGTACAAATGCTCTTGTTCACCGGAGAGGACGCAAAATATCTGAAAGCCAAGGCTTCGGGACAGTCCTGGCTTCCTGCCCTACTTTCATGTGGCAGTAATTTCCCTACACAAGAGGCAGAGGGCCTGTCCTTGACACAGTGTCTGCCTTGCCTCCCACACACAAACCCACAAGAAAGTCTGACCCAGCAAGTATTAAGAGAAAAGCCCTGACCTAACCACACAGCAATTCTGGGACATGAGCAGTAGCCACTGCCATGCCCCTGGCAAGGGTTTCACTGCATCCAACTGAAAGTGGGCATAATAAAATTCCTTTGTCAGGAGTCCCAAAGGAGTGCTGGCAATTGCCTGCATATTGTCCCCTTAGTAGGAAAGACTACGAACAGCATGAAATCTATGCTTTGGCAGCAAGAGAACTTGGTGCTAGCATTTTTCTAAACTGAAACAAGACGAATGAGTTGGCCTGACACTTCCAAGTTATCTGATATGTTAAAATCACCTCTAAAAATAAAAACAAAAGACTTGAAGAAAATTATAAATCTTACGAAAGGAAAAAGATGGTTAGAAAAACTTTACATTTGTAAAGGATGGTGTTAAAGCATGTTGGGAAGGTTTGAACAGAGGAAACAAAGAATTGTGGACACCTAAGTTGTCTTAGTCTGTTCAGAATTCAGGAACTGAGGGGATGGGAGGAACAAACTCCCATGATAATTCGGAGAGTACTTACTTGCAATTGGTCAAAAGTCTCTTATTCAGTAAGTTATTGCAAAGTTCAGTAAATACCAGGCACTGAACTTAGGCACTAAACAAACACAAATATAAACAGATGCTGCCCTCACAAAAATCTATTCACAGAAACAAGGCATATGCCCTCTGGATAGCAAAGGATACATGGCAAAAACTAGAGAAATTTGACTGAAAATATTTAAAATGATACATATTCTAGGGAAACATTCATTTATCTTTAAAAAAAATTTTTTTTAATGTTTTATTTTTGAGAGAGAGACAGAATGAGAGCAGGGGAGAGCAGAGAGAGAGGGAGACACAGACTCTGAAGCAAGCTCCAGGCTCCAAGCTGTCAGCACAGAGCCTGATGCAGGGCTTGAACCCACAAACTGTGAGATCATGACCTATGCCGAAGTCAGACGTGCAACTGACTGAGCCACCCAGATTCCCCTATCTTTTTTTTTAATGTTTCTTTATTTTTGAGAGAAAGAGACAAAGCGTGAGCAGGGCAGGGGAAGACAGAGAGGGAGACACAGAATCTGAAGCAGGCTCCAGGCTCCAAGCTGTCAGCACAGAGCCCGACACAAGGCTCAAACCCACCAACCAGGAGGTCCTGACCTAAGCCGAAGTTGGACGCTTAACTGAAGGCACCCAGGTGCCTTCATTTATCTTTTTTTCCCCCAAAAAATGTCTCCGTGTGATACCAGGCCTTCATTTTTTTCCCCTCTCCACCTTGGTAGATTGCATTATTGATCAGAGACACTGTTTCAGTTTCCTACAAGGTCTCGATCATTGTTACCTCTCTTTTTTCCTAACTGGCTTCTGACTTATTGACCCAAAGAAGACAGGCATAGCCCTAGAAGAGGTTCAAGTTCTAAGCAACACAAACACAATGCTTCTTCCCAAAGGAATGTTTTGGGATTTCTTTCATGGAAATATTGTGTTTCCCAAAGAACCCAACTGAGTATAGAGGACGGTTTTGCTCATGGTCACCACTAATCTCAGGGAGCACAGATCTTGGGAATACAAAGACGAATACAGGCAAAGCTTCCAATCTCTAAGTTCCTGGTACAATGTGATAAAGCCACTTCATTATTTGCCATCTAATTCAATCTCAAACTGAATTTGATTTGAAAAACACAATGTTTATTAGATCAAAAACCTGGAGATGCTTTACAAAATACAAGACAAGGATATATGAAGTAGGTATTAGCCAGGCATAGTGACACTTTAAAAGAGAGTACAAAAATGTGTAAATCTTTTCCCTAATATGCCCAAGATTTTAAAAGTAAAATGAAGAACCTGTCAATGAGTCTGAAACTGAACCACTCAAACCAGGCTCAATGTTTATAGATGATGAAGAGCCAAACCAATAATAATATTGTGGCATTGATTCTTTATGGTCTCAGTCACACCCACCTCATCACTTAATATATTTTTTCTCCTAACATGTGTTCAATCCTTTTTGACGGCTTGGCTCACAGCTTAGATAATGAAGCCAAACCATATCCCTTTGGTTGGTCTCAAGCTTGGCTGGACTTTCAATGACTTCCACATATTAAGAGCCACTCTCACAAAAAGCTTAATATAATCATAAAGCCACCTACCTAACAAGTAATAATCAGCATTTCTTGATTAGTTGTATAACCTAGTCACCATGTTTAGGGCTTTACACACAATGTGTCATGTAATCCTCACAAGAACCTGCTGAAGTAGGTAGCACTTGCTCCATGCTAAAGATAAAGGATTTGAGGCAGGGAGGTTAGGACTCTTCCAAAGTTATAGTTAGCAAATGGTGGAAACTTGACTCTGTCAGTACCATTAAAACTGCTACAGATCCACAGGGTGTTGTTGTTTAGCTATATACTTTGAGGCAGATTTCATGACTCACTTTTGGAAACGTGGAAAGCTTCACATCGCTGCATCATATGAAGACTGGCCAGCATTTCTGAGACATCTGACTATGAAATAATTCACTCACCTTCAGATGGTACAGAGGTCTCATGTTCACAAACATGCAGTCAACGACGAACTCCCCACCCTCTGCCACCACCTGCCACCACCAACAGGAAAATTGCTGCACACCCACACTATTGATTATTTCTTCTGACTTGCAGGTTTTTGTTTCTTTTTTTGTTTGTTTGTTTGTTTATTTTTGAGACAGAGAGAGACAGAGCATGAACGGGGGAGGGGCAGAGAGAGAGGGAGACACAGAATCCGCAGCAGGCTCCAGGCTCTGAGCCATCAGCCCAGAGCCCGACGCGGGGCTCAAACTCACAGACCGCAAGATCGTGACCTGAGCTGAAGTCGGACATTTAACCGACTGAGCCACCCAGGCGCCCCTTGTTTCTTTTTTAATGTAGTCAACGTAGTACGGTGTCCCCTCTTGGCAGATATTGGGGGCAGGGTTACACAAATTGTGAGTTACCTCATGCCAAACCAGAAATAGCCCTGGTCCTCCCATCCCTGAACTTCAAAGCCAGCTCATTCTCTGCTGCCGTGGTGACTCTGCAGTGGTCTCGGGCACGTAGCCTGGGTGGTCCCCCATATGCAAGCATTCCTTGAGCCAGGGAGCAACCACATCCCTGGTTCTGGGGAGAGGAAGGCAAGTGAGGAAAAGATAGAGCTGATAAATATACCCTGGCTTCCCCAAACTCTCCCTTGGAGAAAGTCAACTATATATGAGCCCAATGTGCTTGCACAAGGCAAAGTGTTTCAACAGTACACCACCGTCTCACACTGCCTAGTCCTTCGTGACTACAAGTTCTAATTCTAGCTCTGTCACTTACAAGCCCCAATTCTCAGCTCTTTCCGCCCATCAGTGTTTTTCATTCTTTGTTTCTCTGGATGTTGTACACTGGGCTTATTTGTTTGTTCATTTCCTGAATATACGAAAAATATAAAGTACTTCTTCCACATTTCTTCAGCATCTGACTGTTAGACAAAAGTACTAATTGATAGTAAGCAAGTACTCAAGAGTATTCAATTGGAAATCAGCTTTTGCATCTTGGAGACAGCAGGCAAGAGATTCCATGGAGGGACTAGACTCACCTCAGGCATATCTCTTCTCAGGAGAGAGAACAGAAAGTTGTTACACTCAGGATAACACTTCAGGAGAAGCAGGAACTTAGCAGCAACACTATCCCAGCCAAGCATTTGGAGAATCCTCTTTCTCCAGTCTGCTGCGGGGTTTTAACATGAGGGAAATTATCCAGAAAGGCCTGGTTGAGACAGAGAATCACCAGCCTAAGCAGCTCTGGGGGAGGTTTCTTTTCTTTACGAAACTCATAAAGGAACCAACCAGTCCTGGTGTTGAAAAGAATACCAAGGTTCCCTGAACTTAAAAAAAAAAAAAAAAAAAAAAAAAATGGCGTCTGGATGTTCTACAATCATGGGCTGCAGGGTTGGGAGGAAGAATTGGCTTTCCTTTGAAATGAGAAAATCCATTTAGCACCTTTGTTCGACAGGCACAAGGAGCAGATCCCATGGTCACAGTTGTTTTATCTAATTTTTTTCGTCCCGGTTTCCTTTGTTGTGAGTTCCAAGCTGCTTTGCACTCTTCCATCCTTTACAACTATTGAGTCTCTTCTACAGATCTGTAAAAATAAACAGGCCATTTCCAGATTACCAGCCAGCGACACCACATCCTGTGTGAGAGCTGATGATAAATAAGAGTGAGGCAGGTAGTCCCCCAGACACATCTGGGAAGCATCCTCTTCTCTGAACAGAAGCACACAGCATTCAATTCTAGCCAAAGCTTGTTTGGCCTTGTGGTCTGCTGAGTTGAAATGGTTATGCCATTTTTTTTTTCCTGAATCTAAAGATGATGTTTTCATCTGACATTTTTCCTTTTTTTAAATTTTGGTATATAAAAAGTAACTCCCCCAGGGGAAACTCTATTGGCTTTAGCCATGAGTCCCAGGTGTATCCTAATTAGCTCTAAAACTTATTAAAAAAAACCTTCAAGTTGAAGACAGCTAAAGAACTAGCAGCCACAGTTTGGGCTAATTAACTCTTCTGGTAACATCTACTGACTGGAAACTGTGGTCTCAAAGATTCTGTGATGCGGTAGTTACCCAGGATCTTATCTGCACTTTTAACTTCTTTTAAATTAATCAGCTTTATAATGATTAGCAACCTGAAATTATTTTTAGCTCTAGTTCTTATTTATTCTTTTCCCCTATTCCATTGATGTATTCTTCGCTTTCTCCTAGCTAAACCCTCCAATCTCTACTAATATGTAGGAATTTCATGAACCTAGCATCGCTCTCTCTTCTCCCAAACAGGCACAAACATACACTGAGGGGTAAGTGTAAGGAATAGTCTTTCTTTTGCATCCTTCACTTAGCATTTTCAGAATCGAGAGCAGACTAAGGATGGGCAAAGACAGAAGTATTGCCAGACTCCACTGTGGCAGACAATTCTCATATTACTCCATGGAATCTTAAGCTGCCCTCCCCATCTTCCCTAACTCCTCAAGGGAATGTTGTTTCCACTCAGAGCAGTCTCTTGGTAGCTGATCTACAGTAAAAGAAAAACCACACCTGTGGTTATATGATGGCCCGGGAGGGACTAGCTATAGATCCTTTAATCCTGCCCATCCTTCTGGGCTAGCCTATGACAGTCAGCAACTGGGCATGGAAAGACTGCAATAAAAACACACTCAATCCCACTGACCTGTCTCCCACCACCTTGTGAGGAAAGGTGTCCTTTCAAGTCAGCCTATGTTTTATCCAGCATATAATTTACATGGCCTCAGCAGGCTATTCAGAAGACTTAGACAAGAAATAAGAGGTTTCTAATCTTCTACTGAGGAAAAGGAATATTGGCCCAGAAATCAAAAGAGCTGGCCTCTAATCCCTTCTCTGCCATTAACTAGTTTTGTGACTCTGGAGAAAACAGTTTCTTCACATGAACAGTAAGCCTCACTCACATTCAGAGGATTCTGAAGGCCCCTTCCACCTATAAAGCTTCTGTGAAAGAATGTACTCTTCCATTTGCTCCTTTGAAAACCAACTGCTATAACTGCTAACTTCTTTCCACATATAACATGGAGAAATCAGGCTCAAGGAAATCCAGAATTACATTTCATATAGAACTTTACGGGAATTTTCTTTTCTTTTTAATGTTTATTGATTTATTTTGAGAGACAGAGAGAGAGAGAGAGCATGTGAGTGTCATCAGGGGAGAGGCAGAGAGAGAGAGAGGGAGAGAGAGAATCCCAAGCTAAGAATCTCTTCACTGAAAGCACAGAACCCGATGTGGTGCTCGAACCCATGAACTGTGAGATCATGACCAGAGCTGAAGTCAAGAAGTCAGATGCTTAACAGGCTGAGCCACCCAGGTGCCCCTGGAATTTTCAAAGACCAATGTTCACCACTGTTTTCTGAAATCAGAGAACTCTTACAGGCCAATGCTGGTTATAAGACCTACATAAAGTAAAATATCATTTTTCTGATATACTGATCACTAGTCAGAAGGTTAAATTCAGATTTCCCAATGAAGCAATAAAGCAACCCTAAACGTAAACGTTGAACTAAAATAAATAAATGTCACTATAAAAATAGAAATACCAAATGACCATTCTACTCCTTATTTTGTGCCAGACATTGTGCTAGAAACTTCTGCCTGTGTTACCTCAGCTTAGCATTATAAACACACTCAGTTCTATCATCCTTTTCTGCAATATACCCCCTAGGCCAGCCTGCCATATGTCCACCTTATGCCCACAGATATTGTATAAGCCAAAACCTTTGCACACAACCAGTTCAAACCCATCCTAGGATTTCCATAGCTTTCATCTCAACGCAGTACTTCCTGGAAGGAGGAAAAGAGTTCCATATTTGTCAAAAAGGAAGAAGTCTCAGTGTTTGCCTTTTCTTGGTACACTTCCTTCAAGTCTCTGGGAGTGTTTTATCTACACAAGGATGGTCACTCTAATGTCTGGATCAATATCTGTAAAAGCTTTTAAGCTGTAATAACCATGATCTTCAGCACTCAACATATCCTGACAAGACCCTCTCCATGTCAAGTGAAGTGGGTAAATTCTTAGCTAGGGATTTTTAGACCCACTCCTTGGCTACCAGTACTTTTAGTAGAAAAGTCCATAATCATTAAGCCAAAATGTTAAGGGGACAGGCATTCCCAATGATAGTTTTAATTTCCTTTAAATCCAACCAGCACAAACTTCATCACTACATAGTGGCTAACTAATGAGTTGAATTTTGGCAGCCCATTAATCTTAATTTTGTAAACATCGATTTTTTTCCCCCTAGGTTTTGAATGGAGCTAAAATTAGCATGAGTTTTTGTTTTGTTTTGTTTGGGGGGTCTTTTTTTAGTATAACCTCCATTTCAACTTCCTGCTACTGGATATTTTATTACAACAAACAGCTCTATCCTTGACCAGGGTCTAAAAAGAAGTCAGAAGAGTTCTGGGAATAATGGTCCCACCTCTCATCTTGTTTCACACACTTCCCCTGTCCCTTCTGGGACATGGAGCCGCCATTGACTTCTAAGGAAATTCACTTGAGGCTCAATTAAAACTATGGGGCACAGAGAAAAAGCACCTTTTCCTCTCCAGTAAGATCTGTTTCCAGGACCAATCCTATATAGGAGGACTTTTGAGGGCTTTGTGGTATAAGACAAAACTGGGAAGTTCATGCCAGCACTCATTCATTTGACAACTGCTGGTTCAACTCAAGTTTCTCTCATAAATGCAAATGCCTAAAGATTCAAACTGGAAGGATCTTTCCCACCAAAGGGAGTGTTCATGGATACCAATCTTTCCCCAGTTCTCTCCGGCTTCTTAGCCATTGACATTTAGCAAACAGTTTAGGGAACAGCAGTTTTATTAGTGTTGGAGACATGCGGTATGAACTACATTCTTTTCAGTTAAGCTATCTGAAAGAAGGTCATTTCACATCACCCATTTTCTCATTATGCTCTCTCTTCAGCGTGTTCTCACCTACAACAGGCTATCCATCTTTCCTTCTTCCTTTTTCCCCTTTGATAGCCTATTCTAGAAGGCTTTGAGTCCTTTCTCCTTATTTTCCTCAGAACTACCATAATGCAGCCTCCAAGACCGTCTCTTCCTTCCTCTATTATATGCCATCAGTCAGTTGCCATTACTTCATATTTCTACTGATAAAATACCAATCCAATCTCTGAGAATTATCTGATAACTTATGACAAACCAAACAATCACATTTCTTCCTTTGAAGCATCCTGAGATTTATCACTTGCCTTCAAGATTTCATGTTACTCACTGAAATTCTAAAAGCCGTCACCAAATCAGTCTTGGGGAAGGGGAGAGCCTCTCCAGGCAGAAGGCTCTATTTGTGGTAATGAAGAATGAAGTCCCCATGCTCAGACAGCAGACAGCCATGTATAAATCTTAATTCTGCTACATATAAGCCATGTGTCCTCGGTCATGTTACATAAGCCCAGAAACAGTGGCCCAGATGGGGCGCCTGGCTGGCTAGTCAGTTAAGCATCTGACTTCGGCTCAGGTCATGATCTCAAGACTCATGAGTTTGAGCCCTGCATCAGGCTCTGTGATGACGGCTCGGAGCCTGGAACCTGTTTTGGATTCTGTGTCTCCCACTGTCTCTGCCCCTCCCTGACTCACACTCTTTCTCTCTCTCCTTCAAAAATAAATAAATATTTTTTAAAAATTAAGAAAAAAAAAAAACAGTGGCCCAGAGTCTGAACAGAATAGAGCACATTTAACAGTCAGGTTCTGAATTTTGCTGAAGCAGAGTAGAAATATTTCAAATCTACATCCACTGGAAGACAGAGTGGGATCAGCTTATATTAACTTCACTGGGTATGGGCTTTCACTCTGGATTTCTTGTTGTAGTCCAAGTGTGACAAAGAAGTTTCGTCAAAATCATCTCCTAGCAATTGACAGTGGTTCATTAGAACTCTGTGTTGAGGATTCTGAGGCCACTGGCTCTTAGGGAAACAAAGCATGATTGATTATTAATGTCTGACATGAGGAAGGAGAAAAAGGTGACTTATGTGTTTACGTCTGCCATCCAGGCAATGTAAACAATGGAGGTCAAGGAGGGCAATTTCAGCCAAAGAGTGACACGATAAAAGAGATGTTTTAGAAGATCAACTTGGCAACAGATCATAGGATGGGCTGCCGAGAGGGAGGTCAGGAAAACCAATTTGGAGGATTTTGCCAAACCCCAGACAGCAACCACCGCAAACAGAAAAGAAAGGAATACATTTAAGAGAATGTAGGAACAAATCAATATACTTAGCATGACTTCTAAAAAGCCTTTAAGCTGACGGTATTTTTTAATAGATTTTATTTTTTTTTAGAGCAGTTTTGGGTTTACACCAATATGCAACAAAGGGTACTGAGGTTTCCTATGTAATCCCTGCCTCCCCCATTATCAATATCCTCCACCAGTGTGGCACATTTGATACAACTGATGAACCCACACTGCCACATCATAATCACCCAAAGTCCATAGCTTACGTTAGGATTCACTCTTGAAGCTCTACATTCTATGGGTTTGGACAAATGTATAATGACATGTATCCACCATTATAGTCACATACAAGGTAGTTTCAATGCCCTAAAATTCTTCTGTGCTCTCCCTATTGCCTCCCCACTAGCCCCTGACAACCACTGATCTTTTCACTGTCTCAACAGTTATACTTTTTTCCAGAATGTCACAGAGTTTGAGTCATATACTATATAGCTTCTTCAGAATGTCTTCTTTCACTTAGTAATATGCATTTAATGTCCCTCCATTGGAATAAGCTTGGTAGCTCATTTCTTTTCAGGCTAAATAATATCCCATTGTCTGGATGTACCACCGTTTATTTACCTACTCAAGAACACTTCAGTTGTTTCCAGGTTTTGGCAATTATGAATAAAGCTGCTATTATCATTAATGTGCAGTTTTTGTTTGTTTCTTTTGAGAGAGAGAGAGAGAGCATAAGAGGTAGGGGGAGAGTGAGAGGGAGAGACAGAATCTTAAGCAAGTTCCATGCTCAGCACAGAGCCCAATGCAGGGCTTGATCCCACAACCCTGAGATCATGACTTGAACTGAAATGAAGAGTCAGATGCTTAACCAATTGAGCCACACAGGCACCCCAATGTGCAGGGTTTTGTATCAATGCAAGTATTTAGCTCTTTGGGGTACATCACCAAGTAGCACAATTGCTAGATCATATAGTAAGAGTATGTTTAGTTTTGTAAGAAAGTGGGAACTTGTCTTCCAAAGTGACTATACCAACTTGCTTTCCCACCGACAACAAATGAGAGTTCCTACTTCTCCACATCCTCACCAGCATTTGGTGTTGTCAGTGTTCTGGATTTTGACCGTTCTAGTATGTTATCGCATTCTTGTTTTCATTTGCATTTCCCTTTTGGCATATGATGTGAAGTAGTTAAGGCATTTTGATTCTTGTGAAGGGTACCACATTGGCTAGTTCTTACATTAGCAAAGATTCATTTATTTCATTCATCCATTGCCCAGCACTGTAACCTAGCAGATAGCAAGATAAGAGGGCATTTGAAATACAATACAGGTAAGTTTTGACAAATGACAGATAAGTAAAAACTTGGATGAGGTACATTCCTAACATTAGTAAGTATTTTGGTAAACACAGTAAAGCTTTACCCTGGTAAAGCAGAGACCCCCAGAGACCCCCAATGACCTTGGGCAGAGGTGTGAGAAGACATTGAAAATGAATCTTGCCTTCTTCATAATTTTGACCAGCAGCTCTGGCCCTTTCTTAGTTCACTCACTTCTGTCTCTCCTTCTTGTGATAGGTGACCATGTGTATAAGGTACATCATGGCAGTTATACCAGATGTAAAGACACAAGGCTGATGTCAGGCCTTATTTTAAGGACAAGTTTTTTAAAAGGCCCCCTGGAGGATAGGGCTGAGGAAAAAGGAAGACACTAACTATAATCACTCACACTGCAAATGTATTTGTTAATTTATTGAGGGTCCACTATATATGAAACTCTGAACTAAAAACCATTTCAGACAAGATTGGGCACATTCAGGGTGCTATGGCCATAGAGACATTTTTTATTTGCCATTTGATTTCAAATTTGGCCCGTTGCTGTGCAGTAGTGTGTTGTTTAATATTTACTTTAAATATTTAATATTTACATCGCAGATTTTCCAAATTTGTTTTATTGTCGACCTTTAGCTTTATACCATTGTGGTTGGAAAATATACTTGGCATGATATTAGTCTTCTTAACTTTGTAGTATTTGTTCTGTGTCCTTTTATGTTATCTAACCAGGGGATTCTTCTGTGTGTACTTAAAGAAAAGTATATTCTATTTTTCTTGGATGGAATGCTTTATATATATCTTTTAGAACCAGGTATTTTGAAGTATGCTTCAAGTAAAAAATGTTCTGTTGAAAAACAAAATAACTTTAACTGAGGGCATTGTTTAAAATAAAGCATCAGAGGGGAGGTGGGTGGAGGAATGGGTGAAATAAGTGAGGGTATTAAAATGAGCACACTTATGATCGGTACTGAGTAATGATGTATAGAATTGTTGGATAACTCTATTATACACATTAAACTAATATAACACTGTATGTTGACTATACTGGAATTAAAATTAAAAACTGAATAAAAATGAAATTAAAAAATAAAAATAAAAACTATTTCAGGGTGCCTGTGTGGCTCAGTCAGTTGAATGCTCGACTCTTGATTTCAGCTCGGGTCATAATGCCAGGGTCATGGGATTGAGGCCTGCATCAGGCTCTGTGCTGAGTGTGGAGTCTGTTTAAGATTCCCGCTCCCTCCCTCTGCCCCTCTCCTCTGTTCACTCACACTCTCTCTGTCCAAAAACAAATTTAAAAAATAAAATAAAGTAAAAACCATTTTAAACTTGTAAGAATGATGTATATCCTCCAAAAACATAACTTTACCTAGAAGAAAAAAACATGTGTTTATTAAAATTGAGGAATACAGGAAGAGATGGCACAGGCCGTAGATGGCAAATGTCCCCACCTTGCAGGTATGCTACAAATTTGGTGACTGATTTGGGGAACAGGAATAACCATTCATGTAAGTGATGAATCACAGAGATTTCCCCAAGTTAGACAAATGCTAGGCAAATGGGAATAACCAATGAGGATGGGCTATTTGGAGACTGGCCCTGACTGGGGCTCCCTCCTTCCTGCACAAATGTGTTGATTATGTGAATCAAACTAGGCTTAGGGAAAGATGATTGGAACATTTCCTTAGACAATGGCCCATTTGAAAGGTCACTTCCTGCCACTTTCCATATCCCTGAGGGGGAATCCCATACTGGCTCCCAGTAAACAGAGATGTCTATGTTGAAAGCCAGGCTTCCAAACAAATCTGGCCTGCCAGAGTCATAGGGCTCTACTTTGGGGTTTAGAGATGAATTAAAGATAAGTATTCATGCTTAAATTTCCACTCAAATATAATGTAATCCGTACAGTTTTTCAATTTACAATCATTGCAAAGTAGCTGTGTTTTCCTCTACTTTGTTGACTCTATGATTTTTCATATCATCTGAGAAACAGAAATTCTTCACTCCCAAATGAGCAACATTTTGAACTCAACCCTGACCCTAACATGATAAAAATCTGTGCCGTTGAAAAGAAACATAAAGTGTTTTGTTGTTTTGTTCTGTCTCTTCCCCTGAAAGCCATCCAAGGGCAGAATCCTGTTGCCTTTGTTCACAATAAATACGACATAGAAAGAACATGGTATTTTAGACAGAGCTTTCAGAAAAATCCATATAAGGGCAAAAAAGAAACATTTGATGCTGAATTCTTTCCTAATTTAAGACATTTTGAGTCCAGTTTTTATTTAAAAAAAGGGGGGGGGGATAAGAAGGATTCTAGGGCAAATGTTCCTGGGATTTCTTGTGTGAGCTGACAGTAGTAATCAGCAGACATTGTCCAAGTCATTGAAGTAACCCCAGTTAACCTAAATGTCTCCTCTGTGTGCCCAGCCTGTACCAGCCTGCACAAGGATCTCAACCCTTCCCCAGCCCGCAACCTTACCCCCTGAATCTCGGCATGCTTCAGTACTTCAGCATTTTAAACACCTCGGTGTGTTGGTTTGAAATTGCGCTCAAGTCACTTGGAAACATAGCATGATCCAATCCAGTGCTTATTAAAGCAGAAGATCTGTATCAGAATCACCTGGAATTTTACTAAAATGCAGAATCCTGAGTCCATGCCTGGAATTGCTGAATCAGAATATCTATGGGAGAGACCCAGCATCTGTATTGTTAGAGATGTTCCTATGGTTTGAACCTACCCGTGTCAAGAATCCCAGACTTTGAACTCTAATCTTAGTTCTGCTATTAAACATTCATTTTAGCCTTTCAGCCAGTCATTTTAATTTCTGCAACTCATTTCTTCAACTGTAACACAGAATTGTTGTGAAGTAATATATGCAGAAGTACTCATACATATTAAAAAAAATCCATTCACACATGTACTTGTGAATCTCTTAGATGATAAAGTGTTAGATCCAGGTATCTCTTTATTGTATTTTCCTTATTGGTAACGTCTTATTTCTAGCTGAATTTCAGTAAATAGTTGTTTAATGTACTATACAGCGCAAGAGTTGGAAGCATTTGCAGCCTGATACTTACAGAAAAACAATTAGCCCCCAGGAGTCCACATCAATATAGAATTTATCTTGGGTGAATTTACAATTGAGCAGGGTCCTCCCTAGGACTTGAAGGTTAATCAACTATCAGAGTCGATTAAAGTTATTAAGACTATTGTTTGCTGTCTAACAAAGCTCATAAGGTGGACATGTAAGGCCTCCTTGCTAATTTATTTAATTTTCCAGAAGAAAATAGCTCAAGAAGCCTAGTACGTCATGTTGACTACCAAACATAGATCAGAGTATGAGTCAGGAGATTTTTTTTTTTGATGAAAAAAAGAAACAACTCTTTTATTGAGGATGTTATTTTAATGTTTTTCATGTCAATACTTTGATTATTATAATCCTATTTTACAAATGAATAAATGGAATCACATGGAAGTTAAGGGGCTTTCTCTGACAGCCTGATATCAGTCAAAGTATCTGCTAATCACTTGGGCCTGGAAACACATCCTGCACCCACTGAGTGCTGAGGCCACCAGCTGACATTAACTGAGGTGTCTCACTTCTGCTCTGTCCTCAGGCTGACCAACTCCCTGTTGTCAAGTGAAATATTTCTTTCTTTAAATATGATAAGGTCTTCATTCAGATTTTGGTCTGTTTTATAGGCTCTGGAGTCATTTTGTTTTGTGAAGTCAGGATTTCCAACAAGTTCGTTTTACATGGTAAAAAGAACACTGTTTTCTACGAATAGTTATATATTTATGATATTGACTATTTGAAAAACTATAAATGTAACAAGTATGTCAAATCCTAATTTCAATAACAGTATTACAAAGATGAGGTTAAATAATTTAAAATGGTCAATCGATATAAAGTAATTTAAGGAAAAAACATTAACATTTTCGGTATCATGCAGATAGGGCCATTTTGCAGAAGGAGTAATACAAACAATTTGGGAAAGACTACTTTAAACTGACTTTACATACATGTCTCTGTTTCATTTTGAGTTGCTTTTATAGTTTAATCTTAAGAAAAAAACATTCATTTCTCTGTTTTCAAATTTTTCAGGGGCTGCTTCAAAGTAGCCTCTTTTGATCCAACAACATATATGTACTTCATTTGACTTTAAAGTGCTGAGATTATGACTGAAAATCACTAAACATAAAGAGAGTAATGACAGCTCCATTTATTGACTTTTGCCTTAAATTATACACTGGTTTTGCCATTGCAATATACTATTGTTAATTACCAGGACCCCTGTGATGTAGGTATCATTGTCCCCAATTCATAGATATGCAAACTGAGATTGTGGAGGTGGAATAATTACCTTCAGCTCCCTTATGAAATATGGGGCAAAAATGGAACCCAAATCTGTCATTCCCTAAAATCTTTGGTCTTTCCCCAATATATGTTACTTCTCTGCACTAAATTTCCTAAAATATATTGTTGCCATTTAAACTGTCTTACATAGTCAAGTTTCAGTGAGCACATTATAGTTACAGAAAAACCATAGGCTATATCTGTGCGTACCTTTAAGTGAATTGAATTGATTATATTTTTAATGGGTTACCTTTGGAAGGTTGGCCTCTTATTATATCTCCTCTTCTCTGAAGTCAACATTCCCCTGCTTCCCTTGAAGATGAAAGCACGGCAACTATATTTGTATGTGAGACCCCATCTTCTATATAGCTAGGGGTCAACACCTATCCTAGGCCAAAGTCAATCTGATTGATTTTCTTTCCTGCAAATCTGTTCTGAGGTCTGCTTTGCTAAATAGAGGACGTGTAAATTTGGGAGCTTTGGGGCAGTCGAGGCACAGAGAAGACTGAAGCATCCAGAACCAGAGAACTAGGCCTTGAGAAGAGAGAGAAAGAGTGAGAACTACTATCTGGACTCCTAGTTACAGCCTATCATGAGCCCCAGTTATTGCATTTCCTGCCCTTGCGTTATGTGAAGTCTCCTTACAATAAATTTTCCTGTTTTAATTAAGCTAGGTTGATGTGGATCTCTGTTATTACAACTAAAAAGGCGTTAAGTAATACTCAGAATGTTGGAAAGAAATCTCTTCTTAAAAACACTTTGCAGTGAGAGATCTTGAATCATTCAGTCTCTTCTGATCATTTACTGGTAGTGACCATATATAAGATGATTTCACTTAGTTCTAGAACCCAGTCCATTTGACTGTATTATAATATACACACTTAATATGCACATAAATGACTCGGGTTCTTTGTTGGGTTTGATTAAGTTGTCTAAACACTTTTTCATCATAAAATATTCAAATGAGAAAATATTACATTCTCCCCTAAAGAGCAGAATCATAAAAGATAGTCTTTACCAAATAAACTCCTGTTCATCTCATTTAGGTCCCTTTTAGTTGTTTTTTTCTACTTATCTTGTCTTTAACATTCTTACTGGAAACTCCGGCATAATTTTTGACACAGACAAAAGTAGAGGCAGATTTAGTAACCAAAACATGTATATTTAAAAATTGTCCCTTATTTAGCATATGTTAATATGGTGGTTCATACCAAAGGAACAAAATAGAATCATCACAAGAAATGACTGCAAAACACAAGCACCCTGGATAATTCAAACTAAGCCTTATGGCTGGTTCAAACAATTTGGTTTTGATTTCATACATCACCAAAATGAGACATTAAAGAAGACTCTACATGGAGTGCTTTTTTGTTGTTGTTGTTCACCCACTTTTTCCCTTGGGTTTAAGAAAGAAAAAAAAAAACAATGGAAACCATAGACTTTTTTTCATTGAATTGATTTGTAAAAATGAGTTTGGCAATTAAAATCAGATTTTTTAAGAAGGAAAAAAATTCTTCTGAGTAAAGCACTTATACTAAAAGTTTTAGCAGAATGTGGATTAAATTATTGGTTTTTAAACCACCCCTTAAAAATGGCATTCACTCTGGAATGAAAAAAACAGTAGATCCAAAGTAGAACAAGATTTTGGCCAGTAAAATTAAGAACTAAATTAAAACTTGCTGTAAATTAATTGCAAATTTCATAATCCTAGAAAAATTCCGACTAAAACACCTTCCTAGCTGAAAGAAATGTTTTTCTACATGTTTCCTTTTAGTGATTGTTTCCGGTTTATTACAGAAATTTTCAGGCTATAGCTCCTGCAGTTTGATCCTCCAAGTAGATTTTGGGTAGCAAATCCACTAGCAAATCCAGTCTTTTGACCTTGTTTCTTTTGCCTGAAAGTTGTTCTTTTCAATGCTCCTGCCCAAAAGAAAAACAGGAAATCTAGATATGTGGGAGGTGCCCTTGCTCTGTGAGCTGCCACAAGTGATGGCAGGTGCTAAAAGATCAGAGTGCTAGCAGACCAGAGCTGAAGTCATAAAGCCTTGTTTTTAAAGAAAAAAATCTTGTTAGTGGTACATTAATATTATTGTGTGTCATGCCATAGATGAATTTACTTCTACTATGTAAACACTTTGCTGAAAAGGGGGGCTAGCAGATGTTGATTTTGAAAGGAAGAATTAATGCATAAGGCTTAAATTGAATATTTTTGTTCAAAACCTAAAAACTCCATGTGCATTACTCACTGAATCTATCAGACCACTACGAGTAATTATTAGCACTGTTGATATATTAGTATATAGCAGAGGAATTGACCATGCTGACCCTACACTGAAGAATAAAGCTTTCCATGAAGAGTCTAATTGAGATAATACCTCCCTAAATTCCCACAAAGGTGCTTTGACCCCTGGTTAACGCCAGTGAAAACCTATAGCTGTTAAAAAGCAAATGCCTTTAAGCCTCCACCTAAACTCTTTTTACTGCTTACAGGATTCTTTTCCTGCAGAAAGAGGTATTTTTTTCTTTTAGTCTCAGTTTATATGTTGCCTCTTCTATGTTGAAGCTTCTCCCATGTCAGCTCCGGCCTCTCACCCAACCCCCACTGCAGGAAAATTATTAAATTAATCATATCCTCCTCTGTGTTACCATAGCATTGTGTTAATACCTGTAGCACAGCACTTACATTGTATTACAATTAGCTCTGTATGCATGGATTTATCATCACGATCCTGGAAATTTATGAAAGTGGGAACAATATGTAATTCATTCGGGGCTTTGTTTATAGAAGGTACTCAAAACATGTTCATCAGAAACAAGTGAATAAAATCCTCTTAATGGAGGTGAACTCATGCATTCACTCATTCATACCTCTATTCTACAAGTAATGTTACTTAGGATATATCTTGTGTCTTATTGTAAAACATTTTCTCAGACACCTACAGGTCATTGAAAATCTTTCAAATTCTTGACATCAGGCAGTGGGCAAGGGCAGAGTAAAAGAGACAAGAAAACAATTCCTCCTGCTTAAAATTTTTGCCCTTGGCTATCTCTGATGCTAGACATATAGCAGGTGCTTGATGAAAACTTGTTGAATGATTGACTGATTGATTATAGCTGAAGTTCAAATGTTTTCTGTCATAGCAGGTGATAAAAATACCTGCTAAAATTTTCATCTTCTGCAAAAACTTTCTTATGAAGTCAAGTTTTGTCCTGACAACTAACCCACACAAGACTGATGTCACTCCTCATGAAAACCTTCAAAATTTCTTGTATGCATATCTTTATATTCTAAATGCATCCATTAATGTTTACGTAGTGTTTGCTCATGCTTTATGCCCCTTCCTTCATATGTTGATTTTCTCAAAGTGAGACAAAAGCCTTTTATCCCTGAACTAAAAAACCGTACATTTGTGCTTCTATAAACCAGGAAATTTGATTAGTTGGTTTTCAGCAGGACAATGATCATTAACATTAACCATGATCACCTGGAGGCAGTGAAAGTTTTGGGGCTCCTTCTGAAATCTAATCCAACGACAAAGTTACATCTGGTGTCACGCTAGTATCAAGCATGGATAACCATATTCATACGTTCTTCAGCTTTCAGTTGGAAGAGACTTTCAGACTAATATATTTCAAGTGAAATGCAAGGATCTCTTTAAAAAAAAATCTGGTAAAATGTGTCTGGATACAAACAGGGACAGAAATCATCTTCCTCATAGAGCACCTATTCCATTTCTGAAGAAGTCTAATTCTTAGAATGCACTTCCATTTACTGAGCCAAAATCAGATTCCCTGAACTTCAAACATTGATCCTGGCTCTAGCCTCTAGTGTTTCAAAGATTTAATCTAATCCCTCTTCAAATATTGAATAGCAGCCATGGTTCCCTCTAGGTATTTTCCAGTACAGCCTATAAACCTGACTAAATCTGTATCATCCAGCACATGTGTCTCTTAACCACAAGGACATCATGAGAGATCACTTCAAAGGCACTGCTCACGTACTAATGCCAGTACGTCTGTAACCACCAATTAAATAAGCGAAGTGAATTGGTCATGATTGCTGCTGAGGAACTCATGTTGGCTGTTAGTGATCACTGCCTGCTTTTGGGTGCACATATGCAATCTGCTTAATAATTCATTTGGCACTTGGCTCATTTTTGTTTCCAGAATCTATCTTTCATTCTATATCAGTCACAATTCAACTGGGGAGGGTGAGTCTTAGTATTTAAAACAGTGGAAGGGAGTGGATTTAGTACAGGGAATTGGTTACACAGACACCGAAAGGCTCACTGAACAGGGGGTGGTGAGGCAACCGCAGATCAGAAATAGCAGGAAGTCACTAGGACTTCTAGGCTAGAGAATAAAAGGGAGGAGTCTGTGATACCAGGGCCAGGGGTGACGGTCACCTGGAGAAAGACGCAACTGTGACAGGAATGGAGAGCAGGAGTTACAGCTATAGAGAAGACATTACCTGAGACATTTCCAGAGATATCCCCCGAGGCACAGAGAAATAGGGGAAATAACCTGACTTGTCCCTTCCTCCAGCCCTTTACTCTCCCACTGGGCTTCCCACTGGCTTCACCCACTGGAGAGTCAGCTGACACAGAAATCTGGGAAACTGAAACGCAGCCTGCGGAGGTGGGGAGTGCAGAGCAAAGCAGAAGGGCAGAAATGAGTGCCTTTCCACAATACTGCATGACTCTTCAAAGACAACATACTTAAAGAGTATCTCAGTACTTCTGATAATTACCTTAATTACAGCACTTAATTTATTATGGTTTGTTTTGGAGGTTTGTCCTCACATAAATGTCTTCCCTAACCTTGAACAAGCATGACATAACTGTGTTGTTATTGTTGTTGTCATTTGCCTCCACATCTTTTACCAGTGTGTTGCATACAGAAAACAGTAAATTAATATAATTTGTCTGACTCTGGAAAAATCTAATGTTCTCCCCCAAAAAGCTCCTCTTTTATTATCTCCTCCCGTGTTTGAGGCTCAATTTCTGCTTAATCATGTTTGCACTATGTTCTTTAGTTTATAGTTAGTGTTAATAAATAATTAACTGGAGTTAAGTAGATCCAGTTTTCCTTCTTAGAGGGTTTACTAGACAGTATCCTCACTTACTGATAGTTTTTCTAACAATACACACCCAATTTTTATTGTTGTGATAAAATGCGTCATGAAAATGTTCAACTGGCATTTAAAGCATATCAAAAGGCTCTTGACATTATACTTTTACTTTTTAAGTAATTCCCTATTTTTCTTTTGAGATTTTAGTATGACAATATTTATAATGTATCCCTGGAACACATATGTTAGCATTTAAAAGCCAGGTAGCTTTGTAAAATCATCAATCAGCTGACTGAGTTTATGAATTTAACTCATCTTTCCCCAACAAAATGACAGGCTTTAACAGTGACTGACAGAATTGAACGGCAATTGTATCATTGTGTCGATAGAGGATGCACATCCAGCTTTTCCTGACCATCCAAAGTAATCATTTTAATCACTCACACTAGACTGGTCCTTAAATGGCAATATACAGAACTGTTCCATCCCATATAGTAGAGTCTGGCCACGGAAAGCTACCAAAACCTTAAGATGTGGTTCTTCTGAAATCGACATAAGCTATATGCACAAAATACACACCAAATTTCAAAGACCTGGTATGGAGAAAAGAATTCAAAATACCTTATTCATATTTTATATTGACTACGTGTTAAAATGCTAATAGTTTGGAAATACTGGGCTCAATAAAAATGTTATTAAAATTAATGTCATCTGTTTCTTTTTATTTCTTAAGTTTAGTTCCAAGAAAATTTAAAAATATATATGTGGCTAGCACTTGTGGCTTTCTTTGTATTTTTTTTGGATAGTGTTAGTCTAGGGCAAATGAAGAAGAGTGTCGGTGGAGACAGGGTGTAGCAACTAAAGGAGAAGTCATCTCTCCTTTTAATTAGTTTTGTAATAGCAACAGATTCAATGTCAGACATTTAGAAGAGACAATACTATTCTCTTCAGTCAAGCAAAACTCCCACTGTGGTTCCTAAGAGTTCTGCCTGAGTGAAACAAATGAGATTAAGCCCATGATGTTTACTTCGTACTAAAACATTTTCTCTTTTCTGAAACTTTCTTAGTATAGTGCTGGCTACCAGGCTGTAGAAATGCAGAATAGAGAAAGGATGAAGGAACAATTTGAAAGTGTTGTTTTGAAACATGTAACTAGTGCTGTCAGCTGCTGGTTCTTTCCATTTTGTACATTTACATTTCCTGACTGTAGTTTAAGAACATTTCACTGCGTGTTACTATCAATCATCCTTAACCTAGAATTGCACTGTACATTAGTAACAGTTAATTGGCATATTTAAAGTAAATAGCTACTTAGTTTTGTTGTGAAGGTTTTGCATACAAATCTATAACACCACACGCTTTGTTTGTTTCGATAGCAAATATCCCTGTCTGCAACATTGCCACTTCTGTCAGTAGATGAATACAGATGCAATCACATTGAAATACCCTGCACACTCGACGACAGCCCAAATGACGTGCAGTGTGTAAGCAGGCACTCTTTGCCCATCAAATGATGCCCGTACAGAGGGAAGAACACAAAGACATGAATAGGAGAGGCAATGTGAAGTTTTAGAAAGATGGTCGAGAAAGAAAAGGGAAAAAATAAAACAGGAATTACCATTTTGCCTATGTGTTTTGTACATGTTAATGAGCTAAGGGAGATTACTTGGCATACATGGTCTTGGACTCTGCCATTTGTTCAAGGCCAGGTTCACACCCAGCAAGCAACATACTTCCCAAAGCCCAGGGAGAAAGATCATTCTGCTCCTCATTCCCTCAGAGACCAGTAACAAGTGGAATTCTCCTCCCTTGGCAGCAGGGCTAAGATGGGAATGGGTTCGGTATTTGATAATAGAAAAAAAATTTTTTTAAAAGGACCTCTTTCCAACTGTGAAGCTAATACTTCTATGAGATATACCTTAAAAACAAACAATCCACACTGTATTTTTGGTGAATGCCAGTGTCTCCTAGACCCAGAGAGATGAATGTTTACCTGAGTCCCAATATTTCCTTTACTCCCTGCACCAAGGAGTCAAAGAGATCATCTGGTAGGAACGTGGTGTGTGTTTGTGTGTGTGTGTGTTGAATTAGATGAGGTGTCACCCTTTCCCTCAGCCATAATTCTGTAATAGAATTTCCACAGAAGCAACAATAAAAACAATTGTTCCTATGGATCATTTTCACAGCCCATAAAAATCGTATAGACTGACAAAATGTTTAAAATGAAATTAACAAAATCACTAATAATAGTACAATGAGGAATCAGAAATCATAGTGATACTATTGTTAGCACTGAAAACATCACAACTCTATTAAGAGGTTAAAGGGAGGGAAAAAAACGTTTTATGGAGATAACCTGGAAAGAGTTAATCACTACTCATTTCTGATTTTCTTTCTTTGATGAAATTCAAATGTGGAATACCAAACAAACAAACAAAAGCTTTACTTAAAATATCATTTAGATACATCATCATTAAGTAGGCTTTGTGACTTTTTCAATGGGCTAACCCAGCTCCGGCATTTTTCAAGTGCTCGCAATGTGCCAACACATCCTGCAAAGACAGAAGTGTTCTGAGCATGTATGTGTCCTTCATCTGCTTCCACGTACTACATCTACCTTGAAAGGGAAAAGAAAAACTGCAAACCATACCATCTCAAATAGTAGAAAACGTGAAGAGGGAACTTCTTTTCTCTTTGTAAAACTATCAGGGAGAATTTCCCATCTGTTCTAAATTTCTAATATTGAACTCTTCAGTTGAGATCCACAGTCTTTCATGGCTCATTGCAAATTTCTAAATAGATGTTTTGCCAGCACCAACTGAAAACTAAAAAGCCGGAATTCCTAGTGTTTGCAGGGTTCTTTATCCACTGAGGCTCTCTTATGTGAACTGGTAGCAATGCCATCCATGCTGCTTACCAGGCTTGGGGATGCACATGTCTCCTGATTGCACAGCCCATTCAATTCAGAACTACATCCCACTCCTTCCCAGAGTGACTGTTGTGTCCTTTTCCTTTCACAGTTATCATTAAAGCTCCTGACGGATGGTAAACGCATAGCTAGATTATTGCTATAACGTCCTCTTTGGGCGTGGATCCATTGTCTTTATTTCAATCCATCTTACATAAAATGATGCAGTTATGGACTCTAGAGTGAGGCCTCTTAAACTGTCTGAACATGGTTACTGAACATGGTTTTTATTTCCTCCAAACCATCATGGACTGATACTTAGGTAAACTAAAATAAAATGAACTTCTGGAAAAGTGATCACATGCTTGGATGCCACAGCTATGTCAAATTGCTGTAGAAGTTTCTAAATGCTGACTCTCAATTTCTGTATTTGCCTCATCATAGACCTTTCACACATTTGCTGATCAGAATCAGCGTGCAGACCACATGCTGACAGCACCAATGAACTAAATTCTATCATATCATCGTTATTTTCTAGGCTCACCATTTACATCACTCCAGGCCAAGCACAAAAAGTAAACCTAAAACTAAACTGTCTGTTCAGATGAGTTGCATCTAGAAAATACCTGAAAGATTCTTTCTCTCCCACTAAATATCCCCTGATCATAAAGCACATTAGGATCCTGTGTTAGATAAAATTGTCAAGGATTTTATGGCAAAGGGGTACCAATACCTTGATCAAAGTATGGAAGTGCAGGATACTTGAAAACATGGTGGCCACAAAAGGCTTATAGAGAAGCAGGAAAATGACCAAAAAAATCCCATCCAAGCTTATGAAAGAAAACTTTAACGATATCTTGCAAAAGGGACATAAAAATTGTACCAAAGTTCTTGTCACTAAGATGACCAAATTCAGAACTTGAAAGGCTAAATATAGGGAAAAAAAAGTTAAATGAAGTTCTTCTGTGTACTATCCCTCATACCCAATTTTATAAAAGTCATCAAACTGTTCATTTTATGTTATATAAGAAAAATATCCAGATGAATTTCTGAAATTTTGACTATATTCACTGATGTCAATATGTTGCAGAGATGCTAAGAGACATCTTGGTGAGATACTCACCTTCCAGCTGTGCCCAGGTATACCATTTGTCTTAAGGACTAAAATTCAGGGATAACAATACCCTCTCATCCATAGGCTCACAGTCATAATAATCTCCTTCTTTCTGGATTCCAATGCTTGAGCCAGATTACTTTTCATACTGTTTCTTCATATACTTTGCAACATGATCACATCGTATTTTTCTTCAAAACTCTGGCAGATTGTTTGGGCTAGAGATAGATGGAGACAAGAGGCACCATCTGGTGCAAGATCTTTATTCCTTGTTAGCACTACAGGAGTTCTGGTATTTTACATGGTTCAGGCAGTAGCAACAAATTTTTTAAATGCATAGATTGAGAAGGTGTAAGATGGTCAAATGGCCCTTGGCACTGTCTAAGCACATCACTAGTTTCGTTGGTGTAGAGTTGGGTTTTTTTGTTTTGGGGTGTTTTTTTCCTCCAATTCAGACAACCAGTGGCATATGGTTTCATGATTCACAAAGATGGTCCTTGACTATAGATTTGACGATCTCAACACAACTTCCAGGCTTGCCAGAGCTGTGTTACAGCAGAGAGAGCAAATAGCTCATGATATTTCTCCTCTGATGAGTAAGCTCCAAAATCACAGGTTTAAATTTGATCTGGGGCTGAAAGAAAAGGAACCATGCCCTCCCATGCCAGTACCCATGCTTTTTCTTTGTCAGAGGTGAGTGTCTATTTCTGCACCATTGATCCATGGCTTCAGGGAACAAAAGCTCAAATAATGCCCAGGTTAATTCTGTTGGCTTATACTGAACATATACGTTTGCTCTTTTCTCTATCTTTCTACTCTTTGGAACCCCAAGCCTTTCCTGAACTTTAGCTCCAGTTCTAAAAATCTAGCAACAATTTAATAGAATTTTTTTCACCTTTCACACACAAAGTCAGTGTTTTCTAATGGAATTAGCTAAGAGTTGGGTGCCAGGAGATTTGCTCAGAAGCTATCACAGCTACCTTGTGAGGATAAGTGAAAAAATGAACTGGAAGGAACAGCGCTTTGGAAACAAACTAAAACATCAGAAAATGGGGCTTATACAAGTTAATCTTGACTTCAATTCAAGAATAAAGAGAAAGGAAACCTCACCTGTTGGCTCCTGATTTCAGAAGGCTCCTTGGAGTTACTGCTGTTGGAGTGTGTTGCCAAAACTTTGAAGTATCTTTCTGATGATCACATTAATGCCGTCTTAATCTCTGAACTGTTCTGCCGTTATCCTACACATGTATGGTCCTCATTCTCCTCTATCCTGTCAGCCATTTCCTTTGATTCTTTTAAACCCTCCTGTCTCTTTCACGCTTACTCCATATACTTTCTTACCCGAAGACTCACCTTTTTACAGTTGTATGGGGCCATGAATTACAACTTTTTTCTACTGAGTTCTTTGGTCACTTATCCCTGCCATCCATCACTTCTCCACTGAAAGCCTCCTTTTTTTGATAACATGAAATGGTGCAGACATCAGTAGGGATGGTTGGAAATGAAGAAGGAAAAGAAGAAAGAACAAAAATAGGGTGCTATGCTGAAAAACGTAGATGTCAATATAACAGCAGATGGTGTAGATAAACTCACTATTAATATGGTCAACTTGGTGCAATTACCACATGGCCGCAACTGTAAACCATACATACAACTCAGAAATATAACAAGCCCTGCAGGCAGTTATTCACTGATGCTCTTTAGTCAAGAGGTATGCCACAATTGATTCTTTTTGTATTTGTCCAACAGGCGGAGTACCTCACAATGTTGATGTCATTTGTCTTCAGAGCTAATGATTTGTGAATAGTCTTATTTTTATGTTAACAGCAAATTATCTCCTTCAAAGTTCAAAGGAAGATATCTGTGTGCTCCTCACACACCTCAGTTTCAAGTCTGTAATGGAAATCTGCTTCTTCTTGGAACACATGCCCCCAAAAGAAGAAGTGAATGTACACCACTCTGTCTTGATAAGCAGGAGAAAGCAATCTCCATGTAGTAGTTCATTTCTTCTCTACTCTGTATGTTGGGGGTGAAACAGAAGTTGGAGTCCAGGGAATGACCGACCGACAGTATGCTTTAAATTGTAATGACTTCACACAATCCTGGCTTGGGAGAGAAATCCAGAGCTGGTGACAAATTTAGGATCTAAGTTGCTCTCAATAAATAGACCATCTCAAAATCTCCAGTGGTTCCCTGGTGAATATAAAATAAAGGCCATACTTATCAAATTGACATTTAGAGCTCTCCACAATTTGATAGCAACCTATCTGTCCAACGTTTAAACTATTTTCATTCACTAAGCTGAAGTTTCCTGTAGAAAAGTCTACTCACTATCACTTAATAAAACATTATACGGATTCTAGCTTCTGCAGTTTCATTTGCATGTATCCCTTTTTGAGATGCCCACCTCCTTACCTTTCAACTTATCTAAACATCTTCTGTTTAGATCCGTCCTACAGACTCATGCCATCTACGTTTCCTTCCTAGTTGCTTCAGACCTTGATGATCCCTCTCTCCCCTGACCTCCTACACAGCTGATTTCCCACTCTACCCACTAGGCTCTTATTATGGGCTATCTCTGATTGTTAGTTAACATTTTTTACACATGTCCTGTCCTCTCTATGAAATTTTCCTGTGCCAGATGTTGTGATTCGGTCCAGAGCGTAAATTCCTTGGAGATAATCACTCGTTTTTTGTGCAACCTTTACAGAAAAGGCACTCATTATATTTGTCAATGGATCATTTTATTGAATTCCTGCATTTTAAATATAAGTACATAATCAATGTTAAATGTTCAACTCCAAATTTCTCTAACTGTAGAGATGTTTGCCAAATTGAGTCTGGCTTTATAAAAGCATATTGCTAGGCATTAATGTAAGCCTGAGATAACACCCTAAAATCTAAGCTAGAAAAATACAGACTGAAAGCCTAAGAAATAGAGATAAAATTAAAAATTTCCTTAAAAAATCTGTAACAAAGACCTTTTTAAATATAATTTGTTTTTAAGGACATCTTTTCAATATATTTAATAGTCTGACCATCAACACGGTTCTAAAAGAGATTTTTATTTTTTTAAACAAGAGATCTGTAGGATTGACCTCATCTGGTATTCACAGCAAAAATAAAATATGTAAACTAGCTTGTGTTGAAAAAATGCTGAGACAAACCTGGTCAGTATATTCTCAGCTAAGCTCTGAAAGAAGCATTCTGAATAACCTAGGACAATGGAGCATTCTACAAGGAATTCAGGAAAGTAAATTAGAGAAGGTGACAGTGTCTAGAAAAATAAATATAGTGACAAAGACAAATTTTACACTGGCAGCAATGTGATTATATCTATATAAGACTACTGCACAAACTTTTTATACCAAAGTAAACATTCCATTCAGCCCAGTAATTGTAAATTCAGTCAAACAACCAAGTAGATTGCCTCCACTCAATTACCTGGCTGGTCAACTGAACTGACTGAATGTTTAGGCATTAAAAATATTTGGCTCATAACTTAAAAGTGCCCTTAGAATGCAAAGAGTATATAGCTGTAAAAATCATTTTCTCAGTTTAAAGTAACACACAAAATGTTGTGCTACAGACCATCAGCTGTCCACCAAAATGTGTGCTCTGTCTATAGTGCAGAGTTGCTGCTACAGAGTGGTTATGGAGCCAGGGAGTCCATTTCTCAGTCTCCTTGCATTTAGGTGAGGCCACCTGGCTAGTTCTAGTAAAAAGGAAAGAAAGAAAGAAAGAAAGAAAGAAAGAAAGAAAGAAAGAAAGAAAGAAAGAAAGAAAGAAAGAAAGAAAGAAAAAGAGAAAGAAAGAAAAAGAGAAAGAAAGAGGAAGGAAGGAAGGAAGGAAGGAAGGAAGGAAGGAAGGGCAAGCCTAAAAGAGCCTAAGTAGTGAGGGTTATCTGGGGACTAAAATAGTTTAAAAAACAAAACAAAACACTGGTGCCTTCTCCCCAATTCTTCTTCCCCTGTTTGCCCAGGCTCTTTTCCTTTACATGTTTCCATCATTGCTACATTATGCTCCTTGTGGTTGAGAGATTTTGTCTTAAGTGTATTTCAGCTCAGGCTACTATAACAACAATAACAAAAATAGACTGGGTGGCTTAAACAACAGACATGTATTCATCACATTTCTGGAGGATGGGATGTCCAACATCAATGTGCTCCCAGATTTGGCTCTTGGTGAGGGCCATCTTCCTGGCTTTCAGAAGGCTGCTATCTGGCTATATCAGCATGTGGCCAAGAAAGGAAGTTCTGGTGTCTCCTCCCCTTCTTATAAGGAGATTAATCCCATCATGGGAGTTCCACCTTCATGACCTCATATGGACCAAATTATATCCTTAAGGCCCAACCTCGAAATATCATCATATCAGGGCTAGGGCTTCAACATACAAATTATAAATTTGGGGGCGGAGAAGGGACACAAACACTCAGTCCATAAGCTTTCTCTTCCCAAACCGGGTATTTATTAACTTCTGTGTGCCCACTCACAGCTTAAAGAGAGGCTTAGAAACAACCCCAATTATCCAATGAAAACGGAGACCACTATCCATGCATCATAATTCAATATTTTGATTATAATAAAAATAACGATGATGGTGATAATAATAAAAACTGAATGGTTTTTTGTTTTTAGTTAAGAATTTTTAAAACAGTTTGTAAAAATGAATACTATGTTTAAAGGCTTTTTTTTTTAGTCTTTCAAAAGGAAAAAAAATATTTCAATTAAAACTGAGTTAGGTGAGCTTAAGCAATCTCTACAATTATTTAAAAAAAAAAATGAGCCTGTTGCAATTTATTCCCTCCAAGGCATTCACCGGGAAGGCCCCTGGAGCATTACATTAGCCTAATATTCAAGTTACTCATTCAAACAACAGTCCATCCAAGAAAGCCCCCTGCAGAGCCCATACTATTACTCAGTGCAAAGAACTGCATTGTTTTCCTAAACATCTAATTTAGAATGAACTTAAATGAGCTCTTATCTGCAGCACAGTCTTATAGAGCCGCCAACATTACCCTGAAGCTGGACCAGGATAAAATACAAAGTTAGGGTCCTGTGAACTGCAAAGGAGTGAGACAAACTCAATGTGCCCATAAGATCTTGGAAATTAAACACACTTCACCTAATTGTTCTACAATTTCTTTAACTGTTAGCTAATGTTAGCATTTACAAGGGAAACCAGTAACTTAAGCAAAAATCCTCCTTTTTTAAATATATAAATACTACTTTTCCTTGGTTTGAACTGATTTTCCCCCTTTCCCCTAACTTGTGCTGTTATTTGGGGTTTCCAAATATAATAGTGCTTCTGACCATTCTTAATTGCACCGTAATGGGTGTTAAGCACAGGAGTGTGTGCAAACAGACTCGACTTTTCTAGTCTTTGACTGTTCCTTGCCTCTGGCCTCTGTCAGAGAGGCTTGCTAACTACATCTCAGGGGAGCAATCACATAGCTTGACTCAGCCTGTGGCTCTGACTATTGGGACTTCCTGAAGTCACAACCACTTTGGCGTCCAGAACTGGGGCACAGCGTGTCTACTCTTCATAAAATCCAGAGATTGCAAGTGTGAAACGTGAGAGCTGATTAGGGATGCACCTTAAATGGTATCAAGGGAGCCAGTTAGCAATGCAAAATATGAGATAATATAAACATAACACTCACTGCCAGTTGATCACTTATGTGAGCGCCACGAAAAGCAAAACACAACAGAAAAAAAAAATTGAAGGTGAGCAACAAATAGATTTCTTCAAAGATAATTTTGAATAAAAGTTCAATTTCATGGGAAAAAATGCATAATAAAATGATGTGGAATGATGTGCCAGAAAAAAATTGATATGTCTATTTGTCTTTCTGGAACTTGGCTCTGTATTAATCATTGCTAATGGGTATATCTAGTCCTTTTAATACATACACTCTTCCTTTCTTGCGTGTTATTGATTGAGAGAATTTGAAGTTAGAAGATGCAATTATTTTGGCTGTCTTTAAACTTCTGTGACTACAATAGAATGATTCCATTTTCTCTCTTAAAAAGCCAGAGTAATTTTGATTCAGGAATTTCTTTTTTAATTATCAGTTTTTAAGGAACATAGCATCATGCTTAGCAGAAGGGCCCTTTCTTTCTCAGTATTCTGGTGTAGCTACTCTCCTGTCAGCCTAGGCTTTCAGAGAGAGGAGAAAAAAATCTTCATAAAAGCTTTGGCCTAATTAACAAGAATGAACTAGATTTTATGATGAACAATTTATAGGCAGTTAATAGAGCTCATACACGGTAGCCAGGAGCTAGATAATTTATCATAAAAGGAATTTCAGTTACACTCCTAATCCCCATTCTCTTGATATTGCAACCAACTGCATTTACAATTGCCACTTTTATAAGCTTTGATTTACTGACAAATGATGCTGCATTTTATAGAGTCATAATGAAACTTACAAATGCAGTAAATACTTGTATCTCTGCCCATATGCTTCAAATAGCTTGCCAAACAATTTACTCTTCTACATTGTTATCTCTAGATGAAAATAATTTTTCAAAGATCTCCTAAGGATTCTTCATACTAGCACAAATAAAAATAAAAGTAATAGCAAATTGTTTATTAACCATCCTAAGTATTTGTTGAAAAGAAACTGATTTATCCACATTTTAAAAGGACTTCTGTAATGAGTTATGGATGATAAATACTTCTCAAAATTATAAATAAGATGAAATAGCAAATATCCAAACATAATTTTTTAAAGGGCAGAATTTAAGGTAGGTGAGATCCAGGAGATCGTACTGTCTCTTATCACTTGGTGTCTTATTGCTGTTCCTATTTCAGTTTATTTTATTTTTTAATGTTTATTTACTTATTTTGGGAGCGACAGAGAAGAGAGAGAGCACAAGCGGGGAAATGAGAGAGAGATTGGATCCTGAGCAGGCTCTGTGATTTCAGCCCCGGGCTCAATCCATGAGTGGAGAGATCATGACCTGAGCCGAAATCGTCAGATACTTAACCAACTGAGCTACCCAGGCACCCCTCTGTTCCTATTTTAAAGTTATAACAAAATATGGCAACACATTGTGGGGACAGAACTGGGTGACTGTACATACCATCGTATCAGCTTCATATTCTTTATCCAGTGATCTCTAGAGGAGTTCTTGAAGTCCTCAAATTAGGTAGCACTTCCTTCAGAAAGGCTCCCCTGACCACGGGCATCCCTTCTATATACCTTCTTACCATCCTATTCTTCCTCTTGTCACAAAAACAAATACAACTGCATTGCAACTGACTGATTAGCGTTCATATCCCCCATTGACTATGAGCTCTAGAACAGTAAGGACCACCATATTCCAACTCTGGAGTCAAAACAGTGTCTGGGACATAATGTATTTGTGAATGAGTGATGTTCTTGGTTTCCAAGCCTGTTAACAAAAGTGAAAATAAATCATTCTAGTTGTATAATCCAGTAATAAATTTGGTCACTAAAATTAGCAGTGAACTAGTCTATATTTTAAAAAGTAGAACATTCAAAAGTCATGATTCTCTACTTCTTGCTCATGACCAGCATTATAAATATTCTTAAACATTATGCTCTATTTGGATCTTCCACATTTTAAAAGGGACATGTTATAATAATAAAAAAGTGATCAAGAAAATAATAAAAATAAGAAATGACTAGAACAGAAATTCAGAGGAGAAGGTCAGGGAAAGATGACAGTTTGGCCTGAAACAGATGTGCTACATATTACATTAATCATGGTCTCTGGGGACAAAACGAAAGTGCTGCCTATTCCTTGGGGGGGACAGAGCCATGGGCCATTGCAGAGTTGTTTAGTCCCCATAAGTAACCAATTCCTGATGTAACGGGCTATGAGATATCAGATTATATGCCTACAGGTCCACTCAACAGACCATTTTTTTCTAGTGATTTGGGATTTAGTGCTGCCTGCCAAACCACCAGTTTTTGTCCAGCTGATCAAATTACAAGCAGGTTTACCATCAACTATTCCCCCATATCAAATATACCTCTCCTTCATCCACGGTTTCTTATCTCTTATCTAGAGTTTATGAAGTAGGTACCATTATTTTTTTCAAGGAAGATATTTTTCTAGGAAAGTGATTGTTTTTCCTCTCAGATTCACCCCATCACCACAGAGAAGATGAGGCTCAAACAGCTGTCCCAGAAGGCAGGTCCCTGGCTGCCAAATCACCCACAAGAAGACAGAATCCCCAGCACATTCAGAATGGCTAGCAGGAGAATGCAGCTGGAAATATGCTAGTTTCCTCACACCTTTTCCAATTTATTCCCCATCTGTGGAAGTGTGGAGACCCAAGGCAGAACATGCTTCTAGCACTGTCTACTGAGGATGCCAGCCCAGCAGGGCCATGCCAGCCCATGACACCTATGAGATGTGGAACCAACAACTCTTTTGCCCTGAGTCAAAATAAAGCCTAAGAATGCTTTTATGATTCCTAATATAAACTAAAAATAACAGATGTGGTTAGTTCAGACCCAAGATTCACCTTGGAAATTGTTCCTAATTGTACATATCCCTCAAAGTGTCTTTTCTCCAAATGGAATTGGTCATTGACATGTGGATGTGCTCCTAATAGCAAAATAAAAATATTCCCTGCCTGAAGCATTATAATAAAGTTGTCTTTTTCCATTTCATTGTCTCAGAACATTTAATCAATTGACATGACATCTGGGGCAGGTCAAAAGAAGCCACGACTATTAATTTATAATTGCAATAGTCATTAACTTATTGATGACATACTCTTATTACTTTAACTTATTTTTAACAGTTTTAGTTTTACTTTTTAAAATGTTTTTAAACTATACACTCACTTGGGATTCAGAGATGGAAACCTAGGCACTTTTTTATCCTGTGTTCCCCATTTTGAAAAAATCCAGCTCCAAGGAAAATTCTGAAGTGGACACATTTTGTCTGCAGAAAAGCTGGCCTCCCATTTAGGAGGGTTTCTTATTGCCTACCTAAGATCATCTAAATTTTATATTAAATGAAATTTTGAAAGTATATTTAATTCTCCTAAGACAGAACTGGGTACATACCAGAAGCCCCAAATTTATTAACTCCCTTCTTTTTCCAGCTCAGGAAAAAAATCCTTTATCAGTTAGTTCCAAAAGTATGAGAATATCAATCAGTAATTGTCTTCTACCTGCAGTATTCTCTTCTCTAGTTATAAAATAAAAGACTTGTCTCCTTATTAAAGAAGGTGTATCTGTGTGTGTGTGTGTGTGTGTGTGTGTGTGTGTGTGTTTGGATTAGGAGGGAGAGAAGGAAAAGTGGAATGAAAGAAATACAAATACTCCCTAGGATGCTGAATGGCACAAAGAAAGCCATCACCTTGCTCTGCCTACACATAAAACCAAATTCCCTGCCTTCTCCTTCCCTACTCCCTCCCCCACCTCCTACCCCTCACCACCTCTGACTCCTCAGACCAGCCTCCAGCTTGTCTTTATCTTTCTGAATTCACAACCCTATCTTAATTCTGGTCTTAAGCTTAGTACTTTACTGACAAGACAAGGCTTGTCCTAGGCAGACAGTGGGAAGTAGATAACCATTAAAAATGTTTAACTCCAAACATGGGAACGGAGAAGCTAAACCACTTTGGTAACAATTTTCCTCAGTAATGAATATCATGAGGAAAAGCATTCCTTAGTACAATGGTGTGTACATGACAAGTGGTTGGGTTCATTTACTTAACATGTTTTGCGTAAGTTGTGATTAATTATCTACATTTTTTCTGATATTGTTTCCATCATACTGTGAATTTTAGTCTTAAACAATGGCTGTGTTTCAAATATTTGAGAACATACCAGACAGGCATCCTCCACCCTATTACCAAAAATATTGGAAATACTAACTAACTTGGGAAATCCGCTATCCCCTATTTCTTCCTCACCAAGCTTATAAAATGTCCACAAATATATACATTTGCACACAAATTTTCTTGCTAAGCAGAAGTATACTCACAAAGCCATAGTCACCCTCTTATTTGTATGGGCAAAAAGTCTTTAGAGCAAGGACTAAATTGCAGGTACAGTTCGGGGCATCTTTGAATGGCACACCCTTTCTACAGAATGTGGGCCACTCATCTAGACATCCTAGTATTTTGACATAAGCCCTGTCAGACAGAAGGTTCCATGCTACCAGATACACTTCTTTTGAAAATGTCATCCAGGGTAGAAATTGATTTTCTGCCTCAAATACAGCTGCTGCTCTGAGAAACCCCCTATCCTATTAAAAGTGTCCCTGCTCCACCTCCAACTAGACATAAGCCACATGACGGAATTGAAAGATTTGTAGGAATGCAAAATTCCCATTGATTCATTCATTCATTCAACAACAAGTATATTTGCACTCAGTATACAAATCACTGTTGTAGATGCTTGGGGATATACAGTGAACAAGACAGGGAAGGTACCTGCTCTCATGGAACCACTTGCTATGATTTCAGGTAGTGTATTGTTATGTACAAATAATTTAAAACATGGTAATTTGCTAGAGAAAGACAATTTTGGATTGGACAGTCAAAGAAAACCTCTTCCAAGGCTCTGATATTTGAGCAAATCATACCAAATCAAAGTGAATAACCTGGTAGAAAGGACACAGGATTTGGACACAGAAGACTCAATTTCTAACTTTTTGTAGTCTTTAGGCCAGTTCCTGAAAGCCTTCTTCTTTTAGCATAGAATAGGAATCCCACTGGGAACATTTCTCATCCTCTCTAAAAAGGTTGATATTGGTTCAACTTGATGAGCTTTTCCATTATGATATTTATATCATGACTCAAACCCACTACATTCACCTTTTTAAATATGAAGATTCTAAATCAATGGTTCTCAACCCTGGATACACAATAACTTGGAAACCTAACCCTGCTGGCATTGCTTTAGATGCTGAAGTCAATAATACAAGATGAGACAGTATGAAGGACTTCTAGGTGCCATCCACAAGCAGCTGAGAGAAGGGGTTGGGGGTGAATTGGTGAATCCAGAGTCACTGGATGCTTCACTGCTTTATAGAAAACCACCTGATATTAGTGAAAATCTCTGAAGCAATTCAACATGTTCAGAGCAGATTTATCCCTGGTGGTTTAGCATAAGATATCTGTATCAGGGGCAGAAAGAAAAAATCGCGGTCATATGATCAAGCAAGATTCGGATTGGAGGTGATGTATATGTTTGTGGTGTAACCAACCACATCTTTTTTTTTTCAAGTTTTACAACAGAAATCACACTCTTTTGAGGTTAAATACTGCCCTAGTCTCTTCAAAAGATTTCAAATTTCACACCTCCACCCACACATTAAGTTAGTAGTCCAAACCAGATGGAGGTTAGCACTTTAGGTTAGAATGACTGTCTGGCGGAAAGTCTTTACATGATTGCCCATAACTATTGCTTGTACCTTTAGGCCTATCAGCCCTTTGCTTGATTTCTGACATTAAACTGCATTTAAGCTATACCAAGTCTTACTCTGAGCTACACACAAAAATTTTCCACGCCATAACCATGTGGAGTGGCTCAAAAATAGTTTTTTGATAGGTCATTAGGAAGAACCAAGAAAGAATTCAAAGATGAGTCAGAGTGTTTTAATAAACAAACACATTCACAGGCCAGCACCTTTTCTCATGGTGCTCACATGTCCACCAAATGCTCATTTCTTTTTTTCTATTCACCCAAATTTTACCCAGTTTTCAAGGCTCAACTCTATCCTCTTCTTCTTTCTCCCTCTAACCTTCTAGAACTCATAATACATATATATATTCCATTGATTTCCGTGTAATTGTTTCTGTATTTGATTTAACTGAAGTATGCATGTCCCCATAAGATGAAAGATATCTCTACAAGATAAAAAGTATGGTTTGTACTGGTGTCCCTCAATAGCTTCCCTGCAATTAGACTAGAATCAGGCACACAATGGGGACTTGGAAGATGGGCAACAAATGAAACTCCTCTTGGAGAAGTTGCATAGGGCTATGGGATTAGTGCTTGACCTGAATCGTGTGTTCAGAAAGAAGCAGAAGAATGGACTCAGTAAGCAATGTTCCTGGCTGGAAACCAGTAGCTTTGGGCACAGGAGGGAAGATCTCAAAATCTGAAAGCAGGACCAGATTGGAAAGTTAGTTCAGTGAGACCTCTATAAAATGGGCTTGCAGAATTCCAAGAAGAATAAACACAATATGTGTAAAGCAGCTATACAGTGAGTATAGCTCACTGTATATAGTAGTAGGTGCTTGGCAAATAATAGCTAATATTATGATGGCCCAACATTATTTGGAAAAAAAAAAAAAGACTTGAGAGATGAGATATAAAAAATGAAAAAAAATAAAGAGATGAGATATAAAATATACAGGCAAAATTAAAATCTATGAGAAAGATTAACTGGGTCACAATGAACACTTGGATCCAAGTGAAATTTGGATTTGTGTGGGAAGAGGGCTTCTCTTCAGTTTCTCTTTTATGACCCCAGAAATGTATCTTTTTTCCTTCCTTCTGGCTGGTCTTATAAAGTGTTAAATCTTCCATATTCTAGATACTACAACAATGTGGTACAAAGGGAAGTGCCCAGGATTTGAAATAAGCATATGTGGATTCCTGTCTCACTGGAAGAAAATGAACAATTATCTTAATCTCTGCACCTGGTTTTGATCCATTGTAAAATAAGCATACTTATTCCACAATGCTCTCGGGAAAATTAAGACGATATATAGAACTTACTGATACTTTGGAATTGAGATCAGCCAAACTATTCAGTGATCAAATTAGAAAATAATAATCCATAATGAATTGGTAGTTATTATTTCCTATAAGCAAAGAACCATGAAAGATACAAAAGAAATTGGAGCCAGAGGACCCAGTCTAGGAGAGCTAGATGCTGTTGGGAGTGCAATTCCCTTAAAAAAGGACACAAAACTAAACTGGCATAGTGCCAAGTGTGAAAACACAGAACACGCCATAGGGAGTGATGATGCACAGAGTTTGATCATTAACCTTCCAGGGCTACCACTCAAAGGCCACCTCAACAGAGCTCTAACCCACCCCTTGAAGCCTCATTTTCCAGGTCTTTCTTGGAAATTGTTTCAGCCTGCTTGGAAAACATGCTATCCCTGAGCATGTGTAGAGTTTCCCTCTGTTTGCTCATGCTCCTTCTTTGCACATCTAACCACGAAGATACCCATAATCTTACCTCTTTAAAACCTCTTCCCTTCATTACCACACATTCTAAACGTCATTCTCTCCATGAAGCTTTCTTAACTCTTAACTATTCATTTTCCACTTGTGAACCCCCTATTTTATTTTGTTAGTGCCTCTCTCTGACAGTTTCTACAGTCTACTTACATATTACCTTTTCCCTCTTGGATTAAAAGACAGAAAACTTAACCTCCTTCACCTTATTTTACCCCAACAACTTGCTCATGGCAGGTATTTACTAACTTTTAAGTACTGGATGCACTAACAGAATCTGGTTGAGATGCTTCTAAATCATGCAACAAATAAATGCAATCTTAACCTTAATTGGTACAAAACAACTCTCTTACTACCTCATTCCTTTATTCCTTAAGTATTTGTTACCTTAAATATTTGTTACTGGTACCTATTTTTTTTTTAATTTTTAACGTTTATTCATTTTTGAGACACAGAGAAAGAGAAAGTGCACATGAGCAGGGGAGGGGGAGAGAGAGAGGGAGACACAGAATCCGAAGCAGGCTCCAGACTCCAAGCAGTCAGCACAGAGCCCGATGTGGAGTGGTGAAGTCGGATGCTTAACCAACTAAGCCCACCAGACGCCCGTTGTATAAGGCCATGCTGTATAAGGCTACAGGATATGCGCAAGTAGATTGCTGATGGCAGAAGCAGGTGATAGGACTATGATAAAGAAGTACAGGATGGGCAGGTGGGTGGGAGAGGGGATGAATACCCATTCCTCAACACTCTCCACAGGACTTCTAATGATTAAGAAATGTTCTCAGTAGGTGATCCATGAATCAGAGTGTTCACTTTGAAATCAAATCTCTCTCCAAAGAGGGCAAGAGCAGAATGAATTCAGCTCAGCCAGAGAAGAGATATGGAGTGAAGGTGGAGAAGGCACCTCCTCTCTATCTATTGAACATGTAGTCTTCTAGCAGAGGAAAATACTGGGCAGATTGATAAATATTTTTATCTCCCTAAAAAAACTTCATGTTACATACAAGCCATTATTATCATAATTACATCCTTTCTTCTCACCTTTTTTTTTTACTGATCTAGAACAATTTTATGTTTGAAATGGTAATGTTGGAATATGGCAAACATCTTACTTTCAACAGCAATAAACTTATGGCTACAACATAATATTTCTTGTATATTCCTTCTCTATTTCTCCTTTTGGATTATAGATTATGAAAGATTTTATGAAGCGGTTGGTGACAAAATATATTTCTTATTAATGTGTAATATTTGCTACATTAATAATTTTATGGCTTTAATTATTGATGCGAACTTAATTGTGCCCCATGTCCCTTTTTCTTGCGGCTCAATAAAAACTATATATTTCTTTAATTAGGCTTCATTTGAAGACTAGAAGACAATGCAGGAATGGTTTCTTGCTAATTCACCTATCTACAGCCAGTAAAGAAATGGAATTAGTGTCTTGAATGTGGTTTAGTGAGAAAAAATATCTAACTGTTCTGAAAGTGTGACTTTCCTTTGCACAGTTAACCTCACCCAGAGGCCAGGGATATATAGCCAACTGAAACCGAACACTGCAGTAGGGGATGGTTTTCTCCCTTTCCTGGCTCTGGGGAGAAATTCCATTGATTTTAGAAGAGATAGAAAGGGAAAATTGGGGTCACCTACATGGTTATCATACTGTCTTCCTTCTTTATATGCTCTGCTTTACTAGAAATGTAATCTTAGTCTTTCCTGCTTGAATTCAACATCTTGCTATACCACTCTACTTACAATCACTGGGACTGTTATAACCACTTTATCCTGGGTCCAAATGTTTCAAAACACCTACAAGAAAGGCTGGATGGAAGGAAACTAACATTTGCTAAGCATCTGGTCCAGGTTATACTAGGTGCTCCCAATCAATTATTTCTTTAATCTCCAGGGGTCACAATAGCAAATGTCAACAAGATCAGAAATGAAGAAAGCAGATTGAACTTGAGAAATAAGGAGCCCTCTGAGTTCCATCTTTCATCTTCCACTTTGGTTAGAGAAACGAGTACAGAAAAAAAATGTTTAGGAATAACATTTGTAGCATTCTTTAAGAATAACAACAGGGTAAGTGCAATGATGAACTGCAACGGATGCTCATATCTCAGGGTCAGACAGGACATTGGGAGTGCAGGGACTGTGGCAAACTGGAAACTGGAAGGCACGCACCCCATCTGAGATTCTCTAGGGTGGGCTTTATTGTTGCCACGCTGATAGCTCTTCTACATTTTTAAGTAAAGCTTAAAAAGCTGTTACATTTTTAAGTGAAGCTTAACTACTGTTACATAAAAGAATAACACAAACTTATCAGCCTAAAACAATACAAATTTATTATCTCATGGTTTTCTTGCTCAGAGTTTAAACATGATTCAACTGGGTCCTGTGCTCAGGGAGTCATCTGGCTAAAATCAAGGAGTCGGCAGGGCCTATAATCACATGTGTGCCTCTAGAATCCTCTTCCAAACTCCATGGTTGATGGCTGAAATCATGTTCTTGTAGTTGTATGAACAATAGCCTTATTTTCTTGCAAGCCATTTACTAAGGACTACTTTTAGCTCTGATTCTCTACACCCGGCCATAGAAGCTTACTACCTCAAGCCCAGGAGAAGAATCTTTCTAATGCCTCAAATCTCTCTGACCTCTTTTAAGAGCTCACCTGCGTAGGTCAGGTTCACTGAGGATTATCTTCCCCTTGATTAAATCAAAGTGAAATGATTAAAGGCCTTAACTGTATCTGCAAAATCCCTTCTGCCATATAATGTAACATACTCACCAGAGTGATGTCCCTTCATATTCATAAGTCTTGTTCCTACTCCAAAGACGGGTATTATATACCAGAAAGGGGGATCGAGGGAGCCATATTGGAATTCTGTCTACTACAATGCCTTTCCTCAGGCTTCTCATGGAGGTATAGCAGTCTTTATATTTATTTTTTTAATTTATATATGTATTTTGAGATAGAGAGAGTGTGAGTGGGGGAGGGGCAGAGAGAAAGGGAGAGAGAGAGAATCTCAAGGAGGCTCTGTGTTATCAGCACAGTGCCAGACACAGGGCTTGAGCTCACGAGTGTGAGATCATGACCTGAGCCGAAATCAAGAGTCAGATGTTTAATGGACTGAGCTACCCAGGCACCACTATAGCACTCTTTTTAAAAATGAACTGCCGAATAGCCATGAATACTTCAACTTCCTTTTATTTTCTACAACTGCTTTGACCTCTTTGCACTATCTTATCGTAGTACCTATTGGTCCAAGGCCATCTACATTCAGTGCCTGTCACTATTTTAAAAACTTCAGTGTCAGAGCCTTTTTCCTGCAGTTTGATAAGTATAATAAATACTTGTCACAGATGAAATTTGCACAAAAGCTAACTGTGATGTCAATAACAGGTATAGTTTTGTAACTGTAATGTAGGTTGATTCTTGAAATCCTAAATTTATTATTAGTACATTCTATTCAGAGGGACTTACTCTCTTGATATACATAGAGAATTCAAACTTCAAAGCATTTTAGAAAATGACAGACATCTGAAAGTCCCATTTTTACTCCAATGAAAATACCTCTTACCAAGAAGTTAAAATTTCCCACAAATATAAAAGGACTTAAAAAATAAGAGTAATAAAAAATGCTATTATTCTCAGTAAGACAACTCATAACCATGTTGATTTAGGAAAATCTTCAAGCATTTACTTGGGCAATTGTAAGGTAAACTCAGTTCTCACAATGAAAGGAAAATGCTTTGAGGAGTTTTGTGGGGTTTCTTTATAGCTTATTTGCTTCTTTACCTATAAAAATATTTTATATCATTTTTAAGGGAAAGCTGTAAGAGTTATTTATGTTTAGAGGAGAAATCCATGTATAGGAATTCAGATTTACTTTTTTAAATAGGTAAACACAACCTCATAAATAAAATCAAAGATTTCCCCAGATAGTTTTTGAAAATAAATACACATAAATCAGCTCTGATTGTCTCATTTGCTGTCTAAATACCAAAGAGCAATGCAGTGGTCTTAAAAAAATTTTTTTTAACATGTATTCATTTTTTGAGAGACAGAGTGAGAGGAAGAGACAGAGAGAGGGAAACACAGAATCTGAAGCAAGCTCCAGGCTCTGAACTGACAGCACAGAGCCCAACACGGGGCTTGAACTCACAAACCGTGAGATCATAACCTGAGCCGAACTCAGACACTTAACCGACTGAGCCACCCAGACACCCCACTGCACTGGTATTTTAAAGAGTAGTTGTATTATTTTAGACTTTACAAATCACAAACAGTAATTCATGATTTAGAAAAGAACTACTGAGCTATCTAGCTATTCCCTTTTAAGAATAGCAGTTCGGGGCACGTGGGTGGCTCAGAGCGTTAAGCAACAGACTTCGGCTTAGGTCATGATCTCACAGTTTAGAAGTTCAAGCCCGGAGCCTCGCACTGGGCTTGCTCTGTCAGCGCAGAGCCTGCTTGGGATCCTCTGTCTCTGTCTCTCTGCCCCTACACCGCACGCACTCACACTCTACTCTATCTCTCAAAATAAATAAATAAACTTAAAAAAAAAAAAAAGAGTAGCAGTTAAAACAAACCAGCTCACTTCAGGCATGGACGAAAATTCTCCAAACTCATTTCAAACAAATCTTCAGTGAGTTAAATGACAACTTTGTCTAAAAGATAAGTATTTTGTACTTCCCCAATTCTCATTGATGAAACTCTCATTCTCAATTTTAAAATTTGTTGTGTCAACTGAATGGCTATAAGTGGATTGACTTATACTTTTTATAGTACATAAATTAACTAGATCGATTCAACCAAATGCCAATATTTTACCCCATCTAATTTTCAACACAGCATGCTGATAAATACTTACAGAAAAATGTTCCTGGTGTTTATTATTTGCAGCTTGAGAAGACTGATGAGGTTACACAAATGTAATCATAACTTAAAAGTTTGATGTGATAAGCAGTCATTTCTGAGCGTTTTTGATTGTGCCAAGAGTGATTTTTAAAAAAATTGTGGTAAGTTTATTGCAGTCATTTGATAATAATAATAATTTCAAAAGACAAGAGAGAAGGTGAAATTAGTAATAGCAAAAAAAAAAAAAAGCTCCCTTTTAAAAGCACTTCCTTATTTTATTTATTACACTTAAAAATAAAAACAAAACTAACTTTAGCTCTTTATCTACCCCTTCATTCCTCTGAGTGAACAGGGAAACTTTTCAATGGTATAATCTGAGCAACACTGAGCACCTTCAGCAGGCCTTGGCTTGATCCTGGTGACTAAGACTTCAAGACTTCAGTTTAAAGGCATTGGCAACCACCATTTAAAGGCAGAAGTTATCTGGCAGGGGTAATGCATAAAGTCATTATCACGTAAGATAAGTTCTGAAAGATAAATTGTGCGCTTCTAATGAGTCCTTAGGAGAAGAAGGGCCAGAGCAGTTGGATTTGAAGAGGATGGGAAAAAGGAAAGTCACCCTCTAAAACACTCCAGCCATAATAATCATCCAGTGAATATCTGCTGAGCTGAATCGCCTTAGACAGCACCAGACTTTACCTCTGGGACCCTGTCAAAATAATGTTTTATAGCTGTAGCCACAAGGGAAACTTTGATGCCCAAAGGAAAGGAAGAGCAGTTAGAGGGCAGAAACTATAAAAAGGGGTGAGGAGAGTACCCATGCCCATGTCTGAATATTTAAAATAAAGTAGGGGTGAGGAAACAGGAGATGTTGTGTACCTACTACCCAGAAATATGCCTCTCCCCCCACAGTGAAAAATGTAATCTGTTCCTATTAGATGATAATCCATTTTAGAAGCCCACGAAGGTTAAACTGACATCTGAAATTCAGAAAAAAAAATTACAGAAATTTTTCATATATCTAGGTAGGTTGTACATGTAATTTTTGTATCATTTAAGTAAAGCAGAAAAACAAAACTCCCCCAGTTTGTATCTTGAAATCATAGGACAATTTACCTATAATAAAAAATAAAGCTATTGGTTAGCAAATTGAACAATCCCCACCAAGTGTAAGATTAAGCTAGTCTTGTACTTTACAGATTTACAATATTACTTCCAAACTGTCCAGAGCTCGAATTCAAATCTATAGTCTGGTCCTTATGGCACAAATATATTTAATTTTTCTATCTGGTCATTTTAATCAAGATGATGTACATTACAAAGTTTAATTTTATACTGACAACATTATCACCTAATTTTCCCCAATAGTAGACCAGTAAGTTTCTGTCAGTGAATTGGCAACGTCATGATTTTTCGTAGTTTGGTTTTTGCCAGCCAATAATTTTTTGACCTGGCCCTAAGAGCTCTGTTTCACTTCTTGTAGGAAAGAAGCAGCTTGTTGGCACAATGCAATAAGATCTAGGCATCTGCAACATGGGAAACTGAATGATTGTTTCAATATTTCCACCACCAGTTTTCAGAGGTAGGATCACAGCAATGTATTTAAACAGAAAGACTCATCACTGAAGCTCAGGATATAAATTCCAAGACATTACATATGATACAGTGCTGCATGTTGGTGTCTGGGACAGGCAAGGTTCAAAAGGAAGATCCACTAGAAGGAGCTTCCCAGAAAAGTCAGGGAGTTCTGGATAATATTTCAAATATGCCTACTCCCTACACGAGCAACTGATTCTATTTCCTTGACTCAAGTTACCCGTTTCTCACAATTATGGTTTCCAAAGTCAGGAAGTAACTTTTAATCAAGGTATACTTTTCATATGGTAATATTTCTTTTTTTTTTCCTTTTTGCAAACTTTAGTAATCAATAGTGAACCTTAATGATCAGTGGTTCTTATTTACCTATCCAACAAATAAATGCAGGGTCAAACATAAGAAGAGTAAAACTTTATGATAGGACTAATAGTTGCCCTGATATTATAAAACTTAAATGAAGAAAAAGAGAGAAGGAAAAATTCTGTACCATGGTAGTGATCTTAGCTATTAGACACTAGTTCTATGTTTAAAAGCATGTGGAATGCTTCTCCAGACTAAATTTAGTATCCTTGTGGGGGAGAGAATTTACTTGTTATTTATAAGAACACTGTGTGTGTGGTGTGTCGGGGGGGTGGGGTGGAGTGGTGTTCCAAGTAATTCAAAGCACATTAGAGACCTTAAAACCATATCTGCAATATGACAATTACTGTTTTTGTGAAAGATAAATGATTACATGTGGTTAACAGTGGTGATAGCAAAAGAAATTTTTTTTCACTGAAAAGTTGTAATTTGACCTGTTTTGACACATTAAGGGGAGGCTTCCAACCTAAACCTTTTTCTTAACTCATGAGTCAATCAAGTGATTCTAACTGGGACTGTAATTGAGCATTCTGACAATACAAGGAGTCTTAAACGTTACCTAGAATATCTGGCTCATTTTACAGACAAGAAAAATGAAGTCCAAAGAAGAGAGTCATTTGCTTTGCGTAAGGTTGCCTACTTACTTAGTGGCAGAACCATGGGTAGAACCCAGTCCTTCTGTTTTCCAACAAAATACTTTTTTTTTTCCAGGGGAAAAGAGACTCTCTTCCTCCCTGAACATGACAGAAAACTGTTTCTGGACAGTTTTGCCAGAACCTGAAAATTAAACCCAAGTGTCAGAAGAGTTTTGCAAAAGTAGAGATCAATTCTACCACAGTAATTCAAGTTGTTCTCTGTATACCTCTGGCCATTGCAAATATAAACAATGTCTATATGGTTTTTGTAGCAGACCTGGGAGTTCTTTTTTTTTTTTTAAATACACATCCAAATTAGTTAGCATATAGTGCAACAATGATTTCAGGAGTAGATTCCTTAGTGCCCCTTACCCATTTAGCCCTGGGAATTCTTGCATTAAAATACAGTATTTAAGCAGTCAAGGAAGTCTTTAATAAGTTAGAATCATATATCATTTTAAGAATTGGAAGTCTTGTGCAATAAATTTCATGTCATTCTCTAAATTTACAGAGGAGGAAGATAATGTCACATGCTGGTCAGTGCAAGGTCAGGACTGGAATACAAATTTCCTAACTCCTTGTCCACTCTTTCTTCATGACACCACATGGCTTCATCATAAATTATGCCCAAGAAATGGACAGATGCATAGGGGAATTAACCTAACACAGCTTCCCTATGAGAGATTTCTCAAGCAACACAGGAAGTGGGTGATACTTGTCATCAGGCCTGGCTAATTCTCTGTCCTGGCCCTGTAAATATTTAACTAAATGTGACATATACATACAAGTTTAACTTGCTAGTAGGTATACATCTGCCTGATAATTTTCTCTCTCCTCTTCCTTTTTCCTAGAGAAAAACAAATGATACCACTTTCTCACTAGGTTTCCCTCCAGGAATAAAACTGATGGATAAACTCCAAGGGGCATCACAGATGAGAAATTATACTCAGTTGTTAGTAGCTTAGAGTTTGACAGGACCCAGAATTCCCTAACATAGTGAGGTTAGAGGAAAGGGGGAAGAAAAGTTGATGCAGAGGAGGGTTTCAGCAAGGCAGAAAAATGATAATGGGGCTCATGTGAGGAAGATAAAACACAAAGTGGAGGCTGGAAGGATGCAGGCCATTGTGCAGGCTCTGGTGTGGACTGCCTGATGACTTCAGAAAACTAGACAGTTACCTAATTATATTTCTCAAGGTCAACCACGGAGGCTATGATGGCGCTCTCGACTGCGTGGCCAATGAGGTGGCTGGAGGTGGTGTGTCATTTCAGACATCCGTGGACAACTTCAATTATTTTCTTGCTACTGACAATTCATGTCCAAACCCACATTTTAGAAAATTGAACAGTGTATCTGTTGAAACACTCAGATTTCCAGAATTCTAAAATAAACATGCATATTATCTTCATTTTAAGAAAAAATATGTTTCAAAAAAAAATCTTGAAGAGATTACACTGTTTCCCTCTTAGAATCTCCAGTAACTAATTTTAACAATAGCTTTCATATCTGTCTCAGTTGGGCATTTTGTTTAGCTCAGAAAAAGAAATAACTATAATATTTCTCTTCTAATAATGTTGGGAAATTTCCGTTATTGCCCCAAATGAAAATATTTCACTGTAGCCTAATTTCCCTCTTCATCATATAGCATGAGATCAAGAGCCATAAAAATCATTATTTTCCTGATGACTTCAATCTATTTCATAAGGGAAAGAAAATGAAGGATGCAGCTATCTCTCAGCATTCCCAAACCACTTTGCTTTTGGATTTTGTATATTCAAGCAACTAACTGTTGGCTGTTTTATTGGTTTGAATAACCCAAGCAAGGTGCAAGAAAATCTAACTTCTATGTTAGAATTCACATCTGCTTATGCTAGAATGAAAACCCATCTGAGAATCAATGAAGCACATGGAGAGGGTCTAATTAAATCCCTATGCCATTTCCTTTAAAGCTGTCAAATTGAAATTGTAATCGTGTATTCATTCACCCCCAGTGGTGTGGTGGTAATTTTAGAAGTGGGAATATTTAAGCAATAAGACCCAACAGGGTGTGTTTTGCTAGGATATCAACAAGACTGGATAGTTCCTAGGTAAGCAGCCAATAGTCTGAAAACAAAACCTTTCCTAAAGAGTAGATGATCACAAGACCTTTTTACAGGTGTACAACCATACTAATGAGAAAGATGACTTTGGGAATGAAAACTTGTAATAGAAGTATTTATTAAATTATACCATTAAAACCATGCTAAACTTTTAAGTGAAAATAATGCAAAGCATTGACACATTAAATCAAAGGGATAATATGTTGAACAAATTAAAAATCAAATTTCCAAGATTTCTGGCTTTTGAAGTCACCATCAAATTCCAAACACCTGTTCTGTCTACAATCCTCTTTATTTTTATGCCTAATTTTGTTGTTAAATTAAATGATTTTCCCCCACCGAAATTTAATTGAATAAATATGAAAAAAATATATGCTCTGCAACTTGTTATTAGGGTACCTTTTTTGTCTCATTTTAGAGGACAACATGCTTTCAGGAAGAGTCTCTTTTGAAATGTCTATAAGTTTTTCACATATAAGATCCACAATTACATAGGACGCTTTCTGCACTGTTTAAATAACAAACAGCGAAGAAAAGCAACCAAATTATATAGCTAATTCACTGGCTTTATGTAGATACTGCCTGAGTTAAGAGACTGGGAACCACCAGTCCTCAACATAAGTATCTTTATGTTCTTGTTCTAGGCTATAAGGTTTTTTACTCACTCTAGAGGAAAGAAAGAAAGAGAGAAAGAGAGGGAAGAAGAAGGAAGGAAACAAGGAAGGAAGGAAGGAAGGAAGGAAGGAAGGAAGGAAGAAAAGAAAGAAAGAAAAAAAGAAGGAAAAGAGGGGAAAAAAAAGTAGAAATAGTTCTGTAGATTAAATTGCTAAACTGCTTCCTTTGATACACTCTCTGACTGGAAAATTCAGTAAATCCAAGTAAAAAAAGCTAGCATGACAGCATTCTAACAATCCAAATATAAAAATCTCCCCCTTTAACTCACCTTCTCTCATTTTATATCTTTCCATCCTCCACTACATCCAATCTCAAACATAAACACATTTATAAGAATGAGTGTCGGCTGCTCTGCAGATATAACCCAGGCAGGAAAGATCATCTAGGTGGAAAAACAACAGAGAAAAAAAGAAAACAGGGAGTTTGATTCTGTTTTAGCTCTCCCCACTCCTTATGCCAGCCCCCTCTCTACACAAAAGCCTCTTAGAAAGGATTCCTCAGTCAAGTGTACAAACACAGCAACCTCAGAGAAAATTAAGGGAGGTTCCATTGTGTTCCATTCTGTATGTCTAGTGTATCCTTCAGAGAAGAATTAAGATAAGCAGCATTGACAATAACAAAAAGTAAAATAAAACAGAATATCGTTTCTGTATAAAAAAACTATAGAAAACCGAGTAGAACTAGAATTCACAGCAAAGAAAAAAAGAACTGGATAATGGGAGGGCACTCTTCCCACCTTCCTCTCCACTTTGCTTAAGCCCATTCAACTTCTGGTGCCTGTGGATGGGCAATAAGGAGGAGGTGAACACTTAGGAGAGTGGAATTCTATGGCTTTGATGAAATAAATTCACCTCTTCTGATCTGATTCTTCTAGAATACAAAAATCACTCGCACCATCACTGTAGAGAATTGTCACAATGATAATGCCAACTCACACATTACATTCTCTACATGTTACACTGGCAGCATAACTATATAGAGAGGAACAGAGTGTACACATAAGTTAAAGAAAGAAGAAATTCATAAATGATTAGTAAGAATTCAAAACTATCAGTGTGCGAGAAAACTCCGTAAATTGCACCTCTCTGCAATAAGACAGATCCCCAGCATCAGTCAGTGACAGGAACACACACGAAGTTACGATAAAATTCCAATATTGAATTCTTATAAAAAGAAGCATAAAACTTACATGTCTTGAGACTTTTCAAGCAAACGTCACCATTTAAATTATAGGGAATTGCTCTTCTAGGCTCATATTTTACCTGAGTCAAATTTGTCCACACTTAAAAAGAGCACATTGCTTTCGCAGAGCACATACTCCCACTCTCCAGAATTAGTGATAAATAACGAAAACTTCTGCAGAAAAAATTATTAAATTACCTATTTTCAATGCTCATTGGATAGGAAATTTGAGGGCTCAAGTTTATTGAGCATTGACCAACAGACTTCATCAGAGGTATCAAATACATGACCCTAAATTAGAAGGATAATTTTATAGCTTTAGCTCCTCAAAAAGGTGGTCAGTTTCAAATATAAGTATTATCCCTCAAACTAGATTTTCTAGTGTTTTTTTTTGTAAAGTACCCATATAAATGGGTTTCAGGAAGTAACTTTCACTTATAACATCATAGGATATGCTTTTTTTACTTTTGCTGGGCTTTCAATTTTCATATAACATAAGATGTCATAAACGTCTACAATTAAAGATATGTTTCCATTTAAATAAATGTGCTGATTACTAGCAACTTACATTAAAAGGAAATAATTTTATTTTTTTAAAAAAGGAAATAACTTTGTAGCATTCCAATGATTCCTTCTTTCATATATATCCAAAACAAAAATGAATCATTTATAAGTACTAAGCATTATTAGCACCTTAAAATATAAGTGATTCTGCTACAATGTAATCAGGTTAATAATGAAAAATAATTAGTTATCTAATTGGTCTTTGGCCAGATAAGAGACATGTAGAAGACATGCAAGCCTAGGCATTTTAGAGAACACCTGACTTACCTTGAGAGAGAAAAATAGTAAAAACTTGTTAAAAATCTCTGCTGTTTTTAATTAGAGATGTGGTATCATGAAATACTTAACAATTTGCTTTCTTTCCTGCTGCTGGAAAAACACCTGCTCCTCGCCCATTATGTGATCTTGTCAGTGCCCAAATAGTGAAGATCATACGTTCAATATCAAATGGCTTTCTGAATAGTACATCTCAGCTAAACTCTACATACAGAATGACGGCTTCAGAAAAGAATAATGATCAATATAACCCCACCCATAATCTTGCTTTGGAAGCAAAATGTTTGCAAACTTTCTTATTTAATGTGGTCTTTGTCACACCTGTGTAGCCTGGCATGCTGGGATCTCACTGGTGGGCCAACATGAAAAATGGAGTAAACTGGAATCGTGTTGAGCCAAGCCTAGGAAAACTAATTCAGCTGTAGATTCAGTCCTCAAGGAACCAAAACGTTTTGCCTAAGAGAACATCACAATCTCAGAAGTAATCCTGACTAGTGTTCGTGTACAGGAGTCTATGTAGTTGGGAAGCATGCCATAGTTTATGTTTTGCAGGAGAGACTTGTAGAGAAATGGCAAGAGTTATCCAGCAGGTAAGCATTTGGCCAAGAGGCCTGGGGTTTGTGGCAAAACCCTATTCCTGCAAATAGACCTGAATGACACCGGAAAAGTAAGCATAGTCATGAAAAGGACACTATTAGATCAGGAGATCTGGCTGCAGTTTGGTAGGCAGTGGATTGCTCCCGGCCAGCCCAGTCCAAGCATGAGAATGACTCAGAACAAGAAGGCTAGTGCCAAGTCCCCCCACTGGCAAAGATGTAGCTCATGTTTCTCTTCCAGTGTTAGTTCTCTTTAGCTCAAAACTGCACAGAGGTGGACCTACATGTTAAGGGTTTTCAATGTCTAAAGTCAATGAGGCTAGAGGAGATGTGAATCTACCTTCATATGATCATTTATATATTTTTTTCTACCCAATACACACAGAAAAGCACTCAACACCTCCACAGACACACACACACACACACACACACACACACACACACACACACCACAGACATGCACACACTTTTGTTAAGGCAGTATAAATGATTTTAAGTATGTATTTTACAAAGGTCCAAATTTATTGCTGACTGCCAAGTCTTTTTAATTTATAACAACTAATAAATCTTACCTAAAATTGGGAAAATCACCTTAAGTTTATGATCTCTGACATTTAAGCATAATGCTGAAAATGTTCAGAAAATTATGGATTTTGGGGCGCCTGGGTGGCGCAGTCGGTTAAGCGTCCGACTTCAGCCAGGTCACGATCTCGCGGTCCGTGAGTTCGAGCCCCGTGTCAGGCTCTGGGCTGATGGCTTGGAGCCTGGAGCCTGTTTCCGATTCTGTGTCTCCCTCTCTCTCTACCCCTCCCCCGTTCATGCTCTGTCTGTCTCTCTCTGTCCCAAAAATAAATAAACATTGAAAAAAAAATTTTTTTTTTAAATAGAAAATTATGGATTTTACTTAGAGATGAGTTTCAGGTTTATACATTATCACAGATTATGAAAATCAGTGGAAAATGTACAGTTGTGGAATAAACCAGTGGGAATATACATATTTCCAATTCTGGGTTCCCTAATTTTAAGCTCTTTATATCTTTATTTATCAAATGCAAACTTTGAACTTCTCCAGTTGAAATATTTCTTAAATTCTAATATAGAAGGATTTATGTATACTCCCCATTGTTTCATTTACTTAGAAAGCAGATTGAAAGAACAATAATGTTGGATTTCAGATGTCTGGAGGAAATACTGCACGCATGACATCTGTTTTCCCTGGGGATTTGACACACATTTGCTTTAATGTACTGGTGTGTTCCTCATTACCTTAGAAGCTATATGCTAAAAACAAGAGTGTGTTTCAGTTTTCAAGGAAAAGAAAAAAAATTATAAATCCCAAAGCCTTTTTCTCTGATGAACAATAATTTAGGGTTAAGCTTTCAAAAAAGAAAAAATGCAAATGATCATGTTTCTAAATGGTCCAACTTTGTAAAGATTATGTGTAAGTCTTCCATAAGCCTTCCATACATGTTAGTCTTCCTTGTTATTGGAGAATTATCCAGAGCCAGAAAGAACATGCCTTTGAAAATCAACAGCTAAAAGAAACAAGATCTGCATCTCTAAATAGCCCGAGTCACCAATTTTAGATGTTTGAGGTATTAATCCTCTGGAAAATTATTTGGCCTCCAGAAGCAGTGAATTGTTAAATATCTTTGGTGGATACCCTGGAGTTTTGCCATAAACTGACACATGAAGATCCATGCTGAACACAGAATGCCACACTATTCCACACTACACCAGCTGGCTTGTAACATGTACATCTCTGCACAATTTCTCTTAATAAAAAACATATAACATATCCAAAACACTTTCATGATTCTCATTCAGTATCTGTTCAACCAATTTGCAAATTAAGGAATATTTCCCTCTCAGATCACCTGAATTTAAAAGCTTTTGTAAGGCTCCTTCATATTGAAGGAACACAATTCAGAATGGGAGCATAGAGAAAAAAAATGTACTCTTGAAGTTAAAGTTCACATATTGCATGGGGGTAGATAAGATAAAAAAAATTTTTTTTTCGCCATGTCTGTCCTTTGGCTGAGGTGACACATCAAATGATCAGATGTTACTCTGCAGCACGAGAACTTGATGGGGCTTTGAAATCAAGTGTCTTGAATCATTTCCTAAGTCCAGACAATGATAATAAACATCTCTCGAAGGGTCTAGGCCAGACCCATTAGTGAACAGGAGCTGTCTCACATCAGCTAAAAGGAAAACTGTGTCCTGAAATTAAAGAGCAATTGGAATCAACATTTGCTTTCTCCTGGCACAATCGTTAGAATCTCGGATTAGACCTTTGACTCAGATATCCTTCTGCACTTAAATAAAACTAAAAAGACTTTCATATCCCCCACTCAGTGAACTGAAGAAAATAATTGAATTGATTTAGTAAATTGCATCTATACACTTAATTAAATACATTTCACAACTTAATTTGGAGAATTAGAATTACTTTTGCATTTATTACAGTGGCTTTTCCTATTAAAAATGGAAACACCATTGGGGTGCCTGGGTGGCTCAATCGGTTGAGCGTCTGACTTCGGCATAGGTCATAATCTCGCAGTTCGTGAGTTCAAGCCCCGTGTTGCACTCTGTGCTGACAGCTCAGAGCCTGGAGCCTGCTTCAGATTCTGTGCCTCCCTCTCTCTCTGCCCCTTCCCCGCTCATGCTCTGTCTCTCTCTGACTGTCAAAAATGAATAAACGTTAAAAAAAATTTTTTTAATAAAAAAAAAAATTGAGACACCAAAAGGGTCAGATTGAGTTAGGGATAAAGGTTAGAAGGCCCTACTAAAAAGACTAATAAAAAGTGACTTAAATGTCACCATCTCCCTGCCAAAATGTATAAGTGATATTTTCAGTTTGACATGAGAACTCCATCCTTGTTTGTTGGCGCTGAATTCTGAACATAAATTCTACAGTTTTCAGAAAGAGATGATACATGTATCCTTAACAGCTATAACACTGACGGGATTGGAAACCAAAATCTTCTGTTTATCCAAAGGTTAGATAGAGTATATTCCATTCACAATATGGAAGTAGATTACCTACATGAGCTTGCCAACAACAATCTTTAGGATAGAACAGTTTAATCCAATGCCCACCTTAGCTAGACACGCAGCAGAGAGAACTGACAAAGCCTAGCTGACTGAGGCAAGTTATTATTAGCAAATATCTCTGCTAAGATGAGATTTAGTAGTTTTTTTAATGGTCGATATCTCTTTTGGTTTGATTTTTTGCAAAGTCTCGGAAACTACAAACATATTAAAGTGACAATTCTTTGTTGATTCAAAGAATAAAACAATAAATTGAGGAACAGATTGATGGATGACTGGATGTATAGATGGACAGATGAACTTTCAAACTTTTTATTTAAATAAAAGACTGAAGTGCTTGACTTCCATTGTATAATATCTAGTTTGAAATTGTACCCAGTAGGTTGAAGACAGCTTAGGGAACAACTGGGGAAATTTTTCCTTAAGAGACTGTAATGACACAACAATTCATTTTCTGTATATCATAGATATTATCATGGAAGATAAATTGAAGAGATTCCAAGAAAGAGAAAAAAGTCATGATTTAGGTATTAATTCTTCAGTCAAGAAGTTTACCCTCACAAGACTCCATTTGTTTATATTTTTTACAAAACTCTATTTCAAACATCTTGGCTGGATATATGCACTTCATCACTATAAGAAACTAGTTCATGATTAGCTAGATTCTCTATATACCAGGATCATCTCCAGTTATAAATTAAGTACCAGTGGAAGTCAAATCAGCAGAGTATAATTTATTAAGCCACTGCTGTGTTAATGCAACCTCCAAAGGTAGCTCATTTACTATCTAGGATTTGATTAGCCCCTAGGAGAACCTGGTTCGTTTTATTCAAATAACGCTATTTCAAACCATAAGTTTCACAAACTGACCCTCAGAGAAAAAATATCTGTGAATTCAAATATATTGGAAATCTGTAAAACTCTAACTCATTCATTTGCCATCCACGTTGACACCTCTCTAGTTGTACAGGGAGTTATAAAATATGTAATCCTGCTATTTTTCAAAGATAAGTTAGGCAATATCATGGGGAGGCATATTTTGCTCAGGGATCCTTACACCATTATGATACTACCCAATATGTTATGGCAATTGTAATACTTTGTAGACTTGTGGAAAATATATCTAAAAATAACTGTGCCATTTCTGAGCAAAAGCAGAAGTAATTGATGTTTCCTAGAAAAATGATCCCACCTGGCTTTGTAGAAGAGCAGCATGAGCGTTTCAGTGACAGGTAGATCCAGAACAGAGCTTTGTCCTCAATATCATTCCGATTCTCTGAAACCCCAAAGCAAGGTTCATAGAGATTCTTTAGAATGCTTCACTTGAAAGCCAGATTACACTATTTAAGTGGCCTATGGAGTTCTGTATTAAAGGCTCCCTGCTGCTCAGGCATTTTTCCCATTATAATATATTGCTGTGGATTTAACACTGTAGATGTTCTAGCATTTAACTAATATGGCTCAAAAGGTTGTCATCGGGGACACTTCTAAATTATATCACTGCAAATAAACCTTGCTACAGAAGGAATTGCTTATTTAGCAAAGATATTTTATGGCATATTTGCATAAAAATACTACTTCTGTCTCTCAAGTTCATCTGTAACATTGCCGCTGAGCAGAAGAGCATGAGATGTGTTACAAATATAAGTGACTTTGGCAGCAAGCTAATTTGTAAATGCATATTGCAAACTTTACGTGCACCACGATGCCCTAACTTATACCCTGCCTAACTCATAGACATTCGCATAACAGGAAAAGAGTATAAAAACCATGCTTTTTCCAGTTAGCTTACATGAAGTTGGTAATCAACCACTGGACGTTAGTCCCCTGTTCTATGTGGCCTACAAAGCAGGTGAATCAAGCAATTCAAAGCAAGACAGTTTCCATAGGCCACATGGTTAAATTGTTTGAAGAGATGTTTTTTACCTCTCTTCTGAAACCAACCAACAGTGAATGAGAAAGCGAACATGAGAACGCAAGGTGTTTCTAAGCCTTGTCATGGCCTCTTGATCTCACTTGAGTGCCCATGCTTGTTGCATACTGCAGAACATGATAACCGCTTAGAGAATCAGAGAAGCCTGGGTTCAACATCTGTCTTAATGTATGTGCTCTGTGATCTTAGACAAGTTGCTTGACCTCAGTTTCCACATATATTTTTCAATGTATATATTTTTCAACATACTGATCTCTGTGGTTAAGAGAACTTAACAGTCTTTTCAGTTAATAAGGCAGGTACATTTTCCTACATAGATAGGAAAGTCTATACTCAATGAATTTAAGAGAATCTGTGCCAATTTAAGAATCTGTGAAATGCCAAACACATAGATAATAGCAGAGTTGGGTACAAGTTCCAAGATTTTTGGCCCCTGACTTAAAGGTATTTCTGTTCCAATATGCAGGATTCTCAACTTTCCTAGATTTTGCTGGGTATTCCGACTTCACTAATGTACACATATGTTATTTTCATTTTTAATTCAAACAAATTTTTTATATATTAAGAAGTGAAGAAAAAACTGCAAACAGCTAGTGAGGCTGAAAGTTCATATTTGCTATTTTGAAAGTCTGTTCACAGGTCACCTAAACTGTTCCTACGTTTCACAGATTCTTCTTTTATTTCAACCCTGAACTCAAAAACTATAAGGCTTCCGTTTCTCTCTGAGATTCCAGCAGTGTTCTGTGATATTAGGAAATCTAGGACAAACAAGGCCAGTTGTAAGTACAAGTCATCTAGACACTGAATATTGACTGGGCACTTTCTTGGTTGTCACATGCTTACCAGAAATATTTTTTCTTTTGAAATAATATGATCATTTCAAAAAATTAGATTACAATATGGTCATAACAAAATATATGCCTGCAAATTAATTTATTTACACAAACTGTATTTTAAGTTAGAACTTATCAATGTCCCTTATATAATATACATGATTTATATATTACATGATTTATGTATTCATTTTCCCTACTCTCTCACATGTCACTAGAAATAACATGCAGATATTTGTAACTGTTATCACTACTACATTCCCAATTCCTAGAAGTTCCTAAGACATAGACATGTACCAAATATTTATTAAATGAGTGAATGCATCCCTCAATCAAATACATACCTTAAATGAGAATATTAATTCCATCTAATACATAGCAATTTTTGCATTGTATCATTCTTTCTCACCTATTTAAAGTGAGTTTCTCACTAGTTTAAGGTACAATTTTCCCTTCTTTTCCCAGCATCATCAGTGTATTGCACTACCTGCCAAATTCTTCCCAACCACAAATAGTTATGTATGAATAGCTATCAACTTTTTTTTTTTTGAGAGAGAGAGAGAGAGAGAGAGAGAGACGAGACAAGGGGCAGAGAGAGAGAGGGTGAGAGAATCTCAAGCAGGCTCTGCATCAGCAGCACAGAGTCTGACGTGGGGCTCGAACCCGTGAACAGTGAGATCATGACCTGAGCCGAAATCAAGAGTTGAACACTCAACTGACTGAGCCAGCCAGGCATCCCAATAGCTATCAACTTAAAAACAAAAACAAAAAAGACCTTGACACCATAGCTCCCTCCAGCTACATCCTCACTCGTCTGTTCCCTTCACATGAATCTTTTTTAAAAAGTTGCCTCTGCTTCCTGAATCCATTTCTTTCCTTTCCATTATTTCTTGACACGTAGGCCTAAAACTATAATTGCTTTTGTTAATGTCGTCAATGGTCTCCATGCTGTCAAAGCCAATGGTCAATACTGTTTTGAAACACTTGTTTTACTTGATTCTTAGGATACCATTTGCCTTTCATTCTCCTCTTCTCCGACCGGTACATACTTATCTTTCTAAACTTGAATTATTGGTATGTCCCAGGGCTGTGTTCAACACTCTGCTTCCATCCTCTACTGACATGTATCAGCTAGGTAATCTCGACCAGCGCCATGGCCATACATTTTATCTGTATGTTAATGACTCTAATATTAATCACTATCACTATTCTCTCTCTTAAACTCCATATGCATCCATTGCCTACTACACATGTTCTCTTGACTGCCTGAAAGACATCTCAAATTTAGCATGCCCAAATGCAAATTCTTGATTCCTCATCCATGCCCCAAAGCTACACTTCCCCTAGTGTTCGTCATTTCAATAAATGGCACCTCCATGATTTCAGTTGTTTATGCTACAAAATTTAGTGTGATCATAGGCTCCTCTCTTTCTCTCCAACTCCACATTCAATCCATCAGTAAATCCCATAGGCCCTACCTTCAACATATATTCTTAACCAACTACTTCTTAACTCTTCAAACACTGTAGTTGAAATCACTATCATATGTCACCTATACTACTGCAATGGGATCCTGAATGAGTCTCTGTGTTTCTAACCATGGCACTCTCAGTCTATTCCCCATACTATTGACAATTATCCATTAGCTTCTGTAATCGCTCAGAATGAGACCCAAAGTCTTAACCATAGCATATAAGACCCAAATCATCTCCTCAGACCCACCTCACAAATTCTCTTGATTTTTATCTTCCGTCATTCTCCTGTGAATTCTGATTCAGTTAATACTAGACCCCTGGATATTCCTCAAATATTCCAAGCACTCTACCTCACTGCAATTATATTTTTCTTTGTCTAAAAGATGCTCCCTCAAAATGTCTACATGGATTTCTCCATCACTTCCTCAAGTTCTGTGCTCAAATGAGACTCTAGCTGAGAAGGTTTCATTGACCATCCTCTATAAAATAATGTCCTACTCCCATAACTCTATATATTCTTATCCTTCCTTCACAGCATTCATCACAAACTAACATATATTATTTGTGAATTGTCTTTTTCTCTCCTTTAGAACATAAGCTCCAAGAGAGCAGAAACATTATCTGTGGTGTGTGTTGCTGTATATCCTAGTCTTGGGACAGTTCCTGGTACATGGTTGATGCTTAGTAAATATATATTGAATCAGCTGAATCACTCCCATAATTATGAAAAGACAGGGTAAGGAGAAACCATTGTCTCAGAAAAAGTTATACTAGTATCTTCCATGGCCAAATAAAGTAGAAAAAGCACAGGCTTAAATAAAATTAGCTTATTTAACTGGAGGGCTTCTCAGAAGGGGAATAGGACATATGCCAAAAGTAGCATATAGGATATAGCATATAGCATATAGCATATGCCAAAAGTATGAAATTACACGTGACTTCAGAAGACTAACTTTCTGGGGAACACACTGGAGAAACACTGCCAAATTCAAACTATATAGAATAGAATATATTTTGCAAGAAACTTTTATTAATGACTTGATTGTATACTACTAGTGTTTTGAGTCAGTCAGGTATGGCCACAGAATTTGCACAAATTAACATACTCAGTGAAAAATATTTCATTTTAATTGTGTAAGTGTGGAAAAAATATTTTTAAACTCCTTAAGAGAGAAGTTTACAAAGGATTGAGCTGCTACGTGAGGCAGGCGTAAGTTATTTCATTTGTAAAGTCTCATTTCATTTTCATAGGACTCTGTAAGATATGTATTGTTTTCTCGTCTTTTTATATGAAGGAAACAAAACTGAGGGCGTTTAAATGACTTACTCAAAAAATTATATTAATGATAAAGCCAGAATGTGAACCTAGGTCATTCCACTGCCCCAAATCCCAGAATTTATTACTCCTTCTTTCCTTCCTTCCTTCCTTCCCTCCTTTCTCATTCATGATGCCTCTCTAAAATGCAGTCAATCCAAAAAAACCACTCCCTCCTACAAGGTGTAGTTTTATATTATGGGAGAAGTACTCTTTTTTGACAATCAACAAATTTTGTACAGGTTCCATGAAAAATGGATCCCATTTTGCATTATAGTGATCATTATTTTATATGGACCACCCTGAACTTCCTATATTCTCCCCAGGCTCTTTTTATTTCATGGGAGCAAAATTTTTTTCTCTTAAAGCTTCATTTAAAAGAAAATTAATTATTATTTAAAGGCCAATTTAAATGCCATTTCAAACCATACCCTATTTCTTTACATACAAGGCATTCTGCATACAATGTACACTATTCTTTAAATGGTCATTTTTTTCTCTAGTCCATGTTTCCGTCAGTTGTGTGGTAAGTAGGAAAGCAAAGACTTCATGCAGATGTGCTCAGTTACCACTTGAGACCAGTACTTTTCATTCTCATTTCAATTCTCCTTTTTAACCACACAAAGAGTTATTCAAATTTGGAAGGTATAAGAACTTATAAAAGAACTTATATAAACTCAAACAAATCGCTCAAAAGAAGAAAAGAAATGAATCCCTTCTTAGGCCTTTACCTTTTCTCAATTGTCTTTAAAACTGATTATGATTTTGCTATTTCACAACCAAATAGTCCTCTGCCTTAAATACAGGTTCTCTTCCCCAAGTTGAGCTCTGAAATATTACTTCTGTATTAAATCCTGACTGTACAAGTTTGACTTCATAATACTTACCATCTAGCAAACTGAGAAATCTAAATGTTATTAGGACAAATGATGGTATGCCAATGTTGTGGATTCATTCTCTAGTAAATTTCAATTTTCATTTCATCGTATAGCATCACTTCAGATCAATGTTTCTATTTAGGATTTTAAATCCATATGTATAAATCTATAAACATTAAATAAGCAATTAGTAAGTAAAATCATCCATAATTAGAAAATGTAAATTTAAACACTAACAAGATACCATTTTTATGTCAAAGGATGAAGGTGTTAGCTCCTGCCACTTCCCAATATGTAAGTGTATCAAATCAAAACAAGAAACATCTTAAACTTATACAATGTTATATGTCAATTATATCTCAATAAAGCTGGGAAGAAAATGAGACACCATGATTCAGTTCTGCAGAAAGGCTCTTTTGTGGCTTAAAGGAAGCCACCATCTTGCTGTGTGCTCACATGACCTCTTTGTTCTCTGGGAAAGAGTAAGACCTGCTTTATCTCATCCTCTTCCCAATTAGGCACTCATCTCAGCATGGGGACCCCACCCTCAAGACTTAATCCAACCCCAATTACCTCCAAAGCTCCACCTCCTAACACCATCACATTGGGGATTAGGCCTCCAACATATGATTTAGAGGGGGAAGGGGAAACAAACATTCAGGTCCTAACATTGGTAAAAGACAACTATTAAATATATGTCCACGGAGACAGGAACATGCATAGTCCTTGGGGTACTGCTTGTACTACCAAAATAGATTTTTTTTTTTTTAATTTTTTTTTCAACGTTTATTTTTTATTTTTGGGACAGAGAGAGACAGAGCATGAACGGGGGAGGGGCAGAGAGAGAGGGAGACACAGAATCAGAAACAGGCTCCAGGCTCTGAGCCATCAGCCCAGAGCCCGACGCGGGGCTCGAACTCACGGACCGCGAGATCGTGACCTGGCTGAAGTCGGACGCTTAACCGACTGCGCCACCCAGGCGCCCCCCAAAATAGATTTAATTATGCATGAGAATTGCTCTGAAAAATAATACTGAGTTAAAAAGGAAGGCAAAAAATTATAAATGTACTCATACGACTATTGTTGAACATTTCAAAACCAAAAAAAAGGCCATAAATTATTTATGGTACATATATGTACCTAAGATAAAAATGAACTAGAAAGAAGCACACCAAATTCATAAAAGAGAGTTCCTGTGGAGGCAGGAAGAATAAAATGAGATGGACACTGGTAATTAATGGGGAACAGAAATGACAAATTTTTAACAATTGTCAGTTATGAAAATGCATATTCTATTATTCTATGTATTTTTCTGAAATATTTACATTTTTAGAAGTAATATTAAAACCTACATACTTTATGATTAATAATATATTACAAACTACAGTTGGGATCAGAAGGTTGGAATAGTTCATGCTATCTTCATCATGGTTATGATAAATGGGTTTTACATTTGCAGAATAACCCAAATTGTTTAACAGGACTGATAATTACATATTGGATATTCCAATGAAACATTTATCTGGTTTTGATCTTGATAAGACGTTTATAAATATAGAGAACTTGTGAAAATGTTTATTATAATATGTTAAGGCCACTAAATGACATTATGAATGTGTTACATGATTGAAATAATTGCAATAAGGGTAAAAATAGTGTGGTCACATCCTATGCTGAGCAACCTAAGGAAAATTTATATTACTGAAAGATGGAAAATGTTGTTATTCAAAGACAATGTAGGCATGAGTTTTAAACTAAACTAACAACGAATTTAGCCATTTGAGTTTCAAAACAAGTTGGAGATCAGGAATATTTTGTAGAAAAAGTGTGCAGAATAAGGGAGGAAGTAGAGAAATATGGATATATGTGGAAAAATAATGAACCTTTTTAAAAACTCCATCTAAGCTGGTAGTGAATATTCTGAACCCATCCTTTTCTAAGCAGCATATTTGGAGGATCTAATGTCAAAAATTTTTAGAATTAGGGGTGCCTGGGTGGCTCAGTCACGTAAGTGTCTAACTTCAGCTCAGTCATGAGCTCACAGTTTGTGGCTTTGAGCCCCACATCAGGCTCTGTGCTGACAGGTCAGCCTGGAGCCTGCTTTGGATTCTGTGTCTCCCTCTTTCCCTTCCCTGCTCACGCTCTGTCTCTGTCTCTATCTCTCTCAAAAATAAATAAACATTTTTTTTTTTAATTTTAGAATTAGATACTGGTGGCCATTGGCATTGTATTGAGATATGTTATATGGTGATTCATTTTTTGAGGCTTGTATGTGCTAAAGCAATGTCCTTGCCAAAGCTGACTGCACTGGTGTAGGCCCCATCATTTACTATCTGTTTAATCTCTCAATTTACTGCCCTCCTCCAGTTTCTACACACTTTTAAACTCATTGTCCCCTTTTAACATCTTATCTCTGATATAAAATTGTGATCATGTCAGCCCCTAATTAAAAACTGCCAAATAAAAACAAAACCTATGGTGCACTGTCTCTATGGGCTTAGAGACATTTCCTTTAAGAATGGGTGAGTTAGAAAAGCAAGATGTAGAAAAATGTGCAAAGTATTCTTTTGTCAAGCAAACAATGGCCCAAAACACTCTGTGTGGAAACTGGATATATTTATCACATACTGTATACTTGAATATGATTATATAACTATGGAGGGAAAAAAATGTTACAAAGAAGTGTTAACATAAGTTGGGAGGGAAAGATGTGGGTACAGTGGGGAGGGAGATGGAGAGGAGAGAGATACGAGTAGGAGGGAGGACCCACCTGAAAAAGGAAAAAGGAAAAACAGGATCACCTCTCTATATATTGATACATACTATGTATATAATTTTTTTTAATTTTTTTAACTTTTTTTATTTTTGAGACAGAGAGAGACAGATCATGAACGGGGAGGGTCAGAGACAGAGGGAGACACAGAATCTGAAACAGGCTCCAGGCTCTGAGCGGTCAGCACAGAGCCCGACGTGGGGCTCGAACTCACGGACCGCGAGATCGTGACCTGAGCCGAAGTCAGATGCTTAACCGACTGAGCCACCCAGGTGCCCCTGTGTATAATATTTTTAAATAAACACTTGAAAAGCAAAATTTCCTATTATCTATAGGAAGGAATTGAAACTCTTCATCATAAAACAGTGTCTTTCCAATCTCCAAATTCATCTCACTCACAACCACAGCAGCCTATGTCCCAGCTACACCCCTTCTTCATTGTTCTCACACCACACCGTCTGAACTCTCCATGTCTTACACAACCATCATATATCTGGAATGCCCTTTCCTCCTTTTTTCCCAAGGGAAACCCTATCTTCATTCAAGATCCAGTTCAAATGTCCCTTGTGAAGCTTTTCTTCAAGTTAGACACTCCATCTCCCTTAGGTCTTTGTAGATCTTTCTATTGTGATGCTAAATTGTATGATGATCACTTTTGGACATATTTCAGCATATGATTCTCTCACTAGATGAGGAAAAGAACCATATATTTAATTCTTGAACATCCAGCACCTAGGATAATACCAGCATTTAGGAAACACTAGGCAATTTTTGTCGAATTAATTGATTGGTTTCTGTGTGATTTTACATCTTTAAAATGATACTCAGTATCATTTGCTTTTTGTGTGCCAAGTGTAAGCATTTAAATTCCTGTAAACGAATCGCTTGTATTCTGGTTAATGAGCATGGTTTACATATATCTCATATTGCCTGTGCAACAGGGTGTTAGGGAGAGATCCTTTCTATCAAAGTTTTGGTGATAATCAAACAATAGGGGGCATTTTTTCCACATTCCAAAATGAGGCACTAGACCTCCAATACAAGACTTGAGAGGGGGTGGACCACAGCCACTTGGTGACTCACATCCACCTCAAGGGACTCGAAGAGTCAAAATTAAGAAACTAGATGGGGCAAAATAATTTCTCTGGAGAAAGCTGTTGGAGGCTATAGCAATTTTCCATCTCCCTCACCTATGACATAGGATTTGAGAGCACTTCTCAGAGAGGTTGACGTTTATTCCAAAAGTTTGGAGGACAGAGAAAACAAGGATCTGCTCCACCCTTGAGAAACGTCAGGTGAAAGACTAGGTGGAGCTGCCCGCTTAGTGGCAGAGCAAAGAGATACGGCTGCACTCAGACCCTGAAAACAGGGCAGAGGTCCGTGTTTCTGGGGCCCAAATGTCAGCCTCTTAGATGGGAGCTGGCTAAGGGATTCTTTTCAAAGGATTTTTTTTTTTTAGGGATGACACAACCTTAGCAGAGAGAAGCTGGGGAATCCTAATGGATGCCAAGGTTGAGGAGTCATTAAAGCATTCTAGCAGAAGATCGCACAATTCTCATGGAAGAACCTCTGAGGAACTCACAACCTCTGAGCATCCCCCACAAGCCAACGCGGAATGCTAACACACCTGCCCCATGCCTCTCCTCCCCCCTCGACACCCCAAAAAAGAAAGGCGAATCTCCAGGGCTGCTGGATGGGGGATGCGGGGACATCTCATCTGCAGCAGGACCAAAAGGCTTTTAACAGTACATCAAATTAGAGGTTCACTTGAATTACTAAAATGGGACTGTTACTGTGATTATCTGTGACTAGGGTCCTTCTTTTTACACAAAAGTGAATGAAAAAGCTAGGGAACTCACCTAAAATTTCAACCAGCAGTTGGAAAAAGAGCTGAGTCCTAGGAAGATTTGAAGTCAACATACTCTAGTTGTTCAAACTTGTTGTGCCTGCTATTTTCCACAACTGGAACGGAATGAAAAACACTACTAATTGATACCAATTTTTTGCCACTACTGAGGGTAAGAAACCGCAAGAGCATGTTTGGCTCAGAGAGAAATATTGGATCGTTGTTATTTTAAAGGCCAATGTTAGAGTAACTTGTCAAAGATACACAAAATATCCTCTTAATTTCATGATTGCAACTCACAATGAAATCACTGTAGCAATTCTAATACAAAAAAAAATCTTATCTTCATAAAGAATTTTATTTTATTTTTAATTTTTTTAATGTTTTATTTATTTTTGAGAGAGAGACAGACCCCGTGATCAGGGGAAGGACAGAGAGAGAGGGAGACACAGAATCTGAAGCAGGCTCCAGGCTCTGGACTGTCAGCACAGAGCCCGAAGCGGGGCTAGAACTCACAAACCACATGACCAGAGCTGAAGTCGGACTCTTAACCGACTGAGTCACCCAGGCACTCCCATAAAGAATTTTAAGTATTCATACAGCAAGATACTCTCATAGTCCAATAGAATAATGAGAACACTTTTAGAATTTTTTTTTTCTGCCATACAATTTACTGCATGTTAGGTATGGTAGTAGGCCCTGGGGAAACAAAGATGAAGGAAATCACCACATACTTGTTACTGAGCAGTTCACAGCCAAGAAGAAAGACAAAAACACCAGCCACTGGGCTACTAATGACCTTTGTCAGAGCACATCTGGACTATTAGAGCGCCATCTAACCTTTCTGCCTCTAGACTCATGCCCTCATGCCCATCAACATTGATTAAAATAAATCTAATAGGACTATAGCACACACACTGAATGCTCTACTAGTTTCTAGTAAATTTCAATGTTAGGTTCAAGTAACTTATTCTGGGATAGTCTTTATGATCTGCCTCCTAACTACTTCATTCTCCTTTTTTTTTAATGTTTATTTACTTATTTTGAGAGACACAGCACAAAAAGGGGAAGGGCAGAAACAAAGGGAGAGATAGGATAGCAGGAAGCAGGCTCCATGCTGAGAGTAGAGAGCCTGATGCTGGGCCTGAATCCACTAACCGTGAGATCATGACCTGAACTGAAGTCAGCTGCTTAACTGAATGAGCCACCCAGGTGCCCCTCATTCTCCTTTTTTAAAAACTCCCCTTTTGTTAATCTTATACTCCAGTTCCTCAAACTATAGTACATTGTTTCACATCTCTGAGCCTTTGTCCATGCTGTCCTTTCTTCCTAGAATTTCTTCCCCACCTCATTTGCCGGCAAAACTTCAACTGACTCTTTGAAACCTTGCTAAGACATCCACTTCTTCTGTGAGGTCCTTCCTGTCTACCCTCTTTCTCTTCCAAACTAATCACACTCTTACCCATATCAATTCCATTTCTTAGACATACTTCTATGACACATACATTATTGGTCAACAAATACTTATGCAGAAGCTCATCTCCGCCTCTAAACTATTGATCACCTGGTATGGTATCTAGAAATTATAGTCAATGAGCAAATGAAATAACTGAACCAATCTGAATTTGTTTCAGTTGTTTGATGATATTGATTGACCATGATTAAGGGCTATTTCTTGAGACTCAAATGGAAAGTGGCTAAAAAGGCCGTAATAATTAATTCTGAAGAAAATACAGATGAGGCAGATTGGAGAAGAGTGGGCTGGCTCACCTTTGTAAATCAAGCTCACGACTTCTTCAGAACTTATGAGATAGAAACTGTGGAGTCCTAGGAGGTTCAGAGGGTTCAAATCCTACAAGGACTTGGGTATTAGAAGAAACAATTAGCTAATACTACTGAGAAATCAAACAAGAAATCCCTGAAGTCTGGCATGATGTTCATTTAAACTTTGTTCATACTTTAGAATCCATTTGTTTTTTTCATATGGCTTCCATGCTCCCCTTTCTTTCCCTAAAGGCATACTTATGTTTAGAGAATCTGTAATAAAAAAAGATTAGATAAACAATATCAATGACTGCTTTCTACTTATTGGAAATTCACACAATTTATATAAATATATAAATGTCAGGAAGAATTATTAACCAAACACCACCCTAGCCAGTTACTTGGTATCTTTCTTTTCTCACTTGATTATTTTTAAAATAACAAAGACTAAAGACTTTGTACTTTCTCTATAATTTTTATTATTCCTGAATACACCAAATGGAAAATATTTAAATTAATTTTTCCATAGCACCACGATCACAACTTCGTTTTTAACATCCATCATTGCAATTAATGGGTCCCCATTTCTGCTACTACGACTATCGTTAGTATTGAATCTTCTTAGGATCTACTTATCCCAGAGATCAATTTAAGTTGGCTTATATGCACTCTACTTAGTTTTCACAGTTCACATATCCAACAAAAAATATAGTCCATCTGGCTATAGATTGTGGTCTTGGCTTTACATCTCCCAAGAAACAAACTACTGAACAACCCATTCCGAACTAACCGAGAGACTGAAGCTTAACCATATAGTTTCTAATGATTCACTCATTCCACAAAATCTTAGTGAGCTTCTACTGAGAGTGAGCACCAAATTATACATTATGAATATTAATACACAAACATATATTATCTTCAGGGAGCACCAGTGAATTCACAGACAAGGAAAAATACCTGAGGTAGGTTATGTTGGAAAATGCTAGAGAAACTGAGAGGGTGTGCCAGAGACAACTCCCAGAACGCATCCTAGAAGAGGTCAAACTTAAGTAAGTTTTGAAGGATGACTATGAGTTAAGCCAAGGACAAATAAAGGGGAAAGGAATTCCAAGCAATAGGAACCACAGATGCTAGAGCCTGAAAGCATGAGCCTGGTGGTGCTTTTAGAAAGCTTTAGGCTTTGGGGCACCTGGGCGGGGGGGGGGGGGGGGGGTTCAGTCACTTAAGCATCTGACTTCGATTAGGTCATGATCTTACAGTTCATGGGTTAGAGCTCTGCATCAGGCTCTGTGCTGATAGCTTGGAGCCTGGATACTGCTTTGGATTCTGTGTCTCCCTCCCTCTCTGCCTCTCTCTCTCTCTTTCTCTCAAAAATAAACATTAAAAAAGAAAAAAAAAGAAAACTTAAGGCTTTTGATGTAGTCGGGGCCTGGAGTGTGCATGAAGGTGGAGACAGGGATGACACTGGACTAGCAGGCAGATCCTGATGATCAACAGCCTCTTATAACATGTTTAAATTTTACCCTGAAAATGATGAGAAGTCATTTCAGAAATTTTTACCAGATGAGTGGCTGGATCAGGTTAGTGTTTTACAAAAGTCCTTCTGGCCCAAGTGTAAAGGACACAGGAGAAGCAGTTGAGAGATTATCACAGAAGATCAGGTGAGATAGGAAATCCCGAGAGATGAGCCTGTTTGGGAGGGAAGATACTTGGGCCAGTTTGGGGCAAGCTGAGACAGCTGCTAGAAAATCGAGTAGAGCATACTTCTTGGTTTCGATAGTTATACAGTTTACCCTGCTACCCAGCCCTAATTTCAGTCTAAACTGCATGTCCTCACTGCAAGCAGTAAACCAGCTAGTGCACTGTAAGCCTGCTGCTAACTGTAGACTTCCCATTGTATAGTTTTGTAGTAATATACCTGGCTGATGGGAGTTTGCACTGTGCTTGAAATATCCACACTGCAAAATATGCTTTTGGAATTTCAATCGCTTTTCATTTAGCCTTGAATTATAGCAGCAAAACTATGTTCTAGTTGTCTTGCTTCCTGGGAAGTTTGGTAGGAGACCAAAAAATAAAAATTAAAAATTAAAAACCACGTCATGGAAATCTTTCCCTGGGGCTATGTTTATTGGCCAGCACTCCACAGGGCACAACAAGGTAAGGGCAAAAGGGATAGAAATGAATCTTCTCTTCTGGGCATACCCAGAGGTGAAGGAATGTGGTCCCGGGTGTTTTGGGTCGGTCTACCCACATATAGAAAATTAATAGGCAGCTACACAGCTTTGAAAATTATATCATGGGTCTTTTGCCATGATTTCTTATGGGAAAATTATTTTTGATAAACGCACTTTTGGATTACTCATGTTTCTCCAATAATAATTCCATCACATATGTCAAGGAGTTTCTATATATGTATCTGGAAATAAGGAAAAGAGATCTGAGCCAGAGATATTCTATTATGATTTAAAAAAAAATAACAAAGTAATGGACATTCTTTTTATCCCATACTCTAACTTTTTGTATGTGAATGAAGTACTGCCTCTAACTCCATCTTAAGGGTGAATGACCAAAATAAATCAATCGATGTGAATGCCAAAGAGTCTATATAGTGGGTCTAGTAACTAAACAAGCATGTTGAGGTTTTTATTTAATGATTAAAAGCCAAACTGTCACAACATTTTCTTGTGTGAATGGGCGCAAAAAGTTTAGCAAGTCAGACACTTTATAAATTCCAATTTCCAAGTTAATTTTGAAAAGTTTTAAATATGATTAACTCTAACTTGTGATTCCATCCCCAAAAGGAAATACTCCATCAAACTGTGATTTAACAGGCAAATTTAAAATGATATGATTTTATAAGTCTAAGATTCTACTCAGAATATTAAAGATTAAATTAATGAAAATATACTAACCACTAGTTCATTAGAAGTTTACTTTTAATTCCTAAACATGTATTACACAAAAATTAAGGAAAAGTTATGGTGATTTAAAATGGTATACTAGGAAAATGTTAAGTATTGTTTTCTGTTCATAAAACTCCAAAATGTAAATGCATTTTATATCTTCATAAAATCACCTTATATAAAAGGCCAGTATGAAGTAACACAAGAAATCAGCATATTTTCTACCCCTCGGTAGTAGTGACTGGAAATAGAATTCTTGGGAAAAAAATTAAATAACATAAAACCAGCTTCTTAGTTAGCAACTTTGGAGTTTCCTGGTCTGTTATGTGGTTGGACTATTGCTGGCTTGTCTGAGTTGGGTTGACCACCCATCTAGCACTCGATCCACATGCCCAGTCTTGTGGGTGTCTTTCTGTTCTCATGTTTTTAAAGCCATGTTTGGTTTTTCACTGACCTCCTGTTATGGTGACCTTTAAAGCAAAAACATTACTACTCCCCCCATGGGCTATGTGTGATGTTGTAAATGTGAATTAAGTATTGGGCAGATGGGGGGGGGGAAGAAAGCTAAAAATCCATGTAGGAGGCCAAACAAATTGAGGGATAATGCAAAAATCCAAATTGCAAACTTCTGAGAAGTTCCCAGGAGCTTCATACCATTTCCGCATCTTGAAAAGAATGTACTAAGAAGTTTACAAAACAGAGACCAATAGAAACAAATAGCTGAAACAGGGAAATGCGATTCATTTGCTGACAACAAAAAAAAGATAATGTTTTGAATGGTGCATTTTATGTATAGTTAGAGCAAAGCCTAGATGTATTCCAAGTGGTACTACATGGCTCCTCAGGGCAACTGGGGTTTGGTCCCTGCTTACAAATGACATATGGAACAGTAAATCCAGGAAGAGGCTCAGGAACGATCTCTTCTCAGGGAGGCTTTGGGAGGAGAACCAAGTGGGATTTCCGATCTACCACCACACATGTTCTTCAGTCCAGGTGGTGCTGCTCTTAACTCTTCACAAGTGACATCTTTTGAACTAAGTGTTCCATAGTGTTTTAAGAAAAAATTTAAAAGCACAAATGTGGTCTGGAACTCTGAAAGATAAATTTACTAGAAGTAATAAATAGAGTGGAATCCCTTTCTCCTTACTGCTGCTCCAGGTTTTGTCTACCTCATGGTAGCTCAAATGAATTCAGCCAACAAATATGGAAGACACTGTCACAATGTAGTATAGTTAGGCAATAAGCCTAACTTTCCTCTTAGATATTCTATATTTGTGCCCACTTAGATGTCTCACGGTTCTGTTTTGAAACTCTGAGCCAGATTACTTTTTTTTACCTTTTGAGACTTGCAGCTGAGATGACTAGGTACCTACGCAGTAGTCATTTACTCCTTATTTCTTACCAGCAAAACCAGTTTAGTTGGGAGTTGCAATGGTGATCAGCTAAAAGCTTTATTTACCAGACTTCTGTGCAGGTGGGAGGCCCTAAGACTAAGTTCTGCCAATCAAATGGGAGCAGAAGTTACTGGGTGTGGCTGACTATGTTAGCACATGCATTTGTCATTTTCCTTTCCCTACTCTTTCTGCCTAACATGGTCATATTTGCATAAAACATCCTCTGTCACAGCTGTGGAGCAGAGAGAGTCCTGAGGCATGGGTGACTACATGGAACTAATAACACACTAGCCCTGGAACCTTTGGCTACTGCCAGTCACAATCTACGCACGGTACAAATATCACAATTACACACCTCGGTACAAAAATACATGGTAAATATTCTTCAATTTCTCCCACAGTTCAAAAGTAGCATAAAAACCGCATTCCAAATGTGTAAAGCTTTTTCAATAGAAATGTATCATTTGTTTGTAGTGACATAGTTTCAATCTTCTACTCTCATTAAAAAAAAATTTTGGGGGGGCGCCTGGGTGGCGCAGTCGGTTGAGCGTCCGACTTCAGCCAGGTCACGATCTCGCGGTCCGTGAGTTCGAGCCCCGCGTCGGGCTCTGGGCTGATGGCTCAGAGCCTGGAGCCTGTTTCCGATTCTGTGTCTCCCTCTCTCTCTGCCCCTCCCCCATTCATGCTCTCTGTCCCCCAAAAAATAAATAAACGTTGAAAAAAAATTAAAAAAAATTTTTTTTGACATTTACTTACTTTTGAGATGCAGAGAGAGACAGAACACAAGTGGAGGAGGGGCAGAGAGAGAATGAGACACAGAATCCGAAGCAGGCTCCAGGCTCCGAGCTGTCAGCACAGAGCCCTACCCGGGGCTCAAACTCACAAGCAATAAGATCATGACCTGAGGCAAAGTCGGACGCTTAACTGACTGGGCCACCCAGGTGTCCCGCTACTCTCATTTTTAAAAAGAATCTCAGGGGCACCTGGTGGTTCAGTTGGTTGACCATCTGACTTTGGCTCAGGTCATGATCTCGTAGCTTGTGAGTTCAAGCCCTGCGTTCGGCTCTGTGTTGACAGCTCAGAGCCTGGAGCCTGCTTAAGATTCGGTGGTCTCTCTCTCTCTCTCTCTCTCTCTCTCTCTCTCTCTGCCCCTCCCCCTGCTCACACTGTATGTGTGTGTGTGTGTGTGTGTGTGTGTGTGTCTCTCTCTCTCAAAAATAAATAAACATTAAAAAAATCTTTTGAAAGAATCTCAAATTCTGAATGTGACATGGACACAACATTTGCTTGATATGTGGGAAAATGTCTTTGTGGGAAAGTCCTGTGAAAATAAATCTCTATGCAGTAAAACTGATTTTAATCAGATTCCACAAAGAGAAAAACATATGCTATAGTCCAATATTCTGATTTATAAGTTGTGTCTAAAAAGAAATGCAGTTTTATTGTTTTCCTGAAGATAATATCCATTAATAGTAAACACTGTAAGAGTTTGTTTCCTTATCTTAATTAAATATATAAATCACATAGTATCAGAGCCTTGAAGTTTTTTCTATGTTTAATCTTTTTTCCAGTTTTGAGAAATAATTTATATATATCACCATATAAGTCGAAGGCTTGATTCACATATATCATGAAATGATTGCCACAATAGGTTCAGCTAACATCCATCATCTCATACAGATACAATAAAAAGAAAAGAAAAAAATTCTCCTTGTGATGAGAACTTTTAGAATTTACTCCCTCAACCACTTTGCTGTGTATCGTACAGCAATGTTGGCTAAAGTCTCCGTGTTGTACGTTACACGCCTAGTACTTATTTATATCTCATAACTGGAAGTTTGTACCTTTTGACCACCTTCCTTCAATTCCCACCTCCCCCCACCCTCCACCTGTAACAACTACAAAGCTGATTTCTTTTTCTATGAGTTTGGTGGGTTTTTTATTTTGTTTTTTAGATTCCACACATAAGCGAGATCATACAGTTTTTGTCTTTCTCTGTCTGACTTATTTCTCTTAGCATAATGTCTTCTTTTTTTCTTAATTTTTTTTAATGTTTATTTATTTTTGAGACAGAGAGAGACAGAGCATGAATGGGGGAGGGTCAGAGAGAGGGAGACACAGAATCTGAAACAGGCTCCAGGCTCTGACCCATCAGCCCAGAGCCCGACGCGGGGCTCGAACTCACAGACAGTGAGATCATGACCTGAGCCGAAGTCGGCCGCTTAACCAACTGAGCCACCCAGATGCCCCGAGCATAATGTCTTCAAGGTCTATCCGTGTTAGAGATTACAAACGGTAGGATTTCCTCTTTCATGGCTTACTAATATTCCTTTTTATACATATAGCTCACATCACAATCTGAAGAAATGTTGATGATATGCCATCCTTTCTTTTTCAATGGAAAAGACTAGAGGGGTTAAAGGGGCATTTCTTAACTCTCCACTATCCACTGGATTCTTCTGCAAATAAAAGAATCTATTAAGTAGTAGAAGAAGAAAGTCCTTCTACTATTTGCTTAGAATTCTCCTACTTTGCCTTTTATCTTGACCTCCCTTTGCCAGTGAGGATGTCCTTCCTTCCCCCACATAACTCCTCCCCTCCTTTAATCTGTCCAACTGCAACGGAGACCCAGGCACGGATTCACAACCAGGAAGCTGTCCCTGACTTTCTCACCCCCCAACATGCCCAGCTCCTGGCCAGCTGAGGAGCTTCTCCTCTCTGCTGGCTGCACACTGTCCATACTACCATCACCTCACTTACCTGAGATCATAGTGATCTGGGCATGTGTCTTCTTTCCCAAAAGAAAGAGAACTCCCCAAGGGCAAGGGCCAAATCTGTATGCTCCAGCATGCAGCCAGGAATCTGGCAGAATATACTTTCCCTAATATTTTCCTTTTAGAAAAAAAATGCCAGTGAATGCTAGTGCAAGGAGGACAAATGCTGAATCAGTGAAACCTTATTCAGCTCTTTAATGTTTTTGAAACTCTCTCTCCTGTTGACTTCCATCCTACAGCCAAACAAATGTCCATAAGTTCAGGGGAAGTGGCTCCAGAAGGCCACCAAGAGCTTTGGTAGTAGTGGAAAAGTTAAAAACGACCCATTTTATTGTATGTACTGCAATACGCAGTGCATGATTTTGTCTTTTGTGGGGACATAAGAATTTAATTATAAGGAGCAAATAGTGACAGTCAGATAAACAGAACACACTCAATAAAATCACTTGTGCAAGTCTCTGGTTCCTCAGGCTTGGTTTCCAAACACATTATAAAAGATATGGCTTTTTAAATTAATAGGTTAATCTAGGCTTAAGAAAGGAAGATACAATGGAAAAAGCACTGGTGCAAAATGCAGCATGAAACCATCCCTTGGAGGAAGCATATTTCCTAGAACAGAGATAAGGGAAACTAGAATGTTCCAAATGATATTCCTCAAGATAACATTTTAAATTTGTTATTTACCACATTGACTATAATTTAGTTGAAGAGATTACTAAATGAGAGTTTGCTGGTAATTTTCCCTACCTCTTTTTTAATGATGCTCTTTTTTCATTTATCATGTTTTAAATGATTCTATAAATAGTTTTTTATGTTAAAAAATAGTTTTCTCTTTAAAACAGAGTATTAAATGGGGGTCCTATATAAAATATCCTACAGAGTGAAATATTAAGAAATAACATAACCAAATAATTGATATAGTCATTTTAATTGCTACCTTGTTATCTGTGACCTAGTTTGCTTAGTGGTTTTTATGGAGCCTGATTCTCTGATTTACTGGAGAATGTTAGATTCAGAATGAATGTTAAGAATATTTTGATCTCTCAGTTCTATTGGATTGACACTATTTCTGTAAAAACAAATCAGGCCAGTAAAACTCATTTTTAGTATTTTTTCTAGACATCAAGTTTTTTTTTTTATCAAATTGGATTTAATAAAGAGGAAGAGCAATTTTTCTGTAATTATTATTCCCTATAGAGTATATATATGAAGGCAGACAAGAGAGAAAATTATTTTATCATAGTCCCTTGAAAAAGTATTGCAAGCACTCAAACAACATTAACCTGAAGTCCACTTTTTCCTTTACGAACTAAAAGCAAGTCTAACAACACTTGGAGCCAGGGTTAGGCCTAAGGTCATACCTTTGTTTTCCACTCCCTATAGCAGATCTTCAGTCTGCAAGTTCTTCTTGAAAACACTCATCTCTGTGAGTCATCCAACCAAGGCACAAAATGGCATTCATCTGTGATTACAAATGTTCCTGATGCAAACACTCCATTCCCAGAATGTGGAAAAGTCTAGATGATAACGGTACAGAATTGTGAAATAACCGCAGGTATGTAGAAAGGCTTTTTTGTGAACTACAGTGAGAATAATAATAATTAATAGCAGGCAAAGAGAGAAAGACAAAGAACAGAATGTTGAAAGGCACACACAGAGGCACACTCACACCCACATGCCTGTGCATGCCTGTGACAGAAAGATTCTCAACACAAGGCCTTAGATCAACCCCCTTACTTGACAATTATTTCTCAGAGGTGCCTTCCTATCTCCTCAGTAAGGATGAACACTCAGTCAGAGGTATGGACCCATTCCTCAATATTTTGTTTCTTTGCCCCAAAGTGTCTGTGTGGGCAACAGGCATGAACGTATACATGAGGTTATAATGGTAAAGTGAGAAATGAAGCCTGATCATCAGAGACTTATTCCGAATACCATAATCAAAACCACCATAAAAAACAAGCCGTATAAATGGTGACATTGTTTTCGTCACTTTTGAGTAAATGTTGTTCTAGTTTCTTTCATTAGCTTGGCTGCTAGGAAATCACTCATCATTGTTATTAAATTCACATCTAGCCTCATCGTGTTTTCTTTTTTATCCCGGTCTTTCACTTTGGCTGTGTGATATCTTTTTTTAGCAGGTTTAAGTCATTTTTACTTACTTTACTGTATTTCCTTTGTGAACTATTTGATCCTTCAGTAAAAGACCAGAGGGGCGCCTGGGTGGTTCAGTCAGTTGAGCGTCCAAATCTTGATTTCAGCTGAAATCATGATCCCAGGGTAGTGGGATTAGGCCCTGCGTCGGGCTCCACCGGAGTGGAGTGAGCGTGGAGCCCACTTAAGATTCTCTCTCTCTCCCTCTGCTTCTCCCCACTTCCTTCCTACTAGCACGTACATGTGAGCACTCTCTCTCAAAAATAAATAAAATAAATAAAATAAAATAAAATAAAATAAAATAAAATAAAATAAAATACCAGAAAGGGAAGAATAAGAGGAAGGCAAGGAGCAAGGGGAGAAAAGAAGAGAGGAGTAAGTTCTGGACCAGGGGATTCAGTCAGGCCCCAAATGGAATTCGACTGCTTTCCAGTGTTTTTACTTGAGGCAAGTTACCTTAGTTAACTGCTCCGAGCATCAAACTCCTCTAAAACAGAGGGATATTAGTACTTACTTCAATGGAGAAAATACAATAGGAGATCAATGTCTAAATCACTGTGTGTGTGTGTATGTGTGCACGTGTGCGTGCATGTATTACAGGTGAAACTATGCATATACCTACAGCTTACATATTGTGAAATATATATGTATATTTATATACACACACATATTCACATACACACATACATACAATCTCTCCCTCTCCCTCCCAACACAAACACACACACGAAGTTAATTATGATCTACAGATGATATTGGAAGTAAGTCTAGGATATAAGCCATTTTATTAAAGCAGAATTTGGATAATCCCTGTATTAAAAAGAAGCCTAAAAGAAACTCCTCCCTTTGGGCCCCCCACCTGCCTGTCTGCTACAACAATCATCGCCCCAGCACACAGCGCTCACCACTGACCTATTGCAGACAGTTAATCAAGAGCAGAGAGAGCAGCTTTCACAGTACAAGTAGTTACTTGTTCTCAACTTTTTAAAGTTCATAATTCAGTCTTACTGTCATTTCTTTCCTCTTGCCGGTACTTTTATGAAAGGTAAAGCTGCACAGAAAGAAAACCAGAGTCATTAACTGTTTGAAAGTTTAATGTGCTACCAAACCAGAATTAGATGTGATAATGAAATTTCCACTGCTGAAAGCAGACTTTGCTAACTGATGTATGTAGTGAGAAGGTGGTCACATAACCAATGAAAATAAAAATATGCTCATTTTGTATATTTCTCTTTCATTTTTTTTGTTTGTTTAAACTGGCCAAACACCAAATTAGGCTTCAGTTAAGATACTTTTTAAAAGTAGATTTAGTAAAGTTCCACTTGTTTCTTTTTGAAAAAATATATTCTACATTTATAGTATAAGATGCTGCTCAAGTAACCTTATATCTTAGACACACTGTAGGACAATGGGTCAGGCTTTATGGTTTAACATTGCTAGACTTTATTCAGCCATCTAATTGGTCAGAAGAGCCATCAAAGTCACCAGAATCAAGGGCCTGCAATGGTTCGCCCTATGCATGCCACTCCCCAGTCTGGCATTCAAGGTATGTCTAAATAGGATTCCAATTCACCTTTTCTAACTACTTCAATTTCTGGTTTCTATGCTCAGTGTTGTCCGCTATATACGACATATTCATTTCCACCAATTTGTCTTTACATGAATGTTCTCCCTTCCTAAAGTTCTCAGCCACTGCTTCTACGTGATTTCCCTCCTCCAGGTACAAGCGCACCCGTGTGCAGCTTCCATTTGGGAAACTCTTGCAGATCAGCATCTGCTGAAATGACACCACTGAAAGTTCTCTTAAACTGCCCTTTTCTCAAGAAATTATTCCTTCCTGCCCACCCCAAACTGACCCAGTCTCTTTCCCTATCCATCCAGAATCAGTTTGCTTTAACTCTTGTATGTCACTTTTCAGAGTTCTTGGCACACAGGAGCTCCTTTGCCGTATGTCGAGTGAATCAATGAATTACAGTTTTTATTGCACTTTCATGTACCCCTAACCTTCTCCTCTTTAGCTTATAAGCTTATTAATGGCAAAAATGGAGTTGGTGGGAGGAGTGCTTATTAATCTTTATAACCTTTAAATTATCTAATAGGTTCATTGACCATAATGAACGCTTGATAAATATTTCTTGAACTGCATGATTAAAGTGAGTTGACCCGGCTGGGCTTGGTTAGAAGTGCCTCAGGATTGCCCCTTGATTTATCAGGAGCAGTGCTGGTAATGCAAGAGGTAATTTTCTTTGCTGAATCATAAGTGAGTTTATATCACACTAAGCTTTGGAAGGTACCATTTTTCAAATTAAATATAAAAACAATAACCTTTCTGTTTGTAACATTTTAAGTTCTCCTGGCTCCTTTCAGGCATGGGGGCATTTCTGTAAGGTGTTGACCTAAATTTCTTCTGACCTAATTTCCTTGTTGCAAAAGGAATTCGGTGCAGCCAGCCCCCACTGCGGAAAGGTTTTGTTCTATATCACTGTCACATTTCAATGACAAATGGGATGAACTTTGTTAGTCCTTTCGAGATTTCAGAATAGCTCAGGATATTCCCCTCTAATATCTAAGAAGATTTCAGTGATTTGTCCTGCAGGCTACAGAGTGTAAAGGGCCTCCCTTTGTCCTGTGTACTCCCCTAAGCAGTCAGGCTTCCCCCCACGGAAGTACCAGAAAGTATTCACACATGTTTTTTATTGCACAGCAGCTGAAGAGAAGGTTGTGATGAAATGGAGAAGAATGGGAGTGACAAAAACGACCATTGGGCTCTCAAATAAAAAAAGGGGGGGGGGTGGGGAGGAGGGAGCACCTGGGTGGCTCAGTCGGTTAAGTTTCAGACTCGTGATTTCACCTTACCTCATGATTTCTCTGTCTCCAGATGGAGCCCCTGCTTTGGGCTCTGTGCTGACAGTTCGGAGCCTGCTTGGGATTCTCTCTCTCCCTCTCTTTCCGTTCCTCCCTTCTCACTCTCTCTCTCTCAAAATAAATAAACATTGTGAAAAAGAGAGAGAAATGTTTCTTGGTAGTGATCAACTATACTCTGGTTCTAGTCCTACATATTTTGAAGCAAAACCAAACTAACCCTTACTCCTATGATAGGAAAAAATAGATCTCTTCCAAATTATAAAAATAAGCCAAAAAAATTTTTTCCCACTACAACATATAAGCATATGTATATATTTGTGTGTATATGTGGCTGTGAAGGAGCAAGCTGGTGAAAGAACAGGATTTGAGTCATTTCAGTAGCTGTATAAGTCATAAGACAATAGACAAGAATATAATAAAAATTCTTTTGAGTTTTCAAAGGAAAGACAAGACAGTCTTCTACCAAGAATAGCTTCCTGGAAGAAGGGCATACTTCCAGGTGAAAGGGCTTCTTTCTCATGCTATTATTAACCAATGACCATTATCTGAATCATGTATTTACATTCAGTTTCCATATGAAGTAGACTTAATTTTAAGATTCAGAATTTTACTAAAGTAATATACATAATACATGTGCTTGAAAATGCTTAAGATGACTGGAATTCTCTCAGGGAGATCATAAATTATAACTCAAAAATGTTACTCCATTATTTCCATTTGGAAGCAAGTCTCCTGGAAGACCTTAAGGGGCCACACCCTGCCAGTTGGTGATGTGGTCAGCAAAGTCTAGAGGAGGTCACAGAGAGCAGCTGTCCCAGTAACTTGGCCTCCGCCTAAATGGTAACATGAAAGAGAATAAAAGGAGAAAAAAAAAAATCTGACAATGAAAGCCAGAGAGTCTGTTTCAAAAGAGAAAAGATGTAAGAAAAGTAATAGACAATAAAGAAGTACATGAGGGGGGAAAAAAGTTGTTTCTAACAAAAGACCAGAAGGAAAGTAAATCTGAAGAGGAAAGGGAAATTTAACCACTCAAAAAAAGTCTGAGTATCTTTAGAGGAACTCCCCCAAAGAGTGAAAAATCACAAGCAGAGCAAAAGATGTATCTAGATGGCAGGTTATATATAAAGAAAGCAGCCAGAAGAGAGTCTCAGTCAGCAAACAGTCACTGAGAACCTATGGGAGCAGACACTGCTCTGGGTGCCCAGGAGGCCATGGTGACTCAAACAGGCAAACCCACTACCAATGTGTTATCTGGTCAAGACTGTGTTAGCCAATGGCCAGGAAAAACTGAGTACTTAGACTTACCTTTCGTATGTTATGGCCTGGCACACGTATTACACCAAGAGCAGAGAGATGAGGGAGAGAGAGGATGCAAATAGATAATAAGACTATTTGGTTGGCTTCTGAGCAGAGAGGACTAATATATTATCCAGATCAAACAGATTAGATTCTCCCCTGAGAGCTCTCACCTGAATCTCTAAATAGATTATCTACTAAAGGAAAAGAGAGGAAAATCTTTTCTGAAATCAAAGGAAATTATTATTCCGGGAAGTGGTTTTGGCAAAAGAGCTTCGTGGCATATTTCTGTGAGTTGTAAAGGATTTCCTAGTGTAAAGTAAAATTTGAAAAGTTAAATTGCCCAGTAAGAACTGGTCTCCACAGATGCTATCACAAAATGGCACAGCACAAGTTGTATGTGAATTAAAGACCTTGCCTGGGTCTTTTGAATTTCTTTGGTATCTTCTCTTTCTAATTAAGGACTTAGCATGATCCCTCTACCTTGATTCATGTAGGATGAAGTAAAGCTTTTAAGAGCCAGTTTTCTTGGTAACCTGAAAACACATGTCAACTCATAGGAAAGCTCTGTGGTGAACTTTAAAGTTGTTTCTTATTATGGAAACCAGCTTTCCAAGATTGTGTCTTTTACAGAATCTTCTCCAGAAGCAAATGACCTTGGGCTGTTAGGGTTTATTTACCTAGCATGGCATCCTGGCACCACTGCCCTCTGCCCCTGCTGCGATCGATACACACCTGCCTGCTACTCCAAGGTCTTCTATCAAACACATGGAAAGAGCAACTTAGGAAATCCATTTTTACGTTACCAAGAACAAGAATGACAATTTGAAGCAAAAGCTGGGTCAAATTTAGCTCTTCATAAAATTGGCTGGGCCTGCCTCTGCTCAGGGGAAAGCCTTGCTGAATCTCCACTTTCAGAAGCCACACTAGATTGAACAATCAGACTGTTTGAAAAACCCATCATCCCACAAGGATTTGTGAAGTGTTGAGCGTCTGGCACATGGGTGTTCTGAATAAAAGGATTTTGCCAGGAGTTTTGAGATCAGAGATCCATGATTAACTCTGACTGCCTGGATCAATAAAGATTGTTTTCCTTTGAAACAGAGCACCTATAAAATTATGTAATTTGAGGTATAGGAAAATCATTGCCGAATGAGCAAAGAGTACTTTGCTGCCCACAGAATCCATTTGGTAATAATTTCAGCATGAAACGTAAGACCATTATTTTGATAGGACAAATGTATTCACAAGTCACGAAATATTGTATCAGTTAAAAATTACATTTGCATAAAATATGTTTTCAGCACCAACTCACTCAGGTGTAGCACCAGTCACTAGAAATGCAATTCAGTGTGAGCTATTTCCTAAAGGAAAAGTACATGTGAGAATTTAGATTATTTTGTCTAGCACAGCTGCTGCTTGTACTGCAAAAGCAGAGATGCAGCTGATGACAAGGTAGAATGGAACTTGGCACCTCCACTGGCGTCCAGCCAAGAACACAGAATGTTTGAGCCAGTCTGTGGCATGTGATCCATTTCTTAATTGTTGATAACATGTAATTAGGACAATCTAAGCCTAGCTTAATGAATGCAATAAGTTAAACTGCAGCGCTTGACTCTACTTGGATAGACTTTGTTAGTCTTGGAGCGTGGAAATGCAGAGTAACGTTTTATAAACAGTACAAAATGGAATCTTCCCTTTACAAACTATCAGCCTAAAATTATGGCCGACATCCTAACCCACAGTATAAATTCTGTGCACGGTATAAATGTCAACTGATATTCATGACCATTGTGTCCAAAATAAATTTTCCCCTTGAAGATTTTAAAGGTAAGATTTATGTGAAGAAATTGGTCACATATTTAAAAATGACAGACTACACGTTCTGCTAATCAGTTATCAACCTGATTTATTTTGACAGACTTCTTTCTAAGATGATCAGAGCTCAGTCTAGTGTACTACATGGTTTTTAAAATGCAATTATTTTCTCAAAAGTAATGAATTATTTACTTTTTTATTAAAATAGACTCATTGCATTCACTTTTTCACACCCCCTATTCCTTACTGGTAGGTTTTGTAAAAACCTTGTCATTGTAAAGCATGCAAAAGACCTACACCTATGCCATAAATATACTCAGCTGACTTTTTCCCATCTCTGGTAAAAGAGCTATTTTTTCCTAAGAGGTAAAAAGTCCTACCTAGATACAAAATAATACAAGAAATGAAGTTTTGAAAAAAATGCGTTTTTAGCTTTTGACCAAAAAAAAATTTTTTTTAAGGGAAGCACTGTTTATCCACAGCATGCATGCTTTCTGACTGGATTTTTCCCCCATCTTTAAATTTGTTCTAATGTTATCAGAATTGATTTTTAGTCTCAGCCATCCCAAAGGAACTGTCTTGAGTGAAGCTCTTATCGGGGAACTGTAATGAAGAATCAGCTTGCAAAGCTGTTACTATGGTGCTCACATATCTGAAGAAATTTTTAGTGGAAATAAAATTCCAAAGCACTAAATTTAGAGGTATTTCATTTCCTACTAAGAGGTATAAAAATAGTACTACTAGATACAATTTAAATTCCAAGGGGGAGATATTTATTTCTGTACAATCCTCAACCATGTACATTCTAGAAAGCTAGTTTCTTTCCATAGGTCTTGAAATAAATTAAAAATCATGTTAACTAATTCCCTCTTAGGCCACATAAAGGATGGTGCGTTAAAAAAAAAGGAGATTTTAGACAACTTGTGGAATGAGGAAAAGTATTTGCAAACTCTGTATGTAATAAGGAGTTAATATGCAAAATATATAAAGAACTCATGCAACTCAATAACAACAGAACCAAAGAATCCAATTTAAAAAAAAAGGGGGCAATGGACCTGAATAGACATTTCTCCAAAGAAGATACACTAAAGGCCAACGGACACATGAGAAGATGCTCAACATAACTAGTAATTAGGGAAATGCAAATTAAAACCAGAATGAGAACTCACTTCACGCCTATTAGAATGGCCATCATCAAAAAGACAGGAGATAAGAAATACTGGCACTGATGTGAGGAAAGAGAACTCTTGTGCATGCTGGTGAGCTTGTAAAATGGTACAGCCACCATGAAAAACTGCACAGAAGATCTTCAAAAACTGAATAATAGAACTATCATATGATCCAGCGATTCTGCTTCTGGAAATATACCCAAAGGAAATGAAAACACTAACTTGAAAAGATACCTGCACCTCTATGTTCACAGAAGAGTTACTTACAATAGCCAAGACATAAAAACAACCTACATTTCTATCAACAAATGAGTGGAGAGAGAAATTTTGATATATATAATATATACCTCACAATATACAACAGAATAATATATATGTATATATATATAGAATAGAATATTATTCAGCCATAAAAGTGAGGAAATCCTACCATTTTTGACAACATGGATGAAACCTGAAGGCACTATGCTAAGTGAAATAAGAGAGAAAGAAATACCATATGATTTCACTTATACGTGGGATCTAAAATACAAAAATAAAAAACACCAAACTCATAGCAGAAGACATCAGATTTGTGGTTACCAGAATTGCAAGGTGGGGAGAGGGGGAATTGGAGGAAGGTGGTCAAAAGGCATAAACTTCCAGTTATAAGATAAATAATACTAAGGATGTGATGTACAACATGATGACTATACTTAACACTGCTTTATGATATACAGTTGAAAGTTTTTAAGAGTAAATCCTGTGAGTTCTTATCATATGAAGAAAATTTTTTCCTTTTCTTCTTTCCTTTCTTTTTATTGTAACTATAGGAAATAACAGATGTTAGCAGAACCTATTGTGGCAATCATTTCACAATATATGTAAATCAAACCATTATTCGGTATGCCTTAAACTTAGACAGCAATGTCTGTCAATTATCTCTCAGTAAAACTGAAGAAAAAAAAGAGATCTTCATTTTCACATTTTCATTAGTGCTGCTTTTATTATAAAACTTTACAAAGTGAAGGCATAACTGTATAGGAATGTATTATTTTTCCTGCGTTTAAGAAAAAGGTTTTGACAATGATACATACCTGTAGTTTCAGATAATAAGCTGTATACCAACTCACAGGATAGGGTGAGGGAGAGAGTCAAAGAATGTCACCAGTGCCCTGGCCTGGTTGCTAGAAAGCTCAGGTTTAAGACACATCTTCCATTAGAAGCAGTAATTACTGTGTGTGCACAGGCAACAAGATCCCCTTTTCCCAAAAATAAAAAATAAAATTTTCCAGAAATGATGACAAATTCTAGTACTGAAATTAAAGTAATTATAAGCATCATATGTAAATACCCTTCTTCTTCCTCTGCCCACTATTAGAATAATGTATTGAATTCCTCAAGGCAAATTGCATTCCAGAGGTGTTGCCTAAGTTACAACATGTAGAGGAAGAAATTTTTTTAAATCACCTTTAAATTTTTATTTTTCATATTAAGGCACCAAAAACAACAGAAAAATAGCCTATAATATTACATGGCTGAGAATATTACATCTATACTGCTAAGTTCATAAGAAAGAAAGAGGAGTTGGCATCTCTCAAGAAATAAGACTAAGGCAGTTACCGATCCACACTTTTATCTGAGTAATAGATATACATCTAATTATGGAGGAGGAGGATATAACAAGTACTGTCATAATTCTCCCACCCGTTATATGTAATTTTATATATGTATATTTGGATGAAAAACTTTTAAACATTAAGGTTTGACAAGTGCAATAAAGAAAAGGGTTTTGAGCTTACGCTGTTCGGTGCACACAGGAAAGAAGAGAAAGGTTCATGTTATAATGCCTTTTATCTGTTCTTACACATTGTCCTTAAACGAAGTTATTCAGAAAAGCAGTCCACACACCATCACCCAAATTAAAATGCAAACCTCACATTAACACGAATAAATGTGTCCACAATTTCAGAGATTATTTTAGGAAATGTGGTCCATTATATGTGTTTCTTTTATGATGAGTTTGGAATTGGGGGGAAAATTTGGCTCATAGTTAGCATAGAATACCAAAACTAAGAGATATAATGCAGTGCTATAATGGGTAATTTCCACTATTCTTGTACAAATATCTAATTCAATACTTCTAATTATCAGTTTGCACCATGAAGGAAATATTCCTTTGAGTAAAGCAAATGTAGAGCTTTTATTAAAGAATTCGCATGATTTTCTAGGTACACTTTTCATGTTACCATAATTTAATTTTCACCTCTATTTGACGGGGCCTGCTACAAATAGTGAAATCTAAAGGGGAAAAAAAAAGTATAAAATAAATGAGGTTATTTTGCTATCACATAAAACAGACTCTAAACTGTAGCATTATAAGATAAAATTTACTAAAGCTTTTTTTTTTCTGACAAAACACTTAGAAAACAATCTCTAAAAATGCCAGTTTAAAAACACCTTAAGAACATTACACTGTAAAAATCACCTTTTTGTTAATTCATTATTTATTGATAAAAGAAGTGTTTGCCTGTTTTTTGTTTTGTTTTGTTTTGTTTTGTTTTTTTGTCACAATGGTTGTATTTCTTTTTTCTTTTTTCTTTTTTACAGGCTGTATTCTAAATATAATCTACTAGTATTTATCCACTTTTAGCTCACAATAAAATCAGCTCTCCACCTTTCCTACCTGCTAGACAAATTGGATCAGAAAGTGATTCTGGTGTTAATTTTACCGGAAGCTAGACAGTGTAAACTGCACATTCAGCTACACAGATTTCTGGACTTTTGATTGTGTCTATGAAACTGTATTAGGGATGGTATTTTGTAAATATGAAACTGATGCATTTCATGACATTCCCTAAATCATGTGTCTTTGTAGTTTCTCACCTTCAACGTACAGCCAGAAACTTTATTGCCCTGGATCAGGAAAGGATAAGAACTTCATTTGTGAGCAAGCCTTTGTAGGGAGTACCTTGATTTGCTAAAATGTTTTAGTTCCTACTTAACACTTCACGGACCCAGCCTCGAGGATGCAATCTATAATTTTCATTATGAAGAGAAGAGACCTTCCACCTATGAACTCTCTACGCCGCACAACTAGCTGCTTTCAGGGAGGTGTGCTTAGGACAAAGAGGGAAGGAAGCAAAGCAAAGCCCCTTCTGTTTCTGGAGGCTGAGGGTGGTAGACTTTGAAAAGCCATGTGAGACTGCCTCCCAACTTTCCTTTCTGGCTTTCACTCTTCTTAGTGGTCAGGTGCAGGAAGCCCAATGGAAGAGCAACCTCAAATTCCATATCAACTAGAATGCAACCTCCCCCACGCCCTGGGGTTGCCCCACATCCACTTCCTGGGAGTTCATCGATTAGCTTTGAGGAATGGCTTTCCTAGACTCCACTTTGTTTCACTGTGGCCTGGATAGAAACCAGGCATTCCCACAGCACCCCACCCTAACCCCATAGGGAACTAACAAGACAGCTGAGTTAAGAGCTAGCAAGCAAGAATGCCTCCATGGTAGAAGGTCAACTGAGGCTTTCTGCCAGGGAGCAATATGGGGAATGAAGCAGAGAAAGCCAAGGTAAGAGTAAGTTGACCAAGCCAAGATAAAAGGTGCCACATCAGCTGAGTGCCAGCAAGATAGCAGACAAAGGACATCAGCCTGGAAACCAGAGGATCAAAAGAACTCCGCACCCAAAGATGCTAGCTAGCTCTTCCCCACCACTCCTAGACTATGAAAGTCTTACCCGTCCACCACAATCACCTAATCACCAACTAGAAAGGGTACCTGGAAGTGGACAGAAGGTTGAGAAATTTGGGAGACAAAGCATGGTTTCCTAAAGGGGCAGCATTATATAAAGGGATTATTTTAATGATTGGAGCAGACCTAATTTTAAATGACACAGGACTTTAAATTTGTAAGAGAACCAAAGTAGTTATAGACAACATATTGGTACTACATTTTCCAGGCACATCCAAGTGTGAGTTAAGTCAATGTTATAAACCCAACACAAAGACGAAAGCTTCGGTAGTACAAATAATTCCTTCTCCAAACACACATTATTACACACAAACACAGTCACTGCATGGTATTTGGTGAGCGACGTAGCGTGGTCCTTTTTGGCCTGAATTGTCCGCACAGAATAACTATGTTAATCAAAGTGACCAAATAACCACTTGGGTTTCCTTTTTGGTTCTTCTGTGTATGTATTAGTCAGAATTACCAGTGTGAAGGAAAAACAAAAACAAAAACAAACAAAAAAACCTTGCTCATTTTTAGTTTAGTCATCTGGAAAAAAAAAAGGCATAGTAATAACTGGCATGATTCTTTGGGGGAATTAAGTAAGATGATTTATGTGAAGTTAAGGGCTTTCTCTAAATTGGTTACCATAGTGTCTGCTACCGTTCCCTCCATTCCCTCCCCCACTCCATCTTCATACATTTTCTGAGATCAGCCAGGTGCAAACCTTCAGCATCACTGACATCCCATTTTCCACTGCCACCATTTCAAAAACCCTAATCACTAAATTGGCAAGTCTTTGTTCTTCACATGAAATAGTTACTTTTTTAAAAAAGTTTTTGGCAAGACATCTGATCCTTTGGGAGTGGGGTGGCCAGGCTGTTTTATTTTGTGGGTTTTTTTAATTTTAAAAAATTTTTATTTATTTTGAAAGAGAGACAGAGCGTGCATGCACACACAAGCTGGGGTGGGGCAGAACGACAGAGGGAGAGAGAATCCCAAGCAGGCTCTGCACTGATAGTGCAGAACCCAACATGGGGTTTGATCTCACCAGCCATGAGATCATGACCTATGCCAAAATCAAGAGTCAGATGCTTCACCAGGTGACCCACCCAGGCACCCCTAAAATAGTACTTACACTTACCCACTGTCTTCATTTTCACTGCCATGGCCTTCAATACAGATCTCACTTCTTCTCTTTGGCACCTGTACCTTCTAATACTTGTCTCTTGTTTAATTCCCTCATTTGCAAACTGGACTCAGCTCTGAGCTGGTCATTCCTTTCTCCAAGACCCTCTCTTCTTTTCTAGAGATGCTCTGGAAGAGGCAACTAAAATGTCCGTATCATTTTATATTATTTTCCTCTACAGATAAAATTCACGTTCATATTCATTTATAAATACCATATTCCTACCATCCAGGACAGTGTCTCACCTACTTCAAATTGTGCATAAACTTTAATTTTTGAATGAATGAAGACTCTGATACACTACATAACCTTTCGATATAGATCTCTTAAGATGAAGACCAGTCTCCATATTTTACTTAAAAATGAATGATAATAACAGTTATTATTATTTGGAGAACGTAGACATTATCAGCATGCTTTTACAAGCAATTTCATTTGAAAACTGGGTTTCTAGAAGATGAGAAAAATTGCCTAGGATCTCACATCTAGTGAACAGCAAAGCCGAAGCTTGAACACAGCATCACTCCATTCTTTTCACAACCCCAATCAGCTTCAATTGATTGATTAATTAAGTGAGAGTGATTAATTGCAGGCAGCTGGAGCCTGTGTCACTGAGAGTATATTCTTCATTGCAGTTTCATCCAGGGCCATGTTGATATGTTATATTGTCCTCACTGTCTTTATCTATGTTAACCAAATAAATGTGAGAGATGATAAATGAAGGAGAAGGAGAGGGACGTGTTGCATGCGTATCATATGTGTTTGAAAACTGGGGAGATACGATTTAAGGATATATTTGCTAAGGGCTTCTGGAAAAGGAGCTTCCTTAGTAGCTCCCATGTCTCTGCAAGACATGAACAGGAAAACGGGTGGCCCTGGTTCTGTCAGCTGCTGGTAGTCACCTTCTGACCATGAAGAAGGCTGTGGAAGGTGCGGTGGAGAGACAGAAAAAAATCAACTTCTTCACAAAATGGAGCCACCTACTACACCACCTTCCAGTTAAGAGGCCATTACGTTCTTGTTCAGCGAGTTTCAGTTGGTTTCTTGGGTACATGTAACCAAACTATACGAATTGATATAAGAAAGAAGTAGAAGTGGAGGGCAGTTTATACTTACATTATTTCAGACACACATGTAAAAGGCATCGCTGTGACATTGCCACTGAATGTATTAAAGTTTAAAAGTGCTAAGGGGCGGCTGGGTGGCTCAGTCGGTTCAGCATTCAACTCTGGCTCAGGTCATGATCCCACAGTTCATGGGTTTGAGCCCTGCGTTGGGCTCTGCGCTGACAGCTCAGAGCCCAGAGCCTGCTTCAGATTCTGTGTCTCCCTCTCTTCCTGCTCCTCCCCCACTCACACTCTGTCTCTGTCTCACTTTCTCAGAAATAAATAAACATTAAAAAAAAAACTTTTAAACAAGTGCTTGAGAACGTTTTAGATCACACAGATAGGACTTATAAGCCATGGATGCTGAGGTCTAAACAGTGCATGAAGGCAATGGCGGATGACTTTACAAGGGCTGAAGGAGGAAACAGAACAGCCCCCCTCATCCTACACAACTCAGTATGTCAGTGGGTATCCCATCTGGTTTACAGGTGCCAGAAACAAGCAAACAAAATTTTGGAAAAATTAGACTAGCAGGCAATGTATAAGTGGAACATCGTCTGAATGGATCTTCTCTACTCAAGAGGGAAAGAGGATGTTTTCCACCCACGCTGGGCATTCTGTTTCTATTTTCTGGGCTCTGCCCTATCCCAGGCCCCTCTCCCCACTGAAAGGCCATGGAGAAAATAGACCTCACCAAAGCATGAGACAGAATGACCCACAGTGTGGCTCTGGAAGTCAGCCAGTTCCCCAGCATTGATGTGGTCCCACTTAACTCCACTGGGGTGGACGCATGTAGAGGTTTTGTGACACTGAGCTATCACAGCAGCTGGCATACCAGGAACTGAAGTGGAGTCACAGCAAGTAGGGTGGGCAGCAGAAATGCTCCAGAAAACACTGAAGTGTAATTTCAGGCAACGCCGCATTGTTTGGGAATTTGGGAAACCACAGGAGTAAACAGGACAAGCTGGCATGCAGCAGGCAAAAATAAGACAGGACTTTTTTTTTTTTTTTCCCTGACATAACAGAGAAACCAGATCAAAGATATGGAGCAGTTGGCATGCAAGTCTGGCTCTACAATACTGATTCATTCTGCTACCAACTGTTTCTTGTGTGCCTACTATGTGTCACACTCTCTGCCAGAGGAGTATGACAACAAGGAAGGCATAATTCCATTGACACACACAAACCTGGAGCCACCAAGCACAGAGATGCAAAAAGTGTATCATTTCATTATTTTTCCCATAACAATTTATATTTGAGTTAAAGCCCCCATTCACATAGCAGCAAAAATAAGGCCTCCTCTAGCTCCGTCTCCCCCCGGGGTTGCCTCCAACTTCCAGGGGATTTAAAAAGTGCCAGGAAGTCTAGAGAGAGGATGAAGGTGAGGAATCCAGTCCTCGCAGCATTATCTCTGCTGCTGGACTCTTCGGGGAAGCCCCCATCTCTTCTGTGCTGACCTGGGTCATCTTTCCCATTCCTGGAGCAAGACCTCAGCAGTCCCCTCTCTCACAGCTACTGTCCATTCCTCACCGGTGCTTCTCTGCTTCTTCACCACTTCAGGCACTGTCTGTGCCTCTTCTTGGGGACACACCAGCACCTTAACTCTCTTCCTCCCTTTTCAACTTGCTTCCCTTTCCTGGACCTGCGAAATCTTACCTAACCCTGGGCTGAGGACAGTACAACAGAAACTGACCCCTTCTTCTTTCAACTCTTTTCTAAAGCAAATCCTTAATTTTGAGTTACAAAAACAAAACGGTAGACTCCTTTACTGTCACTTGTTTTGCTTTTTGTCCCTTTCCCTAGCTTCCTGGATGTAGAGGAAGGGTAGGGGTTAGAGGAAATACTAGGAGGACAAAAGCACTGGGTAACATCTCCAAAGATTATCCCACAGCAATGGAGCTATGTTGTTCTTTGAAAAGATGAGACATGTCTCAAGGAAGAAATCATATATGAGCTGGGTCTTGAAAATAGATAGGTATTCCAAAAGAAGAAAATAAAAGAGAATCAAAGATATGAACAAGACTTCACTTGTATTTTTAGATGACAAAATAATACATGACTTAAGAACAACATGCAGAACCTCACAGAAAATGAAGGTCCAATGCCATTAACAGTATGAAACGTCCACCGTGGACAGAAAAATTGGCCATATGCTGTTTTATTTTATGTGGTTAAATGTGAATTCAAAATTGACATCCCCTCCCTCACTTTAAAGTTCAAAAACTAGGGGCGCCTGGGCGGCTCAGTCGGTTAAGCCTCCGACTTCAGCTCAGGTCACGATCTCACGGTCCGTGAGTTCGAGCCCCGCGTCGGGCTCTGGGCTAATGGCTCAGAGCCTGGAGCCTGCTTCCGATTCTGTGTCTCCCTCTCTCTCTGCCCCCCCCCCCACCCCCGTTCATGCTCTGTCTCTCTCTGTCTCAAAAATAAATAAACGTTAAAAAAAAAATTTAAAAAAAAAGTTCAAAAACTAAAAGTATGTACAACTTTAAGAAATGTACAACTTGGGTAAGGCCCCCAAACAGAGGTCAGATTAAAAAATCAAGAGCTGTATTTACCTCTTCCTCTGTGACAAGTACCTATTTGACTAGAGACTTCCATTAGAATAAATGAGTAACGGAGTACAGCATTGCGTAGGAAAAGAGATCCCCCATGAAACTGGTACTTCTGAACTAGACATTTTTAGATGCATGTTACATAACTGATGTGATCAACTATATCATCAAAGAAATATGTAGACACAATAGGCAAGAGCAATTATTTTTAATCGCCCACCAACATAAGGTTTCCTACCAGCAATCTGTATCACAGATTTTACCAACACATGTAACCTCCCTTGACTTCAGTGAGAGTTGTGTGGGTGTCCATGCACTGGAGAAAAGAGTCCCACGAACACACATCACTCTTCTCAATTTACATTTTCAGCATCCTGAATTTAAGCATCTCAATGAATCGGACAGGGAGTGCTACTGAAGTCTCAACTCTAAATAAATAGTTTAAAATAAAAAGTTGTATAAATATCAGTCTGTGCCAACGATGCGGTTTGAGAGGGAGTGCTATAAACACAAAGTAAATTAAATGGGATCTACTTTTGTGGGGTAAAAGGCTACTTAGACTGGTTATTATAGAGAAAATTCTGTTGTGTGGTGCGACAGCACGTACCCATGTGGCTAACCTACAACTGGTAGAAGAAACAAATCCCACCCATACCTAGGAGCGGTGCCACAGCCAGACCACAATTCCTATGAGGGATGAACTTAATTTGCTGAAAATGAAGGCCAGGCTCTGTTGCAGCTCATTAGCTGGTTACAGACACACTGCGAGAGAAGAAAGTGGAATTCAGTCGATGTTCCAACTTCTACATGTGCTGTGAATAAAACAGACTATTGTTTTTTTGATAAAGAAGTATTGTTTTGAATGTGCAGAGTGGCTAAGTAAAGCCAGCAGAATTTTTTGGCCAAATATAGTCTCTTGCTCACTCCTAAAAATCCTAGCTTTCAAATTAAGAGCTGAAGTCATTGAAAAAAAAAAAAAGTTTACATTCCTGCAGCCTGCTGCAGCAAAGCCAAACAAATGTTTGGCTTAAAGCTCACTTACATCTCTTTCATGAGCCTTTTCTTTAACATGGAAGTCTGAAAAATACCATTTCTTTTATCGAGTCATTTAATGCCAAGTGTTTTGTGTGTGTGAGTGTGAGTGTGTGTCCGTGTGTGTGTGTGTGTGTGTGTGTGAGGACACGCACACCCAAAAACAGTACTATAGGGTCAGTGTAGTGGTTTTAAAGCATGGGGTCATATCTGAATTTAAAGAAACCATGGTTTTACAGCTTCTGGCATAATTTAGGTCACAGTCACAAACTGATTTTTTTAAGCATCATTAACCACTGAATGGACAAGGAATGTGTTATTTTCAAGGAGTTCCTTTGGTGCCAGTTTAGGCAATAAAAACCTAGGACAGGGGTCAAACTTGGGAGGGTAACTAGTATGTAGTTGCCCTCCTGATGCACTTTTTTACCATAAAAAGTCAACATGCTTTTTGGCCTTCAGTCTCCAACACCAAGCTGTATAACACAGGGTAACATCAGTTTGTTGGAGGCAGGCATCTAGATGGCAAATTTCCATGCAGTCAGTCAGATTGGAGACCTGGAACTCTGAAGAGCCCGTTAAAATTACAAAACTGCAGAAGTGAACATGCAGTGGCCTATTATTTTTCAGGATCATGGGTTGATTCTCCTTACAATATTCTATGCGGATCAGCCACATTTTTGTTTGATAATTCAGTTGAGTTTTGTTATCCTAATGACCTTCGTAGAAAACAAATTCCCAATCTAAGAGCAGAAAATGAAGTGGTTTAAAAAAGAGCCTCTTTACAACTAACTTGCAAGTGACAATCTAACCCCACACCTGAAAAAAAAGGGAAAGGAGGGAACCTGTGTCCTAGTTGTCTCCAGGCTCTGCACGTTAGTGGTGTTATTTTGTTTTTAAGAGTAACTTGGTATTGAAGGTACACTTCCCAAGTGCAAATGATCAGTGTGTCAGAGTGAGGACAGCAGAGAGTTAAGTATGCCTTCATGGTCGAACAACAGCACGATGAAAGCTGGGGGCCTCCTTAGACCAATTCCATTTCCCTTCTTAGGCTTTAAAGCACTAAACAAATAGGTACTTTCATTACAGAGGGCAGTTGTTACATGGATGGAATAAAATGAAGCATTTACCATAAAACATTATTTACAGATTGAATTTTTTAATAGAATATCAAAAAAACTGAGATTTTTTTGGTCATGTCCAGAGGGTCCCCAAACTCTCTCTTTAGAGGTGGTGGCATCAACTTAGTAGAATTTCACCTGCATAGATTTACCTGAAGACTTTACATCATCAGTGTATGAGTGACTATATCAGCATAAAAGGAAGAGCTGAAGAAACGTACATTTTATTGTACATTTTTCCAGATATCTCAAGCATCAACTCTTGTGCTTTTGAGAAGTACCTTAAGATACTACAATCTACCAAAGAATGTTTTTGATTTGTGTCAAATTTCTGAGAATTAAGTCCAGAGAGACTATAAGAGAAACAAGATCACCTTTTGAGAGAATGGATGGAAACTGCCTTCCATTCAAAACACAGTACCAACTCATTAATGAGATGGCCCCAGACATGCATTTTCCAAATATATATTTGTTGAGTAAATAAACTAATGAAATGCTGTCATTTTGACCTTTTTTTCTTTTTTACCACTTTTATTAGTTTCTAAAGTGTTTTCTAAAGGCCCTTGCTTCTGTAGAAAATGTTTTAGATTGCAAATTTAAATTTTTTGTCTCACGCCATCATTGCGAATCTCCACTATTGTATTACCTATCTGTGTGTCCTGTTTGCCTGTGAAGTTGGCTGCTTTCTCCTTCAGTTCCAGGTCCTCAGTTAAGACTTCTCTACTAGTGTGCCTGTGTCTAACATTATTTCACTTTATTCCTTCCAATCTGTTCTAAGATAGAAAAAGAGATCTAAATTTGTTAATAATTTATGTTAAATAATAATCAATATGACTCTGGATAAAAACCTACTACATAAATTCCCCAGAAGTTTTGCAATCGCATTTTTTATCAAGAGCTAATGTTGCCAGTGGCGCCTGAGTGGCCCAGTTGATTAAGCATCCGACTCTTGATTTCGGCTCAGGTCATAATCTTACAGTTTGTGAGTTCGAGACCCGCATGGGTTCAGCCCTGACAGTGCAGAACCTGCTTGAGATTCTCTCCCTCTCTCTCTCTGCCCCTCCCCCACTTTCGCTATCTCTCTCTCAACAAATAAATAAACGTTAAAACAAAACAAAGAGCTAACACAACCAAAATATCAGTAGTCAGGCAAATAAGGAGTTGTTATAATATACAAGCTCTGACTACCTCTAGACTACCTCAAAAAATCAATGAATACATATACAACAGAGATGTGAGCTGACCACCAAATGAATTTTTTGCTTAATAAGACTTTACATTTGAGACTAATTTATATCCTACATTTCTCCAATCCCATTTCATATTTGAACACTAGATTACAGTTTACAAAAAACTTCCACATAATGTACTTATGACATCTCACCTTCAGGGAAGTAAGGAATATAAGCACCTTTAAAACAAGCCAAATGGACAGTGGCTATTACTCAGGGACGAGAACATTGTTCAGAGTATGGTGAACCTACACAATCTGGTTCTCATATTGGCACTTCAGCAGCAGAAACACATTTCTGCCTTTGCCCCAGCTACACCATTATTCTCATGTATTTTCTTACTTTAGTAAATTTTTGGTAATATTTAAAACAACTTAATAAAACATTTAAAAAATATATTTTCAGTGTTGGGGCACTTGGGTGGCTTAGTCGATTGAGCATCTAACTCTTGATTTCAGCTCAGGTCATGATCCCAGGGTTGTGGGATTGAGCCTCACCTCAGGCTCCACACTGGGCAAGGAGCCTGCCGAAGATTCTCTCTCTCTCTCTCTCTCTCTCTCTCTCTCTCTCTCTGTCTCTCCCTCTGCCCCTCCCCAGCTTGTGCACACTCTCTCTTTCTAAAATAATATTTTTTTTAATGTTTAAAATATTTTAAATTAGGGGCCCCTGGTTGGTTCAATAGGTTGAGTGCCCAACTCCTGGTTTCGTCTCAGGTCATATCTCGTGGTTAATGAGTTTGAGCCCCACATTGGGCTCTGTGCTGACACTGTGTAGCCTGCTTAGGATCTCTCTCTGCCCCTCCCCTGATCGTACTCTCTCTGTCTCTCTCTCTCTCAAAATAAAAATAAATTTAAAAAACATTTTTAAAGTATTTTAATAAAAATATTGTATTAAATATTAACTGTTTAAAAACTATAAAATACTAAAATCATTTTCAGTACAGTATGATTAAATGTTGCATACTTTAAATAACCAAACACAAAGATAGTACTTAACACTCATTCTTACTCTACGTATACACAACATACACACAGACACATGATTCACTAGTAAAAAAAAAAAAAAAAAAAAAACATATTGAGCCTTCTGATGTGAAACGTTTCTGGCAAAACACGAATAACTTTATCAATTCTATCTGAGTTCCCTCAAATAGTTGGTATCCAATTAAAGATACAGACTTGAGATGTTACCGCTTTTATTTGGTCTTGAGAAAGAGGAATCATTTCATTGTTGGAACTCAACTCTTTGAATGTCAGAGTTTTCTGTCGGCTTATTGTCCTGACTGCAAACTGAGCGTTCTCTTATATGAAGTGCTTTCACTTAAGACAGTCCACTTTTCATAGAAGATAGACTCCAAAAAAAAAAAATCTCTGCCAGAATACAGAAATTAGTCAGGGGCATAAAAGTCAGCCAGAAAGCAATAACACCACGGTCTCTGCAGGGTGACAAGAGAATGTATATATATATATCGGTTTTCCGGCTTTCCTGACCAAGTTTCAAGCTTCAATCTTCGTATCTTGAGAAGAGAAGCAACCGAAAAGGAAGTATGATGGAAATTTCCAAAATACAGAGAGTCTGTTTGGATAAAAATACTGAAGACAGACTTCTATATTTAATGATGGGGCCTGGGTTGCCTGTCTTCTGTGATCACTGGCTCTGTGTGGTACACTTTGGTGAGTTTATGATGGTGTAATCCTCCGATGAATGAAGCACTCCTTCCCTTCACTGCTGTTTATTCTTAGCTTATGCACACAAAGAGCAAAGAAAGTTGTCAACAACACATCCAGTTTATACACTGAGCACTGTTAAGAGCCAAATGACTCAAGTGAACCAAGAAGCTCTTGTGTCCTGAACGTCCTTCATTCATTCATTCACACACACAAATATTTACTCTGCACCTACTATGTGCCAGGCACAACAACAGAAGAGGTTAATTGGGGAAAAGTGAAGGACAGGGACAAGACCATGGTAGAGAGGCAAGAAAGAGGGGAAAAAATAGTTTGTGTTTGCATTAACAAAAGGGGAGATTCTTTTCCTGACATCCTGTACAATTTTGCACTTCTCAGTCTAACTTATCTGTCATATTGAGTGTTCATTTCTAACTTGAACTATAAGATTCTGGGGAACTCTTTACTGTTGTCATCAAAATTCCCATAGCAGTTGAAAACTACATCTACACTAGCCCTCTAAAATAATTCAAGCCAAAAGAATATACAACTCCATGTATTTTAAAAGCAGAGAATAATGGAGATAATAATTTTTTGCTTTCTATGAAAAAATATAAACTTCATAATTATAAATGCCACTGAAGTGTCCATTTTATAATAAGAAAATAAACAGATTAAAGAGAAAACTCTCACAGCATCTAAATTCTAATACTGTTGAAATAATCAATCAGAAGAAATGGAGGAAAATGCAAGACAAGGTTTTTTTGTTTTGTTTTGTTTTAACCTGGAGTTTGGAGGAGTTGTGGATCACCTTACACCTTTATAAACGAAGCCCTGCCTTTAAGGGGGAAAAATTGGTAGTTCTGGCCAACGGCAAGCTGTTTTAATATCATTCTCTGAATTGGGACAACAAAAATAAGCACTCATTCAAAAAACGTTTTCAAGTCTTGATTTCTAGAAGTCACCTTACTTATCACTATGTCAGAGTATTTTTCTTCAGTCCATTAGAAGCAGGTTTTGCCTTTATGCTCCTTTCAAGGATTCCAAAGGTTCACTCACAATGTCAGACTACAATAAAATTCAGCGTAATGTGAACCACTCTATGATATTGCCTTTCCTTATTGCCTTTCAGTTATACTGTTCTAAATGCAATAAAGGAGAAGTTGTTCTGAATGGGACAGACAGATAAATGAGTATCATTCCCTGAGTTGAAAAGTCACAGACTATAATACACTAACAGCTTAGAGGTGAATTTCTTATATTGATGGTTGGTTATGCATGTTTGAACATCGGAGGAACCTGAAGAGCATGTAAGGTTGCTTATTACAAATCATAGTGGTTTTTATTTAGTATGCATTCCACAATGGGCAATAAAGCAGTGCCCCCACCAGCCGCAAATATATCAATGCGTTTTTCTAGAGAGCAAACCCAAACAGCACTGTGGTCATAGGAAAAGAGAACCCATGGCCATTTGCTCTGCTGAGGAGCCCCTGTGAAAATGAGGCACCGTTTTTTTACACAGTGGCTTGACTCTTAGCAACAAGTCAGAGCTAGAGAAGCAAGCTATGCCCAAGATATTCTGGGGGCTGTAAACACAGGAATGTTCTGAGAGGTGCCAGTGGGGCCCCAAATGCTCCTGAGCAGTTTACATACAACTCTGGCACAGTGCAGACCTGTCTCTCTGCATTCATTAGCCAGAGGTGAGCTTATTGACAGGAAGACAGAAACACATGACGAAGCTTAGTTTTCTATGCCTTCCATGGACCACAGCACTGATCTCTGTAGGTGATGTCAGGAGCATTCCAAACATGAAAGTCAGTTTTAAAATACCGAGAGTATATAATCATTATTTTACATACAGTCATCTGTTTACGTGAAGATGAAAAAAAGGACTTCCAGACAATTCTGGCCTATAAATACCACCAACCCCAGTCATTATTTTAAGTGCTTCCTTCACCCGCTAAGAAAAAAAAAAGAGTTAAAAAAAACACTCAAAAGTAACATTTCAAGGGTAATTATACTCATATTTTGAAGTAACTTATCTTAAGAATATGAATGATCCTGTGCAGCTTACATCTTGGGTCGTTTCGTGCAGAATTCCCACTAACAATCCCTTTGCCCGGTACTTAAAATAAACCCAGCTATTCCTTCTCCCAGAGAGAAAATAACAAAAATCTCAATGGTCGCAGTGAAATTATCCCCTGTGACAGAGTGAGTCATCTAAGCCACTGCAGGCAAAAGCTCCCTTCTTTGAAAACTTGTTCCCTGTCTTCCTTCTAGGGAACGTACACTATTGGCATATGACTGGAAAGCATGAAGCTTTACTTCACTTTATGCACCTGACACGGTCTGAAGGAATTTTGTTGCAAGTTCATGTTTTTGTATAAAGCTGTATTTTCTTATTGGCTTTCACCACAGAGTTAAAGCAGTAGGCCCAAAGGAAAAAGTTTGTACTAAAACATTTTTAATTTCAGTGAAGAGTTCAATGTTTGCCTCAGTAGATATTTCTTATGACTTTATTTCATACATAACTATTAATTCTGCAAAATATCACCGCTGATTCTGTGCACTTATTCAGAGCACACTTCTGATTAAAAAATGAAACATCCATAATTTCTTACGTTATTGACAGTATTTGATATTTAAGAAGTCATGCTGACTGTGCCAATTTTATAGTTTAGTGAATGCTCGTTGAGAAATCATTATGAGGATTTTATTCATCAGAATTCACCAGCCCTACCAGTAATTTTACACACAATATATCCATTTAATAACACCTTCTTTCTCTCTTCTATTCTACTCCAATTATCAAATTTTTAAGAGATGCAAGCTTCATGATTTCTATAATTGACAGGAAGGCAGAAACACATGAGAAACACTCAGATATAATGGGTTGGTTTCTTAAACTGTATCCTTTTTTTAATGTTTTTATTTAATTTTGAGAGAGAGAGAGAGAGCGCGCGCGCGAATGGGAGAGGGGCAGAGAGAGAGGGAGACAAGAATCTGAAGCAGACTCCAGGCTCTGAGCTGTCAGCACAGATCCCAACGCGGGGCTCAAACTCATGAACCATGAGATCATGACCTGAGCCGAAGTGGGATGCTCAACTGACTGACTGAGCCACCCCGGCACCCCTGTATTCTTTTTATTTAAATCAACAAGAGGGCGTAACAAACTTCTTACTATTTATGACACACTTTACTTCATGTCAATGAAATTAGTAACTTTTATGAAATCAATCCATTTCTTTCTGGAAATTTTTCAAACTTTTTTCAAAAATTTTTCACCTTAAATACTGAATTTCCAGTTTTTAAAATGTTTATTAGAAGTTGCATAGGCATTAGAGAAATTCTGAGTTACCCTTACATAAAAATTACATATATCTATGAATATTCACAGGGTACTTTAAAATTAGAAATCTCCAGTCTGCCTGGTTCTAGGCAGTGTATTTTTCTGACACAGGTTTTAAGAAATACAACAAGAAAAATAAGCAAGTCTATAATAAATCCCTCTTAAAGGTGTTGGTGCTTCCTGTTATCTATAAAAATTTAGAAACACAATAAAGTGAAAGGCAAGAAAATCTGTGTACAATGCCATATGCTGAGCCAAGTATAATGAAGAGATCTTCCAAACTTATGCCCCCCTCAAAAAAAAAAAAAAACTTTACTAAACGGTTATCTTGATAGGATCAGGTAAGACTGCCCATTAAGACTGTCCATAAACTGACAACCTCAAATAGATAAGCCACCAACTCGGCACCACTACCCAAAGGAGAACAGATCCAAACATCCTGAGAAATGTCCTAAGGAAAAAGTATAAAGAAAGAATCAAAGAAGTTAGGGCTGAAAGGAACATTAGAGGTCACCTGTGATGAAATCACCTATTTACATGGAATTAAATAGTTACAGAAACCATAACATTTTCATAATTAAAAAAAAAATAATGAATGTGCAAGTTCAAATAAAATACCCTGAGAATACACGTCCTTAAAAAAAAAAATAGAGATAGCTCCAGCCTGATTCAATAAATTAAGTATGTAACTAGTGTGTAATGATTTTTTTATAACTTAGATAAAATAAATAATAGACAGATTTAGAGCCTCCAGGTATTACTCTCAGAACCTTTCTCAAGACAACCTTTGTTGTCTCTTCCAGCTGACATTTCTGTATCCTATTTCCTCAGACTGATCTTCACCAAAGTGACCAACAACCTGACCAACAACTCTAATTACGGCATTAACAGGCCGTATCAGTTTAACAGGCTAATCCTAAAATGGTTATTTGCATTTTAGGCCACAAGCTCTCAGGACCCCAAGAAGTGGATAGGAGAATATCAAACAGTTGACAAACAATGAGAATAATGTTCAGTTCATAAAGGGTTACAAATTTATCCTCAGGTGGCTATCTAGTCACATACTGGTGATAATCCTTATGATGGAAGTTACTGGATTGCAAAGATGATGTTTGCCACCAAGATGAATGGTAGGGTTTTGTTAGAATCACTCAATTATTAAATTGTTCACTTCACAGAACTGCTAAATAATAATCAATACCACTCAGAGAATGACACCGTTCCTTCTCCAAAACATTTTCATGATGCAATTTGCTGGGAATGGGGAAAGAAATCGGTGGGAAGTGTGCCTTCCTTCATGAATGTACACATCTTACTAATTAAGCCATGTGTTGTAATTTTATCTAAGCAAGCAGGAATGCACATAAAAGCGCTTAAATTGTACCATAAGAACTTGATCTAAAACACAAGCATGGAATAGAACAAGAATGGTAAATTATCACTAAGTGGAAGGTGGTAACAACAGTCGTTCAAAATTCATAGTCAGCACGGCAACACTACACAAATTAAAGCCCCAGGCATACTCTTCATTTGGGCGGCAGAGCGGAACAGACCCACACATCCATGCTTAAGAATTCTGTCTATGGAGGTTTGTGACAGCCACCAAGACAAGCAAAGAAACTCACAATATGGCATATTTTAGCAGAGAGTCATTCTTTGGCAAGGAGAGATTGTCTCCATCGTAACTGTGGCCTAAAAGACAATACTGCTGTGAAAATTCCAAGGTTTCTGTGACAATCTTTACTGCTCCGCTGTGTTTCGAAAGTCATTGTCACTCCATATTTCACTGGACATTTCCAGTGAGTCAGCTACAGAATCCAGAGTTGCTAATGGTTATCTTCCATGGTCAAGTTTTCCAGAATGAGCCAGCAGTGGAATGGCATGCCCTGAGACCAGCAGACCCACTGGTCGCAGGACAGGTGTTGAAGGCACCTAAGCAGCAGGTCCACTGAGAAGTCAAGTAAAGATTGGACACATCTGGGACCTCCATGGGGAACCAGTGGGAGCTACAGAGATCCAGAAGCAGAGGTTTTTAGATCGGGTGTCTGTCTGTCTGTGTGTCTGTGTGTGGCTTGGTAGTGAAGTACCCAAATGTTTTATTTATATATTGACCCCATGCTTTAATCTTCATATGTGCTCACCTCTAAAGGCGCACACTAAGGTTTTGGGAAATTGGATGGTGTGTATTTAACAGAACGAAGACAGGGAAAGGATTTTGTGAGAAGGAGAGAAATGGATAGGTGTGTGAGAGAGTAGAGAAGGAAGCAAGGAACCCCTAACAAGGTTAGCCTTAATTCAAGGTGAAGCTAGATGAGATGGAACTATACTGAAATGTTCCACAATTAAACCTTTTTCTTAAATCTTCTATTTTTTTAATATTACTTTCTCTCACATTCTAGAATCAGATTATCAGCTGGCATTTCTCATTTCTTTCATTTTCCTGAATCTAAACATCCTGTAATCCCAAATTGGAGGAATTTGTTCCTTCTAATCTCCTAAAGGTGTGGAACAAACAAAAGCTTGTTAGAACAGTAAAATGAGTAGGCACTGTGTGGGGAGAAGCATTAAGCACTTTTCTACCATTATTGATATTGTGGACTTGTTTGCTTTGAATTGAAATCCCCTTTTGATTATCTCTTAATTCCTTGCTATGGTCTCAATGTTTGAAATACTGGTCAGTTGTTACATAAATTATTAGTATTTTAGGCTTTACAGTTAATTTTCTCTATGAACTCAAGTTCTGAGCTGCAATGAATACTTTTAAGTAAAAATGGTGGGCAGGTGGTTCTGCCATTTTTTTATGAGTTGTCATGTATCAGAATTAGTTCTCCTATATGAAGTGTTATGCTAAAAGCAATGATGCTGGCTCCACAAAATGAACTGCACATGAAAATAAGCACATTATTTAAGGTAAATGAACCTTGTGAGGGCTCTTGAATGTCAATGATTTGCATGGAGAGTGTTTTCGTTTGTAGATAGCTTTCCCAACACGTCTGTTATGAGAGATTCTGATGATAGGTGAGCTCTCACTAATGATGAGAGGCTGGGGTGCAGATGTTGTACAAAGCTACATCTCCATTAACAAATATTTATATGGCACCTATCATCAGCCAGGTACTATGCAAGACCCAAGGACCATGAAAATAAATATGCTACCCCTACATCAAAAGGCTCATAGTCTAGCTTGGAAGATAAACATATGTTCAAGTACTGTACAGTCTGATACAGCATGAATAGAATAAATGCCAAAAACAGGGATAAAGCAGAAGGACCTCCTGACCAAAGAGATGTCATTTGAACCCTATCTTGAAAGAGTGGATACACGTCCCAAAGGTGGACAAAACTGAAATGCTTTTGTGTCAGAAGACATTCCGGCTATGGTCAAAACATGGTTAATATTCAATAATTCATAGCTTAGTGTAGCTATGAAGTAGTGTAGATGATACCAAGAGTAGGTGAAGCATGGAACCGTTCTGTGCCACGCTGAGGAACTTAGACTTTATCATGTAGGTGACAGCAGGCCATGGTAGCTTCTCAATCATATTTGATAATCCATCAAAAGAACAAAACATGCAATTTAAAAATTTTGTGATGTACTTCGTTATACTCTACCCCTCACTCTCTTTACAGGTGTTTGCACATCCCCGCTCTCCAGAAATACAGTGAGGGCAGAGTGGCCCTGGGCCTCTTGTGGAAGACTCAAGCCCTGGACAGAAAGCCTCTCCAGTCCTAGGGCAGCCATTTATTTTAAACCGAATTTCACTCTCAAACCCTGGCTAACTTTTTGCAGCATACCCAAATGACACAGAATCCAACCTACCAGGAAAATATCCCTAAACACTGGAAATATTCAGTAAAAGGGATTTCATCTTGCAAACCCAGAAAAACATAATAAAACTTTCATGTAAGTATTTATAACATGATTGATAACATCACTTTTGTCTCATGAAATTCTCAGTATCATGAGAAAGTTCAAAAGCAAATGAGAAACAGTCACATCCTCCTTCATCCCCCAGTAAAATCCAGTCACTTTGCAAATTGGAGTTTTATGGCCTTGAGGAGTGATAGGATAATGGGAAGTGCAATTGTTTGAGTTACTTACATGATATATTTCTGATATCTCACAGAAGTCGGTGAAGAATAACTTATCTTCACTTCTCTCCTGACAGCTACTGTGTCAGGAGGTGGCTCAAAATGTGTACTAAAGAATGTGATTACAAGTATTTACTGAGAAAAAAAGAATTTCTTTTCACTCTGTACATACAAATAATGGTATTTTTTGTCACACTTTGCTTTTGTCTATAAGTGACATAAGTATAAATGGATTGAACCAAAGCCTTTGGGAAGATATTGGCAGCAAGAAGATCTGAGTTCCTGAAAAATTATGCACTTCTCGAATTAAAAATAAATTCAAAATTAAAGAGGCTGAGACCAAAACTTCAAAAAAAAACTCGTAAATAAGATACTGTTAACTTATTTCCATTCCAAATGCTGTTATTCATGTATAAAAAGTCATTATCAATATAATTCTAATGGAAGTATATAAAATTAAAATATGTGAAAATGGAACTCAGCAGGAAAAAAAGAGCAAGTCCATGTTTTTCCTGCCTGCATGCTCTTCTCTATTGATACATATTTTGCTTCTCTGTATTTACTCCAACTCTTTTTTTATAAAACACTCATGTTTTTTTAATCAGTTGCTTAATCAGAGGATCTAAAGACTCTATGGGAAATGTCTCCTTTCTTTTCCCTCGGCTACATGAAAATAAAGATGCTGGCTCTGGCAAATATTTCACAAGGATTTCTGTTACTAATAAGCTTAATTGACAATGGAAATAAGACAGGTTATGCAATTATATTGGTTTTCACATTATTTCCATTAGCAACTTTTTGTTAACTTTTCAAATTATGCATTGTTACCTTGACCCATTTTTTAGATGCCTCACTGGATCTGAAAGGCGGTAATTTGGAACTTAAAATCTGAACTTTCAATTGCTATATTTTTAGTACAATATAACAGTATTCACGGGAAAATGTGGATCTGTATTAGAAAATAAAGAGTTGTTTCAGAAGCCACTACCCTTTTTGGTTCAAATCGCTTTTTATCCTTAATTTTTCCTAAAAGAATTTCTTGCTAATATATTTAGGTAATTACTTGCTTGGGCCATTGGATTAATTTATTTCATTAGTGGGATTTCAGATTGTGTGCCTTTGCTAGTTTCAAGAAGGAAAACATTTAAAAATTATGTATGCTAATTGAACCTTACTGTATAAGTGTATACTTGTTTATTATGATTTATAGCACAAAGGTTTCAGACACGGTATTCTGATTCCTGCAAGAAATTGTTGAGATTCAGGAATCATGAACCATGCCTAAGTTCTTGGAAACTATGTGTCTGCTATGGTGGCTGTTGGCTCCTGTGAATGGAAAAAAGTGCCACAGAGAATTTCAACCAACATGAAGCAACTGTTCCAAAGAATGTGGCTTAAGATTTTCAAAGACAAGTCAGACAGTTAAAGCATGCAGCTGTACAAGAAGGTGACCAAGAGTAAGAATAGATGAATCAAATAACAAATGCATTACGAGACAGGTTTGAATTGCCAGGACTAATTGAAGGCTTGTATTTTTACCTGAGAAGCATTCATATTTTAAAAGAAACTAAATGAAAATAGTATAAACATGCACAGAACAAATTACAGAATTGAGCAGTAGCAAATAAAATGGTTGAGTAAATGATGTCCAAATCAAAGTAATGAGAGGTTATCAAGTTACCTTGACAATGGGAAATACCTAAATCCTGTATGTTCTTTTGAGGATAGCACATAGGACAAATTTAAATCACACTAAAATTTCATCTAAAATCAACTACAAAATTCTCCCAGAATAAATTAGCTTCCAAAAATCAAACATTTTCAGAGAGCCTATAAAAAAAAGATAAGTGTGAAGTGTAGGCCTTCTGTGGAATCACCAAAACCTCTTAGCTCTTTATTCTTCCTTCTAAAAAGTTTCTCTGCTGAAATATAATTTAGAGAACATGCAGAAAATAAATGTAAGATGGGCCAAAAAAGTATGAGGGCTGAAGCTCCAATGACAATTTAGAGAATATAAATATTAGACTTCAACTCATCTCTTCTTGGTGAACGCAACTCATTATTTCCTAAGGAAATCAGGCTTGACCAATACCATTGTGAATTACTTGTATAAATTAAATATGCCACTTCTATAGAAAACTTTAGGTCAGCAGCAGATGTTGGTAAATTCCTACAGAAATGCATGCCCAGAGAATGTTTTTTTTTTAAATGGCAGAAATCTGCTAGCTATTCCTGCCTTATCTGCAACAGCTGAGCAATCTTTCAGTGCCACGCGGAGACGGAAAACTTGGCTCAGATATAGCGTGGACAAGCTTGCCTTAATCACATTGCTCTTTTACATGTGCACAAGGACATCAACATTGACAGTACAGAGTAAAGCAGCCATTTGCTGAAAACAACTGTCAACGTTGTCAAGTTTTTGGAACCTCTTATAATGTGATTTGTATGACAAATCTTGTGGCATTTTGTTTGTCAGCAACAGTAGTGAATTTCCATGTATCTGGGAAGGCAGGGAACTGTTCAGAAGTGGATTGGGTTTCTTTACACAGACTGCGTTAAAGGAAAACAGTTATTAATTTTAAAATGACAGATTTCAAATATATCTAGAATTTTAAAAGTGGAATTTCATTTAAGATATCACACAAGTGTATTTTCCCCCTTCCACACAAACCTTGAAAATTGCAATCATCATTCTATTTTCCTTTGTTGCACTCCAGGTTTCGAAAACTGTTACGGGAAAAATATTAATATTTTCTGAGTGGAATCTGTAGCAGTAATTACTAGGGTGTGTTCTAAGTGACAACAGTAGGTTCAGTCCTTTCCTCGAGAACTAGGTGTGCACTGCCATATGCCTCCTGAAATCGGATATAACAAGTTATAACTAATCTAGCACACACCAGTGTTACTCAACAATGTACCTATTAAGAGACTATTATAGAGATCTTATGGTTCATTAGTTTTTCAACATTTCCTTTATTCCTACTCTGAGCTGCGTTTTCATACAGCTATTCCTTAATGTGCTTCACTCATCTCCTCAGCCAAGGTCCTCCTCTGCGTGAATGGAATCTGCTTGGACATGCTCTATGGAGACCATGTATCCCTCCCTCTGTCTGCCCCCCCACCCCGCCCCACCCCGCCCCCATGCACCTGCCAAAATGCCCTTGGGTGTATGATACCAGTGTACTTACCTAGCCAAAAAAATCTCAGTTCCTTCACATCTACACTAGTTATGGTTCCTTTAGAACAGACCTGACAGTCTAACGAGAGAATCTTTTATATGATTGCTCTCATGTGGATATGGTTAGATAATTCTAGAAAAGATATTCTCTCCCTCTGTTATGAGGCTTTGACCTTCTCCTTAAAATATGCTGAACTTAATGTGTACAATCACTGTTATAAATAGTAGGTATTCAATGTTTTTTTTATTGAGTTGATTTCAACCAAAATGATAAATAAAATTAAGACACTTTTATCATTGAAGAATGAGTCCTTCAAACTGTGGAATATCCAATTCTCTCTCCTGTTTTCCCTCCCTTTATTTTCTGTAAGAATACCAGAAAAGGCACCTAAAGTAACAATACAAATACAATGCAAGCCATAAACACAAGCCATATAAGTGACCTTAAAATTTCTAGCAGTCATATTAAAAGTAGAAACATTAATTTTGATAATATATTTTATTTAACCCAACATATCCCTAAGGTAATATAAAATATTCCTTTGTCTTTGTATTAAGTTTTTGGAATCTGATATGTATTTTATACTTATAGCACATCTCAAATAGGACTAAGCACATTTCAAGTGCTCAACAGCCCCACTTGGCTACTGGTTGCCACAATGGACAGCACAGTTCTAGAGACCTCAGTTCCAGCAATGCTTTGTCCACTCGCTTATATGACTTCCGTTAAGTCCCTTTTCTATTGAGTCTTGTTTCCTCCATCTATTGAAAACACTTTAACATCTCCTGTCCTATTTTATCTGCAGGCAGTTTGTGACGAGCATAGGGAAAAATACATTCAAAGGTAGTTTGAAAACTAGTAAGTTCTCTACAGTTTTAATTTTTATTGCTATTTCCTCTTTCATTCCTCAGAATTCTCTCACTTGCCCTTTTTTTTAACTGGCTGCTAGTTAAAATCATATATGGGAAGGCTTGATGTGTTCTATGGTTTAAAAAACTACTGTCAAATGCTTAAAGTACCAGCCTTTTTCTCTCAATAGCAGTTTGCCTTCATGAAATCCCAAGCTCCAGATAATATCAATAGCTTGCCTTTTCTGTGATAGACCCTATTTCTGAAAGACACTCACATTCCATAGTTTTGGTGCCTTCTTCCATCATCTAGTTGGGCTTTGATACTTCTAGACTAGCGCTTTGCTGAATGTCAAAGACAATGTAGAGATAAAAAGGCAGGACCTCTGTTCCTGGATTTATTTTAAACACCCAGCATATTCTCTATTTATAAAAACACTTAAAATTGAAAATTATGTATATGGTTGAACTTTCAATCACTATATTTTTAGTACAACCTAAAGGTGTTCACAGGAAAATGTGGATCCAGATTAGAAAATGAATAATTTCATAAAAGCAACCAACTCTTTCTAGTTCAAGCCTCTTTTCATCCTTAAGTTTCCCCCGAAGAATTTTTTTAGCTAACATGTTTAGCTAATTACTTGCTCATGGAGAGGAAATGCCTGGGTAAGACAGCTATTGTTCCATTTCTTTAAATTCTGAGAACCTCCTTTGCCATACCATGAATCTTACTGGTTTTTCTCCTCCAGATTATTTCACATTTTTACCATTCTCTCCCTCCCTCCCTCTTTCTCTTTCTGTCTCTCAGTCTCTATGTGTCTTTCTCTCACTCTCCCTCCCTCCCTCCTTCACTCTCTCTCTCTCTCTCCCCCTTTCCTTTGCCCTCTGAATCTCCTTACTAAATATATTTTCGGACTAAAGCTAAACTATAACCACACCCCTTTCCTTTCTCTGGGGCAGCTTGTATTTAGTATCTGGCAGGCTGTAAACTGATGGTAGCAAAAGAACTTGGAATTTTTTTGTTTACCAACAACCAGCATCCTATAACCTATAAATATGTAATTGAAAACAAATTATACATTTAGTATATAAAATATATTGATTGTTAAAACATCATATAAATTAATCTAGCAGAATCTAGAAGCATGACTGGCTACCCAACTCATCTACTCTCCCAGTGAAACAGAAATCTATCTGAACAGTGATCTAAATGTTGTGGGGTTTTTTAAATGCTTTTGAATACGCTCTTAATCACCATTTCCAGTGATGTGTCTACATACCAGCTGCAGCCCTGCTGATTAGAGCATCAATTCCAATTGATTTTCTAACACATACTTGCAATGTCTATTGTATCTCATTGCACACTGTACACTATTGGTATTTAGCCAAAGTTAAGAGGGAAAAGAAAGATTTTGTGTACCGAATGCATGGGCCCCAGGGAATTCTGTAATTCTCAGGAGAACAGAAGAATCAGGTATTCAATGTCACACTAAATGGTTTCTTACCGTTAATGTGTTTGGTGTCCACAGGCTCAAATAATTCTCTTGTCCAGAGCCAGGGTTACTCAGCTGTATAATAACCCCTAAAGTCTCTCCTCCGAAAAGGACTCAGGATTCATGACTTTAATTTTACCACCGATAATATGAAAAGTATACTCCATATAGTACTGAGCAAGCATTCACTCTCAGCTTCCTTCCACTATAATGAAATTCTAATTGTTTCTAAAGTTTAGGAAGGATAAAATGGTTAATCTCCATGATGACAAAAGGAAGCCAGGAAAATAAAGTGACACACTTGAATGAACTGTGAGGAAATAAAGTGCACAACATGCGATAATGCCATGACTCTGTGTTATTGCGCATTTCTGGGCTGAAAAGATATGGTTTGATGGGTAATTTGTCATGCTGTGCAATAGAGAACAACAGTAAAGAGACTTCAGACAGAAGAAAATTACACAAATAGTAGGGTGGAAAGGTATAATTGAAGATGGCAAAAGATTGAAAGAAAGACATTTAAAATTACTGTACTGACCTACTAAATGCACTTGGGCGTGGAATCCTGGCCTCACAAGAGGAGGCATTAAATGACTCCGGGCTGTGACACGACTGCAGAGCAATGCCAATCTCCTGAGCTCTCGGAGAAGAACAGCACAATGCACAGCCCACCGAAAAGCCTCGACCTGCTTTCTTTCCCAGGGGAGCCCGGGCTTCTGGTGAACTTAGGGAAAGTTTTCTAAGGAAGTTTTGTTTTGTTTTGTTTTGTTTTTAAATGAGGAGTCGATTTAATTTGGTGTTTGAGAGACTTAACTCCTCAGTTTTCTCAACTCAGTAAATCTCCACTCGGTAAAACTGCAAAACCAGTAGAATGTCTTTCTAATGAAATCATGCAAAAGCATTTGGCTTCTCACATCTGGTTCAGTTTCTTCAGGACCAAAGAATCCAAGAAAAGGACACACTGTGTGAAACACACACCTAAGTGTGGGGGGGAGGAGATGCAAGTAAGAGCCCCACCACTTCTGCAGGCTCATTAATCATGCACAACTGGGAGCAAGTCCCTTAACCTCACCAAGCCCAAGCCTCCTTCCCTGAGAAGGACAAGCATGGACCAGATATCTTCTGAAGATTTTTTCTTTTATTATTATTTTTTTAATGTTTATTTTTGAGAGAGAGAGACAGAGTGTGAGCAGGGGAGGAGCAAAGAGAAAGGGCAACACAATCTGAAGCAGGCTCCAGGCTCTGAGCTGTCAGCACAGAGCCCCACACAGGGCTTGAACTAACGAGCCGAAGTCGGACATTCAACCGACTGAGCCACCCAGGCGCCCCTGAAGATTTCTTCCAGTCCTGTGTTTCTACTCGAACAGCAGAACCTCCAAAAAGCTTCTCAGTAAAGGTTATTTCCTTCTCCTTGCCAGGCTCCTAAAGCAGGGATGTCTCAAACAACCATACTTTGTAATGGCTCAGGTCACACATCCCCTTTGTTCCCTTAAGTTAGAGAAATATGCCTTCTACCAATCATGCAAGATGATTACATGGGAAACAAAAGTCATAAAGATCTATTTCTTACATAAGACTGCAAGATCACAATTTATCTTTAAAAGTTGATCCTTGGGCGCCTGGGTGGCTCAGTCAGTTAAGCGTCCAACTTTGGCTTAGGTCATGATCTCACGGTTTGTGAGTTCAAGCCCTGCATTGGGCTCTGTGCTAACAGCTCAGAACCTGGAGCTTGTTTCGGATTCTGTGTCTCCCTCTCTCTCTGCCCCTCCCCTAATCATGCGCTCGCTCTCTCTCTCTCTCTCTCTCTCTCAAAAAATGAATAAACGTTTAAAAAACTTTTTTTTTAAGTTGATCCTTAATGGCAATAAAAACTTATTACAGAAATATGACTTTTTTTTATCTAAAGGAAAGTGCAATCTTTGATAATGACACTAGATACTAAATTTTAAATAAGGCAGTAGCATTTTTGCAATTTTTAATTATTACTATCATGTCTACATTGCCCCAAAATTTCTTTCAGGAAGCAGATATCTTAGGGTACCATCTGTGTGATGTTCCACAAACTGCTCAAAAAATTCTTTCATTGGGAAGTGTCCTGAATGTACAATAGGTAGAGTTTAAAATGTATAAGTATTATTCATAATTAATGAAACAATGATTTGCATGTTTAAAATAGATTTTATAACTTGGAGAAAGCTAAATAAGCCTAAAAATTAGGACTTAATAAAACCATTCTGTCTAGATGATATCAAAAGCAATACATTAAATTAAAGAGATTTTAAACTTGGAAGAGTATATAAATTTAAAAGGTGTTCACAAAGACTATGTAAAATGGACTTATGACACACTCTGGGAAAACATTTAGATTTGCCTTAGAGATCTTTAGAGGCCCACTACACAACCATGCTGTCCCACAAACATCCTTATATAATGGATAGAATTTTGGACTAGATTTTATCATGAGACATTGTTACATTTTCTTCTGTTCTTATATTCATTTTCTTCAAGTTAAACATTTCATATTTTAATATTTGGTATGTTTTATATTTGCAAATTTGAATGCTGATGATAATGAGCAACAGGTACTGAACACAACTATCCAGAAACATCTCTTCATCAATTCATTTCAATATGAGGCTTAATTTAAAACTTCAGTGGAAAATTTATTGTAATTGAATCTAGCAAAATCTTTTCCCAACTTTCAGGGACTATGGTTAGTATATTACACATAACAGAGCGAATGAAATGTAATTTCTGACTAATGTCAATAAAAATCATGTAAAAATTATTTAATTAGAAATTTCAAAAATCATAAAAGTAGAAGAAATACCAGAAAGTCACCTATGTTGGAGTTTTATACTTATAATGTTAATCTTTTGAAGGATGTAGTGAGCAAAGACTCAGTCTTCCAAAAAACAAAGACTCACCCATCCAACAAATAAAGTCTCTTCCTGCTTTGGGATTATATAGTGTATGAAAACACATAACCACGCTCAAGAAAATTCTATTCAAACTAGTTAATCATATGAAAGTCAAAAAACTCTGAAATCCTCAAGACTCAGTTCTACTGCCTGAATATTATAACTATTTATAAGAAGTTTAGTCAAGTCTATGAAAATCATTATCATTTTGATCAATATAGGAAGGAACATGTCTAAATGCTGTCATTTAACAAAATAATAATAAATCATTCACTCATTCATGCATGAATCATGCACTCATTCATGCACTCATTCATGGTAATGAATATTTACCAACTGTCTATGATGTGCCAGGCACTATGCTAGGTACCAGGAACAGAGAGGCAGTTATAGAGACCATGGACCCTGCCCACAGAGTCTAGTGAAGAAGAGCAGGCAGTTGAATGAATAGCAATGAAGTGGGCGATGTTAAGATGGGATAAACACAGGGAAATGTGAGGCCATGCAAGGCTCTGTGAAACCTAGTGGGAAGATAAGGTAAAGTTGAGACCTGAAGAATGAGTAAAGGTAGCTGATTTTGTGCAATGTACCTTCTTGCTTCTGTCTTTGTATTCATTTCCTCCATTGCCTACGTGTCTTTCCCACCTCCTCATTTCTTCTCATCTTCTTGGATTTAGTTTGGGTAGCACCTCTTCAAGAAATCCTTCTCTGAGGGGCACCTGAATGACTTAGTTGGTTAAGCAGCTGACTCGTGGTTTCAGCTTAGATCACGATCTCATGGTTTATGGGATCAAGCTCTGCATCAGACTCTATGCTGACGTGAGCCTGCTTGGGATTCTCTCTCTCCCTCTCTCTCTTCCCCTCCCCCACCCTCTAAATAAATAGATAGATAGATAGATAGATAGATAGATAGATAGATAGATAAATGTTTTTAAAAGAGAAAGAAATCCTTCTCTCAACCCTCCATCTCTACCAGTCTAGACGGGACACCCCACCTCAGTGCTCTCACTAAACCCAAACATATCTGCACCCACCAGTCCTCTAACTGCCTATATGATCTTGGTCTCTTAGGCTAATAAAATCCAAGAAGAGGTTTCTTTGAAGCTTCTGAGAAAGCTATTCTAGCTCTTCTAGAAAGCTTCTGAAATAGCCCCTTTCACTTGATAGCCATCTTGCTACTAGCCACTGATGAAGCTGACCCACAGAGTAAGGAAAAAGAATGCAAGGAAAACTAAGTCAAAACTACTTGACTAAAATGTCCTGAATTCCACTCTGCCCCTAGACTTTCAGTGGTGAGAGCCAACAAATTTCCTTAGTACTAAAGCCAATTGGATTTGGGTTTTCCATTAGCTACAGCCAAAAGCAGAGGTACTAATAAAACATTAGGATGGGAATCATGTCTTTTTCCCTTAGCATCCAATCCACTATTTAATCCATAGGAGTTGTTCAATAAATGCTTCTTGAATAAATGAACTAGGTAATTCAAGGAGAATATCTAATAATGAAATAATTAATTTCATACCTAAATAAAATTGAAAACAAATTTGGTTTTAAAACTATATTTAGAAAACTTGCCATTTTTAGAGGTTTTCCTATATTGTAAGGAAAGTACATCTTGTCCTCTGCTACTCCAAGCCTCTCCACTCAGAGCCTTTCATCTCACCCCTACTGTCCCCTTCATGCCCGCAAGGCAGTTCCTTTTACTCCCTAATTACCCAGTGTCCTCATATTTCTCTACCCACCCCACTTTCAAATCTTGCTATCCACAAAGGACTGGTAAGCTCACTCACACTGAGTTGTATGGATCTGATTTAAACAAAGCGTTCCCATTTCTAGAGATATTTGCAAAATCCAAATATTTTAATCTCTCATTATGCAACTTCAGCTATGAGCAAGCAGGTAAATGAGGCATTTGTGGTGCCTGAGGGCCAGCTCTGTGGCCATGCAACAGCAGGAAGAGGTGCCTGATTTCTATGAACACAAAGACAACTCCAGGCATTGTCATCAATGGCCAGCCCTACAGATCAAAAGGAACCCACTCTTGTTCCTTTTTTTTTTTCTTGTTCATTTTCTTAAGACAAATAAATCCAAGAACCAGTAAATCATGTGACCAAGTGACACACATGCTTCTAAGAAGTTCTGGCTGTAGACTTCTTCCCTGGGATAAGATTTAACACCATCTGGTCTGTATCCCATTTGGAACTGAGTACCTTCACAAGCAGAACCATCCATAGTAAAATCCCCCTACCTCTAAATCCTATAGCTAAATAAACAATACTTGATTTACTCCAACAATGAACAAACTCAAGGTGTTATAGACCCCAAACTCAGATAAAACTAAACTCTTAAAAAAAAAAAAAGTAGATGTCTGTACATAAGTGTTCCAATCTAGAGCAATTAAAAACTGTTTTGGCTACCTTTTATCTTGCAAATCAGATATTCCAGAGCCACCTTTATTTCCAAACATAAAAGCATCCCATTGCACACCTCAACAGAATTGCCTGTGTATCCTTAATGTCTTTCCAAGCAATTTTATGCAGTCAGCACCCTATACATTAGAGAAGGAATAGATGTATGCTCTATGGGTTTCTTATAATAGCAATGAACCTCATAATCAGACCCATTCTTTAATTTTGCTTACTTTTATATGCAGCTGCATTAATACTACATTGCCAGACAAAGACAAGAATGAACATGAGACTTGAGTTTAAAAAAAAAAAACAACAATATAGCCATCTAAGGAGCAAGTGCTGAGCTTGTGAAAAAAACAGCTCCCATTTTATTAAATAATAGTGTTCATGCAGGGATGTCTGAAGTACTCTGCAAGGCTAATTAGGACAGATCAATGTACACTTACCTCTCCAGAAGGCTGAAAGGTGTGTAGTGACTATGTGTCATTAAAAATTTACTTGACCATGGGCATCAGATGTTCATGAGAGAATGACCCTGGTGAGCACTCTAAGTTTCCATTTTACTCATGTCATCCTCAATGCATCAAAAATGCTGTAGACGCCATTACTATCACCCAGCCTCATAGCAGCTGATGTGCTATATGTGTTTGAGAGGGTGGTATCAATTAACTATATTATCCATAAAGCCATACTTGCAATTACTACCACTTCACAATTTATCATTAACACATTTGGCAGATTTTTTTTCCAAAGTAACATTTATTTAAAGGTTAATCAAAATTCTTAGAACAGCATTTATTATAATGTGATTTTTGATAATTGACTAAATCAGTGGCTCTTAAGAAAAACACCCTTGTCTCAGTCCTGCTCAGTATACGCCACAGTGCCATTTGGGGAAAAGAAATACATATTAGAAATGTTCATTTCAGACCTCGTCATGGAAGATCATATATTAATGTAATCAGGTGGTACATTTACATGCTCATTAGTAATCCATCATTAGTCCAAATGCTCACTATTAGGAATAAATGTACAACGAGTTATTCAGAATACCCAGAAATAGTATTTCTTATTTAAACATTCAGAATAAGCTGACTGAAATAAGTGCACACCTTGAATTTGAACTTTCAAGGCACATCACTAAAGTCAATCAGTTATGTCAGGACACTCTTCTATAATAATCTCAATTATAAAATTCCTACCCCTCCCTAACAGTGGGAGTGGAGTTCCAATATCTGAATCTTTCAAATTCACTGTAACTGCAAAAATTCCTGATCAAGTATGTGTTTAAATTTTATGCTTTAATACATAGCATGCCACTAAAACAACATTAGTTATGCTTTATGCTGTTTAATCATATGTCAAAATCTATAAAATCTCTTCTAGAATGCTAAGGTAATTTAACTGCAATTAATCAATCAAGGAAACAAATAAAATGTAATAAATGCCAAATAATGTGAGTTCTTTAAAAACAAACCACTATCTACACATTTATTCTAAAAATACTTACCAACCAACACCATTGAAGGAAAAAGAGAGTGAAAATTAGGCATGTTGAATCTTTTTCCCATTAGTACTAGCTTTCTCTAAACTGACAAATATTTTAAAGAGGTCTCTGGCATTATCTGAATTTCTATCTAAAATGTGAGCGGGGGCGCCTGGGTGGAGCAGTCGGTTAAGCTCCCGACTTCAGCCAGGTCACGATCTCGCGGTCCGTGAGTTCGAGCCCCGCGTCGGGCTCTGGGCTGATGGCTCAGAGCCTGGAGACTGTTTCCGATTCTGTGTCTCCCTCTCTCTCTCTGCCCCTCCCCCGTTCATGCTCTGTCTCTCTCTGTCCCAAAAATAAATAAAAACGTTGAAAAAAGAAAAAAAAATTTTAAATGTGAGCGGTTTGAGGGTCAAAACTTACCATTTTTATCCCCTGTGTGCAACACAATGTTTTAATCATAATATGTGTTTAGTAAGTGTTTATTGAATGAAAGAATGAATGATTCCAATATCCACAAACTAGCTTCCTTCATCATAATGTTTAAGACCTACAACAGCGGTCACATTCTTTCTTCTGGCAAAAAATATACTGTATTATACTTTGCTGGTATTTAACCAAAGGTAGTGGCACTCTCTCCATTGATTCTTTCGTTTTTTCAGAGTCAGTTAGGAGCAAAGAAAGAAGACCAGTGGATGTGTATGTTTGTAATTCTTCCTCAAATGAAAACAGTGGTGCTCTTTCCAAGAATGCAATGTAATAGTGTGATAGAACTAGATTTGAATCAAGACTAGGAAGGCCAATTATAAGTCATGACTCCAGTCAGCAAGAATTTATTAAGCACCAACTGCATACCCTGCACTATGTTAGTAACTACAAAGATACCAAAGGAGTCAATAGCATGCCCCTTGCTTTCTAGACCATAGTAAGAGAAGACATATATATGTTCCTTCAGTGAGCATTACTGACTACACTTTACTCCATGTAAGGCATTAAAGGGGAGAAGAATAGCCAACAAATCTCAGTTTTCAACAAGGAGATAATAAAGAAATTAACCAGTAACTGTATGCCAAGCAGAAAGTCATGATTACCTCTGAAAAACTACAAAACTAATTCCTATTGGAACAGTGGGACAGAAAGCTGGTGAAATCATGGAAGGTGTAAAGAAGCAATTGGCATAAAAAGAGATCAAGAAAATTTCCAAGATAACATAAATAAGTGTATGTACTAGTGATGAGAGAATTGAAAGTAAGCTTCCAAAAGTTTTCAGAAAAAGTTGCTCACTTTCTCGATAGTGACTAAATCTATTTTGTTCTTCTCATCAAATTAGTGTCGGGGACACAAAATGATAACTTCTGGATTAATGAACACTCCGGACAAAGAACAATGAAAAGTCTGCCTTTCAAGGTTCCTGGTGATAACTGTAGCTGTGATATCTCAAGAATGAAAAGATCACAAGGATATCACAACAAACCAGAGCCGTCCTGTCCACTGCTACCTCATCCTCCCACATGATGCTAGTGAGCCCTCGAAATCGGACTAATCCAGATGGAGCTGTGCTGTAAGTGTAAAATGCACATGGGACTGCAAAGACTTAGTTTAAAAAGAAAAAAGAATGTCATCAATATAGAAAAAAAATGTTCACAACAATTACCTACCGAGATAATATTTTTGCATAAACTGAGTGGAAATACGTGTTATTTTCACATGTATCTGTTTACTTTTTACTCTGGATACTAGAAAATAATTGGGCAGAACTCAAGTCATTTTGAAAAATAATTGTTTGAAGTACTGCATGCTAGAAAGAAAAGAACATTCAGCAACATGCACTGGTATGTTAATATAATTTTCTGATAGAAAAATGCGATATAACAAGCCACTCAATATATCCCTCCCCAAAATACACAGTTAGGAAAACAAGAGCATCTCTCTGGATGAACTGAATCTTCTGTGCCACTCTGATCTAATAGTAAGTAGCATCAGTTTCTTTCCGCCTCCATTCTTCTCTGATTGGCAGAACACTTGGCCTAAAATTCAATTACCTCAACTGTAGGTTTCTTAGGGAGGGCCTTGGTTTTCTGGTTCGGTTTTACCCCACTCCCTATTTATTACTCACCTTGGTTCTGCCCCTTACTTTAACAGTCTTATTGTAAGTTACCAAAAGAGCTATTTGGAACTAAGAGCTAAATAGCAAATAAGAAAGTGAATGAACTCCTTACTATGGTGTGACCAGTGAGACACCACTGTCCAGTGTGGGGAGACTCATTACATTGGTGACCCTTCTCCCTGTGACAGGCATGAAGCACAATGCACACTTAGTAATACTGGGCCAGTATTCACATTTAAGATCATAAAAACAGAGCTGACCCCATCAATGGCTATCACCCAAGGCTCAGTGAGATAGACAGGCACAATATTCAAAGGGCACAGTGAGTCCTGAAGTCATATACACAGCTATAGGTAATACGGTATCATCTTAGACAGAAAGAAGCAACTATCTGGATACCTAGAAGTCAGGCAGTGGTGGTCATTACCAGAGCTGACCATATACTGTGAGACACCACAGCACAGAGTGAGGACATAGAGACAGCACTCAAGGATCCAAGGAGACAGCAGAGACCTAGTCCCATGAAAAGACAAAAGGGTAACATTTCTGTGACTATGGGCCACCCAGGTCCCTGGACGAGGCCCAGAGTCATGGCCTTTCAGATCTAGGGGACCACACAGATTCAAGGTGAGAATGAGCAGCAATATGGAGCCCAGCATTTGTAGCTGGGCTACCAGATGTGCCCACTGAGGAAGAAAAAGTCAAAGGCTCTACATATGCTTCCTATTGTTGTTGGATTTGGTCCAGGGACTGATGGGCTTGGCTGCAGGTGGGAGCACCAGTCCATTCAGCGAAACTTTGTTCATGCAAATGCAGGGCAAGAAAGGGAGATGGCAGAGGTGCCTCTCTTATAAAGTGGAGGAATAATACTGGTTCCTACGCAACTCTTATTCCAAAATTAATGTTTCAAGGATATTTAAGCTACCTAGAAAAAAAACGCTTCCCAAATAGCCTGCCAAATTTATGAAAAATCCACTGCTTCCTGTTAATCCCTATTCCTTTCCAAGAAATGCTTGTAATACTATTTAATAGTGTTATAGATTTAGACTAACACGGTATAATCTTAAGCCTGTAGGAAAAGTACAGAATATGTGGAATGTTATATAACCTTAAGAGTCCTTATAATAAATTAATTTTAAATAAGTGAATAACAGTAAGAAATAAGTAATAACTTTCCCAGATATACAAAGATAAGACAGGATATAGAAAAGATCATGGTCATACAACAGTCAGGACCACACAGTCACAAATTACTAGAAGACAAGAAAGAAATATTCTAAATCAACTATACTACTGACATAGACTTGTATGTTTTCTTAAAACTGTTAAACGACTTAAAACACACACAAAAAAGGTTTATATTTCAGAAAATCAAAATTAA